>NC_141145.1:142252574-143534074 GCF_053477565.2 Lygodium microphyllum
CTAGTCTAGATAGGGTGAGCTATATACTGGTTTTTGATTCAGTGCAGTTGGTATATGCAGCTATAGCACGAATGGTTTGGTGGGGAGCAAGCTTACAAGGTAGGCATCATTTTCCCCATGAATAATAACGGATTCGTGCAGTGCAGAAGGAGAACGAACAATACGAACGGAATCAAGTGTAGATCAGGCAGCGTCTTCAAATTCGTGCAATGCTGAGGAGCTGGAAGGCTAGTGTCGCATTGTAATGTGCCAAGCAAGAACACAAGGAGTTTAAGAATGCTTCCCCAAAAGAGAGCTTGGAGAGATATGGCGTGTAAGTGGAGATCCAACTCCTCCAAGTGAGCAGGGTCCTGTGGCTATGACAGCCATTGAAGCTTCATTGAAGGTAGAGTGAAAATTGAAACCATGAGCTAACCTGAGGTTAGGAGAAGCTAGAAGAGCAGAGAGAAGAGCTCGATTGAGCTAGGCCATGCCCAACTAAGCTCTAATACCATGTCAAAAGATGCGGGATGTAGAGCATGGTAGAAGCTATGGTGGATGAAGATGAAGATTAAGCTCATGATGACATAGACAAAGACTTGACCTATTACACAAGTGAATTAGGTTCCAAGATTAAGACTTAGACTCATAAACACAATATTGTGTATAAGACTAAAAATTATCAAGACACTATAACTGAAAGAGAAAAGAATCATGATATTGCATTCATCATATATGAAAAAGTGATAGTCAAGTACAATGCTTTATAGTTGCTGGATATACGAGAGCTTGCCCAATCTACATCTATATAACCCAAAAGTTGAAGTGAATGTAGAGTATCAGAGTTTTGTAAGCATTGATAAACCAACCCAAAATCTTTAGTGCCTTTCAAATGCTTCAAAACTTGTCTAGTTGCAGTCCAATGTTTAAGGCATGGAGAACTAAGATGTTATCCAAGAAAATTTGCAGAAAAAAGAATGTCAGGGCAAGAATTTAAGACATCCAACAAGATTAGCATAAGGTTGATGTAATGCTACTTGTCCATCATTCTGCAGGAAGTGAGAGTTTTTTGTAGAGCTCACAAGACAAGGAGTACTAGCATGATGTGTAGAGTCCAAACCAAACTTTTGAATAATATCTTCAATGAACTTTGTTTGATGCAATAATAAAACACCTTTTTCTCGATAGCTTTGAATCTAAATATCAAGACATAAGTGTATGTCTCCAAGATTGACCATGTCAAACGTAAAAGATAAAACCTTCTTTACTTATTGAAGGAAGTTGAGATTGTTAGAAACAAGTATGGTATCATACACATATAGAGCAAGAATAACAAAACTATCATTGCAGCACTTGACATATAAGTTAGGATTTGAAGAACAAGAGATAAAACCTTATTTTGTAAGGAAGAGATCAATCTTTTGATACCAAGCTTGTGAAGATTGTTTGAGACCATGGAGTGCCCAATGAAGTCTGCAAACAAGATTTTCCTTATGTTTAAATGCAAATCCGTTTGGTTTCTCCATGTATCTTCCTTTAAAGCACCATTGAGAAAAGCAGTTCTCACATCCATTTGATGGACCTCCAAATCAAACTCAATAGCAAAAACTAACAAGACCTGAATACTGGTAATATAAACAACATGTGAGGAAGTTTCTTGATAATCAACTCCTACAATTTGTGAGAAACATTTGGCAACTAGCCTTGCTTTGAATTTGTCAAATGTTCCATCTACTTTTATTTTAGTCTTATAAACCCACTTGCATTTAATAGTAGTACGTCTAGGTGGTAACTCTGTTAGAACCCATGTACCTTTAGAGAGAAGAGATTCATACTCAACTTCCATGGCCTCTTGCCATTGTTCCTTTTGTGGGGAGGACATGGTATCACTATAAGAGACAGGGTCTTCACAAATATTGAGAACATTCTCAAGAATATCAGCATCATAGACATGACAAGTACCATGCTCATTATCAATCGGAAGATCAACATAAATATCAATGCCAAGGTCATCATTAGCAATAATAGGTGCAGGTTGTGAATCATGATTTGAAGAGTCAATAATATCCTGTGAAGAAGGAGGTTCATCATCATATAGAAAAGGAAAAGAAGTGAGTAATGACTTTATATCATCAAGGTCCCCTAATGACCACATCCACCTAGCATCCTCTTGAGACCATGTGCTGCCCATAAGTTGCTAATTGAAAATAGCATCATGACTTATGATTACCTTCTTGGAAGATGGATCATAAAACTTCTATCCCTTAGAAAGAGTTGAATATCCAATGGCCTTCCTTTGTCATCCACATAAGATTTCATGACATCTTCAACTTTGTGACTATTGCATTGCATTGACTCATTAAAGCTTCCATCTTCTCATGTTTAACCTTAACTTGCGGATTTACATCATCATGGAAAAGAGTAGAAGGTATTTGCACTCAGTTCCTATTATAGAGTGCTTCAAACGGTGACATACCAATACTCATATGATGAGTATTATTGTAGCAAAACTCAACAAAATGTAGCCATTGGTACCAAGAAGCTCGAGCATCATGAATGGAACCTTTATTTTTTTTGGCACGGTAGACATTGCATGATATAATATTTGATGTCCCTTCAAATGACCTTCCAAGGAGCCAAAGGTGAAGAATGCATTTCTTGCAAAATGTAGTGCTTTGAAAGATGTTTAAGGTATGCTCTCATCATTGTGGCTACATTTTCATCAAGTATATACTTTTCTTGTATATAATAAATCGAATTTTTGTACAAAGTAAAAATAGAAGAGAGTGAATATGCTCATATTCTTGACAAAGTATCGATTGCAATATTGTATTTACCTGCCATGTAGGAGATATGAAAGTCATAGCCTTGAAGTGTAGATAATCATTTGCATATTTTAAGAGACAAAGTGGATTGAGAAAGTAAATATTTTAGCAATCTATTATCACTCTTGACCTTAAAATGGTTGCCATAGATGTAGTGATACTACTTTTTGATTACATGAAGAATAGATAATGTTTTCTGTTTGGCTTTTTTTTCATCCAAATTTCTGCTCTAAAAATCAATTACCCCACGATCTTAATATTAAGAAGTCCCAATACCTTTTCCATTAGCATCCAAATATATAGTGAATTCTTTAGAAAAACTCAAACACATAAGAATGGGTGATAAAATGAATATAGGCTTCAACTCATTGAAGCTTTTTTCCATTATGGAATTTCAAAGAAAAGATTCTTCCTTCAATATGATAGTTAATTGAGTTGCAATATGAGTATAATTTTTAATGAACCATTGATAGAAAGAACATAATCCAAGAAAACCTCTCAAAGATGTAGAAGTCATAGGGATAGGCCAATTCTTGACACATTGCACACACATTGCACCTTCTTTGGGTCCACTCTAACCCCACTCTCATTGACAATGTGGCCCAACCATTCCACCTAATCCTACATAAAAGAATACTTAGATTCTTTTATAAAGAGTTTGTGTTTCCTCAATGTGTCAAACACATCTCTTACATGATTTAAATACTCATCCCTAGATTTACTATATATGAGGATATCATAAAAAAAGATGAGAATTGTCATGAACAAGAATGGCTACAAAATCTTATTCATGAGATCCGAAAAATTGGATGGAATATTTGACAGACGAAAAGGTATCAAAAGAAATAGGTGCAATCCCCTCTCAGTTCTAAATGCCATTCTACTCATCCCATTCTTTCGTGTAAATCTAATGGTATGGTGAACATGAATATTTGTAAAGATCTTGGCATCCTTGAGTTCATCACGAAGATCATTAATGCACTGAATAGGATACCTATTTTTAATGGTAGAATTATTCAACTCTCCATAATCAATGCACATGTGGAATGTCCCATCTTTCTTTCTCACTAAAAGTACCAGAGAGGCAAAAGGTGATTGACTAGGTTGTATCAAATATAGTTGTAACAACTCTTTAACTTATTGCTCCACCTCTTCACACTCAAACTTTGATAATTTGTAAGGATGTTTATTAATGGGCTTGGTATTATAAGGACCAAGTCAATCACATAAACAAATCCCTCTCTTAGGTCGCAATGAAGATAGGCGGCTGAAGTATATCTTTTTATTCCTTTAATAATTTATTCAATGCCGAATTCTTTGGGATTGTGCCCTCTTTGGGGCCTTTTCAAGAATCTTTAGACTTAATGGTTGTTATGTCACCTTTTTTTAATAAGTAGCACCCATTGATGTAGTTTGATTACCCTTTTGGGGTTTTTGAAGCCTTCTCAACTTACTTGGGTCACATTTTTCACAAACTTGAAACAAAATCAAGTTAAAGTCTTTCACAATGAGTATTGTGTTTTTTGTTTGAGTAAGAGGAACAAATAAAATATACTAATGGTGGTGGATATTCTCAAAAGAAAATCAATTATTAGGTTGTTTTAATTATGTGATGGTAAATTTAGCATTTATTCAAAAAGGGTGAGTATTATAGTCACCAAGTGTGATTGCACAAATAACCTTAGATTTGAGTAGGTTTGGGCATAGGAATATCCTTTAACTTATTAGGTAGGTTCCAACAACACTTTGGTTAGTAATTCACTTGCGATCCTAAATAATATAGGCTTGAGCAATATTGCTTATAGGTATATAATACTCATGACAATTTGTTTTATATATAGTATTGAGTGTTTAATTAGCTTATATTTTTGAATGACGATTGAGTGATATTATCAAAGATGATAGGATCACTACAATAATATTACAGGGTTGATCAGTTTATAAGATGCTTGAATGTATATAAGTATATAACTTTTAAAAAAATTATGAGATTTTTTATGAAAATTAAGCAGTCCTTCCTTTAGGTTGTGAATATGATAGAAACCAAAGGTGGCCATTGCCTCTCATAGAGGTTTGGGGTTGAGAGATAGGTGCTGCTAGAGGGTGCATGCCACCATGACATGTAAGGTTGGGTCTAGAGAGGCAGCCAAGCTCAATGGAAATGTCTTTGTGTGTGGCCCTCCGATCAAGGGTGGATGAAGGAGTGAGTTGCTACTATAGGTGGATGATGAGGCATCCAAATGTGGATGTGGTGCTGTTACAAATGATAATGAACTTGAGAGAGAATGAATAGGCAACTACAGAGCATTGTTAAGAATGACACTCCCTTGATGGTAGGCATGCAATTGTACAATGGTGAATGATAGAGGCATTGAGCAAGAAGATGGCTTGCTTGTGGTGAAACCTATCGATTCGAAGATTGAGCATCGCCTTGTAGTGATGTCCCCAAACAAGCTGTTAGAGGTTATAAAAATAGCATTGTTACTTTTTGGAGTGTGATTGGGTCGTTTGGGCTAGGTCATGGATTGGTAATGGCACACAGCCAATTGAGTAAGATAGCATGGTAGTGGTGACATGCAAGGTGGGTGATGGATTGTAGTACTCATGATCTCTGTCAAATTATGTATGTTACAGATAGGGAGGGCTAGCCGATGGTGTTTGCAGAGTGTCTTCAATGCAAGGCAAGCTTTTTCATCAAAGGTGGGCAGACAATACTTCAAAGTGGGGGGAAAATCATTATCATTGCTTATTTCTAGTAGCACTCTATGGAAGTTGGTGAAGGTACTGGCAATGCATGCAAGGTTGCACAAGGATGCAAAAGATGGTAAGCCACACATGTGCACTCCGAAGATAAATGACAATTGATACCATGTATAAATGTGGAGAGGGGCTACAACCATGCAAGTGTTGCCATGGTTACAACCTTGAGAAGAGATGAGAGGAGGAGGAGAGAGAGACAATTATTGATTTAAAGCGATTACATTCTTTCATTATTACAATTGTTTATATAGGCAATACAATGTACTCTTTCAAGTGTCTATCCAATTTATGGATGATTGACATTAGAGTTACAATACCCTTAGTCAGTCATCTATAGACAACATTGTACACCATTCTCATGAGAGTTCCTTACTACATCTACTGCATTTCACCATTGTACACCATTCTTATGAAATTTGAGTTACCACCATGGTTTCTTTAATAATGGATTTATTCTTCTTTTTTGTTCATTTTATGTGTTTCTTGGATATGAGTAACCAAATTTTTTGTAGATGGATTTATGTGGACCCATGAGGAAAGAGTCTCTTAAAGGAAGTTTGTATTCTATGCTATTTGCTACTTATTTTATCATGACGACATGGGCATATTTCTTGGCCTTGAAGTACAAATCATTATGACATTTTAAGGATTGGTTTATATTTGAAGAGAATAGGTATGGCATGAAACTCAAGTCCCTGCATTTTAACAAGGGAGGGGAGTTTGTCTCCCATGAGCTAACTCATTTTTGTGTAGATCGTGGCATTCATTAGTAGTTTAAAAGTATGAATATCCTTTAGGAGGATGACATATCGGAGTGAAATAATCACAATTCAATCAAGATGACACAAACTATGATGAAGCATCAACAAAAACCTTAGTGTCTATGGGCTAAAGTAGTGGCCACTGCTGTCCACATCCATAATTGATCCCCTACCTACTAGTATAACTCCTTTTGAGGCCAATTTTGGACAAATTTTGGATGTCTCCTATTTCCAAATGTTCAGAGGTGATGCCTATGTTCATAACTTGAAGAAGAAGAGAGACAAGTTTGAGTCAGGTTCCAAGAGATAGGCGTTCATAGGATATAGCTCGCAATCCCAAGGATGTAAGCTCTATGATCCCACTTCCCAAGAGGTGTACACAAGTTGAGATGTTTAGTTCATGGAGTTTCCAACTACAAAGGGGATTTTTTAGCATACTGTTCTTGGAGATCTAGGTGATAGTTGGGCACCTACTCCGTGCCTTTGAAGCCTTTGCCTATTGAGGCTCCACCTTCAGTGGGGGAGGAGGAAATTGCTTCACCATTAGATTCACCTATTGACTCAGTCTTGGTGGTGGGCATTCCAAAGACTTTGACAGATGGAGAGTTGCAAGGGGAGTATCAACCTCGTTCTTATTAGGCTCGAGACACACTTTGTGATTCAAGGATTGAGGAGTAGCTAAGGAGTGGTAGCCCTATAGGATAGTTTGTGGCATTCTCAAAGAAATTGGACACATAGCATCGAGCTTTTTTGTACTAACTATTGTTTGATGACCCATGCCATGCAAGATAGAGAGCCCACCTCCATGAAGGAGATTTTTTAGTCACAACATTAGAAGAAGGCTATGGAGCAAGAGTTGGTTTCTATTGAGCAGAATGGCAATTTGAATCTTATGCCTCGTCCCCATAAGAAGATGATTGGTAGTGTAAAATGTGTGGAGCCCCAAGAGGAACACAAAGAAAACGGGGAATCTTCTACAAGAAAATCTAACATGTATCATCAACAAGAATTTTCTTCATATTTTATGTAACCATAACAAGGAAAAGAACACTAGGAACAAGAAATATTCACGCAGCTTTATAGAAACAATTCCTTCATAGCTTTAACTTGAACAAAAAAGATTATGCTCTTCATAAGATTCATCAAAAGACCACAAGAACATAAGAGAATACACCACTTTGAATGGAAATCATCACATTATTATTCTTCTTCAAAGGTTCCATAGCTTTCTCTCACAATCTCTCACTCATAGATACATTGTTTTGCATAGATTTAGCTCTCTCTCTCTCTCTCTCTCTCTCTCTCTCTCTCTCTCTCTCTCTCTCTCTCTCTCTCTCTCTCTCTCTCTCTCATACATGCTCTCTCTCAATAGTACAACAACGGGATAATCAAGAATAATTATCCATAGCCCCTCTTTGATCTGGATATCCCTCCCAAGAGGTATGTTTGATATGAAAGGTCACCAGAGCCATTGCAATGTCCCTTTCATAGCTCAAAAGTGTCACTATCAAGTCAATCTTTACTTGAGTCTTCAGCAACTACTTATTTCACTTCTTTGAGATAATTTTAACTTGTATTCATCTCCACTCAAGGTTGGAATACTTCCCCAAGATACACATTCATCCATCATCACACTTACAGAGGCATATAAAACAAAACAAAATATAGACAGATGCTCTTCAGAAGCTCAACAGAGGGTCTACATTGCCATTTAGCTCAACTTAAATAATTCAAAATCATCAAGAATCAATCGATAAGCTTCAAAAACACTCCCAAATTCCATCAATCATTATTTCAAATTCTCATACATAAGAAAAATAGAGCAAAATAGAAGCTCCAGAGACTCAATCACAACCAATCAGACATTATTAGAACATCAACAAAACATGTCAAAACATCATATCTTCATTGAAAGACATGATGAGCTTCTCAAACCTATTCAAAATCATCCAAAATACTCTCAAAAAATTCCAAACCAATTAATCATCATTCAAAATCTATAAAAAATCAACCATTGAGTCCTAAAAATTTAAAAAAATCAGCCAAAAAATCAAGTCATTTCAACCCTCAACATATCCCCACACTTAATCAAGGAGCGTCCTTGCAACCTTGGAAAGAGAGAATAGAATTTTAAATATCTCAACTTGATCTTCTTCGGCATCTTCAAGAAATACCATCCAAGCATGGCCCCAACTGATAACATTTATCTAAAAAAGTGAATACAACAAAAGGAAAACACCTTTATCCATTAACATAGCTCAGAAATATAAAAGCATGACAAATTTTTAATGGATACAAGAGGTTTGTTTTCTTTCACCATAAGCATCCATCCATCATCATCACCACCACGAATCTCCAAAAAGATAGCTTCTTGGACAAGTTGAATCTCCAACCACCTTGCCCCATCACATAGTAAAATAACTATCACACACACACACACATACACACACACACACACATAACAAAAAAACAACCATCTAAATGGCACATCCAAAGGACAAATATCATTATAAATCATCAAAAATTACATTCATGAGTATCAATGAAGATGATCCCTCTTAAAGGCTTGGTAATTATTACAGAAGTGATCTATAGATAAAGATTCATCTACAAAAGTCTTAGAAGGATTTTGAAAAACTACATGCAATACATCCTTCACCAATACAAGATATTTGCTAGGCAAACAAAGGACATGAAAGTACAAGATATCTAGTTGTTGGGGATCAATAGTCGCATTCACATTCATGCATAGCTTTGGGATCAACTTCTGATTATTATGCGAATGCCAGTGCATATATGCCAAATACCAAGCAAAGTGAGCAGTCAATCTCACTAAAGAATCTCAAGACTGAGAATACTGCTAAGCAAAATATAGATAGTTCTGAAAAGCTTGTCTAGTAGTCATCCATTCCCTTGGAATCAATGGCCAACTGATTTGAGATCCTGTAAGAAAATCTCTTGAACTCCATCCTCGTCATCTAGGAATCTTTTGATCAAAACCTATATATCCACTAACCAACTGAGGGGGATGAGGGATAGTAGTGGTAGGAGAGGGAAGAGGAATAAGTGATAGAGGATGAAGGGATGGATAAGCAAAATCATAAAAGGAAGAATGACCTAATGAGAGATTAGCTTAGAATTTAGGGGAATCTATTAGAAATGATGTTAATAAAAATGTTGGAAAAGTGAAAGGAATAGTCATGGATGGGAAAAGACAAGACGGAGGAGGAAAAAATACATGATTCTCAATAAAAGAACATTGAGTCATCACAAACTCAATTCACATCCTAGAAAATTTTTGGCATGACCTCTGCACTTATGCGATTAAAAGCTTCATGCTACTATACATACAAACAAACACCCAATATCCCTGTATTAAGCATAAAAGAAAAAGAATACACACCATATCCCCGACTCCAATCAAATAACCAATAAAAGTACTAAATTAAAATCAACTGATAACCAAATTCAATTGATTAAGATGACCAATAGAGACTTCGACTGATGGCAACCATGTCACCGTTTCCATGTAACACTTCATTGAAAAGGGGAATGTGCAATGTGAGGGGAAAGGGGAATTTAATTGTATGTTTCTTTTATAATGTAATCATCAAAAGGTGAAATTTTGTTAGGTGATAAATCTTAATAAGAAAATGACAGTTTATTTTATCCATTAAAAACTTATTAATTTTTATAGTGCTTATTAACATTCTCGAACTACGTCCCAACTCAGGTCAGGGTCTCTAAATGGAAGTTCTTTTTTACAAATTAACGTATGTATAACACTTTTTTTCTTTAGTGCGTGCACTTGTGACGACGAGTTTGTTTTATTGTAAATTGAGAACATGTGTTTGGCACATGAAACGCATGCTACGTGAACGGTGGGTTCTTTTTAATTAATTCAAATGTGTATTTAGCGCGAGTGCGTGCGGAAAATGTGATCAACTAGTTTCTTTAAATAATTAATTATGCCATTTAATACAAAAAGGAAAATAAGAAAAGAAACTGGGTACCTAGAGAGGGGTGTGTATCTAAATGAATTTTGAATGTGCAATCCATAATGATGTGATGGGAAAAGCATAATCACAATAAATCCACAAGTAGTCTAACTAGTTGGAAAATGGATATCATTTTAAAAAAAACCAAAACACCATGTCTAAAATTTTTAATATACTTGAGTATTTTGTTTCAAGGTTTTATAATTTTTTGTTTTTTAATTCACTTGAAGGTTTGTATTTTTTTTAATTTTAGAGTTTTTTAAGTACGGTTCTAGTTGATTTCTATTATTTTATTTAGTTTAGTCAGCAAAAATGTAAGCTAAAATGTAAACATCACAATCCACTTTCGTTTTTGGCATTTTTAATTTAAAAAATTTATTTTAAAAATTTGATTTTTTTTAAAAATGATTTTATGAATATTTTATTGAATTTTCATTACATTTTAAAGTTGTTTAAATATATTATATATTTCTTGTTTTTTTTTTAATTGGCCCTTTTTAGTTGAGAGAACATTTTCCAATTTTTAAAGTAAATTTTTAGGTTGTTGTTTTTAATAATTTTTTACTTTATTAAAATTTTAATATATTTTTATTTTTTATTTTTTTGATTAATTTGGATTTTTAATATTTTTAAAACATTTTTAATGTTTTTATGGTTTTTGAGAATTAAAAAATGGGTAGGAAATATGTTGCCCACGCATGGACTGCATGGTTGCGTGTGAAGAGTTGCAAGCTTTCCACCGCACGGAAAAAACTGCACGTGTGTCCTCACGTGTGAATGATTGCTAGCACAAATGCACTCACGAGATCCCAAACCCCACACATGAACAACACCTTAGAAAAGGATACATGCACGAGACGATGGAAAAGGGCTAGTCACGTGCAAAAAGAGGGAAAGCAAATGGTGGTAGGGATTAAAAAAAATAGAGGGGTGTAACGTGAAATTTTTTTGGGTTTTTTTAAAATAAAAAATGTATGTGCTATTAATTATTAGTACACACACACACATACATACATACATATATATATATGGTTGCGTGGTGTTGTATTGTTTCTTTCTCTTTTTTTGTTTTTTTAAAAATATTGATTGGCTTGCTCTATTTCTTTTTAAAAAAGTTGATGTTTTTTTAAATTATAAATATATGCTTAGGGTTTGTTGTTTTTTATATGTTTTTGTTTAACTTTAAATTAAAAAAGGGGAGGTGTACCTTAGGAGGGTGAGCGGGCCTTTGATGGGGCTGGGTAAGGGAAATGGGTGGGCGGTCAAGGAGGGGTGACAGGTGCTTGTCGTGGTCGAGCGTGGAAATCGGCAGTACAATGTGCACAATGCCGTGAGTGGCAACGGCAAGGTCTGGGGTACGAACGATGCATATCCAGTCGTTCTATGGCCACCAATGCAAGGAAGGCGATGGGGCGTTCAGTTGCAATGTTCGGCGGTGGGTCTGAGGGATTTGGCGACAAGCGACGACACATGGCAAGGCAACGACGGCGATCCAGTAGGCGGCCAGCAAGGCATCTGACGGGTGGTGCGTATGACAAAATTGGTGCTGGTGGTGACGGTAGCTCCTGGCGGCATGCTTCGCAACTGGCATTTCGGCAGCACCTTGTAGAAGAGCACATCGTCACGGTGAGCGATGCCCTATGGTGCGGCAAGCAGCATGAAGATAGGGTAGAGGGGGAGGGAGAAAGGAGAAGAAGAGGGGGCAAGGAAGGAAGGAGGCGGGAGGAAGAGGAAGGAGAGGGGGAGGCAAGGAGGAGATGGGGAGGAGGATAGGCTAGAGAAGAGAAGAGAAGAGGAAGATATGGAGGGGAAGAAAAAAAAAAGAGAGGAAGAGAGAGAGAGAGGGGGGGAAGATGGGTGTCGCTTGGGGGGTGGGAGGGGGTTTGGTTTTTTTTTTTGTTTTAAGATATTATATTATGTTTTGTTTTGTTTTGTTCTTTTTGTTTTTTGTTTAAAAAGGAGGATCTTTCCTCTCATCTCACGCACGAATGTGAGCAAGGGGAGGGGGAGGAGGGGAGGGTAAAAAAATTTACAATGGTGGATTCAACATGATGGCCAGAGCATACGCGCAGGGAAAGAATGACATCACGGATACGTTGACGCGTTGGAAATTAGGAAAATATGGGTGTGCATGCGAAAACACGCAAAACATCAAAATGTAAATTAATAGAAGATTTAATAATAAATAAACCGAGCACTAGATGATTGGACAAAAAAAGAAAAAATAAGTTAGAGGATGAGAGCAAGATGGCGAAAGAGTGAAATGGGATGTTTGGGGATAATTAAAGGTGTTTATATGGGAAGAAGGAGAAAACCAAGCTTACAAACCCACACGAGAATTAATACCAAAAAATCTGTCAGCCAAAACGAATGGTAGACAAAAGGAAAAATATCCGAGATGATGTGACAGATAGGGCTATCACATCAAAACGCAGTTTTGAGGAGAATAAGACCCGTTCATATAGAAAAAATGTAAAAACACGCTCGAAAATGGGAATAAAAATTAATATGGAAAAATTAGATGATCGAAACAAAGGAAATCAAAAACAAAAAATTTATACAAGGAAGCACACAAGATGAGTAAGGTAAAATACAGTTTCGAGGGCGGTAGGACACATTCGAATGCATGGAAAAAACAGCAAAAATATAGATAAAAACAGAGTTGAAAATTTATATGAGAAAATTTGTGTAAAAAAAAAGTGCAACGAAAATTAAAAATATCAAGAAAATTTTTTAGGACAGGGTTGTTAGGTCAAATCGCATATTCTGCAGCGTTAATGTGCATTCACATGGAAAATTTAGGAAAAATGAGTATAAAAACATGTGAAAAATTTAATAATATAAAATCTATGAGCTGAAAACATGATGGAGGAAAAAGAAAATTTGTGCAGGGAAGCAACTAAACAAGGCTATCTAATCAGAATCAAATTATGAGGTGAATAAAGCAGGTTCACCTAGAAAAAGAGCTAAAACTCACACACGAGAATACCCAAAAATATGGAAAATTTAATAATGGACAAACGGTGCATCGGAATGACAAGTAGTAAAAATAAAAACTATCAAGAGGAAGCTTTAGGTTGGGGATGTCACATCAGATTGTTGTTTATAAATGAAGAAGGTGAGTTTGCATGAAAGCATCTCAAATTGGCAAAAAATACTTTGAAAATTAATAACTCATAAACTGTGGCTCGGAATAGGGGCACTAAAAAGAAAAGTGTCATGTTCAAAGCGACGAACAGGGTTATAAGGTCATAGTTGAATTTCGGTGAATATAAGGTGTACTAACATGGAAAAACGGTAAAACAAAGGATAAAGCCAAATGAACAAGGAACGACCCCAAGGACGATGTGAAAATAGGACGAATGGGTAGGGAAGGGATCCCATCAGGGCAAGATTGGGACATGATATGCTAGAATGATCCGATAGGGATGTTTTTAGAAGGATATATAAAACAGATGCGCATGGACGCATCTCCACACTTAAAACATTAATAGATTAAGTTCACTAATCAACAAGGGCCTAATACTTGACTACAACCTATACTCTGACATCCATGCACTTAAAACATGACCGACTCTTGTAAACAAAAGGGTATAGGGTTGGAAAAACTTGGCCCGATTTGCAGATGGTCAAGGTGAATCGTTGGTGACACATAAATGTTGTAATCATTAACAAGAGGTATCAAAACTCACAATATCTCACTCATTCAGTATAGCAAGGACCATCCATGCGATCGCACCCAGAGAGCTAGCATTGTTGATGAAGTTTTGATAAGCTGTTGATGGCAAAGTATACATTAGTTAATCTTACATTCACTCATGTTGTAATGATAAATCAATTGCTCGCCCCATGACTCACGTCACTAATTGGGAGAATAATCAAAACCCATATCTTGCACCCAGTTTAGAAATCGACAAGAGGGATGGTTCAGAGGGAGTATGTCAATGTGCACAATTGATAGTGCATCGATGCATCCCAACCCATTTGGCATAGGTGCAAGACAAAAGGCCAAGGAGCCTTATCGTGCATCCCAACCCATTTGGCATAGTGCAAGGCAAAAGGCCAAGGAGCCTTATTGTGCAGTGTGCCAAATAAAATTATGTGTGTAGTGATAGCAAAGGAGGCCCATCCAGTGTGTGCATAGGGAAACAAAAACGTATCTAACTCCAATTATCGTAACATTTCTCAATCCTCGCCTCGCAATTGATGAAGGGGAAATCAATCATGCTCAGCCCCCTCTTTGTCTCATGCTCTGTTAATGATTATAGGAGAGCAACCGAGTTCATCACACCCGTTGATATAATCCCTACTGCCACTTATATTGCAAATGTTTTATGCCATGTGTGCAATTGATGGTACAATAGTGCATTCTACTCGTGCCGACATACGGTGCAAGAAGGAAGGTAGGGAGTCTTATAGTGCCATGCACATGAACAAATTGTGCTTTGTGCATTGAGAGGCCCAACCCATGCATGCAATACTCCATTCACACATCGCACTTCTCCATTAGATATAAAGGGCAAGGACTAGCTACTCACCCCACCCTCTATCTCACGCTATATTGATGATTACATAGGGTAGCCCCCAGACTCACAATGCCATCTAGTTAGGATGAAAGCTCTCATCACTCAAGGTTTGTCGATGAAGATAAGTTTTGGCTAGTTGATGATGTCAACTTGTATCGGTTGATGAAAAGGCATACCTAGAGAGGTAGCCAACAAGTTTAGTACTTGGTTTGCACATTGAAAAGTGGAGTTTGTTGTAGGAGTCAAAAGCACTAATGAAGTTGTAGGATTCAATGTACCAAGGGAGATGGCTTTAAAATTGCTTCTGGAAAAGTTATCTTAGTGATTCAGCTATCCTGGACTGTGGGGTATTACCACCTTTTCCACAGCACGCTTTCTATCCAAGGGTATGTGCCACCTTTTCTTGGAAAAACGAGGCCTATTTTATGATACAAAACCTATCCTTTTTCTTTCATAACAATTTTAATGTTTTTTCTTTGTTTTTTCTTTCTTCCTACTCCCAAGGGTGTCTCCACCTTTTCTTGAAGAATAGGTCGGCACAACAGAGACCGAAGTCCTTTTCTCCCATGTATCAGAACCATCCACACCACCTATGCTGGATCATATGGAAAGGAAGCAGAGGAGTGGTTAAAGGTGGCTATGAGGGGCTAGAGGAATGAGGCCACCTCGTCAAAATGAGCAAGATGTCTATCAAGAGTAATAGGCAAAACTTTACTAATCGATGCGCAAGGAATGAAAGGGCTATCGGTAGTGATTGTCAAGATCCCTTGGGGAGGTAATATTTCTTGAGGTGATTGTCAAGATCCCTTGGGGAGGTAATATTTCTTGAGATAGTAGACATTAATTAGGAACGAATCATCAGAATCATCGATGGTTTGCACTTGGATAGAATGATTAGGGTTAACAACAAGTACCTTATAAAAGAGCCCATCCATCGTTGTTGAAGCTTGCCTAGAAACTTGTCGAATCTTGAATCATAAGGAAGGACTAAGTCACCTTTCCATCCATCTCTTTCCTACTTTCATGTCTTTCTCTCTCCTTGACTAAACTTTCTCTCACTTTTGCCCTTCTTCATCTCTCTCATCTACATTCTTCTCTCTTCTCTTTCTCTCTCTCCAATTCACTTCTTTTGACAAGTGGTAAAAGCATAGGTTTCTGGTCCATTTAATTTCCTCAGTTCAGACATAATTTTCTCAAATTTTCCACCATTAAATCTTGGACAGCAAGTACAGGAGCCACATGGTAGGTACTTGCAAGTGTTCTACTTGGATCAGAGACTAAACTTGCGGCTTTGACAAAGATCTTAGAGAGATTTGGCCGAACGGTGGCTAAAATGGTAGGTCATGCATTCATTACAAGCTATTTTGAAAGTAACTTGGTAAAATAGGGGTTAATCAGACTTAAGAGAATAATAAACTATGGTTAATTTTTGAAAAAGAGCTTCTCCTTCTTCATGTCTATGACTTTCATGGAACCGTCAGCCTTCAACTTCATCTTTTCTCCATGAATCTTGCCTCTCTTCAACAATGATCTGTGTAGAAGGCTTCTAGGCATCAAGTACAACAAGTTGCATACCATTTTTCCCTGTCTTGGTGATGCCATGTCAGTAGGATAACAACCTGAAATTTGCACTAATTTTCTATCCTAGATAGTAGCAAATGTGGCAGCAAACTCTCCTCCAGAGGTTGATCAGATCACTTCTACTCTTCATCCAAATCAAGATGAGCATCCTTGATAAGCTTTGGAGCTTCCTATTGCTTCAAATATGGACTTCTTCTTCTTCTCCAAACCCTAATTGTGCAGTCCATGGGGAGCCATTAAAGATTGAACAAAGCTTTTCATTTTTAAAAGGCTTTTGCTTCATTTCATCTTTGGAGTTCATCTACAGCAAGATTCTCTCAAGATTTGAGCAAGTTGAGTCATTGGAGCTTTCTTCAACTCTTCAAGCTTCCATGAAGGATAAATTTTGGGATTCTTCTTCAAGCTTGACATTCTTGGTTTCTAAATTATAAAGAGAGTTGAAATCTTCCCATTATAAGGATTCTACATGGTTTTCTTCTTCATGGCCAATATTGAAGCTCATACATTAAAGATTGAAGGTTAGTTCTCTTCCATTGAAGCAACGTGGAGCTTTTTTTCTTGAATTAAGTATAATAATTCTCCCATAGATTTATCACAATAAAAATTCAACATATTCTTCATTTTCTTCATCAAAATAATCAAGAGAACACAATGAATTCTCCACGTTGAGTGGAAATCATCACATAGTAGTCATTTTCAATAGTTTCATTGTCTTCATAGTCTCTCTCACAATCTCTCACTCATAGATACATTATTTTTCATAAAAATTTGGCTCACTCTCACACATACACTCTCTCTTTCATACATACTCTCTCTCAATGGTACATTGTAATCGTGAAGAATAATCATCCATAACCCCTTTTTGGTCATGAATACCCCTCCCAAGAGGTATGTCTAATATGAAAGGTCACCAAAGCCAATACAGTGACTCTTTGTAGCTCAATAGTATCACTGTCACTTTAATCTTTACTTGAGTCTTCAGAACCTCCTTTTTTCACTTCTTTGAGCTATTTTGAACTTTTATTCATCTCTTTCCAAGGTTAGAAAACTTCCCCAAGCTACATATTTATCCCATAGAACACTTACAAAGGCATACAGAACAGAGACAGAGGCTCTACAAAAACTCAATAGAGGGTTACAAAAAGTCAACAACAAGCATCCAACTCAACTAAAATCATTTAAAACCATCAAGAATCATTCAATAAGATTCCAAAAACTTTCAAAGTCCATCAATCATTATTCTAATCTCTCATACTACATACAAAAGGAAAACAGAACAAAACACAAGCTAAACAGACTCAATTAAAACCAATCAGACACTATCAAAACATCAACACAACATGTCTCAACATCATATCTTTTCTAAAAAACTATCAAGATCTTCTCAAACCTTATCAAACTTATCCAAAACACTCTTGAACACTTCCAAATCAACTAATCATCATGTAAAATAAATCAAAAATCAACCATTTAGCCCTCAAAAACAACAAAAAGCAACCAAAAATCAAGTCATTTCAGTAGTCAACATTCAAGCTAGGCCTTGTGATGGAAGTTTTAGGGTTTCTTGTATGTTTTAGCTCCTTGTTCTCAATTTTTACAATGTGATAGAATGTTTTTGAGTTCTTGCAACCTTGGTTTCGTTCAATCTACTTGTTCAACTCTCAAAACACCTTAATGTTTCTTCCACCACTTTGAATATAAGATATACAAGAGGGATATATGAAAAGTGAGGAATTCTTACTTTTCAAATCAATGTGCATGTGTGCAAGTAGTTCCACAATGTACCATAGGCACCACAAAAAAGTAGCCTTATGTAATGCAAGGACAATGTGCCTATATATAATTATAATGCATGTGTGGATGCTTTCCTCGATCAAGTCCTTTTGATGATAAAATAGGAGTGATTGATGCATTCACTTAGGTTAGAATGTATAAGCATAAAATTTGTGATGAACACAAGTTGCGAGAATGAAGTAATGAAGTTTTAATGGCACATAAGGACAAGCCCTTGCTGCACATGCTCCTTTTGAATCCGATAGAAGGAGATAGGTAGCTTATTGGTGAAGAATCCTAAGATACACCGAAGGGTATTTTTGAAGACAAAACAACTTAGAGCCTAAATAGTTTCAGGCTTGAGTACCAAGGTTTACGGCACATTCAAGAATTAAAATTGCACCTTCGTTATCATGAATATAGGGGCCACAACAAGAAATCACAGAGCCTCAGTATATAATAGGTCAAATCACTAAGGACAGAAATGCTAGTACTATTTGGTTAGAAATAGATTACTTTGAAGTCATTTATGGTCACGATGTAGATATAATGATGAAATGTAGGTACCTAATGGATACATATAAAGGAGTGACTTAATCACAGTGGCTCAAAATAGGGCAGGGACTAGTTACCCAATTGGATATGTATAAAGGAGTGACTAAATCATGGTGGTTCAGAATAGGGAACTAGTTAAATCCCTCAACTCAAGAGAGAAAGGATTATTGTTAAAATAAAAAGTGTGAAAATCATCATAAATGGCATAGTTATGTGATGAGAAATGGGAATTGCCCCTCCCAAAAAACCACAACAGAGCTTTGCCTACCATAGTCCTAGGCTACCTAACTTGACAAGAATAGCTTGCAACACCCTTGTCCAACCCTCCCTTGAGAATAGATCATAGTCCTAGGCTACTAACCCACCAAGAATAGCTTGGAACATCCTCCTCCAACCCTACCTTGGGAACCGATAATAGTCCTAGGCTACCTAACCCACCAAGAATAACTTTGCATACCATAGTCCTAGGCCACCTAACCCACCAATAATATCTTGCAACGCCCTCCTCCAACCCTCTCTTGAGAATCGATCTTATTATCATAGATGAACTAATAGTGGAATGCTCCACAAGCGGAGGAATAGGGATAGTGACAAAAGCCCAAAGGTCAAAGGTATCAAGATTACAATCTAGAATATGGAAATGAAAAGAGTCAATAACCATAACATAAACCCTTTTTGAAAGATGAACACATCATTATAGGCTTTGCATGGGAAACGATCCAAAACATAACATTACATATCCTATTGGATATTGTTGTAGGTATGCTTTCAAAAAAAAAATCTTTGACATACATCGTTTATGACCAATTAGTTGACTAATATTTGGTCCTTGAAAAATTTTACGTCTTGATTACACAAAGGCAACTATGTAGCCATGTCAAAGTAGTTGTTGGTGGAGATGGTTGCTATATTGTCAATGGTTGAATGAGACACGATGGAGATGGGGGCATTAGATGGAATTCACTAAGCCCATTTTGGCATCTTAGTATATGATGATGAGTTTTCCATCTCATGAACCCCAAATAACAAGTTGACATAGCCCTTGAAAATCACCTACACCTCTCAAGTATGTTACACCCTCTTCATAAAACCATGAGAAAGAGAGAGCCATTTGTGGTCCTTGCACATTATTGTCTAAACTTGAAGCCCATATTGGGCATCTAGGCAATTTTACGTGTCAAAGGACATCTAAAATTTGAGAAAAAGGTGTCAAAATGAAACCAAAAATTTAGGGTAAAGGTTGCAAATCAAGTCTAATCATATGAGGTAAGGTGTCACCATTCCCATCTATCTGTTTGTCTAGTATGTGCACACTTGGGATCCACCGTCTTAAAATGTGGTGGATTTGCAAACTAATCTTATTCACACCTAATTGGATAGTTTTCATCAAGTATTAAAATCATAAGCCTAACTTTTCTTATCCTACAAAGGCTACACAAAGCCATTTAAGAAGCCAATATCATCAGATTTCAATGTCCTTCTGAGCAGGGATGCTTGTACATAAGAGAGGGAAAAATAAAACAATGGGAATAAAATACTTGCTATATTGGGTGGTATAAAAGGTGTAAGAACCTTTGCCCCTTCCATAATTATTCATAAATTTGCATTGTATGGAAGACCTTGTCTATTCTTTAGGGGTAGGCTTTTTTAAAGCTTCTAGATCTAACTTTTTCTTTAACGTACTGTTTGAAATGGCGCATGGAAATAAGTTGATAAAGAAACACTATATTAATAAATTCTCATATAGTTTGGGAATTTCCAATATAGTTAATATTTGGCCACATGATGAAATCTTGTTCCCTTATGTAAGAAGCTGGGAATAAGGATTTAGTGTAAATAATATTGATATTATGCCATGTCACACTGATATTGGTATAAAAGGAGAGGGCATGTAATTTTTCATATCTTTTTGACACATTAATACAATTATTGTCCTTCTCTTCCATCTTGCTCATAGCTTCTATGGCTTCTCCCTCTTTCCTATCTTTCTCTCTCCAAATCTAGTTTTTCTCTCTCCTCGTCACTCTTCTTCTCTCTCTTCCTGCAATATTTCTCTCTCTTCTGCAGTCTTCTCTCTCCCTAGTTCACTCTCTGACAAGTGGTATCAGAGCATTGGTCTTTGATCCATTCTTTTTCTTCTATTTTCAGTCCTATTTTCCTCCATCAAAATCAATTTCAGACAAGTATTGTACAAGACAGTGACTAAGTGGAGTGCTGTAGATCATCTACAGTTAGTAAGAGACTACATCTGGAGATATCCAAGGTCAGATATGGAGGAGGATGGCTTAAGTGGCAGGTCTTCATCAAACTTAATGCAAAACTGGAGGTAGCTAGGGTAAAGGAAGGTTAACCGGGCTTAGTTAGAGGTTAAACTCTAGTTACTTTTCAAAAGGGAGCTTCTCTTCTCTCTCTTTCAAGCTTTTGGCTGAAGCTTCAATGGTGGCTGCGAAGAAATTTTCAAAGATCTCTCTCTATTGATCATTCCCTCACAGCCAAACCATGGGGCAATGATTCCTTATCACCTGAGCTTCAAGAAGAGTATCTTGGTCAGGTAGTGATGCAGGAGATGGAGCAACATTTAGCCCAAAAATTGTGCCAAATTTCCTACTCTCACCCTCTTCCTGATCTGCTCTAGATCTTCCACTGATTGATTGCTTGTGTTGAAGCACTTCATCAAGCTCTATTTCAGCAGCTCTCAGCTAGAGGAGAACTCTAATCTTCATCTCCTTTGTTCAAAACCCTAAAACATAGCAGGACAGCCATAGCGACAAATCTGGAAGCTCAAATTTCTTCAAATTTTGGACTTCTCCGACCTCCAAAGCTTCTCTAGTACTATGTACAAGTCGGATAGACTTCAAGATTAAAGACATTGTGGAGATTTCAGCCCGTGGAGGACATTGGAGCTCAAATGGAAGGATTATTTTGGGGCTTTTCTTCAAGAGGCTTGAATCTTTGATATTCAAGTATTCAAGCAAGCTTGGGGCATTGATTCTTCAAGGATTTAATCATATTGGAGCTTGTATGGACTGATTCTATGGATATTTCAAGCTTTATGATGGATTTATGGTGGAATTTGAAGAATTCTTCCACCAATGGGATTGGAGCTAACATCTATCATCTTCTTCAAGCTTAATTGAGGTATTTCTTTTACTAATCTCTGAAATCTCTCAATAATCCACTTGCTATTGCTTTTTCACTTGTTGTGATGGGAGATTATTGATCAATTAATTCTCTGAATTGATCAATAAATCAGAGATTAGTGTTATTCTTCATTAATTTTAGCCTATTCCATTGAATTTCAGTCTTGATTCAATCATTACTTCATCATAGATAGCATTTTTCAAGCTTGATGCATAACCTTGACTTATTTTGGTTGAATTCTTTTGCCCAAGCTGAAATATTGTACAAGGGTAAGTACTAAAGCAATCAGTGAGTCACTGAATTGCATTGGAAATACCCTTTCCTTATCCAAACTTCAAGATTTCATTCAATTGCATCTCATGAAAAACTGAATGAATATTTCAAAAATGCATCTCATGCTGATTGATTAGATTAGGAAGCCACTGTCATGTTGATATACCCACCAAGGAAAAAGGTGGATGCCGGGGGAGATAGTGGGACAAAAAAGAGGTGACCCTCCCTCACTATCAAAGATCCCGAAGGGGTGCAACCAACCCACCCAGGGGGAACTTTGCCCACCTCCCAGTGATTCGGAGCCCGTGTAGGGAGCCTTTCATGCCGTTTTATCCCTCACATAGGTTCAGCAAGTGGAGAATTGAAGATTGAAGACTTTCCAAAGACTCAAGTATCTACAAGTTCAAAACAGGGTAAAACAGGGATTTTACAAGGCACTACAGGGCATTTACAGGTGGTTACGGGTACACCCTTCATTATTGAAGTACAGATACAGGTACTACAGGGTACCCACAGGTCCTGCTCATCCTTCTATAGGGTTTGGTAACCATTTGGGGTTACTATCTCGCCTTACAAGGTTAAAACAGGGCACTTACAGGTCTAGACAGGGTGCATGCTTGGACAGTTCAGACTCTGAAATCGAGTTTTAGAAATTTTTGTCCTAAATTTGTTATAGTGTGCCATAGCTCATCTCAAAGAGGGCGTTTTTGGCTTTGATTTGAAGTAAAAAAATTTGAAATCAGAGTTCCTAGCAAAAGTTATAGCCATTTTTCTGACAGGGGGTACTACAGGACTGCACTATTATGGCAGGACATAAGGGTAAAAATAAGGTCCAGGAAGATTATGCTCAACAAATCAGGGATTCCATGTTGGATAATGCACCTTGAGACATCCTTGAAGAGCCTCAACAACAAGGCAATGTTAGGATACTCAATAATACCTTGTGTGTCCATGAACAAAGACATAGGGAATGACAAGAGGCCATATTATCAAGAATGGAGCAAATGGTTTTGCCTATTGATCAAACGAAGTCTTCCATTGAGAAGTTAGTGGATTCAATGACTCAAAAAAAGGCTTCTATTGATAAGTTGGTGGAACCTAATGCTCAAATTATGGCACAATTCTCCCAATGGATGCAAATGCAAATGGGATCTAAAGAAGCTAAGGAGAAAGCTTATTCAAACAGTGAGCCTTCAGTCCCACTTCAGCGATCTAACCAAAATGGTCATGGACATGGGACTAT
Source organism: Lygodium microphyllum (assembly GCF_053477565.2). Taxonomy (NCBI): domain Eukaryota; kingdom Viridiplantae; phylum Streptophyta; class Polypodiopsida; order Schizaeales; family Lygodiaceae; genus Lygodium; species Lygodium microphyllum. Next base: position 142,275,990 of record NC_141145.1, read on the forward strand.
TGGAAGAAGAGGCATCCCAAATAGCTAGTATGAAGTAGGAGAGGCTTCATAACGGCATGATGACTATTTGGGCAGTTTGAATGGAGCTAATTCTCAAGCTTTTGGGTTAAATACTCAAATTCCTAGGGGTTCCCTACCAACAACAGGATTGCATAGTGGTTCTCAACCACCTATTGGGAGATTTCCGTCTCAATTTGGGGGTTCCATACATGGTATTCATGATCAACCTATTTTGGGACAACAACCATTCCATGAAAGAGAGCTAAAGGACAAGATTGTTCTAGCTAAATTTAATGGTCAGTCATCTTCACCATCTGATTTAGAGGAGTGGACCTCTAAGATGGAATCCTACTTTGACATATTCCCTAAAACTGATGACATGAATATTCATTTTGCTTCCTTGCATTTGGAGGGATTTGCCCATACTTGGTGGAGGTATATTAAAAAAGAAAACATACTTGTAGAGAATTGGGAAGCTTTCAAGGAACTTATGGCTGAAGTATTTGTCTCCCCTCTTGAAAAAGAGAAATTGGCACAGAGATGGTATGGTTTGGAACAAAGAGGCCTAAGTGTAAGAGAGTACACTAACCAATTCCTCAACCTAACCATGCATGTGGAAAGCATCAGTGGTGATGCTAAGCTCCATAAGTATATGTATGGTTTAGAGCCATCTTTATCAGCTGATGTCATGGCACAAAACCCTACTTCCCTCTTTAAGGCTATTGAGCTTGCAGAGTGCTGTGGAAGAAAATATAGAAGAAAATCTTCATTTTAGCCTGGTTTTGGACAGCCAAGGACTGTTTTTAAGCAGGGGCAAGTTGGTAACACTTATGGCAGCAATCATGTGACAAATGGGAGCTTACGAGTACCAACTTATTCTCCATTCAATGCTTCTAGACCTCAAAGTAATTTCAGAACAGCAAACAATCCAAGAGTTGACTTCAAACAAGGGGACAACAAGCCTAAATCCATTTCAGCCAACATGAATCCTAAATCTATTACTATGGATCTTTACAAAGAAAGAAAGGAGAAAGTCCTATGTTTCAAGTGTGGGGAAAAGTATACACCTGATCATGCCTCAAAGTGTGTATACAAAAATGTCAAACCCAAGCTTTAGAGTATGTTGGTCTTTGGGGATTTTGAAGATGAGGTGGATGAAGCTAATGTAATTGCACTTAATGCTGGAAATGAAGATCTTGAGGAAGAAGTTGGGCAAGAGTATTTCTATGATCCAGTCGACTCTTTTCCTTTTGATCTAGGTGGAAGTGTTCCTTTTGATCCAAGTGGGACTTGTTAGGAGCTGCTTACTGCCACTAATTGTTCTATTTCTATGGATGCTTGGATAGGATCTAAGAGCCCTAATATACTCCATATGAAGGGAAACATTTGTGGAAAGCCAGTGTTCATTCTGATAGACAGTGGCAGTACTCATAGTTTAGTGAATAAGGCCATCATGGACAAGCTGAATTGTATTCCCACAGATTTATAGCAGCCCATTAGAGTTCAAGTGGCCAATGGTGAAGAGGAAATCAGCACACAAATATGCCCATAGCTTTCTTTACAGCTGGCTGAAAATTTTAAAGCAAAAGTAAACATGATCACTTTGGAAATGGGGCCTATAGACATTGTACTTGGTTGTGATTGGTTGATGATATTAGGTAGGATCACTATGGATTTCTCACAGCTGTATATGGAGTTTATCTTCAATGAACAGCTTATCCATTTACAGGGAATTCCTAGTAAATCAGATTTTTAGCTTATTACCATTCAACAACTCAAAAGGGAGTACAAGAGGTTCTCAAAAATATTTGTTTTGCATTTGAATAAAGAGATGCAAGATCAGCCCAATAATTCAGCAAACCATCCAACCTTGACAGCTCTTTTTAAGGAGTATAGAGATTTGTTTGAGGTACCTACTTCATTGCCTCCCAAGAGAGCAGTAGATCACCCCATTGATTTGGAGCCCAACTCAAAGACAATCAATAAGCCACCTTATAGATTATCAAAGTGCGAATGAGAGACAGTAGCTAAGCAAATCAAGAAACTTCTTGAGATGGGATTCATTGAACCAAGTTCTTCACCTTATGCATCTTCAGTCCTGTTAGTAAAAAAGAAAGATGGATCTTTCAGAATGTGCATTGACTACATGGATCTTAATAAGATCACATTGAAGAATAGGTATCCAATACCTAGGATTGATGATTTGCTTGATGAGCTTAAGGGGGCTTGATTCTTTACGAAGATTGATTTGAGGTCAAGGTATCATTAGATTCGCATGCGAGAGGGTGATGAAGTCAAGACTGCTTTTAGGACCGATCGTGGGCTTTATCATTTCTTAGTGATGCCATTTGGACTTACAAATGCTCCAGCTACCTTCCAAAGCCTAATGAATAAGATTTTACAGTCTTTCCTCTTTCAATTTGTCTTGGTGTTGTTGAGAAATAGACAAATGATGTATGCTCCAAGAGGAGCTGTCCCGAATCCCATATGCACAGTGAGGAGAGTGGAACAACTCAAAGCCTATAAAGCATTGTACTTGACTATGAAATGAACACAATATCATGATGCTTTGTACTTTCAGTTAAGTGTCTGTCATTGTCAATTCTACACAAGATTGTGTTTATGAGTCCAAGCTAATCTATCTTGGAACCTAATTCACTTGTGTAATAGTTTATCTCTACTTGTCCATGTCATTATGAGCTTGGTCTTCATCTTTGATCCACCATAGCTTGTGTCATGTCCTAGATCCGCATCATTTAACATGGTATCAGAGCCCAGTTGGGCATGGCACAGCTCATACTCTGAATCTCTAGTCTCCCTTCACCTCTGGTAATCTCTAATTAGCCCACATTCAGCTCATACCTTCAGTTTCAACTTCAAATCTCAGTTGGACCTTGTGGCAGCCATAGCCAGACTGCACCTACCCACCTTGGAGCACTTGGATCTCTCTCTACGGGCCATATCTTCAAGTGAATCCTTCTGGAAGTATGTTCCCTTTCTCCAAGCGCTTCAGGCTATCACATCGGACAACAACATTAGCATCCACAGCAGGCAGCATTGCGTGATTTCCAGAAACGGCGCATTCTAAAACTGCGTGACGGTTCGTACAGCTGCACACACAACACGCAGCGCAATCGACGCAGCAACCATAGGGCTTTTGTAGCCCATGACATAAGCTTCATGGCCATGTAAAAATTTCTAAGAATGATCAAGTGTGTAATGCACACAGACAAAAAAACCAGGCTGCTACAGAAACCCTAATCCAGGAAGCCATATCCAAAAATTTGGAAGCTTGGAAACCTTATTCCTCTTTCTCATTACCATCATCAACACTGATTTTGATCACTGAGGAATACTCTCTGAAGCTCATTACTAGTTTGGAAGTGTCCAAGGAAGCTCAGAAGCCATCCACGAAGTTCCTAAGAGGAAGCAGATCAAGTACCGACTAGTATCCATTAACACTCAACTAGTGTCAATTTGACACTGATTCTCTTGTGTCTCTTGACACATTAAAATACAATTTTTTGTTGGTTAACTGAAGATTAGCAACATGGCAGAGCTTGAGCAAATAGCAATGTCCAATGGAGAAGGCTTCCATGCCTGGAAGGAAAAGACCATGTATCACCTAATGCGGAAAGACTTGTGGGACCTGTTTGAAGATGATGCAGATAACAAGAAGGAAGATGATGAAGACGGGTTCGTTGAAGAAGAACAGTTCAAATCCAAAGAATGGAAGAAGATGAATAATAAGGCACTAGGCATCATTGCCTGGGGACTAAGTGATGACGTGTTACATCATATATCTGGCATTAGAAATGCTAGAACCGCCTGGGAGGAACTTGATAAAATGTTTGGTACTCAAGCAAAGAATTCAAAGGTAAAACTTCTCATGCAGTTTTATAAACTGGATATCAAAGACAATGCTTCTATGACCATACACATTAATAAGTTTAAGAGTTTAAAAACCGAGCTTGCATCTCTTAAAAAGAATATTGAGGAAGATGAAGCAATAGCCGTACTGCTTGCAAGTGTAAACAAGGATCCATATGAAAATCTTGTGTCCACTTTGAGTAATGTTCCAAGCCTCACACTTAAAGATATTGAGCACTCACTACTCGATGAAGAAGGCAAAGTAAAAACCAAGAATGCAAAAGACAATGTCTCATCATCTAGGGACAATCTTTTGTACACCAAAGGAGCTGCTGGACCTAAAGGAAGAGGTCGAGGATTCATCAACAACAATAACAAGGATCGGATTACATGTCACTATTGTGGTAAGACTGGCCATGTAGCTAGTGAATGTTTCCACAAGAAGAGATCCCAACAATTGCAAAGTGATCATCACCAGAACCAATACATGGAAGAAACAGAAGAAGAAGAATATGCTTCCACTACCATCAACAACTCTGACAGATTGTTTTGAGGAACTTTCATTGTATCTTTCATATGTTTTTCCCATAGTGGATCTTTCTTTTCCTTAGTGGATTTGATTTGTACAACCCTTGCCAAGATGTAAAGTCTCAAGCTTTAACTTGACTAGGCTGCCTATGAGCTAGTCTTTCGGGCCATGTTATCATGAAGGGGGGGCAAAAGCCAGCAAGTGTAGGGACTCATCATTTGAGGGGGGGTGTTGAGAAATAGACAAATGATGTATGCTCCAAGAGGAGCTGTCCTGAATCCCATATGCACAGTGAGGAGAGTGGAACAACTCAAAGCCTATAAAGCATTGTACTTGACTATGAAATGAACACAATATCATGATGCTTTGTACTTTCAGTTAAGTGTCTGTCATTGTCAATTCTACACAAGATTGTGTTTATGAGTCCAAGATAATCTATCTTGGAACCTAATTCACTTGTGTAATAGTTTATCTCTACTTGTCCATGTCATTATGAACTTGGTCTTCATCTTTGATCCACCATAGCTTGTGTCATATCCTAGATCCGCATAATTTAATAAGTGTTCTTTGATGACATTCTGATCTAGAGTAAGACTTTATAGGTTCACTTGGCACATATGAGGAGGGTTTTTTATGTATTGAGACATCACAGGCTTTTTGCTAAGGAGAAGAAGTGTTCTTTCATGTAGACTAAAGTGGAATACTTGGGACATATTGTCAATGAAAAAGGAATATTGGTTGATCCCAAGAAGGTGCAATGTATAAAAGATTGGCCAACACCTACTACTACTACCTCTCTTAGAGGATTCCTTAGTTTATCTTCATTCTATTGCCGATTCATTAAGCATTATGCGGCCATTGCAGCTCCTTTGACTTATAGGTTGAAGAAGGAGGCTTTCTTTTGGGATGCTCTTACAGATAGCAGCTTCAACCAATTAAAGGGACTCCTTACCTCTACTCCTATCTTAATATGTCCGGACTTCTCCAAAGAATTTACTATACAGTGTGATGCTAGTGGCCGTGGCATTGGAGTTGTTTTGCTACAGGAGCATGGAGTGATTGCCTTTGAGAGTCGTAAGCTTACACATAAATAAATGGCCATGAATGTTTATGACCAGGAGATGTTGGCTATCTTGCATCCAATTAAGACGTGGCACCATTATTTGTATGGCAGTTGATTCAGAGTACACAGTGATCATAGGGTACTTAAGTATTTCCTTACTCAGTCCAATCTTACTCCTAAGTAGCGTCGTTGGGTAGCTACATTATAGAATTATGATTTTGACATCACTCATACAAGGGGCAAAGATAATATAGTGGTTGATTCTCTTTCTCGTATGTGGGCTTGCAAAGTTTCAACCATGACAAAATTGCATAATAATTGGATTGAAGAATTAGAGGAGGTTTATCTTCTGGATGAAGAAATCAGCCATATTTTTCAGAAATTACAGCAAGGACTTATGGAAGAAAACTCGCATTATTAGTTAAAAAATGGCCTTATTTGGTTGAAAGGAAAGATTATTATTCCTTCTACCTCTTCTTTTACACAGAAAATTATGGAGGAACTACATTCTTCGCCTCTAGCTAGACATTTAGGAGTTTTAAAGACCTATGACAGGATCATCAAAAGTTTCTATTGGAAAGGACTGTGGAAAGAAGTCAATGACTTTGTTATGAAGTGTATGCCTTGTCAGCAGAATAAGGACATCACCCATAAGCCAGGAGGTTTGTTATAGCCATTACCTGTTCCTACAGGTAAATGGACTCATATTACTATGGATTTCATTACTGGCTTGCCTACTCCTAAGAAGGGATGGAATAGTATATATGTGGTGGTAGACAGACTCACCAAGGCAGCCCATTTTATTCCAACCAAGATTTAGTTTAATGCTTCTCAAGTGGCCAGTCAATTTATGGAGCAGATGTTTAGACTACATGGATTACCGCAGGTGATTGTTCATGATATAGACTCAAAGTTTATGAGTAACTTTTGGTAGGCGGTATTTACATTTATGGGTACTAAATTGGCTCCATGTACGGCCTATCATCCACAAAGTGATGGACAGACAAAAAGAGCTTATAAATGGTTGGAGACTTATATTCACCATTTCTGCTATGATGTCCAAACTTCATGGGATTCTTGGTTGCACTTGGGTGAGTTTGCTTATAACAATTCTACCCATGCTAGTATTGGAGTTTCACCCTTTGAGGCTTTGTATGGTTACAATGTGCCCTTAGCCACAGTCATCTTTAATGAAAGGATCAATCCTCATGGGAAGGAAGAGTTAGAAAGAATGCAAACCCTTCTTCAGCAATGCAAGATGAATCTTAGGAAAGCTCAAGACCAAATGAAGATGTATGCTGATGAGAAGAGGAGGCCTTTAGAGTTCCAAGAAGGAGAGTTGGTCTTACTGAAGGTGCCCAAGTCCAGGTACTCTACATTAAAAGATGGATCTAGTAATAAGCTTGCCCACAGGTTTTATGGCCCTTACCATATCCTTAAGCGAATTGGAGACTTGGCATACAAATTAGAGCTTCCCTCTTCCACAAAGATTCACAATGGCTTCCATGTTAGTCAACTCAAGCCTTTTTATGGTGATCCAATGGATATAGTTGATGAGCTACCACCTATTGATGAAGAAGGTCTTATTCAGTACATCCCAGATGCTGTTATAGGTCAGCGTGAGAAGAAGCTTTGATCTCATTGTATCGTGGAATATTTGATCAAATGGAGAGGTTTACCACGTGAGGAAGCTTCTTGGAGGCCTGATTCTATATTGGATGAGTTTCCTTTCTTAAGGGATACATTGGTGGCTGAAGCCTATTGATTATGAAGCTAGTCATGATGGAGACATGATTAGGACAACACACTATTTTAGAACAGTTTTTATCGTGCATAATTTTCAAAATTAAGTTATCTACAAGGGCTTAAATTACTCTTCAACAGCTCCGTTTTGATATATGGCACGACTCATTTGGACACTTCTACTAGAAGTTATGGCAGATTTGATCCAGCAGGGACTGTTTACACAGCAAGCTGTCTACTTCATTTTGAGATTATCTGTTGAAGATTTTATGGCTCCATATACTTTCGAAGTATTTCAGATCATGTATATAGCTGAAGCCTATTCTTGTTCTTCAATTTTAGTCCATATGGTTGGTTATACTTCATTCATTTTCCCATTTGTAAAGTTGTAAAAACATAGTAGTACTCTGTTCTATCCATCCTTTTCTAGTCTTTCAGGTTTGTTTTTTAGGACAAAAACTTTTGGGAAGGGATGGATTGTAAGAATTTGGGAATAAGGATTTAGTGTAAATAATATTGATATTATGCCATGTCACACTGACATTGGTATAAAAGGAGAGGACATGTAATTTTTCATATCTTTTTGACACATTAATACAATTACTATCATTCTCTCCCATCTTGCTCACAGCTTCTATGGCTTCTCCCTCTTTCCTGTCTTTCTCTCTCTAAATCTAGTCTTTCTCTCTCCTTGTCACTCTTCTTCTCTCTCTTCCTGCAGTCTTTCTCTCTCTTTTGCAGTCTTCTCTCTCCTCTTTCTCTCTCCCTAGTTAGTGCTCTGACACCTTACTTGAAAGTGGAGTCTACCCTAATTAGTGCTCTGACACCTTACTTGAAAGTGGACTCTACCCTAATTACTGTATAGGTTGTCTTTCCAAGTCCCACTTTGAAGAATGGGTTAAGATTTAGCCACATGGCCAAATCTTTACCCCTTATTTGAAAGTGGGACTTGGGAGATTTCCAAATTCTCTAATATGGTGTTAAGGGCTAAGACTAGCCTAATGTTATGCTTTTTGTTGGCATTTTAGAGCTGAAAATTTCCATGTTATCAAGATTACCTATTCAAGCAAGCAATAAAGGAGAGTGGCATGAAATCATTACAAATTATCTCTTTCTTTCGTTTCTCATATCCCTAACTGTATTTTTATTTATTTGATGCATTGTTCAAAAGAATTTTGGAAATAGTTGCGACCAAGGACTACACCATTCAGGTCTTGGCCGACATCTTCCCTGCCCAACCTCACAGGGGCCCCTCCCCAGCAGAGCCTCAGTCGCTTGACCACCTGGACTCGCCCCACCTCATGGCAATAGAGTAGCCCCTATGATATATAAGCATCTTAACAAAGGCCATCGTGCCCATAACTTTTTGTCTTTAAATGGTTAAAGGGGAAGGCTCCCCACCTGCATACACTTTCCTTACCTAACCTATATAAGCAGCTTAACAAAGACCATCGTGCCCATAACTTTTTGTCTTTAAATGGTTAAAGGGGCAGGCTCCCCACCTGTATACACTTTCCTTACCTATTGCTAATATATGCCACGTCTTTAACAAGCACCCGAATATGCATCGCAATCAGCATCATAGGATTTTCATAAATTAATATCTTGACATGATTGCATCTATTCGTTGTACTTGATGCATGCGACTTGCATATATTCTCATGAAGTGACAAGTGGATGTAGGATGATGTAGGTCTTTGTGCAAACATGTTCAATGCCCAAGTCACCGTAAGACCACCAACCTCACAAAGAGCCGTGAAAAATCCATGTTGCCAAAAGCAAAAATCACCCTTGCGAGTGCCCACATCGCATGGCCCAAAGCATGATCTTAACCACTTCCTCTTTCTGGGTTACACTCTACGCCGGGCACTCACGACAGCCAATTGTACCAACATCGCACGTTCCAAAGAGGGTTGTAAAATCTCAAGTGGATCTCCCCATCTCAACAACTACTTCTCCAACAATGAGGCTAAGACACAATCATCATTGTAATATCCATTTCCTGAGCCTTCGAAGCTTGGCATTTCCCAGCCCATTGAAAGGCTGATAGCCTCAACATATTGCAATGTTTGTACTCAGGCAAGTCCAAAAAAAAAGAAAGAAAGAAATAAAGAAAGAAAAAAGAACAAGAAAAAGAAACAAAAAAGAAAATGACAAAGGAAAAAAGAAAATAAAAGAAAACAAAAGAACGAAAAGATATGAAGCACCCATGATCACAGCACAACACCTAGGGGTCCTCAAATTAGGTACGTCCAGTGACCTTGGTCGGCTGGCTCCGTCCCTAGTCCCGTAGCCCTTTAGCATCACCCACAATTGTTCAGGGCACATCAAGGGCAGGACATACCTAGGGAGCTTGTCTTGCCTATGGTTAGACCTATCACCCTGACCCATTCACACGATTCCCTCTTGCACTTTTCCTTAAAACCATTGCAATCAATTGTGGTAAGCCCCGCATGAATGCCTATGAAAAGTACACCATCCTCATCAAGCAAATCCAATAGCTCCCAGCTACCAAAAGTGTGATGTCCCTGTGTTCAATTATGCTACGTCATGCAGTCACAATGCAAAGGACATCTCATACACCTTCATGTGTACTTCTTCTCAACATGGACAACTTTGCTTCATCCACACAATGTTACGAGAAACCAGCCCGTGGTCTTCTAACTACGTAATATCTAAGTATGCACGAGCACTCATATAGTATCTACATCGAAATATATACACAGTTTGGGTCCTCAAGTGCAGGACAATACTCTCAGCTTGCTTAGAGTTTGACCTGTCTCCCAAACTAATTGAACTATATCTTGTGCACGATAGAGAAAACTAGCACTACCCCTAGGGAGAGACTATCTATGAGAGGTCTTCAATTGCAGGTATTGAAGACTACAATGAAAGTGTTGTTCGCTCTTCATCGACACCCAACTCTGAATTCTTATCCTTTATCATCCTGCAAGCCTGCCAAGAATCGTCATGTGCAGAATCCCCAACAAACCAACACTTGTGTTGGTGATCAGTGCAATCCCCAACAAAGAACAGCCCTACCACCAACTCCAACAATCCTACCACCAGCCACCTAGGCCACCAATGTGCCCCTAACGACCTTCCTCCACACCACCACCAACACTCCTCCACAGCAATCATCATCGATGTCCCTTCCACCCACGTCTTCAGTGCATGCCAAAGCCTGCTACCTACGACGATGAGTGCCATGGGACTGACACTCGTCTAGGAGGGGGGTAATGTTAACTGGTAGACGAACAAGGTGGAAAATCTAAAAAAGCTAAAGCAGAAGACAAAGGCCAAGGCAAAGTGAAACAGAAGACAAAGGCGCACAAGGAAAATCTAGAAACACAAGAAACGCAGAAAAGTCCTAAATAAGGGAGAAAGGCGCACAAGGAAAAGCGCAAATCAATACTTTTGTAAAAGAGTGCAAGCACATCATGATTTAATTTAAGGAGCGCTGGGCTCTCACCCGGGCTCTCACCCGTGCAATTTGTAAATGTAGACGAGCGGTGGAAAGAAAGCTAGGAAGATAGAAGGACAATGGGAAAAAGGGCCTAGGCCACGGCCGGCCATGTAAAAAAGGGGATAAGGGGATGACTGCCCAAAAGGGATTTAGGGTTTTGTATATAAAGTTGAAAAGTGAATGAGAAGCTCATTCTTGTGTGTGGCCAAAAGTGGGTCTCCTCTTCTTCTTCTTCTTCTTCTTCTTCTTCTTCTTCTTCTTCTTCTTCTTGCTTGCTTGAGCTTGTGCTTGAGAGAGGGAGTGTGAGAGTGTGAGGGAGTGAGTGTGTGAGGGTGAGGGACCGGGGAGGAGCAGCTCTCCATCTTCCCCTCTCTTCTTCTCTTCTCTTCTCTTCTGTTGTCTTGCTAGCGGCTATGGAGCTTGAAACATGGAGCTTGAGGATGGAGCTTACTTGAAGCTTGCACTCGAATCGTGGAGCTACTGGAGTGCGCGGGAGAGGAGGTAACTTGATCAGCATGGAGGTAAGCTCACTAACCCGTAGATATGGATGGCACGTCGGCTATGTGAGAGGTAGCCATTAGTGCTCGGCTTGGAATGCTTGAAACAATAAGTGGTCTGTGGGTCTTGGCGATTGAGCGTGAACTCCCACATGAACTTGGAGAGAAAAAACTTTCGAGTTGACATCATATCTAGCTAGAATAGAAAACATTGTAAAAAATTTTATTTTTCTTAAAGAAACTATTGTGAAGGAATTGCTTTACTTTATCTTTATGTTGTGAAATAAAAGCATGTAACGAATTTGTATCATGAGATAATCAAAGCAGTTGTATTTATATGTTGAATCTAAGGTGGTAGGTAACTAGGTAATTAGAAATACTCTTTCGAGGGAAGATGGAGGATAGATCCCCGACGATCGGATCCAAACCTACGGTTGGGTGGACTCGTTAAGCCGAGGGCTTTCCTAAAAAGGGAAATTTTTTATATTTTTAATAGGTAAATGTATGATGCTTAGAAATCAAGAAGCCTAAGATGCATTGTTTTAGGGCATGGAATGGGATTTTTGCACCATGGGCAGAAGGGATCGAAGTGCCACACTCCCCCCTTCATCTCCCATTCAATTTGAACCTTGCGCAATGAAATTTTTTTTATTTGAAAAATCTATAAGAAGTGTAAACTTGAACTGCTAACACTAATCAATTGTCTAGTAGTTGATTTGACTCATAATATAAACCAAAAACTTAGGTCGATCCTTGTGGGGACGGCTGGAACTTCCACTATGGGGTAGAATCAAGCAAACCTACATAGCAAACTTTGAACTATTTCATCAAATCCCAGATGGTGTTTTCTAAGACATCTCTTGATGGGCTACTAAGAGTCTATCGACAAGGAAGTGGCTCAAGAAGGCATGTTACAACAACTTATACCCTAAATGGCACATCCATATTCTTAGGTAATAGCTTCAACCCATACAAAGATTTTGTATTTACAAAACTACGTGTACTGCTTATATCCACAAGAATATAAGCAACTTTACCATTCACAAGCCCCTTGAGCCCAAAGAGTATTTTCACCTTTACTACTCATCCATGCATCTTGAGAAATAGAGCACAACATAGGAGAACCATCCACCCATAGGATCATGAAACTCCTCATTTGCAACTTCTTCTTCTTCATGTGTTTTCTCTAATGTAAGCATGGATGTCACTTGAAATAATTCACTTTCATTTACTTCTTCATCCAATACTTCTTTAATGATCATGCTAACTTTGGCATTCCTTGATTTGCATTCATTCTTATGAGAAGGGTTTCACTTCTCCCCACATGTGAAGCACAAACCTTTAGTGTACATATCCTTCGATTTGACATTCATTACATGCTTTCCTTGTGCATTGTTGGCTGAAGTCTTCCACAAAATTCTATTCGCTGAAAATTTGATTTTACATTAGCATCAAGCATAGAATTCATGCCCTCTACTCTATTTATGAAACTGTGTGTGCTACCACTATCTACCAAGATAAACGCATCTCTCCCATGAATCTTGCCTTAAAGACGAAGAGTATTAGGACTCTTTGATCTTGACCAAGCATCCAGGAAGATAGTAAAAATAGTGGCAATAACATGTGAGCCATTCTTGTCACATGTATCTACACGTACATGACCAGTGAGATCAAAAGGAAAGATGTCTGCAGGGCCAAAGAACTCTTATTGCCAAGTTTCTTCATCAGCAGCATCACTTTTAGCAATGATTACAAAGGCACTTGCATCCTCATGGTCATCCTCTGAGTCTTCAAAGACCAACATACTTTGGACTCTTGCCTTTGCATTTCTATAAGCACATTTGGAAGCATGTTCAACTGTGTACTTTTTCCCACACTTGAAACAAAGTCATTTTTCTTTCCTTTCTTTGTACAAATCTATGGGAATGGAACATTGACCACCAAAGGCTGAGACATTCTTATTTTTTTTGTCCCCTTGTTTATTCTCAACCTTGCTGTTGTTTACTACCTTGAAATTACTAATTTTCCTTGAGGCATTGAAGATAGGTATACTGTTGTAAATGCTAGCAAATTTCTTAGAGCACCCTATAGGGGTCAAGGGATTGCAAGGAATCAACTTGTCAATGCATGACTGAAAGGCCATCCCACATGGCATAATACATTGCCCAACCATTCAAAATTCATTGTTTCCAACCTTATTCCAAAATTGAGAATGTCATAACATCTCTTAGCATAATTTTCCCATGCATAGGCATCTCCCAAACATTCCAAGCATTGTATTCACTACCATTGACTGCATATGTATTCTCATGTCTGCAAATACTCCTCAGTAGTATTTTTCCATACATTTACATCCAATACTGCATCCATACATCAGTGAATACATCCCATACATTAGTGCCAAGTCAATATCTTGGTTCTTCAAGAGGGTACTTGCACCTGTGAGCAACTTTGGGCTCTGTATCACTAGAAGGTGGGAAAAGTTCCCCCCGGGCTGGTTGTGCACCCCTTCAAGGACTTTGATGACAAGGGGGGGTCACCCCTCTTTTGTCTTATCACCTCACCTCGCATCAGGCTTTTCCCTCACCTCGAATATACATGGCAGATATTTATCCATTAAACACCCAGCATGAGATGCATTTAGAAGTAGGAATTGAACATTTTCATGAAATGTATGGAATGGAAAATTGGGATCAACGGTAGGGGCTTACCAAGTAGTGACTCGTTGCTGACTTACCCTTATACAATGGATTTCTTTTTTTTATAACGATTCAAGTGGCTCGGTCAAGAAACAACAACTCAATTGGTTAAGGTAAGTAGAAGCAATAATCCTCAATGAGTTTCAACATGAATTTACCCATTCCAATGCAATGAAAGTGAGGCAAAATGACTATGAAGAATTGGACAGCAAACAAGCATCAAATCTATCTCATAATGCCTACTTGAGCTCTAGCATTCTCTCAAGAAATCGGCTATGGCTCAGCAAGAGGATGAATCTAAGAGAATAAGAGTTCAAGGACCAAGTACCTTATGATGCTTGATGAAGATGGAAATCAAACAATGATTCAGCTCTTCTTGTGTGCTCCAAGATGCTCCATTATACTCCAATAAACTCCATGGTTGCAATGCTTAGCCAAGAGAGGAATCTTTGAGATTGAAAAAGGAAAATTCTTCAATTGGAATAGAAGGGTTGAGCTCTCAATAGCTCATAGCTTGCATAGATGGGCATATAAGGGAGATCTTCAATAAATGTACCCCATAATGCTGTCCAACATCAAAGGCTCTTCGCCATCATGGATTAGTCATCAAAATTTTTGCATTGAATGCATTGGCAGCACTTCCTTTTGTCCTAGTTTCAGCATATGCCCCAGTGGAGATTCAACAGGATGCTAATAGGACAAATAAGGCATTAAAATGAATATAATGCTTGATTTAGCTCTAATATAAAGTCCTTGAGATCTAAGATCAAGCTCTCAATCATGAAAATCAAGCAGATTACGACTAGGCCTGGGGTGGCATAGACAACACATGCTATTGTAGACTCTTTCCAGTTGCTTCTCGCATTCCCTAAGCCCAACTCCAGAGACAAGGAAGGCAATTGAGGGTTTGTTCAATTGATCACGCTAGATATGGCTTGCCCATGCTCAAGTTGTTCTATGATGTAGCTGTGAAAAGATCTATCCTCAAAATGTATTTCTTTCCAGGACAAAAGACAATATCTACCTATGTGAACATTGAAGGCGCACCACATGTGTGTAAGGTTGATCAAGTACCCATATACAGCTTAGCAACTCCTACTATGGAAGGGGTGAAGTCTATTTGGGCACTTGAACACTGAACTATTGAGCATGAGAGATCCTTGCCATGTTGTTGTAACTGGCTTGAGAGAGGAAGCAATGGTGTATATTCATGGAAAGCCATTTGTATTACATGAACTTGAGCGACATGTTAAATTGTTATAGTCTAGAAATCACTACTCCAAATGTTTATGTGCCACAATTGTTACTGCCTTTGGTCAAGGAGTGGACAACAAAATTATAGGACATGTTAAATTGTTACAGTCCGAAATTGCTGCTCCAAATGTTTATATGCCACAGTTGTGACTGCCTTTGGTACTTCTCCTTTCCCAACAGGGTCGCACGGGCATTTAAGATGGTGATGTGGATGAATTAGCCAAGGAATTGAAAATGGTGGAAACACCATATAGCAAAGGAAGTGCAATGTGCAAATTCGCACGGGTGTTTGAGACAATGATGTGGATAAATCAATCAAGGAATTGAAAATGCAACCTTAGAAGATGACGATGAGCCACCCCCACCAATTTAGAGATGCCTAGGGAAGTTTAAGGGTATGAGGCAGTAATAGGATTCACCTCTAATTGACAACGTTCAATAGCAATCACTACAAATTAGGATCTCCAAGCAAGCATCAGGTTTCTAGAGTAGCTCTAGGTTCAAGATAATAGAAGATAATCTGCTATCATGCCATGGATCACAGCCTAAACAACCTTGCGAATGTGCTTGAAGCTCCAATGACTATTCTTCTTGGAGAAAGCTACAAACTCTGAAGCTGATTGATCTCGAGTCTAGCATCATTGAGGCCATGAACCTTAATTGTGGATGGTGCCCAGAACCTAGTTGTCCAAGTTGTTGGTTCTTCCTGCAAGTATGGATGCCCTGTCAAGAATGGGGTTGCATAGAAATGCCTATTTCCTCAAGCTTCGAAGGCATCATTTCATGCGTCAAAACACATTGGTTATAGATGCATAGGACGTGAGCTTAGGTCCAGAGAAGTTGAGGCAGTGGCAACTGCCATAGCTAAGGAAGAATTTTCTAAGATCCAAAGAAGTAGGAGTAGATTCCTCCTTGGAAGTTCTCTTGAAATCTTGAGAAAGGAGACATAGAAGATCCAATGTGGTTTTCCTCCATGGAAGCTTGACAAGAGCTTGAGAATGAAGAGAGGGAAGACTTATTCTTGAAAAGTAACCAAGATATACCCTCTTCTACTCCATTTACCACTGTCTTTTAGGAAAATACCTTCAAAATTGGCCAAAAATGACCCACGAGTTGGCAAATCTGGTCTTCCAGCCTCCAAACTTAGTCCAAGTCTCCATTAATGCTACAAACCTACAGTCCTTATGGTCCAATAATCCTTGATAACTCCACTGTTACTCCATGTCATGTCTGTACTTGTGGCTCTTAGATCTATGTGGCTAAAAAAGATAACTGAATGGAATGTTGGCCAACTGGATCAAGAATCTATGGCTCTTATACCAATTGTCAAGGAGAGGATTGGGGAGAGAGAAAGAGGAGAGAGAATATTGCAGAAGAGAGAGAAGCAAAAGAGAGAGAAAGAGAGTGATGAGGAGAGAGAAAGACTAGAAAAAGAGAGAGAAAGCTAGAAAAGGAAGAAAGGAAGCCATGAAAGCTGGAGAGAGGGAGAGAAGATGAAGGAGACTTGTTATTATAATCTAATGAGAAAAATGTCAGTTCCTTACATCTTATATACCGCCGATGTAGCATGTATTTTTCCTCCATTATTTTATTTATGTATTCCCCATCTCTTACATAATACCACTCCCAAAAGTTATAAAATACCTACAAGTACATGTACAAGTCTAAAATACATATGAAAATTTTCTTGCTTAGCCTTGTTTGATTGAAATTCACTTGTAGAGGGTAAAAACCACCTGTAAGTGCTAATACAAATCCATTATACCCATGTAAATTGTATTAAATGCCTTTTTTTATCCTTGTAAGGTTGATATCACCCTCTAAGATCTGTAATATTGCTAAGGTTAAATGGGATCAATTTAGGGATACGGAATGAAAACCAAATCAATGTTATAGTACACTCTCTAGTCCTCCACTATGTTGTCCCTATGCGAGGGATAAAGCAATGAGATGGGCATTTACATGGGCTGCTAGACTTGGGGGGTATGAAAATTTCATGCCCAAGCTAGGTTGTGCATCCCTTTGGGGTCCACAATGTGAGGGAGGCTCACCTCTCTTTTGGCTCACATCTAACTTGGCATCAGCTTTTCCTCACGAGTATTTTCACATGGTAATTGCATGCTACACTAATCAAGTATGAGTGATATGCAGGGAAAAATATATATTTTTTTTCTTTCAATGTGTAAGAGAGAGGACAGGAGAGAGAAAAAGAAGAGAGAGAGGGACTGCAGAAGAGAGAGAAGAGGTGCAGGAAGAGAGAGAAAGACTATAGAGAGGAGAGAAAGAGAGAGAAAGAAGGGAAGGGAGAGAGAAATGGCTGTCAACCACCATGGAAGGTCAGGAGAGAAGGTGAAGAAGGTGAAAGGATAGATGTATATTCATAAATTAGTACCATGCCAATGTCCTTCACACCTTTTATACCTAGGTTAGTGTGACACTAGGTATTTCCTCCATTACAATCCATCCTTGATTGGATGTTTTTGTCCCCAAAAACAAAGAAATGAGGAACTTATAACATGGATTATAAAATTGTAATGGAGAGTATATGAGACTCTACGTAGGTGTAAAAAGATATTATAATCTCCAAATCTTCATATGGGAGGTTATGTATATGGCTATAAGCATACTATCGGATGCATACATCAATGTGGAACCATAGGATGATGACTTGATGCATTCTTCTTTAATCGTGAACTGCAGCCTGATGGAATAACCATGCTGTCCCTGCAAACCATGCTATACAAAAACGTCCATAAGTTTGGGTAGGCTGAACCAAACTAAGTATTTAATAGCTTTGTAGAAAGCTCTTTCAGTGTACTATCAACTCATGCAAGTGATACATCTTTGTAAGCAATTCAAAATTTTAAAGAGCTCAAAACAGAGAGCTGGCAAGAAGCAGACTGTGGTGAAATAGGGCACTTAACTTGCATCCTTTGCATTTGAAAGATCATCATGAAGATATGAGGATTAGCCACAGATGCTTACTGACCTACATAGAGTTTTTAACACCCTTTTGTCCACCTGGATCAAAGGGAAAAGTGACATCACTACCATGCATCAAATCATTGTCCTCCAAGACATAGATATCATCATCCATAAAATCATATGTATGTGCTCCTTGCATCGAATCATTGTCCTCCAAGACATAGATGTCATCATCCATCAAATCATATGTATGTGCTCCTTGGGCTACCAAATCATAAGAAAATGAACCAAATACTACATGATATGCATGATCTTCCTCATGTTGACAATCTTTCTCATGCTGGTCATGATCTTCATGATCCACTATGTCATCCACTTGTTCGTCTTCCTCTTCATTGTTCTCGTCATCCAAAAACCCTAAAACAATTGCTAGTTTAGCATTCCTTTTCTTGCATGTATCCTTGTTATTGGAGGACATAGGCTCAGCACATCAGTAGCATAGCCCTTTAGCATGCAATCGTCTTATATCAGCATGGGTGAGAATCTTTCCTCGAGTAACATCATGCTACCTCCCAACATATTGATCACAAGAAAACTGTTCATAGACATCGACATCATGCATAGAGTGCTCATCATATGCATGCTACTTGTGATCATATGCACCACACTACTCGTAATAGGGTGGCTGTCCACACTCACTCATGCACAATTCGATCAATGATTGCATAGAGTCCCCTTGAACTTCTGCATCAGTTCTAGCAATTAGATCAATCAGCATGTTCTTGTGTTGTACATGATCTAGGCCTTCTCGCAAAACAATATTGCCATAGAGGTTTACAAGATCCTCCACAATACATTGTTGTACCAACTAAGGGGTATTACGTGTTAATTGTTGTACAAGTACCCACTCAACCAGAACAACATCTACTATTTCTGTAGCCATCATTGTATCATCAAATATCATGAGCGCATGTACCAATGCAACCATCATATCAACCATTCCAGCATCTAGCTTGCTGAACATAATTTTCTCTATGGTACTTTTGATGGCCTTTCCATATGCACACTATTGCCCATGAGAGTAAGCATGAACATCATACATATAGGCATGGTGCTGCCCAAAACCAGATGATGGTTGTTGTTTGTGCATGGATTGAAGCCCATATGGGGGCCCTGTGCTCTTTGCATGCATTCCATACAATCCAAAATTACTAGCAATAGGTGATGCATGGTTGTCATTCACACCTGACATAACCATATTGCTGTAACAAGGTGCTCCTGGAGCATTGTAATAGCCATAATGGTCTAGATACCCTGCATGCATTTCCTCATTTACCTCAGTCTGCTTCTGGTCCAAATACCCATCATGAGCACATGTGCCAATGCAACCATCATATCAACCATTCCAGCATCAAGCTTGTTGAACATAATTTTCTCTATGGTAATTTTGATGGCCTTTCCATATGCACATTGTTGCCCATGAGAGTAAGCATGAACATCATACATATAGGCATGGTGCTGCCCAAAACCAGATGATGGTTGTTGTTTGTGCATGGATTGAAGCCCATATGGGGGCCCTGTGCTCTCTGCAGCATGGTTGTCATTCACACCTGACATAACCATATTGCTGTAACAAGGTGCTCCTGGAGCATTGTAATAGCCATAACGGTCTAGATACCCTGCATGCATTTCCTCATTTACCTCAGTCTGCTTCTGGTCCAAATACCCATCAGTTGTTGCTATTATTTATCAACTGTCTTAGCATGGACAACTGACTTGTACCACCTTTGAGACACAGTTGTCCCCCCCACTAGTAGGCTAAACCTCAAAGTTGGAGCGAAATGGCAATGTCTCAAAACCCTATATAATTCTTGTGATCTGTGTATGCTTAGGTCTCTTTTGAGATGAGAGGAAGTCCTCTGTAGCTACACTTGCAACCTTTCTTTCTTCGAGTGCAGGAGGAGGTTGAACTTCTACTCCAAGCAGAGATGGAGCTCACCAAACTTGTGGGGGAGCCTGAGAAGATTGGCGACTGCCCCTTCTCCCAAAGGGTTCTTCTGCACCTCGAAGAGAAAGGCATGCCTTACAACGCCAAATACGTGGACCTCGTCAATAAGCCCGCCTAGTTTCTTGAAATCAACCCTGAAAGGAAGGTGCCTATTATCAATCATGAAGGAAAGTGGGTTCCTGACTCAGACGTGACCACCAAGATTATTGAAGAGAAGTACCTGGATCCTGGTCTTAAAACCCCTAAGAAGAAGGCTAAAAGATCCACAACATCTCCAATCAGTCACCAGGTCAAAGAAATAGACTCCAAAGAGAACTGCAATGCTGAAGAGGCCTTATTCCTTTAGGAGGCCGATGCTGAACTTGCAACGTTTGAGTCAAGTTCAAATCAATTAAATGATCACAATATTGCACAAACCATCGGAACAGTCTTTAGCCCAAGATCATCGTTTTCCAAAGCTATAGTAGTTGAGCAGAAAATAGCAACAGGCACTACAGAGTCACAAGAGCTAGGTGACACTGAAGATGAAGATGCATTTATAGCCAGAGTAACTAAGGAAATTGAAGTAGAGGAGCGAAGGAAGGGCAAAGTTCTAGATGATGTAGAGAGGTCACAAAGAAGAGCTATTCTTGCCAGGAGTCAGTCGGAGTCACGCATCCAGGAGAGAGAATCAAAGATGGGAAAACCAACAGTGCTCTGAAGGACAGAGTTTTCCCTTTCTCAGATAGTTCTTTGGCCATTGCAGGAGACAATTTTTCCAAAATGAAGGTTTACGGGCAAGTAGTAGCTGGAGCATTCGCTTCTCTTCAATGCGTTGCGAGCAACCCCAATAGTGTAATAGCTGGGACAGAAAATCATCCAATTCCAAGCTTTTGTATTTGAAGCAATGTCCTGGAACCATGCCTTAATAGTCAAATACGTGAGAAGATGAACAGAAGCTCTAGACCAAGCTTCGCCGAAGATCATCCTCCAGTGGATTTCAAGATGGTAAATATGGAAAGGCTAATCAAGCAAGGGTTCTTGAACCGGAAAATGGCAGTAAGCTCCTCAGAGATGCTGCAGCCTTTAACATTCTTGCAAGCCTTAGCCGTAGCTTCTCATTGTAGGGCTTTCCCAGGACTTCTTGACACCCCAACAGAAAATGTGAGTTCGGATAGAGAAGGGGAACTTACGCTCAAAATTGAAGACGGGTTACCATTTTGTCTCCTTGCCTCCAGATTCAACTAAGCCTCTTGCCATAACTTGTGTGGAGTCCAAGAAAGCAACTAAGCCTCTTGCCATAACTTGTGTGGAGTCCAAGAAAGCTACCAACACCTTGTAGTACTCCATTAATTTTCCTTACAACTCATGTACCTGTTTGACTAGGATTTCTATTTCTTTTCTTTTTTGAAAACTATGACTAGATGTGATGAGGGAGAGAGAAGACTGGATCAAAGACTAAAGCTCTGATACCACTGTAAGAGAGAGGACAGGAGAGAGAGAAAGAAGAGAGATAGGGACTGTAGAAGAGGAGAAGAGGTGCAGGAAGATAGAGAAAGACTGTAGAGAGGAGAGAAATAGAGAGAAAGAAGGGAAGAGGAGAGAGAAATAGTTGTCAGCCACCATGGAAGGACAGGAGAGAAGGTGAAGAAGGTGAAAGGATAGATGTATATTCATAAATTGGTACCATGCAAATGTCCTTCACACCTTTTATACCTAGGTCAGTGTGACATTAGGTATTTCCCTCCATTACACAGTGCAAGTGGAAAATAGGTAAATGGACTAAAATTAAATGAAAAATGATAGGGATATTACCCTTTTGCAGTGACTCACTACATTATAAATTTTTCCCCACTTACCGCAATCCCATGCTTTTCTCATGAGATACATAAAAGGATCAACCAAACCAAGGGGTCATCTTTAGGAATCAAATGTCATCTATAAAATCAATGCATATCTCAATGGAACACAAATATTTCAATGGAATGAATAAGGAAGATTTAGATCATAACCACATGCAATCTTGGAAGGGTTCTATGTGTTGTCCACAATTATATTCTATCATAGACTACTCTTGATCTCTTTTTCAGCAATAGTGTGGGCTAAACAAATGGATTGAAGAGAGATTAAAAGAGTATGAGAGTTAAAAGTACCTCTTATAGTTGCTAAAGATGGTTCAAAAGCTCAATTTACTAGTCCAATACTTGATTATTCACTACTCCATAGATGCCCCTTGTTGAAGATGATCAAGATTGATCAAATACAATAAGAAAGGGTGAAATCTTGACTAAGGGCCTTCAACGATCATTAGTATAGCATCCAATTCCTTGCTCCAAGCTTAATTGATGAAGAAGTATTCCAAATTTGATGAGATTCATGAATAATGCATGTTGTGCATGTTTCAAGAGAGTGAAAATGCTAATGATCCTTTCACGATCAGCAATGTTAACCAAGAGTGAGTTGAAATAGCTTCTTCTTGCACCTAGGAAGTGGATTAGATCTAAAGACCCTTGAATAGAACCATAATAGACTAAGATTTTAAAAGAAATTAATGGTACATTGTTGTAATGAAGTTTAAGGAGTAGTAATCCCAACCAATCTTGATGTTGTGGAACAATCCTTATTGAATCTTAGAAGTACAATGAAGGAAATGATTACTAAAATGATTGAGCTACAAAAGCCCCTTGAAAATAGGCAAGATTGGACCAAAATTTGAGCAAAGACTCACACTACCATGTTTTTTCATAGAGAAATTGGAGATGAACTGCAAATGATTTAAAGACAATGCTTCAATCTTCGACCATTATTGATTGCTGAAGGTTCAAGAGGGTATTAGAGAAGAAATTGAGTTAAAAGCCCTTTCAAATGGCAAGATTAAAGTTAAATATTCAAGCTAACAAATGCTTTGTGAAAACTCAAGAGGGAGAGAAATCTTTTTAAATGCTTCGAGAAAGAAAAGTGAAAGTTGGATAGAAAGCTTATTCAATCTTTATGTAAGCTTTCATGGAGTTACAAGTTGTTGTCCTATGTCATTACAACAATGGAGTATATGAAAATTTTCATAAGACCATAAGAATGCCTTCAATAGTGCTTGACCAAGCTAATCCTTGCTTCATCAAGCCGTATGTAGCCATCTCATAGCAATAATCCTCCAGAAATGAAATCATAGTAGAGCAAAAATTTCAAACAGCAAGTGTAAAAAACTTTGGGGTTGTTTTACCCACATCAAGAGGTGAAATACTTAGAATGCTTTTTATCACATTTAATGGTAGTCACAATCAATTTGCTAATTATTCAGCCAATCTATCTTTTCAAAACAAATTTGAAAATAGAAAATTTCCATGACTTCATAGCATTAGTTTGTTTTGTGCATTGGCACGTATTTTGTTTTGTATGTGTGTGAATACATCTTTTTTTCCCATTCAAAAATAAAATCAAATATCATAAACTTTTTTTTCTATCTATACATGTAAACTCATGTATTCTCTATTCTTCTGTTTATGTAAATAATCCAATTTTTCTTGATACATATGAATGACATCTAATGAATATACTTTTAATTTCATGCATGTGAATGCACTTTTAAAAATACAAAGATCTATTTTTTTTCCTTTAAAAAAAGGGATACAATTTTGGTAATTAGAGATACTACTAAATTTATGCAAGTAATTAAATAACCACAATCTTTAATTTACAAGAAAAGTTAAGCTTTATGATTTTAATAATCGATTGGAACTGCCTTACTTAAGTATAAATAAGATTACTTTGCAAACTCACAAAATTTCCAAGTATCTTAAGAATCCTTGGCTAATTTTTCATAATTAAAAGCTCACAAAACTAATCTTTTTGGTCGTACTTAAGTAATCTTAACTTTAAACCTAATTTATATTATTTGTTTTACTTTTTAAATATTTTTGTTAAAAATATATTACTTTAATTAATATTTTCAATTTCTAACATTTGAAGATACCATAAGAATAAGATAAGGATTATTCTATTAATTTTTAAGGAAGTTTATACTATTAAGGTTACTAAAATCTAATTTTTAATAAATAATAGAAATACTTTCAATCACCACCCTAACTTTTTCTAGAAAATTTAACATTACTTTGGCTAGTAAATAATTAAACATTAATTTCTAATCTAAACTTTCTAGAAAATTAGATGTAATTTTGACTATTTAAAAATAATAAAAATTAAATATTATACATTGACCATATTAACAACAAGAATTTCAACATCATGGTTGCTCGAGGGTCACATTACGTTAATGCATTGGCAACGGGCCATTGCAAATAAGAAGAATAAGAAAAGAAGGGGTTTTTGGAAAAGGAGACAATATGTGAATAGTCTTTAGCTTCATCATATAGAGTTTCTTCACCTCTAACTCAAGATGATCGTATCCTCACTTGCTCACAAGAGTTAACTCATCATCGTTATTTGTTGGAAATGAGAAGAGAACCCTTTCCTATATAGTTTTCTAGAGGGCTAACACCGAGAGAGGGGAGGGGGGTTGTTAACTTTCTAAAATTTTGAAAAAAATTTAAGATATTATTGGGAATAGTTTTTTGGATTTTTGAGTAGGAAAAAAAAGAAAAAAGTGTTTATAAATTGATTGAATTTCTTGGAATTCTTTAAAATTAAAAATAATTTTCAAAAATTTAAAAATTTTATAAAAGTTCTATATCTTTTAAAATAACTTGAAATTTTAGTTTTTGATATATAATTTTTAAATAATAAATCCTTTAATAACCAAAACTAATTTATTAATAACTTTTTTAAAATGTAAAAATTTAAGATATTATTAAGAATAGTTTTTCAAATTTTTGAGTAGGAAAAAATAAGAAAAAATATTTATAAATTGATTACATTCTTTAACATTAAAAAATTAAAAAATTAAAAGAAATCATAAAAGTTCTCTAGCTCATAGAATAAAATAAAATTTTAGTTTTTAATCTATAAATTTTAATAATAAAATCTTGAATAATCAAAATTAATTAACTTTTAATTTAAAAATTTTGAAGATTGCTAGTTAATTTGTTAGAAATTCATTTTTGTTCGAAAAAAACCAATTTTTCTGATTTAATCATTTTGGATTAGTGAATCAATTATATCCCTTGAAAAAATTTCTAGATATGTTACATTCTCTTTCCCTTTAGAGAAATCAAGATGTCCTTATCTCAATAAAAACTTGGGGTGTTCTTTGAAAAGGATAGATTCCTCTATCCAAGTTGTATCTTCTTTTAAGAAGTTCTTTCATTGAATTAAATATTATTGTAGGATATGATTCCTCAAGGGTTTCTTCCTAATTTCTAGGATCCTTTTGGACTGAACTTCAAGAATTCCTTGAGTTGAGATTACAACTTCTTCATTATCATGGTGGATGTATTCAGGGTTGGGAGCATCAGATTTGAGTAGACTAATAAAAAATACATTGTGGATCTTAACATGAGGGGATAATGTTAACTTATAAGCATGGGTTTTAAGGTATTTTTGGATCTTATAAGGTCCATAGTATCTAGGACTTCACTTTTTGAATTTACCAAGAGATAATAAGCTTTTCTTGGGTTGAACACTTAAAAAAATCATGTTACCTTCATTAAAAGTCTGGTTAATAATCCTTTTTGGATTGATATAGGCCTTTTGGTGATCTTATAAAGCTTTTATATCCTGTTTGATTGCCTTGACCTACTCTTACATGTCATCCAACATTCTTTTTGAGGCTTCAACTTTTATGAATGGATTGGAGAAGTGAAGAGATGACAAGCACTCTTGTCCATATAATGCTTGAAAGGGAGTCATTTCAATACTTCATTGGAAGGAGGCATTGTAGGTGTATTCAACAAATAGTAGATACTTGATCCACTTCTTTGGCTCTCTACTACAATAGGCTCTTAAAATATCCTCCAAGACTTGGTTCACTCTTTTAGTTTGCCCATCAATTTGGAAGTGGTATGCTTTTTTGAAACATAGTTGAGTTCCAATGGCTTGAAAGAGAGTAGCTCAAAAACTTGAAGGTAAAAAGAGTGTCACAGATCATTGATAATCCATTTTGGGAGCCCATATAGATGAAATGTATCTTCATGAAGATTCTTATAATATCGAAGGCTTTATGGGTTGTCTTTACTAGAATAGCACGAGCTACTTTGATAAGCATGCCTATTATTACCAAGATAGAATCATAACCTCCTTCAATGGTGGGTAAGCCAATTTTAAAATTCATGCTGATATATTTCCATTTCATATAGAAAATATCAAGAGGGTATAGCTCACTAGGAAGCTTGATGAGCTTGGCCTTGATCCTTTAACAACTTAAACAATGAGTCACATATCTAAGGATGTATGCTTTCATTTCGGCCAAGTAATAGCTTCTTCTAAGTGCATTCAAGGTTTTGGCATACCTTGGATGTTTAGCTATCAAGTTATCATCAGCTTCCCATAGAATTTTCTTTTTCGACTCCTAGCTGTTTGGCATAAAAAGCCTTTGTTGATAATAGAGTAGCCCATTTCCTAGGATGTAATCCTTGAATTTGGCTTTCTCCTTAGGTGTTTTTCTTTCTAAGCACACAATCCTTCTTATTTCTAAAAAATCTGAATCTCTAGGTTCTTTAGTAGCTACTCCATCTAAAATAGGGTTATTGGGCATTGAGGTGAGGCTTGCAAGATTTCCTTGTCTAGTAGGGTTTTCCATAATGAGAAAGTTTAGGAAGGCCTTGCAGTTGAGAGCATTAGCCACAACATTTTGTTCATGGGAGCGATACTGAATCTCAAAGTTAAGTTCTTGTAGGACTTTTATCTGTCTTCTTTGCCTCATATTAATCTCTGGATGTGTAAAGATCCATTTAAGGATTTTGTGGTCAATGATGAGGGTGAATCTTAAACCAAGTAGACAATGATGCCACAATCTTTGACCAAGTAGACAATGACACCACAATTTAGGGGCATGGATGACTCTCAAGACTTCTAGATTATGTGTAGCATAATTATTCCCAAAGGGTGTGAGCTTCTAGGAAGAATATGCTATGGGTTTACCTTCTTGGGAAAGAACAGATTCCATTGCAATAATGTTGCCATTACTAACTACTTCAAATTCTTGAGAGAAGTTAGGAAGCTTTAATATTGGTGCAATAGTGAGGCATTTCTTCATCTTTTCAAAGCTTTTATGCTTTTTAGGAGTCTATAGAATTCTTATTTGCTTCCTAGAACTTCTTAACTAGAGTCTTTCTCTCTCCTCGTCACTCTCTTTCTCTCTCTTCTACACCTCTTCTCTCTCTTTTGTAGTCCCTCTTCTCTTTCTCTCTCTCCAATCCTCTCCTTGACAAGTGGTATCAGAGCTTCTCAAGTTCTTGATTTAGTTAGTCATATCTCATTTAGTTCTCCCCTTTAAGTCACACAAATCCAAGAAACTTTCAGGTACACAAGTACACACATGGACAAGTAGCAAAAATAGTGAAGTGATCAGAGGTCCATAGACCAAAAGGATAGCAGGCCTATAGCATTAATGGAGTTTTGGACTAAGTTTTGTGGTAGAAAGGCTAAAGTTAGTAGCTCATTGGTCATTTTAGGCCATTTTTGAAGGTATTTCTCTTAAAACAATGGTAACAAGAATTAGAGGGGGAATATAGCTACTATTACTTTTAGGGAGAGTCTTTCTCTCTTTCTTTTCAAGCTCCTCTCAAGCTTCCATGGAGGGGATCGCCCCATTCTTCCTTCCATCTTCTTGATCTCGGACTTGACCCTTGAAGTACCCTCTCGTCGGCAATCCCCTCTTAAAGAACCATATTACAGCTTTTTATGAGCCAAATCATCATTCAAGGCTTTGAAGGTTGGGGCATTTTCAAGCAGAGCTTTGCATTCCTCCCACTTTGTTGCTACTATTACTGCCTCTTGGTATATCTCCTGGATCCTCATATATAGGCTAATAATCAACATTCCCCTGATAAGTACATAGATTTTTTGGCTATGACTTGCCAACAGGATCCCTCTTAAGGAAGCAAGTAAGTGTCCTTGTCTTTTTTTACTTTCCTTATTTTTGGTTTTAGCTTGCATTTTTAATTTGCAGCTTGCAAATGCAAATATAATTTTTGTTTGCAACCCTCACGAACATAGTATTTTGTCCTCATTGGAAAGTAAATCTTAAAAGTACAGTCCACTCAATCAATAAGCCAACTACTTTGTCTCGAGCTGCCCTCTCCTCTTTTGACGAGCACCTAGTGGTAGAGCGTCTGGTGGGGGCCCACACGACCGATGTTGCCATGCCCCGTGTGCTCCCTTGAGCTTCTATTCTCGTAGCCTGGGGATTTTTCAGCCTACGTCTAGGGCGGTGTCGCTCAGGGCCTCGTTTATTTGCATACCTTTTAAGGGTAGGTACATAGCGTTCCGGTAGAGGAGCTTGTGCTACATGCTCCCTTCGATGGCAGATAGCTTCCTTGCAAGCTAGCTGCACTGGGTGCTCCATGTCGGCTGCTGTAGGGGGGCCTGCAAAATTCAAACCAAAGATTAGGCCTTGAGGCAAGATAAAATTATTTGTATGGAAGGGATTATACAGTGGGTTATCAAGCACATATGATGAGGAGGGGAGAGGTGAGGCATGCAATGTTTATTGTAGAGGGAGGGTCCCCCATGATGATGTTTGTTTTGCCTCCATCCATTAGCAGATCTTGGCTTATGCTAAGTTGTGTGGACTGGTTATCATGGAGTGGAGTAGAGTCCTTGGAAGGATAGACCGAAAAAGGGAAAAGGTGTATAGAAAGGGACGGTGCCCCATCTACACCATCAGAGATGTTGGTCAGAGCTTGATATGGAAATAATGAGGGTTGCATGCCCTCCTTCAAGAGAGGTAGGAATGATCACATGACTTCTAAATGCATGGTGAGAGGAGGACCTGAGGAGCTTAACCTGTGAAACCCAACTCTTCTCCCTGCGCTTGACTATCATTGCTTGTGTGTGTTGATCTTATCTATACATGGTCACAAAAGTTATTGTTTATTTATATGCATATTTACAAATCCATGTCACTTCATGAGGATAAAAACCAATTATAGAACTCGAGATTGTACTGGAGTGTGGCACATGCATCCAGTACTTGTGGTAGCCTTCTTAATAACATCAAGTATTTTGCAACGCCAAGTATCATGGTACCTTGTCTGAGTCTACTTGCAACATGTAGCTCCTCCTCAGTGAGAACCTTATCAACCAAAGAGTTCTCTTGGCTAGTTCCAGCTAAGTCCGTACCCCGAATGGCAGCCAGCACTTGAAAGGAAGTTGGTGCCACATAGGTTGGGTCTCTTTGAGACCGCCATTTGGCCAATCGCTCCTCTGAGACTGTCATAATCTGGGCTCCTAGTTTGGCCATTGCAACGCGGCTTTCAAACCAACGTTTTTTGAATTGACTTTGACCCTCTGATTGTCGCTTTAGTTGCTCTATCTCTAAGAGATTTGGTTGGCAAAGCACATCATTGAATGTTATACTTAAGCGTAGTTCGTCGGCTTCCTCGTCAGAGGTGAGTCGCCTGCGTTCATGTAGGAGCCTGTCATAGTGCTCGTTAAGATGTTCTTGCTCTTCCTAGGATAGGGAAAATGGCAAGTATTCTCCAAGCTGCTCCTTGGGGAATGCGCCCATGTCCGCAAGGACGTAGACATGTGCGAACAACTTGAGCTTAGCATCCAACTCAGTTAAGCATTCTGCGACACTTCTATGTTCAACGAGGGCTTACTCGGTTGCTATCTCATGCAAGGTCCTAGGAGTTTGCCTAGGCTTTAGCATAGCTGGGGGCTCAAGCCTAAATGAGCAAGATGGGTCAACGCTAGGATTTCTTATGCTCTCGGGGTTTCCATGTTTCTCCTGAGGCTTTGTTATTGCATCATGGTTCTCCTTGGATGTGACTGGTATAAATTTGTCACCCTGTTGTGACAGCGTTGTATCCACACTTGATTGGTCAATGCGAGTTCTATTGTCAGTGGATTGAGTGTTGAAAGCAACCATTGATGGTAACATCTACTTTGATTTTTCAAAGCACACGGATGTATCTGAGGTTTCACCGCTATTAGGAGAGACATCAATGGGTTCATTGGTGGATGGTCTCGATGCTTTATTCCTCACCTCTTCGGCACTCTTGGTTTCAATCTTCTTGGAGTCTTGAGCCACTTGTAACTGCCGTTGTTGTTTTCTTTCTTTTCTCTTCTTTTTCTTAGGCAATTGAGGTGTATCCCTTGAAGACTTGGGACCTTGAACTAGGTCAGTCATTGATGTGCTTGGCTGGGCCTCAACATTCTCTTTCTCTAGTGTGTCCTCATGGGGCATAGGCGTGGCCTGCTGAATAGCCTCGCTAGGTTGTGAGGGTACGACTGCCTCTCTTTTTGGAGAGTCTAGCTCTTCATCCAATTCCCTTTTGTTTAACTCCTCTAGCCTAGGCTTTAAGCACTTTGGAAGTGTTGAAGTTGTCAAGGATGCTAGTTACGGCACCTCCTCCACAGGTGAACTGCTAAGGACACGTTTTGCAAGAGGTGTTGTCACGGCCAGGGGTTGTGATTGCAATGATCCTTGATTGGAAGTAGTAGCAGCCATTTTAGTGAACTGCCTACTGTTAGTAGATTGCAGTGTCAAGTCCGTAGGGAGATCGGAAGTGGTTTTGTCTTTTGTTTCCCTTTGAGCATTCACTTATGTAGATCGAGCATGAGTTGATCTAGTCACATTAGGTTGCACAGGCATATCCTTGGGCCGAGAGCTACGGATGGTTTCATGTCCTACCTCTTGGACATTTGGAAGCTTAGATGGAGATAGAGATTGGGATTAATCAGCTACACTTGATGACTGTTGTTGTGCTTCCTATGTCCATTTAGGGAAAGAGGGTGTAGGAGACTTGGGACTCCTAAGTGGCTTCGACATTGGCTGGAAGATTTGCTCGTGGTTGTTAGATGATTTTACTATTTGCTTTGTTGAGCATTTAACCTTTCCATGAGCAATGTTGTGCCTATGATGCTTGTTATCCTCTTGGGAATTCAAAGGCTCCTTGGGCACTAGTGGATTTTGCGTATCCTCAATGATTACATCTAATATCTGCTTGTCAAGCACGCTAGGCTGAGGATCTACCCTCTGATTGGTCCCGTTTGGTTTCTTGATTTCGACCGTGAGGGGCTAGGTTACTCCAATGCTTTTGACTCGAGACTTGGTTTTTCATTTAGATCTCCTCCTATGCTTCCTTGCTCTTGATACGATCTGGCCTTCAGTCAATAAAGGAGGTTTAGTAGGGGGTTTTGGCACCCAAATCCATCGGTTACATGCATAATAAACTTGAGCATGTAGCAACGCTTTGAATATCCATCGCGGTGTTGTGCTGACCCTCCATCGATGCCTTCGTCTATAAGGCTTGGGATTCTTTTGGGGTCTTCTACAATATTTGTAAGTCCAAAGCCCGTTCTTGGCATTGTCTCCTGACCTTCTTATTTCAGACATGGCCTCACTCATTGGTTCTCGTTGTTTGACCTGTGCTTGTATCGACTCTTCAAACAAGTCCTTGCCCTCATTAGTAGGCTTGACTGTTATGATAGCACCTTCCTTGCCTTTCCCTCGAGGTTCGACGAGGTCACCCTTGCTAAAGGTTGTGACTATCCTCACACCCGATAGTGTTAGGTGTATCCTCTACACTACATAGTTGGCCTCACACTTAGTCGTCCTTTTGAAGGCTCTTCCTAGGAGGGTTTCCTTCCCACAATTAGCACTATTTGGAGGAACATGAAATAGGATAGGTAGGATTTCAGTTTCAATTGTCGCAAGGATTTTGCACTTCCCTATGAGTGCTTGTGGGTGTCCCTCGTAAGGGCTAAGAGTTGCATTAGTCGGTGTGAGCTTTGGTTGGCCTAGTAGGGTCCATGATTCATAGATCAAGATATTAAAATCTGCTCCTTCATCAATCAGAGCATGGATAGTATGCTCTCTTTTCGTGGTAAGTTTGACCCTAAGATAAGCAGGTGGTACTATGTCTTCATCTTTCGGGTCTTGGCTTGTAAATTTAAGCCTTCTGACAAATGTCCTTGAGACCCCAGCTGCACGACCAGATGTGGATTCTCCACTGATGTCTTGGATCGTCAGTGCAATGCTATTCAAGGAGCATCTATCATCAGGACTGTCATATCTAGTCATTCTCGCTGTTGTAGCTTGATGTTGTTGCCTTTCGCTTTGACTAGATGCAGTCCGAATGCAACACGTATGTGTTTTTGCAGTGTGGCCTTTTTGCCCTTGTTGTCTAGATTGGCCCATTGAGGTTCTAGGGTCTCTATTTCTCTTTGTTCGGGTATGGGCTTTTGGTTGCTCTTTTGCAAGTGAGAATCCATGCTCGTGTAGAGCCATTACTACACTAGGTCCAATTTGGAGGACCTGTCACAATGCACGTCTTCTCTCCAACCTACTTGGGGGAGGTGCAGAGGGGGCAGAGCGCCCTCTGCGGGGGTCCCGCGGGGGGGGGGGGGGGGGGGAGGGGAGTCCCCCCGGCCCACAGGGCCGTTATGATAAATGACATACATGATTTGAAAGACCGTTTATAGCCAAATTTTGAACTACTTGCTTTAAGTTTTAGCCCAGTGATCGATCTATGATATGGTTTCGGCTCTATATGGTCTCTCGGTCAGTTTCACTGACTTCAGGTTAAAATTTGAAAAAATCTGAATTCGGCCCAATAGGTCCAAATTGCAGGGGCCGAGTGCCCGACTCGGCCCGTCCGACGGTCGAGTAGAAAGGGCCAAATGTACCTGGTCTGAATGTCAAATTCGGCCAGTCCAAGTCTGGTTGTCCGAGGGCCAAGTGGCTGAGGGCTGAGTCGAGTGGGCCGAGTCAAGTGGTCCGAGTGGTAGTGAGCCGAGTCAACAGTAGGGCCGAGGGCCAAATTTTCAAAGCGGTCCGAGGGCCGATTCTGGGACTCAACCCAGAATCACCGTCACTCTGACACGCCGAGCACGGCGCATTTTTTTGCCGGACTTCACAAAATTTGCCACGCTGAGCGTTGGAGGCCTTCTCACTAGTCGAGTAGCTCCAGATCCAACCTACTCATGTAGGGGAAGGTGTAAAATTACCTAGGCTGGGCAAATAACTCTCGGATGGCCAAATCGAAGTAGATCCACTCAACGAAGCTTTCTTCCTCTCTCCTACTCTCCTGAAACCATGCAATGCACAATGTGACCTTTCTTGCCACTCTTGGCCCCTTATCACCTTGTTCAAACTTACACTCACCTTAATCTTGCTTCCCTTACTAACATTTAACCCAAAATTTCATTTCTTGCCCTTCTTTTCCTTGTTTCAGCCTGCTATGCAGCAATAGAAAACCCTATTGTTTGCTCCAACGTTTTTCTCCTATCCTTTCCAAATGCAAGAAAAACCATAAGGAAAATACCTACACTACTCCATCACGCTTTCCCAAGTCCAAAACAAAAAAAACCTACTTGCTAAGAAGATCGAATACCTCTTTAAACTCCCTCGCTTCCTACCTATCTAGCTCAAGCACCGGTTTGGGGAAAACCCTACTTCAATGCTTGATTCGAAGCGCAAGCACTCAAGGCTTGAATCCATTGGTCCCGGCAATGGAATCAAAATGTGGGAACTCATGCTCAACCGCCAAGTCCCACGGACCGCTTATTGTTTCAAGTGTTCCAAGTCGAGCACTAATGGCTACCTCTCACATAGCCGACGTGCCATCCATATCTATGGGTGTAGTAAGCTTACCTCCATACCGATCGAGTTACCTTCTCTCCCACACACTCCAGTAGCTCCACGATCCAAGTGCAAGATTCAAGTAAGCTCCATCCTCAAGCTCCACGCTCCAAGCTCCATAGCCGCGAGCAAGAGAAGAGAAGAGAAGAGAAGAGAAGAGAAGAGAAGAGAAGAGAAGAAGAGAGGGGAAGATGGAGAGCTTCTCCTCCCCAGTCCCTCACCCTCACACTCCCTCACACTCTCACACTCCCTCTCTCAAGCACAATCTCAAGCAAGCAAGCCAGCAAGCAAGAAGAAGAAGAAGAAGAAGAAGGAGAAGAAGAAGAAGAGGAGACCCACTTTTGGCCACACACAAGAATGAGCTTCTCATTCACTTTTCAACTTTATATACAAAACCCTAAATTCCTTTTGGGCGGATCCCCTTATCCCATTTTTTACATGGCCTACCGTGGCCTAGGCCCTTTTTCCCATTGTCCTTCTATCTTCCTAGCTTCCTTTCCACTGCCCGTCTACATTTATAAATTGCACAGGTGAGAGCCCGACGCTCCTTAAATTAAATCATGATGCACTTGCACTCTTTTACAAAAGTATTGACTTGTGCTTTTCCTTGTGCGCCTTTCTCCCTTATTTAGATTTTTCTGTGCTTTTTGTGTTTCTAGATTTTCCTTGTGCACCTTTGTCTTCCGTTTCACTTTGCCTTGACCTTTGTCTTTTGCTTTAGCTTTTCTAGATTTTCCACCTTGTTCGTCTACCGGTTAACAGTTCAGTTCTTAAACTAGTGTTGGAACTTCTAGGATACTGTCTGGAATTTGAAGGATAGTTAGCAGTTTGTAAGAGTCTAAGGAGTTTATAACCAGATCCCCTTGGTATCCTCACCTCCTCTTGCCACAACTAGAGCTCCCTGCGATAAGACCTTTTGCACCATGATTAGTCTAAACTCGCACGAAAACAAAAAAAAACCCCTTGGAGTAGGTTTTATCCATGTTGGCCTTGGGGAGGTCTATGCCATCAAAGAACATTGCCTCATTCGGTGTTTTGTGCTCATCGAAATATTGCCTCATTCAGCGTTCTATATTTAATTATCCATCTTTTAGCCTAATGATTTTAGAAAAAATTAGTACCTAACTTACAATCACAAACATACAAGTATATTAAGCATAATGCATGTAGAATTTGGCTATATTATTTATATTGGCTATCATTCTTCCTTCTTTTTAGAAAAGAATTGACTCTTTAATCTATACTATATATTCTTCCAACAAAGGCACAATATATGGAAAATAGAAAGAAATTTCTATACTCAATCTTAGTTTACTTAAAAAATTTAATATACCTAATGATGGACATATGTAAGTCTTCAATCCACGAAGATTCAATTGAAGATACTTTGTCAATGCCCATAAGATCCATAGATAATATCATAGATGATATAAATAATAAAAATCAAATTCCAAGAACTAAAAAGACTTTTTTATAGTTATCCTCTTCTTTATAAGTATAACTTTACTTTTAGAAACCTTCAAGATTTTGCTATGTTATTGCTCTCCATCCATAAGTATCATTATCTAGCTTATGAGAAACTTAAAGAGAGTATAACATTATGTTTTTATCCCTTTCTAAATGGGACTTCTTTTGTCAATCACACATTACTCTTGAAACCTATTTCAAAATTGTATTTGGATCTCCTTGGAAAAAATCATTAACCATATTTACCTAAATTAGATGAACTGTTACAATACTTTGGGAGGAGCTCCATGGAAAATCAAAATTATCTACCTAAAGAATTTAAATCATATAATAACAAATAATATTTAGTACATACATTTCATTTTATATTGGTTTAATTGTGAAAACCATAATATATGACCAAATTAAAAAATTATTAAGTAGAAAACATGATAAATATACAATACACATGCAAACTCCTAGCATCACATATCCATTAGACATATTGATACCTAATCTTAACAACAAGTATCTACAATGAAACTTCTAACAACTAGATTTAAGCTAAATATGTATCCCCAATATCGATACTAAGTGTTTGATGAGAGAACATACTATATATTGCATGGTGCATTGAAGATTTTGTTAACATTGCTCAAGAAATAGGTTTGTTGAACTTAATAAAAAACGAAGAAAAATAACTTTTCTCTTGGGATTTTTTCTCTATTGATAGCTTTTTATCCAATACATGTATTCCTTTATGCTAGGGTTATATGAAGCTTTTGCACAAACTCTTATTTCTTGTATACATACCAATGATATAAATTAGTTGGAGAAAAGAATAATTGTTTTAGCTAATATGACACTATATAAGAAATAGGCTTCCACTAATTACTTGGAGAAAAAGATAGTATCATGAGCCAAAATTTGATACGAAAGGCATACACTAGTATAAATGAGATAATTCTTGATGTAGAATTGTCTTATAAGGGGATTTTGGTATTTTTAAGACCGTAGCTAAGCTCAAAAGACTTGTTTTGATCATTTTGAGTACAAAAATAGTCCCATTCTAAGCTTTAAAGTGAAAGTTAGAACCTTTTTTGTGATGCACTTTGATATGGACCCTAAGGGATGCACAAGACCAATGTGACTAAAGGTAGTATGCTTCCCTTTAAGGTATTGCATCAACACTCATCAAAATAACTCTAAGTTGCTTTCCTTTGAGATATTGTGCCAATGCTAAAATACATCCATGGTGATTCTGTAGAAGGTATTATGCTAATGTTATAAAAAAAATCAAGGTGGGTACTCTTAGGTTCTCTCTCTCTCTCTCTCTCTCTCTCTCTCTCTCTCTCTCTCTCTCTCTCTCTCTCTCTCTCTCTCATATTCTTCCCCAACAAAACCCTACAATGTGGAAGGATAGTTTGGGGAGTCATCAACATAGCCCCATATGTGTCATAGGGTTTGAGTTGTTTTGGCTATGTTATGAGGTGCTTGAGCAAGAGTATAAAGAGTGCTTCAATGGTGACTTCCTAACTAAATATGATCAATTCTTAGGCTATATTTCAAGGGTTTTTTAATGCCAAGATGTGACTCAAGGTAACAACTTGCAAGCTCAAGATATTAAGAAACTTCACAACTCCAACAAGCTTTGGAGCAAGATATCCAAAGTAAAAACTAGGCAAGAGTTTGTCTTCTCAAGCCTAGGTGTGTAGGAGATAAGTTGAGAACTCAAGGTGCAAATTCAAGATAATATCTTCATAGGCACAAGGTTAGATCTACACATGCTTGAGGTAGTGTGCTTCACTTGAAGGTATTATAACAATGCTCAAAATAAATCCAAGTTGTTTCTCTTTTAGATATTATGCCGATGCTAAAAGACATCCATGGTGATTCCACGTAAGGTATTATGCAAATGTTCCAAAAAAAATTCAAGGTGGATACTCTTAGGTCTCTCTCTGTCTCTCTCTCTGTCTCTCTCTCTGTCTCTCTCTCTCATATTCTTATTGTAATGTTTAGTGAAGTTTCCTTTGTCATCCTTGTGTCACTACAAATGGAGATCAACCAAGAGAACATCAAGGTTCTTGATGTTGTAGAGCCTAAAGATATAGACATGGAGAGGATATGTGATATTCTTAAGAAGTTTTAGAGATTATAGAGGAGAAGATTCTAGCTTATTAAGAAGATTTCTTCCAAAACCTTTAGATCCTTTAAGAGGGTTAAGATAATGTTCAATAATCCCTCCAATATATAAGAGGTCAGAATGTCCAATCTATATTTTGATGAAGATGAGTTCAACACCTTTAAGAACTTGGTGGAGTTAGAAAAATATTGAAAATTCCAAGATCTTCATACACTAGCAATTTGAGAAAGGAAGTAGAATCAAATGATAGTTACAAAGAAAAGGCTCCAAAAACTTCTTGAAGATTACAAGAAAACATTGTTGTGCTTATTCCACAAAAAGAGTTGTGAGCTATTTGAATTCTATTTTTCAGTTTTTTAGCTTCTTAGCTTTCAACAAGAGTGAATAGAGAAAACTTCACTAGACTTTTGCCACTTGCAAGAGAGTATCTGATATTAAGGATGTTGACATGGATAAGGAGGAGATCCTACCCATTCAGCAAGGGGATTCTTTGACAAAAAATATTGATATAGTCAACTTGAAAATTCATAATCTACCTAAAGAGGAGCACAAAGGGATACCAATGTCAATTGACTCCCTCACTTTGGCAATCTCCCCTCCTTTTTAATTTTGGGACAAGAGTTCCTATTGCTTAAATGATATCCAAAAATTCAAAGTGCTCTAAAAACTACTCATTGTTCACTTTTAATAAGAATTATTTTATGGTGATAATGGCTTCCTAGTTTGTTTCGAGGGCACAAGAATCACATTTGGGCAGGGTTTTGTCAATTTAGGCATTATGAAGATTTAGCACAAAAAGTGTTTTGACAAGTCAACAAAGCCAATATTTGTTCTCAAAGCTTTGTCTAGATATCTAGGGTATTTCCATGTACCTACAAATACATACATACATATTGAGAAGTATGCTACACTTAAGTGTTTTGGATATGATCCAAGACACAAGGTTCAAAAATTAACTATTTCTATTACTAGCGCCATTATGACTTAGTAGCTAATCCTTAGAACAGCCTCCTGTAAGAACAAGAGCAATGGTAAGAAAGAAAGAGGACAAAGAAATGTAGCAATAAAAGCCATCTATAACACTTACAAAATCACTAATTCAATTACCTTCATAGACTCTTTCTTTGTCTAATCTAGTAGATATGTTAAGCCTCTTCCAATTAAGTATGCAGATACATAAAAAGAGCAAGACTAGTAGTCGTAAGAAAGAAAGAAGAAAAGAGAAAGCTCTATAGTAATAAATTTATTAAAAAAACCCTTAAGAGTCAAAAATCCAATTGCCTTCACGACTTTCTTGCTTCCTCCAATCAAATTGACATGGCAAGCCTCTTCCAATGGAGCATGCAAATACATAAAAAGAACAAGAGTAATATTGAGTAATAAAGATAAAAAATAGAAAGGCTTGAAGCAAATACATGAAAATAATTAAACTTTTAAACCCTTAATGACTTATTTAAATGAAAGTGATACCTCAAGCTTCTTTTAATCTCATGAATGTGATACCTCAAGGATATTCCAATGGTGTAGACAAACATAGAGAAAGAGAAGTGTGAAGAGGGGAAAGATAACAAAGAAGAGAAACTACTTTTAAAAAAGGAATACATAGAGGGGAGAAAAGTGAAAATATCAAATATATTAAGTCCAAAAAATATACTTAAAACTAAAAAAGGACATCTAGAAGCCATAATTAAATGTCTTGAAAAATGCAATGTTGTTTTCGATGTCTTAGTCAAAATCCTTGGAAATATGATTATTAAACATGAAACTAAAGGCAAGAGAGAAAAGAGAGAGAGTTGAAACTACTATTTATGCTAATTCTTAAATAAGCAACTAATAAGGTATTATTCATTTTCTATTTTTATCTAGTTAGGATATGATTAAGAATTAATCAAAATCATTACCAGTGCCCTTTTGGTTGGCCTCAAAATTGGTCATAATGGAGGAATAATTTTTTTATATCCATGTGCATTCCCTCCATGAATGAGAACATCTCCTCATTCATTAGGCAATGGCTTATAGTGGCTAGTGTACTCTCAACCTATAAAAGTAAATAAACGAGTATAGCTAGCACACTTTCTCTTTGCCTCTCTATCTCTCTACTACTCCCTCTCTCCCATTTCCTTAGGGTTTTCATAGTATATTATAGCCCATATAAAAGCCTCAATGCCTAAGTATAGACATTCCCCAAGTAGCATATCATACCCTAAATCCAAAGGGTGACATATCTCAAAGAAGGAAAATAGATATAGGTGATTATCATTATGAGATTCTCCTCCAATAAGATTCTAATTATCTCTCCACACCCAAAAACATAAATGTAAAAAAGTAGTCACTTCATCGAGTTTTATAAGCTAAGGATGTGCTAAGCATATGCTACACATGGACTAATCATACAATATGTAAGGATACACTAGGCATATACTAAGTGTACACTAGATGTAGGCTAAGTATACATTATGCTAAGGATATGCTAGGCATAGGCCAATCATATGCTAAGCATAGGATAATCATATGTTAGACTAAGGGAATGCTAGGCATAGACTAATCATATGTTAGACTAAGGGAATGCTAGGCATAGGCTACCTCTTCTTCTTTTCCTTAAGTTCACACACACACACACACTCTCTCTCTCTCACTCACTCACTCACTCTCTCTCTCTCTCTCTCTCTCTCTCTCTCTCTCTCTCTCTCTCTCTCTCTCTCTCTCTCTCTCTCTCTCTCTCTCTCTCTCTCTCCTATGACCTTCCTCCCTCTCTAACTAATTAAAATTACTAGCCACAAAGCATAATAAAAATATAGTTATGATATGTTAAGACATCTACACTCTCATTCTCTCTCTCTCTCTCTCTCTCTCTCTCTCTCTCTCTAATATTGGACCCTAAACTTCAAAGAAAAATAACCCTAGTATACCAAAAATAATTTCCAAAAGAGAAAGAAAAGAAAAATATAAAGGTGGAAGTTGAACGTTACCTCTTGGTTTGAGAATGATATGGCAAGATGAACTTCTATATGTAGAAAACCCTATATTTAGGTAAGAAAGGGAAAAAAGGGGGGGGGGGAAACAAAGAAGAAGCAACCATGGAAGCTTATCTTCTTTCGAGAAAATATGTGTATAAAAGAGTACAATAAGTAAATATTGATTTAACCAATTTTGGAAGCATTAGAATATGCATTGATATAAAATTTTTGAATTGAATGGGAATAACTAACATTAAATGTTATAATTGTGGTAAAAAGAATGACAAATTTTAAATTTTGACATCCATTAGCATAGGCATCAATAGTTTTCTATGATATCTTTTACATATAATTTGATGTAAACACTCATAACACAATTGTTTTCCTAATCTATTAAAAATTCTTGTTGATATACCATCCATCCCTCATAGGATGTCTTGTCAAGCATGGTATTGCATATGATACATGATTTTATATGTTGACTTGATTTGTAATGATATGCTTCTTATAACAAACAATGATTGATGTGCATATATGCCATGTTAAAAATCCAAGAAAATGCTATCTACATGATTGAAACTTTATTTTGAGTCATAATTTTGCAACTAACAACTCCTTGGTTTTTAAAATAAAACATAAAGCACTCATATTTCTATCTATATTCAAATCATGTCAAATGATGTGTCTAGAGATTTGCTTAGAGTCCTCTTCTTAATAGCATCATATAT
The DNA here is from genome assembly GCF_053477565.2 of Lygodium microphyllum. NCBI lineage: Eukaryota > Viridiplantae > Streptophyta > Polypodiopsida > Schizaeales > Lygodiaceae > Lygodium > Lygodium microphyllum. The sequence continues at coordinate 142,316,999 of NC_141145.1, forward strand.
AGGAAATGTAGTAATCTTGTAAGATTTAATTTACTTCAAACAACACATGATTTTTAAAAAGTTCTTATTTGATCATGCATTCATATCTGTATCCTTTAAGAAGGCAAGACTATGTTTATGAACAAGGATCATATTAATGAGATTGCTTACATATTTCATTTCGAGATTCAATTTCGTTTGCTATATTGTTTTTTAGAATCTTGTAATTGTATGTTTGTCATAGGTTGACCTAAATGAGTTTTGGCATTTCAATATTTGTAGATCTCTTATCTTTTCATAGACCCCTACATAAAGCAATAACACACACACACACACACACACACACACACACACACACACACACACACACACACACACACACACACACACACACACACACACACACACACACACACACACACACACACACACACACACACACACACACACACACACACACACACACACACACACACACACACACACACACACACACACACACACACACACACACACACACACACACACACACACACACACACACACACACACACACACACACACACACACACACACACACACAGATTTATACACTCTCTTGATAAAGGTCTAGAGGCATAAGAGGTAAAAATTCTCCAAGTGCTACCGTGTAAACATAATGCCACCTCCACCTTTGATGCATATCTTAAAAAATTTGGAATGCCAATATATGCACTAGTAGATGTGCTAGTATACACATTCATATTTGCTCATGGACATACCATCACATATTATGATGGTTATATTTGATTCTCTTGGAAATTCTCACATGTTTTTTGGGGCTTGCACCAATGTCCATTCAAGATACGCTAAGAGTTTTCTTCTTTGCTCATTTTCATGCCATCAAACCTTGATGTAAGACTTAAGATCATAACTATTCTTTTTCCAAAGTTTCACTTCCATGCTTGGTTCTAGGCAGCTTAAAGAATGTAACTACAATGTAGGTGGAAAGAAGTGGAGATTTATGTGTTTTTTGGAGTATTTCTTTGGCTTGAGAGAGAGAGAGAGAGAGAGAGAGAGAGAGAGAGAGAGAGAGAGAGAGAGAGAGAGAGAGAGAGAGAGAGAGAGAGAGAGAGAGAGAGAGAGAGAGAGAGAGAGAGAGAGAGAGAGAGAGAGAGAGAGAGAGAGAGAGAGAGAGAGAGAGAGAGAGAGAGAGAGAGAGAGAGAAGAGAAAAGTAAAGAGAGAAGGAAGAGGGAGAGGGAGAGGAGAAAAGAGAGAGAATGAGGGGGAGGGGGAGAAGAGAGAGAAGAGAAAGAAAGTGTCGATAGAGAGAATATTTATAGAAACAATATTATTAATTTTTTTTAAAACTTGAATTATTCAATAGGCATATAGAGAGTGTAATTCAAGTTTAGTACTTTGAATTGGAGTATACTCTAGCTAGGATATATCAACTATTTACTTGTTAATTTTAGTTTAATATGAAATGATTAGCTAAATAGTTATAAAACCATTAGTTGATCAATGATTTATCTAGTAAAATTTAATCAATGATTATAAAATTAAAAATATAAATGATCAAATGTTAATCATTTATAAAACCAATAATAATTAGTTCATTACAAAAAATTGTTAACTATGAAAGTAGTTAATTAATTGTGAATGTAGTTAATTGTGAAAAGAGAGAGGGAGTAGAGAGAGGAGAGGAAAAAGAGAAGAGAGTAGGAGTAGAGAGAGAGAGAGAGAGAGAGAGAGAGAGAGAGAGAGAGAGAGAGAGAGAGAGAGAGAGAGAGAGAGAGAGAGAGAGAGAGAAGATAGAAAATATAGAGAGATAGCAAAAAGAGGAGAGAGATGCAATAGAAAGAGAGCAAAGAGAGAGTAGAGAAGACAAGAATACAAAGAGGAGAGATAGGGAGTAGAGACATAGAGTAGAAAAGAGAGCGAAGAGAGAGTAGAATGGGAGAGAATAGGGAGAGAAGAGTAGAGAAAGAGCAGACATGGACTCATTTTGTGCCTTGTAATAATTTCAATTTCAAGAAGGTGAGAGAAGAGTAGAGAGAGAGTAGAGTAGAAAGAGAGTAATGTAGAGAGTTAAGAGAAAAAATAGAGAGTTGGGAGAGAATAGTAGAGAGTGTAAACAGAGGAGAGATGAGAGAGAGAGAGAGAGAGAGAGAGCATAGATGGGAGTAGTTAAATATGCAAGTGTAGAGAGAGGGAGAGAGAGAGAAGTTAATGACAAAATTAATTAAGTATAAAAAAGTAGAAAGGACAAATATAAGAGAAAGGAGAGAGATTAGAGAGAGGGTGGAAGGGAAATAATAGATAAAGGAGAGAGAGCACCATCTAGACTTTAGGCTACTTATACTCCAGCTTACCTTAGTTAGAGTAAGTCTACCTACCTAGACTTGCTTATTCCTAACCAAGCATCCCAAATTTGGCTTGCTAGACCACTTAAGCAAGCATTTCAACTCACACTTGTTTTAGCACACTCAAACTTGTGTACTTGACTAGGCCCAATCATTTGTATTTGACTAACTTGACTAGGTATACTTGAACTTGTATACCTGACTAGGCTCAAGTATTTGTGTCTAACTCACACTTACCTGAGGTATACTCAAACTTTCATACTTAGCTAGGCCCAAGAATTTGTATCAAACTAAAGATTTCTTGCAACTGATCTACTATATATCTAGAGAGTGAAGATCATGAACCACATGTATCATAATCTCTATTATAAGAGAAGAATCATAGGTGTAGCAATTTCTATGCAAGTGAAGAAATCTATTGCAAGATGTAGACTAGTATGTACTACGTATCTAGGTTTGCTAATCATGTATCAAAGCATACCAAGGATGTAGATATTGCAATGGTCCATCTATATGGGATGAAAGAGAAAATCATTTCATGAAAATATTTGTTTCGCATTTGTTTGCCATGATGAACTCCTCTGTGTAGTATGGGCTAGTCTGCGTTTTGTAGTAGGGTTGTCTAATAGCCTTGATTTAGCCATATGCAAGCACATCATGTTATACTCAAACTTTCATAATTGAATAGGCTCAAGCATATACTCAAACTTGCATAATTGACTAAGCTTAAGCATTTGTATCCACCTCACACTTATCTCAAGCATAGTCCAACTTGCATTCTTGACTAGGCTAGTTAGGATGGTTACGGTCCTTGCTAGAAATTAGAGGGAGAGAGAAGATCATGAACTCCTTTTATCACAATTCCTTTGTTGGCACATAACCCTAGTAGAAGATACAAACTCGCTTGTACTACATATTAAAGTTCATTGTACATCTAGTTATAGATTTTGTATAAGAGGCAGGTAGATGCTACAATGGTGCTTCAATATTTTAGCAATATAGGATAAAAGAGTGAAATAATTCATATAAATTTGAGTTTTCCATGATGAAGTCCTATTTTTACTAGGGTCTAGCTTGTTTCTTACAATAGGGTGGCTTAATGGCATTGACTTGGTTTCATGTAGACATAACACTGCATCCCATGGAGTCATTAGCATGACTATGGTAGTATGGCGGGTAGAGTAGAGAGAGAGAGAGGAGAGGGAAACTAGAGAGAGAGTAGATAGAGAGGGAAGGAGAGGAGAGACTAGAGAGAGAAAGGGTAGATAGAGAACACTAGCTACCATATGAAGATGGCATGGTACAACAAGTGGAGGTTTACATAAATCAAGAGAAGAAATTCCAAGAAGATATACATATACTAAGGGAACATTCTTTTTTCCATGAAGATAACTTGTGATATCAATCATTGTCCCTACCTCTAAAATCTCAAGCCTAAGCTTGATATGCTGAAGACAATTTGAAGTTGTCATAGCAAGGGGAGGTTTGGTTGTACTTGTTGAGGCTATGGAGGTATGGTTAAACCTACTTGATACAAGTTTGTTATCTTGTGAGAGAATATTCTCTTGGCATATATGTATTTTCTCAAGGTTTTTCCATTACTAGAAGATCTTCCATTTGTGTGTCAAATTGTTTGAGGTGTCTTAAGACTATTTAAGTGATTAAGATAAATGGAAGTGTTTTCCAAGGATATGATAGTTAGGAGACTTCATACAATTGGACTCTTACATAGAATGAGACAAGCCAGAGGAACAAGGAAAGAGGAAGAAGTAGAGAGAAAAAGAGATAGAGAGAGAGTACACTAAATATATATGTGTAGTTTGCGACCACCATAGTTTACACTATGAATCATAGCTAGTAAGGATGTATAACACTTGACAACTTGTCATGCATACCAAATTTGCAAAAAAACACGACGAGCCATAGTTATTAGTTAACATATGAGAAGATATTCTTCTTCTTGAATAGCATAGTTATTGGCACCATGTCATAAGTTCATCGATAGCATGACCTAGTCATTATCATGATCGACATTTTGAGTAGAGCTGAAATTCTCTATACATACTAAATAGAGTAAGTATACTTGTGATCATTTCTCAAGTTTCAACCATTCTGGTGGCTACAACCCTTACAATGGTGATGATGTTCTCGCCATCACAAGGATCCTTATCTCAATGGTGGAGGCCCCTTACCCAATCATTGCAAGAAGGAAAATTAGCCCCTTCTTGTTCAATCTCTCACTACATTGGGTCATCAGAGGATCCTACTATACATATTGACACCATGTAGTGCTTCATTGATGTCATGTCATAGTCATTCTTATGCTTGACATTTTATGTAGAATCTAAGTGCTTTATTGTGCTCTATTCATACTATATAGAGCTAACAAGCTCATGATTCTTGCTCAAGTTCTAGCCCCTCTGGTGGCTACAACCCTTGTAGTGGTGATCATATTTTCTTGCCATCAAAGCTATGACCATTAACTCAATGAAGACCCCTTCCCATCGCATTGCATGGAGGACAACTAGCCCCTGTAGTGGTGATCCTATTGTCTCACATTCAATGCAATGACACTTAAGTCAATGTGGAGGCCCTTTCCCCCCATTTAATGAGGACAACTAGCTCCTTCTTGTTCTCTCACTTCATTGGACCATCATAAGCTCCTATAGGGTGACCACTTGACCATAGTTTTCAGTCCATATGTGAAGGGGCTAAACACTACACCTATACGAGTGTGGCTTCATGCATTTTGGTTCTACTACCAACATGCTCTAGGCTTTGAATCCTATCACCCTAGATTCACCTACTACACCCCCACCCTTGAACACATTTCAACATTCCCATATTAATACCATGGCTTGTGATCTCCATAGATATAGATTCCTACAGAGCCAATCCTAGCAATCACCCCTCCTAGTCCAAGACATCTACACCATGTAGATTGAAATTACCTATGACTCCTCTTGGCTTCTCATACTTGATGAATGACCATACAAGTTAGGTAGCCATGAAAAAGGAAGGGAAGAGAGTCATTGACACGAGTATATGCTATCTTGTTGCTCTGCATATCGACACAACATAACAAACCACTTACGCGAGCATGACCCTTAAAAATGAAATCAAGTTATAAGGACTCTCCATTGTGAGTTTTCACAACCATTTGCATTATGAAACATCTCTCCTGCCTTTTCTCACAGGCACATGATGCGTATAATAATAACCTACCTCATCATGCCTAGCTTGAGAAGGACCCATAAAACAAAACAAAAAAGGGAAAAAGAAAAATATAAACAAGTGTAATTAGTAGAATGAGGTGTTGCAAGTGTGACTTGAGTCTAGTGCACCATCACATCTTAGAAGTGGTTGTCCCAACCACTTGTTAGAAGTGTGACTTGAGTCTCTAGTGTAACATCACATCTTAGAAGTGGTTGTCCCAACCTTAACACAAAGTTTGCAAATATGTTATTCTTTGATTTGTTCAGTTTTATTTGCTTATATAGATTTCATAGGTTGTGATGTACCCTAATAAAATCATATTAAACTTTTTTGGTAACATGTGTGTAGTATTTAAATTTGATTTTTGGGTCATATTAAACAGATCCATCGTTTGGCCCTCCGTGGCTACCTTTTCCTATGCTATTCTAAATGAGCTTCTTCATTCACTTTTTGATTGGGGTTGCCTCAATCTGCCGCTGCCTTGGTTTGCCTTCATGGGAATGTTGTCGCATAAAATGGCGCCTCTGGTAGGTGGTTGCTAGTCTCAAGACATTGCGGATTTGAGATGATGAGGTTCGATGAGAAAGAGAAAATGTGTGAGTCAACGATGACAGGGTTGTAGAGGAATTGAGCTTGGGAAGAAACAAATCACTTGGTCAATGTGGTGGGGGCCGAGGGTGTATTGCATGGATGATGGGGCGGCTGAAGTCCGTGGTTGAGGCCCTTTGTTTGTACTTAGAAAGAAAAAAAGGTGCATTACCTGGGGTTGTCTCTGCCTTACCGTGGAGTACGTGGTGCACGTGCTTGTGGATTTGGAAATGGGTCTACCTTGGGCAAGCCTCCAATGGTGTCCCACACTTGAGGACCCAATTTGTGCATAAGGGAGGTGCGTGTAGGGAGCTTGGGGTGATAGGTCAAGAGTAACATTCCTAGGTATGTCTTTCCCTTGATGTGCCCTGAGCGTGTGTGGTGGGGGATCAAAAGAGCTAGGGGGTTAGACACAAAGTTGGCTGGTTGAGTTTCCAGACACACCTAACTTGAGAACCCCCAGGTGTAGTGATTGTGTCCTATGTTTAGCTTGCTATATCTATGTGTGATTTCTCTTTCCATTTCCGTTCTCTGTGATTGCCTTTTTTCTTTGTGCCTCCTTATAACCTTTTGTTTAGTTTTTCCTTATCTCTCATCATCATCATCATCATCATCATCATCTTCTTCTTTTTGTTTTGATTAAGTTACATAAGCATGACAGAAGTTAGTCTTTATCATCGAGGTGAGGTGGAGGAGGGGGCTTAATAGATTTGTTGAGGAATTGGCGACTTTGGAGATACCCTCTGAGGTTTAAGTAGACTTGAAGAGTGGTGGTGGAGAGTAACATGTCTGCTCGTCTGCTTGTGGGACACGTCTTAGCAGCCCTTCGGGAAGAAAGTCTAGAAAGCACCACCTGGCACTCGCAAGGAATGTCATAGGGTTTGCGATCTAGTTCTTCCCGAGTTTGCCCCGAGTGGAAGTGTCCGACCGTTCCCACTTAGGACCGACCTGAAGTCAGGGTCCCTTTCTTATAAGTAAAGTCTCTAGGAAGTAGCTAGCGTCGAGCTCCTGAACCACTTTGCATAGGAACAACAGAGTCAAAGTGGATTTATGTTGCACTTGGTTCATGGAGAATGGGAATCTACAGGATTGCTGCTCCAAGTTCCGCCCGTAGACTAGTACACGGGCCTCGAGATTCCAACTTGAGTCATGTCGGCCTCTTGTGCGGGATTCAGAGGCAAGGGATTCATAGCCAAAGCCTCTCCTGGCACCCAAGCGTCCTCTCGCTCCAAGTAGCACCCATCGAGAGACCTCTCGCGGCGAGTTTGGTCCACATACCTAGCACGGCTAACAACCCCCTTGGATAGGGCTAGGCAGACAGTCGGATGTAACTGAACCTGCCTCTCCCTCCAGGATTTTAACTTGAAGCATTAAGTGTTTTGCCTTGAATTAGTTCCTTGAACAAGGAAATTCAAACAAGGTGCCTAAGTGTATAATCATGATCATTTCAGAGGCTGTTTGTACGACCAACTGCTAAGGCGTGATTCCTTTTTCCCGAATGCTCCCAGCATTCGATCCTAGATCATTTGCGACCTGGCGAGATCCCAAGGGCTTGGCAAGCTAGGTTGCTTGTTTCCCCTTTATCTTCGGGTTAGGGTTTGTACCCTGCCGACCCTAATTACACTTACCTTAGGTCACCTTGTAGGATAGATCATGGACAACCCTGTTGTCCTCGGTTGGTCAACTTGCTTGTTATCTCCTAGATCCCTTGTAGTACCTATATACCTTTATCTTTGATCTTAATTGATCAAGATTTTCTATCCCCTTGACCATGGCTGGTCAAGATGGTTTTGATTAGAACAGTTCCTACTCCGACTTAAGTATAATCTTCTTAAGCCCTCTTAATAATGCTCACAAGCACTAAGCCTTTACCTATCCCTCTTGAAGTCACCAAGGACTTTGTCATGGGATTCATGGATCTTAGTCCTAGTTGGTAAATTACAAACAACGTTGAATTTTCCCAACTACTTTAAAGCACGCAATGTAATGCCATGCCTTCATTTCAATGCTTACAATTTTGATCTTTTGTGCCACACATGCGAAGGTGCTTTCTATGCATGCAATCTTAACATTATCCTCCATGTAATTATTTACACGATCTATGACCTTTTTGAATGATCTAACTTTATGTGATCATTGTATGAGTCTAGCTGCACTTTAATCTTTTTAGCAGATTATTACATGTACCTTAGAATCCATCTTGCGATATGGACATGCACTTTGTTTCTTTCAATGTCCTCTAAAATGCATTTTAGGCAAGAACTTGTGCAAGGAATAATGCACTTTATGCAATAATTTTTGGTAATTTATGATGCAGTTTCTAATCAATTCCACCTATTATGATGATATCTTACGACGAAAATTATCTTGCTTGTTACATACATCACAACTAAGTTCATACCTAGGAAATTGTCAATCACACAATTAATGTGATGCATGTGAATATGATTTTCCACCGTGATAATTATAACCTATGATTTAATAAAAGAGCGACCTGGGTTTGGAGTGATGCTGTGATTCCAGTGGTATTGATGCCTCATGAACCATTTGCGGTTGCGGCACCACCTTGTTTCGAAACTCCATCCACGCTTGCAAGGTTTCCGGCCATCTTTGTGAAACTACGCTTCGGGGCCATACTCGAAGACGCGTGTACGAGTGATAGAGTTCTCGCACTCTCCTATGCAAGAGTCGTTGCCTATCCTTGAGCGAAGGAAGAGATCTAATTGGGAGGGCATATTTCCGGAGATACCAAGAGGGGTGTGTGACCTCTCTTTAAGGAGGGAGAAAAGAAGAAGCTTCCAGAAGCTTCTCTTCTCTTTCTCTCCTCTCTCTCTCACTCTCTCTCTTCTTCTTCTTCTTCTCTTCTTCTCCTTCTCTCTCTCCCTCTTCTTCTTCTTCTTCTTCTTCTTCTTCTCTTCTTCTCCTTTCTCTCTCTCTCTCTTCTTCTCCTTCTCTCTCTCCCTCTTCTTCTTCTTCTTCTTCTTCTTCTTCTTCTTCTTCTTCTTCTTCTTCTTCTTCTTCTTCTTCTTCTTCTTCTTCTTCTTCTTCTTCTCCTCTCTCTCTCTCTCCCTTTTCTTCTTCTGGGCGGCGTTTCTTGATCACGGGGGGAGGGGGGAGCACTGAAATTACGAGCGGGGGGCATGATGATGCAGGCCAAGGAGAGGGCCACCTTCGACGAGGGGGGAGAGGGCCCTATCCAAACGGAGGGGGAGGGGCATGCTGCAGTCGGCCATGGAGGGGAGGTGCGCTGTCGAGACCACCAAGGGGGCTATCCACACGAGGGAGGAGAGGGGTGCTGTCCCCTTTATAATGGGGGAGGGAGGTGGTATGGGGAAGGGGAGACCGCTATTCACAACTGCCACCCTCCACCTTGGGGGGCTGCATGCCCCCCCCTCTCTACCTCTTACTCACACACACACTCTCTCTCCTCGCTATGCAGTTGGCAGGGGGAGAGAGAGGGAGGGTAAAACAATTTAAAAATTTTGAAATAAAGGGGGTGAGGTTCTTCTGGGGGGGAGGCACGAGGGGAGCACGGGGGGAGGGGGGATATTACATCCTCTCCCCCTTAGAGGAATCGAGATGTCCTCATCTCAAGAAGACCTGGGGGTATTGTTGGTTGAGAGTATCTTCATCCATCCAAGTGGCATCCTCTTCTGGATAATCCTTCCACTGGATGAGGTATTCTCTCAAGGTCCTTGATCTCAAATGCCTCTCCCTAACATCTAGAACTCTATCAGGCCGTAGGTCATGGACTCCTTGGCTAGGCATTACAACTTGCTGATCATCAAGTACATGATTCGGATTAGGTAGATACTTTTTCAATAGGCTAATGTGGAATACATTATGAATCTTTAGAGTTGCGGGCAGCTGTAGTCTATAAGCATTAGGCCCTAGGCACTTGGTGATCTTATAGGGTCCACAACACCTTGGACTTAGCTTCTTGTACTCTCCTAGGGATAGTGAACTCTTTTTAGGGCATACACGGATGAAGACCATATCACATTCAACGAAGGATCTGTCTTGCCGTTTCAAGTCAACGTAAGCCTTCTGTCTATCCTTGGCAGCCTGAATGTCTTGTCTTATTGATTTGATTTGATCATCCATGTCTTCCAGCATCTGCCTTGAGGCTTCTACCCTCAAAGTTGGATCCGAGAAGTTCAAAGGGGTACGACAATCGTGCCCATACAATGCTTGGAAAGGGGTCATCTGAATACTCTGTTGGTGAGAAGCATTGTAGGCAAACTCAACCAGTGGTAATTACTGAATCCACTTTTTGGGTTTGCGATAGTAGTATGCCCTAAGCATATCTTCAATGACTTGATTGACTCGTTCTGTTTGACCATCAGTTTGGGGATGGTAAGCTGTACTGAAATAGAGTTGAGTACCAATAGCCTCAAAGATAGCCCTCTAGAAGTGTGATGTGAAAAGAGAGTCATGATCACTAATGATTCTTCTGGGTAACCCATGAAGCTTGAATATTTCCTTGATGAATAATCTTGCGATGTCTGAAGCTTTATAGTTTGTATTGATAGGGATGAGATTTGTGACCTTAGTGAGCATATCTACTACAACCATAATAGAGTTATATCCTCTCTGAACTTGGGGTAAGCCAACAATGAAGTCCATACTAATGAATTCCCATTTCATTTGGGGAATGTCAAGTGGTTGCAATTTCCCATGCATTTTAACATGTTCTGCCTTAATGCATTGACAGGACAAACATTCCGTAACATATTTGAGTACGTCTCCCTTGAGCCTTTCCCAATAATAGCTCTTTTTGACCGCATTAAGGGTCTTGGCATAACCAGTATGTCTTGCGAAAGGGGAGTCATGGGCTTCCCAAAGTATCTTCTGCTTGAGAGTTTGGCTTGCAGGGATACATAATCTTGTCCTAAAGTAGACAAGTCCACTTACTGATGGAGAATTCTTGATACTTTGTCTTTAACTTCGGGTCTTGATCCTTGATGGGGATCTCCCTTAGCATTTTCAAATAGACTGGGTCATGATATGCCTCTTCTTTTGCTAGCTCAAGAATCGGGTTGTTTGGCATTGATACCTTTGTGGCTAGAGACCTTGTTGTTGATGGATCTTGCAAAATGACAGAATTTAGAAATGCCTTCTGACTGAGTGCATCGGCAACTACATTCTCTTTTCTAGGCCTATATTTGATTTCAAAATCATATTCTTCCAGCACTTCGATCCATCAACGTTGCCTCATATTGAGCTCATTCTGGGTGAAAATCCATTTAAGACTCTTGTGGTCCGTTACTAAGGAAAATTTGTTACCTAGCAAGTAATGTCTCCAAAGTTTGAGAGCATGGATGACAGCCAACACCTCCAGGTCATGGGTAGCATAGTTCCTTTCATGGCTCTTCAATTTTCTTGAAGAATATGCTACGGATGACCTTCTTGCATAAGTACACATCCTAAAGCAAGTGCGCTAGCATCAGTTACCACTTCAAACTTCTTACTAAGATCAGGAAGTTTCAGGACGGGTGCTAATACTAAGCTTTGCTTTAGTTTGTCAAAGCTGGTCTGTTCAACAGGTGACCATGCAATTACTACTTACTTCTTTAGTAGATCAGTCAGAGGTGCTGCAATCAAAGCATAATCTTTTATGAAAATTCTGTACCACCCTGTCAACCCAAGAAAACTACATATTTCTTTGACAGAAGTTGGTGTTGGCCATTCCAGAACATCTCTGACCTTAGCTGGATCTACTGAAATTCCTTCCGTTGATACAATGAATCCTAGATATTCAATGTGTCGCTTGAAAAATGTGCACTTCTTCTTCTTGGCATAAAGCTTGTGTGCTCTCATTGTTTCAAGAACAATGCGAAGCTGGGGTTCATGATCCTTTTCCTATTTTGAGTAGACTAGGGTATCGTCAAAGAAGACGAGTACGAAGTCATCAAGATAGGGCCTAAAGATGTCTTGCATTAACCTGTTGAAGGTAGCAGGAGCATTCGTCGGCCCTAATGACATCACTAGGAATTCGAAGTGTCCATACCTTGTACTGAATGTAGTCTTTGGGATATCTTCTTCCTTGATCCTTATCTAGTAATATCCAGATATGAGATCTATCTTTGAGAATATCTTCGCTCCTTGAAGATGGTCAAGTAATTCATCTATTCTTGGGATGGGGTATTTATTTTTTATGGTTTCCTGATTCAACCCTCTGTAGTCAATGCATAGGCAAAGCGTTCCATCTTTCTTCTTTTGGAACAACACTGGAGCTCCCCATGGTGAACTGCTAGGACGGATGTAGCCTTGATCTAACAGTTGCTTGAGTTGCTCTTTCAGTTCGATAGCTGGAGCCCCAAGAGGAACACCAAGGAAAAGGGGATTCTACTGCAAGAAAATCTATCTTGTAACATCAACAAGCTTTTATTTCATTCTTTTGATGACCAAAACAAAGGAAACAACAAATCTTCACGCAGCATCATAGTAGATATCTCCCACGGATTTAATAGAATCAACCATAATCTTCAACATCTTCATAGAATCCATTAATAGAATAAATAACACAAAAGAATACACCATCTTTGAATGGAAATCAATCACATATTATCCTTCTTCAATGTCTTCATAGTTTTCTCTCTCAATCTCTCATATACAGTTACAGTGTTTTGATAGAATTGACTACCTCTGGCTCTCTCTTTCTCACTCTCTCAATAGTACATCATCTCCTCAATAAAATACTCTCATAATAACTCTCAATAATCCTTCTTAGGTTGTGGATGCACCTCCCAAGAGGTGTGTCTAATATGAAGAGTCACTAGAGCCACTACAGTGTCTTTTCATAGCTCACTACTGTCACTGTCACTCAGTCTTCTCTTTAGTCTTCAGCAGCTGCTTCTTCCATTTGTTTTAGCTCTTTTAAACTTAGATTCATCCTTTCCAAAAGTTAGAAAACTTTACTAAAGTCACACATGCATTCTACAGAACACTTACAGAAGATCTACTTAACAGTACAGTACAGTACCAGAGTAGCTACAGAACAATTACAAAGCAGAGACAGAGCAGATACAAAGTAGAGACAGAAGGTCTACAAAGGGTTACAGAAGGTCATAAGAACCTCATAACTCATACTCAAACCATTCCAAACTATCAAAAACTATTCAATAAGCTTCTAAAATATTTCAACCTTCATCAATCATCAATCCATGCTTCATACAGAAGAAAATCAGAACAAAGCAGAAGCTATACAGAAGGTATACAGAACCAATCAGAACCTCAACAGAACATCATTGAGCTTATTATCTCCACTAAGAATCATCATAAACTTCCAAAACATAATCAATATCATCCAAAACACTCTCAAATACTTCCATTAACAACCATACATCACTCTAAATCCATCAAAAATCAATCATTCAGTCCTAAAAAACAACAAAAATCAGTCAAAGTTTTAGTCTTTTCCACTCTCAACAATAGCTTCCGGGATGGACATCTTATACAGCCTCTTTGCGACTGGTGCAGTTCTAGGCACAGGTTTGATTTCATGGTTGACTTCTCTTTGGGAAGGAAGTTCCGCCACCTCTTCAGGAAATACGTCTACATATTCCTTTAACCATGAAGGTTCTTCTCCGGATTCCTAATTCTGATCTAGCTTATTCAGTTTAATTAGGTAGATAGGTAGACTCTTTTGGACACCTTTTATTATCCGTGTTGCTTTTGCCAACTGTATATTTGGCCTACCAACCTCACCTTGAGTTGTGACTAGTTCCCCTTCAGAATTGCGGAAGGAGACTTGGCCCTTCCCATAGTGGATGTGGGCATCATTGGGTATTAGCCAATCCATTCCGAGTAAACATTCGTGGACACCTAGGTTCATTACCCTGAATCTCACAGAAGTTGGCTTCCCACCTAGTAGGAATTTCACCTTAGCAGTTTTCCTAGTACAAGTGACTTCACGACCATTTGCTAATTCCACAAGTAAAGTAGATGCATCTATTGTGGTTATCCCTAATCTTTTTGCACAGATTGGTGAAATGGAGTGTGTACTGCCACAGTCAATTAGGGTTTTGAAGCTTTTACCTCGATATTGTGACGGAGTTTGAATCACTGAGAATTGGTGATTCAGACCCTTCTTGTGAAGAGTGACGTGAACTGTTGCCCTCTCAATGTCAGCATCCATGGACGGATCTTCTTTATTGTCCAACTCCTTGTTGGAAACACTGGAGGTTCTCCCTCTAGCCATAACGGTGGTTCCTTGGCCATGAGCGGCTCTATTTTGACCTTGGAATTGCCCTTGGCGATGTCCTCTACTAAGCTTGGGGAATTCCCTCTTGAAGTGTCCAGTCTCGTTGCAATGGAAGCAACGTGGGTTGCAATCATTACTTTGTGTTGGAACAAAGTTGTTGACGGCATTGGCCCTAGCTTTCTTTCTTCGGCCTTGATTCTGACCCTGCACTCTCTTAGTCTGAGCCATAGATATACTCTTATTCTGATCTTTGTAAGGCCAATTCCTATTGTTCCTTGGTTTGGTCTGCACGACCTGTATTATTGGAGCAGCTCGAATGAGTGCATCTTGTAGGTCTGTTGGGCGCATTGATTCCAATCGAGTGTTTATGGGTGGATTCAACCCAACACAAAATTTTGACACCTGTTGTGTCATATCCATTGGATGCGCGTACTTTAGGAGTGAAACGAACTTTGAATAATATGCTTTCAGGGATAATCCTAGCTGCTTCAAGTCATAGAATTCATTCATCTTTTGTGTGCGATAGGCAGGTGGTAGATACCTCCCTCGCACAGCTTCCTTAAGCTTATCCCAAGTGAGTGTCCCCTCCGAGATTGCTTGGTCTTTGCACCACTGTTTCCACCAAAGTCTTGCTTTGCCTGTAAGCTTAAGTTTTGTGAGCATGGCTTGGTTAGCAGGTGCAGTTCCTGCTGCCTTAAAATAGTCCTCCATGGACTCAATCCAGATCTTGGCATTGGCTTGAACAATCCTTCCCTTGCCATCAAACTTGGGTGGCTTAATTTGTTTGAGAAGGAATTTCTTCTCTTGAGCCATGGCTGGGCTTAGTGCAGGAGTCGAATTTGGAACCTGCACTTGGGGTTGCGTTTGGACAATAAGATTCTTAATGTTAACATCTTATCATACATTCCCATATTATGTTAATACGACTAGCACAGCTTTTAGCCAAGTGATTTAATCACTTAACACCTTAGCTAACATTTACGATCAAGATAAAAAGTCTTATTTATTCATGAAGGCATAACCCTTTGAGTTACAGAGCAGAGACATAAGGTCTACAGAGGGTTACAGAAGGTCATTAGAACCTCATAACTCAAACTCAAACCATTCCAAATTATCAAAAACTATTCAATAAGCTTCCAAAAGATCTCAACCTTCATCAATCATCAATCCATGCTTCATACAGAAGAAAATCAGAACAAAACAGAAGCTATATAGAAGGTATACAGAACCAATCAGAACCTCAATAGAACATCATAGAGCTTCTTATCTCCACTGAGAATCATCATGAACTTCCAAAACATAATCAATATCATCCAAAACACTCTCAAATACTTCCATTAACAACCATATATCACTCTAAATCAATAAAAAATCAATCATTCAGTCTTAAGAAACAACAAAAATCAATCAAAATTTCAGTCTTTTTCCACTCTCAACATATCCCCACACTTAGAAAGGAACCCCTCGTGACCTAAGGAAAAGAAGAAGAAACAACAAAAATCAATCAAAATTTCAGTCTTTTTCCACTCTCAACATATCCCCACACTTAGAAAGGAACCCCTCGTGACCTAAGGAAAAGAAGAATATAAGTTCACTAAAGAGCTCAATTTTATCTTCCGTAGAATCTTCAATAATCTCTCCAAACCACGACCCCAACTTATCACCTGTATCTTTTTAAAAAAACTTCTAAAGGAAAAGTGCATTATTCATTAACTCATCTGATAATCATTTAAAAGTCATAATAAATTTGTAAAGAATATAAGAGGTTTTTCTTCAGCTTTCCACCATAGGCTTTCCATCCATAATCACCATCAATAGTTTGAAAAGAGTTCTCGAGCAAATTATTCTCAATCAGCATGAACTCATCACATACAATTAACCCACAACACACACACAAACACTAAGATAACCATCTGAATGACACCTCCAAAAAGAGAGAGATAGATATCATTAAGAATCAACCAAAATACATCGCAAAGGCATCAATGAAGGTGATCCCTTTTAAAGGCTTGATGGTTTTGAAAATGATCCATGGAAAAGGACTCATCTACAAATGTCTTTGGAGGATTTTGAAAGAACTGCAAGCAACACATCCTTCAAGGTATCTACTAAGTAGACATAGGGCATGAAAATAGAGGACATCCAACTGTTGGGAATCAATGTTCACATTGACACTCATATAAAGCTTTGGATTGGCCTTTTGATCGTTATGGGAATGCCTATGCATGTATGCTAGATACCAAGTAAAATGAGTTGTCAATCTCAATGAAGGATCTAGAGATTGTGAATATTGGTGAGCAAAATGGAGGTAGTTCTGGTATGCTTGACTAGTAGTTGTCCAATCCCCTGAAATTATTGGCTAGTTTATCTGTGATCCTGTGAGAGAATCAATCGAGCTCCATCCTCTTCTTCTTGGAATCTGCTAATCAAATCCATCATATTCACTAACCAACTGAGGGGGTTGAGAAATAGAAGTGGTAGAAAATGGAAGTGGAATAAGTAAAAGAGGATGAAGAGATGGGTAGGCAAAATCATAAAAGGAGGAATAAGCTAAAGAAGGAGTGGCTGAAAAATTAAGTGAATTAGTTAGGAAAGGTGTCAATTGATAAATAGGAAAAGTAGAAGGTATATGAATAGATGGAGAAGGGGATGGTGGACAAGGGGAAAAAACTCTATCTTCAATAAAAGGACAATAGGTGAATATAGGAATTTGAGGAAAACATTGAGGTTGGAAAAGAAGAGGTAAGATTGCTGCTGAGTTGGTTTGATAAAGGGAAAGATAAGTATCATAGCGATGAGTCATTTGTTGGTAGTACAATAGGCTAGGAGCAGAGGGACCTAAGACAGATCTTCTCTGATAGGCATCAAAAAATGAGAAATCAAATGGATGGTTTTTGGAAGGATGAGCTAAGAGATCCACCCTCAGTTGGTTAGTGTTCTGCACATAGGTAGAAGCTGTATTCTGACGTTGATTCAGGACCACAGAATCAATCATTGAGTGCCATGAATTGTCAAGGCAAGTAGCCACTTTTGAAGAATAACACTGGAACATGTCATCTATCTGCAACTCCAAATAGTTGACATACAGGACAGCTTGCAGAACCACATTCCCCACATACCATGCCATATCTACTTTATCTGAAATCAACAGATCACCTCATAGATACATGTAAGACAGCAACATGGTATTCATCGTCACAGAATCTTCAAACACCATACGGACCACTTCAGTCAGCAACTCAACAGACCAAGCCCCACTCCAACCATCCTCTAGAAGAGGAAGATCCATCGTTGAAAGCTTCAAATAGAAGGCCAACTTTTGCAATTGATGGTGGACAAAGAAAGAATGGTTCGGAGGAACATATTGCTGAAAGTGCTCAAATGTAGACCATAACAAATCCATCCTGGACTGCAATCTTTCCACTTTATCTTGAAACAATGGACACAATGTGGCCTGTCTCTGGAGAACTGCCAAGTCCTTCTTAGAGATAGAAGGAATCATATGAACATTGGGGCTTGGAGGAATGGACCGTGACTGTGTCAGTTGGTCTTGCAACTGCTTAATTTGGGAAGCTTGTGATTCCACTGTGTTATGAGCAGTCTGTAAGTCTAACAATTTTACATCTAAAAGAGTCTGAAACTTTGCAAATCGTTTTTGGTCTCAAATCTTTGGGGTCGCTTTCTCCAACAAATGTTGGTTTCATTTCTTCATGTTATTCGTGCCAGATTATCGATGAGCTTCTTTGGACATTCTCTCTTTCTCCTCTGATACTCTAGTGACCTCTGATTGAGCTTCTGTTAACTGAACCTTCAAAGAATATATTTTGTCTCTCTGGGTCTCAATCATTTGGATTTTCTGCTCCATCTACTTAAATAGATATGCAAGTGTGTCTTTAGCAGAGGCTAACTCTGAGGTTGCCTTATGCAACTAGTCTTGTGACTGCATTAGTTCATCATAGAAAGAAGCATACATAAGTTCATCCAATCAATGGCCACCCCTTTTAACACCATCTTGGAAGCTGTGAAGAGCTCTTTGGACAAATAATGGGATGGTGTTTTGGCAAGTATAAACCTGTCTTGGAGGAACTGGCAGACTAACTTCCAAAGAGGATCAGTGATCATGGAAAAAGATACTCCTTAAGTGTTTATCACTTTCTTGACATCCAGAATCTCCTTGGTCTGCTTCTGCAATAGCTTGAAAATCTCATCGTTGGAGAATAATAGTCTAGCTGTAACAAAGGGCTCTCCTTTGTAGGGAAGAGACAAAGCCTTCCCTAACCCTCGGGGTGTCAATACCATGGAAGCACCGTGAACCAGGCCCGACTTCTTGCTGTATGATGCAAGGAACTCATCACACATGGATGGATCATCTGGAATCAATGGGAATGAAGCATCCATGAAAATCGCAAGTCCGGCTTTCGTTATAGGCTCAAAAGCCAGTAGGGAAGAATAATCCCTACTGATCAGCAGGACATACTAGATAGGGGGAGCAGCATGAGGCGCCATTTAGATGGAAAACACACACCACAACACAGACAATCACAAAGAATGCCTGCAAAACAATCAAAATAGCTATAAAAAAGAAATCAATCAAAATAAGGACACACACATATATACGTAACTAACCAATTTACCACCCCAAACAACCCACATCCTAGAAAAAATTCGGCATGACCTCTACACATATGCGATCGAAAACTTCATGCAATGCAACAAACAGACACCCAAACCCCCGTATCAGAAAAAAAAAAGAAGAACTGCAAACCATACCCGTAATCGTAGCACATAAACAAACCATAATACCATAAAAAATATAAATCAAGACCTGACCATAACCTTGACCAAAAATTTCAACTAAGAGGACTTTACACGTCCATCCCACGAAGCCTGTTTATTAAAAAGGGAAAAAAAGTGCAGTGAGGGAAAACGATAGTTCATTCTTAAAATTTTAATTACAATTTATTAGGGTGAAGTGGTGCTTTATCGAAACCCCGACTGCGATTCCCAGACTGGGATCTCTAAATGCAAATTCATTAATTAAAAATTAATGGTGATGTGGAGCGTTTTTTTGCCAGCACGTGCTTTTTTGTGACGGCTGGTTCATTTTTATTAAAAAGTTAAGGTGCCTCTTAAGTGCACGTAGCGCGTGCAAAGTGAACAGTTGGTTGATGAGAGGGATGCAAGGCTCGACCTCTTTGCCATAAGGCATAGTCCCATTCCCTTCCCCTAAAACAATGTAAATCGGGATTATTGTAACTTAGATTTAGGTCAACGCTCTTGCTGTTCGTGTTCTTTGAACGATCTACTTGCTATCCATCATGATTTAGAAAAGTTCCCGGCCAATCTGGACCACCCATCTGTAGGACGGACCCATGGCCACATCCACCACACTTTCCTCACATTGTTTTAGTTATTTAATTACCTAACACATTTAGTTGGACATGTATCAATCAGCTTCCTTAATTAGCCCGTTAGGCACTAGTTCCTTCACGTAATCATAGCACTTGACATAGAAAAGCAATGCCAAACAAGTTTCTTTTCAATAGGTTATCATATTTATCTTTGAAATACATAAAGTCCAGCCCGTAGGCTTATCCATAATCTGCTCGAAGGCTATCCAGCAATCCATAGGGATTACTAATCCAAGATTCTGCTCGTAGACTAGTATGTGGGCCTCGAGATCCAATCCCGAGTCACATTGGCCTCTTGTGCACGGCCCAGAAGGCGAGGGATTTACGGCCAGAGCCCATTCTAGCACCCAAGCGTCCTCTTGCTCCAAGTAGCGCGCAACGGAGAGACCTCTTGCGGCAGGTTCGGTCCACCTTCTTGGTGTGGTTAACAACCCCCTTGGTTAGGGTGACACAGGCAGTCGGGGGTAACTGAAGCTGCCTCTCCCTTCAGGCCTTCAACCTGAAGCATTAGATATCTTTTCATCCTTTAATTCTTTGAGCAAACAAAGCAAAACAGTGCTCTTTAAAACTGTTACAAGCACAATCATTTCCATTGGTCGTTATTTTTGGCCAACTGCTAAGGAGTGAATCATTCTTTCCGAATGCATCCAACACTCGATCTGGGATCCATTGCGACTTGGCAAGATCCCCAAGAGTTTGACTGTTAACCCTTGTATCCTTGGGTTAGGGCCGTACCCTATTAACCCAACTTAATCAAAACCTTAAGTGCTATTAGCAATAAATATGTTATTTCAATTTACTAATTGGTCTTAAGCAAATATCTAATTTCCCGTATCTTGGTTACTTTACCCAAGAAAGGTACTATATCAGGACAATTATTCATCCTCTTGCAAGATAAACTTGCATAAGAATCTGCCAATCTTATTCCGAGGAATTGGCCATTCCCTTGTGATCAAATCACAAGACTAGGCAACTCTGCAACTTGTTGCATGAGTGTCGCATCAACTATGGGACTATTTACCCATCGAATGGAGTCTTATAATCACGAAATCATGATTAGATATAACAATCCGTTCTTGATTGCATTAGGCCAACATTGTCAGTCCTAGGGTTCCAAGTTCAAACTGAGTTTCATCTTTTTAATGAGAGATCCTTAGGGTAGAAACCCTAGATCGTCTCTCGCAAGTGTGTCCTATTATCCCTACATTCCGTGAATGTGGTCAAGTCTTTAGGTTTAAGAGTTTCAGCTTTAGCAATAAGAGCGATTAGGTAATGCCCTCAACATGGTAACCCTAGTTAGCTCTTTGGGATATGTTGTATTGAATTAACCCTTCCTAAACGAGTACCTCGTGTTTTTAGGTGTTTAGGTTTAAACTAATTTAACTTGTCTATTCTTGAAGATAATTACGCTACCATTTCCGTAACCACATGATTCATTATCTACGTATAAGTTTGATTTACAAACCCTAACTTTTCGGGTTAAGATCAAAGCCTAGGTTAAGTTATAGCATAATTCCAATTGATCATCCTATAACATGCAAACAAGATTCATGCTACTAGGCTTTAGGATTTTGTATTTAAACATGCTCCCTTTTTCTACTTTCATTTTCGAATGAATTTGTCGTATGCAGAACTTACACAACCTTTCGTTGATTTGAGTTTTTAGGCCACTTGCCTAGAGTTAAATCTTCTTCATGCAGCCCTAGCAATTTCCTACGGTTGCTAATAACTTTCTTTAAGAATCATTTCAAAGAAAAGATGTTCAATAATGCGATATGCGGTTTATTCCTTCCATGCTTAATCGAAGTGTACTAACATAAAACCGTTTTGTAAAGATGGGCATTAATTAATCTAATTTCATTACTTTGCAATGCATAAAAACCCACTTGCTAGAAATGTATAGAAATCTTATGCTCACTTTATTTTGTTCGTTTTATTGAAAAAAAATAGTAATGACAGAATCCCTCAATTGTGATCTATTAACCAAAGTATTTTCAATCGAAAAAACATGCATCCTTATTCCTCAAATGATCCATGCATAATTGAAATACTACGACGTTAATCAAATTTAGGAAGAGGAACCCGGACTTGTGGTGAAATGTCCACATGGATGTTAGGAGACGATCCTCCTGCGGTTGTGCCTTGTGCCTTCCTAGGAGCCATCGCGAATTCGGCCTTTCCACCTTGGACGCAGATTTATGATGTTGTCCGTATCCTTTGCACGCAAAACTTTCTTTGTGATTCCACCGTCCTTCAGAATCGAACCTTAGAAATGGAACTTATTAATTTCTCCTTCCTTTCGTAGAAGCTCCAGGGTGCAAATTGTCTACACGGGAAGGGGTTTAGCACTCGGGCTAATTGGGAGATTGTAGGAAATCCAAGGGGGGGAAAGGCTTGACAAGGCTTTTTAAAGGCTTCAGATAGGACTCCATGAGAAAAAGGGTACTAACTGGACTTTAGCGGGTTGAAAAAGGGGCAAATGGTATAAAAGACCTTAAAGAGGGATATTTCCATGGAGGGGAGGGGGGGGGGGGGGGGGGGAACCCACAGGAATGGGGTTTAAATCTAGAGGAGGGGATAGTTTAGGACGCACTTGGTGGACAAAAGGGGGGGAAAAGGGCAGTATGAGGACCACAGTAGGGGCTTTGGATTCCGGGGCGGGAGGGGGGGGGGGGGGGTTATCAAGCCCACATGAACAAGGGCTAGGAGGAAGCCCACAAGGAAGAATTTGTTGGGAGGGGGGGGGGGGGCGGGGGGGGGGGGGGGGGGATGGAATATGAAAGGGGGCTTTCCCTTGGAAGCTTTAAGAAGCTTCCAGAGAGATTCTGCCCACGTGGAGAGCCCACGTGGAGGAGTTAAAAGTCAATTATGGGCAGAGATGGTGGCTTTGGGGCGCCATTGCAGCAACTAAAGTTCTCCTCTTCCCTCGCCTGGCAACATGACGGCTCCCTCGTCCAGCTCACCCTCCTATCGGCAGCGTCCTGGCTTCAAGCTCAACCCATCGGCGTCACGGCCTTTTCTTTTCCTTCACTCCCCCCTACAATGCTTTTATAGGTGAGGGGAGGGGATCCTCCCTCCCTCACACGGCATCATGCATGCCTTCGCCCCCTCTATGGCATCCAGCAGGGATGCTTAGTCATCCCGCCTTGCCTCCTTCTCCCCCAACACGATAGTCGGCTGGGGGAAAGAGTGAATACTTTAAAAAAAATTGACTTATTTCTAAAAAAATTATCCTCATGACCTCTATTAAGAGGAGGTTCTTGTGGATAATGTGGGAGGAATCGAAAATATTACAATATAGTTCATTTTAGCAATTAATTGTGGTTAAGGGATAATGAAAATAAATAAAACTCAAAGATAAATACCTCGTAGGGGTGTGTATGCAATGGACTGAAGGCGCACCGACTAGTCCCAAATGCAAGGAATCTAGTTTTAAAAAAACACCAATGATTTGAAAAAATAAAGCACCTTAGTGTTTTTGTTGATTTTTATTTTTTTATTTGTTATATAGATATATTATTATTTTTTGTGTTTGTTTGTGGTGTTTTTTTTCAAAATTGTATTTTAGGTGTGTTTATATTTTTTGTAATGTTTGGTGTTGTTTTGTTTGTTTTGTTATTTTTTTCTTTTCTTGTTTTGTTTTGTTTTTTTTAAATAATAATTAAATTAGAATATAGAACACATGAATATGTTATGAAATGTAAGAGTAGGATTTCAACAATCTAGCAAGTGTCAACAATGGGTTTAAATTTATCCATGTTTTTCCAACTGATTTTTGGAATTTAACATGAATTTTTATAAAGTGAAGTATTAAATTTAGGGTTTTTGGCTTCAAATAATATGTTAGCCATTTATGGAAGCATTTTCAATTGAGAATTTAGTGGCAAAAGGGGCAAGGGGTTTGTGGAATTTTTTGAATTTTTTTGAATTTATTTCAAAAAATTTTACTAATTTTTAATGAATTTTACTCATTTTACATGTATTTTTGAAGGAATTTTCAAATTTTAAATTTTTTGCAATTGATTTTCTTGAATTTCCACTTTTCAATAAATATTACAAATAATTTCAAAAAAAGTTATTTTTTAAAAAAAAAATTAAAATTTTAATGAATTTTTGGAGTTTTTATGTGTTTTATGTTTAATTTTTTATGTATTTTTATGTATTTTGTGGGTTGGAAAATAAAAGGCGGTACCCCCAATACGTGTGAACGGCGGAGGATGAGTGCGTGTAAACGACGGACTGCAATACTCCACCTCACGGACAAGTCGGAAGTGCATCCTCGCGTGTGAACACCTGCTAGCACACCCGTACACAGTGGGAAATCAACAGAAGAGAAGGGGCAGGAATGGGGGCTAACTGAGTAGGTTATGTTCATTAGGTTAGCTTAGTCTGAGAAAGTTCATTAAGTTAATTTAGTTTGTTAAATCAATTAGGTTGGTTAGGTGAGTTAAGTTTGTTAAGTTAGGTTAGTTAGGTCAATCTGATTAATCAGGTTAGTCTGGTTAAGTTAATCAAGTTAAGTAATGTTAGTTAGTGTAAGTAATATTAGTTAATTAAGCTAGGGTTAGTCAGTTTCACTAGGGTTAGTTGTCTAACTAGAGTTAATTAGGTTAACTATGGGTTAGGGAGGTCTAACTAGGGGTGAGGTTAGTCTAACTGGGGTTAAGTTAATCTAAGTAGGGTTAGGTTAGGCTAACTATGGTTAGTTAAGTTAATTAACTAGGGGTTAGGTTAATTAACTATGGGTTAGTTGAATTTAACTAGAGTTAATTGAAATTAACTAGGGTTAGTTTAAGGCACTAACCAGGGTTGGGGGAGAAGGGCGGGTGGCAGCCGCACGACGGCGGTGGCGGAGGAGGAGGAGGAGGAGGAGGAGGGCTCCTGCGATGGCGAGTGGCAGCGCTGTCAAGGGCCGACGACGGCAGCAATGTCGCAAGCGACCGGCGGCATGCTCCACGACAATGAGGAGGGCGAGGCGTTGGCACTGAGTCAGTAGGTGAAGTCGGCGAACTCGAGGAGGAGGGGCAGTAGGCGTTGGAAGCGATAGTGGAAGGCGACGAGCTGGAGGTGGATGAGGGCCTCGCCGGTAGAGGAAGAGGCGACAATAGGAGAGAGGCGGTCGATGACGACCACAGGGGAAAGGGAGAAGGGGAGAAGGAGGCATGTGGAGGAGAAATGGTCCGGCAAGTAAGCTTTTTTTTTTTGAAATAATTTAACGAAATGTGGGTTTTGGTGTTTATATATATATATATATATATTATTGTTGCTTCTTTTTAGTTGTTTTTTATGTGAGTGTATGTTATTGTAGTTTATGTAGTTTTTTTTTTGAATGGTAAAATGGCGTTTTCTTTTGTTTTTCTTTTTAAAAAATAATAATAAATTAGTTATAGGTGTGAAAAAGGAGTGCACCCTCGTCCCGCGCACATGCACGGGCGGCGTAAAAAAATTTGCAATGACAGGATCAAACGGGGCAGGGATGCGACGCACGAGGCACCGAGGTCACTGGGGTGTTCCGAGGTGTATAAATATAAAAACAGTCGCATTCACGCGCGACACGAGAAACACGGTCACACGGCAAAAAGGAATAAAATTTAATAAAATCTAAACCGTACGTCGGATTGAAAAACCTTAAAAAGGAAAAATGTGCCGGGAGACGAGGGGAAAATGATGGAGACATGCAACACCAGTTCCGGGGAAAAATCAGGTGTTCACATGGGAAAAACACAAAAAATAAGTCAAAAAACACTTACATGTATTAAGACCAGAAAATCCGTGCATCGGAACGAAGTGCAGAAAGAAGGAAAATTGTGTAGAACAATGTGTCCAACAACACTATCATGGAAAAACATAGTTTCGATCAGGATAGGATGCATTCACATGGGAAAAATCCCAAAAACAAACCTGAAAATGGACTTGGAAATTAATACGGGAAAGAACCGTGCGCCGGAATAGAGGAAAGTAAAAAGGAAAAATGTCCAAAAGAAAGGGATTCACAGGACTGACGCATCAAAACTCAGTTGGAAAGGAATTAGGAGAGGTTCATATGGGAAAAACACAAAAATCACACCCGAAAACACTCGTAAAAATTAATAACTAAAAATTCGAAAGTCAGAAGAGGGGGGAGAAAAAAGGAAAAAGTGGGGAAAAGGCTGTCAGGATATGGTTGTCTGATTAAACTGGAATTCCGGTGAAAATAGGTAGGTTCACATGGAAAAATGTGAAAAGTAAGCACGAAAAGGATCCAAAAACCCACAAAAATTAATAGTGGATAAACCGTGCATTGGAATGACACAGAGTAAAAAGGAAAAATGTCAGGAGAAATGGGTAGGATAGGGCTGGCACATCAGATCCGGGTTTTGAAGCAATAAAGATGCATTCACATGGAAAACCGTCCATTTTACGGGAATTACTTCCAAAAATTAATAACTTTAGAACCGTTTGTCGGAACATGGGTTGGTAAAAAGGAAAAATAGCCATTTCAAAGGGAAAAATAGGATTGTAAGGTTGGATGTGAGTTTCAATGAGCATAGGGTGCGTTCGCATGGAAAAGTCACAAAACAAAGGATAAAGGCAAACGGTCAAGGAACAACCCCGAGGATAGGGTGAAATAGAACAGAAGAGTCGGGAAGGGACCCCCAGTATGGTAAAATGAAGTCATGGCATAGATGCATGATCATAGCAGAGTATATGCATAGGGGTATGCAACATAGACGCGCAGGGACGCGTCCCCACACTTAGAACCTTATTAGGAAGGGAAAACCGAATAACAAGGACTTAGTACCACACATCAAACCAACCACGAATGTCCCCACACTTAAGACATGACCGTCACTAAGAAACAAAAGGTGTAGGGTTAGAAAAACTTGGCCCGTATTGTCGAGGAGAAATGTCAACTATCGAGGTTGTGTCTTGTATCATTGTCAGCTGCAGGAGGTACCAAGGTGTCTTCACAACTCACATCCAACGTCCTTCGTGGCAGGGACTGCACGGCAGCACCAGGGAGGTAGCTGGTTGAAGGAATCGCAGGAAATTCGTCGATAGCAAGGGATATTGCATTCAACTCACGATCTCACAAATGGAATGAAAGAACAGCCACTCGCCCCATTACTAACATCACTTGAAGAAATAATAGTGGAACCTAGAGCTCACACCCGGTTTAGGAATCGACAAGGGGATGGTGCAGAGGGAGTATGCCAGGGTACATTGTTAATGGTGCATTAGTGCGTCCAACCCCTTTGGCATAGGTGCAAGTAGGAAGGCCAGGGAGCCTTGCAGTGCAGTGTACAGAACAGAATGATGTGTCCTATGCTGATGGCAGAGATCTAGCCCATGGGTGCAGAGGGAAACGAGAACGTACTTGACTCCAATTGTCGTAACGTCCCTCAATCTTCACCTCTTGATAATTGATTGAAGAAACTCTAGTCACACTCAGCCCACCCTCTGTCTCACACTTTGTTGAAAGATACAGAGGGCAATCCATTCCTGAAACCCATCAATGTAATCCTCACTGTCACTTGTGTAGAGATTGTATGCCTTGTGCGCATTGGATGGTGCAGCTGTGCATTTCACCCTGTGCCGGCATACGATGCAAGAAGGAAGGCTAGGGAGCCTTGTAGTCAGTGCACATGAACAAATTGTACATTGTGCATTGAGAGGCCCATCCCATGCATGCAACATTCCGTTCACATATCTCACATTGCATTTGATTTAAAGGGAAAAACTGGTCACTCACCCCACCCTCTGTCTCACGCTCTGATAGATACAGAGGGCAACCCATACTCACATCCCCATCCTGTTAGGATGAAAGCTCACATCACTCAAGGGGTTGGTGATGAAGATCATGTCGGCTGTTGTTGTCATCAGGATCTTGAGGAGGAGGCATACCCAAGGAGGTAGCCTACAAATCTCATATTTCAATGATTTGTAAGAAGAGTCGTCTGTTAAGAAGGACAGATGGACTGATATTGTAGAGACAATGCACCAAGGGAGGTGGCTTCAAATTACTTGACGGAAAGGTTCCACTGGTAATGAGTCAGCTATCCTGAACTACAGGGTGTTACCACCTTTTCCATAGTCAGCTTCTCGCCCAAGGGTGTTTCCACCTTTTCTTGGAACAAGGCCTGTTATGACAGGGAATTTCTTCCTTTTCTCCCATAACAATTTGGATATATATATATATATATATATATATATATATATATATATATATATATATATATATATATATATATGTTAAGAAAGAGAATGGTAGAAATACCATGTATCAGAACCAACCTCGCCACCGTTGTTGGATCAGACGAGAAGAGAACAAATTTGGGTTGACATGTATCTGCGAGGGGTTAGGAGAACGAGACCACCTCATGAGGAGAATCATAAGGGCTATCAGAAGCACGACGAGAAGGATAGTGCACCGCCCAAAAGGGAGAGGGTAGGTCGACTATGATTATCAAGATCCCCAGGGAGGGGAGTACTTTTTCAGATGATAGCCATTGATCAGGAAAGGATCATCAAAGGCATCAACGGTCTGCACCTGAACAGAGCCGTTAGGATTGACATCAAGTACCTTGTACTGACCCATCCACCGTTGTTGCAGCTTGCCAGGAAACTTGCCAAATCTCGAATCATAGGCCAGGACAAGATCACCTTCTTTGAATTCCTTATGCTTGATGAAACAGTCATGATAGGCATTACGTTGCACTTGAGTGGTTTCCATGCACTGTAGGGCCATCTGCCATATCTCATCCAAGCATTCCAAGTGCAAGAGACGGAGTTGCAGTGACTCATTATCTCCCAAGTGTTCTTTAACTACCACTCGCAAAGAGGGCAATTCCAGCTCAACAGGGAAGACAGCTTCTGTACCATACACTAGCTAGAAAAGGGTCTGTCCTGTAGCTGCCTTATGGGAGGTTCTGTATGCCTAGAGGCCTCTGTAAGTCGATCGTCCAGTCGCGGCGATGTGCGGCAATCATTCTTGTCAGGATCGAGCAAAGGATGCGATTGGTGACTTCAACTTGGCCATTGTCTCTGTCAGCTCCTCCATGATTTTTTTAAGGAAATGAGTGCCTCTGTCACTTACCAGCTCAAGGGGATTGCCAAAATGGGTGATAATATTCTCATACATGAATAGGGCTATGCTATTACCATTGTCCCGCTTCAGAGCTTTAGCTTCACACCACTTTGTGACATAATCCGTACATACTAAGATGTATCTATTTTGCTTCCATCTGGTAGGTGGATCAATGGGACCCACAAAATCAATTTTCCTCTTCTTGAATGGCTTTAGGGGAAGAATGGGTTGCAATGGCATGGCACTTGTTTTGGTGGGTTTTCCCATTTGCTGATAAGCATCACATCTCTTACAGTAGTCATATGCATCCTTGTGGAGGGTCGACCACCAGTATCCTGCCAACAGAGCCTTCCTGGCTCTTGCTTCTCCTGCAAAGTGTCCACCATATGGTTTGTCATGGCATGCTTTCATTACTATGCCGATTTCATCCCCTGCAACACCTCTTTGCAGCACCTTATCTTTGCCTCTCTTGTACAGTGCACTGCCTAGCCAAGTGTAGGGGGCTGATTCTAACAGAAGCTTCTTCTTCTCACGATTTGAGATGCCAGGAGGATACTGCTGAGTTGCCAGGAGGTTGGCTATGTCTGCATACCAGGGAGTAACTGTTTCAACTAGAAACAAGGAAGCATCAGGAAGGTCTGGATCATCTTGTTCTTCTCCTTCTATTTGAGGGATCTGTGATAGATGATCGGCTAGGACATGAGAACGGCCAGGCTTAGTGACCACTTCAAAATCGAACTCCTGGAATAGTAGCAACCATCTCATCAGTCGTCCTTTAACATCTGCTTTTTTCATCAGGAAGGACAAGGCTTCATGATCCACAAAGAACTTGAAATGTGTTGACAATAGATAGTGTCAAAACTTCTCCAGTGCAAACACCATTGCTAAGCATTCAAGCTCTATCATTGTATAGTTCCGTTCCCTATCAGTGACCTTTCGGCTTGCATAATATATTGGTTGATCTAATTTAGGAGGGCCTTTTTGACATAGGACAGCACCTAGCCCTTCAACTGATGCATTTTTGTGCACATGGAACTCCATCTAGCCAGGAGGCTACAAGATAGGTGCTTTGATAAGGCATTGTTTTAGGCCATTAAAGGATTCTTCACAGTCATCAGTCCAAAGAAAATCTGCATCTTTCCTTAGGAGCTTGTGCAGAGAGGCTACCTTGGTTGCAAAATGTGCAATAAATCTTCTGTAGTAGCCCACATGGCCAAGAAATCCTCTCAATTGCTTGAGGTTTGTTGGTGATGTTAAGGCGGCAATCTTCTCAATCTTCACTGGGTCTGTTGCAATCCCTTGTGCAGAGACAATATGGCCCAAAAGAACTCCTGATGAGACACCAAAGACACATTTGTCGGGGTTGAGAGAAATCCCATACTCTCGGCATTTGTCAAAACATTCCTCTAGGTGTCCCCAGTGCTCGCGGATTAAGCTATAGGCACAGAAGTCATCAAGATACACCTCAATAAAATCATGTAGATGATTCTGGAAGGCAGCCATCATTACTCATTGGAAGGTGGTAGGAGCATTACAGGCCCAAATGGCATCACTCTATAGGCATTGGTCCCCCATTCTGTGGTGAAGGTTGTTTTAGATTGGTTCTCTTCTGCGATTTGGACTTGGTTATATCCGCTGAATCCATCTAAGAGGGAATACAACTCATGGCCTGCCACTATGTCCAATAGTTAGTATGTAAAAGGGATAGGAAAATGATCCTTCTTCGTCTTCAAATTGAGCTTTCAAAAGTCGACACATATTTGAAGTTTCCCGTTCTTCTTGGGTACTACCACAATGGGTGAAACCCACTCACTGTTAGCCACGAGATAAATGAACTCTGCTTCAAGAAGTTTCAATAATTCAGCCTTCACCAGAGTAGAATAATTATGATTCATACGCCTTTGTCTTTGCCTTACAGGTTTGGCATCAGGCTCTAGGTCAATGTGATGTTGACATACTATGGGATCAATCCCCTTTAGATCTTTATACAACCAAGCAAACACATCTAAGTTCTCCTTTAATAAGTCTCGCAGGACCACTAGTTCTTCTTCTGGAAGATTGAGACCCACCTTCAGGTGACGTTCAATACCGTCATTATTCAGGAACGTCACTTGTCTTTCACCTTCCACTTCGCGGATAAATGTCCCACGGATTGCTTCTAGATAGAGGTCTGACTCTTTCAAGAGAGTCGTATCCTCGTCTAATGTTCCAGTAGAACTAGTTTCCTCCTTCTAAACATATGAGTCATTTGTTTGTTGAGGTTGCTGAAAGGGTATCAGAGCTTTGTTTGCTTCAGTATGAGTAGTAATTTCTTCTGGACTTAAGGATTCATCTTCAGAGGATGCATCCAGGAATGTCACATAGCACGGACCTTCTATGGGTCGAGGCTTTGATAGCTCTGGCTTCTATTGACAAGGGGCATCATCATAATCTTTTCTCTGGACTAAACGGTCAGGGCGACAGGAGCCACTGGTGGACTTAATTTTTACATCTTTAATCCATTGCTTATACAGATTCTGCATACTTTGTGGTCCATTGGCCAACCCAAATGGAACCATAGTCATTCCATACAACACCCTGAGGTGTTCGACCTCTGAGGTCTTTGTAGGGACATCAACAAGATCATCTGTTATTAGAGGAAATTCTTCATCTACACTCTCATAACTTGCTTCGTTTTCATCCTCATCATTTTCATCCTCTTCCTCTGGAGGCTTTGTCTCTGCTTCTGTAGAGGCTCTGTAAGAGAAGAACAGATCTTCAGCCTCAGCATCAGCATTTGCTTCTGTCACAACTTCTGATTTTGCTTCTGCCTCTCACTCTGGCTTTGGCTTTGGCTCTGTCTTTGTTATTGTCTCTGTGACTGTCTCTAAATCCGCTCAGTCTCCGTTCTACCTCTGCTTTGTCTCTATATCTGTTACTACTCTATATCTGTTCTGCCTCTATATCTGTTCTGTCTCTGTTCTATCTTTGCATCTGTTACTGCTTGATATCTGTTCTGCCTCTATTCAGTCTCTGCGACTGTCATGTAATAGAGAGAACAATACATCCATGCTTCTAATTCACTATCAGAGGTGATTTCAGAAGTTAATTCTAGTTTAGGCAGGAGGTATTCTCCCATGGACAAGGATTTTGCTTCCCTTGGCAGTTGGCTTACAGTGCCCACTATTAGGGATTGTACATCTGTTTTCTTAGGAAAGATCTGCTTCACAGCCGCTTCGTCTCCTGATGTACCATCTGTTACCTCATTGGAGGAGTCAGTTATGACTTCAATGGATGTGGATCCATTGCCTTTTTGCGATCCATACAACTTTAACACCACTTTGTTGGGTCCTCTACCTAGGGTTAGGGTTTCTTTGAACAAGCCCATCCTGGCTCTTGCTTAAAAAAGCCAAGGTCTTCCCAATAGCAGAGGGTATGAAGTCCCATAAGAATTTGGTTTGACCACCAAATATGTCAGCTAATAGTCTCTTCGTGCAAGGGTTGTTTTTACATATGGGAGGATGCCCAACGGCTTAATTTTGCTTTGGTCTGCCAATCTAATAAGCCACTATGTAGGTTGAATTCCTTGCAACCCTAAGTCCTTCATTGTCACATCCGTCATTATGTTTACTGATGAGACTCCATCAATCAATGCATCTAAAATAAAGCATCCTTCAATCCATACACTAATCTCTGGGGTTCTAGGATCTAGGAAGGCATTAGCCACATCTACTTCCCTTACAGGCTCCGGGGCCTTATTGGTCTTGGTCGTTGTTGATGGAACGATCCTTAATCCACATCTTCTTGTCAAGATGCTTTTGAATTTCTTTCGGCAGCTAGGAGACAACATCAACTGTTGGAATGTTAAGTTTGGTTTAAAAGTGTCTAGGTCTTTGACCAAGTCATAATCTTTAATAGGATCCACAGGCTTCTCCAACCTACTGGGAAATGGGGCTACACCCATTTTCATCTTTCCTTTTTGTTATAGTAATTACAACATCAGCACTTTCTCTATTTTTGGAAGTGCTTCTGTATCATCTATCTCCGGGACCTCTGGTCCTGTCTCTGGGACTGTCTCTGTGACTCTTTGTAGCACTACAGTGCTCTGTACTACACTATTCTGTCCTATACTGCTCTATCCCTCTGTTGGTAGGTTGAACTTCACAATCTTGGCAGGAGAATTATTTTCATTCTAAACAACTGGTTCCTTCTTCTTGGTGCGCGTGACAATAGCAACTTTCAACTCTACCAAATTGGAGGCAGGCTCTTGTACCTTATGTTGGCTATCAGTGCCATTGGCCTTTACAGGGGCTAGGCTTGGACAATCCTTTGCAGTGTGGCCTTCACCTTTTCATCGGCTGCATACGGGCTTGTAATCCACAGATCGTCTAGGGTTTGGACAATTCGGGGAGATATGTCCCTTTTCTCCATACCTATAACATTCCACCTCTGATCTCACCGCCAGACTGTCGTCCCCTCTGTAACCTTGAGAGGGAAACTTCCTTGGACCGAAATTAGGACCAAACTCCCTAGGCGTTGGTCCAATATCCTGTGTTGTCATTTTGGATTCTCGCAAGTTAAATCTTGCATTTTCATCATTCTGTCTTCATTCATGCATTTCTTTCAGAGAGCAAATATCCTCTATATGGTTCTTTCGCAAACAGTAGGAACAGAAGGCCCCATGAATGGTTGGTTTTCGGGTACATTCAGTGGCTAAATGTCCCGCTTGATGACACTTTCCGCACCATATATTAGAGCGCATCACATCTCTTCCAACTCCCACAGGAGTGGATATATTGGCGGTATTCACCTTTAGCGTTTGTAGCTGCTCTGTAATCATATCCATAAGCTCTTTCTTTATACTTGCAACTGAGTTGGATAAGTAATCCTTCGGATTTTCACCTCTTGAAGTACTTGTAGTAGGGTTTTGGGAAGCTTCTGTAATTACTACATACACTGGTTCGGTCAATCCAGAGGGTCCTCTGTTGTTCTGGTTCTGATTCAGAGCTCCTGTTAAGACTTGGGGCTGTTGATTCCAGTTGGTAGAATTCCATTGTTGTTGAGTCGCCATTGGAGGAACTATTTGAGGCCAGTGTTATTGTGGTTGAACCATCATTTGAGGCATTGTCGTCTGTGGCGACCACAATGGATTAGGTGCATTATACTGCGGCATTGTTTGCATCTGGAGATAGGGGAGGAAACTGTCCCTGGGATTGTATTTGGTGGGTATACCATTCCTAGAATGGGAGGAGGTAAGACTCCTCTTCCTGGAGTCATTGACGGCCTTGCTTCAACTTCGTCATACAATCTTGCACCTTCCACTGCAGCTTGTAGATTGATTGTCCTTCTCAATTCCACAAACTTGCAAACTTTTGGTTGTAGGCCCTTGAGAAACACTCCTTTCTAGATTCCTTCGTCCAAATGATGGTTATTGCTGGATCAAGATTTTGCCCATTGTCCAAGATTCCCCACTGCTACCTCCCGGCAGAGTTTGGGCCGTATCTCAGTCCCAGTGTGGCTAGTCATCCGAAAAGATTAGCTAAGTATCGTAGGCTTGGTTGGCCTTTACCAACCAACTACCTTATACTATGTAGGCTCATCAAACAACGCTTTATTATCTTCTCACATAGCTTTATTGCTTGCGTTACTTCGGGATCTAGCCCGAACTGTTTGGTAGATTCCTGTGCGTTAGTCCATCTCTTCAGGATGGATTCCATTCGTGAGACATAAGCTTCTACTCTTTCTCCAAAGGACTGACTTAGGTTCATGAACTCCTCTTGCATCCGCTCTTCAAAACCTTCACACCTAAATTTAGTGAGGAAGGCCAACTTCAGGTCGTTCCATGTGCCAAAATTTCCTGCTGCTTGTCTCTCATACCACTAAAATGCCGCGCCCTTGAAAGTGGCGGGGAATATTGCTAACCAATACTCAGGAGTTCTGGCATTGTTAGCCACACATGCTACCATAAATTTTGCTACATGAAGATCAAGGTCTTCATTGTACTCTCCCTTAAAAACTGGAAATGGGACTACATTTGCTGGCCTGTCTCATCAATATTTCCAGGACAAATCTGACTAAGAAGGGGACCTTGAGTTGCCATGGGAACTTCTGTAAAGAGTGCCTTTAAGGTATCAAAGGAGGCTTCTCTGCAAGCTCGTTCTCAGCTTTGATTTTTACATTCTCTCTTCTCATGTACCTTTGGACTCGTTCTAACGCTTGCCTATTGATTGTGTCATTCATTAGGGGGTTGGCTCCAACCAGTTGGTCTGTACTCAACAGGATAGTATCAGAGAGGGCTTCAGTCTCTGGAGGATTCTTTGGCCAACATCTCCTCTACTTCCTTTTTTTAACATCTCTGAATTCGGCTTTCAAACCACTACAGAGGGGGAGATATTTCATTCTAAAAGTATCAAAACTCATTCTTCTTAGGATCGTTGTTGTGTCATTATAATAATGCCAGCTTTTGAGGGTTTCAATAGTATATGTTGTGAAAAACACTCTGTCTACCAACTTCCAGTGGGTTGCTAATTGGACAAACAGAAGATTGTCAGTGCACCAAGCATCCCATGTATCTTGCTGTTGAGCATCCACGAACAAATTCCAACTCTTTTCCTTCTTGTTTTCGTGAACCTCATCACTGACCACGACTCTTGAAGCTTCTTCACAATCTCCCACTTGATGATGTCTGGAAACTTCTCAATGAATACCAAATCTTCCATGGATGGTCATTCTCTCTGATTCTGCTCTTCAGTTTATTCCCAAACAGTTTGCCACCAAGATGCAAGTTTCTGCTGCTTCAACAGGAAGAGGAAATAGTCCACCACATAGAGCATGCATCATGATGGTGATATGTTTCCGCCATTGTGGGATGAACTTCTTGTGGAAAGTGGCTTTGATAATGAGAATTTCCAACTCTTCAGTGGAAGAAGGAACTTTGCCATTGAATTCTCCTCTTCTTGGCAATGCCATTTCCTTCATTTTCAGCCTCTTCTGATGCTTGTTGATGGCAAGTTTCCCCGACTGTGCATCAAAAACATGAAGCTCCAAGAGGAACACCAAGGAAAAGGGGATTCTACTGCAAGAAAATATATCTTGTAACATCAACAAGCTTTTATTTCATCCTTTTGATGACCAAAACAAAGGAAACAGCAAATCTTCACGTAGCATCATAGTAGATATCTCCCACGGATTTAATAAAATCAACCATAATCTTCAACATCTTCATAGAATCCATTAATAGAATAAATAACAAAAAATAATACACCATCTTTGAATGGAAATCAATCACATATTATCCTTCTTCAATGTCTTCATAGTTTTCTCTCTCAATCTCTCATATACAGTTACACTGTTTTGATAGAATTGACTATCTCTGGCTCTCTCTTTCTCTCTCTCTCAATAGTACATCATCTCCTCACTACAATACTCTCATAATAACTCTCAATAATACTTATTAGGTCGTGGATGTACCTCCCAAGAGGTATGTCTGATATGAAGAGTCACCAGAGCCACTACAGTGTCTTTTCATAGCTCACTACTGTCACTGTCACTCAGTCTTCTCTTTAGTCTTCAGCATGCTTCTTCCATTTGATTTAGCTCTTTTAAACTTAGATTCATCATTTCCAGAAGTTAGAAAACTTTCCCAAAGTCACACATACGTTCTACAAAACACTTACAGAAGATCTACATAACAGTATAGTATAGTACCAGAGTAGCTATACAACAGTTACAGAGCAGAGACAGAGCAGATACAGAGCAGAGACAGAAAGGTCTACAAAGGGTTACAAAAGGTCATGAGAACCTCATAACTCATGCTCAAACCATTCCAAACTATCAAAAACTATTCAATAAGCTTCCAAAAGATCTCAATCTTCATCAATCATCAATCCATGCTTCATATAGAAGAAAATCAAAACAAAACAGAAGCTATACAGAAGGTATACATAACCAATCAAAACCTCAACATAACATCATAGAGCTTCTTATCTCCACTAAGAATCATCATGAACTTCCAAAACATAATCAATATCATCCAAAACACTCTCAAATACTTCCATTAACAACCATAAATCACTCTAAATCCATCAAAAATTAATCATTCAGTCCTAAAAAACAACAAAAATCAATCAAAATTTCAGTCTTTTTCCACTCTCAACAATAGCTTCCGGGATGGACATCTTATATGGCCTATTTGCAGCCGGTGCAGTTCCTGGCACAAGTTTGATTTTATAAGAAGATGAGAATAAGGAATTAGTGTAAATAACATTGATATTATGCCATGTCACACTGACATTGGTATAAAAGGAGAGAACATGTAATTTTACATATCTTTTTGACACATTAATACAATTACAGTCTTTCTCTCCCTTCTTGCTCACAGTTTCTATGGCTTCCTCATCTTTCTTATCTTTCTCTCTCCAAATCTAGTCTTTCTCTCTCCTCGTCACTCTTATTCTCTCTCTTCCTGCAGTCTTTCTCTCTCCTCTTTCTCTCTCCCTGGTTCTCTCTCTGATAGATTTCATGGTCAACTTCTCTTTGTGGAGGAAGTTCCGTTAGCTCTTCAGGAAATACGTCTACGTATTCCTTTAACCATGAAGGTTCTTCTTTGGATTCCTGATTCTGATCTAGCTTATTCAGTTTAATCAGGTAGACAGGTAGACCCTTTTGGACACCTTTTATCATCCATGTTGCTTTTGCCAACTATATTTTTGGCCTACCAACCTCACCTTGAGTCATGACTAGTTCCCCTTCAGAATTACGGAAGGAGACTTGGCCCTTCCCACAGTGGATGTGGGCATCATTGGGTATTAGCCAATCCATTCTGAGTAAACATTCGTGGACACCTAGGCTCATTACCCTGGATCTCACAGAAGTTGGCTTCCCACCCAGTAGGAATTTCACCTTAGCAATTTGCCTAGTACAAGTGACTTCATGACCATTTGCTAATTCCACAAGTAAAGTAGGTGCATCTATTGTGGTTATCCCTAATCTTTTTGCACAAATTGGTGAAATGAAGGAGTGTGTACTACCACAATCAATCATGGTTTTGAAGCTTTTACCTCGATATTGTGACAGAGTTTGAATTACCGAGAATTAGCGATTCGGACCCTTCTTGTGAAGAGTGGCGTGAATTGTTGCCCTCTCAATGTCAGCATCCATGGACGGATCTTCTTCATTGTCCAGCTCCTTGTTGGAAACACTGGAGGTTCTCCCTCTAGCCATAAGGGTGGTTGCTTGGCCATGAGCGGCTCTATTTTGACCTTGGAATTGCCCTTGGCGATGTCCTCTGCTAAGCTTGGGGAATTCCCTCTTGAAGTGTTTGGGTTCGTTGCAATGGAAGCAACGTGGGTTGCGATCATTGCTTTGTGTTGGAACAAAGTTGTTGACATCATTGGCCCTAGCTTTCTTTCTTCGGCCCTGATTCTAACCCTGCGCTCTCTTAGTTTGAGCCATAGACATACCCTTATTCTGATCTTTGTAAGGCCAATTCCTGTTGTTCCTTGGTTTGGTCTGCACCTCCTGTATTATTAGAGCAGCTCGAATGAGTGCATTTTGTAGGTCCGTTGGGTGCATTGATTCCAATCGAGTGTTTATGGGTGGATTCAATCCAACACAGAATTTTGAAACCTGTTGTGTCATATCCATTGGAGGTGCGCACTTTAGGAGTGAAACGAACTTTGAATAATATGCTTTCAGGGATAATCCTAGCTACTTCAAGTCATAGAATTCATTCATCTTTTGTGTGCGGTAGGCAAGTGGCAGATACCTCCCTCGCACAACTTCCTTAAGCTTATCCCAAGTGATTGTCCCCTCCGAGATTGCTTGGTCTCTGCACCACTGTTTCCACCAAAGTCTCGCTTCGCCTGTAAGCTTAAGTTTAGCGAGCATGGCTTGGTTAGCAGGTGCAGTTCCTGCTGCCTCAAAATAGTCCTCCATGGACTCAATCCAGATCTCAGCTTTGGCTTGAACAGTCCTTCCCTTGCCATCAAACTCAGGTGGCTTAATTTGTTTGAGAAGGAATTTCTTCTCTTGAGCCACGGCTGGGCTTAGTACAGGAGTCAAATTTGGAACCTGCACTTGGGGTTGCATTTAGACAATAAGATTCTTTATGTTAACATCTTATCATACGTTCCCATATTACGTTAATACGACTAGCACAACTTTTAGCCAAGTAATTTAATCACTTAACACCTTAGCTAACATTTACGATCAAGATAAAAAGTCTTATTTATTCATGAAGGCATAACCCTTTGAGTACATTTATTTTGGATAAGTAAGACCAGTTGATTGATACATCAGTTTGGGAAAAATAGGATTGTGTTACAATCGGCTA
Source organism: Lygodium microphyllum (assembly GCF_053477565.2). Classification (NCBI taxonomy): domain Eukaryota; kingdom Viridiplantae; phylum Streptophyta; class Polypodiopsida; order Schizaeales; family Lygodiaceae; genus Lygodium; species Lygodium microphyllum. Next base: position 142,356,124 of record NC_141145.1, read on the forward strand.
TAGGGACAAAATAATAATATGGAGTGGGATCATGGATTTTCAGGAAACGGTAAGTCATAGGAAGCTTGGGATATCCCTTCCTTTGATACCCATTCTTCTCATAGCGCCCTAACACTTTGATTCTGTGCAGAGATCACCCAGGTCACTTCTTCATAGATATACTTGTTCTGCTTGACTTGCCGACCGCTAATGTGCAAAGTTGCATTAGCATGAGCTTCGACAAAGATGAACAGCTTCACGATCTTCAAATCCTCCATCCACTTGATTCTCTTCAAGTTGGTTTGAAGGTACACGAGTCGGTGGGCTGCTATGTAGTATATTCCTAAATCTCCCGTCCATCTCCGCTCCGCACATACAGAGGCGAAGGATTATAGATGGGGTCCAGAATATCCATCATGCCAAGCCTCTGGCGATAATTTGAAGCGTGCATTGCAGTCATGAACATGACCTGGAACACCAAGAACTTGCTCCATGCTTTGTGACTCTACAGTCAAGCATCCATAAATGAGTAAAGGAATGTTTTCAATAGAAAACACTGCTCTATTCTACTCACCTTCCCCTGTTTATCCCCTTATTCCCTTTATTTTCCTCCATTAAGTTCCCTTGTAATCTTTAGATCTCGTTGGTTCGCTTTGATACCAATTGTAACGTGTCCACTCGTCTGCTTGTGGGACATGTCTTAGCAGCCCATCGGGAAGAGAGTCTAGAAAGCGCCGCCTGGCACTCGCAAGGAATGTCATAGGGTTTGTAATCTAGGTCTTCCCGAGTCTGCCTCAAGCGAAAGTGTTCGGCCATTCCCACTTAGGGCTAACATGAAGTTAGGGTTCCTTTCCTATCAGCAAATTCTCTAGGAAATAGCTAGCGTCGAGCTCCAGATGAACCACTTTGCGTAGGAACAATAGAGTCAAAGCGGATTTATGCTGCACTTGGTTCATGGAGAATGGGAAACGAGAGGGATGCAAAGCTCAACCTCTTTGCCATAAGGCATAGTCCCATTCATTTCCCCTAAAACAGCATAAATCAGGATTCTAACTCTACTGATGCTAGGTCTGCATAGTCTCGTTATCACGTCTTTTGAGAAAAGTTCCCAGCTAATCGGGACCAACCTTCCATAGGACGGGGACCCAAGTCGCGTCCACCACAGTTTCCTCAGTTTCCTTAGTTATCTAATTACCTACCACATTATGTTTGACATGCAAAAGCAGCTTCCTTAATTAATCAATTTAACCACAGGTTCCTTCACATAAGTTAGGCACTGACACAAGAACAATGTCAATCAAGTTCCTTTTTCAAATATCTTATCTTTATTTATCATAGTTCCGAAATAAATCAAATATCATGCCCGAAGGCTATCCCAGCAATCTACAGGATTGATGCTCCAAGTTTTGCCCGTAGACTAGTACACAGGCATCGAGATTCCACCTTGAGTCACATCGGCCTTTTGTGTGGGATTCGAAGGCAATGCATTTACAATCAGAGCCTTCCCTGGCACCCAAGCATCCTCCCACTCCAAGCAGTACCCATAGAGAGACCTCTCGCGGTGGGTTCAGTCCACATACCCAACGCCGCTAACAACCCCCTTGGATAGGGCCATGCAGACAGTCGGAGGTAATTGAACCTGCCTCTCCCTCTAGGCTTTTAACTTGAAGCATTAAGTGTTTTTCCTTGAATTAGTTCCTTGAGCAAGGAAATTCAAACAATGTGCCTAAGTGTACAATCACGATCATTTCGGAGGCCGTTTGTACGACCAACTACTAAGGTGTGATTCCTTTTTTTCGGATGCTCCCAACATTCGATCTTGGATAGTTCGTGACTTGGCGAGATCCCAAGGGCTTGGCAAGTTAGGTTGCTTGTTTTCCCTTTATCTTCAGGTTAGGGTTTGTACCCTACCGACCCTAATTACACTTACCTTAGGTCACCTTGTAGGATAGATCATGGACAACCCCATTATCCTCGGTTGGTCAACTTGCTGGTTATCTCCTAGATCCCTTGTAGTACCTATGTACCTTTATCTTTGATCTTAATTGATCAATATTGTCTATCCCCTTGACCATGGCTAGTCAAGATGGTTCTAATTAGAACAGTTCCTACTCCGAATTAAGTATAATCTTCTTAAGCCCTCTTAATAATGCTCACAAGCACTATGCCTTTACCTATCCCTCTTGAAGTCACCAAGGACTTTGTCATGGGATTCATGGATCTCAACCCCAGTTGGTAAATTACAAACAACGTTGAATTTTTCCAACAACTTTAAAGCACGCAATGTAATGCCATGCCTTCATTTCAATGCTTACAATTTTGATATTTTGTGCCACACATGCGAAGGTTCTTTCTATGAATGCAATCTTAACATTATCCTCCATGTAATTATTTACACGATCTATGACCTTCTTGAATGATCTAACTTTATGTGATCATTGTATGAGTCTAGCTGCATTTTAATCTTTTCAACAGATTATTACATGTACCTTAGAATCCATCTTGCGATATGGACATGTACTTTGTTTCTTTCAATGTCCTCTGAAATGCATTTTAGGCAAGAACTTGTGCGAGGAATAATGCACTTTATGCAAGAATTTTTGGTAATTTACAATGCAGTTTCTAATCAATTCCACCTATTATAATGACATCTTATGATGGAAATTATCTTGCTTGTTACATACATCACAACTAAGTTCATACCTAGGAAATTGTCAATCACGCAATTAATGCGATGCATGTGAATATGATTTTCCACTGTGATAATTATAACCTATGATTTAGTAAAAGAGCGACCTGGGTTTGGAGTGATGCTGTGATTCTAGTGGTATTGATGCCTGATGAACCGTTCGCGGTTGCAACACCACCTTGTTTTGAACCTCCATCCACGATTGCAGGAACTACACTTCGGGGCCATACTCGAAGACGCGTGTACGAGTGATAGAGTTCTCGCACTCTCCTATGCAAGATTTGTCACCTATCCTTGAGTGGAGGAAGAGATCTAAGGGGGAGGGCATATTTTCGGAGATACCAAGAGGGGTGTGTGACCTCTCTTTAAGGAGGGGGAAAGAAGAAGCTTCCAGAAGCTTCTCTTCTCTTCCTCTCCTCTCTCTCTCTCTCTCTCTTCTTCTTCTTCTTCTCTTCTTCTCCTTCCCTCTCTCCCTCTTCTTCTTCTTCTTCTTCTTCTTCTTCTTCTTATTCTTATTCTTATTCTTCTTCTCTCTCTCTCTCTCCCTTTTCTTCTTCTTCTCTTCTTCTCCTTCTCTCTCTTCCTCTTCTTCTTCTTCTTCTTCCTCCTCCTCCTCCTCCTCCTCCTCCTCCTCCTCCTCCTCCTCCTCCTCCTCCTCCTCCTCCTCCTCCTCCTCCTCCTCTTCTTCTTCTTCTTCTTCTTCTTCTTCTTCTCTCTCCCTCTTCTTCTTCTTCTGGGCGGCGTTTCCTAATCACGCGGGGGGGGGGGGGGGGGGGGGGAGGGGGGCACTGAAATTACAAGGGGGGGTGTTATGATGCAGGCCAAGGAGAGGGCTGCCTTCGATGAGGGGGGAGAGGGTGCTGTCCAGACGGAGGGGGGGCGTGCTGTAGTTGGCCATAGAGGGGGGGCATGCTATCGAGACCACTAGGGGGGGCTATCCACACGAGGGAGGAGAGGGGCACTGTCCCCTTTATAATGGGGGAGGGGAGACGGCTAATCATTGCCGCCACCCTCCTCCTGGGGGGCTGCATGCCCCCCCTCTACGTCTTACTCACACACACTCTCTCTCTCCCCGCCATGCAATCGGCAGGGGGAGAGAGAGGGAGGGTAAGAAAAATTTAAAAATATTGAAATAAAGGGGGGGGTTCTTATGAGGGGAAGTCATGGGAGGAGCACGCGGGGGGGGGGGGGGGGGAGGGGGGGATATTACAGAGAGGAATGGATGATTGCAACGGGTGAAGGAGCTATCATTCATATCCTCTAGAAGAGCTAAGAAAAATGAAGGTATTAGAGTAGCTTGCATCATTAGTCAACAAGTCATCATGCAACTATCTATAGCGTTAGGATCAAAATAGAGGATTGGGAGGTCGCACTCCTACAGAGTGGAGTCTTGCCTAAGGAGTATCGTAAGCAGCCTAAGGTAATTAAAAGTGGTAATAAAGGTGGGGTCAGGGCATGAAGAGAATTCATTGGTGAAGTGGATTAGGGTATCATACAAATTTTCAGATGTGAAGACAAGGGTATTTTTATATGCATACAATAAGGATGATAAATTATTGGAAAATCATACCGACCGTGGACATTGGAGTTAAAGTCCACTCCCACCCTTCAAGGATAGAGCATAAAGGTTGGGTCATTTGACTCGAAGGGTTGAGTGTTGCAAAAGACCATCCAAGTGTCCATGTTGGTGTTGTAGCCCCTTCTTCTCTATGTAGGTTGGCATTTGTAGCCGGGCAAAGACCTTGGCACTTCCAAAACTTTATTTTGCCAGAATTTGACATCTTTAGTGGCCCATAATGTGGGGTTCTTCTCTCTCTCCTCTAGCCAATTCTGCCCAAGCCTACCTTCGATGTTAATCACCTCCTCCACCACCTTGATGGGAAAAACCCTATGCAATATGGTGGGTAATTGGAAGTTAAAGTCAAAGTGGATTTTGGCCATTTCTTACCTGCCCCAAATTACAAGGTCAATGTGGAAGCTTGCTGCGATATCATCTGCACATGGTGGGATAGGTGTCTAGGGTGCCCTCACTCCCTTGGCATTCCATTTTCTTCTTGTTTGCTCCACCATTTGTCTTCTTCTTTCCCTTAGCGCTGCCTTTCTTTCTGTGAGGTGTCTGCATGTTGCTACTCTTCAAGCCGTGGGAAGGGAGGCTGTGAAACAACACGAACAGTTGATAATACCTTGTATTGCCTAAGAAGCACTAAATTCCCTTGTGACAATGACCTTGATCTTCGAGATATTTGTTGCAATGCCATTCTTTGACACCATGTGTCATGGGATGCATCCATACTTTGCCTAAAACTGACACTTCAAGGGGTTCAATGAGAGATGATATAGTTGATATTGTTCAAAGACCACTCGGATTTTGTCTAAGTGTTCTCTCCAAGTAGAGTGAATGCACAAGTCATCCACGAAGACCTCTAACTCCTTCCTCAACATGTCCTTGAATATTGTGCACATCAGTCGTTGGAAGGTGGTTGGTACGTTAGTCAACCCAAAAGGCATGACTATGCAGGCAAAGATGCCCCCATTCAGTGGCGAATGAGGTCTTATGCCTATTCTTAGGATGCATTTACACCTGATAGTATCTAAAGAAGTCGTCTAGAAAACTGCAGGTCTCTTTGGAACTACTCTCTTGAGCATATCCTCGGTGTATGGCAGTGGGTAATTATCTCTCTTTGTAGCTATGTTTACCTCCTTGTAATTGACACACACTCTAATCTTTCCATTCTTTTTTAATACGATGACTATGGGGGAAACCCAATATGTGTGTTCTAAAGAAGTCGTCTAGAAAACTGTAGGTCTCTTTGCAACCAGTCTCTTGAGCATGTTCTTGGTATATGGTAGTGGGTAATTATCTCTCTTTGTAGCTACATTTACCTTCTTGTAATTGACACACACTTTAATATTTCCATTCTTTTTTAATACGATGACTATGGAAGAAACCCAATATGTGTGTTCAATTTTGTAGATGAATCCTGCTCTCATTAGCTTGTCAATTTCTTCCTTGATGGTGTGGGTGTGCTTTGAATTCATGGGATACAGTCGCTGCTTGACCAATGTTGCGTCAGGTATCATGGGTATGTTATGAGTCACTACACTCAGGTCTACCCCTTTGAGCTCTTTTAGAGACCAAGCAAAGACGTCAATATACTCTCGTAAGAGACTAATGAGACATGCTTCCTCTTCCTTAGTCAAGTCATCAGCTATAACGATGGCGGGTTGCTGCGTCTTCCCTTCCCTAGCTAAATTGACCTCTTTGACCCTAGTGGGTCCCTCAATTGGTTCACTTGCTTGTCCTTGTCGTTTGGCTCCCAGTAAGATCACCACCCTATCATTTAGCTTCCAGCAAGATCACCACCTTGTCGTTTGGCTCCCAGTAAGATCACCACCCTATCTCCTTTTTTGAATTTTGTAAATCACTTTGGTAGGTCTTGTGGTTTTCATTGTTGTTTTGTCTGTGTTTCCCGAGGTAGCTTCTGTTGTTCCTCCCTTAATCGTCAGCGTCTTAGGTAGATGGGTAGGTCCTCCTTAGTGCGTCTAGTCTTGGAAGATCGAGGTATCTCAGGAACACTATCTGAGCTAAATTTCAACTCAGAATCAAACTCTCTGTCTTTGCTAGAAGAGGGAGTCTCTCTTGGTGGTCGCAACTCAGAAGGTGAGTCAGTCCTTAGCAGTGGTGCATCACTCAGTTGTGCTAGACCTGCCTGCTCGTAGTCCATTGTGCTTATGTGTTCCAACCAAGTTCAATCATAGTCCCTACGCATGACTCCTCCCTCCATCCTAAAGGTGTTCTACTTGCGTGGTCTGGAGTCAACTCGTATTTGTTCGATTACACGTCCCCTAGTGCCGTATTCTATAGTATCAATTTTCCTTTCACTCTCATCATTGAAGGAACATCAGTCTTCATATTCTTCAACAGAGCTGTCTCTGTCCGATTGCTCCTCATTTTCCAAGTCCTAATACGTCTCTCCTAGTAGGTCGGGAATTAAAGTCCAATTGTACCTCAAGTTTAAATTGTGTACCTTGGACCATCGCCAATCAGGCTTGTCCAAGAGATCTTAAAGTGGCTTGAGGTTATTGCTAGATCGCTAGCCAACTTATCAATCAAGTACCCTAGGATCTCCAAGAGCTCGCATCTATTGCTCAAGACTTGGAATGTGACATGATTGGGTCTTCTGCGTAGGCCTCCAACCATCATGCAGACTAGTACTACTGAGGGTGTGTCCTTGGTCTTGTCAATCATTTTGATGGCTTGTTCATACTCCTCATTGTTCGAGAACAATAGGTCGATGGTAGCAAGAATATGGATCCAGTCGAGAACAATAGGTCGATGGTAGCAAGAATATGGATCCAGTCTCGCTCATTATCAAGACATGGGATATACTTGGTTAAGGCCCCATAGGATTTTCTAATCTGGCCGTCACCCTTCAGCATGGTGGAGATGACATCTAGGTCAACCGGCGTAGTCTTCTAGGTGTCCATCTCTACTCTTACAGCCTCCATTTGATTACCTAAGAAGATGAGACTGTTGCCCCATTCTTCTATGACTCTCGTGTTGTGCATCCATGGTCGACCTAGCAGGTCTACTGCAGTATTCTAGCTGGGTTTGAGTATCGTATTTGTTCACTAACTGCTCGATAGCCTCAGGAAAATCTCCTAGGTTAAGTTCTTCATTGCTTCTACGGCATGAGCTTCCCTTTTCCATGTCCAAAACTTACTATTTTTCCAAGTTGTCGATCAAGTTGATGAGGCTAGGTAGATCCACTTGCACGATAATGTCGGTCCTTGTTACATGCTTTTTAGCTATGTTCTTTGCTTGGTCCTACTTTTGGGGATTCAATCACTCGTCTATGTCTTGGGATCTTCTCTTACTGGTGGGTTCCTTCAAGGTTTTATGTCTGAGTGAGTTCCTTATTAATTACAACTAGTCCTCAACTTACCCTCACTTTGTGCATGTGTGTGCAAGTATATTCTTTTCTGTGCACCGTGCACAATCAGGCTTGTAGCTCTTCTCAAGCGTGTTTCAAGTGCTGGAAATTAGAGTCTAAGAAACTCTAGCACTCTTGTTTATGGGTTGGCCTACTAGGGTTGCATGTTCAGTTTCTAGCTATCCTCACTAGCTTATAAGGTTTTTTGCTACGCTATGCCACTCAGCTTACTCAAGGTCAATGTGGGGTATGTGGGGTATTACAACTAGCCCATAGCACCAAACACGTTAAGTTTGTGGAAATGAGCTATTGTGGGATTCCTAGGTGTTCAACCATGATTTCTAAGTCTGTAACTACCTGTGACGCATTCAGTGGGTTCTTCCAACATGGGTCACACTCTTCGTTGATTGAGGTTTATCAAATTTTTGGATTATCTCTCTCAAGCTGTGTTTGATTTACCAATGTCTGATTTTGAAAATCGGATGTCCAATTTACCAGTGTTTGATTCTAGGAATCGGATAGGGTAAGGTTTGATTGTCACAATCAGACAAGGTGTGTCTGATTGGACAGTGTGGGTTGTTCCAATTTGGCTATTATCTGATTCTCAAAATCAGACAAGGGTGCTTGGTCCGATTTGGATAGATGTTTGATCAGACATGTCACTGGGTCCGATTCTGTGGTCCAATTGTCGCAATCGGACGCCGGTCGATCGGATGAGGTGGTGTGTCTGATTTCTTCACATCCAATTCTTGGAATTGGACAGAAATGGGTTGTCTAATTGGACAGGTTAGATTTTCATGTCCGGTTTTTGTGTGTTCGATTCTGTGTGTCCAATCTTTTGGATCTGACAAGGTCTTTGGTCCAGATAGAAGTGAGTTGTCTAATTGGACAGGTCAGATTTTGGTATTCGATTTTTGTGTGTTCAATTCTGTGTGTCAAATCTTCTAGATCAGACAAGGTATTTGGTCTGAGCATCTAATTCTAGGAGTCAGACACTAGGAAGAGTGTCCAATTTTTTTGGCCAAAACACGTGTTGGCTACAATTTGCTCAAAATCTCTGCTCTAAAGCCACCACCACCTACAAGACCTTTTAGAATTCAAGCAAGGGTGTAGGCCAAGGGTATCTTGTACCTGAATCTTGTCGAAAACTCTGACATGCTCCGATTGATCTGACGTGGACTCCTGACTTGCAAACTCTCTCTCTCTCTCTCTCTCTCTCTCTCTCTCTCTCTCTCTCTCTCTCTCTCTCTCTCTCTCTCTCTCTCTCTCTCAAAGCCAAGACTAGAAATGAGGCTTTCTGTGGTTACCTTGGAACTTAAACCCTTACTAAGCACAACCTTAGCCTTCCTGATCACTCCCCTTGTGACTCAGACACATCTGAGTACTCTTTTTTTTCATTTTTTCCTATTTGTGTCATGTTCAAGCCTATTTTACAAAACGAATCCTAAGCTTTCCACTATGATTTCTCCATCCTATCCTAATCTAAATGCAACAAAAATCAAAAGCAAAGTATTGAAATGATTTCTCCTACTCAACCAATCATCAAGAACAAAAAATACTTACTTGTAGCACGGATTAAAAACCCAAAACCTCCTATCTATCTCAAATTCCGATTCGGGATGAAACCCTTACTTCAATACTCAATTTAAGTGCACAAGCGCTCAAGCTTGAATACATTGGTCCTGACAGCAATGGAACCAAAATGAAGGGAGCTCACGCTCAACTACCAAGATCCACAAACCACTTATTGTGTTCAAGTGTTTCAAGCCGAGCACTAATGGCTACCTCTCACATAGCCAATGCACTATCCCTCTCTATGAGTGTAGTGAGCTTACCTCGATGCACAATTGAGTTGCTTCCTCTCTCAAGCACTCTAATAACTCCACGATTCATGATGCAAGCTCAAGCATCCTCAAGCCTCTTCCTCCATACTCCATCCTCTATAGCCACGTGCGAGACGAGAGAAGAGAAGAGAAGAATAAGAGAGGAGATGATGAAGGGTTTCACCTCCAAGATCCCTCACCCTCACACACTCACTCCCTTACTCACACTCCCTCCCTCAAGCATTCACAAGCAAGCAAGCAAGATAAGAGAATGAGAGAAGAAGAAGAGTCCACTTTGCCACACACCAAAGAATAATCTCTCATTCACTTTTTGAACTTTATATACAAAACCCTAAATCCCTTTTGGGTGGTCATCCCCTTATCCCCTTTTTTACATGACCAACCATTGTGGCAAGGTTCTTTTTCCTTACTATAGTAAATTTTGCATTACATTTAGAAGTGAAATATAGAGCTCATCTCAAAAAGGGATTTGTCCCCTTGGATTTGAATAAAAAATCTCTCCAATTAGAGCTATGTTGTAAAATATATAGCCATTTTTGTACACTAAGGTCACTATGACAGGGTGTAGATTGCAAGCACAGAGTTCCAATTGCACACTCTTTGATATTTTTTTGTCACAAATCTTAATAAATCATATCAAAGAGGGCTTCATCCCCTTCAATTTGAGTCAAAAATATCCTCAATTGGAGAAGTTGCCTCATTTTATTGACAGTGGGTCTTGTGGACTACATTCAAATGGCAAGGTAGAAAGCCAAAGGCAAGGCCCATGAGGAGGTCCAAAGGGAAATTAGGGACTCCAAAGCCTCAATTAATGGGAAATCTAGCTTGTCACAATATTTTAATGGTGAGATGCAAGAGGAAGTGCCCAATATGGACCCTTATAGGATGCTCAATTGTACCCTTTGTCAGCATGAAATTTGCCACATGGAAAGGCACAATGATATGGTTGCCAATCATTGTTAGATGCTCTCAAAAATAGATCTTGCAATTGAAAAATGGCCCTTTTCAACTCTTAGACTCAATAAACATTGGAACACCTCACCACCCTTCTAGTTGAGTTGGCCACCACCTCAGCACAAGACAAGGCAATCAAGCCCAAGTGTGAATAATGATAACCTTCATTATTGGACCCACTTCACAGCCCACAAGATATTATTTGAACTAAGGATATCTCTCGTTCCTCCACATTTGAGATTGGTGAGCCTTCTCACAGTCAGGATGAGCCTCTCTTGAGCTCTCCCATCATCCATATAACCAATCCCCCCCACCAAACCTCACCCACTCTTCCCACGAGAGCTAATGGGCCTTATTCGACTTAGTCCCATAATAGACAGTATGGTATTAATGGAAAGTATGGCAATAATGGGTAACATGGGTTCAATGCATAACATAGCATGTATGGACAGCATGATATGTATATGTAGCATGGCATGCATGGATAGTAAGGCTATCATGGGCAATAAGGCCCCGACGAGATCCATGTCAATATCATTTCTTACTAAGTATAATGGGCAATTGCCATCCCCATTGAACTTGGAAGAATGGATATCCAAATTAGAGTTCTACTTCAATATTTACTCGTGCATTGATGATCAATAAATTCTCTTTTCTTCTCTCCATAGAGGGATTTTCCCACACATGGTGGTGCTACATCACCCATGAGAGTCATCATTTCATTGATTGGGAAGACTTTAATATGCATATGGTTCAAGTCTTTGTATGCTTAGTGGAAAAAGAGTGGTTGGCAAGAGAAAGGTATCATCTTGACCAACATAATCTCATAGTTCGAGAGTATGCAAATCAGTTCATGAACTTGACCATGTATGTTCAGACTATTAGTGATGATGCAAAATTACAGTAGTACATCTTTGGGTTAGAGTCTAGCTTATTGACTGTTGTAATAGCTAAAAAGCTTTCCACTTTATTTGATGCAATTGAATTGTCTAAAATATATGCAAGAAAGTATCATAAAATTGAAAATTTTTAGTAAAGTTATGGACAATCTCACACCCCATGGAGGTTAGCCCCATATGGGGGGTTTTTTAGAGGCAACCCCATGCCTATTAGAAGCCTCAAAATACCTACTAATCTCCCCTTGCTATCTAGGTTGAAAGAAAATAGGGGAATTTTGGGATAGTATTTGGCTCTAATATTGAGATTAAATATGCTAAAAATAGATCTCGAACTACATCAACCTTGAAGAGTCCAAGTAGTCAAGAGTTCATCTCCCCAACAACTATTATGAAGAAGCATTAAAAAAAAGGTATATGTTTTAAATGTGATGACAAGTACATGGTCAACCATGCCTCAAAATGTGCTTACAAGACAACCAAGGTCAAGGTTCATAGCATGTATGTAATGGATGATTGGAACAATGATGAGGAGGAACCACATCTTGAAAATGGCCAGTATGCCGAGGATTTGGACCAAGAGTAGTTCTATGATCTAGAGGATGGGTTCTCCTTTAATCCATGTGGTTGCTCATCTCATGCTCTTGATGTGATTACCCCTACTATAGCCGACCAATCAACTACCACTTCCCTTTTCTCCATCTCTATGGATAATGGACTCACTCTAGGAGCCCCAACACTCTATGCATTTAAGGTAGTATTAATGGGAAGTATGTATTTATCCTTGTAGATATGGTAGTACACACACTTTTGTCAATAAATCAACATTGATTGGTTGAAATGCAATGCTATGGAATTACAACACCCCCTAAATTTTCAGGTAGCGAATGGTGAAGAAGAACTCAGCACACATGTATGCTCCAAAATTCAACCTATACTTGGTTGAAAGTTACATGGCATCAGTTGATCTAATTGCATTAGACATGGGCCATATTGACGTTGACTTGCATAGTGACTTCTTGGCAAGAAAATTTGGGTAAAATCTCTATGGACTTCTCTCAATTCTACATGGAATTTATGATGTATGGACAAATCATTTGCTTGCCAAAGGGAGTTAAGGATAATATCAATTTTTGGCTAATTATAGTAAGGTGACTCAAAAGGGAGTTTAAGAAATGCTTACAAATCTTTATCTTGCACTTGCATATGGAAAATTTAGATCAACCCTCCAAAGTATCTAATAATTCAAACTTGATGGATTTACTATAGAGTATAATGATCTATTTTAGATATATGAAGCCCTTCCCCCTAAGAGACAAGTGGACCACCCACTTGATCTAGAGCCCCATTCCAAGTAGTGAACAAGCCACCTTATAGACTCTTCAAGTGTAAACATGAAAATGTTGGAAAGTAAGTCAAAGAGTTACTTGAGATGGGGTTTATTCAAGTGAGTTCCTCACCTTATGCATCTCCAGTCTTGCTAGTCAAGAAGAAACATGGCTCTTTCCACATGTATATTAAACATAAGAACTTGAATAAGATTATATTCAAGAACTAGTATCCCATTCTATGGATTGATGACTTGTTAGATGAGTTGAAAGAGGCATGGTTCTTCACTAAGATTGATCTGCACTCTAGCTATCATCAAATATGCATGAAGGAGGGTTATGTGATCAAAATGCTTTTAGGATGACTGATCATAGGCTTTATCATTTTCTAGTGATGCCTTTTAGATTGACTTATACCCCTACCACATTTCAAAACCTCATGAATACAATCTTACACGCCTTCCTATTCAAGTTTATGCTTGTTTTGTTTGATGGCATTATCATAGCTAAGGAAAGTAAATGTATCTTCATGCAAACATCACTAGAGTACTTGAGACACATTGTTAGCAAAAATGGCATACAGGCTGACCCTAAAAAGGTGCAATGTGTAAAGGACTAGCTGATATTGTCCACCACTATCTCATTATGTGGTTTTCTTTGTCTGTCTTCATTTGATCAATAATTCATCAAGCAGTATACAACCATTGCAAACCATTTGACTAATTAGTTAAATAAGAAACCATTCTTTTGGTACACTATTGTTGATTGTAGCTTCACACAGTTAAAGAAAATGCTTACTTTCAACCCCAATTCTTATATGTCCTAACTTCTCAAAGGAGTTTCCCATTTAGCATGATGCTAGTGACGAAGGTATTGGTACCATATTCTGTACGAGCATGGTGTGATTGCTTTTGAGAGTCAAAAGCCTAATGAAAAGGAGATACAAATGAATTTTTATGACCAAAAGATGTTAGCCATCCTTCATACTATTAAGAAATGGCACCATTAACTATATGGCAACTGGTTTAGAGTGAAGAGCAACCATCTAGTCCTCCAATACTTCTTAACTTAGTCTATTTTGACTCCTAAGTAAAAAATATGGGTGGAAAGTTTGCAAAATTATGATTTTGGCATCTCTCACACTAGGGGCAAAGATAACATAGTGGCCGATTCACTCTCACAGATGTGGGCATGTAGAGTGTCTTCCATTTCAGAGTTGCATAGTGATTGGATTGAGGAACTTCAAGAAGCCTATTTGTTGGATGAGGACTTGAGCCACATATTTCTAAAATTATAGCATGTGGTAATGGATAGAAACTCCCAATATCAGCTCAAACATAGCCTTATCTCGTCCCGTGGCAATATTGTCATCACTCGCACTTCTCTCTTGACACGGAATATCATGGAAGAGATGCATTCTTGCCCCACTACTACACATTTGTGTGTTTTCAAAACATATTATAGGATTTCTAGGAGATTTCACTAGAAGGGCCTATGGAGTGATGTCAAGGATTTTGTGACCAATTCTATTCCATGCCAATAGACCAAGGATAGTGTGCTTAGATATGTTGGTCTCTTATAGCCTCTACCTATTCTTGAAGTGATATGGACACATATCACTATGTATTCCATTATTGGCCTCCCTGTCATCACCAAGAAAGGATGGAATAGTTTATATGTGGTATTTGGCTGCCTTACTAAGACATCCACTTTATCCCAACAAAGACCAATACACTACCTCTCAAGTGGCCACTAAGTTTTTGAAGCATGTATTTAAGTTGCATGGGTTAGCACAAGTCATAGTGCATGATTGGGATGCCAAGTTTATGAGCAACTTTTGGCATTGATTTTCACATCTACAGCACCAAGCTTGCTCCATCTAGTGCATACCACCCACAAACTAATGGTCAGATCAAAAGGATAAATAAATGGCTTGAGAGACCATGGTACTTTTGCCATGATGTACAATAAAGTTGGGATATGTGGCTCCACTTGGCTGAATTTGCATATTGTTAACAACCCTACCCAATCAAGCATTGGGGTTTCTCCTTTTGAGATACTATATGAGTATAAGATTCCCTTCCCTATAGCCTTGTTCAATGATAACATTAATCCCCAAAGTAAAGAGAAGTTAAAGCAGCTATAGGTCTTGCTTCAATAATGCAAAGTGAATCTTCAAAAGGTAATGAAGTATAAAAACAAGGCACAAAAATGTCCATGCATATATCACATATCCATTTTTTGGAAAGAAAATAATAATCACACTATTTCAAAATCACTAAAATACACCCCTTACACATGGGAGAACCACACCCACATCCATCAAAATAAATAGTATACGTAAAAGTGTATATACATACACTTCTAAAAAGCTAGAAAGAATTGAAATGTAAACGCTAAAGCCTTACGAATGCAAATGTATCAAAATTTAAAGAAATAATAAAAAATATGAAGGATTTTGTCTTTTGGGAAGAAGGTGGGGTGGAGGAATGTATGGCTGATTATGTCCCTCTTTCTTTCCTTTCTTCCAACATTCACACATTCTCCCTTTATGGTATCAATCTTTCTCTCTCCTCTCTCCTCTTGGAAAAATGTTCTCTTTTTCCTTTTCTCATTTCTTTTGTGCAATGAAGATGGACATGTCTATTGAAGATGGTGAAGATGATGAATCTGCTCATTATTAAGAGTAAGAATTGTGGTTTCTTTTTAGTTTTGAGATCAAATGGTAAAGCCATACACAATGATTTTGTGTGTTGTTTCCTTGGTTTTTTGTTCAGTTATTGTCATGGGAGGGATGCTTTCATTTTGGTGTGCAACTTGGGAAGAAGCTAATCTCCATGACTACTTGATAGACATTATACATTAACAAGCAATGTTGATGCGACACTGAAATGAGGAGTTGGTGGCAGACTAGTAATGCATAGAAAAAGAAGAAGAAGGGCTTCTCATTGTTGTATTCTCGGAGGATCCATCTTTTTTCTATTACCAATCAGTAGAGAGATATTATAAAGATAGGCATACAAATAAATAAAGAGAAAGAGAGAGAAGGATGCCAACATCTCCTTCATCAACAAGGGGCAGTGTTCTTCCTTCATCTTCCCAATTCTTTCTATAATCACTTGGCTTACACATAGAATAGGAAATAAGTAAAAGTATAAAAAAGAAGAAGACAATCAACACATCTCAAATTGCATCTCATCGCCATAAGAAATCACATAATTCTAGCAAATACTATAGTTTTGGATCAAGTGCAAGGAGCTTGTCAAGGCATTGAAGAAGGAGAAGGCAAGAAAGATGCCATTATTCTCTCTAATAAAAAAAACAAAATGAAGAAAGGGAGGTCAACCATGGTAGGAAGAAAGGATGACAGAAGAAGAAGATAGATCAATGTTGCCTATTAGTCATTGGCTTGCCCCTACTGCATGTCATGCATTGCTCCTCGACATCTTCCATAATTCTTTCCCATCTCAACAAACAAAGCACAATATCAAAAAATCACTATTTTGAGTCCCAAGTACAAAGAAGAAAGGAAAGGAATAAACAAAAGAAAAAGAGATGCATTGCCATGATCTTCTTGTCCCTCATTTTGGCTTCTTAGAAGAGAAACAAAGAATGATGATGAGTTTTTTATTTTCTATATTTGATTTTGATTGTAATGAGATGCATCAAGTATGAGTGGAGAGGAAAAGAGAGAAAGAAATAGAGAGAAGAAGGGAGGGAAAGGAAAAGAGAGAAGAAGTGAGAGTGGGGAGGGAAGATGGGGGAGAGAAAGAAACATTGAGAGAGAGAGGGGGGAAGAGAGAAACAAAGAATGATGAAGGGAGGAAAATAAAAAAAGAGAAAGAGGAGTGGGAAGAGAAACAAAGAAAAATGAAAGGAGGAAAATAAAAAAATAGAAAAGAGAGACAAAGAGGGGTAAGGAGAGAAATAAAAAGGGGGTTAGATAAATACAAAGAGACATGGAGAGAAAAGGAACAGACAAAGAGAAATGGAGGAAGGCAAACAAATAAAGGGAAAGGGGGAGAAATAGGAGTAAAGATTAAAATAAGGGAAGATCATCAATGAGGGGAACAAAAACCTATTATTTACAATAACATAGACCAAATGGAGAATAATGATGGTCATAATGTCTAAGATCATGAGGCGTAATCTTAATCAGTGTGTTCCATGTCCTTGCCACTTAATGCAAGCTGGAAATCAGACGAAAACGTTGGTCCATAGAACACATATGACACTTCAATGAGTTTCAATCGGAGATCATTGATCAAGAAGCAATCTGAGACTTTGAGTGAATGGTAAGAAAAGTGTATATAGGCAAAG
The DNA here is from genome assembly GCF_053477565.2 of Lygodium microphyllum. NCBI lineage: Eukaryota > Viridiplantae > Streptophyta > Polypodiopsida > Schizaeales > Lygodiaceae > Lygodium > Lygodium microphyllum. The sequence continues at coordinate 142,373,068 of NC_141145.1, forward strand.
TACAGGTGGAGCGATACGGGTGTGATCGAGTTTTTCAGGTACATTTTATGCTCCATCGATTTTTTTACTCTATTATTATTAAAAACACTTATTGTGCTTTTCAAGGCATCTTTTGATTTTTTTAAAGGTTGCTAAAATATCATATATCACCACCTCGAAACACGATGCCTAAGTCATGTGATGACACTTAACTGGTGTTACGAAAGCTTGGCATGGATTACAATAGCATCCATGTATGTGTCAACGATTGTTTGCTATTTCGAGGAGACTATGAAACAATGAAGACATGTCTAAAGTATGGTGCTCATAGGTATCAAGAGAACTTGCAATCAAGGGTAAACCATCCCTTAGAAGGTTCTTAGATGCTTTCCACTTATATTCTATATATGTTACATGTTTCGTACGTTGATCATGGTAAGCTTGACAACGTGGCATTCCAGAATAGATCCATAGATGGAGTCCAATGAATATCAGCAGATTCACGTGCATGGAGCCACTTTGACTCCACCTTTTGAGGCGTTGCACAAGAGACAAGGAATCTTCGGCTCGATCTTGCTATGGATGATATGAATCCATTTGGTCTCTGCTCAACTTCTTATAGTGTGTGGCATGTAGTCCTTATTAACTACAACATCCCACCATGGCTTTCTACAAAGAAAGAGCACCTGATCCTTAGCTTGCTCATTTCTGGGCACTACAAAGTCAAGAATATGGATGTCTACCTCTGCCCATTAGTTGATGAGCTCAAGATTTTGTGGGAGGAGGGGGTCACTATAAAAGACATGCGCAAGCATGATGGTGGATGGCTCGCTAATATATGAATCATTCCCATGTGAACAATGCATGACTTTTTGGGATTTGGCAGATAAGTGGGCTTCTATTCTCGTTGGTGATATCTAACATATCTCATTCAAGTTTGTGTTGATTGAATAGGGGTGTTGCGATATGTTTGGTTACCTCATGTTATCATGCATGTCCATTGTATGAGCTATAATTAAGCTCCCAAAGGTCACGGACCATGAAGAAGATGGTATATCAAGGACAAGCTACTTTCTTGTCGAAGGGTCATGAATTGAGAGAAGGTTTTCTTGGACGACGTCCAATATGAATGAATACCAAAAGCTAGTATGAGTTGAAAATGGTCTAGAAGGAGTCACATCCAAATGAAATGTGACAGTTCTCGATTTTCTATGAGTTAGTATATTGGACCTACTTATAGATCAACCATTTGATGGATCCCATGCATATTTTCAAGAATGTGAGAAGCTTATTATGGGACCACATCACAGGAAAGAGAGACACTCCAGGGGCATGAATGGATTTGAAAGAGGTAGGCAAGATGGAGGAGCTTTGGTATGGCCACAGTCAAGCATTGACAGTCTCTTGCAAACAACTACCTTGCACTTCTTGGGTCCTCTCCACCACTAAAGAAGAGCGCATTGTGAAGTAAATTATCAAGTTTATCTACACCTCAATGTGTATAATGGATTCCCTCAGGTCCGCTTTCGCTAAAGACGAACAATTACTCAGGGCTAAAATCCCATGATTGACATAAGATATGTCAGATTTGTCTTTGACCTTGGTTGCAAGTAGCCTCAATATTTTGCTATTTATTTTCTACTTGATGTTTATGTAATGCTTCTTGATTTGTGACAGTTCATACTATTGATCGTGCTCACATGATGCCTCACTCCAGAAATACGCAAGGAAATTTATAGGTTGTTGAATTTAGTGCAATGGATCTCACAGAAGGAGATTAAGACTGCCTCTTTGAGAAGTACTTGCCCATAAGCATGCCCACGATGTTACAAACTCGTCTCTTGGTGCATATCATAGATGAAGTGGAGATTGTGAGACCCGTCCATACACAATGGATACTCTTCTTGGAGTGCTTTATAAAAACCTTGAAGGGCTTTATGAGACAATGAGCTCGACCAAAATGTAGCATGGTTGAAGGATGTGGCTATTGTCAAGGGTATTAGTGTATATTTCAGAGTGGCTACCAATGATGGATTCAAACAACAATATGCTATGGTCATTGAAGGATGATGATAGACTAATCAGAGATGTGGTGGTTGGAAATGGAGTAGAAAAAAAGATAGATGCTACCATGGAGGATAAAGTGAATTATTTTTGTATGTTTCATCATGCATCTATGGAGAAGTGGCTCTTTAGGTACAAGTAGGCTAAAAAAGATTAGGAAGAAGTGCGATCGTAATTTCGACGCAGTACAAGCCATCGAACGATTCAATATCCTAAGGGCATGGAGGAGATACCACGGTTTATGTCTATGCAGTGGTTACATGGAGCTTTGATTGCAGCTTCTTGCAAAGGGGTAGAGGTCTCTATTGAGAGGAGTGAGAATTCTCAAGGGGATGCTGTCAAAAAGTGACCGCATGTTTTATAAGCTATCGTATCTAGATTTTATATGCGACAAGTAATCTAACAATTTCACAATACAGTACAAAATCTACAATGCGGCATGGTCATATGGGTAATATTTCCATGTTGAGCGTATCGACAAAATATGCTCCACAATAATGGATTGTGGTATCATGGAAAAGTTTGGGCAAGATGGCAAGCCGTGGACCCAAATACCATTGTAGATAAAATGGAGTATTTTGAAAACTTGCAAAGTGTTATCTCAGTAGATTACCGTAGTTTCTCCATGATCATATTCGATGTATAGTGGTTTAAAGTGGTATTGGAAGGACCTGGGGCAACCGCTCAATGAGGTCCATGTGGATTTCTAGAAATAGATTTTGAGAAAACATGGACAAATCTGTGTGACACGTTTTTCATGTCGGCTTATTGTGAACAAGTGCATGATCTATTTTTTAAAAATTTTCCAAGACACGAAATAGTCACAAATGTTGATTCACTCTTATATATGATATTGAACAAGTAATCTTCTATCCAAATCCCTGACAACCTCAATGATGGTATGTTATTCCTTTATCTCCTTGGAGTGCGAGAGTGTATGATGAAATCAATGTTCCCAGAGTAGACAAGGAGAGTATGTAGATGGAGGGGTCAATATTACAGAGGGTGGAGGGTGAAGAGGGCTTAGAGCATGTAGAGGAGACATGCACAGGTAACATAAACGAAGAGACAGGAGGCCATGAATTTTTTGAGAATAAAGTGGACTCCTCCTTTTGTGGTGGCCAATCTATAGACCTTCCAGTGTATGTGGAGTTGTGCTAGGAGATTGACATAGGGCCATTGGAGAGGTCATATTTGCATCCTTATATTGATTATGCTAACATCATTTTTTGTATGTACAAGTTACCTTTGACAACACTTGGAGAGCAGGATGAGTCAAGAGATGAGCGATGAGGAGTTGCAAGAGATATTCATATGTATGTCTTCATGGTCCGATCACTCAAGTATCTACAGGTGGCACAACTATGGGTGCTACTCCAAGAGATACTACTCCCATGGTTATGCTAGGTATACAAGGGTCCTGTAGTTATGCCCAGGAGTGTGATTGCAGGTATGAGAGAATACACCTTAGACATACCCGAGCAAGGTATGGATATCTCATAGATGACAAGACAGGTACAATGAGCATGAAATATGAAGGGAGGAGGGTGATGTCTCATATGAGAGAGTTGTGTTAACAAGTATTTAGGCACAACATTCTGGACCATTGGAAGAATATATTGGAGGGGAGAAAGGACTATATACTTGCATCTTTATATGAGGAGTTTTTGGTACCTATGATGGCAGAGAGGTTTTCCATGGGTGGATGATGAAGTGTATATGTACATACATGTTAGATAGATGATCGGACGCATGTAAGACACTCAAGAGTGGCACCTCAAAGCCCAACTGGCTAGATGCAGAGGATTGGTGGAGACTCAAGGAGGAGGCCATAGATTCTCTAAGACAATGGCAATAGTGAAACGGGAGGCAACGAGGGCACAATTAGAGGCAAGGGTCGTGCATCATCTAGAGAGTGGCGGCCACGTGACTTATCTGGAGGACTTTGTAATTTTTCTTTTGGTTCTTCTCACTTTCTTATTTGAAATATCACTTGTACTAACAATCATGTTTCTAACAATTCTATTCTATTTTCTTTGCATCACTCCATCACAAATCAGGATCCCACAAGTTTGGAGATTCGATATGCAGAGAGACACAATCTCACTATACTTATTGATATATTGTACATGCACAACGGCCCAATAAGTCAATCATCTTTCTTGTCTGTAGTCACTAGTTTTTTTTTAAAGTACATTATGTATGGTGGATTAATGTAAAGTTGTTCATTTTGCAGAGTTTATCTGACACTCACTTGCATCGTTGGGAGGACGAGATTCTAGATGGCGAGGATCTATAGCATGCACTTGGATTCATGGAGCGCAATGCTCTTCTTTTTTGGTCTTGTGATCTATGCAAGCCTCTTCCATGTAGTATTCCTTAGATGTACTTATCATCCTTTGTATAAAATTACATCTTGCAATATTTACAGATAGATTTTCATGTTCATTTTCGCTCTTCTCTCCATGGTTCCATGTAATGTCATGAGTTGTCATCGCTCATCTTGTACTTATTCTATGAGTTATTAGTCTTGTGGGTTTTAGTAGTTTTTGCACTCATTTTGACGACCATTGCATACTCAACATGTAATTGCTTTGCAAAATGTTATACAATACATGGTGCTATATGTGGCAAGGCAACGTGTTACCCTACCACAAATTTTTTTTCCTCTACAACCATTGCTATTTTCATTGCTGATTTTTTTACACGCGTTGTTATTGCCTTCATTATTTATATCACAAAACATTGTTATTTGCGTTACTTGTGTAATGTAGATATAGTGACACAATAGCAATGGTTTCTATGAGGATTTTGTAGCGACACTTATACCAATACTTTTAGCAACAACGGGGGTATTTTTTTCTTATGAATATCTGCATCACTTTAAACGTTGATATGACACATGTATCTTGAAGTAATTAATGCTTCTCTCCTACCTTGTCCATGCCTCTCCAACATTCTCATGCCATTACCAAAAAATGGCTAAAGTTGGTTCCCCCTCAATGGCCACAAATTATTTTGGCCTGCAAGTGCTTTGCTTGGTCATATGGATAAACCCAACAATAAGAAGTGCAAAGAGTAGTTGCAACAAGAGGTGCAAGAGAGGATGCAACCATACGTAGAAGAAGGGGCTGCCAAGAGCATAGCAAAGCAAGAATATAATGCAACAAATGTAGGGCATTGTGGAGCATTTTGGCATATCAATGCAAATGCTCTAGTTAAAGCACACATAGCAAGTTGGAAACCTAGGAGAGGCCTACATGGCAACTGATATGACAATGAAGTCTAGCAAGAGGCTTGAGAAGGAGAAGGTTAACAAGAAGAACTCATCTAATTATTATTTTGCCATGATGGTTTCTCCTACCTATGGAGCATCATGACTAATCCTTCTTTCTTTCCCCCAATACCTCATCCCATCTTATAACCCTAGATATTTAATAAAGGTCCTAATATACCTATTCAATACTCTAAACCACCTTTTCTCAAAGGAAAGAAAAATTTATTCCTATATCCTTCCATTCTCCTATCCTATTCTCTAATATCATTTGCCCTTTCATGGTGCCTCTTCTATCCAAATTCTCCACCTCATTTACCAATTCAATTTCCTCCCACACTTGTCTCATATGACAAACAATAGGCAATGCAAAAGTTAAGATAAGTTTATCTTATATCCTTGAACAAGCTTATTCACACAATGCTTTTGGTCCCTACTAAAGAAAAAATGAGAATAAAAAGCATCAATTAACTTTATTTAAAAAGAAAAAAATCTCACATAAAATATCAATCCCCATGCTCTTCCTTACTTATCTCATTGACAGCTTCCCTTAGTCTTCAAAAGATGAGACACAAGTCAAATTGAAGAGGATGCAAGAAAATCCATTTATAAATAGTAGTCCTTTTCTTCCCTCATTCTTTGGAGCTACATGATGGAGGGAGTCACTTTTCTTTCTCCATTGGGATAGAGGAGTTGTTCTCATGATCCCTTATTGAAGACTTAACCCTATCCTTCAACAAGTATGCCAATTTTTCAATGTGGGAGTATATTTGAGGTAGAAGTTCCCTTACTCTAGTGGCCATGGCTCTTGAGTCCTATACTCTACCATGGCTAGGCCTCATTGTTGTCATTGGTGTTATTTTCTCTAAGAATTTTAGATCCTCTTTGTGTTAGATAATGGTTCTTGTTTGACAAGGTTCATGAGAATGCTTCGCATTTCAATATGGGAGAAAATGATGACACCTAAAGAAGCATAATGACAAGGCAAAAAAATGTCCATGCATACATCACATATTCATTTTTTGCAAAGAAAATAATAATCTCACTATTTCAAAATCACTAAAATACACCCTTACACATGAGGGGACCACATTCACATCCATCAAAATAAATAGTATACCCAAAAGTGTACGTGCATGCACTTTTAAAAAGCTAGAAAGAATTAAAATGTTAAGGCTAAGGCTTTACGAATGCAAATGTATCAACATTTAAAATAATAATAAAATATATAAAGAATTGTGTGCCTTTTGGAAAAAAGGTGGGGTGGAGTACACGATTGATTATGTGACTCTTTCTTCCCTTTCTTCCAACATTAACACAGTCTCTCTTTATGGTGCCAATCTTTCTTTCTCCTCTTTCCTCTATGCAAAATTTTATATTTCCCCTTTCCTCTTTTCTTTTGTGCAATGAAGATGCACATGTCTAATGAAGATAGTGAAGATGATGAATCTATTCATTATTAAAAGTAAGAATTGTGGTTTCTTTTCAGTTTTGACATCAATGACAAAGCCATGCACATAGATTTCATGTGTTGTTTCCTTAATTTTCTATTTCGTTATTGTTGTGGGAGGGATACTTTTAGAAGAAGGCACAAGACCATATGAAGCTTTATGTTGATGAGAAAAGAAGGCATTTGAAATTCCAAGAGAGAGAGCTAGTTCTCTTAAAAGTGCTTGAGTCCCATTACTCCACTCTCAAGGAGGGCAGTCAGTAACAAGCTACCCCACCATTTCTATGGCTCCTATTGAATCCTCAAGAGTTGGTCACTTGGCTTACCAATTAGAGCTTCCCCCCACCACCAAGATTTCCAATGTGTTTCATGTCAACATAGACAAAGAAAGCATCATTCAATATATTGTTGAGGCAATCATTAGGCATCAATATAAATACTTGAGATCTCAATCCACCAAGAAATACCTCATCAAATGGCAAGGCTTACCCCTAAAAGAAGCCTCTTGGCACCCAACCATCATTGTGGATGAGTTTCCTCACCTCCAAAGGCCTAACACGTGGAAGACTAGCTCAGTATGTTCCCTTTTGACCCCAACACTATATTAGGAAATTTTGGAATTCTCATATAGTTTGGAAATTCCCAATATAGTTAATATTTGGCCACATGATCAGATCTTATCCTCTTACTTGAAAGTGGAGTTTACACTAATTACTATATAGGTTGTCTTTCCAAGTCCCACTTTAGAGCATGAGTTAAGATTTAGCCACATGGCCAAATCTTTACCCCTTATTTAAAAGTAGGACTTGGGAGATTCCCAAAATCTCTAATATGGTGTTTCCCACACTACATGTAGATTGCAGATTGTTTTAGAATAATTTGTTATCTACCTCAATTATAGCCGTGTGTTTTCTACATGGCTAAAAATGCTCGTCAGCTTTGTTTCAACATGTAGCATGGCCCATTTGGAGCAGCCCATTAAAAATTATGGTAGATTTACCACATAAGGCTTGTAGTGTTATCTGTAAACTTCACCTAATCTGTGGATCAAAGTACTACTCTATACCCCCACTCCTTCACCACTTTGTCAAGTCTTCCCAATTATCTTTTATTTTGAGGGCAAAAACTTTCAAGGGAAATGTAATGAGTGGGATACACAATAACTAGGGGTTAGATCCCAGTCACACTAATCGAGGTATATAAGGTGTAAGAGACCTAGTCTAGGACATCCAAACATAATCAAGAATTGACCTTTCACCTTCTCCTTCAACTTCCATGTCTTCCTTTCTTCTCTCCTTTTTCCTACCATTCTTTCTCCTCTTCTAGTGGTTCTCTCTCTTCTTCTTCCTCTCTTTCTCTTTTGCTCATTATCCTCCCTCCTCTCAGTCTCATTCATTGTAGAACTAGTAAATGAATTTTTTTCATTAGGTAGAAGTGAAGAAACTATGATTTAAGCAATAACTCTTTTATTGAAATAAAGTTGTATGCTAATGTAGATGCAAGCATTACGTATACTTTGAAATTTATGTGTGTTTGTGTGTTTTGGGTAGGTAGATGCACATTTATATGATGTTCTAAGTCTATAGTTTGTACATACTTTTTTAAATTTAGAACCTTTACCTTTTATTTATTTATCTTTCTTTTGGTATATAAATCCAAAGGGGTAAGGAAGGGGAGGGAATGAGGAAAAGAATAAGGCAGAGCCTAGCTTCTATAGATGTAAATTTTTCCCTTCTTCTTTGTTTTTAAAATAGGGAAAAACTTATTTGTTTATGTGCTCATTCTTAGTTACAATTTTGTTCAGTTTTGGGTTTACACTACTTAGTATTAGTATTAAATAATATTTAGGTTTACATTAAGTAGTATTAGTCTTAATTAGGATTTATCTTCACATTAATTTGTATCAATACTCTATGGAGCATTCTACACAAAGTGATTACAATGAAGTAGATTTACTAGTGTATGTAAAGGCATAGGTAAAATGCACTCAGTCATGTACATAAACACATGCACTTTATGCACTCTGTAGAGCTATGTCCTCTATGAATTACTATGGTGCTATGTTCTCTTTCCTTACAAAGGGATAGAATGGGAATAGATTGGCCATCCTTGCTATAGTGATGGAGGAAAGGGGCTCCACTAAGCTAAGGGATAGAATGGGAAGAGACTAGCCATCATTGCTACAATGATGGAGGAAAGGGGCTCCATTAGGCTAAAAGGGTTGCCACTATGTTGATGAGATATATCATCTCATTTACAAGGATTGCAACCACTTAACTCTAAACATAATGTTGAGTGTGATAACAACTACTACGTTACATCAAGGAATTGATGTGTGGTATTGATCTCTATGCCACATCACATAGTGGAAAGTGTTATTGCAACTTATAGAAATCAATAAATGAGTATATTTAGTGTAGTTTGTCTTTACCTCTCTATCTCTCTACCACTCCATCTCCCTCTTTTTCTCATTTGTAGCTTGTATAAAAACCTAAATGCCCAATTATGGAGGTTTTCCAAGCTAGGCACCTCCATGCATTAAAGAGAAGCATCAAAGAGACCTCTTTACATTCTTTAGGAGATTTAGGATCAAGTGTGAGTGATGTATGGTAGAAAGTGGCTCAAAATTTGACTCTTCTATTAGAAGCAATAGTATCAACAACAACAACAATTGTAGCAACAAGAACAAAGAAGGAAGGATTCTAAGAAACTTGAAGCTACATCTATGAATGCTTTGGAGGTATTTGAACATTTTAAAAGTCATAATGTATCAGTTTATGCATGCATTGAAAATGAGTTTTTATGGGGTTTCCTAGTATGCATGGAGTCAGTATTTTGCTCATCTTGCCATGCAAGCATTGAAAGATAAACTTATAGACATATACATAAAGGATTTTTATTTGGCTACCTTTAAGAAATCTCTTAGAGAAGAGCTATTCCTTGAACTATTGGTTTGGTAATACACAAAAAATTCATGGATTGGGTAGATAGACCCAATAAAGGGCTTGGAATTACAGCTTTGTTGCATGAATTTAAAAGCCAATATGCACAATTAGATGTCGATGACTATCCCTTGTTGACCATCTATAAAAGAGGATGTAATGGATGAGTTAGTGAAGGGATTGTATGATCTTAGTCTAAAGGTCACAAAATTGAATGAAAAAGTGGAGGAAAGGGAGTAGGTAGTAGCCTAGAGGCTTGTTATAGGAGGATTTAAATGTAGACATATATGGTGTGATAGTCTTCAGCATGGAAAGCATGAACATTGGCTTATCATGGTGTGGAGGCCAAAATTTTGGTCTTTTGAAAAGAGAGACAGGGTTACCTCTTGAACCAAATTTTGGTAAATGGAGTATATAGAAGCGTCTTAAGGAATTGGTAAAAAGAAATACGTTTGTAGCCATAGATGTTGTTACATGCGGGTTGAAGATTAAGGAGTCTCTTAGTTCTTTTGGTACACATAAGGCCATGATGAAATCTAAAGTTTGGTCTCGTACTTTGGATTATCCAAAGAAGAGAAAGATAGCTAAGACTGAATTTTCATGTTCCAATTAGAACATACAAAGTATGACAAGATGGGATACTTTGGTGGATTCACTTAGCCTATGCATATACTGGCAAAAAGTGTAGAATATGAATGCTATTGTAGAGGAAAAGAGGAGAAGAGATGATGAGGTTGGATTACTTCAAAGCACATGACATAAAGTAAAATAGAGTAGTAGAAAGGCTATTGAAAAAGCCATTTCTAAACATATAATGGAATATGTAGTGTAGGATAAAAAGTTGGATGGAAAGAAGAAAGGCATGCAACCTGAGTATAGGCTATAATTTGACATTAAGGTTGATACAGACATTAAAAAGGAACATAAGGAGTGCATCCTTGGTTGGACGGTTGAATTTACACTTAGTGAGGTACTTGGCATTGCTAAGAATGAAATTAATAATAATATAATTTATATAATAAAAATTTTACAATTTGTGGAAGAGCCTAGTTAGGTGTTGATGCATATTGATGAGGAAATGGATTTGCAAGGCATTCACTGGGAATTCGGTAATGATTCCATTGCTATCATAAAACAAGGTAAAGTTAAAAGTAGGATAATTAAGGATGGAAATAGTGATGTATTGGTTGAAAATGTTATTAAGAGGAATACTACAGAGAGAGATGGCATGCAACACCAATCCCATGATGAAGAGGAAGGCATTTTCATTCCAAGAAGTAATTATTTGTGCACACACTAGGCAAGAGCTACAAGTGAAATGGTTGTCAAGATAGGTGAATGTGAAACTCCATATATTGCATTATTGGATCATGGGTTTGAAATCAATGTTATGACACACAATTTGTATGAGAATGGTAATTGGCCAGTGAATGTAGATTATGGTTGGAGAACACTAGCTACTAATAACTAACCTCGTGAACTTCATGCTATATGCCCTAATGTATGGGTGACTATTGGAGATGTATAGCATGACCATCATTTCTTCATGTAGGATACTTGTAGTTATCAGGTTGTCTTGTGAAGACTATACATTGTGAAAACAAGGATGGAGATGAAAGTGATTGATGATGAGTCTTCATATGCTTATTTAGGAGCAAAGATGGTAGAAGAGCAATAAAATTCTTGGTTATGTGTGTTAATCATCCACGTAATAGAGAGACTCTTAAGAATTATCCGATGCCATCAAATGCTAAGGAATTTAAGGGTTTTTAGATGGTACTACTATAAAGTGACACTATGGTAGTGCTATCTGGAGGATTGTACAACTAGTTTTCATGTATGAATAGCAAATGGTTTGAGAACATTCAAGAGAACTAAAGCTATGTGCAACACTAAAAGGATATATGCGCATGAAGCTAAAAATGAACTTAAGAAATATGAAATTTTGGTTGTAAATTGCATGTTAGGGTTATCTTATGGGCTGAATTTTGTTTATACTTTGGTTGAAATTACGGTAGTCATTAAGGCTAAAAATATGGTTGAAAACTATGTCATATATGTATGTACTTTGGACAAGTTTGAAGTCATAAAAGAATTTGTTGAACAAGAATGTAAATTACTATAGCATTGAGCTAAAGCACTTATGAAGACAAAGTATAAAACCACTAACAAAAAGTAACAGCCAATTGCTTTGACTTTACCCCTTGACAGTAAAAGCATCTATGATATAGTCTTCAAGCATCCAAGTTTAAGGGATTTGAAAGAATGTATGAGATAGTCTTCAAGCATCCAAGTTTAAGGGATTTGAAAGAAGTTGGCCATAAATGTACTGTTGATACACTAAAGGAGTTGAAAGTTGGGTGTGATGGGCTTCTTTTACCTGTAGAGAAAGAATGTTTCATAAATATGTTGGCAAACCATGGAAAGGCTTTTGCATTTCAACCTCCTAAAATTGGTTGTGTTGATTTGACTATTGTGGCTCCCATGGTCATTTTTATAGTGTCACATATACTACGAAATTTAAGGCCAAAACTTGTGCCTCAATCTTACTTTCCTAAGCTGATGGAGTTTAAATGAGAAGATTATGATGAAATTTTTGAAGGCATCCTCAACTCCATATTGTAACCATTAGTTTGCTTTACCAAAAACAATTGTTCATTGTAGTTCATTGAACCTATGTAGTAGTCAACAAAATCATAATGAATGTTGGTGCATGGCCTATTATAGATGAGCTTGCAGAAGCATTTGTTGGAAAGGATATTTGATGGGGGATTTATATTCAGGATATGATCGGTTTTAGTTGGCACTAGAAAGTCAAGATATTACTACTATGAAGACACCATTGGGTTTGGTGCACATGTGTGCCCTTCCACAAGGAGCAACAAACTATGTTGCCCATAAGATGAAGGTGATTAAGGTTTTTCAAGACTTTGCTCCCCAGCTCATTATCCTATTTCTTGATGATGTACCAATCAAGGGTTGTGAAGTGCATGAAAAGAATGAGGAGTTAGATGAGAATGGATGCATGATATTTGTTTCCAATCATATTGAAAATTGCAAGTATCGCTTAAGAGAAGTGAATTTAACTCTCAAGTTAGAAGTTTATGTTTGGTGTTGATTGTAGATCACATGTGTAGCCCCTATGGAAAAAAGCCCTTGTCGATAAAGATGTTGATTGTAGATCACATGTGTAGCCCCTATGGAAAAAAACCCTTGTCGATAAAGATGGATGAAATTGATAAGTTACATGAGACTTGCTTCATTGTGTCAAAAGTCAAAAGGTTTCTGAGTGCATGTGTTTTCTATCTCATATGGGTTTCTCACTTTGCACATGTAGCTAATGACCTCTATCGATTGTTGAGGCAGGGGTAGAGGTCCCATTGGGAAAAGAAGAATACTAAACCAATGAGGAAATTGAAGAGACTCTTAAAGTCTATTGGTACATAGGGGAAGGTGGATTACTCAAATGGAAAGCCGATTGTTCTTACAGTATATACGCGTCTGCTTCGAAATTGGGTGGATAGTTGCATAGAATAATGATGAGAAAAATAGGTATGCCATCAGATTTGGTACAAAGGTGCTTCGAGAGAGGCAAAGACTATAAGCATAAATTATAGGAGCTTTGGGGCATTGTGATAGTCCCTAAAATGATAAGGAATATTTTGTGGGTTCCCATGTGATTACTGAGATAGACTACTTGCCAATATTGGGGATGATCTTGAGCTATGCCACTCTAGACATTGCTATGTTGCAATGGATAGTGTACTTAATTGTGGTATATTGGAGAAAGGGATAACCTGGTTACGGACATACTATCAAGGGCACGATTTGATGATGAAGAGGACATGATAGAAGATGAAGTGGATGATGACTTGGTTGCTGAAAATGCTTATTTTATTGCAAGGGTTGATTGGACAATTGATGTAAATGAAAGCACATGTGCCATAAATGAAGGCATAGCTATCTTATGGATGAAAGGGAGAGAAGGATCAAAGCTTGGACTCGAGAGCTATGGCAGGAGAGCAAGAGCAAGAAAGAGAGAGAGCAGAAATGGAAACTCCAACAGTCACAATGTGTGACTAGGCCTTCCTTTATTCAAACTGTCACTAAAAGAATAAAGAATAAAGTGACGATGATGGGCGCCCACCACCTGCAGTGTGCAGTGGCGGTGACTGTCACTGTAGTAATATACGGGTGGCTAGGCGGAGGTGCCTTTACCCCCAACAACCTCCCACTTAAAAGAAAATCTACCCTAGTGAGGAGTGAAAAGAAAAAGAAAAAAGACAGTACAACATGTACACATGTACAACACGATGAGGAAATATGTCATCTCATCCCACGCCCATCAACCTCCTGAGGAAGGCAAAGCGCTTTGTAGAGAGGCCTTTCGTCAGCAGATCTGCAGGATTCTGGTCAGTCGAGATCTTGACAAGATCAACAGACTTGTCCTCAATGACCCCACATATGAAGTGATACCTGACCTCAATGTGTTTCGTCTTCGCATGGAAGACCGGATTCTTGGCTAACTGAATAGCACTCATAGAATCCGAATGTAGTGTAGGGATAGCATCAATACCAAGGTCAGCAACCAAACGACCCAACCAAATGGCCTCCTTGCAAGTCTCAGTGGCTGCAACATACTCGGCCTCTATAGTAGAAAGGGCCATGCATTTTTGCACCCTGGACATCCAAGAAACAGCACCTCCAGCATATGTGAATACATAGCGGGAAGTAGACTTCCTACTATCTGCATGTCCTGCATAATCAGAGTCAGTGTACCCCACAACTCTTGTATCCTGGCTGCCATAGCATATGCACATACCTGCAGTGCCCTTCAAGTACCTCATGATACCCTTCACAGCATCCCAATGCTTCTTGCCAGGTGTAGCCATATAGCGTGCCACAACACCAACTGCAAAGGCAATATCTAGATGAGTGGCTATCATGGCATACATAAGACTGTCCACTGCGGATGCATAGGGAATCTTGGCCATCTCGGCCCTCTGCTCATCTATATGCAGACAATCAGCATGTGATACCTTCACATAAGAAGGCAATGGACATCCAATAGGCTTTATGTCCTGCATGCGGAAGCGCTCAAGGACTTTATGAATGTACTCCCTCTGTGACAAGTAGAGAATTTCCTGATGCCTGTCGTGTATAATGCGCATACCAAGTATGTGAATGGCTTGTCCTAGATCTTTCATCTCAAAGCTCTTCTTGAGCTCAGCCTTAAGAGCATCTAGCTCCTCATGAGCTTTCCCTGCTATCAGCATATCATCCACATAGAGGACCAAAATCAATAAAGAACCATCACGGGCTTTCTTCAAAGACACGGATCCATAGCACTCCTACTGTAGCCCTGTGACTACATAAAGGCATGAAACTTATGATACCACTCCCTAGGTGCCTATTTCAAGCCATAAAGACTTTTCTTCAATTTGCGCACTAGGTGCTCCGTGCCAGGTTCTGCAAAGCCCCTAGGTTGCCCCATATAAATCTCATCATGCAAGTCCCCATGTAAGAAAGTTGTCTTGACATATAAATCCAAGTCAAGCTGAGCAAACAAAGCCAAGATTAAGCATAGGGTGGTCATCTTAACCATAGGAGAAAAGATCTCATCAAAGTCCACACCATGCTCCTGCTTAAAACCCTTTGCTACCAATCTAGCCTTGTATGCCGGCTTGGGGGTGTCTAGGGGTACTTTTCAGCTTGTACACCCACTTGCATGGCAAAGCCTTCTTGCCCATAGGCAAGGAAACCAAATCCCAAGTGTTATTCTTATGCAAGGAGTCTATCTCAGACTACATAGCCCTCTCCCAGGAGTGACTGTCACCTCTACGCATAGCCTCATCATAAGTGAAAGGCTCTCCTACATCTGTAACCAAGACATAATGCATCGAGGGCCGAAATCTATCAGGTGGACGTTTGTCTCTAGTAGACCATCTCACAAAAGGCTTAGCTGCCTACTCAACTGCCTGTCCAACACCCTGACCATGAGTATCTACTACAGCTGTAGGCTGTCCAACTGGCTGTGCGGGAGCTCTCCGCTCCTCCTGAAATATGACCCTGTAGATCTCAATAACTCTCATAGGCTGCCGATGCATCTTGTCTTCATGGAAAACTAGATCATGACTGCGGATGACTTTCCACGCCTGCGGATCCCAGAGACAGTAACCCATCTTGCCTGCATCCCCATAACCAAGCAAAATGCATTTGACACTCTTAGGATCCAGCTTACTTCTCTTGTCCTTGGGCACATGGCAAAATGCCTCACATCCAAAGTCACGGAGATGCGCATAAGAGGGAGGTTTTCTAGTCCATACCTCCTCTGCAACCTGGAAATCCAAACCACTAGAAGGTGATATGTTTATGACATGCACAGTTATACTAACTGCCTCAGCCCAAAAGCTCTGTGGTAGGCGTGCGTGGCTAAGCATACTACATACATGCTCCTGAATGATTCTATTCATCCGCTCAGCCAAACCATTTTGGGGGGGGGGTGTAGGGGGCGGGTCAACTAACGCTTTAATACCCCTCTCATCACATAACTGCTCAAAAGCACGTGAGACATACTCAGCCCCATTATCTGTCCTTAGGCATTTTAGCCTATACCCAAACTGGTTCTCAACCAATGCAAGCCATCTCTGAAACACAGTCAAGACATCAGATTTCAGCCTAATGGGATAAGCCCAAACTTTCCATGAAAAATCATCTATGAACGTAACAAAATACTTTGCACCACCCATAGATTGACAAGGCATGGGCCCACAGACATCTGAATGTACCAATGCCAAGGGCTCACTCATGCGTGGTCTACTAGACTTTTTATGTGTAGACCTAGTCTGCTTGCCATAAAGACAATGCTCACATGAATCTAAACATGCATGATCAAGGGGCGGTAAGTACTACAAACCAGAAAGCATCTTCATTCCCTTCAAAGACATATGGCCCAAACAGGCATGCCAAAGAGATACATGTGGGATAGAACCAACAGACAAAACATGATCAAGGGAAGAAGCGGATACAATCAAGGAATAGAGGCTGCCAGCCTTGGCACTTCTCGCAATCACAAGTCTGCCACGAGTGATCTTCCATGCAGAGTCTCCAAAAGATACATGATAACCTACATCATCAAGCTATCCAGCCGATAGGAGACTGCGTTTCAAAGCAGGTACATGACATACATCTTGCATAACAAAACTGCTGCCAAAAGGAAACTGTAAACTAACATCACCAATGCCCACAATATCAAGAGAGCTGTCATCACCCAAGCGCACAGAACCTGAAACAGTACGGTATGAATGAAACCACTCTCGGCAAGGTGTCACATGAAAGGACACACCTGAGTCCAAGAGCCAACACTGTGCATGCATGGATTGTAACTCTATCATCTGCAAAGCACTAGAAGAAGCTGCAAGGATATAATCATCATCATCAACATCCTTAGGCTGCATAACATTGATCTCTTCAATTTTAACACTGGACTTTGCATGCACTATGCTGGGATCAAAAGATTTATCCTGCACTTTGTCTTTCCCCTTATCTTTGCGCCTTTCATTGCACAGTTGATGGCATTGTGGCCTAATATGGCCCTTTTTCCCACAATGGTGACAAGTAACATCTGCATTCCTGCCACGGGATTTACTATGTGACTTCCCACGAGACTTGGATCGAGATTTTTGAGAATCCCGTCCACGGCCACTGCCACTGCCATGCTTTCCATATCCATCATTCCTGCCTCTAATTGTCATAGCATGCGACACACGAGAGCCATCCAAATTCTTACGGTTAACCTCTCCCTGCAGAAGAGCACTCTCAACATCAGATAATTTCAAGGTTGCAGTAGAGGCACATAATGCAGTGCTGAATACATCTTATGACTCATTAAGAGTACCAAGCAAGAAAAGAGGAGTGACATCCTCTGCAAAAGTGATATCCTGCGAAGTCAAGTTCTCGAGTATAGCATGGAACTGGCTCAAGTGAGCAAACATGGTCACATTCTCCTTCATGCGCAGATCCATAAGCTACTTCAACCAATACATCTGACTCGCTAAACTTTTCTTGTCATAGAGATTCTTGATTTTATCCCACAACTTCCATGCACTCTGTTCTTCCTCAAAGACATTGTAATGAACCTGTTCTGTGAGAAACAATACAATAGTGGACTTGCATAACTCATCAAGCTCAAGCCATTCCTCATTTGGCATAGTTGCAAGCGGATGCCCGCTCAACCTCAAAGGTTTGATCTGCGATTTCTACACCAACACCTGCCAAATCTGGCTCTTCCAATAAGAGTAATTCGTCCCATCAAGCTTAGTGATGTTGAAAATAGCATGATCAGTGGATGAAATCGCCATAATGCATGTTGGAAGACTGTAGACAGTAGTTCAAAATTGCTTATTGTTTACTGCAAAAAATGACAAAAAAATCACCAAAATCAAGGGAAAATGGCAAGAAAAGTGGAACCAAAGCTGTTGCCCACCAAGTACTAGTGAAAGTACATCATTTCAGAATGTTTCAGCATGAAAAATCCATGTGAGTCCATACATATATGCTTGCTAGAATAAATTGCAGATTTCAGTAAAAGAGAGCTAACAGTGCCAAAATCGGATCCCAAGGCAATTAATTACTACCAAGACCAAAGCCGGCAACATGCGGACATAACATAAGCATATGACGGTTGATAAGCATGAATCCAATACCCAAGTATGTCATACAAACATCTTCCAATGAGTAGGCACACCCCCCAGTCAACAGGGCAAAGTGTTCCTGCCACTACCAAAACTTGGCACAAGTAGGTGTCTGCTCACAAAGATACGGATCCAAATCTGGGACTCAACTTATAAGCATACAGTGAACCAATACATATAATGTATCATCCCAGATGATAAGAAAACCCAAAGTCTCAAGTGTCTGTAATAACTGCTCAATAGTATATAACTACTCAATACATAAGGCACCGCATGCTCAATGTCTGATAAGCATTCAAGAGTGCTCCCACTGGCACAAAAGCCGTATGTACGAGCTCAAGAGCTCAAACCAAGGCAAGACACAGTGCCAATGACATAAGTCCAAGACAATACATCAATACTACATCCCGAACATGTAGGCAGTAGAGCATCCGTATGTAGCATCCATAAGCATGTAAGACATCAAGTACATCCCAATCCAAACTTTGACAAGCCAAGTAACATCCAAGACAACTCCAGATAATCCAAAATGTATCCAAGGTAGAGCTTCAATGAGCACTCAAGCTCAATGTATGCATAGGGGTAATCAACCGTGACATGAGCATCAAGCCGTAGGCAACGGGTATGCATAAACCCAAGGAGCATCACTGTCAAAGCATATACCACTGTCAAGCACGAACCATGTCAATGAGTGCATAATGTCAAAGCTCTTCCAAATGCATCCACAATGAAATCCAAGCTCGAAGTCGTACCCCGAATATCAATACTTCATGGCATATATCTAAGACATAGGTCGGAACCAATAGGCATAACCCAAGGCACGTAGAATAGCTTCAGCCTACTTTTATTACAGCATGAAATGACTCTCAAAAATTGAGAAATTTCAGTCCCAAATCAGTGCCAAATGGTTGCCAAGAAATAGGCATACATTCCCTTAACATGTAGGCATCATACAGGACCAACCGGGCATCAAATGACAATGTCAGGAAAGCATAAGCATCAAATGTTACTGTAGCACTATTATAAATTGTCTGTGGACTGTTATGATAGTCCCAAAATAGTGCTAAATTGGACCAAAAGAAATGTCAATGCTTAGCCTTAGATACCAAGCATCAAAGCATGTGCAAATGCCTCAAATGAAGCCTGTGGAAGTGCCCAATGGCCTAGAGCTTGAGTACCGGTGTGATGCAGATGGAGATCAGCCTGGAATCAAGCACAAATAGCATGCTACTATCTTGGGTGGCCTGTAGCCCACGTGGCACAATTGGGGTGGAGGAGGGGCTCAAGTAGGTGCCCAAGGGGGCACACACCAAGCCTCAAGGGGTCTTGATCAAGGGCAATGTAGATATGAAGCAATGGAGCTTCAATGGTGGCTGCCCCAAACTATTCACAGCCTGTGTGACCTGAGAACTAAAGTAAACCCTGAAGAAAATGATCAAATACCTTTGCTTGAATGCCCTGAGGGTGCCTCAATAGGCCGGGAAGAAGCTCGAGAAGCCGGGGAGTGACGGGAGCTCGGGAAGGTCGGATATGGCTGCCGGGAAGGAGACCCAATGCGAGTGGGGAGTCGATGGAAAGCTGAGAATGCCACAAACCAAGCTCAAGAGTCGAGAAGCCGAGCTCTGATATCAGTTGAAAGAAAGAGAAGGATCAAAGCTTGGACTCGAGAGCTATGGCGGGAGAGCAAGAGCAAGAAAGAGAGAGAGCAGAAATGGGAACTCCAACAGTCACAATGTGTGACTGGGCCTTCCTTTATTCAAACTGTCACTAAAAGAATAAAGAATAAAGTGATGGTGGCAGGCGCCCGCCACCTACAGTGTGCAGTGGCGGTGACTGTCAGTGTAGTAATACACGGGCAGCTAGGCGGAGGCGCCTTTACCCCCAACATTGGACAACATTAAATATAGCAAGTAATGTAGAAAGATTAGAAAGGGTGCTATTGTAATAGTTAGTTTAGTAGCAAATAAAGTATTTTTAGCAACACAAAATGCATAAATGTAGGGACAACATTAAATTTAGCAAGTAGATAGATTCAGAAAGGGTGCTATTGTAATAGTTAATTTAGTAGCAAATAAAGTATTTTTATCATCACAAAAATGCATGGGCTATAGGAGATAAGTATTATAGATGCTATGTTTAGTCAAGGAGGAGTTTTTGGAGGACTTGTATGTAGATAGTTGGTTGAAAATAGGATGATATATCACCACACTATCCAAGAAAGATGTGTGGTCAAACACAATGTATAAAAGAATAAAGAGAAAGACATATGGATTTTGCTTGAAAGATTGTTATCTCTGGACGCATACGAAGGAAAAGAATGGGCCTCCATTGCAAGTCATTAGGGATAGAGCTACTTAGCTATAGATTATGTATGAATTTCATGAAGTCTATGGACTAGATATAGAGGTATCTAGGGCTTTTGGGAAGATCAAGGAAAAATATTGGTGGAGATTATGTACAAGGATATAGCACACTTTATGAAGACTTGCAATACTTGCTAGGTGTACTATATTATGAGACATAGAAATGGATTGCATCTGACTTATCCATTTTCCATGCACTATAAATTTGTGGTTGATTTAATGACAATACTTACAGGTCTTTGGCAGATATAGTATATTGTACTAGCATGAGAGGATCTAACGAATTAGGTGGAGGGAAGAGCTCTCAATATGAAGACTATATAGGCTATCTGTATATTTCTCTTAGAAGAGGTATTTTGCCAATATGAATATGTTGGCAAGATTACAATAGATAGAGGGGAATTGGTTGCAAATGAGACTCTTGATTTCTTTTGAGAGTTGGGAATTAAGTTGGTTGTGAGTACAACATAGAATCTAGAAGGTAATGGCAAGAGAAAAAGGAGACATCTGCCTATCATAAAGGCACTAGCAAAAGCATGCAGCAATAAGATAAGGGAATGGCCAAGAATGCTATTGTTTGCATTATGAGGAGCTCATAGGATGCAGTATAATGTCGTGATAGGCTTTATGCATGCCGAATTGATACATGATTAGAAACCCATAATGCCAATTGAGGAAATGGTTGCTACATGGGGTGTGCAGCCTTGGCAAGAAGGGTTGAGAAGGGAGGAATTGTTGGTTTTGTGTGCAACCTTGCTTTTGGGAGATTTAGGCTATTTCTGATATCAAGGATGGCATGGTCTAGAATAGTGTGGACATGGCTACAACCTAAAGAAAAATGTTGGTTGAAAACATGAGTTTTTTTACATGCCATGGGAGCTTCTATAGCTCATCTATCAGAGGAGCAATAGGGTAAGATCACTCCTATGGTGGCTACGCACTTTCAGGAAGCATTTAAGAGACATCTTTGCATTGTTTATTACTAGATTAATAGGGTATACAATAGAGTATCTTGCTATCATAAGGATTTTAAAATTTGAGAAGCTAGTTAAGTTTGCAATTGAAAGATAGGTTACTTGGGACTCTTGAACACTATTTCTGGAGGTTGCTAAATTCAAAAACTTGAACCTGTTTTATTATTCTGTGATTTCTTATTGTGCATGATCAAAATAGTCCTATGATAAGAATGATCTATGACTCACTACATGTCTTCTCTTTTGGCCATTTTTAGTTTGTTGCATGTTTTGCCATCCAACCTTATTTTCTTTTCTTCATTCCACTCTTTTCTTTAGTAATGTACATGTCTCATTTTCATTTTGTTTTTAGAATCACTTTCAAGGAATTAGATGGTCTCTTTCCAGTAATGTGACAAAGATGTGATCTTCATCTCCTCATTTGATGGATTTTCCCCCCTAATTTGATGAACATATTTTAAGAGTGCCTTCTTGAGTCTTTTTATTTAAGAATGGATAAGCAACCCAAAGATTTGATTCATATTCTACCAATGGGGCTATTTGGAGATAGACAATCACATTGAATAGACAATTTACAAGGAGCAACTTAAATAGAGTCTATAGGGAGAATCAACGTAAGTAGAAGTTTTCTTGAAATATATGCCCTCCTATTTGTACTTAAAGAGATGATTTTTGTAGTGTAAAGTGTACCTATATGACTTGTCTATGTGACTTGTTGGTGGTGGTAGAATTCTTAGAAATGGACAAACTATTGAGTTTTCCCATAAAAATACTTCTATCCTAATGGTTTTAAACTTTAAATGCACGTTGAATGCTCTTGATTCATTTTGTGAGTTGAGCAATCATCCACAAGGTATATGTAAGCAAGGTGGTGATTGTAGAGAAAAAAACATGTGCTAAAGATCTTAAGAGGGATTCTAATTGATTTTTATGATGACCAATATTAGATATTAGATGGAACACCAAAAATGGAGGATGGAGTTTGTTGAGATTCAGCAATCACACTCATTGACAGCCTCTTTGTATCGAGCTTCAAGGCCAAGGACATGCAAGCTTACCTATCCCATATGCACAGTGGTGCCTACTGTAGTTTCCTATTTTCCTATAAAGCATTGTACTTGCTTCCTTTTCTTAATGCAATGATAGTCCAAGTCTCAATCTTGGAACCTAATTCACTTGTGTAACAAACAGTGTCTTTGTCTTCTCCATCATGAGTCCACTCTTCTCCTTCCATCCACCATAACTAACTGCCATGTCCTAGATCCCGCATCTTTCACATGGTATCAGAGCACAGACGGGCATGGCACTACTCCTTCAGCTCCATTTCACTTTCATCTAGCTCAGCTTGAGCTCAGTCCAGCTCAAGACTTCATCTTCTACTCTTTTTTCTCACTGCCCTATTTGGCAGCCATAGCCAACAAACCTGCACCTACCTACCTTTGAGCTCTTAGATCTCTTGAACCAGGCAATATCTCCCCAAGATCTCTTCTAGAGGATTGTTCTTAAACTCCCTGAGCTTCCCTTTGTTGCATAACAATCCAACATTGGGCTCCTATAGCTCCAGCATTGTCATTCTTCTATGTTTCTATCCTGTGGCCACCATAGCCAGCCTGGACATACCTCTGATAGAGGGCTGAGATCTCCCTCTACAGGTCAAATCAGCCTATGACCTCTTCTTGGAAGATGTTCCCCAACACTAGGCGCAACTCCCTATCACAATAACTGATGACATTGTTGCTCTCTGGCCCCGGCATTACAGAAATCGACTACGCCTGGCCCTGAACTCCGCCGATTCTAATCGAGTGCTTTGCATGCGTCGTACTGCTCGCGATCTGGATGATCTCCATGGGGTTTTGATAGCCCTTGACATAAGCTTCCTAGACATGTAAAAAATTTTGAAAATGATCAAGTATTGAGGTCACAGCAGCCAGAAAACCAGGCCCCTGTCTCAAAAACCCTAATTCCACCATAGCCAAAATCTTCCAAGCTCATTTTTTCTCTCATTTTCTCACTCCTGCCATAAACCAAGCTAAAGCCCACTCTGACCCACTGTTCCAGCACCAAATCAATGAGGGGAAGGACTTGAGAAGATTGAAGAACGACCGAACGACCCCGAACAAGAAGATTCAAACTCAACATCAGCACAGACATAGTGTGTTTTCACACTGTCATTACCTGTGTCTCTTGACACATTGTAATCTGCTCTTCCACTGATAAAATCTCAGAATTCTGAAGTTGATTTGTTGCTGATCTTGCAGCCTCAACATGGAAAAAGACTATCCAAATGCTCGATTCAAAGGAGTCGGGTTTCACACCTGGCAAACCTCACAAATGGCAAAGAGAAGAAACCTCGAGATGCGAACCTTACAGTTACTTGGCACAAGAATGATGACAAGGCACAAGCCATCATTAAACTGGAATTGGACGACAGCTACATCCATCATGTGGATGCCTGTGACACGTCCCATGACACTTGGGATAAATTGGATACCTTATTTGGTGCACAGTCAAAGTCGTCTAAGTATGGTCTATTAATTGAATTTTTCCGACTTGATATGAAGCCTCATACATCCCTGGCATCCCATCTGAACTACATGGAGAGCCTGCTTACTCAACTTGTAGGGATAAAGCTAAAAATGGATGAAGATGTTTGTATTGGTGTCTTGTTAAAAAGTTTGCCTCCTGCTTATGATAATGTATCAACCACTCTAACCAATATGCCTGATCCTCAACTTGTTGACATTAAAGCCTCTCTGCTAGAGGAAGAAAAGAAACTTAAAAGCAAAGAAGAGCCTAGCACTTCAAAGGATGAACAAATGTTATATGTAAACAACAGATACAAAGGTAAAAAGGAACCGCTCTTTTGTGACTTCTGCAAAAGGACCGGGCACACTGAGAAGTTCTGTCATGCTAGAAAGAGGTCCCAAAAGGCCTATCTTGCAACTGTGAAAGAAGAAGAAGACCATGGACCAAAAGATGAAGATGAAGATGAAGATGAAGACCACCAAGATTGGAAGGACAAGACTCATCAGTCCTTCTACTCTCATTACTCTGATAGACTGTTTTAAAAGCCTTGTATTTCCTTTCCCTAATGCTTCCTGCCATAAGCTTTGTAAACTCCTTATGTAACTTGGCATTACACTCCCTGTACACTTTGTGAGGCCCTTGTTATAGCCTTTGGATGTCCATCATGTTTTGGTGCCCACACTTAGCCTTTTCTGCGACAGCCTCTGGTGTATACCATGTTTGTGGTGTGCCCACACTTTGCAGGTGGTTCTCATTACAGCCTCTATACACTTTGTGCCTTTCTAGTTGTGATTGAGGAGGGGTGTTGAGATTCAGCAATCACACTCATTGACAGCCTCTTTGTATGGAGCTTCAGGGCCAAGGACATGCAGGCTTACCTATCCCATATGCACAGTGGTGCCTACTGCAGTTTCCTACTTTCCTATAAAGCATTGTACTTGCTTCCTTTTCTTAATGCAATGATAGTACTCTTTTCTTTTCAGTAAAGTACCATTGTCATTGTCCACATACACAAGATTGTGTTTATGAGTCCAAGTCTCAATCTTGGAACCTAATTCACTTGTGTAACAAACAATATCTTTGTCTTCTCCATCATGAGTCCACTCTTCTCCTTCCATCCACCATAACTAACTACCATGTCCTAGATCCCACATCTTTCATAGAGTTCATGGCAAAAAGAGGTGGAGGAGCTAGCAATAGCAAGGTAGGCTAGTTGGTAGTTGTTGAATGAGATGTTGCAAAAAAGCAGGTATAACAACACTTAGATAATGAGAACTCGACTCGACTAGGTTGGCAATAGATGGAAAGTGTTAATAGCAATAATCTGATGACATCAATAGGTTGGGAAGAAATGCAACCCATGGGATGATAATGGGAATTTTTTGGGTGTCCATGGTAGTAGTTATCTAGGTGAAACTTGAAAAATAATAGGTCTAATTTACCATTATAACATTTTCAACTAAATATTTGCTACAACCTCCAGGATTTTGCAATAGTTCAAAATAAGGATCAAACGTCTTTGAGGAATCAATGATTTGAACCAGTTTTGTCAATGCAAATCTCTGTGTGTGTTGAGCTAAATTCTGTCAAAGTGCAACGATGTGGAAAATGATGAACGAATTGACTGTAAAAGCTAAACACGGAGAGAAGAAAGAAATAAACAAATATAGAGAATGTAGAGAATATGAATGTTGAACAATTAATAAATCAAGGTAGAAAGTAAAATGGATTTGCATGTATGCAATCATCTAAAAACCTCTCTCACTTGGAGTACAAAATTGAGAGACTATAAGCACTAGATAGGGCGCCTATAAGTAGTTGAAAAGGGAGGACAGAGAAAGTGGTAATTGTCCAACAAGCTAGTCCAAATGGTGCAAACTAGTTGTGTAGCCTATCTAGTCTACCTACTATCCTCTGATGGTGTCCTTTTTCCCATTTCCCTATTCATGCTACCCGGATTTGGTTGGAACCTACATGGGCTACCTTGCCTACCCACCCTTCTTGACTTCTGCATTTAGGAGGTGATTACTAACATTGCCTCTTAGATCTTGGATGTGGCATATGGCTTGGGGATCTAGAGTATTGTTGTAGAATGGCCTAAGGAAGATCTTTGGTGAAAGATACTCCATCTTGTAGTACTCCATTGTAGTTTTACTATCCAAATATCCTCTCTCAAATGAGATGGTACTAGATCTTATGTGCTTTGTCCATGTGTGGAACACTAGCTTCTATGTATGATCTATGCAATCTCATTGTTGCATATAAGAGTGGTAGCTTGATCCTAAGGTCAGCCAAGCTCTCCCAATAATCTTCAAAGCCACATAGTCTCAAATGTGGTAGATGATGCTACTTGACACTTGGTCTTTACAAAAGATAGGGCAATTTTCAATTGCTTCTTGCTACTCCATGAGTTATCACCTGTACCATCAAGTAATAGTAGAACCTATGATCTATCATTGAAGATCAATGTTTCTATGTAATATTTCACCCCCCCCCCAAACAAATTAAGTCATTTAAAATTTTTTTAAATCTTTCTCCCCCCCCCCCCCCGGTCATCGCCAAACATGTGGCGGGGAGGGGGACAGCATGATGACGTCAATGGAAAGGAGGAAAACGATGCCAACGAGGAAGATGATGGAGAAGAAGACTTGGAGGAGATGAGACGATGCTAACAAAACTGACGACCGCAAAGAAGGAGAAGAGATGGTGAAGGGGGAAGCCACATGGCCTACCACATGGGGGGGCCCCAACTCTCGACCAATCCGCAACGAACGGGTGGTGGAGGCTCCACCACCACTCCACCTTCCCTCCACACCCCCCCAATAATAACCCCCTTTCCTATTATAAACCCCCCCCCCCCCAATCATAAGAAAAAAGGGGGAGAAAAGGAAAGGCCTTGATGACGGGGTGATAGAGAGTAAAAGAGAGAGAGGGGGTGAAAGAGAGATGAGAAGTGAGAGAAGAAAGGGAAGAGGAAGAAGAAAGGTGAGAAGGGAGAGAGACAAAGAAGAAGAAGAAGAAGAAGGAGAGAGAGAGAGAGAGAGTTCTTGAAGGATCTCCTTCACCTCCCCTCCTTAGAGAGAGAGAGAGAGAAAGAGAGAGGGAGGGAGACTTCTTTAAGCATCTTCTTCTCTTCCCCTCCTTAGAGGGTGGCCACAAGCATTTTCTCTTTTCCTTTTCCCCGATCTCATCCACTAACTCGCAGGCCGATTTTTCCCATTTGGCCCTCTTCTCAAGCAAGTGACTTGCTGAAGTCTTGTGCGAGTTGCATCTAAAAGAGGAGAAGACCGATGATCCCCAAGCGAAAAGTGTTACACGCAACTGGCCATCCCTCAACGAGCAAAAAAGCCTCGGAAGAGGGCATCACTACCAATCCAACCACAATACCAGTCATAAGTAATAAGATGCTTGCCTTTTTTCCAGCATTGATCTATAAGTGAGTTTAAGAAACCTCCTTGAAAGTAATTTGGGATTCAGTTGGCTCAACTTGATCTAAGTACTCGGTGGATTTTGAAGAGACATCAATAGCTTTGGGATTAGGGTCTAAAGTCTCAAGCATACTGCCATATCCTTGCTTCTAGAATGCTCATATATGTCACTCTATTCTATAATATTTGATGAAGATGCATTTGGCATAGTAACAAAAGTATATGAACGATTTGATTTTGTGTTAGTTAGCCTTGTAGTAAACCAATCAAAGAAGTTGGGATTATATTGGGGACAGGCCTAGGTTTTAAGAAATTGCTATCTTAAGTAAGGCAAAAGATATAGTTAATAATGCCAACAATCATGTTTATTAGGTTCGGATAGTGTAGATTGGTAGCCAAAGTGTCAATCAAAGATGATGGCAATGGCATAATAATGAAAGATGGCAATGTAGCCAAGGATAATAGAAGGACTTCAAGGCACTACAAAGGCAATATAAGGAGTAGAGAGGAAGAGATTATGGGTTGGCATAGGCATAGCTCCAATTCATCCCCATATATACAACTCCACATACATACACAATTAGCTCCATTATCATGCTACTATGTATATCGTTCCTATTTGGGGTTGGGCTAGATGCAACAACAACTCTAGGGCAAATGAAGAGCTCAAGGATTACGAAACCCTATGTCGAAGGAAAGATCGATGCTTTTGTACTTTTGGGAAGAAAGCTAGGTTATCGACCAATGTAAGTGATTAATAGAATTTATGCCTTGTATAGTGTTTAAAACCTTAACATATGCCTTAGCCGAAAGAAGGGTGTGTTAAGTAAATTTTACCTAGAACCACTCTTGATCCCAATGGGAAGAGCAAATATGCGATGGGGAAAGGTTATCGTGACTATTCTTACAATGTTTGGAAAAAGAATACCATTGTTTTTGTTGGTTGATCGAACAATACCCTAATTGCTCTTGCATTCAAATGATTGTTAGGTTATAGTTTGGATGATTATTCCATGTGCTTATGTTTAATTGTAAATTCATGGCACGGATCTGTGATGACAAGTTGCCATGGGAATAAAGTAATGTTTTCTAAAAGATGATATTAGGCCTGAATGCCTTGATTGTTTTTTATTCTTAGTTGGATTAATTGAAGAAAGGATATTTTGCGTAAGTGGATCATCTCCAAGATCACATCATGGTTCTCAACTTGAGAAGGGCACTGCTCGATTCACGGGCCGAAGGTTGAGTAGTGAAAAGGCCAACCATGAAAATGATATTTCACTCCTAGGGTGCTTGTGGATTAGGTGGAGCTCTGGACACTCCATGCTAGTCCAGAACGAAGTTAAATATGGCCATAGGCCCAATGTCTCTGGTATTGGAAGATCGTATTCTAGATAAAGGATGCAAATTGTGGTGCCATGTGATTTGGACCACTTACTTATGCAAGGCAAAATGGATACATAATTTCTCCCCTATATGGGCAGGAAACAAAGATTAACTTGAATATAAGTTAAGGAACTTGGTTGCCAAAAAGACTGATAGCCCTGTTTCGTGTCTGTGTCGTAAATTATGCGAACAAACCCTATTCCTTAAAATTCTTAGTCAAGGAAGTTGATTTTAAATATCACACATAAGTGTGATAGGACCTAATTAGATAACTAAAGAATGCCTATTGAGGGAAGCAAGTGGGTGGAACCCCCGACGGGTTTGTCCTACAGTAGGGTGGTCCTAGAGAACTGGGAGGCTTCTCACAAGTTTTTACCATTGTCCAACCGTTAGAAATTTCTAGGGTAAAAATCCAATTCATTCCATTTTAGGAAACCGGAATGGAACTATGCCCTACGGGTAGAGAGGCTAAGTGGTGCATCATCAAGTGGGAGATTATATTAGGAGTCATGGTTAATTGAAGTTCACAAGAACAAGAAGGAAAAGAGTTGAAATATGTTCATACATGCTCAACAATAGGATATGTGGGATGCTTGGTGCACTGACAACCTTCCCTTTGTCCAATTACCCATCCACTAGTGGAAGCTAGTAGATAGAGTGTTCTTCACAACATACATTGTTTGAACCATCACAAAGCTCGCATTATTATGATGATGGCATCACAACAATGCTTAGAAGAATGAGTTTTCATACCTTCAGAATTAAATATCTTCCCCTCTATAGTAGTGGAGCAAATTTCCTGATGAATGATGTGATCAAGAGGCAAGCACTAGAATGAGTCTAGAGGTACGTGTGAAGGGAGATGGCAAAAATGAAAACTAAGAACGAGCTAGTAGCAAAAGCCTCCTTTGATGCCCTAGCGGCATTCTTTACAGAAGTCCCCATGGCGACTCAAGGTCCCCTCCCTAGTAAGATCCATCCTGGAAATATTGATGATAGGCCAACAAATGTAGTCCCATTGCCCATCTTTAAGGGAGAGTACAATGAAGACCCTGATCTTCATATAGCTGAGTTCTTGATAGTATGTGTAGCCAACAATGACAGTACCCCCAAGCATTGGTTGGTGATATTCTCTGCTACTTTCAAAGGCGTTGGATTTGAGCAGTATAAGAGACAAGTAGTAGGAACTTTTGGCACATGGGATGACCTAAAGTTGACCTTTCTCACTAAATTCAAGCATGAAGGTTTTGAAGAGAGGATACAAGAGGAGTTCATGAACTTAAGTCAATCCTTAAATGGTGAATGGGTGAAAGTATATGTCTCTAGAATGGAATCCATACTGAAGAGATGGGCCAACCATCACTTAGATGAAAGCATCTAGAAATGGGTTTTCCTTAGAGACCTACAACCAAAAGTTCGTAAGTTTGTGGAATTGAGAAGACCAGTCAAATTGCAAGCTGTAATGAAATGTGCAAGATTGTATAATGAAGTTGAAGCAAGGCTATCCATGACCTTAAGAGGAGAAGTCTTACCTCCTCCTATGCAAGCAATGGGATAAATGTAGTTCTAGGGATAGTTCCCTACCCCTACCCTTATATGCAAATAGTGTTGCAGTATAATGCACTAAGTCCACAGTGGGGCTGCATATGGAAATACCTCAAATGATGGTACAAGCACAACAACATGGCCTCAAACGGTTTCCCCAATGGCAACTCAACAACAACAATGGAACCCTACCAACTCGAACCAACAATCACAAGTGTCAATAGGAGCTTTGAATCACAATAAAAACAGAGGACCCTCTGGATCAACCCAACCAATCTATGTAGTGATTAAAGAGGCTTCTCAAAACCCTACTGCAAGTACTCCAGGAGGAAAAAATTTGAAGGACTACCTATCCAATCAGTTGTAAGCATCAAGAAGGAGTTGATGGATGTAATTACAAAACAACTAGACATTGAAGGTGAATATCACCAAAATATCTGGTTCTACAGGAGGTGGAAGAGATGTGATATGATCTAATACATAGTATGAAAAGTGCCATCAAGTAAGACATTTATCCACTGAATGTACCCGAAAACCAACTACCCCTGGAGCCATCTATTTGTATAGTTTAAAGATCCATATAGATGATATCTACTCTCTGAAGACATGAAAGAATGAAGAAAGATGAAGACATAAGATTCAACCTATTGGAATCCAAGATGACCACCCAGGATATCGAACCAAAGCATAGAGATTTTGGTCCTAATTTTGGCCCAAGGAGGTTTCCCTCTTAGAGTTACAGAGGATGACAGTCTGGTGATGGTCTCAAAGATCAGAAGTCGAGTGTTATAGATGTGGAAAAAAGGGTCATATCTCACCAAACTATCCAAACCCTATAAGTTCCATGGACTACAAACCCTCATGCAGTTGATGCAAAGGAGAATTCCATGGACTACAAACCCTATAAGGTCCATGGACTACAAACCCTTATGCAGTTGATGCAAAGGAGAAGGCCACACTATAAAAGGTTGTCCCAGTCTTGGATTCTATGAAAGCTACCCTTGATACCCAATAAAAGATCTAAGAACCTATCTCCAATTTGGTGGAATTGGAGGTTGCTACAATAACGCGTGCCAAGAAAAGAGAACCCACATTTCCAAAAGAGAATATTCCCTTTACCAATACAATAAAGTTCAATCTTCCCAAGAAGAAACAACATAGTATAGAGCAAGATAATGTAGTACAGAATACTACAGTGCCATAGAGAGCTATAAAGACAATTACAGAGACAAGATCAAAGGTCCAAGAGATGGAGGATGCTGAAGTACCTCTAGAAGTAGAAGAAGTACAGATGTTGCCACTTCTAGAAGAAAGAGGAAAGATAAAAATGGGGGTTGCCCCATTCCCTAGACGATTGGAAAATCTCATGGATCCCATCAAAGAATATGATTTGGCCAAAGACCTAGACACCTTTAAACAAACCTAACATTCCAACAGTTGTTGATGTTCTCTCCTAGCTATCAAAAAGAAATTCAAATGTATACTGACAAGAAGAAGAGGCCTAAGGACTGCTCCTACCACTGTCCCTAAGTTCAACGAAGCCCTAGAGTATGTGAAAGAAGTGGATATTTCTAACACCTTCTTGGATCTTAGTACCTAAGAGATAATCGTGTCGATTGAAGGATGTTTTATAGCAGATGCATTGATCGATGGAGGTTCATTAGTGAATATAATGATGGGTTTGACAATGAAGGGTCTAGGCTTGCAAGGTATGCAACTTATGAAATGGCTTATCAAACTGGTAGACCAAAGCAAAATTAAGCCTTTAGGCATTTTCCCATATGTGAAGACAAATCTCGAAGGAAGAGACTATTGACTGACCTATCCAGTGGTAAAACCAAATTCCTATGGGACCTCATATTCTCTGTTGCTAGAAAGACCATGGCTTTTTGAAGCAAGGGCATGGACAGATTGGTTCAAAGGAACCCTAACCCTCGACAGAGGACACAAAAAAGTGATGTTAAAACTGTATGGATTGCAAAAAGGTAATGGATCCACTTCCATTGAAGTCTTAACAAACTCTTCTGATGAGATAACATATGGCACACTAGGAGACAAAGAAATTGTCAAATAGATCTTTTCCAAGAAAATAGAGGCACGGTCCCTAACAGTGGGCATTGAAAGCCAACTCCCGAAAAAAAAGAAAAGTCTTTGTTAATTTGTGAATACCTCCTGCTGCTTGAACTCGAATTGACTTCTAAAATCACCTCTGATAATGAGATAAAGACATGTATGTACTGTTCTCCCTGTTACATGGTTGTAGTAGCAAAGACAGATATAGACGCAAGATCAGAGCCAAAGATAGAGAATGCAGTTCCAACACCACCTCCCTTGGTGCACTATATATTGCAACCCCATCAGTGCTTTTAACTCCTACAGTAGACGACATTTCCAATATGCAATCCACATACCAAACTTGTTGGCTACCTCCCTAGGTATGCCTATTCATCAATCAATACAAGTTGATATCATTAATCAGAAGAAGTTGCTCTTCATCGACAACCTTTGAGCGATGTAAGACTTCATCCTAATCGGATGGGGATGTGAGTATGGGTTTCCCTTTGTATTTATCAAATGAGTGTGCAACAGAGGGTGGGGTGAGTGACTAGTTTTTGCCTTTATATTCAACTGAGAGGTGAGATGTGTGAATGGAGCATTGCATGCATGGGATGGGCCTCTCAATGCACAAAGCACAATTTATTACTGTGCATAGCACTATAAGGCTCCCTGGCTTTCCTTCTCACACCATATGTCGACATAGGGTGGGATGCACTATTGTACCATAAATTGCGCACAAGGCATACAACCTTTGCACAAGTGGCACTAAAGCTTACATTAATGGGTGTGATGAACTCGGTTGCTCTCCTGTATCTATCAACAGAGTGTGAACTGAGCATGATTGATTTTTCCTTCATTATCTGAGAGGTGAGGTTTGAGGGATGTTATGACCATTGGAGTTAGATATGTTCTTGTTTTCCTATGAACACACGGGATAGGTCTCCTCCATCATCATTACACACCTTACTTTACTTGATGCACTACACGATAAGGCTCCTTAGTCTTGCTTCTTACACTTGTGCCAGATTGGCTGGGATGCACCAATGCACCATCAACTATGCACACTGGCATCTCCCTGTGAATCATCCCTCTTGTCGATTTCTCAATCGTGATATGAGATAGGGGTTTCAATTATTATCCATTGAGTGACATGAGTCATGGGGGTGAGTGCATTATCTATCATCTTCACATGAGCAATTGTTGTGAGATGAGTGTTGTACAACACGAGAATTAGAGCTTCATCAACAATGCTACCTCCCTAGGTGCTATTGCATGGTCCCTACCATGCTGAACGAGTGTGTTGTGGAAAGTCATTGTACCTCTTGCCAATGACTACGACTCTTCACATGTCAGCGATGGTTCAACTCGACCATTTGCAAATCGGGCAAAGTTTTTATAACCCTACCCCTTTTGTTTACAAGATTCAATCATGTTTCAAGTGTGGAAATATATGGGTATGGGTCATGGTCAAATGTTTGGTCTGTGTTGATTAGTCAACTCGATCTGTTCAGGTCTTAAGTGTGGAGACGCGTCTCTTTTGCATATCCTCATGCAAATGTCCCTATCGGATCATTCATGTATACCATGTCCTGATTTTGCCTTGATGGAGTCCCTTCCCCACCCATATGTCCTATTTTTAGCCCGTCCTTGGGGTCGTTCCTTGTCCGTTTGTCTTTATCCTTTGTTTTGTTGTTTTTGCATGTGTACGCATCCTACATTCATCCAAATTAAAATTTGATGGTATGGCACTATTTGTCCCTTTGAACTAGCCATTTTCCTTTTTACAAACCTCTGTTCTAAGCCACAATTCATGAGCTATTAAATTTTGAAGAATTTTATGCGATTAGATGTGTTTCCATGCGAACATACATTTTTTCTTCGAAACAACAATCTGACGTAAGAGCCCTGACCCACACCTTCCCCTTTATCTTTTTCCTTTTTATTGCTTATCATTTTGATACACAGTTTGTCTATTATTAATTATTGCGTATATTCGAGTATTCTCATGTGTGATTTTTGCTCTTTTCCATGTGAACTTGCCCTATTCTCCTCGGGATTCAACTATGATTAGATAGCCTTGTTTGGCTTATTGTTGTGCACATTTTTCTTTTTGCTCCACCATGTTCGATCCCACTAATTTTTTGTTTTTAATTTTTTTTTGTGTTTTTGTCCCCATTTTTATTGTTTTTTCCATGTGATCATTCCTTTCTTGCACCAAAATTGTGTTTTGACTTGACAGCCTATTGTCCATCATTCCTCAAACATTTTTTATTTTTGTTGCCCTTGTTTTGACTTACGGATAGTTGGAAATTAATTTTTGTCTGGATTTTTGGGTATGTTTTTACTAGTGTTTCCATATGAACGGGTCCAATTCTTATCGGAACTGTGTTCTGATAAGATAGACGTGTCCAACTCTTCAATACATATGATTTTCCTTCTTTTTTCATTTTGTTTCAACTACTAAATTTTGTAGAATTACTTTTTTTGTGATTTTTATGGTTGATTTTTCATAGTTTTCCACGTGAACCCCCTTCTTATTGACAAATATGCTACACGCATTGTATATGCCATCCCCTTGTTGCCCTACCCAATTTTTCTTATTACGGCATTTTAATCTAATGCTCAAATCTCTTCGAAATAAATTTTCCATTTAATTTTGCATTTTCAACCTCACGTGTTGTGTACATGGCTAATTTTCAATTTAACATGCATGTCTGGCCTTAGCAGTGTGTCGATCAAAATCACTGCGGTTAGTCATTCGGCTTCTTAGCTGCATCTTATGGTTCACATCAGTGAAATTTTTTTTACCCCCCTCCCATGTTCGTGCGCAGGACCGAGGGGATCACAATTTTAAAAGAACAATTTTCTTTTTTGAAAAATCCACAGGAGAGAGAGAGGGGCGGATGGAAGGGATGGGGATGGTTGGGAAGAGCCCCCCTCTTCCCAACCATTCCCGTCCCTTCCATCCCCCCCCCTCTCTCTCCTGCGTCTATCTTTCCCGCCCCCACCTTCTCTACCTCCTCCCTCCATCTCCTCTCCTCCTCTCCTTCTTCCCTTCCCCTCCCCCACCTCCTCCCCTCCTTTTCTCCATCTCCTCCATTTTCCCTCCTCCCTCAACCTTCTCCTCCTCTTGCATCTTCTTCTCCTCCCTCTATCTCTTCCCCTCCTCTCTTCCTCCTCCTCTTCTCCTCCATCCACCCTCGTCCTCTTCTCCTCCATCTACCCTCCTCCTCTCTCCCTCCTCCCTTTGCCTCCCTCTTCTGTCACTATTTGCTACCACACCCATCATTGTTCATCCCTGTCAAAGAACTCGCACCGCCACCTGTCTTCTAGGACATTCCTGCCGTCATGCCCTTTGTCACCAACACCTTCATCGAAGAGCTTGCAAGGCCGCCTGTCATCCAAGACGATGTTGTTGTCACATTGTCACCACCGGCACCAGGGCGTCCCCACCCACCCCCCTCCCTCCCTAGTCACCCATTGTCCCAATCCCCACCCCCATCCCTTGTCTACCCATCCCAATCCCCACCCCCCTCCCTCCCTACTCGCATGTCCCAATCCCCATCCCCATCCCTTCCTCTTGCCCCCAAAAGGTCCCCCACCCTTACATTAACACCCTCCACCCATTAATCTTCCCCCACATACCATTTACCCCCCACCCACATTAACACCCCCCACCAAACCCTTCACCATAAACCCCCACTGTTCACATTAACCCAACCCACCATTAATCTTAATACCCGTGTGTTGCGTTTACCTCTCCTACAAACACACATTCATCCCACCCCTGAACCTTACCACTCCCTTATCCCAATGTTTATTTTTACCCTTCCTCCCATTGATTTCCCTTTCCACCATGCATAACCATCCTCTATCGGGCGATCGTTTGTGTGTGCAGGGTATTGGTTTTTGTGTGTGATCGTATTCATCACGGCCGTCATTCATGTGCAAGGATGCATGTGTGGTTTTTTCCATACAGTGATGAGCTTGCACTTGTTCACATGCAACATAACGTAGTCCCCAACCGGGTACCCTATTATTGACATTTTTAAATTTTGAAAAAACCATAAACACATTTAAAAATGTCCAAAAACCATTAAAAGTTTAAATGAAATGAAAAAATTATAGAAAAAACACCCAAAAAATCCATACATTTATTGAAAATTTTAATAACTTCCTATCTAGTGAAAATTTGCCATAAAATAAGAAAATATAAAATAAATAAAAGAGAAACTTCAACATATCATAAAAATTCAATAAAATCCCCAAAAAATTTTCCAAAAACTTTCACACAAATTTCTATCATGATTATGTCCAACCAAAAATACATAAAAATACAAAACATGTTGGACATTCTTTAGTTGAAAAAATAACTTAAATCATGGAAAAATGCTTGAAAATTTTGAGAAATTTAAAAAATGACTATTTAAATGCATAAAATTTATTATAAAATTATTTTTCATATTTCTAACATTTATGTTGTCATTTGGTTACTTTTATTTATTTATTTAAAAAGAAAAAACAACACGAACTAAAAATTAAAACAAAAATTAATAGAAATTTGTTAAAAACCCAAATAAAACACATAAACACAAATATACAAAAAACAAAACCCCAACACATAATCACCCAAGTGGCAAATCCTTTCTTGTCCCCATTCTTTTATTTTGGTATTATTATTTGGTTTTTGTACCTCACAAGAGGCAAACTACCACTTAGTCGAGCTATTCTTTTCATACGAGGATTTTCCTATTCTACAGCTTGTTTGGAAGTGGGATTTTACACATCAAACCTTGTGGATGTCTGACTATAATACACATATAATTGTAACTAAAAAATCAACTGACCGTTACACCCACCAAACAAAAAAAATACACCTCATAAATTTCTAATTAAAAAGAACCATCCATTAATTTATAAAAGAAATCGTGCCATCGTTGCATGAGCACATAGCACCATAACCCATTTAAATTTGTAATTTAAAATCCATTCACGGTGTATGTGCACACGTGCTATACACACACATTTAATTTGTAAATAACAATGAGCTCTCCGAAGTCACACATGCATGCAATTTGCCTCATAGATTATCTAATTTTTTAAAAATGAATTGCATTTGTAGAGATCCCTAGTCCACCAGCCCAGTCAAGTTAGTCTAAGTAGGGATTGAGATGAATATGACTCACCATGCATTAATGTAAATTTTAATAATGAACTATGATTAATTGGTCATCTAATAAAAATGAGTCGTGTAGTTTTCACCCACCCACTTAACAGCACCATAGGTGTACACCATACGCTTATGGGGATTTGGATTTTCTTAGTCAAAACATTGGTCTTGTCCATCTATATTTATTTTGATGGTCCGAGTTTATGGTTTAGTCATGATTTCTGTATTGTGTCTAGGATACCATATACATGGCATTTTCTTTTATTTTGAGTATTTGATTACAAGGTTTTCAAGTGTCTCTATGTATGCACAGCATGAAGATCGCATATGTGCATAGGTCATGTCAAATTTTTCGTAGGATGTGGAATGCTTGGGGAGGTCTGGTCTGGTCTAGTAAGTTTGTTGTTGTTGTTTTTATTTCCTTGTTATTTGTCTCAGTGGTGGTATGTGTGGACTTTACAAGAATACTTCCTCCTTTTCCTGGTTTTATGTGATTGTGGATAATCCAATGTGGTCTAAATGGCATCTTCTTCCACACCCCCGCTTTGTGATTCAGTATGTACCATTACTAGTCCATGATTACTCTCTTCTTTTGGATGCTAACTATATTCACAAGGTTGGCCTTCATCTCTTTATAGCCTTGAAGTTCCCTCTGGTGGATGTGAAGCTCTGTTACTCTTTTCTAAAGACTTACAAGAAGCTTTCAAGCTTAGTTTATGGCTGTTGATTTTGTTTATCCCCTGCTACTATCAATAAGGCCTTGGTCCTGCCTTTTGGAGCTTCCCCTATGCCTAGTGGTAATCATTTATTATCCACTACAAAGATCCTTGTCTTGTTGCAGAAGGAGATCTCTACTCCTTTGGTAGCAAATAAGGTTATCACTAGTTCATAAGTATCAATGGCATATATTTCCTCTCCCTTATGGGAGCAATTATGCAAGTTCCTCTAGGGGGCAAGCCTACGGCAAAGTGTTTGTCCCACGAATTATTCACGGCCTCTATCAAGATCTTAGAGGGGATTAAGCTTAATTGGACAACCTTTTTGTTGGCTAAAATGGATCAACATTTTCAGCGTGTCACGAAAGGTCAACTCGATACTATTTCCTATTGGGTTTTTTATGCCAGGAGGCATATTCCAGGGTGGATTCCGTGCCACGGTGGATTTCGTGAGGTTTTACGGTGGATTCCGTAAGATTTTATTACCAGGGCTCATACACAAAGTGGATTCTTTGTGCGAGAAGTTGATGGGGACGCCTATCCTTTTTGGGCGTTTTGTTAATTTTATGTGTACATGGGTGATTCCATAGCAGGTAATTTCGCAAAATACATATTTAAATTAATAAACATTTATGAGTTTAGAGTGCGCACTCGTGATAAATTAAGGTTAGGATTGATTTCTAACCAATTTATTTATGTAGCTGAAGACTGCTAGGTATTCACTTTTGTCGGTTTAATTGTATTATTTTTCTAACAATTGTGAATGCTTCAGTTGATGTGTAGAGCAAGCAGCGGTGGCAATGGAAAGCATTGAAGGATAGTGTGTATTCAAGTTATCGTCAATATTTTGATGGGCGCGTACCTTAGGCATGGCGCCTATATTTTATCTCGCTTATTTATCAAAGCGCTTGATATTTATTTATTATTTTTGTATGCGCATGGGCGCACGATTTAGATATTTGTATTGGACATTGTATTTGGGTATCACCTGACTTTTTGGGCGCCCATTAGCTTTAATTCTTTATTGGCACAAAAGTAAACTCAAAAACTAAAGCGTGCTATTTTGTAATTTGGGCTATTATTTGAGCTTGAAGATGATTAATATATGAAATATATGCTTTGTGGAACACTCACACAAGGCATGGGGGAAGATTGCACCCAATTGGTCTCTTGTTCATGTCGTGCATGCTTTCTACATTGATTTGTATGCAAAAAGTAGAGTTCTTTTGTTCTTAGGGACTTTCTAACGCTCACTACGCGCGCATATGGCATCCGATCTGTGCACCAGTTTTTCTATAGAAGATCATTCTGTTGGCACCTCTAAGGTGGATTCTTTGACGAGTTACCTTAGCAAGGCTTTAGAGGATTTAGCTTCTGAAAAGACTACTTTGAGTGATATCCATACACAAATGACAGCAACTAGAGCTTTGATGGATTCATAGAAAGCCATGATTAAGGAGTTAAAAGCTAAGGTTGTTGCTTTAGAGGAAGAGGATGTGTCCTTAACCAAGGAGAAAAATGTAGCTCTTGAGGAAATGATAGAATCATCTAATAAGCTTGGTATATGTGATTGCCAGTTGCAACATTTCCAAGAAACTGTAGAGTCGTAAAAGAAGTTAATTGAAGAACCTAACCAGAAAATTGCTACTCTTTCTGTTCCTCCTCCAGCCCTAGTGATGTCATCTTTGTTTTCTTCTAAGGAAGAGCTAGATCATTTACGACAGAAAGTGAAATTGTGTGATGGGTTTTCCACCAAGGTAGAGCACCTTCAACAACATATGAATTGTGTTCAAGAAGATTTTGTCCACTATGGTGAATTGGTTCGCATTGTACATTTCCTTAAGTAATGTGGACTTAGAACCACCTGAGGATGGGTGGCAGAACATGTGGTCTGTCCAGATTTACTCAAGGCAGTGTTAGATAGATTTGTCGATGAGTTAATCTCTCATGAAGCCAAATTATTATCTTTTATGTATCTTTGAGGAGATTTGCACATCCATGATGAGGAGGACATGAATCTTTATATAGGACATGTGTTTTTATATGCAATCATGTAAATCCATTCAACTAAAATGACTTTGGTTGATGGCTTGAAGAATTATCATCAGTAGGCATTGTGGTGTAAAGGCTATGCTTGGCATCCTCCTTTGGAGGATGATGTTCTGGATCCTTGCTATTCGACAAAGTGTCTTTCATAACAAATATTCAGCCATTGAGATCCCAAGTGTTGAATTATATTGCTAACAATCCCTTATTCACTAAGGATTTCTTTTCAGCTTTTGATTTTTGATGTTCTATCTATCCATATGATCCTCATGATATCCTATCTTATTCCTTAATTTTTTATCGATTACCCTTATATATTGCTATCCTCAAATCTAATCTTAGATAGTATCCCTCTCTTATCTTTCACCCTTGTAGTTTTCCCTCAAATTCTAGTATTTACTACATGCCCATTTATTGTTGATCCTATATCCTTGTCTACTCCTATTGAACCTACTTTTCTTGTTTCACCTATTCCTTCTATTTTTCGAGCAAAATCCCTTCAAAATTTTCTACTTTCTTTCCCTTATTTCCCAACATCATTATCCCTTCAAATATCTTCATTTTATGATTTAACTTACCCACCTCTTCACTATTCCCCTATTATTTCCTTACCATCTCCATCTGACTATATTAACATTCCTCCATAATCAGTGACGAATTCTCCTGGGTATAACAATGATATCCTTCGTCGACGACAATGGACATCGAATTATTATTTGACAGGACCAATGTTTGATTAGTCTATCATTCTTAGTTCTTGGGACACTTCTACACAATGTTCTACTTCTTATCTTCAATTTACTAGAGCATATACTTATTTTAGGATACTTGGCTATGCTTGGCATCTCATTTTTGTTGGTATCTTACTTTTATGCATCAAGAGTCTCACCTAAATACTCAGAAGAGTATTCCAAACTTGATGGTTAATCCTAATGAGGATGTGACTGTTGCTCAGATGATTGTCCTATATTATTTTGCACAAGCTTTTCCTACCATGCTTATTATCTTGTTGGAAAAGATTTGTTATTTGCAGTTTCTCCATAATGTGCCTCTGTATTTTGTGGATGAGAATGAGAGTCTGGAACCTCTCAAGATGAGTATGAAGTTCAAGAAAAAATATATTCATATTACATAGCATGTGGACACTCTCTTGGATATATTGATCATTTTAATGAAAATCTCTCTTTGCTTTTCATTTTTTGGGAGCATGTGCCATTTAGACTACACTGTCTTATGTTTATATGAGTTTTATATATGTTCTATAATGTATATGTGGTATTTTATCATTCTTGCATGGGGTTGAAGATGAAGATGAAGCTGATTGAGAAGTTGATTGATGGCAATTCATGATTCTATCTAATGGATGGATGCTTATTCTAGAACAAACTTCTCACGTCCTTTAAATCTTTGTCATGCTTTTCTGTTTCAAAGCTGTGTCAATGGATAAAGGTGTTTTCTTTCTATTGCAATTCTTTCTTAGATAGAGGTTATGAGTTAGGCTTGTGCTTAGATGATGTTTCTTGAAGATACTGTGGAAGATCAAGCTGAGCTATATTTTGAACTTCTATTCTCTTTTTCCTAGGTCACGTAAGGACGCTCCCTAATTAAGTGTGGGGATATGTTGACTACTGAAATGACTTGATTTTTTTACTACTTTTTGTTATTTTTGTGGACTGATGGTTGATTTTTTATGGATTTTATATGTTGATTGATTGTTTTAGAGGTGTTTGAGAGTGTTTTTTGGATAAGGTTGAATAGGTTTTTTTAGAAGCTCATAATGTTTTTTAGTGGAGATATGATGTTCTATTGATGTCCCGATCATATCTGATTGGTTTTGTTGAGCTTCAGTTTTATTCTGTTTCCTTTCTGTATGAGAGGATGGAATGATGATTGATAGAGTTTGGGAGCATTTGGAAGCTTATTGATTGATTCTTGATGATTTTGAATGGTTTTAATTTAGCTAAATGCTTTTTGATGGCCTTCTATATTGACCTTTTGTATAGTCTTTGTCTCTGTTT
This sequence comes from Lygodium microphyllum, assembly GCF_053477565.2. Classification (NCBI taxonomy): domain Eukaryota; kingdom Viridiplantae; phylum Streptophyta; class Polypodiopsida; order Schizaeales; family Lygodiaceae; genus Lygodium; species Lygodium microphyllum. The sequence continues at coordinate 142,415,700 of NC_141145.1, forward strand.
TATTTATGTTCTATTACATACCTTTATAAGTATAATGATAGATGAATGTGTAGCTTGGAGAAGTTTTCTAACCTTGGGAAGAGATGAATACAAGTTCAAAATAGCTCAAAGAAGTGTAATAAGTAGCTTGTTGAAGAATCAAGTAAAGATTGAAGTGATAGTGACATTGTTGAGTTGCGAAAGGACCATATAGTGGCTTTGGTGACCTTTCATAGTAGACATACCTCTTGGGAGGGGTATTCATGACCAAAGAGACGTTATAGATTATTATTCTTGATTATTCCCTTGTACTAATGATAGAGAGCATGTGTGAGAGAGAGATCACCAAATTTATGCAAAACAATGTATCTATGAGTGAGAAATTGAGAGACTATGAAGACTATGAAACTATTAAAGTTTAATACTATGTGATGATTTCCATTCAAAGTGGAGCATTCATTTGTGTTCTCTTGTTCTTTTGATGAATAATATGAAGAATGAGTTGAAGTTTTGTCATGATAAATCCATAGGAGAATTTTATATGAAGCTACATAAAGATTTGAGAAGATTGGTGTTGTTTTTTCTTGTTGTGGTTACATAAATATGAAAAATGTGCTTGTTGATGATATAAGATAGATTTTCTTGCAATATATTCCCCGTTTTCCTGGTGTTCCTCATAAGACTCCATAATGGTAGAAAACAATGGAAACCCTATAATTGAGAAGCTGGACAATAATAACTACCCATCATAAAAGTTCTATGTGATAAAACTTTTTTATTGAAAAATGTCTCTTTGAGTTTCTTTTAGGTTTTTAAAAAAAACTAGAGTTAACCTTGCGGAATTGTGATGAATTAAAAACATGGAAAGAATGAAATGTAAAATATAAAAAGGTGATGTATTAGCTATCTGCAATCATTGATAACATTATGCTAAGATATATCAAAAGTACAAAAATCTCACATATAACATAGATTGTGTTTGAAAATCTTTTTTTGTAAATACAAAGATACGGAAGCTTCAGCTCAAGTAAAATATGAATACTTTAAAGAAAGAAAATATGTCTCAATAATGAATATATTTTGAAGGTAAAAAGCATCGCAAATGCTTTAGTAGCAATGATGCAATGCTTGATGATGATAATATGGTATCATCTACTTTGGGAAGTCTTAATAATAAAAAAACTTGAAAATCGTTTGTTACTTCTATATACATATAGAAGCCATTTCTACAAATTGATGGTTTCTTTCATGCTCACACTGAATAGATAAACATACAAGGTGAATCATCAAAGAAAAGTGGTGAATAAGTCTAAGTAATCTACTTTGTTCAAGAAGAAGATATTGTAGGTCCTCTTCAAGAGGTCCTGATATGGAACATATTGGTGATAATTAGAAAAATAGGTTAAATTAATAATTTGGTGATATATAAGTTTTAAGAGGCCATGGTGAGTTTTAGAGACAAGGGAATATCTAGAGAAAGAATTGAATGGAAGAATCGAGATTCTAATAATTCTAGTATTGTTTACCATTATTGTAGCAAGATAGATCATATTGTAACCTATAATTATATCAAGAAGGATGACATCCACAATGGAAAATTGGAGCAAGGAAACTATGCATCATCTTCACAAGGGAATGAAGACAAAAATCAAGCATCTGTTTGTTATGTAGTATAGGATGCATGTTGCTATAAGAAAGGGAATACACGATGATGTATAATATACTGATTCATGTCCTATCTCCTTGATCAATGATACAGTTTTGTCTAGGTGCCCTACTCGGGCAAGAAGATCAACCATGCAATTGTAATGCTCTAGGTTTGGAATGATACAATAAGTGGTGCTCATGGCCTCAAAGAACATTTGGCCCTTCTCCAGTAAACCTGTGTGACTGCACACATTCAGCAATGATGTACATGTTAACAAGTCAAGCTTCATTGCCCCATCCATCATTTTGTCAAAAAAGTGAAAAGCATGCTCAACATTCCCAAGCAAAGCATATCCTGCAATTAGTGCATTCCAAGAAACTAGATTTTTAAATGGAAGTTCTTCAAAAGCTTCTTTGTCTTTTTCTATGAGGCCACATTTAGCATACATATCTATCAAAGCATTGCCAAGAACGATATCCTTTTCCGACAAGCCTTCTCTGAGAATCTTAGCATGTAATTCCTGGCCCTTGTCTGATGATCCAATGCTGCCACACAATTTCAAGATGCAAGCAAAGGTGACTTCATTTGGAGAGAGGCCCTTGAGCTGCATTTTTACAAAACAATCCAGTGCTTGCTCCGAATGCCCACATTGAACATAACCTATAATGAGCACATTCCATAGGACTTCATCTTGAACTAAAAGCTTGTCAAACACTTCTTGTGCTCTTGCAACTAATCCACATTTGGCATACATTTCTACTAAGGCAATGCCAACAACAATATCTTTCTCAAGCAACCCATGTCTAACAATGTCAGCATGTATTTCTTGCCCCTTATCTAGTGCTCCTATGATGCCACAGGCTTTCAAAATGGAAGCAATGGTGACTGCATTTGGAGATAGACCCTCATTGCGCATCAATTCAGAACACATAAGTGCTTGTTTACCATGCCCATGTTGGGTATATCCTGCAATCAAGGCACTCCATGTAACCACATCCCGAACTTTAAGCTTGTCACACACCTTTTGTGCTTCCAGAAGTAGGCCACATTTGGCATACATATCCACCAATGCCGTGCCAACATGTACATCTTCTCCTAGAAAACCCTTCCTAACAATCTCAGCATGTATTTCTTGACCCTTGTTTGCAGCTCCAAGGTTGCCACAAACTTCCAAGATGCAAATAAAGGTATCAGCATCTGGAGAGAGACCCTCAAGTTTCATTGCTTCGAGTAGTTCAGTACTTGCTCACCATGCCCATGTTGTGCATATCCTGATACTACCGCATTCAACAATACCACATCCCAAAGTGAAAACTTGTCAAACACTTCTTGTGCTTCTGCAAGCAAGCCACATTTGCCATACATGTCTACCAATGCAACACTGACAACAACATCCTTCTCTGGCAACCCCTGTTTGACAATCCCAGCATGTATTCGTTGACCCTTAATTGCAGATGCAGTGCTGCCACATACTTTCAAGATGCACGAGAAGGTTACTGCATCTGGAGAGAGGCCCTCAAATTGCATCTGTTCAGCACAATTTAATGCTTGCTCACCATACCCATGCTGGGTATATCCGGCAATTAGTGCATTCCACAAAGCTGCATCCCTAACTGGAAGCAGGTCAAACACTTTTTGTGCTTTTACAATCAGGCCACATTTTGCATACATGTCTACCAATGCATTGCCAACAATCACGTTAGTTTCCAGCAAACCTTCTTCAAAAATCTCTGTATGTATTTGTTGACCTTTGTTTGCAGCTCCTATACTGCCACAGGCTTTGAGGATGCTAACAAAAGTGACTGCATTCGAGAAAAAGCCCTCCAATGGCATCCGTTCAAAACAGTTTAAGGCTTGTTCACCTTGGTTGTGTTGGGCATATCCTGCAATCAGTGTGCTCCAGGTAACCACATCCCGAACTGGTAACTTGTCACACACTTCTTGTGCTTTTGTGAGCAGCCCACATTTGACATACATGTCTACCAACGTGTTGCCAATAGTGATGTTTGTTTTTAGCAACCCTTCTCTGACTAATTTAGCATGTAATTCTTGCCCCTTTGTTGTGGCTCCTATGCTGCCACAAGCCTTCAAGATGCAAAGGAATGTGACAACATTGGGTTGAAGGCCCTCCAAAAGCATCTGTTCAAAACACATCAATGCTTGCTCGCCATGGCCATGTTGAGTATATCCTGTAATTAGCACACACCATACTACTACATCCCGACCTAGGAGTTTGACAAACAATTATTGCGCTTTTGGAAACAGACCACATTTGGCATACATATCTACCAATGCAGTTGCAACAATGATATCTCTAATAGCCCCTTTTTCACAATCTCAGCATGAACATCTTGGCCTGCATCTACAGCTCCAATGCTACCGCAGGCTTTCAAGATGCGAACATAAGTGACTGCATTTGGAGAGATGCCCTCCTGTTGCATCTGCTCAAAACACCTCATTACTACTTCACCATGTCCTTGTTGGACATAACCTGCAATGAGGGCATTCCAAGAGACAACATTTCGGACCGGAAGCTGGTCAAAAACTTCCTGTGCTTTTGCAAGTGAGCCGCATTTGACATACATACTTATTAGGGCACTGCTGACAAAGAAGTTGGTTTCCAACAACCCCATTCTAGCAATGTCAGCATGTATTCTGCTACCTCTTTGCAAGTCTTTTTGTTTGCCACAAGCCTTTAGTTGGGCCACAAGAGTGCGCGGACTGCTGTTGTAATTTTGCATATTTCTGTCAATAGATATCGATTGTATCAGAACCTCTTCCTCTTCCTCTTGTGTTTTGGAATAGATTCTTTCTGCACCATGGAAATTTGCATGTTTCTGTTGATAGATATCACCTGTATCAGAAGCTCCTCCTCTTTCATGCCCTTCCCTCATGGCGATCTTCTTCTGTGCACAGAACTCCTCATCTCTCGTTTCCTATGTTTGTATCTTGGATGGATGCAGTTCTCTTCTTGCGAGCTGTTATTGAAGATGTACCAGCCATCAACCTGCACTTACATGGGGCGATCCGTGCAGAGGTATTTGCAACGCAGTTTGACAAGCTGAAAAGACCGTGGAAACGGACTCTCAAAACTCCCAGATCAGGAGAAGCGTGCTTTGACATATCGATAATGTCTGGCGTGCCGACGAAACTGCATCCGAGGAGTATCTGATGAGGCCCCTCGAGGCGAGAAAGAACTTTGTGACTCATTTATTTACATAGGGACAATTTGTCAAACCTTGATTAAGTGCCTGAATTGCTTTTGTCACGGCAGCCGAGGATCGAGGCTGGTTGTCTCGAGGCCAAACTAAAGAAAGATTAGGATAGGAAGATTGATGCGTGCTGTGTTCGAGGAATTTAAGCAAAGTAATGCTTCATTATATATATGCCATGGCTGTTACAATTTAGGTGTATTTTTTGATACATTGGCTTGTTGACATTTTACATGAGATACATTCATTTAATATAAAGTCTCGAAAAGAAATAATTAAGATTATAAAGATTGTTATTGCTTTGGATGCTATCTTGGAGTTCTTATCACACTCAAAAGGGAGGGGATCATTTTGTCATGGTGGTGAAGAAGAAAGATTCATAAATATGCTTTGCATTGGTAAAATTGGTAGTGGGAAAACACATAAATGGATGCATTGCCTTCTGAGTCCAATTTGTGGAAAAGATTGTGAGATTGAATGAGCACTTTATGGATGTGCTTTTGTTCAATTGTGCAAAAGTATTTTATCCAAAGTACAATAATGATAATATTGAACTTAGAAACATTGAGCATCGCACTCTGTTGAAATGTATGTATGAGAGATTTGGACATATTGTGGATGCCAATGAATGTCAAAGAAAAATGGAGCATTATTCTACATTCATTTAGAAGGAGTTTCCAAGCTATGGCTTCTTTAAAGCTTGGGAGCAATATGATGGTGAGGATAGCTAGATTGATTCTTATTCTTTTCTCATAAAGCTTTGAGGACTTATGCTTATGATTCCAATTAGTATAGCATTTGTGAGGATAGGTAGATTGATTCTTATTCTTTTCTCATTAAAGCATTTGTGAGCATGGTTTCTCAAAGCAAAATGGATAAAGGATAATGAGAGGACTTCTTGGACACTTATTTTGAATACTCTTATGTTCTCATCTCTCTCAACTCCACAATGTTTGCATGAAGTGGATTGGGAGAAAATATTTGGCTATTGGGCTTCTATGAAAACTCTAGACCTCCAAAACTAGCGGCATTAGAATGATAGGTGATTTCTAGATTTAGATATTTGATTTTATGGCTTTGTTACAAAGAGTTATTATCTTGGTACACAAATCGGATGCGTATGCATACGTAGTGAGTGTCGGGAGGTTCCCAAGAACAAAAAACTCTACTTTTTGCTTAAAAACCAAGAGAGAAAACTTGCACGACATAAAGCAAGAAGACCAATTGGGTACAATCTCCCCCCATGCCTTGTGTGAGCGCTCCACAAAGCATGTATTTAATATATTATTCATCTCCAAGCTCAAAAATAGCCCAAACTTACCATTAGCACGCCTTAGCTTTTGTGTTTACTTTTTTTCAAATAAAGAATAAAGCGATTAGACGCCCCAAGAGTCAGGTTGTGCTTAAATATAATGTTCAATAATGAATATTTAAATCATGAGCCCATGTTGTTACCGTGTTTCCAACCACGTTATTGCAGCACAGAGGAGCGGAAACTGGGAAGAAGGAAAAAGAGCAAAAAAGGCGCCTTGACTGGCAACCAATCCCTGAAAAATTCAAATGTTCAGACATGACCCTCAAGAGGCTTCGGTGTTGGGCCATGGCAATGAAAGAGAAAAAGGCACACCATTAAAATGCGGGAGCGTCCCCAAATCTGTGTAAAAGAGTGCAAAAAAGGGCCTAGGCTACGGCCGGCCATGTAAAAGAGGAAAAGGGGATGACCATCCGAAAGGGATTTAGGGTTTTGTATATAAAGTTGAAAAGTGAATGAGAAGCTCATTCTTTGGTGTGTGGCAAAAGGAGTCCTCTTCTTCCTCTCTTATTCTCTCCTTCTTGCTTGTGTGTACTCTTGAGAGAGGGAGTGTGAGAGTGTGAGGGAGTGAGTGTGTGTGAGGGTGAGGGATCAAGAGGGTGAAGCTCTTCACCATCTCCTCTCCTCTTCTTCTCTTCTCTCCCCTTCTCTTCTCTTGCGCGCGTGGCTATGGAGGATGGAGCTTGGAGATGGAGGAGGCTTGAGGATGCTTGTGCTAGCATCTAGGATCGTGGAGCTACCGGAGTGCAAGAGAAAGGAGGGTACTCGATCGAGCATCAAGGTAAGCTCACTACACTCGTAGGATCGATGGCGCGTCGGCTAGGTGAGAGATAGCCATTAGAACTTGCTTGAAATACTTGAAAGAATAAGCAGTCTGAGGGTCTTGGCAGTTGAGCGAAAGCTCCCACATTTTGGTTCCATTGCCGGGACTAACGGATTCAAGCTTGAGCACTTGTGCACCTCACATCGAGCATCGAAGTAGGGTATTCATCCCCGAAACGGAGCTTGAGATAGGTAGGAAGCTAGGTGCTTTTAATCTTCGGAACAAGCAAGTGTTTTGGATATTTTGGTTGTTTGATGATTGGAAAGCATGGAGAATCTATTCCAGTTTTTTGCCTTCGATTTTTGTTACATTTAGTGTAGGTTAGAGCTAGGAGATCGAACCGAAAAAGGGTAGGGTTCACTCTTTCAAAACAGGGTAAAAACAGGAAAAAAGTCATGCAAATGCGCAAAATGCTCGCTAATGAGGACTAAGATTGACAAGAGAGGAATCAAGGGTGTCAATGCCACAGCTAGGAGGGCATATAAGAACTCATTTGTGCCATTTCAGTGTGAGAGAAAGAGAGAGAGAGAGCTGGAAAGCCCCAGGCCGTGTGATTCGATCGCAACACCGACGCACTCACCGACCCATTCAGGTATATGAATCCCTCCCTCAAACCCCAAAGATGGTATCTGGAGGTTTGTGCTTGTAATGGTTGAGTAAATCATAAGAATCGGGCAAGATCGGCATCGCGCCGTTTCCGTCGCGCCGTTTTCGACCCGTCCGAGCTATTGCTTCTGGGTCGAGGCCCAAAATTGGCCTTCGGCCCCTTACCATTCGCCCACTTGGCCGGAACCCTAGTCAGCACTCGAACCGTAGGAGTCAACCCGTCCGAGAGACCCTCCTCAAACCGTCCGAGCCAGAACTTTTTGACCACGTGGCACATTCGGCCTTGTGCCATTCTGCCTGTCCGAGTGACCCGTCCGAATTTCAAAATCGGAATTCGGCCACACCCAAGATTCGACCCTCGGCCAACTGCGGTTCGACCTGTCTGAATTAGCCTGTCCGAATCTGTGAAACCTGCCATTCGGCCTGTCCGAGTAAAAATCATTCGAGCCAGATTTGGAGAATCGGCCCTTGACCCCATGCCATTCGGCCCGTCCGAGTAACCCACTCGGACCCTGCAATTCGAACCACTTGGTCTGAATGCAACTTTTTGATCAAAGTTGTCAGAAATTTGACCCGACCGGCAAACGCGCATTAGCGTAACTTGTCAAAACCCTTTGGGTGTTCAGAACTTGATTCTGGCACACGGGATAAGAGAAATTGTAGTACACAGTCGCTTAGCAGTGGGTAGTAGACAGTTGAGGGATCCACGAACTGGGACGCAAGCCGCTGAGCCACGAGGACCTGATCGATCGGAAGCAAACAAGGAAACATACAAGGAGTCCTAAACCTTGACTAAACGGCCGGAAAATGGCCTACAAGCCTATCAGGCCAGAAACGAGCGAGAGTGAGTGAGGCACCGAGGAATTGCTTGCTACACTCACATTGAATTTTGCACTTGAAGTACACTTAAGGAAACTGAAAGCCTGATTGGGCACAAGTGCATGAGGAACAACATACTCACCGAGTGGCTGTAAATTAAGAATTGTATTCAGTAAATAAGGGAACTCACTCAAATAAATCGCTCAAGGAACCCACCAATAGGAGAGGACCCAGGACGTAGACAAACACGTAAAGCGCAGGAGAGAACCAAGCGATGAGCGCCAACAACAAGGACATGTCACGACTAGTCAGCCTGATCGACAGCGCAGCGAGGCGCAAGAATTCGACCATGACGGAGGAAGGCTCAGACCATGGGTTTACCGAGGAGCTCGATGTGAGCGCATTCCTAGACGTTATATAGCAAATGATGAGCAGTTACGATGCGCATGCCCGGTACGAGCACCGTGGCAGGACGGCAGATGCAATCATTACAGACCTAGAGGAGGAGAGAAGGCTAGCCGCAAGGCATTGCAAGGCATAGCCGAGTATAATAGGGATCAACAAGCCAGGAGCCTAAGGCAAAGCATGGAGCTGCATGAGGTGCAACGAGTGCTAAACTTGGTTGGCCGGAACCGAACGGACCAAGAAAGAGCACTAGAGGGAGACCTGACGCTGAGCGAGCTCCTCATGAAACGGCTGCTTGATAACACCGCAGTAGAGCAGAGTGCCACTACACTAGCGACGTTGCTGCTTGTAGGGTTAGGGGCAAACCAGGGCTCAAAGAGCCAGGCCAAAATACCGATTGTTGCCAAGCAACTCGACAAGTACCAGCCACATGACGATCCGTACAGCTTTGTCGAGCAGTTTGAGCAAGTCTGCGAAGCCAATGGCCTCAACGACCGGACTCAACGTTCGCAAGCATTCTGACTTTGCTTAAGCGATAAGGGTAGGATGTGGTATACAAGCTTGGATACCATAGAATGAGCCAACTTCAATAACCTCAAGGATCTCTTCGTCAAGAGGTTTGTCGAGCCCGGATACTCCGACAACCTGCTAGTACGCTTGATGAATGTCGATGAATGTCAAACAGAAGGAGAAGGAGGGCATCTGTGACTATGTGACCCACGTGAGAAGTAAGGAGGGACGAGTATTTAGCAATCTCCTGACCACACTAGTGACCACCCCTGTAACATTTGGCCTGGGAGATCTGCTTAAGCAGCACCCTGCCCTATGGCATGACCTTAGGCAGTGGGTCGAGGGCTCACAAGAGCAGGTCATGGTAGACCCTCAAGACCAGGATGCAGAAACACAATTGCCCAGTCTAACGCTGCACTCTGTACCTAAATCTTTGCACGTCAACACCTTTTGGGAAGGCTCTGAGATGCACGCAGTCCTGCCGGTCCTAGCCCTGGGTGACGCAACAAGGAAGGGAATCGTAGACACGGGAGTCGGGGTTAGTGTGCTTAGCCACGCGGTGCTGCGGACTTGGGGAAACCCGTCTGTCGAAGCTGCTAGGTTTAACGTCACACTAGCAAACGGTATGAGAGTGAAACCATTCGGGGTCCTGAAAAATTGGCCAGTGAAGATCGCAGGAGTCCAGCTCTCCGTTGACTTTATAGTCATGAAGGGAGTGGACTACGATGTCCTATGAGGCCGGCCCTGGATGCGCAATGCTAGAGTCATCGAAGACTGGGGTAACAACTTGATCTTCCTTGGCAATAGAACTAACGCCGTATGAATAGAGATGGACACTTGGAAGACCTCACCAGTCAACCTGGACGCCATCTCTGCTATGCTCAAAGGGAACACTCAGGTCAGGAAGCCCTATGAGTCCTTGACCAAGTATATCCCATACCCAGAGGATGAGCAGGATTGGATGCACGTCCTTGCTACAATTGACCTGCCGTTCTCTGACCAGGAGGCGTACGAGCAGACCTTTCTACGGTCACCAAGACAAACGGAACACTTTCTATGCCACTCTACATGATGGCAGCAAGCCCCCATGGAGGGCCTAAGCCTGTTACCTTCCAAGTGCCTTCCAACAAAAGGGAACTCCAGGGAATACTAGAATACTTAACAAACCAGCTAGCGGGCAACTCAGCCGCCAACTTCAAGCCGCTCCAGGACCTCTTGGAGGATTCCAAGTGGCAATGGACCAGGGTGCACGAGCTGAACCTCATGTATAACTGGGCCTTGGTTCCCGACCAACGAGACAAGGCAAAGCAAGCCTTGGGAGATGATGAGCAGTCGAGTGATAAAGATTCATGTGATGAATACAGACTGCCAATCCTTCAGTGATGAAAGCGAGGGTGAAGTGGATACCATAGAGTACGACATTGAAGGACGAGAAATTGAGCAGATACGGGCAGACGCCAAGCCGCAGAAAAAACAGGCCCTTATAATGGACCAAGGAGTCATGTGTATGAAATGTGATCGTGCTTGGTTGGAATGCATAGGAGCCGTAGACCTTGAGCAAGCCGGCCTAGCCCAACCAGGAACGACATCAATACTTAGAACCGAATTGCCATCTGAACTGCGGCCACCAAGGGGAGACCACCTCTTCTAGTGAAAATGGAGGGTTTGACTCTGAATCGGAAGTTACTTCTGATAGCGACCCAGAAATCCCCAGGCCACCCATGACTAGACGCACCAAGGGGGACTTACTCGTCCACCTGAGGCGCATACGGTTATGGCAAGATGAGGGCAAAGCGTCCCAAGGATGCTTTGCCCTGGAAGGGGAAGTACCCCGACCGGTGTTCATTGTCGAGGACTTGACTACTGAAGAAGAGTTGAGTCTTGTCGCTCTCTTGCGGGAGTACATAGACGTATTTGCTTGGTCCTTAGATGAGCTACGAGGGGTAGATCCGAGTGTTGTGACTCACAGCATACCCATGACATCGGATGCAACGTCGGTCAAGCAGTGACCGTACCCCATGAATCCAAAGCACGCTCATGCTGTCAAAGAAGAAATCAACAAGCTGATGAGAGCTGGATTCATTTACGAAATTGAGCACATAGACTAGGTGTCGCCCATAGTCATTGTGATGAAGAAGAATGGCAAGATTTGAGTGTGCATCAATTACAAGAAGGTGAACGCTGCTACGAAGAGAGACAACTACCCCTTGCCGTACACTGAGCACATGTTTGAGAGAGTGGCAGGCAAGGAAGCCTACAGTTTTCTGGATGGCTTCTCGGGGTACAACCAGGTGCAAGTGCATCCTGCAGACAGGCACAAGACCGCCTTTGCCACTGAGTGGGGTGTCTTTGCGTACGTAGTCATGCCCTTCGGGTTAACCAATGCCCTCGCCACCTTTCAACACCTTATATGCACCATATTCAAGGACATGCTTCGCAAGGAGTTGGAGGTCTTTGTTGATGACCTGTGTGTCCATTCGACCTGGATTGAACACCTAGACAAACTCCGCACGGTCTTTGAACGGTGTCGCTTATATTGCATTTCCCTGAACCCCTTGAAATGTCAGTTTTGGGTGAAGCACGGATGCATCTTAGGACACGTGGTGTCGAAGAACGGCATTGCCACGAACTTCTCGAAGGTCAGGGTTATCGTTGACCTTCCACCCCCAAGTAATTACAAGGGAGTTCAATGCTTCTTAGGTCACACAGGATACTATCGGTGGTTTGTACTGAACTATGCACTGATCGCTAGGCCATTGTACAAGCTACTAATCGTCTTCGAGTGGACCGAAGCATGCCAACGGGCGTACGAACAATTGAAAAAGGCTCTAACAACGGCACCGATTCTACGAGCCCCGGACTGGACCACTACCTTCCACGTACACATTGACGCCTCTAAGTTTGCCATGGGAGCAGTGTTGTGCCAACCGGGTGAGTATAACTTGGACTACCCAGTGAGCTTTGCTAGCAGACAACTCACTGAGACGGAGATGAATTATTCAACAACAGAAAGGGAGGGACTAGCCATGGTGTTTGCCATGAAGAAATTCCGGCACTATCTACTAGCCACACCTTTCATTTTCTTCGTGGACCATCAAGCCCTGGACTACTTAGTGAACAAACCTTGTGCTACAGGATGCATAGCTCGATGGCTCCTCCTGCTCCTAGAGTTCGATTTCTCTGTGGTGGTACGAAAGGGAAAACAGCATTACATGGCTGATCACATGTCCCGTATACCCACAGGAGAAGCAGCTGGACAAGGCATCATTGACGAGTTACCTGACGCCCACTTATTCCACCTGTCTAGAGAGAGAGACCTATTTAAGGCTGATCTGACGCCATACTGGGCAGATGACATAGTCTAAGTGCTCGAGCACGGATACCTGAGCGACCAATAGAAAAGGCACGACTTAGGCACTTAATATTGAAGCTCCAGCCCTACCAGCTGATTGCAGGCCAACTCTATAGGTTGGGGCAAGACGGATTGCTGCGAAGGGGTGTGTGTGAACATGAGATGCATGATGTGCTCTCAAAAGCGCACAACGGCATTACAGGTGGACACTTTAGCGGAGACACGATAGCACGGAAGGTATTGTAGTCCCAACTATGGTGGCCCACACTTTTCCGCGATGCCAAGCGATTTGTCAAGCATTGTGATGAGTGCCAGTGGGCAAAAGTTTCGATTCGTAAGGATCAAATGGAGTTAACCCCAATTATTGCTCGCCAACCCTTCGAAAAATAGGAAATTGACTTCATAGGACCAATCAGCCCCACAGCACAATACTCACAAGCCAAGTACATCGTGGTGGCCACGGATTACCTCACGAAATGGACATAGGCAATAGCAACACAGAAAAACGACGCTAGAACGACTACCAAGTTCTTATGGGAGCAAGTGATCTCGCGCTTCGGTTGCCCCATCGAACTAGTTAGCGACCAAGGCACACACTTCATCAACGAAGTGATAGCACATCTCCTATCACCTTTCTTATCATCCATCGCAAATCCTCGCCATACTACCCTCACACTAATGGCCAGGTAGAATCAACTAACAAAATTCTTATGAACATCCTGACTAAGGTAGTCTCATCCTCAAGAAGCCACTGGGACAACAAGTTGATGGCAGCCTTGTGGGCCTACTGCACAGCTTATAAAATGGCCGTCGGTCAAACCCCCTTTAGGTTGACCTATGTGGAGCCCCAAGAGGAACACCAAGGAAAATGAATTCTCTTGCAAGAAAATCTATCTTGTAACATCAACAAGCTTGTTTATCATGTTTCATATGATCACAATGAAGAAAAGAACACCAGGCACAACAAATCTTTATACAGCATCATGTAGATCTCCCACGGTTTTGATAGAATCTGCCACATTCTTCAACATCTTCACAAAATCCATCAATAGAACAAAGAAAGAAAAGGAATACACCATCTTTGAATGGAAATACATCACATTGTATTCATCTTCAATATCTTCATAGTCTTCTCTCTCAATCTCTCATATACAATCACTATGTTTGAGTAGAATTGGCTATCTTTGACTCTCTCTCTCTCACTCAATCAATAATACATCATATCCTCTCTACAATCTCTCAAAAATCACTCTCAATAATCCCTCTTAGGTCGTGGATACCCCTCCCAAGAGGTATGTCTGATATGAAGAGTCACCAGAGCCACTACAGTGTCCTTTCGTAGCTCACTACTGTCACTTCACTCTAGTCTTCACTTGAGTCTTCAGCAGCTACTTCTTTAAGCTCTTTTACACTTGTATTCACCTCTTTCCAAGGCTAGAAAACTTTCCCAAGCTACACTCTCATCCATCAGGACACATACAGAAGCATATAGAACAGTCACAGAACAGCTACAGTACAGAACAGAACAGAACAGAGACAGAAGCTCTACAGAAGACCTACAGAAGGTTACAGAAGGTCATCAAAACCACATAACTCATTCTCAAACCATTCCAAACTCTCACAAACCATTCAATAAACTTTCACAAGATCTCAATCTTCATCAATCAATACTCCATCCCTCCTTACAGAAGACAATCAGAACAAAACAGAGCAAAACAGAACAAAACAGAAGGTATACAGAACCAATCAAAACCTATCAGAACATCACAGAACCACCAATAAACATCATGATCTTCCAAAACCCAATCAATATCATCCAAAACACTCTCAAACCACTTCCAAATCAATCAATCATCTCATAAAATCAACCATTCAGCTCTCAAAAACAACAAAAATCAGCCAAAAAACAAGTCATTTCAACACTCAACATATCCCCACACTTAATAAGGAAGCGTCCACGACCTAGGAAAAGGGAATACAAGTTCAGGGAAAAGCTCAACTTTGATCGTCAATATCCCTTCAAAAAGAATCCATCCACCACGACCCCAACTTATAACCTATTTCTAATATAAACATACAAAGAAAGGAAAACCCTTTATACATTAACACCACTTATCAAACTAAAAATCACAACAAATTTATAAAGGATATAAGAGTTTACTTCTTCGTCATCAGCATCAGCTTCAACTCTCCATCCACGACCCCATCAGCACAATTCTCCAAAATGTAGCTTGTACACGAAATCCAATCCAATAGAAAACCACCACGTTTGTTTGACATAAATGAACTCACAACACAAACACTACACACAACACAACCATCTGAATGACTCCTCCAAAAAGAGAGATTTTCATTAAAAAGCATCCACTATACATGGGAAAGGTATCAATGAAGATGATCCCTCTTGAAAGATTGATGTTGTCGGAAACGATCCACAGACAAGGATTCATCTACAAAGTTTTTAGGAGGATTTTGAAAAAACTGGAGACAGCACATCCTTTCCAACAGGACCAAGTATCTGCTAGGCAAACAAAGGGCATGAAAATACAATATATCCAGCTGCTGGGAATCAATATTCACATTGACATTCATGCATAACTTTGGAATAGGCTTGGAATCATTATGAGAGTGCCTATGCATATACGCCAGGTACCAAGCAAAGTGAGCAGTTAATCTCACTGAAGGATCTGCAGACTGTGAATACTGCTGGGCAAAATGAACATAGTTCTCATAAGCTTGACTGGAAGCTGTCCATTCTCCTGGAATTACTGGCCAATTGATCTGAGGTCCTGTAAGGCAATCATCCGAACTCCATCCCCTTCTTCTGGAAATCTGATTATCAAACCCGTCATAGTCACTAACCAACTGAGGTGGTTGAGATATAGATGTGTTAGGAGAGGGTAGTGGAATAAGGAAAAGTGGATGAAGGGAGGGATAGGAAAAATCATAAACGGAAGAAAATGTTAAAGAAGGAGTGGTAGAAATTTGGAGGGAATCACTAAGGAAGGGTGTTAACTGATAAATAGGAAATGTAGAGGGTACATTAATGGATGGAGAAGAACAGGGTGGAGAAGGGGAAAATACCCTATCCTCAATAAAGGAACAGTAAGTAAAAATGGGAATTTGAGGGAAAGATGAAGATTGGAAAAGAAGGGGTAAAATAGTGGTGGAATTAGATTGACAAAGGGAAAAATATATAGCATAGCGGTGAGCCATTTGTTGGTAATAGAGGAGGGTAGGAACAGAAGGTCCTAAGACAGATCGTCTATGATTGGCATCAAAGAAGGTAGAATCAAACGGATTATATTTGGAAAGATAGGCTAAGAGATCCATCCTCAGTTGATTAGTACTCTGGGCAGAGGTAGGAGCTGTGTTTTGTCTTTGATTTAGGACCACAGAATCAATCATGGGATGCCACGAATTATCATGACAATCAGCCACTTTGGAGGAATAACTCTGGAACATGTCAGCTATGTGCAACTCCAAATGATTGACATACAAAACAGCCTGTAAGACCACATCCCCCACATACCATGCCATATCCACCTCATCTGGAATTAACAAGTCTCCTCGTAGATACATGTATGACATCAACATGGTATCTGGCGTGACAGAATCTTCAAACACCATTCTGATTACCTCTGTTAGCAACTCAGTAGACCAAGCCCCACTCCATCCATCCTCTGGAAGAGGTAAATCCATCGTGGAAAGCTTCATATAGAAAACCAACTTTTGTAAGTGGTAGTGGACAAAGAAAGAATGGTCTGGTGAGACATATTCCTGAAACTGTTCAAATGTAGACCATAAAAAATCCATTCTGGACTACAATCTTTCCACTTTATCTTGGAATAAAGGGCACAAAGTAGCTTGTCTCTGAAGAGCAGCCAAGTCCTGCTGTGAAAGAGAAGGAATCAAGGGAACATTAGGGCTTGGAGGAACAGAGTGGGACTTTGCAAGTTGATCTTGCAACTGCTGGATTTGGGAGGCTTGGGTTGCCACTGTGTCAGTAGCAATCTGTAAAGCTGAAAGTTTGTCATCTAAGATAGCTTGGAATTCCTGTGCTTCTCTAGACATCCTCTCCTTCTCCTCTGAAAGGCTAGTAACCTGTGATTGAGCCTCTAGTAACTGGATCTTCAAAGAAGAAATCTCATCGCTTTGGGTGGCAATTAGTTGGGTTTGCTGTTCCATTTGCTTAAATAAATCGGCGAGGGTATCCTTAGTAGAAGCTAACTCAGATGTTGCCTTATGCAACTGGTCCTTAGATTGCATGAGCTCTTCATAAAAAGACGCGTACAGCTGTTGAACACAGGCTGTCATGGATAATTCAATGGAGCTCTGAATATCTTTACAGAGAAAAGGAATTGCATCTCTTGAGACGAGACTGTTCAGGGAGGGAACTAATATCTCCAAGGATCCCTCGCGATGTGCTCGGAACAGGTTATTACAAGTGAGATACCCAGGGAGATCACTGCCAGAGGTAGCAGGGATGGAGACTGAAGGAAGTACGGAAGGAGCTTTATCCGCTACCCTCTTCAAGCGTTTGCGCTGTATGACTAGGGGAGGCGGAGAATCATCATCCTCTATGTCAATGGGTGCTGACTCTTCTGAAGGTGGAGGAGGAGGTACTGGATCTGATGGAGGAGGTGGAGGCACAGTCTTCTGTAAACCTGAATAGGTCAAGAAGGCGGACAAATATGATCCATATGTGACATTGGTAACATTACCCCTGGTGACTTTTACGAAATGCTGATCCATTTTAGTGAGGAGGTAAGTGCTCCAATCAATAGCAACTCCTTTCAACACCATCCTGGAAGCTGTGAAAAGCTCTTTGGACAAATACTGGGATGGTGTTTTGGCAGGCATAAACCTGTCCTGGAGAAACTGACAGATCGTCTTCCATACGGGATCAGTGATCATAGAAAAGGAAACTCCTGAAGAGTTGATCACCTTCTTAACATCCAGCATTTCTCGTGTCTACTTTTGCAACAGCTTTAGAATCTCTTCATTAGAGAAGAGCTGACGAGTGGTCACAAAAGGTTCACCTTTGGAGGGTAGAGATAGAGCCTTCTCTAAGCCGCGAGGTGTCAAAGTCATAGAAATGCCCTGGACTAGTCCTGTCTTCTTGCTGTAAGAGGCCAGAAACTCATTACATAACGACGGATCCTCTGGAAGCAATGGAAAAGAAGTAGCCACAAAAGCAGCAAGGCCCGCCTTCGTGAGAGGCTCAAAAGTAAGTAGGGAAGAGTAATCCCTACTGACTAATGGGACATACTAGATAGGGGGAGGAGCGTGAGAAGGCGCCATTCAGATGGTTACACACACACCACAAATACAAACAATCAAGGAGAATGCCTGCAAAGCAACATACAGAAAACCAAGGATAAGAGAATAACCAAACAAGAAAACGTGACTCGACCAACTAACCCCAAGCAAACCACATCCTAGAAAAAATTCGGCATGACCTTGAGACAAATGCGACCGAAAGCTTCATGCGATGCATCAGACAAACACCCAGAACCCCGTATCAGGCAAGAAAAGAAAAAACTGCATACCGTACCCTTAACCGTAACAAAGACAGTAAACCAAAACATCAGCACATCTGACACATATCAAGACTACATCGGTGATAAACCAGGACTGGACCAGGAAAATAACTCTAATGACTGCGCATACCCATCCCACGAAACGGTTCATTAAAAAGGGGAACTAAGTGTAGTGAGGGGGAATTAATTTAATGAAGGGTTCATTTTAATAAATTATTAAGAAATGGGTGAATTTTTATCAGGTGATAAACCTTAGCAAGAAAACGGCGGTTCCTTCATATAAATTAAATTACCAATTATTAGGTGAAGCGGTGCATTAATTCGATTCCCGGAGTTCGATACCCGACGGGGTCTCTAAATGCAAGTTCATTGATTACAAATTAAGGTGATGTGGAGCGCTTTTTTGCCAGCGCGTGCTCATGTGACAGCTGGTTGATTTTAATTAAAAATTTAAAGTGCCTCTGTAGCGCACGTAGCGCGTGCTAAGTGAACGATGGGTTAATTTGTAAGTATAAAATGGTGTGTTTAGTGCGAACGCGCCTGCCATGGTGGTCTTGAGGGTTCTTTTTTAAAAAAATTAATCGTGGGTTTTGGGGTAGCTGAAAAAAAAAAGAAATAAAAGGGAAAATACCTGGTAGTGGGTGTATGAAAATGCAAAGAATGCGCTCTCCTCAATCCAAAAATATCTGGATATTGGTTGCTAGACGGTTAGTTGGTGTGTGGAGGAAAAATGTGTTGTTTATATTGTTTTTTTTTAAATTTGCGAGGAATTTAGGTGTGAAAGGAAAGATGATAACAACTAAGAAAAATATGCCAAAGATAAATAAAAATGGTAAGGGAAGTGTTAAGAATTGTTCAGAAATTAATTTGGAATTTTTAAGCATTTTTAATGAATTTTTATCATATTTTTGGTTATTTTGAAAAAAAATTAGAATTTTAAAATGGGCAAAAATATTTTATTTTATTTTATTTTTGAAATTTACAGGTTGAGAAAAAATATGGCCATGGGTTGCAAAAATAAAAGGAAAGTTGTCTAGATTTTTCGGGATTTTTTTCAAAATTGAAATGAGTTTTTAAGGATTTGTTGGGTATTTTTCAATGTTTGTGTTGGTTTTTGGTGTTTTGTTGTTTTATTGTTTTTTTTAAAAAAATTAATTGGTTGTAAATATGGGTGCCATGTGTAAAAATAATGTAAAGTGAAAAAGGAATGGAAAAAAGGTTAAGGGGGGGGGGGGGGGGTGAGAGGAATTTTGAAAAATTGTTTTAGAATTGGTTGGGGTATTTTTGACTAATTTAAAATGAGTTTGTGTTTGTTGGTGGTTTGGTTTTTTGTCTTTGTTTTTCAGGTAATGTTGAATAAATTTGGAAAATATGAATTTATGTTTTCATTTTTATTTTTGTTGAAATTGTGTAATAGGAAATTTCAGGCTATAAAGATATATATATATAATGATGGAAAAAAGTGTCAGGAAGTTTCAATAATATTGCAAAATGTTTGTCAAATTCGTTTAGGATGATTGTTTTTTTGGTTTGTTTTTTTTAAAATAAAAAATTTGAAGTGTGTTTAATGGAGGTGTGAATGTTTTTTATAAAAAAATGATATTCGAGATGCCAAAAGGAATACCTGGACACTCGTGACAGCTGCGCATGCATGAACCAGCACGCACCACCGCACGGTCAACTCCAAACGCGCATCCCACGCGTGAACAGCTGCTAAAAGACGCACCCGCACGAACAACGCGCGTGCAACGCCGCGGACGCGACAACCATGATCGAACACGATAAAAAGAAACACCGCAACACCGATGGGAGGTGGTGTAGATCCGGTGGGTGGGAGTGTGGATTCGTTGGAGTGGACACGTGGGACCGCGGCGAGAAGGGGTAAACCGGAGGTAGGGTAGGGAGGGCGTGCTTAGGAAGGGATGGTGGGAATGGGGATTTGGGTAGGGGGGTGTGGTTAGGTGTGTGATGGGGGCTTGGGTGGGGGTGGTGGGTTTGGTTTGCTGTGAGGGAAGGGGGGAAAGGGGACTTAGGGAGAGGGTGTGTGTGATGGGGGGGAAGGGGGGCTTAGAGGAGTGATGGGTGTGGGTGTGATGTGGGGTGGTGTGGTGTGGTGGGAAAAGGGGGGACAGGGGGGGCGTGCAGGGACACGTGGAGGAGCCCACGGCAGATGGCGGGGCGTGCAGGCGGCCAACGGCGCGGGGCGCAGGGAGCACAGTCCAGCGGACGACGTGGAGGAGCCCACGGCAGATCGCAGGCATCGGCGACGTGGGCAGGGGGGCGGAGGCGCAAGTCGCGGGCAGAGGGACGGGGGCAATGGCGAGTAGGGGGCGCGAACAGCATCGAAGGCGAGGGCCAGGGTGGCTGCAGGCGGCGAGGAGGAGGGCGCACGGACGGTGCCGTCGGCAGGGCGTCGTCAGAGGATGGGCGTCAGGGCGCAGGGCACCACGGGCGAAGCAGGGAGGGGCGCAGAGGACGGTGCGATGGCGGCTTCACGGCGGCCAGGGCGTCCCACAGGTGGCGTTGGGAGGGGAAGAAGGGTAGGAGAGGAGGAGAAGGGTAGGAGAGGTGGAGGAGGAGATGAAGAAGAGGGAGGAGAAAATGGAGGAAAGGGAGGGAATGGAGGACGAGGGGAGAGAAGGAGCACGCAGAGGAGAGACGGTTGGGGGGGAAAGGGTCGGGATAGGGAAGGGTGTCCATGGGGGGGGTGGAAAAGGGTGGGAGGGGATGGGCAGGGGCCCATGGGGGGGTGGGGGGTGTCCAAAGGGGTGCCCAAGGGATGGGGTAGGGGTAAGGGACATGGGGTGGGTAGGGGTCCAAGGGAAGGGGTAGGGGTAAGGGACATGGGGGGGGGAGGGGGGGGCGGGTCGGGGGCCAAGGGAAGGGGTAGGGGTAAGGGACATGGGGGGAGTAGGGGTCCAAGGGAAGGGGTAGGGGTAAGGGACATGGGGGGGGTACCTATAGGCACCCGGGGGTAGTCCATGAAAAAGAATGGGCAGGGGGGCCCATGAGAGGGAAAGGCGTACCTCCGTCCCGCGCCCGTGCGCGAGGCGGAGTAAAAAAATTTACCGTGATAGGATCGAAAGAGCGCCCGGATGATGGGACGAGGCATGCGGACGCGACCGGGGCGTGTGGAGACGCGGGAAATGGAAAACGGGCGCGTTCACGCGCGGGACGAGTAGCGTGAAAACACATAAAAATAAAGAAAAATCAATATCTCCCAATCCGGACGTCAAACAAAAATATCGTAAAAACAAAAAGTGGGCAGAACGACAGGGGGATAACAGGGAAAATAGACGATGGAGGTTCCGGGAAGGGTAAAGGGCGGTCACGTGCAAAAAACACAAAAAATGAACCAAAAAACACAATGAAAAATTAATAGTGGGAGATCCGTGCATCGGAATGAGGTGCAAGAAAAAGGAAAACTATGCAAAAAGACGTGCTCGACAATCCTATGACATCAAAATAGAGTTCGGACTGAGATAAGGCACGTTCACGTGGGAAAAACCCAAAAAACAAACCTGAAAATGGGATCGGAAATTAATATCAGACAAACCGTGCGCCGGAATGACACGCAGTAAGAAGGAAAAATGTCCACAGGAAGGAGTGGCACAGGGTTATCATGTTAAACCGCAGTTCCGGTGGAAATAGGAGGGGTTCACATGTGAAAAACTCCAAAAATACGCCCAAAAACTCATTTAAAAATTAAGAAGTAAAAATCCCGAAGGCGAAAGAGGATGGAGGAAAAAGGAAAAAGGTAAGGGAAGGCATGGGGGACACGACTGTCAAACCAAATTGGAATTCCGATGCAAATAGGGCAGGTTCACATGGAAAAATGTCAAAAAGACGCATGAAAAAGTCGTAAAAAACCGGAAAATTAATAATGGACAAACAGTGCATCGGAATGACACGGAGTAAAAAGGAAAAATGTCAGGGAGAAAGTGGTTGTCAGGGCTAGGACGTCAGATCATGGTTTCGAAGCAAGCAAAGCGTGTTCACATGGAAAAACGGCTAATTTGCGCAAAATGTGTCAAAAATTAATAACTCAAAAACCGTGCACCAGAACATGGGTAGGTAAAAAGGAAAAATGGTTAGGTCAAAGGGAGGAACAGGGCTATAAGGTTGGATTTGGACTTCGGTGAACGTAGGGTGCATTCACATAGCAGGACCTTAAAATCAGGGAAAGAAGGAAAACTGTAAGGAAACAGCCCCAAGGGTGGGGGGAACATAACCGGGTGGGTGGGAAGGGACCCCATCAGGGTAAAAGCAAGTCATGGCATACATGCATGAGCAGGTTAAGGCATATGCAGAGGGGTAGGCAATGTAGACGCGCAAGGACGCGTCCCCACACTTAAGACCTTAACGGATAGGATTAACCGAGCAACAGGGACCTAGGACCACGCCACAGACCATCCAATAACATCCCCACACTTAAAACATGACCATCACTGAGAAACAAAAGTTGTAGGGTTAGAAAAACTTGGCCCATTTTGTTGAGGAGCAAAGTAAGGGTGAGTGTCGATGGCATGTCCAGTGTTGTAGTCGGCGCTGGAGGTACCAAGGCATCTTCTCGGCGCACGTCCTTCATGGAAGGGACCACGCAGCAGCACCCAGGGAGGTAGCTAATGGAATGAATCACAGGAAATGCGTTGTCGATGAGGGATACTACACTCAACTCGCAGTCACTCAATTGGAATGAAAGAACAGTCACTCGCCCCATGACTAATATCACTTGAGGAAGAATGATTAAAACCCATATCTCATATCCGGTTGAGAAATCAACAAGGGGAAATGGTACAGAAGGAGTATGCCAGGGTGCATATTTGATGGTGCATTAGTGCGTCCAACCCATCTGGCACAGGTGCAAGAAGGAAGGCAAGGGAGCCTTACAGTGTAGTATACAGAACAGGGTAGCGTGTCTTGTGATGAGACGGAAAAAACCCATCCCGTGGGTGCATAGGAAAACTGGAACATACCTGACTCCAAGCATCGTAACATCCCTCAATCTCACCTCTCGGTATTTGATTGAAGAAACTCCAGTCACACTCAACCCACCCTCTGTCTCACTCTCGGTTGATAGATACAGAAGGGCAGCCTTTTCCTGAAACCCATTGATGTAATCCTCATGGTCACTTGTGCAAAGGTTGTATGCGATCTTTTCAATCTTTGCAGGGTCTGTTGATATCCCTTGTGCAGAGACAATGTGGCCCAACAGAACTCCAGAAGAAACCCCAAAGATGCATTTGTCGGGGTTGAGGGAAATCCCATACTCCCGGCATCGGTCAAAGCATTGTTCCAGGTGCTCCCAATATTCAGGGATCAAACTATAGACACAGAAGTCATCCAAGTATACTTCAATGAAGTCGTGTAGATGATTTTGAAATGTGGCCATCATGACTCGTTGGAAAGTAGCAGGGGCATTGCAGAGTCCAAACGGCATCACTCGGTAAGCGTAGGTCCCCCATTCTGTGGTGAAGGTTGTTTTGGATTGGTCTTCTTCTGCGATTTGGACTTGGTTGTATCCGCTGAATCCATCTAGAAGGAAATAAAGCTCATGTCCTGCCACTATGTCCAACAGTTGGTCTATGAAAGGGATAGGAAAGTGATCCTTCTTCGTCTTGGAATTAAGCTTTCGGAAATCCACACATATTCGCAATTTGCCATTCTTCTTGGGTACAACCACGATGGGTGAAACCCATTCACTATTTGCCATTGGATAAATGAACTCGGTTTCCAGAAGCTTCAGCAGCTCCGCTTTCACCAATGTGGAATAATTCGGATTCATTCGCCTCTGTCGTTGCCGTACTGGCTTGGCATCAGGCTCCAAGTCAATATGATGTTGACATATTGTGGGATCAATCCCCTTGAGGTCTTTATAGGACCATGCAAACACATCCAAATTTTCTTTCAACAAGTTGTACAAGGTTGACAACTCCTCTTCTGGGAGGCTGTTACCCACCTTCAAGTGGCGTTCAGTGCCTTCTGCATCCACAAAGGTTAACTGCCTTTCACCTTCTACTTCACGGATAAAGGTTCCACGGACTGCTTTTGGATACAGATCCGACTCCTTCAAGGGAGTGGTGTCCTCTTCTGATGTCCCACTAGAACCAACTTCTTCTTTTGGTGGAGACTTAGGTTGCTCCTTAAGATGCTGGAATGGGATTAGAGCCGTCTCGGGTTTGGTTTCAAGATTAATTACCTCTTGACTTGAAGACTCCTCTTCTGAAGATGACCCATCTAGGAACGTCACATAACAGGGACTCTTTGATGCCTGTTGGGTTGGTGGGATTGGTGCTTGTTGGCACGGTGCATCATCATCATCTTTCTTTGGCAAGGATGGGTGAGGATGGCATGAGCCACTATTGAAAGACGGCTTGTTCTTCTTAACCCACGTCTTATAAGAATTTTGCATATAAGAAGATCCATTTACCAAACCAAATGGTACCATTGCCATTCAGTCCCATAGCATGAGCTCATCTGCTTCTGAAGCTTCTGGAACTTCTTCTCCAAATGTATCCTCTTCGGGTGGAATAGACTCTTCTAGCTCACTTTCATAACCTTCTTCGTCCATATCATATCCCTCCTCTTCTGTCTCTGTCTCTGCTTCTGCTTCTGTCTCTGCGTCTGCTTCTACTTCTGCTTCTGTCTCTGCGTCTATAGGAGCTCTGTAACAGAAGAACAGATTCTCTGTTTCCTCTCCTACCTCTGTCTCTGGCTCTGCTATGGCCATGTAACATGGAGAGCAGTACATCCATGCTTCTATCTCACTGTCGGAAGTGATCTCAGAAGTCATTCCTGGTTCAGGCAGGAAGTATTCACCCATTGATAATGGCTTTGCATCTTTTGGAAGTCGGCTTACAGTATCCACTGTTAAGGAATGTACCACTGTTTTCTTGGGAAGGATCTGTTTAACAGCATCTTCGTCTGCTGATGTTCCATCTGTAGCCTCATTAGGGGAGTCAGAAGATAATTCCAAGGAGGTGGATGTTGAGATATCGAGCTCCACTCGTGATACGCCAGGGTGACCGTTGTCTATTTATGTCACCGACTTGTCAGTTGCAGACGCGGTTGGTACACCGCCCATGAATAATAGCTACATGATAGCTATCCTTATCTACTCTAGTTCGTGGCTCAGTTAGTATGCCACCTTAGTTAGTTGAGTTTGGTTTGAGACCCATATATAGGGTTCTTCTATTTCTTTGTACTTGAGTTCTTTTGGCTTACACAACTAAGAAGAGGAAAACTGTTTTTAGCCTCCACCCTTGTGTGTCTTCCCCCATTGTGCAAGCAAGAAAGCTTCAAGCGAGACTCCTTCCTTCTCTCCCACAATCTTGACATGGTATCAGAGCCTTGTTCGTGGTAAGGAGCTCAAGAAAGCAAGCCAAGCTCGCGGTGTTCTGGTAAGAGGAGCAGTGTTGCTTTCATTTTCTGTTTCGGGAGCAGATCTCTGCAGGTAGCACAGCCGAAAAGTGCAGGAGTGCATTGTCTCAGGTTGAGACGCCCTTCGCGGTGAAGCAAGAGGGCAGTATATGCTGCGGGTAAGGGCTTTAGCCCTTTGCGACCTTGTTTTTTTTATTTGAGGCCATTTCGGGGCCTGTTTTGGAGGCGGAAGTTTTCTGTACGCACTCAGGAAAAGGCCCAGTTTCATGCTGTGCAGCCACTGTTCTACAGGTCGGTGAAAAGTTACTGTAGAAATTGCATCGTATGCTTGTGCGCAGAGACATTGGGAGTTACAGAATCATCCCTATTGCCTGTTGATGCAAAATCGTCACTAGGAAGTGACTGTGTGGTCAAATACCACTTTCGCCAGTTTTGCAGATTTTCCCTTGTGAGGGTGAAGCTGTGTTCTTTGCAGTGACAGAATTTTTTGCAATGTTCTGTAATGGCATCTGATTCTCTTTCACAGATTGTCACTGAAAAGCTTGACAAGAACAACTTCCAAGCATGGAAGTTTAGAATGACGAATTTCCTTATGGGAAAAGGATATTGGAAATTTGTTGCAGGAAATGAAGAAGAACCAGTTCTTCCTGATGTTCCCAATCAACAGCAAATGCAGACATTTAAAACATGGCATGAGAGAGCCAGGAAAGTTATGTACTGGCTGTCTATCAGCATTTCAGACTCTATGATTGTGCATATTCAGGATGCAAGTACGCCAAAGGAGGCATGGGATACTCTGTCAAAGATGTATAGCACAAATACGCAAGCCAGGAAAATGCAGCTCAAGCAAGAGTTGCACAATGTGCAAAGAGAAAATATGAGCATCAATGACTACCACATGAAGGTGAAGAAGATTGCAGATGCACTTGCTTCCATTGGGTCGCCAGTGGAAGATGATGATTTAGTTTCTGTGACCTTGAATGGTCTAGGAAAGGATTATGCACAGTTTCGGACATCTATTTCAGTTCGTGAAAGATTTCCTGATTTTGAGGAGTTGATTGCTCTTCTAATTTCTGAGGAGTAGAGAAATGGTGGTGCATCTTCTTCAGGAGGAACTTCAAAAGAAGCTGTCTTCTACTCAAATGCTGGAAGAGGTAGAGGCAGAGGTAGAGGAGCCGCTTTGCAGGCCGTGGCAGAAATCAGAATATGCAGCAAACTCAAGAAAACCAGTCCTATGGAGGAGGATGTGGTAACTCTAGAGGCAGGGGGAGCCAAAGAGGTCGTGGTGGATGGCAAAGAGGCCAAAATGCAAACAGTAATGTTGAATGCTACTATTGTGGTAAAATGGGTCATATGGCTAAAGACTGCTATAAAAAGCAGAATGACATCATGAATGAAAAACTGCAACAAGGAAATTACGCATCCTCTAGTAGACAGGGTGATGACAGAAATGAGCATCTGTTTATGGTGCAGCACATGAACAATTCTGTGACAAGTGCAGAAGAAAGCAACGATGTATGGTATGTTGACTCAGGTGCATCAAACCACATGACAGGTCATGCAGAATGGATGGAGGATGCAAGGAAAATGGAAAAACCAGGATTTGTGGAGACTGGTGATGATACTGCACATCCTATTGTGCAGATTGGAAAAATTCCCTTGTCTATGCAGGATGGGAAAAAGAAATACCTGTCCGATGTATTTCATGTCCCGAATATCACCAAGAATCTGGTTTCTGTTGGTCAAATGGTTGAACAGGGCTTGCAGGTCAGATTTAATCCTCATGGATGCTTTGTTGAGGATATGAAAAATAAAGGTCGCTTGATAGCAAAAGAAAAGAAGAAGGGCAGAATGTTTACATTGGATGCAGACATGTCTGAATTGAGTGCAGCAATGTTTGCACATGGGACCGGTGTAGTTGCAGATATTGATATCTGGCATAAACGCATTGGTCATGTTAATGTACAGCGACTTAAATCAATGCAGGCCCAAAATATTGTTGCAGGTTTGCCGAAATTCAAGGTTGCAGAAATGCATAAGGTATGTGAAGCTTGTCAATTTGGAAAACAGGCAAGGAAACCATTTCCTAGACATGTTCAAGAGAGTAAGAAGACAGTGGAATTAATCCACTCTGATGTGTGGACAACTAAAGCTGCATCTCTTGGAGGCTGTCATTATTTTGTCAGTTTTATTGATGACTATAGCAGAAAAGTTTGGGTGTATTTTATGAAAAAGAAAAGTGAAGTTTTTGGGCATTTCAAAACTCTTAAAGCGATGGTTGAAAAAGAAATAGGCCTGCATATAAAATGCCTAAGGTCAGATGGAGGGGGAGAGTACCTCTCAAATGAGTTTGCAAGGTTCCTGCAGGAGCATGGCATAAAGCAGCAATATTCATGCAGTCATACCCCATAACAAAATGGAGTTGCAGAAAGGAAAAACAGGCATATTGGAGAGGTATCTCGTGCCATGATCAATGAAAAAGACTTGCCAGATTTTTATTGGGCTGAAGCAGTTGCTACAGCAGTCTACATAATGAACAGGACTCCCACTGCAGCAATACATGGAATGACTCCAGAGGAGAGGTATACTGGTAGGAAACCAGATATTTCTCATTTGAAAATTTTTGGTTGCATTGCCTATGTACATGTGCCAGATGAGTTGAGATCCAAGTTGGATCCAAAAGCTGAGAAGTGCATCTTTATTGGTTACTCTCTGCAGCAAAAAGGGTATAAATGCTATAACCCTTCTACTCGTAAGTTTACAGTGAGCAGAGATGTTGTTTTTGATGAGATGAGTAGCTGGTATAAACCAGTAAATGTGATTGATGATGTAGATGCACAAAATGGTAATGCTGCACAGAATTCACAGCAGCAGTCACAAAATATTAGTGGACCTGGGGCATCCTCTAGCAGTGGTTCACATTCTTCGCCATGGACAGGCAGATTGAGATCAGGAGAATCTTCTCAAAGCAATGCAGATAGTGGTATGCAAGTATCACGAAAAGGAAAAGAGAAGGTTGATCAGCCCATGTTTGATGTGAATGCAGGTCACTCTTATGTGGATGGTGAATCCAGTGGCTCAGAATAGAGCATTGATGATGAGTTGGGTATTCCTTCTATTGTTACACCTGGAGTAAGGAAGACCAGGGATGTTTTGAGAGCACCTGGGAGTGAACCTACTTTGCGTAGGTCTACGAGAGCTAGGTATCCTGTGGATAGGCTGAAATATGATGGATTTACAGCCATTCACTATGCATATATGGTCAAAGTGATACAGGAACTAGAACCCACTTCTTTTGAGCAAGCCATGGGAAAAGAAAAATGGGAGAAAGCCATGGATGAAGAAATGGATGCCTTGGAAGCAAATGCTACATGGGAGTTAGTACCTTTGCCTAAAGGTAAGAATGCAATTGGCTGTAAGTGGGTTTATAAGGTGAAGCACAATGCAGATGGTTCTGTGAACAGATACAAGGTAAGATTAGTAGTCAAGGGGTATGCACAAACATATGGCATTGACTACGAAGAAACATTCAGTCCAGTTGCAAGGATGGCAACTGTAAGAGCAGTCATTGCTATGGCTGCATCAAAGAGATGGTCTTTACATCAGATGGATGTAAAGAATGCCTTCTTGCATGGTGATTTGCAAGAAGAGGTCTATATGGAGCAGCCACCAGGTTATGTGCATGTTGTTCATCCTGAGTTTGTTTGCAGGTTGAAGAAAGCCTTGTATGGCTTGAAGCAAGCACCTAGAGCATGGTCTGACAAGATAGGACAGTATCTTGTCACTATTGGCTTTCAGATTTCCAAGGCAGATTTCTCACTTTATGTGAGAAAAACAGAGAAAGGTATTATGCTACTTGTCATTTATGTTGATGATTTGATTATGACAGGTGACAGTGATGAAGATATCCTTCATGTGAAAATGCTATTGAAGCAGAAGTTTGAGATGAAGGATTTGGGAGAGTTGCGTTATTTCTTGGGCATTGAGGTGATTAGATCACCAAGTGGGATACAGCTCTTGCAGAGGCAGTATGGATTGGACATGCTGTCCAAATATGGGATGACAGGCTGTAAGCCTATTTCAGTTCCTTTGGAGCAAAATGTGAAGCTGAGCACAGATGCAGGTGAGCTTCTAGAAGACCCTACTATGTACAAACGCATAGTAGGAAGTTTGATTTATATGACTATTACCAGGCCAGATTTGAGCTATGCTGTTGGATTGGTAAGTCAGTTTATGCAGGCTCCAAGGAAACCACAGTTGGATGCGGCTAGACGCATACTCAGGTATGTGAAGTCCACATGGTAGTATGGACTATTTTATGAGACTGGGGTTCAGATACAGTTGCATGGATACACTGATGCTGATTGGGCTGGTAGTATTTCTGATAGACGATCTACCAGTGGATATGTGTTCTCTTTTGGGAGTGCTGCAGTCACTTGGAGCAGCAAGAAACAGCCTACAGTTGCCTTGTCGAGCACAGAGGCTGAGTACAGGGGTGCAGCAATGGCTGCATGTGAGGTAGCTTGGTTGCATAAGCTACTTTATGATATGCATCAGTCTACAGATGGACCAGTTGTCATTTATTGTGACAACATGAGTAGTATACACTTGGCAAATAACCCAGTCTATCATGCTAGAACAAAGCACATTGAGGTGCATTATCACTATGTGCGAGAGAGGGTTTTACTAGGTCTTATTGATCTAGTTTATGTCAGCACAGAGGATCAGGTAGCTGATATATTCACGAAGGCATTGGGCGCAGAGAAGCTGCGCAAGTTCAGAGACCTGCTTGGTGTGCAGGAATTGGGATTGAGCTCGAGGGGGAGTGTTGAGATATCGAGCCCCACTCGTGATACGCCAGGGTGACCGTTGTCTATTTATGTCACGGACTTGTCAGTTGCAGACGCGGTTGGTACACCGCCCATGAATAATAGCTACATGATAGCTATCCTTATCTACTCTAGTTCGTGGCTCAGTTAGTATGCCACCTTAGTTAGTTGAGTTTGGTTTGAGACCCATATATAGGGTTCTTCTATTTCTTTGTACTTGAGTTCTTTTGGCTTACACAACTAAGAAGAGGAAAATTGTTTTCAGCCTCCACCCTTGTGTGTTTTCCCCCATTGTGCAAGCAAGAAAGCTTCAAGCGAGACTTCTTCCTTCTCTCCCACAATCTTGACAGTGGATCCATGTCCTTTTTAAGAACCATACAGTTTCAACACTACTTTGTTGGGTCCTCTACCCAAGGTCAAGGTTCCTTTGAACCAATCCGTCCTTGCTCGGGCTTCAAAAAGCCATGGTCTGCCTAGTAACAGAGGATAGGATGTACCATAAGAGTTTGGCTTCACCACCAAATAGGTTAGCCAATAATCTTTTCCAGTCACTGTAGTCTTCACATATGGAAGAATGCCCAAAGGCTTGATTCTGCTCTGATCCGCCAGTCTGATGAGCCATTGGGTGGGTTGCACACCTTGTAAGCCTAGATCCTTCATTGTAACATCCGTCATAATGTTTACTGATGAACCACCATCAATCAGTGCATTTGCAATAAAGCAGCCTTCTATCCACACACCAGTCTCTTGGGTACCCGGATCTAGGAAAGCATTAGCCACATCCACTTCTTTTACAAGCTCTGGAGCCTTGTTGGACTTTGTTGCTGTTGAGGGAGCAATCCTTAAACCACGTCTTCTTGTTAGTATACTTTTGAACCTTTTCCGACAACTGGGGGACAACATCAATAATTGTCGAAATGTGAGGTTTGGTTTAAAGGTATCTAGATCTCTGACTAGATCGTATTCCTTAATAGGATCGATTGGCTTCTCTAACCGATTAGGAAATGGGGCAACACCCATTTTCATTTTCCCTCTTTCTTCGAACAGAGGAATTACAGGAACTTCTTCTGCCACTTGTGGCACTTCCTCTTCTTCTGTATCCTGGACCTCTGGTCCTGTCTCTGTAACTCTCTGTGGCACTGTAGTGCTCTGTACGGCACTGTTAGGCTCTGTTCTATTCTGTTCTTCTGGTGGAAGATTGAACTTCACTGTTCTGGAAGGAGGGTTATTTTCTTTCTGGATAGGTGGTTCCTTCTGCCTTGCACGCGTGATGGCAGCAACTTCCAATTCCACTAAATTGGAGGTAGGCTCTTGGGCCTTGGCTGGACTATCAGTAGCACTGTTTTTCACTGGGGCTGGGCTTGGACAGTCTTTTGCAGTGTGGCCTTCTCCTTTGCATCGACTGCATAAGGGCTTGTAATCCACTGACCTTCTAGGATTTTGACAATTTGGTGAAATGTATCCCTTTTCTCCGCATCTGTAACACTCCACTTCTGATCTCTGACCACCGCCAGACTGTCTTCCTCTGTAACTTTGAGAGGGAAATCTTCTGGGTCCGAAATTAGGACCAAACTCTCTAGGCTTGGGTCCAATATCTTGTGTTGTCATTTTGGATTCCAGCAAGTTGAATCTTGCGTCTTCTTCCTTCCTTCTCCTATCATGCATCTCCTTTAGAGAGCAAATGTCCTCTGTATGGTTCTTCCGCAAACAGTAGGAACAGAAGGCCCCAGGAATAGTTGGTTTTCGTGTACATTCGGTGGCTAAATGGCCTGCTTGATGACACTTACCACACCAAGTATTTGACCGCATCACATCTTTTCCTGCTCCTGCAACGTTGGATATGCTCGCTGTGTTTACTTTCAACGTCTGTAGCTGCTCTGTAATCACATCCATCAACTCCTTTTTGATGTTTGCAACTGAGTTAGATAAGTAGTCCTTCAAGCTTTCTCCTCCTGAGGCACTGGTAAGAGGGTTTTGAGGAGTCTCTGTAATCACTGCATAAACGGGCTGGGCTGGTACACAGGGGTCTCTGTTCTGGTTCTGATTCAGAGCTCCTGTTTGAACTGTTAGCTGTTGGCTCCAGTTAGTAGGATTCCACTGTTGCTGCTGATTTGGCATTGAGGAAATTGGTTGGGACCATTGTTGTTGTGGTTGAACCACCATTTGAGGCATGGATTGTGGCCACTGTGGATTTGGTGCACTGTACTGTGATACCGGGGCATCGGTTGGTAGGGATAGGAAATAGTCCTTGGAACTGCATTTGGTGGGTACATCATTCCTGGCATCAGGGGAGGTAGGACTCCTCTTCCTGTATTCATTGCTAATCTAGCTTCCACTTCATCATACAATCTTGCACCTTCTGTTGCAGCTTGTAATGTGGCTGGTCTTTGCAGCTCCACAAACTTACGGACTTCTGGTTGTAATCCTTTGAGAAACACCCCCTTTTGAATGCCATCATCTAGATTATGATTAGTCCATCTCTTCAGGATAGATTCCATTCGTGAGACATAGGCTTATACTCTTTCTCCAGAAGAATGACTTAGGTTCATGAATTCCTCTCTCATCCGCTCTTCAAACCCTTCACGCCTGAATTTAGTGAGGAAGGCCAACTTCAGGTCGTTCCATGTGCCAAAAGTTCCTGCTGCTTGTCTCTCATACCACTAAAACGCCACACCCTTGAAAGTGGCGGGGAATATTGCCAACCAATGCTCAGGGGTTCTGGCATTGTTAGCCACACATGCTACCATAAACTCTGCTACATGAAGATCGTGGTCTTCATTGTACTCTCCCTTAAAAACTGGCAATGGGACTACATTCGCTGGCCTGTCATCAATATTTCCAGGACGGATCTGGCTTGGAAGTGGATCTCCAGGAGGAGGAGGAAGGGCTTGATGTGCCATTGGGACTTCTGTAAAGAGTTTCTCAAGGGCGTCAAAGGCGGCTTCTGCTGTGAGATCACTCTCGGCTCTAATTTTTGCTTTCTCTCTTCTCACGTACCTCTGGACTCGTTCTAACGCTTGCCTCTTTATTGCATCATTCATCAGGGGGTTGGCTCCACTATGTTGTTAGTGCTCCACAGAGGGTTAACAGAAGTCTTCAGTCTCTGGAGGACTCTCTTGCCAAGATTTCTTCTACTTCTTTCTTTTCAACGTCCCTGAATTTTGCTTTCATGCCACTGCACAGAGGAAGGTATTCGGTTCTGAAGGTGTCAAAATGCATACGTCTGAGCATTGTGGTGGTGCAATCATCATAGTAATGCCAGCTTCTGATGGGTTCAACAGTGTATGTTGTGAAAAACACTATGTCTACCAACTTCCAGTGGGTTGCTAATTGAACAAACAGAAGATTATCAGTACACCAAGCATCCCATGTATCTTGCTGTTGAGCATCCACGAACAAATTCCAACTCTTTTCCTTCTTGTCCCTGTGAACCTCTACAGACCAAGACTCCTGAAGCTTCTTCACAATCTCCCACTTGATGTTGTCTAGAAAATTCTCAATGAATGTCAAATCTTCCATGGATGGTCATTCTCTCTATTTCTGCTCTTCAGTTTATTCCCAAACAGTTTGCCACCAAGATGCAAGTTTCTGCTGCTTCAACAGGAAGAGGAAACTGTCCACCACATAGAGCATGCATCATGATGGTGATGTGTTTCCGCCATTGTGGGATGAAATTCTTGCGGAAAGTGGCTTTGATTATGAGGAATTCCAACTCTTCAGTGGAAGAAGGAACTTTACAAACATCCATTGAATTCTTCTCTTCTTGGCAATGCCATTTCCTTCATTTTCAGCCTCTTTTGGTGCTTGTTGATGGCAAGTTTCCCCGGCTGCGCACCAAGAACATGGAGCCCCAAGAGGAACACCAAGGAAAAGGAATTCTCTTGCAAGAAAATCTATCTTGTAACATCAACAAGCTTGTTTATCATGTTTCATATGATCACAATGAAGAAAAGAACACCAGGCACAACAAATCTTCATACAGCATCATGTAGATCTCCCACAGTTTTGATAGAATCAGCCACATTCTTCAACATCTTCACAAAATCCATCAATAGAACAAAGAAAGAAAAGGAATACACCATCTTTGAATGGAAATACATCACATAGTATTCATCTTCAATATCTTCATAGTCTTCTCTCTCAATCTCTCATATACAATCACTCTGTTTGAGTAGAATTGGCTATCTTTGACTCTCTCTCTCTCACTCAATCAATAATACATCATATCCTCTCTACAATCTCTCAAAAATCACTCTCAATAATCCTTCTTAGGTCGTGGATACCCCTCCCAAGAGGTATGTCTGATATGAAGAGTCACCAGAGCCACTACAGTGTCCTTTCGTAGCTCACTACTGTCACTTCACTCTAGTCTTCACTTGAGTCTTCAGCAGCTACTTCTTTCACTTCTTTCAGCTCTTTTACACTTGTATTCACCTCTTTCCAAGGCTAGAAAACTTTCCCAAGCTACACTCTCATCCATCAGGACACATACAGAAGCATATAGAACAGTCACAGAACAGCTACAGTACAGAACAGAACAGAACAGAGACAGAAGCTCTACAGAAGACCTACAGAAGGTTACAGAAGGTCATCAAAACCACATAACTCATTCTCAAACCATTCCAAACTCTCACAAACCATTCAATAAACTTTCACAAGATCTCAATCTTCATCAATCAATACTCCATCCCTCCTTACAGAAGACAATCAGAACAAAACAGAGCAAAACAGAACAAAACAGAAGGTATACAGAACCAATCAAAACCTATCAGAACATCACAGAACCACCAATAAACATCATGATCTTCCAAAACCCAATCAATATCATCCAAAACACTCTCAAACCACTTCCAAATCAATCAATCATCTCATAAAATCAACCATTCAGCTCTCAAAAACAACAAAAATCAGCCAAAAAACAAGTCATTTCAACACCCAACACTATGGGAGTGAAGCAATTCTATCGATAGAATTCTTCGTCCCTAGCCTGAGAATAGCACTCCAAGAATGATGGGAAGGGAAGGAAGCATGGACGCAACGCCTGACTAAGCTGGAATGCCTATCAGAAACTCGTCTTCTAGCCACCGATGCGCTCATCTGTGAGAAGGCTCGATGAAAGATGTGGTTTGACAAGCATGTCAAACAGCGAGACTTTGAACAAGGGGATCTTGTTCTGTTATACCCAGTAAAAGGACACAAATAGAAGATGAAGTTCTGAGGACTAGGCCCTTTTAGAGTACGCATGATTGGTAAAACCGGGAATGTTGAGTTGGAGACCCTTGACGGTGAAGGAGTAGGCTTTTTTAACGGCAGCCGCGTAAAGAAGTACTATCCTCCTTCCCATCCATTACATGAGCCACCCATGCTAGAAGCCTCGCTGAACATCCGAATGGCAACTGTAACCGACCTTACGGATCAGGACGAGGAAGCAGTGGCACCGGCGTATCTACGAATCACAGTCATAGCAGGCGCGGTGTATTCTTTCGACGCCTTGATTGATAAAGGGGCCGATTACAACATCTTGACGCATGAGCATTGGACACGCATTGGTCAACCGACGCTACAACCCACTAATGCCAACCTCACCCCGTTTGGGGGTACTGCCTATTCACTCCTGGGGAAGTGCAAGGTACTTGTTTCCATCGAGACTGAAAGTTTACCAGCCTTCTTCCATGTGTTGCCTAACACTAAAGAAGTCGGTAAGGTGTCACTATTGGGTCGTACCTTCAAGAAGCTAACGCACTGTAATGTGGATTACAACCTAAACCGCATTCATCTTGCCATCGGCAACACCCGTATAGTGAGGACCTTTAGCAAGGGCTGTCATGATTCCTCCACCATCACGATGCCACCGGTAGAAACCCCTAGGACCACACTCCAGACCCAGTCTAAACTGGAGAAACCTGTGGCTTTGTGCCACGCACTCGACCCCAGGCCCAAATCCACCAAGAAGGCTCACAAGGTCAAGGAGCCCACACTTATGTGGGTGCCAAAACAACAGCAACCACATTCAGGTACACCACCCAAATGGGACCCTAACCGCCAGAAACATCAACCGTTCCGGCCTAGGAAGCAGTATAGACGCTATTGCCATAGACAAACAACCATGCTGCGATGGATTCCTAAGGATCTCTTGCGGACACAAGGATACTACGAAGGCAACCCCTGGATTTGGGTGCCTAAAAATGGCAGGCTAAAAAGCTCATCTACAAGTGATATCACCCTAGAAAGGAAGACTTGCACACGTGGTACCCAGCACATAAGCAGCACGCCATTGCCAGCTACGGCTAGTAAGCCTCAACTCATCTATCGACCAAAGCAAACACCACAAGCCTTAAACCTGCTTAATCCAGAGGG
The DNA here is from genome assembly GCF_053477565.2 of Lygodium microphyllum. Classification (NCBI taxonomy): domain Eukaryota; kingdom Viridiplantae; phylum Streptophyta; class Polypodiopsida; order Schizaeales; family Lygodiaceae; genus Lygodium; species Lygodium microphyllum. The sequence continues at coordinate 142,452,475 of NC_141145.1, forward strand.
CTTAAAAATCCCTATAACTGCTCACTCTGAACCCAGCCCAACTCCCAGGCCCCCAGAGCTTCCTGCAGCACCTCAATGTGCTTCTGAGTACAAAGCCCAACCTGTGACACCGATGAGGGAGTCACCACTGTCTTGTCTAGTTGCACCATCCCCACCAGTAGGTCTTAAACCCTCATATGCGATACGACCTTTCCTCTCCTTGGCTAACGACCTTGCTGCGAACTCTAGGGATGACTTAATAACCTGCATCAGGATATTGGACGACACTTTCACCACATTCACTAGAAGCTATGAGAGGCTAGACCTGGGCCTCCTTGACAGAACCCTTGCTTCGGAGGTTCGTGCATTACCATGCACATGGGAGATATACGAACTTATAACTACTAAATCCCCCAAGATCGCTGCCGAACCAATAGCAAACGATGAAATCTCAAAGGTGCAAGCGGAGCTCAGACTCTAGTCACTTCATATCGAAAGCCTCCCCATTCTGCTCCTGAACACGAGATGCACGAGCTCATGCAGATGGCAAGCTCGCCCTCCACGTTCTTACAGCAGTGGTTTACTCTGTGAATCCAATGGGAGAAAAAAGGTTGCCGAATAATGACCAATGCTGAGCAACGCATGGCAATTAAAACCATTGAATACGACCCCACTTATGTGGCACCCATCTCGTTTAGGGTTTTGGCCATCACCCGCAATCAGCAATTGGATGACCATGTGCTCGCCCACCCCTATATTGACCAACTCCTCACCAAAGAGGAATTACATGTCGCCAGCCACCTTAATACTGGGGATCTCTTTCATGATGACTTGACCTATATCTCCCAGGTCTCTATCCAACCAGCTGCTCTCGATTGCCATGCGCAGTTGGAATACAACCCACGATTCTACACGTGGCTTCTTCACACGTAAATTCCTACCCCAACAGGACCAACGCCACCCTTTAACTCCCAATCCTAGGAAGGATTCTTCTCTAAGCCGGAAGAGAGGTGGGTATGTACGTGGGAAATATGGTGAAAGGAATTATATAGGAAATGAATAAAAAGGGGGTATGGTAAAGTAGTGGTGAAAGACATAAGCATTAGTATGAGAAAAATGGCTTCCAAAAATTCAGTCAAGAGTTTAAAAACAGCAAAGTGCTATGTGGAAAATACTAACGGAAGTTACGAATTATGGCAGGAGCAGAAAATGTCACAGCAAGACCGCACCCATCGACTCCCATTCACTGGACGAGGAAAGGGAGCTATATTGCATCCAATTGGAGAACCACGCCTTTGTCCAGTTGAAGTTCTGAACCATCCACAACATCAGAGTCATGGTGGCAAAGGAGGAGGCAGCTAGAAGGGTGGTAGAACAGTGCAACCTGACAAAATACATTGAAAAATTCTCGCAGGAGCCGGATCACTTCAAATGCATGGAATTCCTCAGAACATACAATTCGGACCAGGAAGGGGGCATTGTAACAGTAGGCCGAGGAGAGGGCGCAAAGAAGGTATAGGTCTAATTGGACCCAGTCTTGGTGGAAAAAGCTCTGGGATTGGTACCTAGGACAGAAAGGCGGCAAAAAAGGGATGTTTACACCTTGCTGAAAATGAAGAAGGAAGAGGTACTTACGAACGACGGCATAAGCATCTAGGAAATCCCTAACACTGACGCCAGGCTGCAGGCCAAGTTGGTGCACGTGCTCTTCTCTAGCCAACGATACAATTCCTTAATGCATCAGATAGTGTGCACATGCTGGAGAATATAGCAGCCCACACTCTAGATGAGGTGGATTGGAATGGCTACGTGCAGAAGACTATCGATCAAGCGGCCAAAGCACTAGCCCTAGGAAGTGCACCAACACGAGGAGAATCTCCTGCTTCTAAGGTGACGAAAAGGAAGAAAGCCTCCTCCAAGGCCTCTTTCATCGGCTACGGAGGAGTCTTGATTACACTAATTCAGGAGGCAGTAAAGGCAGCACAGGAGTCGGAGGAGGGAGAAGGAGAAATGTCAGAGAAGTTGCCCTCTCGACAGGACAAAGACAGGTCCACCAGCAGAACAGAAATAGAAGAAGAAGGGGAAGGACCACCTAGTAAGAAGGCAATCAGGACAACGAAGAAAAAGGCGGCGCAGGGGAAGAAAAGGGTGATGAAGGTAGGAAGAAAGAAAGGGAAGACTTGGAAAGGGCGAAGAAGGAATCCTTGAAAGAAGCAAAAGAGAGAGAGAAGATGAAAAAGCAGGAGGAGCAGAAGAAAAGGCAGGAGGAAAGGAAGAGGAAAGCGGAGAAGAAGAGGAGGAGCTGCAAAGGAAAGAGGAGGAGGACCTGGCAGAGGCCACACGATGGTCCATCGAATAGCAGTGCCGAGTAGACAAACTAAGGAACCTGAGCCCATGCAAAGAAGAGGGGCCTAGATCCAGCACATAGGTGCCAAAGTTCGTGCCACCCCTAGTCTCTGAAGGCAAAGGCAAGGCCCCGCTTCATCCGATCCCTATCCTCCTGGTACCTCCCGCGGAACTCACCACCGTCACTCCCAGCATCCCCACTAGCACAGATGTGTCAAATTTCATGGCGTGGATGCAGTATTTTATCAACAAAGAAATGGGCCAGGGGCGGAGCACAGAAACTACAGCCACGGGACAGAAAAGGCCAGCCACGGATGCAGAGTCGAGGCAAGAATCCAAAAAGCAAAAAGTCGAAGCCTCCACCTCACCTATTCATGCAACGATGATGCCATCGGCTAATTACGACGAATACGTCACCAAGCTGCTCTCCCAGTTGGAGAGAGCGAAGGAGGAACGCAAAACAGCTGTGGCTGAGTTGGCAGCCGAGAAGGAAACCATGGCTGCCTTCCAGTTGGACAAGACAAGAATGGTAGCCTTGTAGCAGCGCGAAATTGCAGAACTGAAACAGGAACTGAAGGTTAGGGATGAGAGGGAGGAACATTGGAGGTAGCTACTCGAGAATGAGACGGGAGAGTGAGTAAACATGCAAATAGGGCACAAGCTTCTAATAGGGCAGTACCAGGAGCTTGCTGCGAAAGCTGCTAAGGTGGATGCACTCAGGGAGGAGCTGAGTGCTAGGGACGAAGAAAGGCAACGATGCATGGAGGAGCAGGAGGAGGAGCTCAAGCGCCTAACAGATCTGCTGACCTCTGAACGACAAGAACAAGAGAGGCTGGTCAAGGAACTAGAGGATTATGGACAGAAAATCATGATGTTGACCTTGAGACAAGGGGAAGGCCTCGAAGTGATGAACAAAAGGGCAGAGGAGTGGGCTGCACATAACGAGAAGAGGGTGAAGACACTGGCGCGCCGCCTTGCTTTAACAGAAAAAGAGAAAATCATTGCGGAGAGCAAGGCAGAGGCAGCCCAAGTGGCCTTCAGCGCTCAACAGAAGAGCTTCCTCGATACCATCTTGGATGCCACCCACACAGCACAAGGAGAGCCACTGGAAGCAGTACAGAGAAAACTTGGCATGGCAAGAAGAGCCCTACACGCTGGACTACAGATGCCACCACTACCAGCGGAGGTTAAGCTGGGTCTGGAGGAACAACGAAAATACCTAACGAGAGCCGGCCTAACCCCCTAGAAAATAGATGCCCTTGGGTTCGAGAAAGAAGCAGTACATGCAGAACGGCAGGGGGAAGAAGCAAAGCTGGAAATCGATGTGAATCGCTTTAGGGAAGATGTGGTCCTGCAACCCCCCTCGCCACAGGCCCAAGATCCGCCACAAGCAGACCCACATTTAGAAAGGAAAGCCATCTCTAAAGAAAGGCAGAAAAAGCTGGTGGAGGAGGCCAGACAGAAGCTAAGAGCCAAACTAGCCGTGCTACCGTCTGCGCCTCTCCCTCCGTGCCCAGATGACCTCCCGGCAGGATTCCATGCAGAAATGGTGGTGTGGGAGGTGTAGGAACTAGGAAAGGAGCCATTCTCCTTCAGTTTCCTCCTACCCAACAGTCTGTGGGGGGGTCCTGTCCCTCAAAGTGATGGACGAGGTGATCGCGGTTGGGGGCCGACTGGGGAAAAGATGGCTGGAAGAGCGGGAAAAGACCCCAACCTCTTGGGGCACCGAAGCGGCCGACTACTGGCACGATAAAGTTTTTGAAATCCCCAACACTGTACAAAACTATAGGGACCAACCCCTGTGGAGGAGACGAGTATGCGACATAAGCATGCTCGCCTGGATGGCTTTTTGTAATACCCTGCCGTTCGAGTGGAACGACCCTACTTATATGGCGTACCCTCGAAGGGTAGGCATAGATTTTGATGCCACCCTCCACGGGCGCTATGACTTCCCCGTCATTTATAACTCCACTATAGCATCCTTCGACAATGCCCTTCTTTTTACCACAGAAAGCCTAGACGAATCTATGATGCGCTTCCTTGCGGACTTTTCCTCATGTCCTGACCCCGCCTTTATAACCACCTGTAACTATCTTAGGCTACTTAGGCTACTCCTTAAGCAGGACTCGACTCCACAAGAGTGTGGCCTGCCTCCCCTATTCTTCGACCCTAATGCTATAGATAATTGTGCCATGGCTCGTCTCATGATGAGGGCTACTCTCCTCCCTTCTTTTTGCGACTAAGATACTTGGGCCTACATCTCATCTCCAAAAAAAAAAAAAAGCACCTAGGGATCTCCCTAGCCCCCTCCCCCACTTCACGCCTAGGGCACATCAAGGGCAGGACTTTCAGACCTGTCACCCTAAGGCTTGCACCACACCACCAACGAAGCACAAGCTGGGTCCTCAAGTGTGGGATGTTACCAAGGGCTTGCCCAAGGTTAGACCCATCTCCCACTTCCACTGCCACGAGCACAACACACTACACGACAAGCAGCACACCCATTAGGGAGGGCACAACTTTTCTTGCAGGTTATGTCGACTCTCAAGGGATGGCTACCCGCGAAAGACCATCACCCATGGCACCCTTTAAGGACCCAAAGTGTACCGGCCTCCAGCCACCCGCCTGGTGCTGATGGCCACCATAATCGAACCAGCCCAAGGTGAGACTGCCATTGGCATAGATCTTGGAACTGTATCATCCAACGATCCATGCCCTATGCCTCAAGATCCACGGATAGCTTATTGATTCCACCGGTCTGAGGACCTTCAAATCCAAGGCACAAATCTTCAATCAAAGCCACGGGGTTCAAGCCAAACCGAGTTCAAGGGATTTTACTAGAATAAATTCCCCCAACACCATCATTGCATTTCTTCAAGCGCTTCTCCTACTCACAAGACGACCGGCTACAACCGTGTGACAGATGCCGAGTGTCTTCATGGAGCTTACCGTACGCCAGACTCGCTCTGGGTCATCATCCCTAACCACCCACCTACCTGTTCCGCCTACCATCCAACCTAACTTGCCCCCTTGTCCCACCGCAGTGCCATGGGACTGGCACTTGGCTAGGAGGGGGGTAATGTTACCGTGTTTCCAACCACGTTGCCGCAGCACAGAGGAGTGGAAACTGGGAAGAAGGCGCAAGAGCAAAAAAGGCGCCTTGACTGGCAACCAATCCCTGAAAAATTCAAATGTTCGGACACGACCCTCAAGAGGCTTCGGTGTTGGGCCATGGCAATGAAAGAGGAAAAGGCGCACCATTAAAATGCGGGAGCGCTCCCAAATCTTTGTAAAAGAGTGCCAGGCTCACTCCTGTGCAAAGTGTATGCATTAGTGGGAATAGGATAAATTAGAATGGTGGGAAATGGGAAAAAGGGCCTAGGCTACGGCCGGCCATGTAAAAGAGGAAAAGGGGATGACCATCCGAAAGGGATTTAGGGTTTTGTATATAAAGTTGAAAAGTGAATGAGAAGCTCATTCTTTGGTGTGTGGCAAAAGGAGTCCTCTTCTTCCTCTCTTATTCTCTCCTTCTTGCTTGTGTGTCCTCTTGAGAGAGGGAGTGTGAGAGTGTGAGGGAGTGAGTGTGTGTGAGGGTGAGGGATCAAGAGGGTGAAGCTCTTCACCATCTCCTCTCCTCTTCTTCTCTTCTCTCCCCTTCTCTTCTCTTGCGCACGCGGCTATGGAGGATGGAGCTTGGAGATGGAGGAGGCTTGAGGATGCTTGCACTAGCATCTAGGATCGTGGAGCTACCGAAGTGCAAGAGAAAGGAGGGTACTCGATCGAGCATCAAGGTAAGCTCACTACACTCGTAGGATCGACGGCGCGTCGGCTAGGTGAGAGATAGCCATTAGAGCTCACTTGAAACGCTTGAAAGAATAAGCGGTCCGAGGGTCTTGGCGGTTGAGTGAAAGCTCCCACACATGTGCATACAAAATAATAAACATATATCAAGCGCTTTAATAAATAAGTGCATCAAAATAAATATTCGCGCCATGCCTAAGATGCGCGCTCATCAAAAATGATAATTTCTTCTAAATAACTTAAATACACGATATCGCCTAGTGCTTCCCAGCGCCACCACCGCCTACTCTATACATCAACTCAAGCATTCACAATTGTTAGAAAATAATAAAATTAAACCGACAAAAGTGAATACCTAGTGGTTTTCAACTACAAAGTAAATAAATAGGTTGGAACTTTGTCCTAACCTTAATTTAATATGAGTGTGCACTCTAAACTCATAAACGTCCATTAATTTAAATATGTATTTTTTGAAATCACTTGCTATGGAATCACCCACTTGCACATTAAATTAATGAGACGCCTGAAAAGGACAAGCGTCCCCATTGACTTTTCGCACAAGGAATCTACCTTGTGTACGAGACCTGGCAAATAAATATAATTTTACGGAATCCACCGCAAAACCTCACAGAATCCACCATAGAATATGCCTCCTAGCATCATACCCCCGAGGTGGGATAGCAATTGTCCTCAATTGCTATTAGCTGAATGTGGAGCAAGCAGTGAGGGATAAGCACTTAGATCATGAGCATGCATCCATTGGGCCTCTTCAATAGGATGATTTTTAAATTTCACAAAATATCTAGAATATCTACGGTCGGTTCTAGTGGTCATAAAGTCAGTATCTAGAATAGTCTCAGGTTCAAGGATTTTAGTTTCTTCTTCTAACAAAGGAGGATTTTCATAAATAGGGTGGACAGGTAATTGGCCTTTGAAAGGACATAACAAACTGATAAGAAAAGTGTTGTGGATTTTCTAGTGTTGGGGTAGTTCTAGTTTAAAGGCATTATCATTGATTTTGTAAAGGATTTTGAAAGGTCCATAAAATCTAGGAGCTAATTTTACAACAGGGTGTTTCTTAACACTTTGTAGTCTTCGCTTTTCAATTCATAACCAGACATAATCATCAACTGTAAAATTCATAGCTTTTCTTTTCTTGTTTGCTTGTTTAGTATATGATTGCTGGGCTTTCGCAATCATATATTTAACTTCATCAAAAATAGTAGCATGCATGTGGGCAATATCATTAGCAGCTTTAACTTTGTTTGACAATGAAGTAAGAGGTGTAGGCAATCTATATCCATAAATGATTTCAAAAGATGCTTTTTGTGTAGCTGTATGTGATGTGTTATTGTATGCAAACTGAAGTAAATGCAAGTGTGTATCCTAGGTTTGTGGTTTTGAAATTATGTATACACGTAAAAGATCCAAGATTGTGCTATTTGTAGCTTCTGTTTGTCCATTTGTTTCAGGATGAAATGCAGATGAAAAATCAATCTTTGTTCCTAAGTTAGCAAACAAAGTAGTCCAAAAATTATTGCAGAATCTAGAATCACAATAAAAAATAATAACTTTTGGTAAACCATGGTTAGTGAAAACAGTTTTCAGAAACAATTGAGCAACTTGAGATACAATTAATGTTTTCTTGCATGGAATGAAATATGCATATTTGCTAAATCGATCTACATAGTCCATATCATATCGTGATTAGCTTGAGTGTTAGGCAGACTAGTAATAAAATCCATTAAAATATGCTCCCATGGTCTTTTAGGGATTGGTAAAGGCATTAACAAACCATACTGCTTACCATGGTATCGCTTAACTCTTTGACAAATTAAACACCTAAATACAAAGTTAGAAACATCAGATTCCATCTGTGGCCAATAAAAATCTTCAATCAAAGTACGTAAAGTGAAAATAATACCTCTATGGCCTTGATATGGGGGACAATGAATTTCTTGCAACACAAATGATCTTAATGGAACAATTACAAATAACCTTTTTTCATAAAACATAAATCCATCAGCATAAGACAATGAATCAATTGGAATCCAATTATTGTTAATTAATTTATTCAAATCAGCTTGAAAACTAGGGTCTTGGTAATAGGTATCTTTCATAGGGACAAGAGAATCAAAAGATATCACAGAGATATTATGAATAATTGGTCTTCTACTCAAGACATCGGCAACAACATTTTCTTTTTCGGGTTGATATTGGATAAGTGGATGAAAACTTTGAATAAAAACAGCCCATTTAATGTGTCTATCAGATATTTGTGTGACTAAGGAGATATTTTGTCAGTTTTAATCATGAATTCAAATCCCATTAAATAGTGTTTCCATTGACGTAAATCTTGTACTATAACTAGCAATTCTTTATCATAGGTAGAATACTTAAGTTCAGAGGGTTTAAGCTTGTAGCTGGAGTAAGAAATGGGATGGAAATATTGCATAAGGACAACTCCTATTCCAGATCCACTAGAGTCAATGACTACTAGGAAAAATGGTCTAGTAAAGTCAAGGAGTTGCAATACAGGAGCATGAGTTAAAGCATGTTTCAGTAAATCAAAGGACTTTTGCTAAATTTCGGACCAATGATACACAATACCTTTCTTTAATAATTTTGTTTAAGGTAATGCAAGCAATGAAAATTTTCTCATAATTTTTTTGTAAAAGCTAGCAAGACCTAAGAAAAAACGTAATTCATACACATTTTTAGATTTCGGCCAATTCAAAATTGCTTCTATCTTTCTAGGATCAACTTTAATACTTTCAGATGAAACAATATGTCCTAAGTATTCAATTTGTGCTTGGAAAAATTCACTCTCTTCAGGATTAGCATATAATTGATTCTCTTTTAGTAATTTGAAAACCAAAGATAAATGTTCATAATGCTCATTCTCATTCTTACCGAAAACCAATATGTCATCAAAGAAAACAATGACACAATGATGATGCTTCAAAAATATGTGATTCATCATACGACTGAATGTAGCTAGTGTATTAGTTAATCCAAAAGGCATAACAAGGAATTCATTATGTCCAAATTGAGTTCTAAATGCAGTTTTGAAAATGTGAGATGTGTCCAGTCGTACTTGATGATATCCAGATTTAAGATCTATTTTGCTAAATATTGCAGCCCCTTGTAGTTTGTCCATAAGATCATCTACCTTAGGGATCGGATACCTATTTTTGCCTGTGATTTTATTTAGGGCACAATAATCAATACACATCCTATAAGTGTTGTTTTTCTTTTTAACTAATAGGACAGATGCACCAAATGGAGAACTACTGGGTCTAATGAGTCCTTGAGTTAACAATTCTTCAACTTGAGTTTGAATTTCTTTCTGTTCAATTTGATTATATCGATAAGATGCTTTACATGGTAGTTGAGAACCTGGAATTAAGTCTATTTTATGATCTTCAAGATGTGTGGATGGTAAACCAGGTGATAAGTCAGCATCAAAACAGTCTTTAAATTGTGAAAGAAATTGTGCGTGCCTAGGATGCATCTTATTTTCCTTAACTTCAATTTCATTCACCCAAATTAAATAGGATTCGCTACTTTTTCTTAATGCACGTTTAGCCTGTGTATGACTAAGCAATAGAAAATGATCAAAAGTATGCATACCATGCAATGTGATTTGTTTTCCATGAGAATGAATCTTCATTGAATGCGTGGAATAATCTATATCAGGATTATACTGATGGTGCCAAGGCATTCCTAAAATAATGTCACTAGATTGCAGAGGCACAACCAGGAAATTTCTACCTTTAACATAATCACCAATTTTAATTTCTAAGTCATGCACTTCTTGTGTTCCATTATATATGGTGCCTAAGAATGCAGCCTAGATGTGATAATGAGTGGAAATAGTATGTAATTTCAATTCTTTAACCAATTTTGCAAAAATGAGGTCATGTGTACTCCCATCATCATGTAAAGCAATCTTTTTTTTACCATGCACAAGACATTTCATTGTTAATAAAGAATGAGGATTTGGTATACCTAGTAAAGTATCTGAAGTAGTGTCGTTATCATCATCATCTTCCATGAAATCTAGCATTTCTTCATGGTCTTCATCTTCAATTGCTCCCAAATAGTTGATGTGAACAGTTGGCTTTTTAGATTGACAATTTGCCGCTAGATGTCCAGGTTGATGGCATTTATAGTAGATTATGGATTTGGCTTTAGATACATTATTGGTAATAGCGGGAAGTTTAGAAATGTTGGGATTTGACTGAAGAGATGGCTTAGGATTTGGATTAGTATTTGATGGTAAAGTAGGGGGTCGTGTTCAAGATTTACGGAATGAAGATGGAATAAAATGGTTTTTATTGAATCTTCAAAAATTAGAATTGAATTGTTTTGTACCGAAGTTGCCATTGTTTGAGAATTATTGAGGATGCTTCTCTCATCCTTGAATTTTGTCTTCAGTATCGTGGGCCAAGGAAATTGCATATTCGAGAAGGCTTGAACATGTTTACTTTCGCATAGAAGTGACCAAGTAACCCAGACATAAACTTGCGCTTATGGGTTGCCTCAATACATCTTCAAGAATTCGAAGTTTCAATAAAGCATTCCAAAAATGCTCGGTATATTGGGAAATAGACTCGCGATCTCTGTTGCAGAAGATCCCACTGTTTGAATGCTTTTTCGCGGAATTGGGGTGGAAGAAAATTCTGTAAAAATTTCTTTTGGAAAGTCTCCCAAGTAGTAGGACAATCAATGCTTTTGAGGACAACAGTCCATCATAAGGATACTCTATCCACTAAATGATTAGTGACACACTTAATTTTGTCTTTTTCGGCATACTCTTCTTCATGGAAATAATCATCAAATTGACATATAAAAGCAAGTACAGTCTTTCCATCGCGTGATCCATTGAAAGTACGAAATTTGAAATTTCTTTTACTTATCTTGATTTCTTTCCGAATAGATTATACTTCAAGTGTTGCATTGATTGTACGCCGTATAATATCTTTGAGTTGTGGTCCATCTTGATCTACAGTAGTAGTTCGTTGAAGACTAGCCAATTAAGCTTGTAAAGTTTGACGTGCTCTTCACTCCTCTTGCAGCTGCATCATAATTAGATCCAGTTTTTGCTCCATCGTTGGTTTCGGTAGATCACCTTCAGCCATAAAATCTTCCATATTTTGATCAGTCATCTTGCAAAATTTCAAACAACCTCACACACTCGAAATCCTGTTAGCAGGATGAGCATAGCTCAAATTCGGAATTACAAGGCTTATTTTTTTTAAATAGTGTCTTTTTATGATATTTCTTCTTCACGGCTATGGAAATTGATGTTAGCCTTCTTCCAAGAAGATGCTTCATTCGTGTAGAGTGTGTATAGCAATCTGATTGCTGGAATTTGGCTCTGTTAGAGTGTAGGTGCGAACATGGGCTTGCATGGAGGCCAAAAACCAGTTCGAGATAAGACAAGTGTGAATTCCCGCTTGAGAAGGGGTTTAAGCTTGAGAATTAGAAACCTTAGGAAGCTTAAGAACTTAAGCTTAAGAAAAGCTTAAAAGCTTTTTTTAAAATCGCCCAAGACGTCAGGATGTGTTGGATGGTGCCGTTGATTCGTCCTACCGCCACGGCGTCTTGAAATTCAAGGTGTTCAGCTTTTTTTAAAAGCTTAAGTATTAATCTTAAACACTAAACTAAACGGGAATTCTCTGAGATGAAGTAGACTTAGCAATGGAACTTCCCAGGTGGTCCTCTACCTATAGAGGCTAGTCCTTCGCAATCTGACTGCATAATAGGGGGTTCTTCACCGCCACGAACGCGCTGTTATTGACGGATTGTCGCAAGATTGACTATAAACACAATATTAGTGAGTTTGGGAATCTCCCAATTCTCATTTTTTGAACACTAAAAAGGTGGCACCCGAATAACATGCCCATAAGTTTCTCAAAACCATATGATGTGACCTATCATTGGAAAGCGCTTGAAATATGGAATCCATTGAGCAATAGAGCACTTGATTTGGAGTTATAGTATTCAAGTTATGACAAATCCAAAGATTTGACCACGTATCATGGGGAATTCCCATATTCCCCAATATGGTGTTTATAGAGCTCGATCGTTCCAGGAGTCTCGCCTTTACGCGAGATGGTAAGCGATTGGAAGCCCTCGATCTCAGCTTCACGTTGATACCACTGGTGCACAAATCGGATGCCGTATGCGTATGTAGTAAGTGTCAGAAGGTCCCCAAGAACAAAGGACTCTACTTTTTACTCAAAAACCAAGAGAGAAAACTTGCACGACATGAAGCAAAAAGACTAATTGGGTACAATCTCCCCCCATGCCTTGTGTGAGCACTCCACAAAGCATGTATTTAATATGTTATTCATCTCCAAGCTCAAAAATAGCCCAAATTTACGATTAGCACGTTTTAGCTTTTGTGTTTGCTTTTTTCCAAATAAAGAATAAAGCGGTTGGGGGTCCCAAGAGTCGGGTTGTGCCCAAATACAATGTTCAACAGTGAATATTTAAATTGTGCATCCATGGGCATACAAAATAATAAATATATATCAAGCGCTTTAATAAATAAGTGCGTCAAAATAAATATTGGTGCCATGCCTAAGACGCGCGCCCATAAAAAATGATAATTTCTTCTAAATAACTTGAATGCACACTATCGCCCAGTACTTCCCAGCGCCACCATCACTTGCTCTACACATCAATTGAAGCATTCACATTTGTTAGAAAATAATAAAATTAAACTGAGAAAAGTGAATACCTAGCAGTCTTCAGCTACAAAATAAATAAATAGGTTGGAACTCTGTCCTAACCTTAATTTAATATGAGTGCGCACTCTAAACTCATAAATGTCCATTAATTTAAACATGTATTTTGCAGAATTACCCGCTATGAAATCACCCACTTGCACATTAAATTAACAAGATGCCCGAAAAGGACAGGCATCCCCATCGACTTTTTGCACAAGGAATCTACCTTGTGTACGAGCCTCGTCAAATAAATATAATTTTACGGAATCTATCATGGAATATACATCCTGGCATCATATCTGGAGAAATCCACTTTTAACATTTCAATATTTTGTAACAACTTGAGTTATTTTCTATTTCTACGATTTTGAAGAGTATTTTTGCACTTGTATTGTCTTTAATAAGTCATCGTATTATCATCTTTTCGAGCTTATAAGATGAATAATGATTTAGAAATATTAGTTTTTCATTATGCTCTTCAATTCTTAAAGCTGAATACTAGGTGCTCCATGCCTAGATTCACTCAACATTTTGCACAAGTGTTCTCTTGGTGCTATATATCGAGGTTCAAAGCACCAGTGCCAATAGAACAAGCAGGGCACTTTGCTTTCTAATGCATATTTTATGTGGCAAGAAGAAGAGGGCTAGAGCTCAAGCTACCATGTGGCACCTCGGTATAGCTTTTCGAGGGGGCTAGAAATGTGACACATGGCCCCCTTGGAAAAGCTCTAGTTAATATAGATGGAAGATATATTGTATATACACACCTTGTAAGGTGTATACATACATATCTACCTCAGGTGGTAGAGAGAGAGAGAGAGGGAGAGGGAGAGACATTCAACATGGATTATGTTGAATTTTAGTTTTACAGCAACTAAAATTGAATGTGCATATAAACTTGAGGAGGTGTGGTTTAGAGTTCTCTCTCTCTCTCCACACACACACACACACACACACACACACACACACACACACACACACACACACACACACACACACACACACACACACACACACACACACACACACACACACACACACACACACACACACACACACACACACACACACACGTATGACATACATTTTCCTAGACTTGACATATGATAATAGGCATAAGATATATCATATCACCCAATAATCCAACATGGAAACAAAAGGTCCAACCTTTGCATCTTAAAGCATACCCAAAAGATTGAGAAGAAAAGAACTTTATGTAATGTGCTTTAATACATTAAAGAATTGTTAAATCATCTTACAAGTGGGATAGACCTTTTAGACTAATAGCCACCAATGCTAGAGAGGTCTATTTACAATATTAATTTTTTCAAGTGGTTATGGTAGAATGTTTGGGAATTTCAATTACATGAACAAAAGTCTCATGTATAATATATATATATATATATATATATATATATATATATATATATATATATATATATATATATATATGCACAAATACATATGCACGTACACATGTGTATGTGCATACATATATGAATGATTATATAAACTACACCTACTATCAAATGCTTTTACATGATGTACATAATTAATGCAAGGGATCCATAGCCATATGTACAATTGCAATGCCACAAAGTGACATTGACATCTACATACTCTTTTGCCTGAGAAATACTATATTCAGTTGTATAAATTTCCAAAGCACAAACATATCTCTAACTTCTTTTTCAATCTACAAAAAGACAACTCCCATGAATGTCATTCTTGGATAAGAGGTTTCCTAAACACCACGTGCATATATGACATGGTCACATAATATGGCATCACACCTCTTTCTCTCTCTCTCTCTCTCTCTCTCTCTCTCTCTCTCTCTCTCTCTCTCTCTCTCTCTCTCTCTCTCTCTCTCTCTCTCTCTCTCTCTCTCTCTCTCTCTCTCTCTCTCTCTCTCTCTCTCTCTCTCTCTCTCTCAACATCCACTAATGGACCTAAAGGTGCAAAGTGTGGGTATTTTGTATCTCTAGCAATGCCTCATGCACCTACCAAAAATGCAACACTTGCATTAATAATATAATGCTCCATGTTAACCCTCATTGTGGGATCTTAAATAGAAACTTTTCAAGTCAAAAAATAATGGTTCAATACATTATTCAAAATGGTTATATAGATTTTTGTAGCCAAAGTATAACTTAATTTTTAAGAGCAATTCATTCTTGCCACAAAGTGACATTGACATCTACATACTCTTCTGCCTGAGACAATACTATATTCAGTTGTATAAATTTCCAAAGCACAAACATATATCTAACTTCTTTTTCAATCTACAAAAAGACAACTCCCATGAATGTCATTCTTGGATAAGAGGTTTCCTAAACACCACGTGCATATATGACATGGTCACATAATATGACTTCACACCTCTCTCTCTCTCTCTCTCTCTCTCTCTCTCTCTCTCTCTCTCTCTCTCTCTCTCTCTCTCTCTCTCTCTCTCTCTCTCTCTCTCTCTCTCTCTCTCTCTCTCTCTCAACATCCACTAATGGACCTAAAGGTGCAAAGTGTGGGTATTTTCTATCTCTAGCAATGCCTCATGCACCTACCAAAAATGCAACACTTGCATTAATAATATAATGCTCCATATTAACCCTCATTGTGGGATCTTAAATAGAAACTTTTCAAGTCGAAAAATAATGGTTCAATACATTATTCAAAATGCTTATATAGATTTTTGTAGCCAGAGTATAACTTAATGTTTAAGAGCAATTCATTAACAATGAAGACAATGTTCCTAAGAGTTTATGTGCTTTCTTTAGTCCAAAACAGCAACCGAGGTAGGCAGATATCAAAATGCACAATGGTATATACAAAAGTAAAATAAGTAGATAAATGGAATGCAAAGCAAATTGCAATAAGGGAAAACATAGTTGGAAGAGATCTATGTGGATAATAATGTAGCTGGTTTGGACTAAGAGAGCCACTTGAAAGTGACTTGATTGTAGTTGTGCAAAACACCATTTCTTGGCCCAAGAAATGATGTTCCTTTTTTTTAAACATGGGAAGCATGTTTTTTTTTGTTAAAGCCCCTTGGGCCTCATCAAATATACCCATTTCATCTTCATTAAATTTGCCAGCTTTCTTTGATTTCACATTTGCATGCATGCTACTATCATTAGTAGCGATATAATGGTGTCAAACTTCTTCAAGGATGGATGCAATTGCCTTGCCAATCACTCTCAAATATGTTCTATGATCTTTGAATTTTTTGTTCCACTTGCGATGCCTTGGTTCTACTTTTTCATGTGCTTGCATTTTAGCTCTTTCCTTCTTTATTTTTAATCCCATATGTCACTAAATTGATTGCTTATTACGCATTCTCTATTTAATAAATTCATGTCAATAAATTAATGAATCACTTTTCTTTAAGTGTTGATGATGATCTAGCATGGCCATGAGACCATTTAGAGACCAATATTTCTAATGCATCACTTAATGGGGTGATGTGTCTTCAAAGACCTCCATTAAACTTTGAAATAATATTGTTGTTTGTGCATGTGGCCGAAGTGTGTCACCATGGATATGGGCAAGGGTGTTGTTGCCTCTCTCTCTCTCTCAATGACATCTTATGCATGTGGGTACCTAGTGGTGTTGTTGAATCTCTATCTCTCATTTTCACAGATTTGGGAGGTGTGATGAGAGAGTTGCAAGTTGCACTTGGAACTTTTCCAATATGGAAAATGTCCAACTATATCAAAGCCACTTTGCGGGACTGCTTCTTTGTCCATTGACATGAGAGGAAGGGGTAGAGGAGAGAGATGTGGGTTAATCCTACTCAAGCAAAAGTTTGAAGTGTCCACAATTCAACTTTAGCCAATCATTTTCTATACTAGCTTCAGCCTATCCACTCTCACATCACATCTAATATGGCATATATGTGATGCTTCCAGAGGATCATGATAATTGCCATGCTAGAATCCTATGATGATTATCATAATCATGTCCACCATGTAGCTACCCATCCACCCCCTCCTTTTACACCAACTACTTGTTGTTGCTAGACATAGATGAGAACAAAGCTTGACTCGAGTAGTTCCTTGTCATTGAATTAGAAGAAGAAAGTTAGTACTATGCACTTAGTAAACTTCACCAAGACAATAGGCTCCTACGGATGAATGTCAAAACAAAGTACTTTGCACAAAGGCTCTCAAAATAATGTACTTTGCACAAGACTATCATAGGAGAGTGAAATGTCCAAAAGTACAGTGTTGAAGGTATCAAAACAAAGTACTTTGTACATGACTATCACAGGAGGGTGAATTTTCTTGAGAGGCAATGTGTGCATGTTGCATAACAATGATGTATCTTCACATGGCCTCCTTCTCTGTTGCTTACAAGCTCCTACAGACCTTCTAGCTCATGCCCCTTCAATCTTCAAGAAGGGCATGGAATCCCAAGGCAAGTGCTGGGCCTTTTCTCCCCTTGAGTGGCAACCTCTTAGAGCTCTTTGTCCCCTACATTTGCCCATCTTCACTAGTCTTTGTCTCCTGCATTTGCCCTTATCTCAATCATGAGTTAGCAAAAGGGAGGGAGAGAGAGAGGAAAGAGGGAGACATATTTTGAACTTTGCAAGGTGGGGAAAGACTGATAGAGAAGGTTGTGGGTTGGTGTAGGTGTGTAGATTGAGACAAATAGAGAAGGTTGTGGGTGTAGGTGCATAGATAGAGACAGATAGAGAAGGTTGTGGGTGGGGAGAGACAAATAGAGAAGGTTGTGGGTGTGGGTGTCCAGACTGAGACGACAGAGAGGAGGTGAGAGAGAAACTTACCTAGTTGATTGAGAGACAGAAGGTTTGGGTTCTGCTTAGAATTCACCACATGGCCCTTTTAAAAAAATTCTCTTAATAATAACAAGAGATTTACTCAATAACGTTATATACATTTTTGTATCTTTAAAATCTTTTATTATATTCTTCAGAGTATACAATCTTATTGAGGGCTGAATTGACTTGTTTTTTGGGCCAATTTTTGTTGTTTTTGTGAGCTGGTTGATTTTGTGATAGAATGATTGGTTTTTGTTGAGTTCAAAAGTGTTTTGGAGTGTGTTGTGATGGATTGAGTAGGTTTAAGAAGCTCATGATGGTTTTTGGTTGATATATGATGTTCTGATAGGTTCTATGATCTATTTGTTTGGTTTTGTTAGGGGTTGTTTTGCCTCTAATTTGATATGTTTTCTTTCTGTTTGTGAGGTTGAGATTGTGAATGAGTGTTTTGAAGAATGATTTAGAGTCCTTTGGAAGGTTTTTGATAGTTTGAGTTGGTTTTGGTTTGAGCTGTATAGTTTTTATGCCTTCTGGTGACCTTCTATAGTGTTCTATAGAGCTTCTATATGTGGTCTACAAGACTCTCTTTGCTTTTATATATGTTCTAAGCGATGAATTGATGTATCGACAAAAACCAGTCATGCCTATAGAGACTTGCACACTCACTTGGAGTGCTTTACCGTGGTAGCAAGATGAGATGACTAGAGAGGATCTTTTGGCTCTTTGCATTTGTGAGTTGGAGAGGAGATCTGAGGATATTAAGAGAGCTGTCTAGAAGCTCAAAGATGCCAAAATTCATAGCAAAGATTGATTTGATAGCAGACATAGATTGAGACCTAGAGAGATTGAGGAGGGAGATTGGGTGTTGGTCTATGACAGCAGTCTAGACAACCAGTATAGTGCTATCTGCAAGGTTTCAAGGCGATGATTTGGGCCTTATTTGGTGCAGCATGTCCATGACAATGCTGCCTATTCCTTAGCAGAGCTTAATGGTACGGCCTTGCATATATTGATTGTAGGAAAGAGAATCGAATTGTTCAAGAGGAGAGATGATGTAGCCTATGGAGTTGAGGAGTTGGACGATGAGTTTTATGATGGACTTGAGGTAGG
The DNA here is from genome assembly GCF_053477565.2 of Lygodium microphyllum. Classification (NCBI taxonomy): domain Eukaryota; kingdom Viridiplantae; phylum Streptophyta; class Polypodiopsida; order Schizaeales; family Lygodiaceae; genus Lygodium; species Lygodium microphyllum. Next base: position 142,471,225 of record NC_141145.1, read on the forward strand.
AGATGATGTAGATGAGGATGTTGATATTGTAGATGATTTTGCAGAAGATGAGGAGATCGTGTTAACAGTCAAGCTTGGCAATGATGAGCATGGGTAGCTATGGCCCATCTGGAGGATGTGCAGGTTTAGAGGGGGAAGATGTTGTGACATTGCGCGTCCACCACTACAAACTTGAGGGCGGAGTTTTTTTGCCATGAATTTGAACTCATTAGTCAGCATCATTAGGAATTTTTTTTCCATTGTGTGTGTCTTTTTGTTTGCAAATGCTTTTGCTTGTAGCACCCTTGTGACTATGTATGGTAAATGTGGCAGCCTTTTGGAAGTAGAAAGTGTATTTTCTCATGAATCCAATCATGATGCGGTTCTGTGGAGTACTCTACTTTTTCAGTATATGTGGAACATGATCACGAAGAAAAAGCTATATGCCTCTATAGGAAAATGGTAGAGTAAGGTGCAAGTCTAAATCTACAGACATACATACTCATCTTGTAAGCATGTCTCACCCTTCTAGGAAAGGGGAAACTTTGCTTAAGGATGGTTATGATATGCCCTTAAAAATTGTGCAAGCAGTATATGCTGATGCTGAAAGTAAAGGTTTTATGACAGATATTAGGATTAGTAGTGCCCTTCTGAAAATTTTTGCCAAGATTGGAGATGGGGGTCGGAAAGCTTTGTGAAAGCAAAGCTGATATTAGCCATCTCTATGTAGAAAGCTACGTGCTTCAGGGGGGGGGATTTGGTAACGAGGGAGAGAATTTTCTGGAATCCATGTTTTTTTTTGTTAATCTACATGGAATTGAGAAGGTGATCATGAGAAAACATAGTGAAGTGCCCTAAGCTATTTGGCACGGGATCATCCTTAGCAATTTTCATCATCATGGCATTGTAGGCCAATCCGCTTTCCAATCAGGCAAGGTGGTTGTGATTAGGGAACGTTGGAAAAGGGTGCAAATTTAGGGGGGAATTACTACAATCAAGAGGGGAGCCACTGCTACCCTTATCCTAGGGGGCCATGCGCTTGAAGGGCAGTGGCACAGGACTCTATTTAGAGGTGGCTTGATCATGGAAGGAATGTGCTACGTGAAGAGCAACAGACACTGCATCTTGGCTGGTGTGTGTTGATCATAGCACAAGAGAGTCAATGGCCAAAGCTTGAAAAGCAGGCTAGCTGCAACAAGAAGAAGAACGGCCTCTACTAAAGTTTGAGAAGAGGGTGGCCCAAACTTGATCAGGGAACCCTAGATTGCTACATATGATGTTGCTTGTGTAGTAGGGAGGGCTTGAAAGGTAGAGACAATCTGGAATCAAACCGATTGCCTCTACAAAATTGTGCATACAATATAAAGCAAGGAGATATTGCCATAGATCGTAACAATCAAGATGGTGGTTGTTGGTCAACTGGTCTAAAGACCCAGAAGAGAGGGTGAGAAGATGGTGGTTTACTACTATGGTTCAATGTTGACTAGTTTGATTTGAACCCTTCCCCTAATCAATAAAGCCTTAGGGTCAACTGACACATACAGGGTGTCATTGTGATCATGGCCTATCATGTTCACAAGAACTATAACTTCATGCTTGAGAGCTGAGTGCAAGAGCAAGGTGGTGATACTTGAAAGGATGGAAGCTCTTTGAATGAGCTCATTGTGTTGCTCTTAGTTTGGGAGATTTATCTTGTTCATATCTAAAAGGCAACCACTATGGGTGCACATCAGGAAATAATCTTCAATTCATAATAGCTACATTGATGAGGCCATTAAGATGGGAAGCCAAAGGCATCAAGGAGCTACTAAATAGAGCTTTGAAGGCTAGTTCATCAAGGCAACTACAAGGGAACGTAGATAGATCAATAGCAAGATTGATGTCATGTGTATTATGAAGCTATGCCAAGAAAATATATTTGCACACACCTTGAACTCTTTTTACCTAAACATGAACATACTTATCTAAGCTGAAATGATGTATTGTGAAGATTGTATTCCTTATATCCCCACTTCGTCTTACTTTGCCCACATATGTATTTGATTGAATGTGAATCCTAACCATTCATCTTACTCCATGTATTTGCCTTGAGTTGAGTACTCTTCATAATCCTTTGCTCCCATCTCGTAAAGCATCCCTATGATGAGTGACTTTCGCGAACTCCTGTGCATATTTATGCGACATGTGGTGAACCCAATGTGAAAGCATCGCTTTTGATCATCGAGATGGGAGACCCATCAACAACAATTGTTGCATCAAGAACAGGAGCATATGCTTGGGGCGACCAAGGCAATCAAGGCTATGGTTAGTGAGTGAAAATTATTTGATGGCCAAAATATTTTAGCATACATTAAAGCCTTTGAAAGCCATATGCACTTCTTCAGAGTTCTGACCAACTGGAGCAACTATTTTTGGCTTGTCATGCTTGCTTTGCGGGTTAGAGTGACAATTCTGTTTGTACAAGACTCTAACTGGGATGCTTTCAAGAAAGCGCTCAAATATGAATATTTTTTGGAGGATTACGGTATTGCTATGCGAAAGACATTTAGAGAGTGGGTTTATCAGCCCAACAAAGGACTTGTTACTTATGAATTGTTGTGGGAGTTTGAAGAGAGATACAACTAGTTGGATGCACTAGAGCAAAGAGCTCTAAACTCAGAGAAAGTGGAGTTATTCTTACAGGCGGTTGATCCTACACTTCAGGATGAGTTTGGGAGAGCTCCTAGAAGATAGTACACAACCTATGGAATTGAAGATGGATAGGCAGGACACTGTCAATGTAGTTTCTACACTAATGAAGAGGCGAAGATGGAAGGCTCGCTTACAAAACGGGATGCAGTCACCACTAACGATGTATTTTTCTACTTCTCATGTTGCACCATCCACTACTCCTATTTCTCAACCTGTGTCTGTGCCTATGCATATTCCTACTGCGATTGTTAGACTAATTGCAAAAATGACTATTGAAGATATGGTAGAGGAGATATCAAAGAACCTAAAAGACCTACAAATCAAGATGACTAGAATGGAGCAACAGCCGCTTAGTCCAGCTCTGGTTTTAGCCCCAACTTCTTCTACTCCTGAAAATTATTCCAAGAGTGATTGTGTCCATCGTTACATGTGGTGTGATAGTCCAGATCATGAGAGGAAGGACTGTCAAGATTTTGAAGGGGCAAGAAGACTGAAGTGTCTAGAAAGACAAGATGATATGTTTTGGAGAGACAGAGCAACCAATCAAACCAAATTTCGATAAGGGTAGTATGAAGAAATTGTTAGAGGAGTCTATTTTGCACTCTTCTTATGTGATGGGAGAGGTGGCAAGAGAAGTTACTACCTATGGCCTTCAGTTAGAGAAATTACCGAAGGACAAATCTCCTTTATGGTCCTATGCACTGCATGTAGAGAAAAAGGGAAAAGTTTCAACATCCCAACTTTTAGTAATAGGTGATGCGATTAGGAAAGGGATTGGATGGAATGATCAAGTTGATATCTTTTCTATCTATGCCTATATGGCAAAATCTCAAGGTTTCAAAGTGCTTGTTGAGGAGAAGTGAAAAAGAGATGATGATCAGCTAAAGGTTCAAAGAGGGTGACTAGGAGAAGTGATCCAATTTCTCAACCTTCTTCTTTAGGACCAGAGTATGGTTGATGTTCAAAAGTCGAAAGTACGAGAAGATCAGAAAGCCCCGAAGACAAAGGATCCGAAACCAAAAAAGCAACCTGGATTCAAGCTTCTTTTCGACATTGAGAAAACTAAGGACTTGAAGAATGTGCTTGAGGATCGGATTCTTAATTGCAAAATTGAATTCACTCTTGGAGAAGTCTTGGGAATTGCCAAAAGAGAATTTCATGATGTTATCATAATCGACATCATTAAAAGAAAACGATAGATTATTGAATAGCCAACATAGGATATGATCCATTGAGAGGCTTTAGCGGTTGATGAGGCTATTATCTATGGCTTGCATATTGAGGAGATTGATTCTGATGAGTAGATTGATTGATTCTGATGAGTAGATTACTGAGGACTCTACATATGGAGCTTTATGTATGTAGTCCAAGAAGACTCTTCAGCCTTTACTTTAGCTTGTACAGTATACAGAGAGTGATGACGTGCCTAGATTGGTGCCTTGTAGCCATTTGTATTGCAGTCACTAGGCTCGTGCAACTACAAAGACAATAGTCAAGCTTGGTGAGACGGAGACCCCTTGTGTTGCTCTTTTGGATCATGGCTCCAAGATTAATGTCATGGTGTGTGGATTGTATGATACTGGTAGATGGCTAGTTGATGTGGATCATGGTTGGCGCATGCATGTGGCCAATAACACTACATGAGATTTGTATGCTGCTTGTCCAAACTTAAAGATTTCTATTGGAGATGTGGATGAGACTTATCATTTCTTTGTGTAGAACTCTTATTCCTATCCTATTATTTTGGGGTAGCCATTCATTGCGGAGTCTTGGATGGAGACTAAGGTTTTGGATGATGTGTTTGCCTATGCGCCCGGATCCAAAGCAAGGATGGAAAGAGGGATATCTAGTCCATGATGGTTTGTGTCAACCATCAGTGGAGGAATAAGGATTCTTTGAGGGATTCCCCTCTTCCAGGAAGGAGAGCCGGTAGATACCATTGTCTTGCGAGATGACGGTGGTACAAGACAAGTAAAGCTCTCGCCTCTTGGCAATGGCAATTTGTCCTCAAGAGTTTATGGTGTGTTTGCTGAAAGTACTTTGTGTTTTCAGTATATTACGAACATGCCTAGAGCTACTAGGCATTACTTGAAGAGAAAAGAAAAAGAATTGAAGCTTTCAAGTCTTTTACAGGATGAAGAAAGGGTAGATGGTCTCTATGATGGGTTGTCATGCTCTAATACTATGGAGGATCTTTTGACATTGTTGAAAATTGAAAATCAAGTGTTGTAATGTCTTACAGGTCCATTCTTTGGCAATGTATTGTGAAATTGTTGATTTCATGTTGCAAGAAAAGTTGGGCGCTGAGAATTCTTAACAAAAAGTGTTCTTTGTTGAAATATTTCGGCCGAAAAATTTACAAGGTATTGTTTATACACAACAAAATTTGTGTTTACCAAGGTATTTACAGCAATGGCTAAAATTTATAGGTTGTAGCAAAGAAGCTAGAGTATAGAAAAAATATAAGATAGTTGACAAGAAGGTCGGACTAGTTGTAGAGATGCTACCTTTGGACATAGATGAGATGATTAGGAGAGTAGTTATGCGTCCTTCTTTATGAGATCCTGTAGGTATTGGACACAAGTTTTCAGCTGAGATACTAAAAGAGATGAAAATTGAGACAGAAGATTTTTTACTTCGAGCAGAGGTGAAATGCTTTGAGGAGATGTTGAGCAAACATGGGAGAGCCTTCGCTTTTTTCCCGTATGAGATAGGTCACATTGATTCTAGGGTTGTGATGCCTATGGTTATTTTTACAATTCCGTATGTCCCTTGGAATCTATGGCCTATTCCTCTACCTAGGGCTCACTTGCCTAAATTGGTGGAGCTTTTGAATGAACAGATTAGGATGGGATTTCTAGAACCATCTTCAGCTCCATATTCTAATAGATGGTTCACAGTTCCCAAGAAGAATGGGACATTTAGATGGACATATGTGTGGTTATTATGGTAGAAGGCCTTCCCCTGCAAAGGTTGATGCTATAGAGAAGATTGGAAAGACAAGCTCTTCTACTTTGGAGGTTCACAGGTTTTTTAGAGCTTTTGTTATTTGGATTCCTCATTTCTCTCATATTGCATTTGATCTTACTAGCTCTTGAGAAAAGGGCTGCAGTTTCTTGGGACATGAGACACACTAGAGCTATGCAGAAGCTGAAGAGATTGTTGAGACCTGCTTTGACTCTTTAGAAAGCAGATTATGAGTGTGGGAGACCTATTGTACTCACTGTTGATACTAGTCCTATCAGCATTGGATGGGCTGTTGGCCAAGATGATGCAGATGGAAATAGGTATGCCATTCGGTTTGGGGCGAAATCCTAAACGAGCAGTAGCGCAAGTATCCATAGATTAAGAGGAAGCTCTTGGGAGTTGTCATGGCTCTAAAGAATGATAAAGAGTATTTCATTAGTGCTGGTGTGGTGGTCAAGACTAATTGCTTGCCTCTTCTAGGTATGATCCTTAGTTGTTCTACTCCAAACATTGCCATGCTTAGTTGGATTGGGTACATAAAATCCATGAATCCTGAGTTCAGGCACATAGCAGGTAAAGACAACCTAGTAGTCGATATGCTTTCATGAGCGAGGTATGATAATATGGATTCTTTTTACACTAATGATGTTGATGATGGGGTTGATCTTTCAGCCATGCATGCTGATCATACTTGTCATGTAACTACTTTGGAGAGATTTGATGAGTCTTTGTATACATGAGAGTATTTGCAGATTGGACATTATTTGAGTACCATGTCTAGACAGGATGGATAGATTGATGTGGACTTCAAGAAGATCAAGAGGAAAGCTTACGGTTTCTTCTTACAGAGTGGGCTCATTTGGAAGCATCCATGGAAGCGAGAAGGACAGCCATTGAGAGTTGTATGTGACAGAGCTTCACAAGTGCGAATCATGAGAGAATTTCATGAAAGTCTTTGGGCAAGACATAGAGCCATTTGGGCGACCTATAAGAAGATTAGAGAGCATTATGTCATGGAGAGGACAGGAGAGAGGGAGAAGAAGAGAGAGAGAGAGAGAGAGAGAGAGAGAGAGAGAGAGAGAGAGAGAGAGAGAGAGAGTGCAGAAGAGAGAGAAAAACTATGATGAAGAGAGAGAGAGACTAGAAAAGGAGAGAGAAAGACACAAAGAGAGAGAAAGAAGCCATGAAAGCTGGGAGTGAGAGAGATGAAGATGAAAGGAGACTTATACTATAATCTGATGCCAAAAATCAAGTCCCTAACACCTTATATACCACCCAGTGTAGCTAGTATTTTCCCATTATTAAACCCCCCTCTCTTACACATTATTGGTGAAGATGCATGTACTACGATATAAAGCTAGGAGATATTGCCATAGTTTGTAACAATCAGGGTGGTTGTTATTGGTCAACTAGTCTAAAGACGTAGTAGAAGAAAGGGTGAGAAGATGGTGGTTTACTACTATGGTTTGGTGTTGACCAGTCTGATTTGAACCCTTTCCCTGATCAAGAAAGCCTTAGGGTTAACCGATACATGCAGGGTGCCATTGTCAGGGGAACTATAACTTCATGCCAGAGAGCCGAGTGCAAGAGCAAGGTGGCAATACTTGAAAGGATGGAAGCTCTTTGAATGAGGTCATTGTTTTGCTCTTAGTTTGGGAGATTTGTCTTGTTCATATCTAAAAGGCAACTACTATGGGTGTACATCGGGAAAGAATCTTGAATTCATAGTAGCTACATTGATGAGACCATTAAGATGGGAAGCCAAATGCATCAAGGAGCTACTAAAGAGAGCTTTGAAGGCTAGTTCATCAAGGCAACTACAAGGGAACATAGATAGATCAATATCAAGATTGATGTCATGTGTATTGTGAAGCTATGCCAAGAAAATATATTTGCACACACCTTGAATTCTTCTTACCTAAACATGAACATGCTCATCTAAGCTGAAATGATGTATTGTGAAGATTGTATTCTTTGTATCCCCACTTTGCCTTACCTTGCCCACATATGTATTTGATTGAATGTGAATCCTAACCATTCATCTTACTCCATGTATTTGCCTTGAGTTGAGTACTCTTCATAATCCTTTGCTCCCATCTCACAAAGCGTCCTTGTGACTGTGACGAGCGACTTTTGTGAACTCTTGTCCATATTTTGTCCAACAACATGCTTCATGCACTCAACACGCACATCATAATTTGTAATAAAATGAACTAGCCAACACTCTTACATGCATTGGTAGAGAAAAAAACACTTGACATATAATAGTTTGTAAAAATGAATATGCATTTATAGACCCTCAGAGTTGGGTTCAAAGTAAGAAGATCTAATCCATATTCAACTTATTAAAGAGTGTTAAAAAATAGTAATTTACTTAAGTCTATGAGAACATTATTAGGTATGTTTGTTGTAGCCACGTCAATCCTAGCTAGTCATTGTTTGGAATGACTACAACCATGTCATTCTAAACATTGTCTGGCTTTTGCTACTGGATTACGGTTATATTAGAAGAAAAATGTGGTAATAAACTCATTGTTCTAAACATTGTCTAGCTTTTGCTACCTCATGTATTAGAAGTATGAAGCTATCAGTTGCATGTGTGGGTAGGTCATGCTAATTTTTTTTCAAAAATATGGTTTTCTTAGGGTGGTCTTTCATATAATGTACGAGCTGATACCTTGTCAAAATATTATTTGTCTTTTGTTCTGCTATCTTGCAGGCCTTCTTTATGTCTATCTATGTGGTATGTGTTTTATTTTCATATGAATGGCAGCTTGAACTTCTCCCCTAGTGCGATATGTTCCTTTGGTTAGCCACAACTATTCTCAAATTGTTAGAATCAGACCTTATTATTAAGGTTGGCCTATCCCATTTTAAGGCTCTCTCATTGCCACTCATTCTTGATGATCCTATCTTGTGTGATGCATTCTTAACCTCTTATAGCAAGTAGTCTAGTTGTGTTCATGGTACCACTGTCCTGATGACATCTCGAGGCTTTGGAAAGGCTTTGTCTCTCCCTACCATGGGGAGGCCTTTCTAGTAGCTTGCCAGCTCTTTTCTAATCTGGACATTATGAAGCTCCTATAGAGACATACTAAGGACTTATGGGATGCTAAAGGGGTCATCAGTACATCCAGTGTTTGTGTTTCCATGATCTCTGATCCCTTTTGGAAAAAGTTGTGTCTGTTCCTTTAGGACAAGTTCATGCCTGCCAAAACTCCATCTAATTACATGTCTAAGGAATTATTCACTACTTCCAGAATAGTGCTCAAGGGTATGACCATTGATTGGAGTTTTTATTTCACCAAAATAGATCAATACTTTTTCAGGATCACTAGGGGTAATGTGACTAATGTTACCTATGGTTTTTACTTGTATGTTTTCCTCACATACTCTGCCTCTCCAAAGGAAATTCCACCACCTTATGAAAATTGTCTAATGGTTCCCTCTCCTTCTATTGAAGATTCTAAACTGATCCTTGAAGATAGTGGCTCTCCTCTTTCTCAGGTCATTTAGAGGAAGCACTTAAAGCATATAATTGAAATAATTCTTACCCCAGTTCCTCCAATGTTAGTCCCTACTACACTAGGTAGTATTCTTCCTGCATGCCTTACATCTACAAATTTATTTAGGGCACACAAAGATGGTAGTTTAGACATATTAGTTCCTTCTCTCTATCACCTCTAATGACAAGAGACACAATTCCTTTCTTGTGTGAGAATATTCATAGTTCCTTAGAAATATCAATTACAATATGTATTCAATAGTTGTACTCTTCTTTCTATGAGGAGTGGAGCCCCAAGAAGAACACCAAGGAAAAGGGAATTCTCTTGCAAGAAAATCTATCTTGTAACATCAACAAGCTTGTTTATCATGTTTCATATTATCACAATGAAGAAAAAAAACACCAGGCACAACAAATCTTCATGCAGCATCATGTAAATCTCCCACGGTTTTTAATAGAATCAACCATATTCTTCAACATCTTCACAAAATCCATCAATATCACAAAGAAAGCAAAGAAGTACACCATCTTTGAATGGAAATACATCACATAGTATTCATCTTCAATATCTTCATAGTCTTCTCTCTCAATCTCTCATATACAATCACTTTGTTTCAGTAGAATTGGCTATCTCTGACTCTCTCTCTCTCTCTCCATCAATAATACATCATATCCTCACTACAATCTCTCAAAAATTACTCTCAATAATCACTCTTAGGTCGTGGATACCCCTCCCAAGAGGTATGTCTGATATGAAAGGTCACCAGAGCCACTACAGTGTCTCTTCACAGCTCACTACTGTCACTTCACTCTAGTCTTCTCTTGAGTCTTCAGCAGCTACTTCTTCCACTTCTTTCAACTCTTTTGCACTTGTATTCACCTCTTTCCAAGGCTAGAAAACTTTCCCAAAATCACACATACATTCCACAGAACACTTACAGAACAGTCTACAGAACAGTACCAGAACAGTTACAGTACAGAACAGAACAGAAACAGAACAGAAGCTCTACAGAAGACCTACAGAAGGTTACAGAAGGTCATCAAAACTACATAATTCATTCTCAAACCATTCAAAACTCTCACAAACCATTCACTAAGCTTTCACAATATCTCATTCTTCATCAATCCATACTCCATCCCTCCTTACAGAAGACAATCAGATAAAAAACAGACCAAAACAGAACAAAACAGAAGGTATACAGAACCAATAAGAACCTATTAGAACATCATAGAACCATCAACAAACATCATAATCTTCCAAAACACAATCAATATCATCCAAAACCCTCTCAAACCACTTCCTAATCAATCAATCTTCCCATAAAATCAATCATTCAGCTCTCAAAAACAACAAAAATCAGCCAAAAAACAAGTCATTTCAACACTCAACATATCCCCACACTTAATAAGGAAGCGTCCTCGCGACCCAGGAAAAAGGTAATACAAGTTCATTTCAAAGCTTCACTTTTGAACTTCAATATCTTCTTACAAAGAATCCATCCACCACGACCCCAACTTATAACCTGTTTCGGATATAAAATACAAAGAAAGGAAAACCTTTTATACATTAACACCTCTTATCAAACTAAAAATCACAACAAATTTGTAAAGGATATAAGAGTTTGCTTCTTCGTCATCTGCATCAGCTTCAACTCTCCAACCACGACCCCATCTCGACAAATCTCCAAAACATAGCTCGTACACAAAATCCAATAGGAAACCACCACGTTCGTTTGACATACATAAACTCACAACACTAATACGAATACACAACACAACCATCTGAATGACTTCTTCAAAAAGAAGAGTTTGGCATTAAAAAGCTTGCACCATACATTGGAAAGGCATCAATGAAGATGATCCCTCTTAAAAGATTGATGTTGTCTGAATCGATCCATAGATAAGGATTCATCTACAAAGTTTTTAGGAGGATTTTGAAAAAATTGGAGACAGCACATCCTTTCCAATAGGACCAAGTATCTGCTAGGTAAACAGAGGGCATGAAAATACAGTATCTCCAGCTGTTGAGAATCAATGCTAACATTGACATTCATGCACAACTTTGGGATAGGCTTTGAATCAGTATGAGAGTGCCTATGCATATACGCCAGGTACCAAGCAAAGTGAGCAGTTAATCTCACTGAGGGATCTGCAGACTGTGAATATTGTTGGGCAAAATGAACATAGTTTTGATAAGCTTGACTTGAAACTGTCCATTCCCCTGGAATTACTGGCCAATTAATCTGCGGTCCTGTAAGGCAATCATCCGAACTCCATCCCCTTCTTCTGGAAATCTGAGTATCAAAACCGGCACAGTCACTAACCAATCGAGGTGGTTGAGATATGGAAGTACTAGGAGAGGGTAATGGAATAAGGGAAAGTGGATGTAGGGAAGGATAGGAAAAATCATAAAAGGAAGAAAAGGTTAAAGAAGGAGTGGCAGAAATTTGGAAGGAATCACTAAGGAATGGTGTTAATTGATAAATAGGAAATGTGGAGGGTACATTTATGAGGGGTGAAGGACAGGGTGGGGAAGGGGAAAATACCCTATCCTCAATAAAGGAACAGTAAGTGAAAATAGGAATTTGAGGAAAATTGGAAGGTTGGAAAAGAAGTGGTAAAATTACTGTGGAATGAGTTTGACAAAGGGAAAAATAGATAGCATAGCGGTGAGCCAATTGTTGATAATAAAGGAGGGTAGGAACAGAAGGTCCCAAGAGAGATCGTCTCTGATAGGCATCAAAGAAAGTAGCATCAAATGGATTATGTTTGGAAAGATAGGTTAAAAGATCCATCCTCAGTTGGTTAGTACTCTGTACAAAGGTAGGAGCTGTGTTTTGTCTTTGATTTAGGACCACTGACTCAATCATGGGATGCCACGAATTAGCCTGACAATCAGCCACTTTGGAGGAATAACTTTGAAACATATCAGCTATGCGCAACTCCAAATGATTGACATAGAGAACAGCCTGTAAGACCACATCCCCCACATACCAGGCCAAATCTACTTCATCTGGAATTAACAAATCTCCTCGGAGATACATGTATGACATCAGCATGGTGTCTGGCGTGACAGAATCTTCAAAGAGCATTCTGACTACCTCTGTCAACAACGCAGCAGACCAAGCCCCACTCCAGCCATCCTCTGGAAAAGGTAAATCCATCGTGGAAAGCTTCATATAGAAGACCAGCTTCTGTAAATGGTAGTGGACAAAGAAAGAATGGTCTGGTAAGACATAGTCCTGAAACTGTTCAAAGGTAGACCATAACAAGTCCATTCTGGACTGCAATCTTTCCACTTTGTCTTGGAATAAAGGGCACAAAGTAGCCTGTCTCTGTAAGGCAGCCAAATCCTGCTGTGAAAGAGAAGGAAATAATGGAACAGGAGGGCTTGGAGGAACAGAGCGGGACTTCGCAAGCTGATCTTGCAACTGCTGGATGTGGGAGGCTTGGTTGGCCACTGTGTCATTAGCCATTTGTAAAGCTGAAAGCTTGTCATCTAATTGAACTTGGAATTCTTTCGCTTCGGTGGACATCCTCTCCTTCTCTGCTGAAAGGCTAGTAACCTGTGACTGAGCCTCGAGTAACTGGGTTTTCAATGAAGAAATCTCATCACTTTGAGTGGCAACCAGTTGGGTTTGCTGTTCCATTTGCTTGAATAGATCTGCTAGGGTATCCTTAGTAGATGCTAATTCAGATGTTGCCTTATGCAACTGGTCTTTGGACTGCATGAGCTCCTCATAGAAAGATGCGTACAGCTGTTGAACACAGGCTGTCACTGACAACTCAATGGAACTTTGAATATCCTTGCAGAGGAAAGGAATGGCATCTCCTGAAACGAGACTGTTCAGGGAAGGAACAGAGATCTCCAAGGATCCTTCTCTATGTGCCCGGAATAGATTATTGCAAGTGAGAAACCCAGGGAGGTCACTACCAGAAGTAGCAGGGATAGGCACTGAGGGAAGTACAACAGGGGCTTTGTCCGCTACCCTCTTCAAGCGTTTGCGCTGTATGACCAAGGGAGGCGGAGAATCATCATCCTCAATGTCAATAGGTGCTGACTCTTCGGAAGGTGGAGGAGGTGGTACTGGATCTGATGGAGGAGGTGGAGGCACATTCTTCTGTAAACCTGAATAGGTCAAGAAGGCAGACAAATAGGATCCATAGGTAACATTGGTAACATTACCCCTCGTGACTTTAACAAAATGCTGATCCATCTTAGTAAGGAGGTATGTGCTCCAATCAATGGCAACTCCTTTTAGCACCATCCTGGAAGCTGTGAAAAGCTCTTTGGACAAATAGTGGGATGGCGTTTTGGCAGGCATGAACCTGTCCTGAAGGAACTGGCACATGGTCTTCCAGACGGGATCAGTAATCATAGAAAACGAAACTCCTGAAGAGTTTATCACTTTCTTAACATCAAGGACCTCCCTTGTCTGCTTCTGCAACAGTTTGAGAATCTCTTCATTAGAGAAGAGCTGACGAGTGGTCACAAAAGGTTCCCCTTTGAAGGGTAAAGACAAAGCCTTCCCTAAGCCTCGAGACGTCAATGTCATAGACATGCCTTGGACTACTCCTGTCTTCTTGCTGTAAGAGGCCAGGAACTCATCACATACGGACGGATCCTCTGGAAGTAATGGAAAAGGAGTGGCCACAAAAGCAGCAAGTCCTGCCTTCGTGAGGGGCTCAAAAGTAAGTAGGGACGAGTAATCCCTACTAACTAGTGGGACGTACTGGATAGGGGGAGGAGCATGAGAAGGCGCCATTCAGATGGTTACACACACACCACAAACACAGACAATCAAAGAGAATGCCTGCAAAGCAACAGACAAAAACCAAGGATAAGAGAATTACCAATAAAACGTGACACGACCTACTAACCCCAGGCAAACCACATCCTAGAAAAAATTTGACAGGACCTCGAGACAAATGCGACCGAAAGCTTCATGCGATGCATCAAACAAACACCCTGAACCCCGTATCAGGCAATAAAAGAAAAAAAACTACATACCGTACCCGTAACCGTAACTAAGACATGAAACCAAAACCATACCATATCCGACACATATCAATACGACATCTGTGATAGAACCAAGATTGGACCATCGAAAATAACACTAATGACTGCGTATACCCATCCCACGAAACGGTTCATTAAAAAGGGAATTAAGTACAGTGAGGGGGGATTAATTGAATGAAGGATTGATTTTAATCAATTATTAAAAATGGGTGAATTTTTATTAGGTGATAAACCTTAATAAGAAAACGGCGGTTCCTTATTATAAATTTATTTACCAATTATTAGGTTAAACGGTGCAGTTATACGAGTCCCGGACTTCGATTCCCGACTGGGTCTCTAAATGCAATTCAGTAATTATAATTAAAGTGATGTGGGGCGCTTTTTTGTAAGCGCGTGCTCATGTGACGGCTGGTTAATTTTAATTTAAAATTTTAGAGTGCCTCTGTAGCGCACATAGCGCGTGCTAAGTGAACGACTGGTTTATTTTAATTAAAAAAGGATGTGTGTTTAGCGCGAATGCGCGTGGAAACTGTGGGTGAATGAAAGGGTTCATTTTAACAATTAATTGTGATTAAGGGGGAAAATAAATAAATAAATAACAGAAAATAAATACCTGGCAGGGTGTGTATGAAATGCAGGAATGCGCACGGAAGAGTCCCAGGAAAGGAAAAGCAAAAAGCACTGATGAAACAACAAATAACACCTTAGCAGATATATTAAGTTGATTTATGTTGGGTTTTTATTTTTATGTATTTTATTTTATTTTTAGTTGTAATTTTGTTATGTTTGAATAAATGGAAAATGAGTAAGGGAGGTGAGGGAAATTTTTGAGAAGGTTTTTAGAATTTTTTAGAATTTTTTACAATTTTTTAAATGATTTTTCCTATTTTTTTGGCAATTTAAGGGTAATTTTAGGAAAGATGGATTTTTCTAAAATTATAGGAAAGGCAATTCCTAGCAGACAAAGGTCCAAAAATTAACAAAAGACAGAAGGAATTTTTAGAAATTTTTTGATGAAAAAAAATGAATTTTGTGATTAAGTAAGTCACATTGATCACATAAATCACATAAGTCACATTAGTCACAAGTCACTTAAGTCACTTAAGTTACTTAAGTTACTTAGGTTACTTAAGTAACTTAAGTTAGGTTAGTCATGGTGGTCATGGAAATCAACCTAGGTTAGTTCTAACTAAGTCAGGTAAGTTAGTACTAACTAAGTTAGGTAGGATTAACTAGGTTAGTTAGGATTTAACTAGGTTAGTTAGGATTTAACTAGGTTAGTTACTAACTAGAGTTAGTAGTAACTACCTGGGAGGGAGGTAGGGGAGGAGGTGGAGATTGGAGGGGGGCGAGCCGGCGGCAGGCGGCGACAGGCGGCGAGGCAGTCGTGGCGCGGCGAGGCGGTCCGGCGGCGATGACGACCACGGCGGCGGCGATGTGGCGAACGGCGGCGACGGCGTTGCGGGCGGCAGCGACGGAGCAGACGGGCGGCAGCGACGGAGCAGACGGGCGCAGCGACGGAGGGAGGAAGGAAAAGGGGAGGAAAAGGGAGGAGGGGAGGGAGGAAGAAGGAGGAAGAGGGAAGGGAGGAGCAATGGCGGGCAGGGAGGGAGAAGGAGGAGAGAGAAGGGAGAGGAGAGAGAAGAAAGAAGAAGGGAGAGGGAAGAAGAAGGAGGAAGAGATGGCGGGCAGGAGAGAAGAAGGAGAGAGAAGGGAGAGGAGAGAGAAGAAAGAAGAAGGGAGAGGGAAGAAGAAGGAGGAAGAGATGGCGGGCAGGAGAGAAGAAGGAGAGAGAAGGGAGAGGAAAGAGAGATGGTGGAAATGGAGGGAGAAGGAAGAGGGAGGAGAGGGTACGCGCAGAGAGGAAGAGAGAGAGAGAAGAAGAAAGAGAGAGAAGAGGGGAAAGGAAGTGGGGGAAGACGGTTGGCGGGAGGGGGTGTCGTTTGTTTTTTTTTTTTTCCTTTTTTTCTTTTTTTTTTGTTTCTTCTTTTCTTTTCTCTTTTTTTTTTTGTTTCAAAAAGAGGTGGGCAGGCAGGTTGGGGTGGGCAGGGGCTAGGGAGGATGGGCGGGGTCAAGAAAAGGCGGATCCCCGTCCCGCGCACGTGCGCGGGGCGGGGTAAAAAAATTTGCCGTGACGGGATTGAAACGATGCGGGGATGACGGTACGGGGTACGCGGACACGACCGGGGCGCGTGGAGACGCGTTAAATCGAAAACGGGCGCGTTCACGCGCAAAACGAGCGCGAGAAAAAACACAAAAATACAGAAAAATTAATAACTCCCAATCCGGATGTCAAAACGAAAGACCGTAAAAACGAAAAGTGGGCAGGACGACAGGGGGGAAACATTAAAAATACGGGACGGGGGTTCCGGGAGGAGTAAAGGGTAGTTACGTGCAAAAAACACAAAAAATGAACCAAAAACGCAATTTAAAAATTAATATCGAAAGATCCGTGCATCGGAATGAGGTGTGGAAAAAAGGAAAACTGTGCAGAAAGATGTGCCCGACAATCCTATCCTGTCAAAGCAGAATTCCGACTAAGGTAAGACGCGTTCACATGGGAAAAACCCAAAAAATAAATCTGAAAATGGGATCGGAAATTAATATCGAACGAACCGTTTACCGGAATGACATGCAGTAAGAAGGAAAAATGTCCGTAGGAAGGGATGGCAAAAGGTTATCATGTTAAACCGCAGTTCCGACGGAAATAGGAGGGGTTCACATGTGAGAAACTCCAAAAATACTCCCGAAAACTCATTTAAAAATTAATAAGTAAAAATACGAATGTCGAAAAAGGGTGGAGGAAAAAGGAAAAAGGTAGGGGAAGGCATGGGGGACACGGCTGTCAAATCAAATTGGAATTCCGATGCAAATAGGGCAGGTTCACATGGAAAAATGTCAAAAATACACACGAAAAAGGCGCGAAAAACCCGGAAAATTAATAACGGACAAACCGTGTATCGGAATGATGTGGAATAAAAAGGAAAAATGTCATGGGAAAAGCGTTGGTCAGGGCTATGACATCAGATCATGGTTCCGAAGCAAGAAAAGCGCATTCTCATGGAAAACCGGCTAAATTGTGTAAAATGCGTCAAAAATTAATAACTCAAAAACCGTGCACCGGAACAGGGGTAGGTAAAAAAGAAAAATGGTCAATTCAAAGAGAGGAACAGGGCTATAAGGTTGGATTTGGATTTTGGTGAACGTAGGATGCATTCACAGGACAGGACCGCAAAATCAGGGAATGAAGGAAAACTGCAAGGAAATAGCCCCAAGGGTGGGTGGAACATAATCGGGTGGGTGGGAAGGGACCCCAGGAGGGTAAAAGCAAGGCAAGGCATTCATGCATGAGCAAGATAAGGCATATGCAGAAGGGTATGCAATGTAGACGCGCAGGGACGCGTCCCCACACTTAAGACCTTAACGGATAGGGTTAACCGAGCATTAGGGACCTAGGACCACGCCACAGACCATCCACTAACTTCCCCACACTTAAAGCATGACCGGCACGAAGAAACCAAAGTGTAGGGTTAGAAAAACTTGGCCCGTTTCGTCAAAAATCAAGGTTGAGTGTCGATGGCATGTCCACGGTGGTTATCGGCGCTGGAGGAACCAAGGCAGCTTCTCGGCACACGTTCGTCATGGCAGGGACCACGCGGCAGCACCCAGGGAGGTAGCTGATGGAAGGAATCGTAGGAAATTCGTTGTCGATGATGAGGGATACTACACTCAACTCACAATCACGCAATTGAAATGAAAGAACAGTCACTCGCCCCATGACTAATATCATTCAAGGAAGAATGATGGAACCCCATATCTCATACCCGGTTGAGGAATCAACAAGGGGGAATGGTGCAGGAGTATGCCAGGGTGCACAGTTGATGGTGCATTAGTGCGTCTAACCCATCTGGCATAAGTGCAAGGAGGAAGGCAAGGGAGCCTTACAGTGCAGTGTACAGAACAGGGTGCTGTGTCTTGTGTTGACGGTAAAAACCCATCCCGTGGGTGCATAGGGAAACGGGAACATACCTAACTCCAAGTGTCGTAACGTCCCTCAAGCTCACCTCTCGGTATTTGATTGAAGAAACTCCTGTCACACTCAACCCACCCTCTGTCTCACGCTCGGTGGATAGATACAGGAGGGCAGCCTTTTCCTGAAACCCATTGATGTAATCCTCACAGTCGCTTGTGCAAAGGGTGTATGCCTTGTGCGCATTTGATGGTGCAACAGTGCATCCCGCCCTGTGTCGGCATACGGTGCGAGAAGGAAGGCAAGGGAGCCTTATGGTGCAGTGCACAGGGACAAATTGTGCTTTGTGCATTGAGAGGCCCATCCCGTGCCTGCAACACTTCATTCACACTTCTCACCTCTCATTTGATTTGAAGGGAAAAAACTGGTCTCTCGCCCCACCCTCTGTCTCACTCTCTGTTGATAGATACAGAGGGCAACCGTACTCACTTCCCCATCAGGTTAGGATGAAAGCTCACATCACTCGATTGTTTGTCGATGAAGATCGCGTCATCAGTTGTTGAAGAGGCGTACCCAGGGAGGTAGCCATCAAATCGAATATTGTGTTGAATAGGACATGTTATCTGCTAGAGGACAGTTAGTCACTTTGCAAAGAGACCCAGGACACAGCGTACCAAGGGAGGCAGCGTCGGAATTGGATCCTAGGGATATCAATTAATGAATCCACTTTCTGGACTGCTGGGTGTTACCACCTTTTCCATAGCCAGCTTCTCGCCCAAGGGTGTTTACCACCTTTTCTTGGAACGAGGCCTGCTATGACAGGGAATTGCTTCCTTTTCTCTCATAACAGATTTGTTTTTTTTTTTTTTCTTTCTTCTGTTTTTTTTCTTTTTTTTTTTCCTATTCCCGAGGGTGTTTCCACCTTTTCTCGAAGGATAGGTCGGCATGACAGGGACCTAAGTCCTTTTCTCCCATAACCGATATATTTTGTTTTTTTTTTTCTCTCTTATCTTTCTTTTTTTTTTTTCTTCATATTGAACAAGGAAATGGTAGAAAAACCATGTGTCAAGACCCACCTCGCCACTGTCGCTGGTGGAAAATAGAGGATAAGAAATCAAGGTTGGAAGGGGGTTTTGAGGGGACAGAGGATTGCGTCCACTTCATCAGGAGTGACTGAAGAACGGCTATCAGAAGTAGCATCATAAGAAGTACAGTGCCGCGCCAATGAGGGAAAGGATCAAGTGTCCGTAATTGTCAAGATCCCCAAGGAGGAAAGTACTTCTTCAGGCGATATCCATTGATCAGAAAGGGATCATCAGAGGCATCAACGGTCTGTACTTGGACAGAGCCATTAGGGTTGACTGCAAGTACCTTATAGGGGCCCATCCACCGCTGTTGGAGCTTGCCAGGAAACTTGCCAAAGCGTGAATCATAGGCTAGGACCAAATCACATTCTTTGAACTCCTTGTGCTTGATGAAGCTATCATGGTAAGCCTTGCGTCGAGCTTGCGTGGCTTCCATGCACTGTAGAGCCATCCGACGAATTTCATCCAAACATTCCAAGTGCAGGAGATGGCGTTGCAGTGAATCATCATCCCCCAAACGCTCTTTGACAGCCACTCTCAAAGAGGGTAGTTCCAGTTCAACAGGAAAAACTGCTTCTGTACCATACACCAACTGGAAAGGTGTCTGTCCCGTTGCTGCTTTATGGGAGGTTCTGTATGCCCAGAGGGCCTCTGTAAGTCGATCGTCCCAATCACGACGATGTGCGGCAATTGTTCTTGTCAGAATCGAGCAAAGGATGCGATTGGTGACTTCGACTTGGCCGTTGGCTCTGGGGTAATAAGGAGTGGACTTGCGATGGCGGATCTTATACAATTCTGTCAACTCCTCCATGACTTTGTTAAGGAAATGCGTGCCTCTGTTACTTACCAGCTCTAAGGGACTGCCAAAACGGGTGATGATATTCTCGTACATGAACAGGGCCACGCTGTTACCATCGTCCCGCTTTAGGGCTTTAGCTTCACACCACTTTGTGACATAATCCGTACATACGAGGATGTATCTGTTCTGTTTCCTTCTAGTAGGAGGATCGATTGGACCTACGAAGTCGATGCCCCACTTCTCAAACGGCTTCAACGGAAGGATAGGTTGCAATGGCATGGCACTTGTCTTGGTGGGTTTCCCCATTCTTTGACAAGCATCACATCTTTTACAGTAATCATAGGAATCTTTGTGAATGGTAGGCCACCAATATCCTGCTAGCAAAGCCTTCCTGGCTGTAGCTTCTCCTGCAAAGTGACCTCCACATGGCTCGTCGTGGCAAGCCTTCAAAACAATCCCAATCTCGTCTCCTGCAACACATCTTCTGAGCACTTCATCTTTGCCTTTCTTGTACAGTGCACCACCTAGCAAGGTGTATGGGGCTGATTCTATCATGAGCTTCTTCCTTTCCCGACTAGAAATACCAGGAGGGTATTGTTGGGTTGCCAGCAAATTGGCAATGTCCGCATACCAGGGAATGACAGTTTCTACCAAGAATAGGGAAGCATCAGGGAGGTCTGGATCATCTCGTTCCTCGTCTGCAGTTTGTGGGATACGCGACAGATGATCAGCCAGGACATGGGAACGACCAGGCTTAGTAATCACCTCAAAGTCAAACTCCTGGAATAAAAGGAGCCACCTCATCATTCGTCCTTTCACATCTGCTTTGTTTATCAAGAAGGACAGGGCCTCATGATCCACATAAAATTTAAAGTGGGTAGATAGGAGGTAATGGCGAAACTTCTCCAGGGCAAACACCATTGCCAAGCACTCCAGCTCTGTCACTGTATAGTTTCGTTCCCTATCAGTGACTTTTCGGCTTGCATAATAGATCGGTTGATCCAACTTCGAGGAGCCCTTCTGGCAGAGGACAGCACCTAAACCTTCAATTGATGCATCAGTGTGTACGTGGAACTCTTTCGTCCAATCAGGAGGTTGCAAGATGGGTGCCTCTATCAGACACTGCTTCAGAGTGTGGAAGGCTTTGTCACATTCTTCTGTCCAAGTAAACTCTGCATCTTTCCTCAGAAGCTTGTGCAAGGAGGTTGCCTTTGTCGCAAAATGGGCTATGAACCTTCTGTAGTAACCCACATGGCCTAGGAATCCCCTCAACTGTTTGAGGTTGGTGGGTGCTGTCAGAGCTGAGATCTTTTCGATTTTTGCAGGGTCTGTTGATATCCCTTGTGCAGAGACAATGTGGCCCAACAAGACTCCAGAAGAGACCCCAAAGATGCATTTGTCGGGGTTGAGGAAAATCCCATACTCCCGGCATCGATCAAAGCATTGCTCCAGGTGGTCCCAGTGTTCACGGATCAAACTATAGACACAAAAGTCATCCAAATATACCTCAATAAAGTCGTGCAGATGATTTTGAAATGCAGCCATCATGACTCGTTGGAAAGTAGCAGGGGCATTGCAGAGCCCAAATGGCATCACTCGGTAAGCGTAGGTCCCCCATTCGGTGGTGAAGGTTGTTTTGGATTGGTCTTCTTCTGCGATTTGCACTTGGTTGTATCCACTGAATCCATCCAGAAGAGAATAAAGTTCATGTCCTGCCACTGTGTCCAACAGTTGGTCTGTGAAAGGGATTGGAAAGTGATCCTTCTTTGTCTTGGAATTAAGCTTTCGAAAATCCACACATATTCGCAATTTGCCATTCTTCTTGGGTACAACCACGATGGGTGAAACCCATTCACTATTTGCCACTGGATAGATGAACTCGGCTTCTAGAAGCTTCAGCAGCTCCGCTTTCACCAATGTGGAATAATTCGGGTTCATTCGCCTCTGTCGTTGCCGTACTGGCTTGGCATCAGGCTCCAAGTCAATATGATGTTGACATATTGTGGGATCAATCCCCTTTAGGTCTTTGTAAGACCATGCAAACACGTCCAAATTCTCTTTCAACAAATTGTACAAGGTTGACAACTCCTCTTCTGGGAGACTGCTACCCACCTTCAAGTGGCGTTCAGTGCCTTCTGAATCCACAAAGGTTAACTGCCTTTCACCTTCTACTTCACGAATGAAGGTCCCACGGACTGCTTCTGGATACAGATCCGACTCCTTCAAGGGAGTGGTGTCCTCTTCTGATGTCCCACTAAAACCAACTTCTTCTTTCGGTGGAGACTTAGGTTGCTCCTTAAGACGTTGGAATGGGATAAGCGCTGTTTCGGGTTTGGTTTCAAAATTAATTACCTCGTGGCTTGAAGATTCATCTTCTGATGATAACACATCCAGAAACGTCACATAACAGGGACCCTCTGATGCTTGTTGGGTTGGTGGGACTGATGTTTGTTGGCACGGTGCATCATCATCATCTTTCTTTGGCAAGGATAGGTTAGGACGGCAGGAGCCACACTTGAAAGACGGCTTGCGCTCCTTAATCCACGTCTTATAAAGGTTTTGCATATGAGAAGATCCATTTACCAGACCAAATGGTACCATCGCCATTCTGTCCCATAGCATGAGCTCATCGGCTTCTGATGCTTCTGGAACTTCTTCCTCCAATGTATCCTCTTCAGGTGGGATAGACTCTTCCATTTCACTTGCATAATCCTCTTCGTCCATATCATATTCATCCTCTTCTGTCTCTGTCTCTGCTTCTGTCTCTGCTTCTGTTTCTGCTTCTGTCTCTGTTTCTGCTTCTGCTTCTGTCTCTGTAGGAGCTCTGTAACAGAAGAATAGATTCTCTGTTTCCCCTCCTGCCTCTGTCTCTGCTTCTGCTGTGGCCATGTAACAGGGAGAGCAGTACATCCATGCTTCTATCTCACTATCAGAAGTGATTTCAGAAGTCATGCCTGGTTCAGGCAGGAAGTATTCACCCATTGATAATGGCTTTGCATCTTTTGGAAGTCGGCTTACTGTATCCACTGTTAAGGAATGTGCCACTGTTTTCTTAGGAAGGATCTGTTTGACAGCATCTTCGTCTGCTGATGTTCCATCCGTAACCTCATTAGGGGAGTCAGAAGATAATTCCAAGGAGGTGGATCCATGTCCTTTTTGAGAACCATACAGTTTCAGCACCACTTTGTTGGGTCCTCTGCCCAAGGTCAAAGTTCCTTTAAACCAATCCGTCCTTGCTCGGGCTTCAAAAAGCCATGGTCTGCCTAGTAACAGAGGATAGGATGTACCATAAGAGTTTGGCTTCACCACCAGATAGGTTAGCCAATAATCTTTTCCAGCCACTGTAGTCTTCACATATGGAAGAATGCCCAGAGGCTTGATTCTGCTCTGATCCGCGAGTCTGATGAGCCATTGGGTTGGTTGCACACCTTGTAGGCCTAGATCCTTCATCGTCACATCCGTCATAATGTTTACTGATGAACCACCATCAATCAGTGCATTTGCAATAAAACAACCTTCTATCCATACACCAGTCTCTGGAGTACCCGGATCTAGGAAAGCATTAGCCACATCCACTTCTTTTACAGGCTCTGGAGCCTTGTTGGACTTTGTCACTGTAGAGGGAGCAATCCTTAAACCACGTCTTTTCGTCAGTATACTTTTGAACCTTTTCCGGCAACTGGGAGACAACAACAATAATTGTCGGAATGTGAGGTTTGGTCTGAAGGTATCTAGATCTCTGACCAGATCGTATTCCTTAATAGGATCCACTGGCTTCTCTAATCGGTTAGGGAATGGGGCAACACCCATTTTCATTTTTCCTCTTTCTTCCAACAGAGGAATTACAGGAACTTCTTCTGCCACTTGTGGCACTTCCTCCTCTTCTGTCTCCTGGACCTCTGGTCCTGTCTCTGTAACTGTCTCTGTAACTCTCTGTGGCACTGTAGGGCTCTGTACGGCACTGTTAGGCTCTGTTCTGTTCTGTTCTTCTGGTGGAAGATTGAACTTCACTGTTCTGGCAGGAGGGTTATTTTCTTTCTGGATAGGTGGTTCCTTCTGCTTTGCACGAGTGATGGCAGCAACTTCCAATTCCACTAAATTGGAGGTAGGCTCTTGGGCCTTGGACGGACTATCAGTAACACTGTTTTTCACTGGGGCTGGGCTTGGACAGTCTTTTGCAGTGTGGCCTTCTCCTTTGCATCGACTGCATAAGGGCTTGTAATCCACTGACCTTCGAGGATTTGGACAATTTGGTGAGATGTGTCCCTTTTCTCCGCATCTGTAACACTCGACTTCTGATCTCTGACCACCGCCAGACTGTCTTCCTCTGTAACTTTGAGAAGGAAATCTTTTGGGTCCGAAATTAGGACCAAACTCTCTAGGCTTGGGTCCAATATCTTGTGTTGTCATTTTGGATTCCAGCAAGTTAAATCTTGCGTCTTCTTCCTTTCTTCTCCTATCATGCATCTCCTTCAGAGAGCAAATGTCCTCTGTATGGTTCTTCCGCAAACAGTAGGAACAGAAGGCTCCAGGGATGGTTGGTTTCCGTGTACATTCAGTGGCTAAATGGCCTGCTTGATGACACTTACCACACCAAGTATTTGACCGCATCACATCTCTTCCTGCTCCTGCAACGTTGGATATGCTCGCTGTGTTCACTTTCAGCGTCTGTAGTTGCTCTGTAATCACATCCATCAACTCCTTTTTTATGTTTGCAACTGAGTTGGATAAATAATCCTTCAAGCTTTCTCCTCCGGGCGTACTGGTAGGAGGGTTTTGAGGAGGCTCTGTAATCACTGCATAAACTGGTTGGGCTGGTACAGAGGGGTCTCTGTTCTGGTTCTGATTCAGTGCTCCTGTTTGAACTGTTGGCTGTTGACTCCAGTTGGTAGGATTCCACTGTTGCTGCTGATTTTGCATTGAGGAGATTGGTTGGGACCATTGTTGTTGTGGTTGAACCACCATTTGAGGCATGGATTGTGGCCACTGTGGATTTGGTGCACTGTACTGTGATACCGAGGACATCTGTTGGTAGGGATAGGGAACAGTCCCTGGGACTGCATTTGGTGGGTACATCATTCCTGGCACCAGAGGAGGTAGGACTCCTCTTCCTGTATTCATTGCTAATCTAGCTTCCACTTCATCGTACAGTCTTGCACCTTCTGTTGCAGCTTGCAGGGTGGCTGGTCTTTGTAGCTCCACAAACTTACGGACTTCTGGTTGTAATCCTCTGAGAAACACTCCCTTCTGAATGCCATCATCTAGATTATGGTTAGTCCATCTCTTCAAGATGGATTCCATTCGTGAGACATAGGCTTCCACTCTTTCTCCAGAGGACTGACTTAGGTTCATAAATTCCTCTCTCATCCGCTCTTCAAAACCTTCACGCCTGAATTTAGTGAGGAAGGCCAACTTCAGGTCGTCCCATGTGCCAAAAGTTCCTGCTGCTTGTCTCTCATACCACTGAAACGCCGCGCCCTTGAAAGTGGCGGGGAATATTGCTAACCAATGCTCAGGGGTTCTGGCATTGTTAGCCACACATGCTACCATAAACTCTGCTACATGAAGATCGGGGTCTTCATTGTACTCTCCCTTAAAAACTGGCAATGGGACTACATTCGCTGGTCTGTCATCAATATTTCCAAGACGGATCTGGCTTGGAAGTGGACCTCCAGCAGGAGGAGGAAGGGCTTGATGTGCCATTGGGACTTCTGTAAAGAGTTCCGCAAGGGCGTCAAAGGCGGCTTCTGCTGCGAGCTCGTTCTCAGCCTTGATTTTTGCTTTCTCTCTTCTCATGTACCTCTGGACTCGTTCCAACGCTTGCCTTTTTATTGCGTCATTCATCAGGGGGTTGGCTCCACTATGTTGTTAGTGCTCCACAGAGGGTTAACAGAAGGCTTCAGTCTCTTGAGGACTCTCTTGCCAACATTTCTTCTACTTCTTTCTTTTCAACGTCCCTGAATTCTGCTTTCATGCCACTGCACAGAGGAAGGTATTCGGTTCTGAAGGTGTCAAAATGCATACGTCTGAGCATTGTGGTGGTGCCATCATCATAGTAATGCCAACTTCTGATGGTTTCAATAGTGTATGTTGTGAAAAACACTCTGTCTACCAACTTCCAGTGGGTTGCTAATTGAACAAACAGAAGATTATCAGTACACCAAGCATCCCATGTATCTTGCTGTTGAGTATCCACGAACAAATTCCAACTCTTTTCCTTCTTGTCTTTGTGAACCTCTACAGACCAAGACTCCTGAAGCTTCTTTACAATCTCCCACTTTATGTTGTCTGGAAACTTTTCAATGAATGCCAAATCTTCCATGGATGGTCATTCTCTCTGTTTCTGCCCTTCAGTTCGTTCCCAAACAGTTTGCCACCAAGATGCAAGTTTCTGCTGCTTCAATAGGAAGAGGAAACTGTCCACCACATAGAGCATGCATCATGATGGTGATGTGTTTCCGCCATTGTGGGATGAACTTCTTGTGGAAAGTGGCTTTGATTATGAGAAATTCCAACTCTTCATTGGAAGAAGGAACTTTACAAATATCCATTGAATTCTTCTCTTCTTGGCAATGCCATTTCCTTCATTTTCAGCCTCTTTTGGTGCTTGTTGATGGCAAGTTTCCCCGGCTGCGCACCAAAAACATGGAGCCCCAAGAAGAACACCAAGGAAAAGGGAATTTTCTTGCAAGAAAATCTATCTTGTAACATCAACAAGCTTGTTTATCATGTTTCATATTATCACAATGAAGAAAAAAAACACCAGGCACAACAAATCTTCATGCAGCATCATGTAAATCTCCCACGGTTTTTAATAGAATCAACCATATTCTTCAACATCTTCACAAAATCCATCAATATCACAAAGAAAGCAAAGAAGTACACCATCTTTGAATGGAAATACATCACATAGTATTCATCTTCAATATCTTCATAGTCTTCTCTCTCAATCTCTCATATACAATCACTTTGTTTCAGTAGAATTGGCTATCTCTGACTCTCTCTCTCTCTCTCCATCAATAATACATCATATCCTCACTACAATCTCTCAAAAATTACTCTCAATAATCACTCTTAGGTCGTGGATACCCCTCCCAAGAGGTATGTCTGATATGAAAGGTCACCAGAGCCACTACAGTGTCTCTTCACAGCTCACTACTGTCACTTCACTCTAGTCTTCTCTTGAGTCTTCAGCAGCTACTTCTTCCACTTCTTTCAACTCTTTTGCACTTGTATTCACCTCTTTCCAAGGCTAGAAAACTTTCCCAAAATCACACATACATTCCACAGAACACTTACAGAACAGTCTACAGAACAGTACCAGAACAGTTACAGTACAGAACAGAACAGAAACAGAACAGAAACAGAACAGAAGCTCTACAGAAGACCTACAGAAGGTTACAGAAGGTCATCAAAACTACATAATTCATTCTCAAACCATTCAAAACTCTCACAAACCATTCACTAAGCTTTCACAATATCTCATTCTTCATCAATCCATACTCCATCCCTCCTTACAGAAGACAATCAGATCAAAAACAGACCAAAACAGAACAAAACAGAAGGTATACAGAACCAATAAGAACCTATCAGAACATCATAGAACCATCAACAAACATCATAATCTTCCAAAACACAATCAATATCATCCAAAACCCTCTCAAACCACTTCCTAATCAATCAATCTTCCCATAAAATCAATCATTCAGCTCTCAAAAACAACAAAAATCAGCCAAAAAACAAGTCATTTCAACACTCAACAAGGAGCTATAACAATCCAAGAAAGAGTTACATAAGGCTAATACTAAGCTCATATTTGCTAAATAAACCCTTTTTGATATTTTCAAACAAATGGAGTCATAGACTAAATTGTTAGAAGCCCAAAAAATGGAAATATCCTGCAAGCCCAATTGATTGAAGTAAAGACTCACGTAGCTATTGTCATTAAGGATAAAGATCGTGTTTTAAAGAAAACCCAGGAGCCTAAAGCTTTAATTGCTACCTAGACAATAGGGTCAAAATACCAAGATTGAGGAGTTAAAAGAACAATTGGCTCAATTGCGCTTCATTCCTTCAAGTCCTAATGTACCATTAGTACCATCTTTATTAGCTATGAACTTGGTTGCTCTCCAACATAATGCAACCTTATGTTCATTATTTCAAGCTAGGGTGGAAAGGCTTCAATCTAGGATAGACCTTTTGTGATCCTATTTTGAGCAATTTATGGAATACATCCCACCAGATAATTATTTGTTTGTGCATTATCAACAAGAAAAGTTGACCTCTTATATGAAGATATCTACCACGGATTTTCATCCTCCAACGGATGGACGGAGTGGTCCTTAGTTCTTAGATCTCCTAGCAAATGTTTTTCGAATAGTCTTTGTAGATTCAGTTATACATGACACCATGCTGATGTCTTATATATATCTTAGAGGTGATCTTTTGATTCTAGACAATGAGGATCTGTCTTAGTATATGGGGGATATTATTTTGCAAGCTATTCTTTATGTCTGACATTTAGACTTGCATATGAAAGATATTTTCCAAGCCTATTCCTCCAAAGTGGTTACATGTCCGAAAGTTTCTTAGCATTCTATGATAGGTTCTATTGTATTGAATCAGCAATAATTAAAAGCACTTGCACATTTACAAAATGCTAACCAACTGAGGGAAGATCTTTTAGCCCATGTTTCTAAATAATCCCCTTTTGACACCTCTTTTTTTGAAGCTTACCATTGCTGATCTATTTTAGGTCCATTAGTGCCTTCCCTCATTTATTATCAATAGATGGCCCATATATTTGATTCTTATTTATCCATATTTCAATCAACTCCCCATATTATTTCTCCCCTTCTTTTCCAACCATAAGATGCTCCTTAAATTTCCATTTTTACTCATTACCCATTCCATTGTGGATCATGTTTTCTCCCTTGCTCCTCCTTGTCTTTTATGTCTACCACAGTCCTTTCTACTTTTTCTATGTGTTTCTTAACTCCTTTCTTATTCGATTAAGTTAACTTACATAAGTCTCCATTTTTAACCATTTCTTCTTTTTATGATTTTGCCTATCCCTCACTTCATCTCTTGATGCTTGTTTCTCTTCCTCCATCCACATCTTTTATTTCTACTCCCCCTCAAGTGGTAAGTAGCCACTCATGTTTGTATTTGTAGATACCTAGACATAAAGGGTGGAGTCAAATTGATTCATTGACATGACCTTAGATTAATTGGCCTATGATTCTAGGGAATTAGCAGACTCCTATACAAGCTTATTAGAATTATTTGCAAATTTCCTAGATCTCATCAATCTACTAACCCTTTAGTTAGATTAATTGCTCATTTTTCTTGGTACTTAGCATACATGCATCATCATTCTCATAATGATTAGAAACTAATACCAAAGTTGTACATAAATGTCAATTGGATATTGATCCCCCATCAGTTGGATGCCTTATATTTCCATGCTCTCTTGTCCTTGTGGAGAGGTTTTGCTAGTGCAATTCTTTCAAAATCCTCTCAAGATATTTGTGGATAAATTCCTTTCCATGGATAGGTTTTGAAATCATCATGCCTTTAAAAGAGAACATCTTCATTGATAGTTTCTTTTTGGGTGTAATTGGTGGTTGAGTTTTAATGGTGTTGGGGGTAAAGGTGCCTCTGCCTAGCCGCCCATGTATTACTACACTGACAGTCACCGCCACTGCACACTGTAGGTGGCGGGCGCCTGTCACTGTCACTTTATTCTTTATTCTTTTAGTGACAGTTTGAATAAAGGAAGGCCCGGTCACACATTGTGACTGTTGGAGTTTCCATTTCTTGTCTCTCTCTCTCTTGCTTTTGCTCTCCTGCCATAGCTCTCGAGTCCAAGCTTTGATCCTTCTCTCCCTTTCAACTGGTATCAAAGCTCGGCTTCCCGACTCTTGAGCTTGGTTCATGGCATTCTCAACATCCCATTGACTCCCTACTTGCATTGGGTCTCCTTCCCAGTAGCCATATCGGACTCCTTCGAGCTCCCGTCACTCCCTGGCTTCCCGAGCACCTCTTGGCATTGTTGGGCACCTACAGGGTATTACATCAAAGGTATTTGATCATTTTCTTCAGGATTTACTTCAGTTCTCAGGTCTCACAGGCTGTAAACAAGTTGCGGGCAGCCATAGCTCACACCTCTTGGAGCTTCCTTCACCTGGATCTTGCTTCCAGCCTATCAAGGCTTGCTGAGGCTTGGTGTAGGCCTTCTTTGGCCCTCATTTGTGCCCCCTTTGGGCCCCATTGTTGACACATGGGATATCAGACCCCCCAGCCAGCTCATGTTTTTTTTGCGCCTGTTTCAAAATCTGGCCCAAAAATCACTTTTTTGTCATATCTCGAGCATTCAAAACCCGATTTAGCCAAGGTAAGAGTCTAAGTTGGGGTTTTGGCATGCTTTAGACGCGATGGTGATGTCAGATTTGCCAAATTCTGATGACATAATCTTCTACAATAGATTTCAGGTCTGAGACAGCATGTATTTGTATGCCTATGCTTGTTTGGGCATGACTACATAACTGGTTTGATGCCTATTGCATCCC
This sequence comes from Lygodium microphyllum, assembly GCF_053477565.2. NCBI lineage: Eukaryota > Viridiplantae > Streptophyta > Polypodiopsida > Schizaeales > Lygodiaceae > Lygodium > Lygodium microphyllum. The sequence goes on from NC_141145.1 coordinate 142,501,812, forward strand.
GATTGATTGGGGGATTGAAGCTACATGTAATGCTATGATTTTGGCCTGATTTTGGGGCTGGAAATACACAGTTTATAATAGTAAATGCATGCTGAATACTCTTGGGTTGAATCTATCTTTCATGCTTTGACATATGCCTATTGGTTCCGGATGTATGTCTTGGGTTATGCTATGATGTATTGATCATCGAGGGACGACTTTGAGCTTGTCATTGAATCCGGATGCTTTTGGAAGCTTGAGCTTATTTCAGCTCGTACTTATTGACATTGGTATATGCTTTGACAGTGATGCTTCTTGGGTTTATGCATACCCATTGCCTACGGCTTGATGCTCATGTCACGGTTGATTACCCTATGCATAGGTTGAGCTTGAGTGCTCATTGAAGCTCCACCTTGGATACATTTTGGATTATTTGGAGTAGTCTTGGATGTTACTTAGCTTGTCAGAGTTTGGATTGGGATGTATTTGATGTCTTATATGCTTACGGATGCTACATACAGATGCTCTGCTGCCTACATGTTCGAGATGTACTATTGATGTATTGTCTTGGACTTATGTCATTGGCACTGTGTCTTACCTTGGCTTGAGCTCTTGAGCTCGTACATATGACTTTTGTGCTAGTGGGAGCATTCTTGAATGCTTATCAGACATTGAGCAGACATTGAGCAAGCGGTACTTTTATGCATTGAGCCGTTACATGCTATTGAGCAGTTATAGACACTTGAGACTTTGGGATCTCTTACCCTTTGGGATGATACATCATATGTCTTGATTCACTATATGCTTATGAGCTGAGTCTCAGTTTCGGATCTGTATCTTTGTGAACTGACACCTACTTGTGTCAAGTTTTGGTAGTGGTAGGAACACTTTGCCCCGTTGATTGGGGGGTGTGCCTACTCACTAGCAGATGTTTGTATGACATACTTGGGTATTGGATTCATGCTTATCAACTGTCATATGCTTATGCTATGCCCGCATGATGTTGGCTTTGGTCTTGGCAGTATCTGATTGCCTTGGGATCTGATTTTGGTATTGTTAGCTCTCTTTTACTGAAATCTGAAATTTATTACAACAAGCATATATGTATGGACTAACATGGATTTTTCATGCTGAAACACTCTAAAATGATGTACTTTCACTAGTACTTGGTGGACAACAGCTTTGGTTCTACTTTCCTCACCATTTTCCCTCGATTTTAGTGATTTTTTGGTCATCTTCTGCAGTAAACAGCAAGCAGTTTTGAACTGTCTACAGTCTTCCAGCCTACATTATGGTGAGTTCGTCCACTGATCATGCTATTTTCAACATCACTAAGCTTGATGGTACGAATTACTCTTATTAGAAGATAGATTTGGCAGGTGTTGGTGTAGAAATCGCAAATCAAACCTTAGAGGTTTAGCGGGCATCCGCCTGCAACTATGCCAGATGAGGAATGGCTTGAGCTTGATGAGTTATACAAGTCCACCATTGTATTGTCTCTCACAGAACATGTTCACTACAATGTATTTGAGGAAGAATAGAGTGCATGGCAGTTGTGGGATAAAATCAAGAATCTCTATGACAAGAAAAGTTTAGTGAGTCAAATGTATTGGCTAAAGCAGCTTATGGATCTGCGCATGAAGGAGAACGTGACTATGTCTACTCACTTGAGCCAATTCCATGCTATACTCAAGAACTTGACTTCGCAAGTCATCACTTTTGCAGAGGATGTCACTCCTCTTTTCTTGCTTGGTACTCTTAATGAGTCATGGGATGTATTTCGCACTGCATTATGTGCCTCTACTGCTACTTGATGTTGAGAGTGCTCTTTTGCAAGAAGAGGTTAACCGTAAGAATTTGGATGCCTCTCGTGTGTCGCATTCTATGACAATTAGAGGCAGGAATGATGGATATGGAAAGCATGGCAGTGGCAGTGGCCGTGGACGGGATTCTCAGAAATCTCGGTCCAAGTCTCATGGGAAGTCACGTAGCAAATCCCGTGGTAGGAATGCATATGTTACTTATCACCATTGTGGAAAAAAGGCCATATTAGGCCACAATGCCATGAATTGCGCAATGAAAGGCGCAAAGATAAAGGAAAAGACAAAGTGCAGGATAAGTCTTCTGATCGCAGCATAGTACCTGCAAAGTCAAGTGTTAAAATTGAAGAGATCAATGTTATGCAGCCTGAGGATGTTGATGATGATGATTATGTCCTAGCAGCTTCTTCTAGTGCTTCGCAGATGATAGAGATACACTCTATGTATACACAGTGTTGGCTCTTGGACTCAGGTGCATCCTTTCTTGTGATACCTTGCCGAGAGTGGTTTCATTCATATCGTACTGTCTCGGGTTCTGTGCGCTTGGGTGATGACAGCTCTCTTGATATTGTGGGTCTTGGTGATATTAGGCTGTAGTTTCCTTTTGGCAGCAGTTTTGTTATGCATGATGTATGTCATGTACTTGCTTTGACACGCAATCTCATGTCAGATGGACAGCTTGATGACGCAGGATATCATGTATGTTTTGGAGACTCTGCATGGAAGATCACTCATGGGCAGACTTGTGATTGCGCAAGGTGCCAAGGTTGGCAGCCTCTATCCCTTGATTGTATCAGCTTCTTCCATTGATCATGTTTTGTCTGTGGATTCTATCCCACACGTATCTCTTTGGGATGCCCGTTTGGGCCATATGTCTTTAGAGGGAATGAAAATGCTTTTTGGTTTGCAGTACTTACCGCTCCTTGATTATGCATGTTTTGATTCATGTGAGCATTGTCTTTATGGCAGGCAGACTAGTCTAGGCATAAGAAGTCTGATAGGCCACGCATGAGTGAGCCCTTGGCATTGGTACATTCGGATGTCTGTGGGCCCATGCCTTGTCAGTCTATGGGTGGTGCAAAGTATTTTGTTATGTTCATAGATGATTTTTCATAGAAATTTTGGGCTTATCCCATTAAGTTGAAATTTGATGTCTTGACTGTGTTTCAGAGATGGCTTGCATTGGTTGAGAACCAGTCTGGGTATAGGCTAAAATGCCTAAGGACAGATAATGGGGGTGGGTATGTCTCACGTGCTTTTGAGCAGTTATGTGATGAGAGGGGTATTAAGCGTCAGTTGACCGCCCCCTACACCCCCCCCACTAGAATGGTTTGGTTGAGCGGATGAATAGAACCATCCAGGAGCGTGTACGCAGTATGCTTAGCCATGCAGGCCTACCACAGAGCTTTTGGGCTAAGGCAGTGTCATGAAGTAAAAATACAACATTAATATTTGCACCTTGGATTAATTCCAGCCTTTGTAAATTTAGCCCTAGCCTATGTGTACATGTGTGAACAGCCCTTAAGTTTGGAAGAGGGTTAGAATAAAAAGGGACTAGAGGCCAAAGGCAAGACATCTTTTGATCATTCAATAATCTTGGCTTTACCATTTTCTTGGAGTTAGCTTCTTCTTAGCTTTGAAGCACTCAGCCATGGCCGTCATGTGTTCTTGAATCCCCAACCATTAATACATGATGAGGATGTCTTGGTGCAATAGATTTGTTAATTCTTTATTGTAGCTTAGTTAATTCTCAATTTCAGTTAGATTTCATTCCATGGTTGGTTGCTTTCATTACATTGGTATCAGAGCTGTAGCTTAGATCCTTGCAGAAGTCATTTTCAAGTACTAGATTCAGTTTCCTAGGCTACAGAGAGCAAACCATAGTTAGAAATTTGAGTGACAGGACTTGACAGGACATGAAGGCTTCAAACTGGAGTTACATGTGAAAGTCTGCTACAAACAGGGATGAAGATGGTGATTCTTGGCATTAATAATGGAAGAAATGGAGGGCTCCAACCAAAATAACAGGACGTGATCAAGATTTGAGCCAAAAATTGGGGTAAGTGGACAAACTAATGGTTACAGGACACTTTAACTGTGGTTACTTTTGAGAAGGAAGGGTTTCTTCTTCTCTTTCCTCATTCCTTCAAGCTGCCATACAAACTGCCATGGACATTTCTTCTCAGATCTTCTTCCCATGACCTCTAATGCTCAAATGGCTTATGTAAGAATGTAGTATGGGTCTTAAGCTACCTATTGAGTACCTACATGCTTCATATCCACCACGTTTTCATCACGTGATGTAAGAGGATGTCCAGCAGCAGTTTGCACTGTTTTTACAGCCCCCCCCCCTTCTTGATCAGCAAACGTGAGGCAATCAGAGCTTATACTCTTCATGGGATGATCAAATGGAGTGCAACTATGAGTATACATCATCTTCTACTTGATCTTTCACTCCTTTTGGAAGATGGGAGCTTTCTCAAACCCTAGGTATGGAGTTTTATGACAGTTTTGGACAGCACTAAAATTTCTTAAATTTCTTCATCAAGATCAAAGGGCTTTTGCTCTATTATACTCCTTGAGGCTTCTACATACAGCCTAGTACCAACATTGATTGATCTTGAAGCTTGAAGCTTTGATGGAGCATGGATATGGAGATTGCAAACTCTATGTATAACAGTTTGGGACAGCATTAAAGATTCCTGAAATTTTTAAAGCAAATCATGGGGCTTTTGTGGGCAAAGCATTTCTGAAGCTTCCTCAACCATTTTCTCTCAAGAATCCATCAACATTGGACCGGCATTGAAGGATATTGAAGCCAATGAAGGTCTAGGTGTTCAATGGACAGCATGAAGCTTTCATGCCATTAAATTTTGGCATTCCCTCTCAAATTTTGGGATCTCTTGGACACATTGAAGCCCTCTCTATTACCTATTGCAACCTACTTCAAGTAGAGAAGGTAATCGGTCTTCATCAACCCTCATTTGGAGCATTCATGGAGTCATGGAGCTTTCATGGGATTAATGAAATTGAAGCTTATCAAGGAAGGGATTATTCTTGAAGATTGAAGATCTCTTGGACTAATTTTAGAAGGATTATCAAGCTCAACTCACCTATGTCAAGCATTATGGATTGAAGGTCATTCCATCAACAATGCTCTTCTCCAATCAATTAAATGAGGTACTCTAATCACTCTTAATTTCTCTTTACATCCAATTGCTGATCTCATTTCCAATTGTTGAAGAGAAATAAGAGGATTAATGAAGCTTTCATTCATAGCCTAATGCATTACTTGAAGCCTATAGGTTATGTCAGTCATTGTCTTTACTAAACCTCTTCAATTTACTGAAATGACCATCTCTAAATGTCTCAAACTCTTCCATAATGAATGAGCATTACCCATCTACTTTCATTCACTGAAATCAGAAATTTCTTGAGCTTCATTACTCAATCTTTATTGCCTAACCCTGACATGAAATTGATTGCCTATTTTGCCTCTTGATCATAAGAAAATCATTACCCAATTGGTAAGTGAGAAAAGCTTTGTAAGCAGTGAGTCACTGCTGAGGTAAATACCTCTCCATTTCTCATTTACATTTCAGCCTTTTCAATTCCAATCTTGCATATCATGAAAAGGGCAAATGAAAGGCAATTGTATTTCCTTCCTATTCCATGCATATCATACTGATTTTTAGAGCTAGAATTCACTTGCCATGTACTTGCCCACGAGGAAAAGTGGATGCCGGGCGAGTCGGTAGGACAAAAGAGAGGTGACCCTCCCCTACTGACGAGGACCCTGAAGGGGAGCGCAACCCGGTCCGAGAGGGAACTTTGCAAAACCCTCGGGTCTCGGATCCCACGTATTTTCAAGTTTAGGTGCAGGTACAAATCTCAAAGGCACTTGAAATCAGCCTATAGCATGAGTTATGGGCAGTGAGTTCTTGAGATATTGGCAAATGTATGGTACTCATGAAAGTATGGAAAATGTATGAAGACATATGGCTACAGTAAAATGTATGCATCCTATGGTAAAGACACTATGGTTCAGCATTAAAGTTTGGAACAGAGTATGTATACATACCCTCATTAAAGATTGCAGTCTACATTGAGTTAGACAGCCATTTTACTGGTTACAGAGGTCATTTTCAGTATGGGCAGACGTATGAGACTCTCCTACAGGGTTATGAAGTTGGTATATGCTTGGTATTGATGGTACAAGCCATTAATTGACTAGAACAGGGTATTCACTGCCTGCAGGAATTTTCAGACAGCAACAGAAAATCCCTTACAGAAATTTCTGTACTCATCAATTTTCTGCACTTGATAGATCGTTGGATAGAGGGCTCTTCAAGCTTTAAACAGAGCCAAAGATCTCCTAATTTGGAGCTCTAGAAGTGAAGATAATCAAGTTTTTGTATTGCAGGAAATTCAGGACAGAAATCAACCCATGGCTAGGAATAAGAAGAGAGACCTTGTTTTGGATACTATCAATGAAGAATTGAAGGAATATCAACAGGGAAGGGATGAACATCAACAGAAAAGGGGTGAACATGACACTTCTCAAGATGCCATTTACCGAATGCATTATGAGAACGATGAGGTCGATGCAAGTTCCACCCACTCCCCTACCAATCAACCCATAGAGACGTCTCATATCTCAATGAATTCAAACAGTTTTCAACAATTGTCAAATGACATAAAGGATATGAAATCAGGTTTCGAGGGTATGAGGTTGGGTATTGACAAGCTTGTAGCACTTCTTGGTGAGAAAATGTTGCCTACAGCTGGTCTTAATATCCCACATCCTCATAGGGCTGAAGAACCACCTAAACCACCTACTCCTAAGGTGGTAGGTCAATTTGAAGTTGGAGAGTCATCTAAAGCTAAGGATTTTGTTCATCCTACTTCACTTCAGCCACAATTCCATCAACAAAAGGGTCACTTTCAGCCACATGGGCAGGATCTTCAAGAAAGAGTGCAAACAAACTCAAAGCATGATGAAGACATCCATGGGTGCAACTCTTTCTACAAGCAATTTTACCCTCAAGCAAATGTTGGCGGCTATGAGCAAGGGCATGTTAATTCAGCCCCAAACTCTTATGGGCAGCCACATGGACATGTGAATTCAGCCCCAAATGCTTTTGGACAGCCACAACATAATTTCTCTACTCAAGTGCAGCCCAATAGGCCAAGTCCCATGTTAAATCATGGTTGGAATCAGCAAAATAATGGGCAGCAACCACCTTTCAACTCATCGATGCATGGACAACCTCCCAATGTGAGCAACACATACTTTCAGCCTCAAGGACATTGTTTCCAGCCACAAAGTCATGGTATGCATTATGGACAGCAAACTCCTTATGCACAAGGGCATGGAAATAATGAATATCCTAAGCAAGGACCCTTTGGCAATTCTTTTGGGCCACAACACCATAGTGGGCAGCAGCACCCTAATGGACAACCTCCTCAATACGAGAGAGAGTACAAGGAGAAAATAATTATCTCAAACTTTAAGGGAGAGAACCCTTCACCCACGGAGTTGGAGGAGTGGTTTGACAAGTTAGAGATGTATTTTTCCCTTTACCCAAGGCCCGAGAATGCCAAAGTAAAATTTGCAGCCCTTCATCTAGAAGGCTATGCTCACACTTGGTGGAGATATATGGCGAGGATGGGACATGACTTCTTGTGTTGGGATGCATTGAAAAATGCTATGATTGAAGTCTTTGTTTCCCCTATTGAAAAAGAGCGGTTAGAGAAAAAGTGGTATGCACTTGAGCAACGTGGTCTCTCGGTTAGAGAGTACTCAAATCAGTTTTTGAACCTCTCGATGTATGTTCATGGGGTCTCCGATAGTGCCAAGTTGAATAAATACATATTTGGTTTGGAACCTATTCTTTCTTCTGAAGTTGGAGCCATGAATCCTACATCCCTACAAGCTGCCATTCAATTGGCTGAACGTTATGGGCAGAAATACAAGGGTTTTCAGCCAAAAACAGGGCATTCTTTTCAGCCTACACAGTTCCCAAGGACATCATGCCATTATGGGCATGCTAAAACTGATTTTCAGCATATTGGGAAGCCATCAAATACTTTCAGCAATACCTACAGCAAGATACCCACTTTTCCTACTATTTTTGGGTCAAAACAAAGTAGTAATTTTAGACCTAATGCTGAAAATAGATTTGATGGAAAGAGGACTGATATAAGTGCCAAAACTTCAGCCCCTACTCAAGGCAAACATGTATCGAATGACAAGCTCAAAGATATGTATGCTAAAGGTCTATGCTACAAATGTGGAGAGAAATGGTCACCCGATCATAAGTCCAAATGCAAGGCCAAAAATATGAAGATTAGCATGATCATCGAGGATGATTCCGATGTTGAATCTATTGAAGGAAGCTTGGCTCACCTTGATGTCACAACAACTCAAGAAGAGGTGCATGAAAATGAAGAGAATGTCCATGATGAGTTCTATGATCCGATGGATGGGTTTCCTTTCGACCCGTGCGGTCATTATTTGGATGATTCATGGACTGATTTACATCCATCGCTATGTGCCATATCAAGTGATGCATGGAGTGGTTCAAGTGGGGATAATACCCTACGTCTTAAAGGTCAAATCAAGGGAAGGACCGCTCATATACTCATAGATACGGGAAGTACACATAGCTTCATTAATGCTAAGTCACTCAATGGGCTGAAATTGAATACGCATGAAATGCCTACATCACTCAAAATCCAAGTGGCAAACGGAAATTTTTAGATGAGCAATCAATGCTGTCCAAATGTACCTATCATCCTTTTCCCATTGTGCACTACATCAGTGAGCCTAATTGCATTAGAAATGGGTCCCATTGATATAATACTTGGCTGCAACTGGCTGAAATCTTTGGGCAGATTTACCATGGATCTCAACAACATGGAAATGGAGTTTAAATGGTGTGGACAACAAGTAACACTACATGGAGCTGAAAAGAAAAGAATGGAGATGATCAGCCCCAAGAAGGTTAAGAAAGAGATAAATGCAAAGGCATGTATGTTCACCATTCTTCTTTCCAAGATGGAAGAGGATCAGCCCTCTTCTCCTACCAACAATATGGACCCATGTCTTTGTAAATTGCTGAAAGAATATGATGATATTTTTCAGCCACCTACCTCTCTTCCTCCCAAAAGAGAAGTGGATCATCCCATTGACTTGCTGCCCAATAGAAAGCCCATCAACAAACCACCATATCGCCTCTCCAAAGTGGAAAGAGAAGAGGTAGAATGCCAAGTCAAAGAGCTTTTGGAAATGGGTCTCATTAAGGCAAGCCAATCACCTTTTGCTTCTCCAGTCCTTCTTGTGAAGAAGAAAGATGGCTCCTTTCGAATGTGCATTGATTACCGCGATCTCAACAAGGTCACTATCAAGAATAGGTATCCAATACCTAGAATAGATGATCTCTTAGATGAATTGAAGGATGCCAAGGTGTTCTCCAAAATTGACTTGAGATCGGGATATCATCAAATACGCATGAAGGAAGGGGATGAATTCAAAATAGCCTTCAGGACGGAGAGGGGTCTTTATCAGTTTATGGTTATGCCTTTTGGGTTATCAAATGCTCCAGCCACATTCCAGTCTCTCATGAATACGATACTTCAGCCATTGCTCTTTAAAACAGTTTTGGTATTCTTTGATGACATTTTGATATATAGCAAGAATAAAGAAGACCATTTGTAGCATGTAAAAGAGGTCTTTGACATATTGAGGATACACAAACTGTTTGCCAAGGCCACTAAATGCTCTTTTATGACAAAGGAAGTGGAGTACTTGGGTCATATAATGGGAGAAGATGGAATCAAAGTGGATCCTAAGAAGGTTCAGTGCGTCAAAGAATGGCCTACACCAACCAATGCCACTTCATTAAGAGGTTTCCTTGGTTTGTCATCCTTTTATCGACGGTTTATGAAGAACTATGCTCATGTTGCAGCTCCTCTTACCGATCGGCTGAAAAAGGAGGCCTTCTTTTGGGATGAGATCGCTGACAAGAGCTTTAATGAGCTGAAAGAATTGCTTGTTTCAGCACCCATACTAGTTTGCCCTGACTTCTCCAAGACTTTTACCATTTATGCAGATGCCAGTGGTAGAGGTTTGGGAGCAGTTTTGGTACAGGAGCATGGTGTCATTGCATTTGAGAGCAGAAAATTTGATGACAAAGAGAGAGAGATGCATGTTTATGAGCAGAAGATGCTTGCTATTTTACATGCAATCAAGAAATGGCACCACTATCTCTATGGGACACACTTCAAAGTCAAAAGCGATCATAGGGTCTTGAGATATTTTCTCTCGCAGCCCAATCTTTCTCCCAAGCAAAAGAGATGGTTGGCCACTTTGCAATCATATGATTTTGAAATATCATACATGGCTGGCAAGGATAATGTGGTGGCTGATGCGTTATCAAGAATGTGGGCATGTAGTCTATCTACTGTGTCTACCATCTATAAGGATTGGATTGAAGACATTCAAGAGGAATATGTGCTTGATGAGCATGCTGCCCATATTTTACAGAAATTATAGCAAGGGTGTGATGCTGAATTTCCTAATTTTAAAGTGCATAATGGCCTCTTATGGTTTAAGGGTAAAGTGTACTTGATTCCCAGCAGTAAATTCAAGCTGAAGGTGCTTCAAGAGATGCATTCATCGCCAATGGCTGGTCACTTGGGCCTTTTCAAGACGTTTGATAGAGTTCATCAAAGCTTCTATTGGAAAGGTCTATGGAAAGATGTTAAAGAGTATGTATCTCAGTGCTTGGAGTGTCAGCAAAATAAGGATTCCACTCTATTACCAGCTGGCTTACTTCAGCCTTTACCCATACCTACGGGCAAATGGACAGATATTTCCATGGATTTCATAACGGGATTGCCTACTACCAGTCATGGATGGAACAATATCTATGTGTAGTTGATAGATTGACCAAATCAGCCCACTTTATCCCAACTAAAGTCCAATATTCAGCAAGGCAAGTCGCCGAGCAATTTATGGAAGGTGTGTTCAAACTACATGGTATGCCTATGAGAATAGTATCAAACCGTGATTCGAAGTTTATGGGCAACTTCTGGAAAAGTCTATTCTCCTCTATGGGTACTTTCCTCACTCCTAGCATGGTCTATCACCCTCAGACTGATGGGCAAACGGAGAGAGTCAATCATTGGGTGGAAGTATACCTTAGGCATTATTGTCATGACATACAAGCTTCATGGGATCGTTGAATCCACCTTGCTAAATTTTGCTATAATAACACGCATCACATGAGCATTGGGATGTCTCCGTTTGAAGCTCTTTATGGGTATAAAGTCCAACTTCCATCAGTTTTATTCCATGAAGACATCAACCCACAAGAAAGGAAGAGTTGGAAAGAATGGAGTTGCTCATGAGGCAATGCAAGGACAGCATAAGGAAAGCACAAGACGTAATGAAGGTCTATGCTGATGAGAAAAGAAGACATTTAGACTTCAAGGTTGGAGATTGGGTATTTCTCAAAGTGCCAAAGACGCATTATGCTTCATTAAAGGGTGGGAACAACAAGCTTGCTCATAGGTTTTATGGGCCATACTTGATTTTGGACAAAATTGGAGAGCTTGCTTATAAACTTCAGCTACCATCTTCCACTAGAATACATGATGTATTCCATATTTCACAGCTGAAGAAGTATGTTGGGCCTGATGTACAAGTATTGGAAGAGTTACCACCATTGGATGAGGCAGGACTGATCATATATGAACCTGAAAGCATTATTGGAAAGAGAGAGAAAGTTCTCAGAAATCGTACTCTCATTGAGTATCTCATTAAGTGGAAGAATTTTCCCATTGAAGAGTCTTCTTGGCAACCAACCACTTATGTCAGTAACTTTCCTTGGTTATTACAGGATGATATATGATGCAGTATGCAGTGACTGTGCAGAGATAGCTTGCTGTATGAAATTTCTGCAGACAATAAAACTGTACTGACTTCATCAAAATTTGATTCTGATGTTATGGGGTGATGCTTGGGAGTGTATACTTCGTTTCTACACCTCATACGCCTTATTTGGACCAATATATCAAAAGTTATGGCAGTTTTAGTGAATCAGCCCTGTTTGGATAGTAGCCAGTTTTCTCACAGTTTGGCATGCAAAAAGGTCTTCTTTTCATGGACAGTGCTTCCTTATCATTGGGAAGATGAATGGGCATGATTACTATCATCCTTGACGTGGATTTAGTCCATTACTTCCTGGTTTTGAGGACAAAACCATCTTCAGGACGGGATGGTTTGTCATGAAGGAAAAATACAACATTAATATTTGCACCTTGGATTAATTCCAGCCTTTGTAAATTTAGCCCTAGCCTATGTGTACATGTGTGAACAGCCCTTAAGTTTGGAAGAGGGTTAGAATAAAAAGGGACTAGAGGCCAAAGGCAAGACATCTTTTGATCATTCAATAATCTTGGCTTTACCATTTTCTTGGAGTTAGCTTCTTCTTAGCTTTGAAGCACTCAGCCATGGCCGTCATGTGTTCTTGAATCCCCAACCATTAATACATGATGAGGATGTCTTGGTGCAATAGATTTGTTAATTCTTTATTGTAGCTTAGTTAATTCTCAATTTCAGTTAGATTTCATTCCATGGTTGATTGCTTTCATTACAGGCAGTTAGTACAGCTGTGCATGTCATAAATAGATCACCTTCTAGTGGTTTGGATTTTCAGGTTGCAGAGGAAGTATGGATTGGAAAACCCCCCTCTTATGCACATCTTCGTGTCTTTGGATGTGAGGCATTTTGTCATGTGCCCAGGGACAAGAGAAGTAAGCTGGATCCTAACAGTGTCAAATGCATTTTCCTTGGTTATGGGGATGCAGGAGAGATGGGTTATCGTCTTTGGGATCTGTAGGCACGGAAAGTCATGCGTAGTCATGATGTAGTCTTTCATGAAGACAAAATGCATAGGTAGCCTGAGAGAGTTGTTGAGATCCGTAGGGTCATATTTTAGGAGGAGCCAAGAGCTCCCGCACAGCCAATTGGACAGCCTATAGCTGCAGCAGATGCTCATAGCCAGGGTGTTGGACAGGCAGTTGGGCAGGCAGCTGAGCCTGCCATGAGACAGTCTACTAGAGATAGACGCCCACCTGATAGATTTCAGCCCTCGATGCATTATGCCTTGGTTACAGATGCAAGAGAGCCTTTCACCTATGATGAGGCTATGCACAGGGGTGACAGTCACTCCTGGGAGAGGGCTACGCAGTCTGAGATAGACTCCCTGCATAAGAATGACACTTGGGATTTGGTTTCCTTGCCTACGGGCAAGAAGGCTTTGCCATGCAAGTGGGTGTCCAAGCTAAAAAGTATCCCTGGACACCCCAAGCCGCAAGGCTAGATTGGTAGCGAAGGGTTTTAAGTAGGAGCATGGTGTGGACTTTGATGAGGTCTTTTCTCCTATGGTTAAGATAAACACCCTGCGCTGTCTTGGCTTTGGTTGCTCAGTTTGACTTGGATTTATACCAAATGGATGTTAAGACGACTTTCTTACATGGGGATTTGCATGATGAGATTTATATGGAGCAGCCTAATGGCTTTGCAGAACCTGGCAGGGAGCACCTAGTGTGCAAATTGAAGAAAAGTCTTTACAGCTTGAAACATGCACCTAGGGAGTGGTATCATAAGTTTGATGCCTTTTTGCAGTCACAAGGCTACAACCAGAGTGCTATGGATCCGTGTCTTTACATGAAGAAAGCCCGTGATGGTTCTTTATTGATTTTGGTACTCTATGTTGACGATATGCTGATAGAAGGGAAAGCTCATGATGAGCTAGATGCTCTTAAGGCTCAGCTCAAGAAGAGCTTTGAGATGAAATATCTGGGACATGCCACTCACATACTTGGTATGCGCATTAGGCGCGACAGGCATCAGGGACTCCTCTACTTGTCACATAGAGAGTACATTCATAAAGTCCTTGAGTGCTTTCGCATGCAGGATGTAAAGCCTATTGGTTGTCCATTGCCTTCTTATGTGAAGGTATCACAAGCTGATTGTCCGCAGACAAAAGAGCAGAAGGCCGGGATGGCCAAGATTCCCTATGCATCCGTAGTGGGCAGTCTTATGTATGCCATGATAGCCACTCGTCTAGATATTGCCTTTGCAATTGGTGTTGTGGCACGCTATATGGCTACACATGGCAAGAAGCATTGGGATGCCGTGAAGGGTATCATGAGGTATCTGAAGGGCACTGCAGATATGTGCATATGCTATGGTAGCCATGATACAGGAGTCATGGGGTACACTGACTCTGATTATGCAGGACATGCAGATAGTAGGAAGTCCACTTTCAGGTATGTATTCACATATGCTGGAGGTGCTGTTTCTTGGATGTCCAAGGTGCAGAAATGCACAGCCTTTTCTACTACAGAGGCCGAGTATGTTGCAGCCACTGAGGCTTGCAAGGAGGCCATTACTTGGGTCGTTTGGTTGCTGACCTTGGTATTGATGCTATCCCTACACTGCATTTGGATTCTATAAGTGCTATTCAGTTAGCCAAGAATCTGGTCTTCCATGACAAAACACATTGAGGTGAGGTATCACTTCATATGTGGGGTCGTTGAGGACAAGTCTGTTGACCTTGTCAAGATCTCGATTGACCAAAATCCTGCAGATTTGCTCACGAAAAGCCTCTCTACAGAGCGCTTTGCCTTCCTTAGGAGGTTGATGGGCGTGGGATGAGATGACGTCTTTCCTCATCCTGTTGTACATGTGTACATGTTGTACTGTCTTTTTTTTCTTTTTCTTTTTCTTTTTCTCTTTTCACTCCTCACTAGGGCAGATTCGCCTTTAAGTGGGAGGTTGTTGGGGGTAAAGGCACCTCCGCCTAGCCGCCCGTGTATTACTACACTGACAGTCACCGCCACTGCACAATGTAGGTGGCGGGTGCCCGTCACCGTCACTTTATTCTTTATTCTTTTAGTGATAGTTTGAATAAAGGAAGGCCCGGTCACACATTGTGACTGTTGGAGTTCCCCTTTCTTGTCTCTCTCTCTCTTGCTCTTGCTCTCCTGCCATAACTCTCGAGTCCAAGCTTCGGTCCTTCTCTCCCTTTCAAATGGAATCTCTTTTCATTCTTCATGAAAGCTACAAAGGTTTAAAATTGTTGATTTATTGATATGGCTCAAAATTTGAAGACTTGCAAAGGAATGGAAGACCCTCTTACATCCTTTACTAGTTTGTTTGGTAATATTTTGTAACCTAAAAATTGATTCATGCTTCAAGGTGTTTTCCTTTTGTCAATATTTGTGATAGATTTAGGTTATTTTGGAGCTTGATGGGGTCGAGGTTAGTTCATGGATACTAATTGATCGATGTTCACAATAGCAATGTTGAGCTAGTTTCTGGGCTTAGTATCCTTTCTTTTTCTAAGGTTGCAAGGATGCTCCCTGACTAAGTGTGGGGATATGTTGAGGGTGGGTTGAATTGACTTATTTTTAAGGCTGATTTTGTTGTGTTTGTGAGCCGAATTGGTTGATTTCATGATGGAATGATTGGTTTTTGTTGAGTTTGGAAGTGTTTTGGAGTGTATTGGGATGGATTGGGTAGATTGAAGAAGCTCATGATGGTTTTTAGTTCAGATATGATGTTTTGATAGATTATGTGATGTGGTTCTTTGATTCTATTAGGGTCTATTTTGCATGTGGTTTTATATATTTTCTTTCTATTTGTGAGATTGAGATTGTGAATGGGTGTTTTGAAGAATTATTGAGAGTGTATTGGAAGGTTTTTGATGGTCTGAGTTGGCTTTGGTTTGAGTTGTATGATTTTTATACCTTCTGTTCACCTTTTGTCGTGTTTTGTAGAGCTTTTGTATGTGGTCTGTAAGCCTCTATTTGCTTTTGTATGTATTCTAAGTGATGAATGGTTAACTTGGGGATGGTTTGAAATCTTGAAAGAGGAAGAATACAAGCTTAAAATAGCTCAAAGAAGCATAAGAAATAACTGATGAAAACTTGAACTGAAGTTTGAAGTGACAATGACACTGACGAGCTTCCAAAGGTCAGACTGCAGTGGCTTTGGTGACTCTTCACATTAGGCATACCTCTTGGGAGGGAATTCACGACCAAGAGATGATTATTGAGATTTATTCTTTTTTATTTCGATGTACTAATGTGAGAGAGATAGTGTATGAGAGATGACCAATTTTCTATGAAAAACAATGTATCTATATCATGAGAGAGATTGAGAAAAAGATTGTGAAAACTATGAAGATGATGAAATATAAATACTATATGATGAAATCCATTAAAATTTGATCATTTCTTTGTGTTCTTTTGGTTCATTGATGGTTTCTATGAAGAATATGTTAAAGATTTATTGTGATAAATTAGTAGGAGATTCGCTATATGATGTTGCGCGAAGATTGGTTGTTCTTATTGTTTATTTTCTTCTTATGGTTGATTAACGTATAAAGAACATGCTTGTTGGCGTGACAAGATAGATTTTCTTACAATAGTTTCCCCATTTTTCTTGGTATTCCTCTTAGGGCTCCAAATCTTAAATCAAAGTTTCTTTGTTCATATTTTTTTAATGCATTAAACTACAAAGTGTTAGCATTTGAATTAATTTTAAATTGTGGATGAAGCCCACTTAGAATATTTGAGTTAAAGCATTTGAAGGCCATAACTACAAAGTGAAGTGTTTCTTTAGAGGTATAACCATAATATAGTCTCTAGAACTATAGTGCTTTGTAGATCCAATTCACATACTCCCTTTTTTCTTTTGACTTGATCTTGAACATTGCAATACCCTTAAATTCCAACCACTTCAAGGATTAAGGGTCACAATCACCTAAGGATAAGTCAACCAATCTTGCTTTTCTCTATACCTAAATCCAACATGCTCTAATTAGTTAAAGTCCAAACAATTGAGTGATCTCATTGACCAATCACATCAACATGCTTCATGCAATTAAAGTCCAAACATGGAAGTTAAAGTAAAAAAAAAAGAGTGATCTCATTGGTCAAACATCAATGAGCCTTTGAGGAATCCCAAAGGTCTAACCAAAATCATATTTATTTTTCAACTCTCTTGGGTTAGCTAAATTTCTTCTAAATGAGCCCACTAATTGGTTGTCTTCATGCATAATCAAACTAAGAGAAATTGAGAGATATAAGGAGGAATCATCTATATGTAAATCTCCTTCTAGTCCACCTACCCTAAAACCTTCCTCCACACATTAATAATGAGATTGTCCACATTAGATTATTTGATATGGATTTTAAATGGTGGGGTAAGCAACCTATCCCACCACTCTATCCTTGGCCATATGGATCTTGCTACTAGTGGTTCTAAAATCCACAATTTGAGCAATCAAGATCAAGGTTGGCTATTTTGAAGGTCACTTAACCAATTAATAGGAAAATTCAAGGCATGATCATGTAGATTGGGAACTTCTAAGCATTTGAGAGTTTTGGGTGATGTGATCTCATGAGCAACTAACTGAGTATCAACAGGATTTGTCTTTCCCCTTTTAAACATAATATCTAAATAATTTCTCCACTTGCCATGTTGTCTTAGTAATTAGTCATTATTAATCTCTCGAAAAAGAGACTTGATGTGTTAAGTTAGGGATTTAGAAATAATCTTGTATGAAACATTAAGTAAAATTAATGGATCTCTAATCCTTTTATAACATTCTTCTTAGATTTTTGGGCATTAATGCAATAACTATTTCATTCACATTTTAAGTGAGATTTTCCCCTTCTTTTTAGTTCTTTAGTATCAAGATCAAATCCTTGGCACCCACATCCTACTATGCTTGAAAGAACTCAATTTATTGAGTCATCCATGCTTGGAGATTTATTTCTCTTTATTCTTTTTGCTACTGCCTTCAATTCACACATCAATCCAAGACTGCAACCTCATTAGCCAAGATGGCCAATTTTGTAGAAAAAGGCAGGGAGCACCTTGTGTGCAAGTTAAGAAAGAGCCTTTATGGTCTTAAGTAGGCACCTAGGGAATGGTACCATAAGTTTGTATTCACAGGGATATACTCTCAGTGATATGGATCTATGTTTATATATGAAGAAGGCCCATGATGGTAGCCTTATGATTTGGTACTCTATGTGGATAATATGTCAATTGTTGGGAATGCTCATGATGAGCTAGATGCCTTGAAAAGTTGGCTAAAGAAGAGCTTTGAGATGAAGGACATGGGACAAGCCTCACATATTCTGCATCACCTGCAAATCACTCTCAAGGACTCCTTTACTTATCATAGAAGGACTACATCCAGAAGGTTCTTGAGTGGTTTCATATGTAGGATGTTAAGCCTATTGGCTATCCTTTATCTTCTTATGTGAAGGTTAATCAAGTCGATTTTATCCGTAATCTAATGAACAAAAGTCTAGGATGGCCAAGATTTCTTATGCATCCGCAGTGGTGGACAGTTTGTGTTAAAATACGTGGGATCTAGAGCATGGCTACAGTGGCTTGTAAGCATAGAGACTAAACTCGTGATGACATTGACTGAAGAACACAACTGTTACACAAGTGAATTAGGCTCCAAGATGGAAGCTTGGACTCATAAATGCAATCTTGTGTAGGACTGACAAGTACAAGACTGACACTAACTAATAAAGAAAAGCATCATCATGTATTCATTCATCTATCAAAAGTGGTAGTTAAGTACAATGCTTTATAGTTGTTGGATGGGTATAGTTTTCCCTTCCTGTGCATATGGGATTCCTACAGCGCATGCATGTCTTCATCTCAAACTGCCTCATACAAAGAGGCTACATTAGGTGTGACTGCGAATATCTCAACACCCCTCCTCAATCACAACTAGACAGTACAAAGTGTGTAGAGGCTTTAGTGAAAGTAACACTTGCAAAGTGTGGGCACACCATAAATATGGCAAAACACCAAAGGTTCTCATAGAAAAGGCTAAGTGTGGGTACCACAAACATGATGGACATTCATAGGCTGTAGCAGGGGCCTTACAAAGGCTACATGTAGTACAAGGCTACATGAGGAGTTTTACAAGCTTATGATAAAGACATTTGGGCTAGACATTACAAGGCTAAAAAAGTCAGTAAAAAATAGGATCAAGGACCGTGAGATCCTTGCGGTTTTTAGCATTTATTTTGACATAGATCTTCGATTCATTGCACTTCTTCTTGTCTAGCTTCATGTACTTGTACTCCACTTTGTTTGCCACTTCAAAGTCTTCATGATTTTTTTGCTTCTTCTTCTTATTCTTGTTCTTTTGGTCCTCTTGATCTGCTTCTTCATTGACTTTGCTTGCAATAGTTGCATCGGTCTTTATGTCCATGTCCCCCTCAAGTAAAGGTATCATTGTCTTTGAGGCAGCAAAAATGTCTTCAAAATCTTCAAATAAATTCATCGATTACTCTTCAAAACAAGTAAATCCATCCATCCCTGCAAGCAAAATAAACAAGTCTTCCATGTAGTTGAATTGAGCAACAAGAGTAATGTTACTCTTTATGAGAAGCATCTTCATAAAAGACTTGATTTTGGTCATTTCCATGATGGAAATTAGCTTCAAATGACTGACAATAAACAACAATGAGTTGATCTTTGTATGGTCAAAAAACACAAGCAATGGTAGTGAAGTATCAAAAGATACTAGTTTGAAATTTGATGTTTGTTGCTTGAGTTTGACTTGATGATCTTCAAAAATTCTTCATAGCTTCCTCTCCTTGCTAATTTGATGGTTGAACACTTGCTGAAAACTTCAGATTAGAGTGGCCTTGGCTTGGTTTAAGTGGCAAGAGAGAGAAAATGAAGGAAAAATGAGCTTGAAGGTAAGTGGCTATGGTTGTCCTGTCAAAACAGGGACCAACGACTGGTAAATGAGCTCCCATGAGCTCCGCAAATCATTCTTGATGACTCCTACTTTTCTAAGAATACCTTGGTCTCTCACCAGAGTAAATGCACACACATAGCATTAGGTATAATGCAAAATAGTGATAAGAAGTTTCCAAAACTTTGGAACTATAAGTATCTCCCTTCTCTACTTAGTGAGCACTTAGCTTACTATTGTTTATAAGATTTGTAGGCCATTTGTTGAGTTACAACATTGGTCACCTTACATTTTAGATCACCATGATTTAGGCAAGGAGATATGTAATTTAAATATAAGGAGGCCCTTATTCAAGCTATATTAAATATGGATGTGAATTGCACAAGAATTTGAAAGTGATTAGGTGGATATGAAGCGAGGACTTGAGTAGAAACTAATGGATTTGGCTACTAGCCACTTGATGATGCATACTTATGATCTAGTCATACCACCCTCCAAAGGAATGCTCATGTGTTTTTTTTGCTAAGAAAATTGGTGAATGTTTGCCCTCTTGTCTATATTGGCCAAATCAATTAGCTTATGAGATAAATAAAAACACTTCCATGTATGGCAATCACATGTTGTAGTGGGATGACCCATTTGTGAATGGTCATCTTGATTGAAATTCATGTGCTAGTCCTCTGTAAAAAGGATCCCTCCCTGGCACACCAATGAGCACCACATAAGTGACCTACATGTCAAAGTCAAAACCACACTTAACCTTGTGCAAACATACTATGTCTAGATTACATGAGACATAATGTCCATTGTGTCCCATCAATAAAATTCTTGTGATGTTTGATGATAATAGAAGTACCTTTCTAGTCATTTCATCCTCAAATTTCTTCTCCTTCTATAGCTACATAGAAATTATCAACCAGAAGGGTGTACATTAAGACCTCTTCTTCCCTTGAAGTTTATTGTTTGCATGCTTGGAGTTTTTTTTCTCCTTATTTTCAAATCCTCTAGTTTGTACATATCATGGTTAGATGCTAGTGCTACTATCATGGTGGATTGTGACTTACCACCCCACTCACTTCTATTTCTCTCCACCAATTTTTTGCTCTAAGGCTCCTCTTCACCAATCTTATCCTGCACACCTTAGCTTCATCTTTTCTTATTTCTTGTGAATCTAAGTCATTTCCCTGGAGAATGGGTTGAAGCTTATGTCTAAAGGATGGATTTTATATTAGAGAGATGCTCCAACCATAATACGGATGACATAATTCAAAAGGGGGTATTCCTAAGAGGAGTACAACTAGAAGGTCAAAAGTTCATAGAATTGGAAAGATTAGCAAACCTACAAGCCATGGTGGAAGGTGCTCGATTGTATAATGAAGTAGAGGTGAGATTGGCCATGAATCAAGAAAGAGGAGTTCCACCTCCCTCAATGACAAGAACACTACATTAACCTAATGTAGTTTTAGGGGCTATACCCTACCCTACCCACAAGTTTGTATGGTGCTCCAAACCAATAATGGCCACAGACATTGCCTCCATTGATGACCTAGTAGCAAAAAAAATGGTCTTAAACAATCCCACAACAACATCAATGAAATCCATCAAATTGGAATTAATAAAGTAGCCAATCCAACCAAGAGCTTTGAATTAGAACCAAAATAGAGGCCCTTCTGCATCAACCTAGCCAATGTATGTGGTGATTATAGAGATACCCCAAGGCTCCACTATAAATGCATAGGAGTAGAAAACTTGAAGGATTACTTATCAAATCTAATTGCTAATACTAAGAAGGAGTTGATGGATGTAATAACATAACAATTACATATACTAAAGGTAAATATAAGCAAAAATCATACAGAGGATATTTGCTCTCTAAAGGAGATGTATGCGATAAGAAAGAAAGAAGAGGAAGCAAGATTCAATCTATTGGAGTCAAAGAAGACAAGATATTGGGCCAAAGCCCCAAAGAATATAGATCTAACTTGGTCCTAAGAAGTTCCCATCTCAAAGCTACAAAGGATGCCAATCCGATGGTGGTCAAAGACCCAAAGTTGAATGTTATAGATATGGAGAGAAAGGTCACATTTCTCCAAATTTCCCTAATCTTAAAAGGGTGGTGGGCTATAAGCTACTATGCAATAGTGTATTGTCCAACTCATGTGAATGCAAGCACTTCTAATAGCCAGCCATATACTCAAGAATCAACATCCAACTTGGTAGAGTTTGAAGTAGCCATGATTACGCATGCCAAGAAGAAAGAGAAATTAGTGCAAAAAAAAAACCCTAATAAGGTTTGTGAAATCCAAGCTACCGATAGAACCGTATAATGGTACAATAAAGAACACTCCAATGTAATAGAGGACCCTAGAGATGGTGCAAGCAATAGTAGACGAAGAAGACTAGGAGATAGAAGAGTGGAGATGCCTCTAGCCTTGGGCGAAGCAGTGATGCAGCCCATGCTTGAGGAAAGAAGGAAAATGAAAACATGTGTCATCCCATTCCAAAGCAGACTAGAAAAGCTGATGGAGTCAATTAAAGAGTATGATATGATTAATGACCTTGACACATTCCAAGCAAACCTAACATTCCAAATTTTTTTGATATTGTCTCGTATTTGTCACAAAAGATTCAAAAACATTTTGACTAGAAGACATGGGCTAAGGATTGCCAACCCAACGTCTACATTAAAAGCCAATAAAACTCTAGTGCCCATGAAGGAGATAATGTGGTCAATGCTTTCTTGGATCTTGGCACTCCAGAGACTAGCATATGGATTTATTGATGTTACATTGTGGATGCATTGATAGATGGAGGTTCTTTAGTGAACCTAATGATAGATGTGAGGATGAAGGACTTGGGACTTCAAGGCATGTAGCCAACCTAGTGTAGTGGCTCATTTGGCTTTGGAAGATCATAGTAGAATAAAGCCTCTAGGCATTCTTCCCTATGTCAAGGTAATGCTAGGAGGTGGAGATTACTAGTTGACTTATTTTGTGGTGAACACTCGAGGTATGCATTGAGCTCTATCTTTTACCTAGATTCTTCTCCCCCTTTGAGGCTTGTTCCAAGGCATCACTTGGTCTACTAGAGCACCTTAGAGTGATTTCAAAGCTCCATTATCACCAACAATCATAGCCACATAAGCAAGGCCAATCAATGTGACTTGCACCTAGCTATCTTACTCTTTCTCCTACTTCATCCTACCTCTTTCCAATTGGAGACATTGCTCCAAGCACTTCACAACCTTGTACACTCTTCCCCTACATTTATCTTGTGATTCTAGGCATCATTTGAAGCTCTCTAGATTAGTCACCATTGGCTCGCAATTTGTGATAGTTTTGTTGTAATATAGTTTAGGATAGCACTTATATCCTTGTCTGGATGTTAGTCATGCTTTTCGGGATGTCTATTTGATGCCAGCTCATTTGGGGATGCTATATTAATGTATTGGAATGCTATTGGACTGATTTGAGCACTCATTTGCTGAGTTTTATAGAGTTTTTTTTAAATTGTTGTAATGATCATGGCCAAATGCTATTTTATTAGAGAAATTTCATGCCTATTGCTTATTGATGCTTACTGACTATTTGACATGCTACATTGATGTCTATGGTTAATGCCACATACTTGCTTATGCTTCTAGAATGCTCTTGAATTCAGATTGGGAGCTTTGAAATTTGACATTGGATGTCTTTTATTATATTCTATGCCATTTGTCTTTGTAGGGAATTGAATTCAAGGGTAATCTTCCTCCCATTTGATAGAACACCATCAAAAGAAAGTAAAGTAAATTTGTATTAGTGTAAAATAGCTAATTCTCATAGCAATAAAAATAATTGGAAATACAAGAAATACACCATATGTGCATAGCCAAGGTGGGTAGGCATGAAATTATGTTGCCATGGAAGGCTGAGAATCATAGATGAATGCTACAACATGAATACTCACCTCATACCAAGATGGGACATGGTATGCACCCCATGATCTTGGTGGCTAAGAGTATGCACTTTCTTAGATGGTGGGAGGAAGGAAACCTCAAATCTTGTATTCTTCAAAATGGCAAAAGATCTAGGCTAGTTACAACTTATTCTTTTATACTTAACCCTAGTAGGCTAAATATTGGTTAATGTATTTAGGCATTTTTACTCTATTACAAGCCATCACGACCTAGAAGAGCTTTGTCCTCAAAGCTGAATTTGGGAACAAGATACAAGGATGAGTACAAGAATAGCTTGAAATAGATGGAGTCATGCTGAACTAAGAATCCATGCTGGAATAAAACTCTTCATACCACAAAGAAGAGTTCTTCAAAATATGAAAATAACCAAGAGAGGTCAATGGATTGCTGTAATCTGTAAAACATGGCAGCCAATAAGAGTTGCCCATAACCCATGATAGAAGAGTCCAAATGGCACAAATAAAGTCTTGTTGGATAGAATAGACCATAAGGAATGTGTCCATCACATAGAATTTAATCATGTTGCCAAAAAGGACCATGTAATTCATGGCATAAAATTCACATAGCAAGCTGTCCACTATCTTGTAATTGCATTAATCTCACCCTTTTGAAGGAATGATGAAGCCTTAGAGAGGATGATTGAATATGCTGAGGAATTAGTAATGCAAAATTTATTTACAACCCACCAACAATGAAATTTACTGAAGTCCAATATGCCTCTAGGGTCAAATGGATAACCATCAAAATAGCCATCACAACCATAAGTTCCTCCTACATAAAAAATATTTCCCATCATTGCCTCTCGGGTCAAATGGAACAAGGAAGCATCTTTATGATCCCCTGGATCAAATGGAAAGATAAGGTCATCAATTGAGAACATGTCATTTGAGTCCATAGATTGGTGCGTGGTTTCATGAAGTTCCTTTACATGTCCCTCTTCAATTACTGCATTCAATTGGTCTTTAGCATTGTGTAGGTTAGAAAGTTGATCGGCATCATGATCAACTTCAAAGGATTTGTAAGACTATCCATCTTGGACTTTACAATCCACTTCCTCTTCAGCTTCTTTAGCTTCCTCTTCATTATTCGAAAACTCTATAACCAATAGCACTTTGGCATTCCTTTTCCTGCATATATCTTTATTATTAGAAGATATTGGTTCAACACATCTATAATATAAGACTTGTGCATGTGATTCTCTAATATAATCATTGGTTAAGAGTTTTCGTCAGATAACATCATGTTGGCCACTCTGACTATCATATTTCTCATGATAAAATGGTTTTCCATAGTCATGACCACGTTCATTTCTACTAACATAATGTTGATGTCCAAGAAACAATTGATCATCATCATAATATTGACTATGGGATGGCTAATCATCATAGAAGTATTGATCAACATGCTGCCTATGTTCACTAGCATAATGTTGCTCATATCTAGGATCATGATCATATATATACATGTTGCTGCCCATTCATTTATGAATGCCCATTTGTATGCATATCAAAAGAGTTGAAACCATTCTCCAATCCTTGTGGCCTTTCCACACGATTCTCATTCATGATCATATATATACATGTTGCTACCCATTCATGTATGAATGTTCATTTGTATGCATATCAAAAGAGTTGAAACCATTCTCCAATCCTTGTGGCCTTCCACATAATTCTCATTCATGGAAGAGTGTCTAAAATGATTGAAAGGGTGTCCTTGCTTTTGGGGATGACCATAAACATAATGATTGACATGTTGTTGTTGTCCAAAAATATTATGACCATCACTTGCATACTGCAACTCAATAGAGTTCTCATCACTACCATATGCATGTTGTTGGTCATACCAATGTTCATTGTACTCATGGTCATAATACACCTATGGATCATAGTCATACTATTGTCTATAATATCCATGAAAAGAAGATTGTGGCTCATAATGTTTTTGATCATGCGATTGATGTCCATACCTTATGTATTCTTCATAATCTTCATGATAAGCATGATGTTTGTTTGCATAGTGTACTTGCTCCTGCATAGTTACTCCAAATGCATAGAAAAATGGTGGCTCAATGCTGTTCATTTTTAGTTGCAAGTAGCCAAAGTAGGGGGAAAAAGAAATCTCTTCCAGATTCATCAACTAGTTGAGTGACTGAAGTAGATATTCAGCAAAGCAGTGTACTCAATCGGTTAGCAAGCCTTGCATTCTCTATCAAACATTTGTATGAATAATTAACCTCTTAAATTTGCCTATTTCCCAAAATTCACTTTGCATATGGATTTGCAATGGTCAAATCTGCATACAATAGCACTTTCGTTGATGGATGGAAAAATATTCTACAAACTAATCTCAACATCATATAGATGTTATAAGTGTTTCTAGCATACGAATTGTCCCTTTTCTAATGGAAGAGAAAAAAGGTCAATTGTACAGTAGCGTATAATAGCTATAATGCTAAAACATACTACTGAGGAACTGCTGTACTACTCCAAAGCCAAGAGTATTCATAGAAGCACTATCACCAACTCATGCCATCTTCAACAACATGATGACATTTTGCCCTGCAATCTTGTGCTATCTTGCATGTCATATTCTCAAGTAGAAGTACCCCAGAGAAAAACACATTTGTCCATGAAATTTGCTGCATAAATCCACGCTTTTGTTGCCTCAAGTACTTCTTCAAACGGCTACTATAAATTGGACTGAATATCTACTTCTTCTTAGGTGCTTATTTAGTGGAAAAATTGAGAGCGCATGTCATGTTTCTAGTGCACATTGTTATCAGCACAACATGCTTGATCTGTCTAGTATGTCATACATAGAGTTCCTTTTGCTATTCTACCAGGTTCCCTTCTCATGTTATTTTCATTTTTGCAAGTTTGTTGGAATGCCTGCCAGAGAGGAATATACACAAGTAAAATGAAGCTATCACATTTGTTTCTTGAAGAGAAAACTTGTGCCCTTGATGGTTCAAGCCATTGCCTACTCTGTTGTCATGATCCTCATTGCAAAAAACTTTGCATTTTCTAACAATAGATTCTATCATCCAAGAATCAAAGTAGTTTGTATGGTAGATCTCATTCTACTTTGAAGGTACATGTGGATTGTGCTAAAGGTCCTTTGGTCCATAAAACCTTCTATGTTTATCACATAGACCCAATCCAAACAAAAATTCCAACAACAAGAACCACCCAACCAAGGAAGTCATATTTATAGTCACTATTTCTTTTCATCTTGTGTTGACCCTTAGAAAAATGTTGATTGATACTGTCAAATGGTGAGTCAAATGCAGCTCGTTGAGCACTCAATTGCATTTGGAGTTGCCGATGGACAGTTGATGCCTTTGCAGACATCTCCACTGCCTTCCTATACAAAACATTAGAAGGTTCCACATCCAAAAATTGTTGAAAACATTCTTCTGCCATTATGAATTGCTCATTTCCCCTTTGTGTCTCTGATAATAGAAATCCCTGTGATGTTGGCAAAGTTTCCACTCTTGCAGTAGGATCATAGAGACCTAGTGGATTTGAAGGAGAGAATATAGAGAGGCAAGCTCTCCTCAGTTAATGCAAGGAAAGTGGGCATGTATAATGACGTTGAGTTTAGTGTTGATGGGGATACAGGATGATGATGAACCTGATCGAGCAAAAACTCTCCATCAAAATTTTCAATCTTGAACAACTAAATGAAATGGATTTCAAGGTGTACTTGACATCCAATGTCTCATCATTAGATGTCGAGGATGTTGAAGATAACAATCTTAGTGATGGTGAAGATGGAGTTTCAGCACGTCCCAATGAACTAAATGATGGTGAAGAAAGTGAATCGACCAACAAGAGATTGAGAGATTTGGAAGTTGAAGAAGATGAAGAGGATGGACAACAGAATGAAGCTGTTAAAGTAGAGGGTGCTATCCGTGGTGAGCGATCCTCACTTCTCCTGCCTGCACTTCAATCCTCGCTTCCAACACGCCTTCAAATGCAAGTTCAAGATACCTATCGACTCGTGATTTTGCCATATCTTCTCAGACAAGCGCTTCATGGACCCGCTTGTTGTTGACAAGCGCTTTTGCTGTGCCTTGCATGGACGCCTTAAGCTCCTTAATTTGATCCTCCAGTTTGTTGATCCTATCATTATGATTACCAAACTTTTACTGTAAACTCTCCATTCTTGACTATTGCTTCAGCTTGTGAATCCCAATTGTTGGAAGAAGCTCGCTTCCAACTTAGCTAAGCCTTTTCTAAGGATTGCAAGGGTAGAGGTATTTACTGTACATTGGCAGAGAAGAACATGGTAATACCTGGCCACTTTATAGGAAGGACGTCAAGCTCTTGTAGAAGAGATTCGATGGCCTTCCTTCTCCAAGGCCTTCTATGCTTATCTCATAGAGCTTCACAACCAGTGCATTTTGATATGATCTTGCTGATCACATTTTGCATTAAGCCCTCCAAGAATGGTTATGAACATACTCTATGTCTCAAGTAGAGTGATTCATGTCATTGATGTAAAAGAAAGAAGATATGCAAGGAAATCCACCATTGAAGCTCATAGAAAAGCTTGAGAGAGATGAGGAAGAAGAAGATGAACCCTACTTTCAAAAATGTAGAGGTAACTTTAGTCCCCTCTAGTCTCCCATAGCTCTTCTTTTAACAAATGTCCTTCAAAATAAGCTAAAATTTTATGACAAGCTGGTAAAATAGTAGGAGATTTTCATTATCCACTGGTTCATGCCAAGAATCTCCATCTTGGTCACAATTTGTGACAAATATCCATGTTTAACCACAATTATGGATGAACTAACTCCTATGACTAAATTTTAACTGCAAATTCCACTCTCTAGTCACTGCAACTAAATCTAATGCATGAAAATGACTTCTAATAGGATCTAAACTAATGCTCTGATACCAATGTAAATAGCTAATTCTCACATAAAGAAAAATAACTGGAAATACAATAATTACACCATATGTGCCAAGAAACCATAGCCAAGGTGGCTAGGCATGAAATTATATTGCCATGGAAGGTTGAGAATCATAGATGAATGTTGCAACATGAATACTCACCTCATGCTAGGGTGGGACATGGTATGCACCCCATGATCTTGGTGGCTAAGAGTATGCACCCTCTTAGATGGTGGGAGGATGGAAACCTCAAATCATGTATTCTTCAAAATGGCAAAAGATCCTAGGCTAGTTACAACTTATTCTTTTATACTTAACCCTAGTAGGCTAAATATTGGCTAAGGTATTTAGGCACTTTTACTCTATTACAATTAGTGGGACTGAGTAGTCTCAAGTACTGATAGTCCCATTGGGGAAAAGAGTAGATATAGTACAAAAGCATAGAAAGTGAAGCTAATGCTAGTAGTGAACCCTCTATTGATTGGGACTTAGAGCTCAATTTTGATTTAAATGGACTATTTAAGGAACCAATGGAGATTTTGTGGATAGAGAGAGTGTTAGAATTAGGATTATGATCCTTATTTAGAATTCCCCATTAAGGAGAATCATTGCAAGATGTGCTTGACCTAGGGTTAAAATTCCTATTTATAGAAGCCAAAGAATGTATGTGCTTTGATTTCACTTAAGATTTTGGACTAGGGGTACTATTTAAAGAAACCATGGTTCATAACCCCATAAAATTAGCAAACTTCACCCAATTTGGGGGGTTGTGGGATGAAGATCTTGATGCACATATGCAAAGGTTTGAAGTGACCTAGATAGCAAATGAGATAATTTTGGATGACAATCATAAGCTTCATATCTTCCCAATGACATTTAAGGATGAGGCAGTGAGATGGTATAGGAAATTGGGTGCTCAACATAAAGGGACTTACACTGCCTTGTCGACAACATTCCTAGAAAAATTTCAACGGGTGATAAGGTTTTCAAAATTGGTTGACTCTTCAATTGGATTACTTATCTTAAGGAGCAACTAAAAGTCTCGAACACTATATTGAGTGTATGGAGAAAATCATATGAGAGATGAATCTGGCTCCTAATGAGCCAACCCAAAAGCGTACATTCATCTTAACCTAGATGTACATAAACATGTAAGTTGATAAATGCTTGCTACATTAGCAAATGGAAAGAATGATGCTTGATGGTGGGTTGAGGTTCAACTTAGTGAGAACGATAAAAAGATTTATTTAAGGAGCCTCAGATGGAATACCATAGTACTTCAATTGGGATGCCTACAAACGTGTCGTATGTGGCCGCCCCTTTAAATCCACTAGTGACTCCAACCTCGAATGTGCCAAATATACCTTTAAATCGCTATACCTCAATCCCATCCTACATGATGCAAACTGGTGTGCCCTCTATGCCACAGACTCAATCTACTCTAGATGAAGCTAAAGTAGCTAACATCATTGTTGTGAAGCCCCTAGGAAATTTAAAAGAGGAAATAATGGCTATGGTCCAAGCACCCTTAAAAGAAATTTATTCAATAACAATACAAGCTACTAATGCACAACAACCTTCGAGTAGCTCGACTTCAAGCCCACCTAGGTCTAATATTTGGCGTGGTAACTGTCATGGTTATGGGCATGTGGCTATTTCTGAGTGACCAATGGCTTCATAAGATAGGCTAACAACAACAATAAACTCATGCAATGCAAAAAAATTATAATTACATGGACAATAATAATACTACTTATGAGATTGGACCACCCAATCAATCTTTTAGGTCCCGTAGATTGCCTACCCAAGGAAGACCTCCAGTACCATGAAGCAATTATAATAGCGATGGAAATTGAGGGAGAAATTCCCATTTTAGGAGAAATAATGGTAATTTTTATAATATAATGGGGCAGAGTGGATAGATAGGCCTAGGGGATTGGTAATTTGTTATCGATGTCAACAATGTCATATAGCTATGTATTGCCCGAATGTATGAAAAAATCAAGACTATACTCCTCTTTGTAGGAGGTGTAGTGGCGAGGGGTATTATGGAGAGAATTGTCCCAAGCAGGATGATAATAAGACCAATGATAAAGGTAAACAAACCTCCACCGATCCTTTGACATCTATTGACAATTTAGTTGAAGTAGAAATAGAGATGCAAGAAAGTGAAATTAAGTCTAAATTCCTACCTCGTAAGGTGACCTTTAAGGTTGATCCAATGAGCAAGGTCTAGAGATAGAGATTCTACACTTAAAAGAGGTTGTAAAAGATAAATCCAAGGACGTAGATTAGTAGCTACCTGAGTTAGATTCTCCTTAACACTCTTATGATAATCTATTATTACATGTGCCCCAAGCAAACCCTAAGATTCAAGTGAGGATAGCTTCTTTTCCAAAAAGATTGATCCCTCCAATGGAAGGGAGCAAAGAGCAAGCAAAAGTAGTAAACAAGACCTACAAACTTTCGGTAGCACTAGAGGAAGTATTTTTAACAATTAACCTCAAGCAATAACTCGAAACAGCACTTACATGCCACAGTCAACTTTATCATAGACTAGTTTAGTGTACAAGGAAAAGGATCAAGATTAACACTTCTAAGGTTAGCACAAATGCATCCCAAAGAAAGACAACTAGGGAAGTAAAAATTGTTGATCTATTTGTGGATCCAAAAGCCTAGTTATAGGCACTACCATCAATGGTTGCTTATTGAATGAAGTACAATTGGATGGTGGTTCAACAATCAATTTGATAATAGAATAGACTATGCAAGAACTAGGGTTGAAGAATCTAGAACCTACCCATATAGTTTTACATGTTGAGGTTACTCCATAATGTGAAATTTGTAATTGTTGAATTAGAGTATCATGTGAATTATTTAGTAGTCCATTCTTCAACAAATATCTCTTTGTATTTTGTGTTTTTGGGATGACCTTGGTTATACAAAGAAAAATGCGATAGGATAAAAATACAAGTTATTTTAAACGGATTTTTGAGAGAGCCAGGAGATAAAGTGGTTAGTGAAGTGGATGAAAAATCCAATAGTTAGTTATATGATTTAGAAATAGAGAGGACATATAATGATGGACCTTACTCTTAGCTATTTAAGACACAATGACTAAAAAAAGTAGAGATGAATATAGTGCATCAACCTCACAAAATAGAACAAGTGGGTATTGGTGAGTACGCTTGGCTATTTAAGACGCAGTGACTAAAAAAAGTAGAAAAAGTAGAGATGAATATAGTGCATTAGCCTCACAAAATAGAACAAGCAGGTATTGGTGAGTATGCTATTAGATTTTCATCAAATAATGACTTTGATGGCGATAATATTCACTGGTTATCCACATCAGAAGATACAACCCTAGATTATTTAGTGATTTCAAAAGGAGGAGATAAACATATTGATGATGCAATCTATAAATTCAATGATTTGAATAATTCACTCTTTGAAGCATGTCCTAGATTTTGTAAAAATAAGAAGGAAGTGACCTTGGGGATACATTTTTTTCATATAACATGTCATAAATCTTTTCCACTGATGACTTAGAAGAGGAGGAAGAAGATAAGATGAGGACATTATACCTAGATGAGCTCCTTAGAAACTATGGAGGAAATCGAGACTATAGAGGATTATGATGAATCCACAAACTTTAGTTAGTACAAATTTACAAAGCTTAGAAGCCATACAAAAGCATTGTAAAGCTTGGCATGATCAAAATATCAAAGTATATGGGCTTAAAGAGGGTAGTTATGATAATGGTTCTATAGATGTGCTGGATATTAATGCTGAAAATGAGATCTTTAGGGTTAATGGCTTATGGCTTAAGCATTTTGTGACTTAGAGTTAGCCAGATATAGTTAGAATAGCAGTTCGAATTACCCTTGACTAATTTGAAATTTGGATTTCTTTTGTTTTGGGGGGGACATCTTAATGGGATGT
The DNA here is from genome assembly GCF_053477565.2 of Lygodium microphyllum. NCBI lineage: Eukaryota > Viridiplantae > Streptophyta > Polypodiopsida > Schizaeales > Lygodiaceae > Lygodium > Lygodium microphyllum. The sequence continues at coordinate 142,534,228 of NC_141145.1, forward strand.
AGGTTTGGACATTTTGTGGATGGATGGCCTTTCCCCCCAACTTGACACTGAGAGTTTTTCAAAACCTATTCATGAGGGACCTCATAGTGTTTCTCATTTTTAGACATATGATAAATTTTTGTATGCTCTATGAGGTGAGGCTTGTTGCAGTTCTCATTTTGTAGTTATTTTTTGTTTATAGTATCATCCACTGTTTAGTTTCAGGCCTTGTTAGTGGCACCTATATGTGCACATGCAACTCTTGTGTTGGCATTGTCGCACCTACTTCCGATGTTATGGTACCACTTCCATACAAGAAGCTATAGTCTATACTTATCAGTGCCATGATTATAATAACATTTTCTCACCCAAACTTAGCATTCATCAATATAGGATGGATAGAGAGCAATAGGAGTTGGTCATAGTTCAAGCTATTGCGTCTATTGTTTGAATCTATCATATCTTGACTTCAATTAGATGATAATTGTCTTTATTGGGACTATATTTGCCACTACATGGATGTGACCCAGGGCTGCTCTTTAGGATGTTTACTAGTGGCACCTATGTCCTATTACAACGATGCGACTACAACTCTGCTCCATGTTGTGATGGAGATTTTCAGTGATGCCCCTGACAGTAGTTTAGTTATATCTAATGTGCTTCTATTAGAGGCCATTTAGGAGCGTCATCCTTTATATAGTAGTTTAATGGATATGTTTGATTTTGCTAATGTAGATGATTTTGGTCTTCACTTTTTGTTTATCTTAGAGGAGTTTAGGGAGTGCAAAGACTTTCATTTAGATTTGTCATTCTTTTAGGTTGATAATGTCTATTTCTTTTGATTTTTAACCAAAATTAAAAAAGAGTAAAAAATACAACTATAAACCACACCATGATTTATTCATATCTTTGTTATTTTTAGTTTCGCTGGAGCCCCAAGAGAGGAACACCAAGAAAAATGGGGAATCTACTGCAAGAAAATCTATATTGTATCATCAACAAGCATGTTATTCATATTTTAATCAACCACAAGAAGAAAAACAACACCAATCTTCTCAAATCTTCATACAGCTTCATATAACAATTCTCCCATGGATTTATCACAACAAAACTTCAGCACATTTTTTATATTCTTTATCAAAAGATCAAGAGAACACAAAGGAATGCTCCACTTTGAATGGAAATCATCACATAGTATTCATCTTCAATAGTTTCATAGTCTCTCTCATAATCTCTCACTCATGAATACATTGTTTTGCATGAAAAATTGGCTATCTCTCACTCTCTATCTCTCTCATACATGCTCTCTCTCAATAGTACATCACTCTCTATCTCTCTCATACATGCTCTCTCTCAAAAGTACATTTTAATAATCAAGAATAATAATCCATAACCCCTCTTTAGTCATGGATACCCCTGCCAAGAGGTATGTCTGACGTGAAAGGTCATTAGAGCCACTACAATGTCCTTTCATAGCTCAATAGTGTCACTGTCACTTCAGTCTTTACTTAGTAGCTACTTCTTCCACTTCTTTGAGCTATTTTAAACTTGTATTCATCTCTTCTAAAGATTAAAAAACTTTCCCAAGCTACACATTCATCTCACAGAACACCTACAGAGGCATATAGAGCAAAAACAGAACAGAGACAAAGGCTTTACAGAGACGGTCAACATAGGGTTAACAAAAAGTCATCAGAAAGCATTTAACTCAACTAAAACTATTTGAAACCATCAAGAATAATTTAATAAGCTTCCAAGCACTTCAAAATCTATTAATCATCATTCCAACCTCTCATACAGAAGGAAAATAGAATAAAACAAAAGCTCAACAGAACCAATCAGGCACTCAACAGAACCTTGCAACACATCATATCTCCATTGAAAAACATTATGAGCTTCTTCAACCTATTCAACCTTATCTAAAAATCTCTCAAATACTTTTAAAATATTCAATTATCATTCAAATCATACAAAAAGTAACCAAAAATCCAACAAAAAAAGCCAAAAACACAGTCATATCAACCCTCAACATTCGCACACACTATAGCCTAGATAGTTGCTACATACTTAGGAAATTAGTTGCATGCATAGTTAGGTGATCCTTTTAGTGCTAGGGGACTTGTAACGATTTCGTTTAGATAAATAGGTGGCTTAATATGCAAGAATAGTGTTAAGGTGATGCAACACATTTTTTGATAGCTCTAACTTAATAATCTTGTGGTTAGTTTGCATTTTATGTGCAGATTTAGTTTTCATTTTGATTTCAGAGTCCTCACATACTTCTATCAACACACTTTGGAGTTACCATGCCAGTATCCATTTATAGTTTAAGTCATACTTAACCTATACGTGCTCATTTGAAATGAAGAAACATAAATAAAATATTAATTTATTGGAATAATTATAGTTACACAATACACAATTAAAGAAATGAAAGAAAAAAACTTGACCAAAAAAAGAGTTTACATCTATATGTCCACTCACATGGGATGGGCTATTAGCACTTGAGAGAGAGATCTCAGGGATGATGTGTGTGCATGGCCTAGTGGAATTCAATGTATGGGTGTTTGACTAGGAATCCAATAGAGTTTAATCTCGTATTTTTGTCACTTTCTAGTGATGTGGTTAGATGAGTAACAAGATTCTCTCCATGAAATTTTGAGTAGAAGTAGTGTAGATGAGAGACACTAATTTGGTGGGTGTTTTGTCTTTCCTTTACCTAGGCAAGGTGGGTAATATTATGTGCTAGATTAGATTTCTTGAGTGAAGCTATTGAGCTAAGATGTTTGAAAGTTTAACTTTCTGAGTGAATTCCTAGTCTTTTAGTCGTTTCCTCTATAGAAAGAGTCCAAACATAATTTTTTTTAAAAAAATAAAAAGTGAAGAGTATATATATTTATTTTTCAAAGAAAGAAAGAAAGAAGAAAAAAAACCCTATGAATAAGGGAAAATGAAAAAAAAAACCAAAAGAAGATAACCATTGCCTATGAGGTCCTAATAGGCTATAAGGATTTCCTTGACGGTGTTGTGATGCTATGCGGACACAGTGTGAAAAAGCATGGAATGCATCATCATCCAACTTTATTATTAATGTAGAGAGTCAATGTGATCTGAGTCATTAGTGCTAGTGTCCATGGCATGGATTATCCAAAAATACTAGATTTTTGGATAATTTTAGTATATTTTTTATATTATTTATTATAAAAAATCTAAAAAATTTAAAAAAGTTTCTAGATTAGAATTAGCATGCATAAAGCAAGTTACTTTTTCAGCCAATTATGGGATTTTCATAAAAAAGACAGATTGACAAAATCGTGCGGCATCACGATTGCTATTGACAGGCTGAAAACTGCAGTTTAAACTAGGAGAGGAATAAGGATTGACCTGGGAGATCCATGAGTAGGTATCCTAAGGTTTTATCCCCCTTCCGAAGCCAATGGAACCATCAGATTTGGGTTCCGAGTAGTAGAGAATGAGCTGTTATTTTATGATCCACGTTTTTGTTCTATGAAGAAGCTCTAGGAGATCTAATGCCTAGAGAGTGCTTTTGAGTAGTGCCAGACAAAAGATTTCAGGTTTTGTTAATACATATTGATTTGATTCATCGTGCTTTGTCATTATTATGTTTACCTCTGATGTATTCTTTATCTTCTCTTCCATCTCCTATCTCTACTTCCTTCTACCTTTGATCCCTAGTGGATTTGACCTTTCGATAAAAACCCCTCCGACATTGGTGAACCCGACGTGAAAGGTCATCAGAAGAAGGAAAGACAAGATGGGAGACTTTCAAACACAATCTCCAGTGATATTTTGCAATAGTTGGTGCAAAATATGAATATGCTTATGCAGGTACAACAACAACAACAGGTGATGCAAGCTTTTGCTCAAATAGAAAGTGTTGTGATGAATGCTTTGCAAGAAGTTGAGCGTGAGGTGAAGTTATTCAATGGCAGGAATGTTTTTGCATATGTACATGCCTATGCTCAAAAGATGGAATTCTTTGGAGTGGATCAACTTGCATGGAGTCGGTATTTTGTACCTGTTACTGTACATAAATTGAAAGCGCAAATCACTGAATTATACATGCAGGATGTTGACTGGGTAGCTTTCAAGAAGACACTCAGGGAAGAATTTTACATTGAAGATACTAGTTTGATTATGCGCAAGACTTTTCAGGAGTGGGTTTTACAATCCAATAAGGGTCTTGTGGCTACAGAATTGTTAAGAGAATTTGAAAGTGATTTGAGCAGTTGGATCTTGTAGAATAACAACCTCTTGCAAGTCAAAAAGTTGAATTGTTTCTACGGGCAGTTGATCCTGAGCTTCAAGAGAATCTTGATGATTTGCTGGAGGATCAGACTATAGAGATAGGTCTAAAAACAGAGTGGAGGCATGTCAAGGAAGTTGTTACTGCACTTGTGAAGAAGCATAGAAGAAGAGAAAGATTGCATGTCTCTAGCTTGCCCACTGTTACGGGCAAGACAATTGATGTATCCAGTAAGCCACCTACTTCTGTGGTGGCTAACCCTATGGTTGTACCTGCTATTGTTCCCTCTGTTAGGGAAGATGTCTTAGATGAATTGGTCAAATGCATGCGAGATCTTAAATTGAAGGTTGCAAAATTGGATGAAAAATAACAAGAGTAAAGGGGATGGACAGTAGCCCCTAAGCCAAGAAAAAGATGTATATGGTGTGATAGTTTGTAGCATGAGAGAAAGAATTGTGCTGCCTATCACAGGAAGCCTTGGCACGACAACTCATCTTTTGAAAAGATGGCAAGATCCATGCACAAGAAACACGATTGCCTCTTGCTTTGAATTTTGGAAAGGGAGGTATGCAAAAGTTGTTGGAAGACTTGGCTGTCCAAAATGCTTATACGGTGCTATATGCTTCTACTTTTGGTCTACAGTTGGATAGAATGCATGACCAAGTGACGGTTGGTCCAAAGGCTGAAATATGGACACATGCTTTACATGCATATGAAAAGAGAAAGGTCACTAATAGTGAAATGTCTCATTCGTGGCATAACTGGTTAGGAATCACCAGTAGATGCATATTCAGTGTATGAATATTTAGAAAATGTACAAAACATGATTGTGCATGCAGAAGAAAAATGAAAAGAGATAAAGATAATGCATGCACATCTAAAAGAATGACAAGAAGAAGTGTGGATCAGCCTAAAGCTGTAAATTAGCCACCTCCGGAGCATGTTATGGAAGAGGTCAGTCCAGTGCAAAAATAGGATAACAAACAAGAGGGAAAAAAAAAGGGCAAGCAGCCAGGATATAAGTTGCAATCTGAAACCAAAAGATTCATTGCTTTTCCTTTTTTGTCCATTGACATAATTAAGAGGAAGAGTCGGTTTCTTAGTGATACCACTAGTGCATTGTTGCAATTTGAAGAGGAAACTGGTTTGTTGGGTATTCGGGCTAAATATGAGTATGAAGTAAGTACTGGATTATCTATGCATGATACTACTAATCAGTGGATAGCATGTGGAAAAGAGAAGAAAGTAGCTGAAAATACATTGTCTTGTAGCAATATGCATGGTGGAGTAAGGCAAATGTAACAATATGGGGAAGAGACTCTAGAATTTATTCATTGAAGTCACTACACAAGAAATCATTGGGCTAGAGCTACCACTGAAACGGTAGTGAAAATAGGGGAACGTGAAACTCCTTATGTTGCTTTACTTGACCGTGGATTGTATGAAAATGGTGCATGGCTTGTAGACACTAATCATGGCTAGCGTATGAGGGCTGCAAATAATTCTTCGTGAGAGCTCTATGCTACATGTCCTCGTGTAAAAGTGACAATTGGTGATGTACAAGAAGAGCAACACTTCTTTGTGCAAGATAATTCCTCATATGTAGTGATTTTGGGACAGCCCTATATTACAGGAGTGCGTATGGAAACAAAGGTGCTTAATGATGATTCTGCTTATGCAAAAGCAAGGATGGGAGGAAAGCAGTCCAATTTCTTACTATTTGTGTTAATCATCCTAGAAATCGAGATATGCTTCGAGAGTCTCCTTTGGCTCCAAATGCAAGGGAATTCAAACACCTGGATTTTCATTAAGCACTGCTGTAATGCGGGGCTATAGTAGTGCTGTTCAGAGGATGTACTCGCCCCTTGATGGAATGAAGCATGTATTTACTATTGGTTGTTCTCAATTTACAGCAAACAGTTCATGTTGGTTTAAGCCTATGGAAGCTATGTGCAAGGCTAAACTCATATCTATGAAATGAGCTACTAAAGAACTGAGATCATTGGGATTGTTAGCTAAAAATGAAGGCATTTCAGGCATCTTTTATGGGCTCAATATTAATGACACTATGGCTGAAATTTTGAGCAACTATACATGCAAAAAATGAGGTTGAAAACATAGCGTTGTTAGTATGTTCTTTAGATATGTATGATGTTATAGCATTGTTTGCTCAACAGGAAGGATTATAATGGGATGAAGCACTTGTGGAGACAAAGTATAAGATAGTTGACAAAAAGGTGAAACCAATTGCTTTGCCACTTCCACTAGAGAGTGAGGATTTGTATGAAAAAGTGTGAAGGCAGCCAAGCTTACGAGATCCTAAAGATATAGGTCATCAGTTTACATCTGAAACATTACAGGAATTGAAAGTTGGAGTAGAAGGGTTTCTTTTGTGTGCTAAGAGAGATTGTTTTATGCGGATGTTGGCTAGGTATGGAAGGACATTTGCATTTTAGTCAAGTGAAATAGGTTGTGTGGATCCAAATGTTGTCTATCCTATGATCATATTTACTGTGCCACATGTACCATGGAACTTGAGGCCTATTCCAATGCCTAAAGCTTACTTGCCAAAGCTGATGGATTTGCTAAATGAAAAGATTCGCATGAAGATCTTGGCGCCTTCTTCAGCCCCGTACTCAAATTGTTGGTTTACTATGCCCAAAAAGAATGGGGTTTTGAGATTTATTCAAGACATGCAACTGGTCAATAAAGTGACCATAAGAAATGTGGGTGCAGGTCCTGTGGTTGATGAATTTGCAGAGGCTTTTGCAAGCAGAGCGATATATTCTTTGGGTGATCTTTACTCGGGATATGATCAGTTTCAGCTTGCAATTGAAAGCAGGGATATCACAACCATGAAGACTCCCTTGGGATTAATACAGATGTGTACTCTCCCATAGGGTGCAAACTCAGTGGCACACATGACATATGATATGAATAGGGTACTTAGGGATTTTATACCACAATTGGCAATGCCCTTCTTGGATGATGTTCCAATCAAAGGGTGTGCAGTGGATGAAAAGAATGAAGAGATGGATGCTCATAGATGCAGACAGTTTGTTGCAAACCATATTGTGGATTGTGAGAGGATTTTGATGCGTCTAGAAGATGTGCATTTAACTCTTTCTGGAAAAAAGTTTGTCTTTGGAGTTGAAGAGGTTTTGATTGTTGGGCATATGTGTGGGCCCTATGGGCGAAGACCATCACTAGCAAAAATAGATGGGATTGATAGAATGCAAGATGTATGCACGAATGTATCAATGGTGCATAGATTCTTGGGAGCATGTGTGTTCTATTTGATATGGGTTCCTCACTTTGCACGCGTAGCCGATGCCCTATATCAACTTCTAAGGAAAGGTCAGAGATTTCATTGGGAAAGGAAGCATCAAAAAGCAATGAAGAAGTAACTCTTAAAATTTGCTCCTACATTGAGAAAGGCTGACTATTCACATGGAAAGCCTATCATTATTACTGTTGATACAAGGCCAATCAGGATTGGATGGGCAATTAGGCAAGATGATGAGGAAGGGCAAAGATATGCAATACGCTTTGGTGCTAAAGTATTGTTTGAACGACAAAGAAGATATCCACAGGTTAAAAGAGAATTATGGGGAGTTGTGATAGCCCTTAAATGTGACAAGGAGTATTTTATGGGTGCTCATGTAGTCATTGAGATTGATTGTTTGCCAGTATTGGGTATGATTACTAGTTGTGCTACCCCAGGCATTGCTATGCTCCGGTGGATTGCATACATTAAATCTTTGAACCTTGAAATTCAGCATATTGTAGGAAGACATAACCCAGTGGCAGACATGTTATCTCGAGCAGGCTATGAGAATGAAGATGGAATAATGGATGAGGAGGAAGAAGATGACTTTCTTGCGACTGAAAATGATGTTACAAGAGTGAATTTAGCAATGCAATGTGTTGCTATAGCATTAACAAAATCTTGGACAACAAAGAGAAGACACTTTAGATGTTTTGCATCTTGTGTAGAAGTGTTTCTAGCAGATAAATATGTAGGAGAGTGGTTGAGAATTGGTCAATACCTCAGTACATTAACAAAGAGAGATGAATGGTTAGATGAAGAGTTTAAAAATATTAAGAGGAAAGCCTATGGGTTTTTCTTAAAAGATGGATACTTATGGAAACATGCTAAAAAGAAATAGGGTATGCCATTGCGAGTTTTGGGTGACAGAGTTTCACAAGTAAATGTTATGTAAGAATTTCATGAAAGCTTATGGGCTGGTCATAGAGGTTCTTGGGGTACTTTTGTAAAGATCAAAGAAAGATATTGGTGGCAAGGTATGTATAAGGATGTTGCTCACATTGTGGAAACATGTACGACATGTCAAATGTATTCATCTGTGAGACATCGGGATGGATTGCACCCCACATATCAATTGTCTCTTCATTTTAAGTGGGTGTTGGATTTGATCACAATGCCTACAGGTCTTTGGCAAATGAGGTATCTTGTGCTTGCACGTGAAGACTTGACTAATAAAGTGGAAAGGAGAGCTTTATGTACTAAGACAACAAATGTTGTGTGTACTTTTCTCCTAGAAGAGATGTTTTGTAGGTATGGCTATGTGGGTAAAATTACAGCAGATAGGGGTGAGCTGGATGTAGATGAAGCTCATGATTTCTTTGCACGGTTGGGGATAAAGCTTGCTTTAACTTCAGCCTATAACCCTGAAGAAAATGACAAAAGTGAAAGAGGTCATCCACCTATTATGAAGGCATTGGCAAAAGCATGTGGAGAGAAGGTAAAAGAGTGGCAATGATTGCTCCCTTATGCTTTGTGGGTTGACAGAACAACTCATAGTGCCGTTACAGGATATATGCCTGTAGAATTGATGTATAGTCAAAACCCTATCATGCCGATAGAAGAGATGACAGCCACATGGAGTGTGCTACCTTAGGAGGAGTTGAATCGAGAGGAGTTATTGGCCTTATGCATTAGACAGTTGGAAAGAAAGTTAGAATACATAGAGGCAACAATTGCAAAGTTAAGGGCAACAAGGATACAGAACAAGAGACGGTTTGACAAAAGACATAGACTGAGACCAAGAACCATACAAGATGGGGATTGGGTATTGGTTTATGGTAGCAGTTTAGACAACCAGCATAGTGCCATGCACAAAGTTTCCAAAAGATGGTTTGGACCCTATGTGGTAAGACATGTATTTGACAATGCTACTTATGCATTAAATAAGTTGGATGGAACAGCCATAAAACTTTCAATAGCAGGGAAAAGAATCAAATTATTCAAGAGGAGGGAATCTAATGCCTATGAATTGGCAGAATTGGAAGAAAATAGTGGCCATGACACAAGGGCTAGCCAAGAAGATATGAAAGATGAAGAAGGAAAGGATATGGTTATAGAGGATGAGGACTCAGAATCTGGTGACAACTAGGATTTTGGCACATACCGGAGGATGTGCAAGTTCAGAGGGGGTGGATGTCGTGATGCTATGCAAACACAATGTGAAAAAGCATGGAATGCATCATCATCCGACTTTCTTACTAATGTAGAGAGTCAATGTGATTTGAATCATTAGTGCTAGTGTCCATGGCATGGATTATCCAAAAATACTAGTTTTTTGGATAATTTTAGTCTTTTTAAATATTATTTATTGTAAAAAATTCAAAAAAGTTAAAAAAGCTTCTAGATTAGGATGGCATGCAAAAAGCAAGTTGCTTTTTTAGTCAGTTATGGGATTTTCATAAAAAAGAAAGATTAACGAAATCACGTGGGATCGCGATTGCTATTGACAGGTTGAAAACTATCATAACTCTATAGAAACAGAATTTGTATCCTTTTTCATTAATTTATCTATATAATGATTTATTAAATTTATTTCCTTTGCACTAATTAGATATAAAGAAAAGTGCATTGGAGCTGGCCACTGATGAGTGGTCACAGGTTATGGTGCCACACTCACGCACGGTGGGTTAGAGAAAAGATAGTTCACACTTCCACCTATATGGCCCGATTGGGCACCTGTGACTAGAACTCACGCATCTCAGGGTTAGACTCGCACACAGAAAGGATTGATGCCTTGAAGTGTGGGCTAGATCCACCAGAACAGACAGTTACAATCAACAAGATGGCATGATCATGAAATGCTTGTATAATATGCATGTGTGGGCTGAAAGCTTGAAATGCACATTTCTTTGCATAGGAAATTCACATGAAGATTCTGATACCGTTTTTGCGATGTACACGGGAAAAACTTTCATATGACACCCATATTGAGGGATCCCTAAATTTTAGGAGGTCCCTAAATTTTAGGAGCCTCGAATTAGCCTAAAAATGCTAGTCCTAAAAAATAGAGATGTCATTCTAAAAATAGTAAGTTCTATACTCTAACTGTGCTTACTAAATTTGGTTGTTTCTATTCTTGACAGTATTCAACCCAAAAAGGAAGGCCATAGAGAAGAGACAAGTGTCAAGACACTTGTCACACAAGTTTCCAAGTGTCCCACCACTTGTCACATCTCATGACATGTGGCTGGACACTTGTCTTGTGCTACTCCACTTTCCCCTTTTGTACTAGCTCTCCCCTCTCCTATAAATAAGAGCTCTTTTTTCTTCATTCAACATCATTTTTCTTTGTTGTAAACTCATGTACAGCACCCACAGATAGCCAGAAACTGGATCCATCCATCCCCATCATCATCCCCCACTTCTCCATCATCAAATTCCTCCATATTCCCTCTTCTATCACTGCTGTTTTACAGCACAGCAAGCCTGTAAATTCATTACAGCACCTCCTTCTCGAGCTCTTTCTTCCATTTTAGCAACAATAAGCAAGCCCTATCCATCATGTACTGCTGATCAACGATGGAGAAAGGCTGATTTCCCTATTTTCTTCTCTCATACTGTAAAGAAATCAGTTCTTATCATTGCATAATAGATAATGCATGTGTGTTTGTACATCTTTGCATGATCTTGTGAGAGTGAGAATTACTTCTTCTCACTCTCAGGTTGATTGTAACTGAGCTCTTCCCTAAGGGACTTGGGTTGAGCAGAAATACATTCCTTCGGGGGGGGGAGGGGGGTTGCACGTCTTCAACCCTCAATCTTGTCTCCATTACTTTTACATTTTCATGGCTGTAATTTTGTGAGTAATTTTCATTTTCAGCTTTAAGTGTTCATTCTCTTTTATATTAAATCTCGAAAACAAGCGAATATCATAATTGTTAAGCATACTACATTGTTCGGGGCGTTTACAGTGGTATCAGAGCTTTGGCTCGGTCCTCACCCCAACACTGGTAGTGCTTACAATTATAAGTTTGTTTGTTTTCAGCCCTTGCATTGAGTGCTTGAGCATATTTTTTTTCTTAAGAGTCTCAATGGATCAGTCGAGTGATATCCTTCACGCCATTCAAAGTCTTAGAGAGGAGAATCAGCAAATTCGTGACCAACTTCTCAAACTAGAAAAAGTTGAGAATCCCAAAGAATTCAAGGAAAGAAGCCCATCTGCTTCAAGGAGACAAAGCCATACCAATGAAAGGAGCCGATCAAGAAGTCCAACTACTTCTAAGAGGTAGTCCCATTCTACTTCAAGACAAAGAAAGAGATCGCGTCGAAGCTCATCCTCTTCTTCAAAGTCATCTGGCGCCTACTCTGATGGACCCTCTTCTAGTAACGAAGAGTCACACCCTTCTCGTGGAAGACCTCGTCATCGTCAAAGGCGTCGACATTCTTCACCCTCGTCTCCATCTTCATCCCCATCAAGCACTTCATCATCTTCAACCTCAAGATCCGGGCATGGACAAAGGCATAAGAAGAAGAAGAAGACTAAGTCACTATCTCAACTTGAAAAGAAGATCAAGTTCAGTATGTATGATGGTTCCCGAAATCCTGATCTTCTTATGAAGTTTATTCGTCAATTTCAAATTTTGTATGGTCGTGACAAGTATAAATAAAAAGAAAATATTAAGTTTGCAGCTTTACATTTAACCGACTTAGCCCATACTTGGTGGACGGGGTTGGAATATGATCATGCTGCCCCAAAATCATGGCGGTCCTTTGTTCGCATGATACAAAGCCAATTTCTTCCTGTTCATTTCAAAAGAGATGTAAAAATGGAATGGGATCGGCTTTGGCAAAGGAAAAATGAGTCACTTGGTGACTATACCAAGAGATTTTGGGAGCTACTTTTGAAGGTCCATCATTTCAAGAAGATCAGTAGTTCGGAAAAGCTTAGGAAGTTTCAAGGAGGTTTGCATTTTAAACTTCGTACTGCTCTTAATCATTATCATTGTTCTAGTCTCAAGGAACTCATTGACCATGCTGAGACATGGGTAATGGAGCACAATGGCAACAAATCATTCCAAAATAATGATAAGAAGAGAGTAGCTGATAATGAGGAGTATTCATCCCCAAATGAAGGACAAAAACAGCAGCAAAAGCAGCCATCAAATCAAAAGAAGATGAAGCCCTATGCACCTCCTAATGCTCCTCAATTTCGTTCCAATCTATACCCACAAGCAAAGCAACTTTCCGAAGAAGAAAAGCAACGCTTCATGAAAGAAGGGAAGTGCTTTAAATGTGGACAAACATGCCACATAGCGAAGCAATGTCCAAACAAGGGACAAAGCAAGGTTTCTGACAACAAGCCTAAGTCGCCAATGAAAATCAATGCTATCAGTGATGTAGTTGCAAACACAACTCACACTCCAGAGACGCGCAAATTATTAAAAGCTTGGGGACAGTTGCAAGGTAAGCAAGCACTATTCTTGATAGATCTTGGGGCGAATGAAAATATCATTTCCTTGCAATTAGCTAAAGAGCTTGGATTAAAGAATGAAGAGATGGACACTCCGGCAGAAGTTCGCCAAGCTTTAAATGCTGATGAATGTGATAGAGTGAAGACTATGATACCCTACATTCGCAAGCTCAAGTTTCAAATTCAAGGCTACAGTGACGAAGATACCTTTTGTATCGGAGACCTTGATGGTTGTGATGTGATTCTTGGCATGCCCTGGAATCATAGAGTAGATTCAACCATCTTCTCTCAGAAAAAGAAGGTAGAACTCACCAACAAAGGCAAGAAGTACAAGATCCAAGCTGGAGTTTCTGGAGACACCATACCTATGGTAAGCCATATGCAAGTCTCTAGAGCAATTAAGGATTGTGTTCAATGTTGTTTGCTTTATGTCACTGATGTAAAAGATAATATGAATGCTGAAAACCAAGAGCGACTTCAGCTCTTGGAAAAGTATAAAGATTGTTTTTCGGAAGATCTTCCTTATCAGCTTCCCCCAGAAAGGCCAAGAGACCATCATATTGATATTATCCCGGGCAGTTCTCCTCCTAATATAGCACCATACCGTGTGAGCCGTCCTCAACAAGAAGAAATCAGAAAGCAAGTCGAAGACCTACTCAAGCGTGGGCTAATTAGGCCAAGTAGCTCACCATTTTGTTCACCGGTTCTTCTTGTTCAAAAGAAAGATGTCACATTCAGGATGTGCATTGATTATCGAGCCCTCAACACAATCACTGTGAAGAATCGGTTTCCTATTCCCAGAATTGACGACATTTTGGATCGTCTAGGAGGCTCAAAGGTTTTCAGTCACATTGATCTAAAGAGTGGTTATCATCAAATTAGGGTAATACCACAAGATGTACACAAAACTGCTTTCCACACTTCATACGGTCTTTATGAATTCTTGGTGGTTCCTTTCGGATTAACCAATGCACCAGCCACCTTTAATCGAATGATGGAGCGCATCTTTAGAGAGCATCAACAATATGTCGGTACTTTCTTTGATGATATTCTTGTCTTTAGCAAGAATGAAGAGGAGCATCATCAACACTTGGAAATTGTTCTACAATTACTTCAACAAAATCAACTCTTGGTAAATGGTAAAAAGAGTGAATTTTTCATGCATAAAATAAATTAGCTTGGGCGTGTCATCTCTTCTGAAGGGATTCAGATGGATCTTGAAAAGATCAGGATAATCCAAGAATGGCCTCATCTTCATGATGTACATGAGGTGCAATCATTTCTTGGCTTATGCTCTTATTACCGCCGCTTCATCAAGCATTTTGCACATATGGCTTCTCCACTTCATGGCCTTACAAAGAAGAATATCTCTTTCCAATGGAAGGAAAAAGAGAAGGCAGCCTTCACAAGGCTGAAAACAGCTCTTACTTCTGGACCTGTTCTTACCATTCCAGATCTGGTAAAACCATTTGTGGCGGAAGCAGATGCTTGCGGTGATTGTATTGGTGCAATGCTAAATCAAGAAGGCCATGCCGTAGCCTTTGAAAGCCGTCGTCTAAATGATGTGGAGAAAAGGTATGACATTTATGAAAAGGAGCTCTTAGTGGTGGTTCATGCTTTAAAGATATGGAAACATTATCTTTTAGGCAATGAATTCCTTATTAAAACTAATCATCAAAGCTTGAAGTATTTCAAGACTCAAAAGCATTTGTAGGAGAAACATGCAAGATGGGAAAATTTCTTGTCTATGTTTCATTTTCAAATTATGTACACTCTAGGGAAACAAAATGTAGTTGCTCATGCACTTTCTAGAGTGCCTCGCATTGCAACTATTACAGTGGCTCATCATGAAGATTTTCAAACGATGAAGAATACTTATGATGAAGATACTGATTTTGCAGCAATTTGGTCAAATTTACAACAAGGAGGTTCTCATTCAGATTATTCCATCAAAGACGGTTACCTTCTCATGAACAATCGCCTTTGTGTCACGCTTTCTGTTCGACAAAAGGTGCTTAAAGAAAGTCATGAACCCCCTTATGCAGGGCATAGAGGGAGGGCAGCCACTCTAAGTGCAATTGAGCGCTACTTTTATTGGCCAACATTACGAAAAGATACACATAACTTCATTG
Source organism: Lygodium microphyllum (assembly GCF_053477565.2). Lineage (NCBI taxonomy): Eukaryota > Viridiplantae > Streptophyta > Polypodiopsida > Schizaeales > Lygodiaceae > Lygodium > Lygodium microphyllum. The sequence goes on from NC_141145.1 coordinate 142,549,344, forward strand.
AGGCTTGTCTGGTATGCCAAAAATCCAAATATGATAGGCAGAAGATTCCAGGATTGTTGCAACCTCTTCCAGTGCCCAAAGATCCATGGGAATCTATCACAATGGATTTCATCTCAGGTATTCCAAGAACACCTCCAGGTCATGATATGATTTGGGTCATAATTGATAGATTCAGCAAACAATCACATTTTATTCCATGTCATAAAACATTGAAATTTGCAAAAGCTGCAAGACTTTTCATTCAACACATCTTCAGATTACACGGTATGCCTTCTGAGATCATTTCAGATAGAGACTCCAAATTCACAAGTAACTTTTGGCGTGCTCTATTTGAGAATTTGGAAACCACTTTAAAGTTCTCCTCAGCTTTTCATCCTCAAACTGACGGCCAAACAAAGGTGATGAATCTCACTCTTTTGGATATGTTGAAAGCTTATGTTAGTGAACATAAGTCACAATGGGAGAAATATCTTCCATTATTGGAGTTTGCTTACAACAATACAGTGCACTCATCCATAGGGAAGGCTCCAAATGAAATAGTACAGGGTAAAGTGATTCCTCCTCCAATTATTCGCACTAAAGATAAGATTTTTGCTACTACTGATGAGTTTGCTTCAGATTTAAAAACCGCAATGGATCAAGTTCGAGCCACTATCAAAGTTGCCCAAGAGCGACAAAAGAAGCAAGCAGATAAACGAAGAATACCTTTGGCTTTTGAAAAAGGTCAATATGTCTTGCTAAAGTTTGATAAAAGCAGGCTCAAACAAGGTTCTGGTCAAAATTTATCTTTTCCAAAGCTCTCCAGTAGATACTTTGGACCCTTCAAAGTGATTGAGAAAATAAATGAAGTTTCTTATCGACTTGAGCTTCCTACTCATTGGAAAATACACAATGCTTTTCATGTAAGTTTGCTAAAACCTTACATAGGACCAGAACCAAAGGAACCCATTACTAAAGATTCCCCAGAAGTTGAAGAAACAGAGCAACTCTTGGAACCTTAAAAGATTTTGTTTCTCAAGGATCGAACCACGAGAAGTGGCCTTGTAACACGAAAATTCTTTCTAAAATTCAAGAATCTACCCACAACAGATGCACAGTGGGTAGATGAAAAATTCATGAAGGATTACCCAAATATTCTACAGCAATATCAAGAAGCTTTTCAGCTGAGGACAGCTGAATAAAAGCTAGAGGGCTGTCACAACTCTATAGAAACAGAATTTGTATCCTTTTTCATTAATTTTTCTATATAATGATTTATTAAATTTATTTCCTTTGCACTAATTAGATATAAAGAAAAGTGCATTGGAGCTGGCCACTGATGAGTGGTCATAGGTTATGGTGAACCCACGCGCGGTGGGTTAGAGAAAAGATAGTTCACACTTCCACCGATATGGCCCGATTGGGCGCCTGTGACTAGAACTCACGCATATCAGGGTTAGACTCGCACACAGAAAGGATTGATGCCTTGAAGTGTGGGCTAGATCCACCAGAACAGACAGTTACAATCAACAAGATGGCATGATCATGAAATGCTTGTATAATGTGCATGTGTGGGCTGAAAGCTTGAAATGCACATTTCTTTGCATAGGAAAGTCACATGAAGATTGTGATAACGTTTTTGCGATGTACACGGAAAAAGCTTTCATATGACACCCATATTGGGTGGGTCCCTAAATTTTAGGAGCCTCGAATTAGCCTAAAAATGCTAGTCCTAAAAAATAGGGATGTCATTCTAAAAATAGTAAGTTCTGTACTCTGACTGTGCTTACTAAATTTGGTTGTTTCTATTCTTGACAGTATTCAACCCAAAAAGGAAGGCCATAGAGAAAAGACAAGTGTCAAGACACTTGTCACACAAGTTTCCAAGTGTCCCACCACTTGTCACATCTCATGACATGTGGCTGGACGCTTGTCTTGTGCTACTCCACTTCCCCCTTTTGTACTAGCTCTCCCCTCTCCTATAAATAAGAGCTCGTTTTTCTTCATTCAACATCATTTTTCTTTGCTGTAAACTCATGTACAGCACCCACAGATAGCCAGAAACTGGACCCATCCATCCCCATCATCATCCCCCACTTCTCCATTATCAAATTCCTCCATATTCCCTCTTCTATCACTGTTGTTTTACAGCACAGCAAGCCTGTAAATTCATTACAGCACCTCCTTCTCAAGCTCTTTCTTCCATTTTAGCAACAAGAAGCAAGCCCTATCCATGTACTGCTGATCAACGATGAAGAAAGGCTGATTTCCCCTTTTTCTTCTCTCATATTGTAAAGATATCAGTTCTTATCATTGCATAATAGATAATGCATGTGTGTTTGTACATCTTTGCATGATCTTGTGAGAGTGAGAATTACTTCTTCTCACTCTCAGGTTGATTGTAACTGAGCTCTTCCCTAAGGGACTTGGGTTGAGTAGAAATACATTCCTTCGGGGGGGCGAAGGGGGGGGGGGGGGGGGGGGGGGGGGGGGGGGGTGCGGTGTTGCCCATCTTCAACCCTCAATCTTGTCTCCATTACCTTTACATTTTCATGGCTGTAATTTTGTGAGTAATTTTCATTTTCAGCTTTAAGTGTTCATTCTCTTTTATATTAAATCTCGAAAACAAGCGAATATCATAATTGTTAAGCATACTACGTTGTTAGGGGCATTTACAAAAACTGTAGTTTGAACTGGAAGAGGAAGAAGGAGTGATCTGTGAGTAGGTGTCATGGTGTCCTAAAGTTGTACCCCCTTCTGAAGCCAACGGAGCCATCAGATTTGAATTTCGAGCAGCAAAGAATGAGCTGTTATTTTCTGATCCACGTTTTTTTTCTACGAAGAAGCTCCAAGAGATCTAATGCCTGGAGAGTGCTTCTGAGTAGTGCTAGACAAAGGATTTCAGGTTCTGTCAATACATATTGATTTGATTCATCGTACTTTGTCATTATTGTGTTTACTTCTTATGTATTCTTTATCTTCTCTTCCATCTCCTCTCTACTTTCTTCTATCTCTAATCCCTAGTGGATTCGACATTTTGACAAAAACCCCTTCGACAACGGGTGTCCTACGTTTAATGCCTTGCATCTCTTTGGGATGGAACCTTTTGGAAAGAATCACACACACACATGCGTGCGCGCGCGCACACACACACATTTGACTCCAACAGACTTTAAAAAACAATAAGGAAAGGATTGGAGCTAGGGACCATTGACTAGTTGTTCTAGTAAAACATGGAGGGTTAATAGTTAAACCATACGAGTCCTGGTGTTAGCTTGCCTTGTATGGGTTTTGATAGGTATTGTACTTTCTAGTGATGCTATTTTAGAAGTAATATTTCTAGTAGAAAAGTAGTGTGGCATTTTAGTGCCTCGAGAGATTATTGTTACTTAGCGGCTCCAAAATGCTTGCTAGTTGGTATATTCTATTTATTGAATGTAGCTATGCTATGCACTATAGTGGGGAGAGTGAGTAAGGTAAAACTTAGAGTGCACACATTTTCACACAACTTAAATGACCTATTTATCTTATTTGTTTATTAATGACATGACACCAATAATATTTTTCTTATATTTTCCATGTCTACTAGGATTCATTGTATTCTTGTGCAGGTCTTGCCAAGATGCTTACAAGGATGCTTCACAATTAAGTGGGGGAGAGTATATATTTACTTTTTGAAGTTGTGTAGTAGTAATGTTCATGATGCTAAATGCTCGAGATATTTGTGTTGAAGTTGTACTCGTGAGAACACTTCACATCTACGTGGAGGAGAAATGAAAATCCATAAAAGCATGCTAAATATTGTAATTTTTTTAAATAAAATTGTATACATTTGGCACACTATTACCATATTTTTGAATTAATTTTATGCAAATGTGGTTGTAATTGATGCTTTTGGAGGATAGTCTTCACATTGCCTGGCAAGGAGATGGTGGTGCAAGGAAGTTCTTGTACGAGAGGAAGTGGAGTTATAAACAAAATTTGATAGATTTTCTTAGCAAACCTTAGCCATGGCTACTTAAAATTTTTCACGATCATCAAATATGTAGTTACCTAACAAAAACCAATATGATTAAGAACAAAACCCTGATGTTGCATTCTAATCATCTTCATCATCTATATTAATATTGTTGTAGTGATCAAGGGGTGATCATTAGATCATATGATTATTCTTGAAATCCCTTTAGATTGGTGTTAAATATCAAGTTATTGGTAAGCTTGAACTTTTTTGCAACTAACATAGGATCTTTCAAGGCAATAATAAGATTGTCAAAGAGCTAAAAATATTAGGGGACCTTTGGTTTGAAGGGAGTAAGCCCTAAAGTGGAAGCATGGATCAAAAGCAAGAGCTATGGTGATGAGAGAGAGAGAGAGAGAGAGAGAGAGAGAGAGAGAGAGAGAGAGAGAGAGAGAGAGAGAGAGAGAGAGAGGATTGAAGAGCACCCTGCCACGGCACATCAGAACCAAGAGAGGCTACAAACAGCTTGCTAGTTACAAAAAACTTGCAAGAAAACCCTCTTATTCACCAAGAAACCATTGCTCTAAGAATACACAAGAGGAAATTGACACAAGAAATAGATAGATGAAAACCATCCTCACCTTCTTCCTCTTCCTCACTCTGCATGAGATCTTACAAGAAAGCACAAGAGAGAAAGAAACAAGAATGAGAGAGCAAGTGTTGTGCCAAATGAAGGACAAAGGGAAATGAACTGTAAGGTGAGAAGATAAAGGAAGAGAGAGGGTGTAACCACCTCAACCTCCCCACCTCCTCAAATCCCACGGCTGCAACTACCCTTTTTCTTTTCTTGCATGATAAAATTTAAATTTGCATACCACCCTTTTTCTAGAGACCCTTCATTTTTAGCGTGAGACAAAAGTGTTTGACCATTCCTTTTCCTAGGACAATATTTTATAATGTGAGCCTCTTGGACTACACATTTTACATTGCTTCATAATTGAATTTTTGCCAAGAGTTACAAAAACAAAATGCTGTTTCACAAAAGATGTTCCCATGTTGAGCACATTTTGGTGCCTTTATTTGCACTAATTTCCAGATCATCAAAGATGTGGAAACTCCAATAGTCACAACATGTGATACACGGGCGGCTAGGCACATATGCCTTTACCCCCAACAATCTCCCACTTAAAAATAAATGTGCTCTAGTGAGGAGAGAATAAGAAAAAAGTGACAAAGTAAAAATATATAAGTACAATAGTATGAGGAAAGACATCATCTCATCTAACATCTACCATCTAAGGAAGGCAAAATGTTTTGATGAGAGACTTTTAGTGAGCAGATCTGCAAGATTTCAGTCAATTAAGATCTTGACAAGTGCACGAATCCATGGAGTTTCAATGGAGTTGTAAATGTCAATGGAGATGCATGTAGAGGGAGAGAGAAGCATACAAAGTATGTGGGTATAATGATAGTGTACCACTTAGGTTTTTCAGATAGATACATGAATATGGTACAACCCCAAAGGGTACATTCACACCCAGTGTGGGTGTGGGCATAGTGGCCTTTTATTTCCAACAACCTTCCCCTAAAGGCAATGTGCCTCAAGTAGAGGAAAGAATTAGCTAAGTTTAAGTATGTAAAAAGTTAAAAATCTAGACCTATCCAACTTCCATCATTTGCTGGCAATGAGTAAATCTCTCTATTGGAAGACCCTCCATGAAAAGGTCTACAGGGTTATCATCGATATGTACCTTGATAAGTTCAATGCTCTTGCTATCAAGTACTTCCCTGATAAAGTGATACTTCACCTATATGTGCTTTGTCTTTGCATGGAAGTCATGATTTTGTATTAACATGATAGCACTTTGACTATCACAATGGAGGATAGGAATCTTTGTAATGCCAAGCTCTCCAAATAGACATGAAAGTCATAAAGCCTCTTTACATGCCTTAGTGGGGTAGCTACATACTCTGCCTCTCTATTAGACAATGCAACACACTTCTGCAACCTAGATATCCAAGAGACGGATCCTCCTATGAAGGTGAATACATACCTCGAAGAAATCTTTCTGTAGTGTGAATGACTAGGATAGTCTGCATTGGTAAAGCTAATGACAGATGCTTTCTGCTTTCCAACATAGATGCACAAATCCTTTGTGCCCTTGAGGTATCGCATGATACCCTTCACTACTTGCCAATGCTTCTTGCAAGGGTGTGCCATATACTTGCTAACCACTCCCATTGCAAATGCTATGTCAGGACATCTAGCGACCATAGCATACATCAAGCTACATGGAGCATATGGAAACTTGGCCATTGTAGCCTTTTCATCATTAGATGTAGGGCTATCCTCTACACTCAATTTCACATATGGAGGCAATGGAACCCCAATCACTTTCTCCCCTCCATATTGAAACGCTACAAAATCTTGGATACATACTCCTATTGAGATAGATAGAGAATCCCCTTCAAATTTTTCTTGAGTATTTGCATCCCAAGCATATGATTAGCCTCACCAAGATCCTTTGTGTCAAAACTACTCTATAGACTTTGCTTCAGGGTGTCCAAAGCATGAATATCCCTACCTGCAATCAACATGTCATCCACATACAAAACCAAGGTAATCAGGGTGCCATCTGCTACTTTCTTGGTGTATAAGCACTAATCCACTTAGCTCCTATTAAAACCTTGAGATTTCATGAATATATCAAACTTATGTTACCATTATCGAGGTACTTGTTTCAGTCCATACAAACTTCTATTGAGTTTATATACCATCTTCTATTTCCCCTTTGCCACAAAACCCTTAGGCTGTTGCATATAGATATCCTCATGTAGATCACCATGTAAGAAAGTAGTCTTTACATCCATCTATATGAGTTTCATATCCTCATATGCAACCAGGCCCAAGATAGTCATTAAAGTAGTCATTTTGATTATAAGAGAGAAAATTTCATCAAAGTCAATCCCATCTTCCTGCTTATAACCCTTTGTGACAAGCCATGCTTTGTACTTTGACGAGGAACTAGAAGTGACTTTCATTTTATAAACCCACTTGCATGGTAGAATCTTTTTCCCTTTAGGAAAATGCACCAAGTCTTAAGTACCATTCTTCTCAAGAGATTTGATCTTTGACAGCATAGCCTTAAACCACTCCTTGTTGTCTTATTTGTCCATTACTTCCTTGAAGCATGATGGTTCACCACAATTAGTCAACATGACATAATCAATAACATACTGAGCACCAAGGACAAACCTAATAGATGGTCTTAAAGGCCAGGTTGACCAGTGAATCAAAGATTTAGCATTTATAGGTTGTGGGGCCTACATATGTGCATTTATAGCTTACTATCTGGCAAATTGGAACCAAAGTCCTATAAATGCATATTCCTAGGATACGGTGACGAGGGTGAGATGGGGTATAGACTTTGGGATCCCGAGAAAAGAAATATAGTATGCAACAATGATGTCATCTTCCATGAAGATCACATGCATAAGTAGCCTAAGAAGACTGAGGAAGTCATGAGGGTTGTTTTCAAGGAGGATGTACCAGACAACCATTTGTGCCCAGTGGGGACAACAACATATACCTGTTGTAAATGACACTAAAAATGCAAGGAATAGTGTTGGAAATGACTAGCAAGGTATTACCCATGATGATCCACAATTGCAGCAAGAAAATATGCAGTTAGGACAGTTAGCAGGGGGACAACATGCTGAAATTTGAGGACAGGAGGCTGAAAATGCAAGATTGCAAGTTCCATAGCATGCAAATGCTAAGCCTTCACTTGTAAGTCAACCCAACCATCAAGGCCACTTAACATGTTTGTTCTTGGTGTATAGTATGTTGTAGATTGTGTCATTGTTATTGATTGTGGTGAGCCATCATGCTTCGAGGAAGCAATGACTAGACCGAACAACAAGTGGTTTAAGGCCATGCTATTGGAAATGGAATCACTTGATAAAAATGGTACTTGGACTTGGTGCAACTACCTAAAGGGTAGAAAACTTTTCTATGCAAGTGGGTTTACAAGATGAAGGTCACTTCTAGTTCTTCGTCAAAGTACAAAGCATGGTCGGTCACAAAGGGGTACAAGGAGGAACATGGAATTCACTTTGATGAGATCTTCTCTTCCATAGTCAAGATGACTACACTAAGAACCATTTTGGGCTTGGTTGTAGAGCTAAAGATATGGAGCTCATACAGATTGATGTAAAGACTACATCCTTACATGATGATCTGCATAGGGACATATATATGTAACAACCAAAGGGTTTTGTTGCTAAAGGCAAAGAGAAGATGGTCAATAAACTCAAATGAAGTTTGTATGGGCTAAAACAAGCACCGCGGGAATGGTATCATAATTTTGATACTTTCATGCAGTCTTAGGAATGGTATCATAAGTTTGATACTTTCATGTAGGGCTATTAGAGTAGTCAAGTTGATCAATGCTTGTACACCAAGAAGGCACCAGATGGCAGCCTGATTATCTTGGTTATGTATGTTGATGACATGTTGATTGCTGGCAAGGATACTCATGCTTTGGATTCATTGAAGCAGAATCTACATGCAACTTTGACATGAAGAATCTTGGTGATGCAAATCACATTCTTGGGATGTGGATACTTAGAGATAGGTCGAAGGAGTTACTTTATCTGTCTCAGTACGAGTATGTCTCTAAGATTTTGCAGCATTTCAATATGGAGGGGGGGAAAGCAATCGAAGTTCCATTGCCTCCATATGTGAAACTCAGTGTAGAGGACATCCCTACATCTAATGATGAGAAGGCTGAAATGACCAAGATTCCATATGCTTCAGTTATTGGTAGTTTGATGTGTGCCGTGGTTGCTACACGTCCTAACATTGCCTTTGTAGTGGGAGTGGTTAGCAGGTACATGGAAAACCTTGGCAAGAAGCATTGGGAAGCAGTGATAGGTATTATGAGATACCTCAACAAGGGCACAAGGGATTTGTGCATCTGCTTTGGTAAGCAAAATGTATATGTCGTTGGTTTTACGGATGTAGACTATGTTGGACATGCGAACTACAAGAAGCCCACTTTAGGGTATGTATTTATCTTCACAAGAGGATTTGTTTCCTGGATATCCAAGCTGCAAAAGTGTGTTGCACTATCTACTACAGAGACAAAGTATGTGGCTACCACTGAGGCATGCAAAGAGGCCTTATGTTTGTCACGTTTGGTTGTTGAGCTTGGTATCACTGAGGTTCCTGTCCTCTGTTATGACAGTTAGAGTGCTATCATGTTAGCACGGAACCTTATCTTTCATGTAAAGACAAAACACATATAGGTGAAGTATCATTTCATTAGGGAGGTGCTTGTTGATAGCAACAGCATTGAGCTAGTCAAGGTACACACTGAGGATAACCCTGCAGACCTTCTCACGAAGGGTCTTCCAGTAGAGCAGTTTGCCCATTGCAAGCAGATGATGGGTATTGGATAGGTATAGCCTCTTTCAGCTTTGTACATACTTAGACTTAGCTGATTCTTTTCCTCTACCTTTGGGGGCATGTCCTTTAGGGGGGAGGTTGTTGGGATAGAGGGCAGCGTCCAATGCAATGCCCGTGCCCACCCTTAAGGGCTGATTGTACATGACTTATATACATATCTAAAACATCATTGAGGTACTCTTTAGTACCACCAAAAGACTATGTCTCTATCTCTCATCTCTCTCAACCTGCATCAACAACTTCACTCCATTGATGCGTGCATACAACACACACACACACACATTCTCTCTCTCTCTCTCTCTCTCTCTCTCTCTCTCTCTCTCTCTCTCTCTCTCTCTCTCTCTCTCTCTCTCTCTCTCTCTCTCTCTCTCTCTCTCTCTCTCTCTCTCTCTCTCTCTCTCTCTCTCTCTCTCTCTCCCCAAAATCAAATACTCTATCCTCAGTGACTCTCCACTATCTAATTAGTTCACTTGAGTTACAATTGTTTAGTCTCTCTCTTAAAAATTAAAAAAATTTTATAACCACCCCAAGATTATACAATGCAACCCCATTTTATTTTATTACCCTCTCCCAAGTTTTATGTTCCCTACCCCAATTAGTTTCTCCAAATTTTATTTTATAGTAAACCCCTCAAACTAATGTGAGTTCATCCCTCACAATAGTAATTAAAAGAGGTTTTTCCAATATTTCAAACACTTAACCCCTATTTTTTTTGTCTATCTTTGATTATCCTCCCCCTCACTCTAAAAGTTAACTCTTTGCCCCAAGGAATCCTCTATCGCCCTCTTTTAAAAACCACATTTTCTACATGCAGTAACCCTTTCTTAGTTCCTTATTGGTTTCTCTCTCCCCCCTCCCCAAACTCACCCCATTAATTCCCCTACATTCCCCAACTTCCCCTCACCCCTTTTAGTCTCTCCCCCTTCCCTCAATCCTTCTTGCCGTTATCCCTTCCCTCCTTTACTCCCCTTATCACTATCATTCATCTTCTTGGCATCAAGAATATGCCACCCCTAGTTGTCAAGGACAAAGATGTTGTTGTGCTAGACATGCTCAACTGGTGAGTTTGCTTTGATCTCCCCTCATGACCCACTCATCAATGAATTAGACCACAATCTGACTAGTTAAATCATGCTGAGCCATGCCATCTCACTGATTGTATAGATGATGCAACTCAATTTGGGTACAGTACAATAATGTGGTTGCTTGATTACTATTGTTTCAGTCTATTTTCAACCATTTGCACTACAAGCTAATATTTTGTGAGGATGAGGTTATATGCCACAAATTGCTAATGAAAACATTGTATACCTAGCCAATTCTACAGGTAATGATGTGGGCAAATACTAGACCTATGAAAGTTAATAGGAAAGGATGCCTTACTAATGCCCTCATGGGGATGTGTTCAATAGAGAAATAATAAAAAATAGAAAAAGAAATAAATAGGGATACCACTGACATGTAAAGCAAAGCCATACCCTCATCAAGCAAGGTCAGATGAAACATATACCTACAAAAGGTTTATGATGTCTTATTGATCTCCCTCAAGGGTTCTATTGCGATAAGGAAAAACAACACACATGATTCATAACCCTTAAAATGGATAAATGAAACAACGATGTAGATGACACATATAGCAAAGGCATATCCTTATATTGCTAATTGAATGTCTTAATGGTTGTCTTATAGCAACACATTATTCTTATAGCATACATGCATGCGCCATCAAGAAGGCCTATTCACTCTATTCTAACATGGCATGTACACTAGCACATATGCATGATAATAGAACAAATAATTAATATAATTGTATACGAGTTTCTAACGTATGTATTTTTTCCTATTAGGAATTTCTTAAGCCTGTCTAATGCTAATGTTTAGGCACTATGATTTATTGCAATAGTTGTTGGATGCTTGTCCAAAGGCTAAAATTGTGCTAGATCTAAAGTTTTTAGGTTGTAGTGCCCTAAAGGTTAACTCCTTCCTCTAGAGGAGTTCTAGGATCCTTATTGAGATGTTTGTTGTATTCCTTGAGATATTAGCCATCTTGTTTACCATCAAGTTCTTTACTACCACTCATTCCATGTCACTAAGGTAAGAAAATACAAGAGAAATTGTGATCATCTCAGGGCCTTTAATTACTATCCATTTCAAAAATAAGAGCATTGATTCTCTAAGTTTTTTTATGGTGAAGATTACATCAATGTTATCCATGATATGCCATTTTTCATTCTCAAACCAATTTTTCAAAAAACTCTATTTTGTGGCCAACTATATTGAACAACATTTGATGTATGGTCTAAGGGCTATTTGGCTGAAATAGGCTCATGCTGAGAAGTCCATTCAAGAGAGTAGTTGTAGTAGATAAGGATGTTGTTTCCTCATGTGCTAGAATAGAAAACTCTTTTTCTACATTAGCAACATCCTTGTCCCCAAGTAGGGGTAGCCACATTTTGGTTGCAATTGGAGTGGTTAGATAAACATTCTATAACACTAAGCTTAGTACCCATAAGATTGAAGATAAGTGCTAATAATTGTGCGTGTATAAAGGTATCGACATCAGACCCTTATTCTTGACCCTTCACCTGTTTGGAAGTTTACAAGCTTTGCATTAGCTTTTGAGTATCTAGATGGTGGCAGAGCCTTCATTTCAATGCCATTTTGGAAGGCAAATGACCACATCAAGTGTCTTTCTACCTTCATGTTCACTTTCTAGAACATGATATTAGCATGAGAGAATGGATTTTTTGGTTACTTCCTTGGATGAGTCTAGCCATTGATTCAAATAATATCCAACTTTCATATTCAAATTATCTAGGCTACTAGCTATATTTCTTAGCTTGGCGATATCATTTGTTAGCGCTAATGAATGTGATGCGGTAATCTTTGACTAGCTAGATCAGGTATCCATGTAGAGAAGAAAAGTTCAAATTTTGGGTTGCTTTGAAAGAAAACATTGTCTAGCTCTACAATGGTGTGGTGGGGATATATGGAACTAATATAGCAAAGGAGACCTTTTATAAAATTGTGCTCATGGTTTAGTTGATACTTACATATTCTTGTTGTATTTTCTAACAAAGATAGTTGATTTAAGATATTGTGATTATGCTTTATAACATTCATAAGTCCTTGAAATTGTGGCTTACATATTAGCCTAATTCTTATGTAGCACAAGCAAGGATCATGTAAAAAGGCACTTTACTACTCATGTCAACTTTGAAAATAAGCCAATAGTGTTGTAGAAGTTGCGGCTAGGGGCTCAATTTTAAGATTGATATTTATAGATATAGGTGATTGGTATATTATGTTTGAGCTTCATTCTTGGTTTTTTGTCTTAATACTTTACGGTTGCTATATTTGACTTTTGGGCTTCATTATGGTATATGATCTTGAATTTTGTCCCTCTATATGAGATTGGATATCATTACTAGTATTTGATCTTGAACTTTTGAAATCTTTGACAAGCAAACAAGTTAACATAGATGCATGAGGTTATACAAGAGACAATTTTAAGATTGAGCCTCCCCTCCTATAGAGTGCTCTCTATATCAAAGTGTTGGTAGAGTTGCATGAAGACAGATGCGGCTCAGATTTCTAGGGAGTTCAGTCATAAATATATATATGTATCACGTGGGTTCAACCTAAGTGATTTTTAAAACACCACTTTTACACATTTTTTATATACAAAAGGGTCCTATATAAAGGGGTTACTTACATATTGAATAGAAAATGGTTGTGTTTTTTTATTAATAAAATTTTTATAAATAAAAATATTTATAAATAAACCTTGAATGCACGTGATATAGAGGGTACGTATATATATAGTGAAATCCTTGGCTTAGATTGAGCCTCGTGTAAAGTGCTCTCTACACGATAGCTAATAGAGTTGCATGAAGAGGGATGAGGCTCAATCTTAAGATTGAGCATGTATAGATCTTTGTAGAGCCAAATGGAAGCCTTCGTTGATGTTGCATGTTGATTACTCAATGTTTCAAAGATTAGATTCAATACCTCTCCTTATGCCTTAAATATCTCAAGCCTCACTAAAGAAAAAGCAAGTGTTCCCCCTTGTATCAACAAGAAGCACAAGAAATGCATAGTTGTAAGATAACAAGTAGCTCGAGGAATTTGCTATATATATATCTTTTATATCACGTGCGTTCAAGGCTCATTTATAAATGTCTTTATTTGTAAAATTTTTAAAATAAAATATAACTCTTTTTTAATTCAAACTATAAATAACTCTTTTATATGAGACCTTTTTATATGTAAAAAATGTGCAAAATAAAATTTTAAAAATATTTTATTTTAAACACATGTGATATATTTATTTATTATTAACCTCCCGGAGGTAGGTAGCAAGAGTATATCGGGCGTGCGCAGCATTACCAGCGTCTAAGCTTTGCTCTAAGAAAATTGTTATCGTCGGGGATTCCATACTCGCTGGAATGTGTGTGCGTGTGATGATGAAGCATCGTGTCATGTTGACCGCTGGCCGCATGTGCAGCATGGATCGACCGAGAATTGTGAAGATCTTGAGAGGCTAGAGGCCTTCCTGAGCCTAGGCAAATGCCTGTATCTCTAGCTGCCCTTCGATATTCAGAGCAGAATTGGTATATTATACATGGAGATGAGCGCCGTGCCATCTTCCTGATCCATGCAAGTGCGATTCGCGAATGCATGGCAAGTCAGTAATACTGATCATTGAGAGCAGTATTGGCGGCTTCCTCAGATCGATCGTGCACTGTGGAGTTGCAGCTTTTGGAGAGTCCCGAGTCCCTTCTTTACATCTCATCGTAAACTGTGCACAGCCTCAGCCTCATAGGCTCGTGACTCGTAGGAATCCTAGAAGATTAAGCGAGCCTCACGATTCACGATTCACGAATGAGTGAGAGTGTGAGATGGTGACTTTTCCCAAAATGTGAGCTCAGCCTCAAGGATGAGTGTCAATCTTTCCGAAATGCGAGCCTCGAGGGTGAAGTTAATAAATGAACATATAAACTTTTCATACCTCCATCTGATTTTTACGGTTTTAAAATTTATACATTCACCCATATGCTTTTATGTCTTATAGTCCAAGATCGCTTTGTTTTGGTAGTGTGTGCTTTTATACTATAATGACTCATCAAAATAACCTCATGCTTACCATGGAATCACTAACCTTCATCTATACTACATTATTATTTGAGCTACAGGTTTGGGAAGGTGTTGAAGCACCGAGGAGCTCCCAAACCAAACCAAACCAAAGTGTCATTAATTGTTGACATGATTGGGGGCAGAGAGAAACGTAAGTGGCCATTTATCTCTCACATGATTGGGGGCAGAGAGAAACGTGGTCTCTTTCCACCACCTCCTCCTCTCACTCTCTCTCACTTTCACTCTCACAGGCAGCAGGTAGGAGCAAAACAGAAGCAGGCAGGAGGATCAGCAATGCGCAAAGGGTCAGGAGCAAACAGTAGGCAAGTCAGTCCTCTCTCTCTCTCTCTCACGCACACACACACTCTCTCTCTCTCTCTCTCCAGTCTGACAGTCTCAAATCTGCACGGAATCCAATCTAGCACGAAGTCTCCAATCTTGTAGTTAACTGCCATGCAGCCCTCTCTCTCTCTCTCTCTCTCTCTCTCTCTCTCTCTCTCTCTCTCTCTCATCCGGCAATAATTGGATCAACGTCATAGGCGTGTTAGGCAGTCCGATAGCCCTACAGTGCCAACAATTAGGTGGACTGTCCCGCAGTACTCAATGGCAATCCGGTAGTCTGACGACATAGGCGGACTATGGTAGTCCAGTAGTCCTGCGGACACAGAGAGAGAGAGAGAGAGAGAGAGAGAGAGAGAGAGAGAGAGAGAGGAGCTAGATAGTAGTTATTTAACATATGATGTTACTTAATATATTTAGTTAGTTAGTAATAGATATATAGTAGTTACTTAATATATATAGTTAAAGAGAGACACAGAGAGAGAGAGAGAGAGTGTGTGTGTGTGTGTGTGTGTGTTCAAATTATTTTCCCGTTCGTAGGGTGTGTGTGTGTGTATTTCGTGTTTATTTATTTAGATTAGTAAGTTTTTTATGTTAGTTAGTTTAGTTTACGGTTGGTTTAATTTTGTTATTTTGGTTTAGTAAGTTGGTAGGTTTTAATTGTTTGTGGTTAGTTGATTAGATTAGTAAGTTAGTAAGTTAATATATATAGTTGTTTAGGGTTACTTTTTTTTTATTTTAGTTTACTTTAAATTATAAGTTAGTTTAGTTATTTAGTAGATAAAGTTTAGGGTTAGTTTAATTTTTTGTTTTAGTTTACTTTAAATTGTAAGTTAGTTTAGTTTAGTTAGTTTATTTAGTTTTTTATGTTATTCCAATTTTTTGTTTAATTTTATTGTTCTAGTTTATTGATTGTTTAGTTACTTATCTTAGATTACTTTAGTGAGATAGTTTAGTGAGATACTTAATTAATAAGTTTTAATTGTTTTTTATTTAATTTCATGGTTATTTTAGTAGGATTGTATTAGTAAGTTAGTAAGTTAGCTAGTTATTTTTTTATGTTATTTTGATTTTTTATTTGTGGATATAGTATAGATTAGTTAAGTTAGATAGTTAACTGAGAGTTAACTTTAAATAGTAAGTTAGTTTAGTTGGTTTAGTTTAGTAAGTTTTTAATGTAGTTTAGTTGGTTTAGTTTAGTAAGTTTTTAATGTTATTTTATTTTTTGGTTTGATTTATTTACGGTTACTTAGTTTAGTTAGTTAGTTAACTAATCTAACTTTTTTATTAAAGTAATAAGCTTTTTATGTTGGTTTAATTTTGTTGTTTTGGTTTAGTGAGATAGTTAGATCGATGATTACCTTAGATTAGTTGCTTGCCTTAGATTAGTTTGCTGATTGATATATAGATTGGATTAGTTTATTTTTGTTTATTATCTATTGGATAGTTTAGTTAGATTCATTGGTTAGTTTAGTTTAGTTCATTTAATTTTATCATTTTGGTTTATTGATTGTTTTTGTTACTTACCTTAGATTACTTTAGTGAGATAGTTTATTATTGATCGATGAATGATTGATGATAGATATAGTAAGTTAGTAGGTTAGTTAGTAAGTTGGTTAGTTAGTTACTTTAGATTGTGTGTTATGTTAAATTTTTATTTATGGATTTAGTTTAAGGTTAGTTTGATTTTTGTTTTAGTTTATGGATGTAGATTAGATTAGATTAGATTTTTTGTGTGTTATGGGTTACTTATGGAAGAGAGAGAGAGAGAGAGAGAGAGAGAGAGAGAGAGAGAGAGAGAGAGAGAGAGAGAGGTTGGTATTATTTGATTGGATTAGTAAGTTAGTAAGTTAGTTAGTTATTTTCTTATGTTAGTTAGTATAGGGTTAGTTTAGTTTTTTATTTTGGATAGTTAACTTTAAATAGTAAGTTAGTTTAGTTGATTAAGTTTAGTAAGTTTTTTATGTTGTTTTATTTTTTGGTTTGATTTTATTTACGGTTAGTTAGTTTAATTAGTTACATTAGATTATTAGATTAGTTAGTTAGTCAACTTTAGTTACTTACCTTAGATTAATTTGTTTTGGATACTTAACTAACTTTAAATAGATTAGTTTAGTTAGATAGTTAGTTTAGTTGGTTTAGTTTAGTAAGTTAGGTTACTTAGTTACATTAGATTATCAGATTAGTTAGTTTAATTTAGTTAGTTAGTCAACTAATCTAATTTTTTTATTAAAGTAGTAAGCTTTTTATGTTGGTTTAATTTTGTTGTTTTGGTTTAGTGAGATAGTTAGATCGATGATTGATGATTGATTAGTAAGTTACTAAGTTTTACCTTAGATTAGTTGCTTACCTTACTTTAGTTTGCTAAGTTAGTAGGTTTTACCTTACATTAGTTACTTACCTTAGATTACTTTAGTGAGATAGTAAGTTAGTAGGTTAGTTAATTACTTTAGATTGTGTGTTATGTTAATTTTTTATTTATGGATATAGTTTAGGGTTAGTTTGATTTTTTGTTTTAGTTTATGAATGTAGATTAGATTAGATTATGTGTGTTATGGGTTAGTTATGAGAGAGAGAGAGAGAGAGAGAGAGAGGGGGGGAGGTTGGTTTGCTTGGTATGGTTTAATTTATTGGTATTTTGGTTTATTTGGTGTAGTTTGTTTATAAGGATTGGTTGTCTGGCCAATATTTGCAACTTTTATTCAGATCGGTGATCTGTGTGTGTGTGTGTGTGAGAGTTTGTTTTGATGTATTTATTGGTTTATTTGTCGTTGTTACTGGTTTGATGAGTAGGTTGGTTAGTTGATGGGTTAGTTAGTTATTAGTTGGGTAGCGTTTGTGATGTTAGTTTGTATTTGTATATAGTTGGTAAGTTAGTTAGTTAGGTGGTTAATGAGATATATATATATGATATTAGTTAGTTGGTTAGCGATTAGTAGGTTCTCTCTCTCTCTCTCTCTCTCTCTCTCTCTCTCTCTCTCTCTCTCTCTCTCTCTCTCTCTCTCTCTCTCTCTCTCTCTCTCTCTCTCTCATTCTTCTTTCGTGTTCTTCCTCTCACTCACTTACTCACTCTCTCTCCTCGCCATCTCTTCTTTTTCTTATTCTTCTTCTCTCTCTCTCTAACTCTCTCTTTCTTAATTGGTTAGGTTAGTAGGTTTTGTCTTCTTTATTGTGAGTTTGTAAGTTTTTGTAAGTTTTAGTCTTCTTCTTCTTCTTCCTCTCTCTCTCTCTCTCTCTCTCTCTCTCTCTCTCTCTCTCTCTCTCTCTCTCTCTCTCTCTCTCCTCTTTTTCTTATTCTTCTCCCTCTCTCCCCCGCTGTCTCTCTCATTCTTCTCTCTCACACACACATACACACACTCTTCTCTCATTCTTCTTCGTGTTAATGTGAGAGAGAGAGAGAGAGAGAGAGAGAGGCTTAGTTAGTTAGTAGGTTGGTTAGTTAGAGAGAGAGAGAGTAGGTTAGTTGTTAGTTGCATTAGTTGGCTAGTTAGGTAGAGAGAGAGAGAGAGAGAGAGAGAGAGAGTAGATTGGTTATGTTGGTTAGTTAGTATGTTGGTTGGTTGGTTAACTTTAGATAGTTTAATTAGTTACAAATCCAATATTTTGATTAGATTAGTAAGTTTTTAATGTTATTTCAATTTTTTGTTTGCTTTTATTTATGGTTCGTTTAATGTTATTATTTTGGTTTATTATCGTGTTCTTTTTCTTCTTTCTCTCACTCACTCACACACACCCTCTCTCTCTCTCTCTTCGTCCTGTCTCTTCTTTTTCTTCTCTCTCTCCCCTTGCTCTCTCTCTCTCTCTCTCTCTCTCTCTCTCTCTCTCTCTCTCTCTCTCTCTCTCTCTCTCTCTCTCTCTCTCTCTCTCTCTCTCTCAGTTGGTTAGTTAGTTAGTAGGTTGGTTAGTTGGATGGTTAGGTCAGTAAGTTTTGTCTTCTTTATTGTGAGTACATTGTTGTAACTTAGTTATGGGTTGGTGTAGTTTAATTTATTGGTGCTTTGGTTTGCTTGGTACAGTTTTGTTTGTGGGATTGGTCGTTTGGACAGTTTTTGACGATTATTATTCAGGTTGGTGATCTCTTGCCATGTTTGTTAGTTTATATGTTGTTTTTATTGGTTTGGTGTATGGGTTGGTTGGTTGGTTGACTGGCTACGTTTCTCTTTCTTAGTTGGTTAGTTTAGTTAGTATGTTAGTTGGTTAGGTAGTTACAGAGAAATCTATATTAGTATTAGTTAGTTGGGTTAGCTATTAGCAGTTCCATCTTCTTCTCTCACCTCTGTCTCTACTTCTTCTTCTCTAACCTCTCTCTCTCTCTCTCTCTCTCTCTCTCTCTCTCTCTCTCTCTCTCTCTCTCTCTCTCTCTCTCTCTCTCTCTCTCTCTCTCTCTCTCTCTCTCTCTCTCTCTCTCTCCTTCCCCTCTTCTCTCTCTCTCTCTCTGTCTCTTTCTTAGTTGGTTAGTTAGTTAGTAGGTTGGTTAGTTTAGTTAGTATTATGTTAGTTGGTCAGGTAGATACGGAGAGAAATCTTCATCTTCTCTATCTTTTTCTCGCTGCTTTTTCTTCTCTCTCTCTCTCTCTCTCCCTCCTTCTTCTCCTTCTCCTTCTCCTTCTCTCTCTCTCTCTCTCTCTCTCTCTCTCTCTCTCTCTTCTTCTTCTTCTTCTTCTTCTCTTTGTCTCTGTCTCTATCTCTCTCATCTCCTTCTCCCTCTTCTCTCACCTCTCCTTCTTCTTCGTCTTCTTCTTCTTATTTTCCCTCTCTCTCTCTCTCTCTCTCTCTCTCTCTCTCTCTCTCTCTCTCTCTCTCTCTCTCTCTCTCTCTCTCTCTCTCTCTCTCTCTCTCTCTCTCTCTCTCTCTCTCTCTCTCTCTCTCTCTCTCTCTCTCTCTATGTCTCTATGTCTCTATGTCTCTATGTCTCTTCCTTAGTTGGCTAGTTAGTTAGTAGGTTACTTTTTCTCGCTTCTTTTTGTTCTTCTTCTTCTTCTTCTTCTTCTTCTTCCTCTCTCTCTCTCTCTCTCTCTCTCTCTCTCTCTCTCTCTCTCTCTCTTCTTCTTCTTTGTCATTTTTTTCTTCATCCCCCTATTCTCTCTCAATGTCTCTCTTTCTTAATTGGTTAGTTAGTTGGTAGGTTACCTTAGTTTAGGGTTAGTTGGTTAGTTTAGTTATTTACTTTATTATTGTCTATTAATATTTGGTTATTTAGTTAGGTGGAGAGAGAGAGAGAGAGAGAGAGAGTATAGGTTGGTTGTGTTGGTTACGTTGGTTAGTTAGTGCATTGGTTGGTTGGTTAGGTGTAGAGAGAGGGAGAGGGAGAAGCAGAGAGAGAGGGTTAGTTGAACTTTGGTGGTATTAGATATGGGAGTTTTCACTATTTCTAAATTTTGAGAATATTTTATATATCCCTCAAGGTTAAGGCATGCTTTTCGCCCAATATGGAGGCTTCTTGCCCAGTATGGAGGCTTCTGCATCAAACAAGAATATATCTATATAAGATATTATAGAGCGCACTCCTAATTTGCAAATGAATGTACGCAAAATAAAGGAGGTCACAAGGAAGAAGGCAGTTCGCCGTGCACTTAAGCATGTTGAAGGGCATGATAGCTCCATTGGTTCCTTGAGGTGTCGCTTGGATGGGATTGAAAAGCAAGTGAAGACACTATTTCGGCATCAAAAAGCTTTGATTTCTATTTGTGAGAACATTGGTGACCGTCTACAGAGGATTGAGAGAATGTTGAAAGAGAAATATGAAGGGCACCTTGCTAATGGAGTAACGATATAGGGTGAGTTAGAAGAGATCAAGGGTTATATAGGTGACATTTATGAACATATCCAGAAAAATTGGTGGCGTTGTGTTGGATCTTTGGACGATCAAGAAGAGAAGTTGAAAGATCTTCTTAATAGTGCAGGTCGTATAGAGGATGGAGTATGTGAGTTGATTGCTCACAAGAACGAGAGATTGGTTGCACTGGTGAACATTACTCTTGATGTGCAACTTACTTCTTTGAAAGTTTATCTTAATAGATCTTCAGCAATGTTAACGCAGATGAATTTCCGTGCAAGCTCATCTTTTGGCATTGGAGAACATTGCCCTTGATATGCACTAGAGAACATTGCTTCTTTGAAGAGTGGTTCACAATAGGTTTTTGGCAATGTTAACCAATGCTTCTTTGTCGTGGTTTGCTTGGTTATGTAATCCCTACAAGACTTCTTAAATGAATTGTTTGATGAAAATCTCTGTTTTTTGAAACACATTGTCTGTGTCTTGCAAATTATAAAACTACTTTTAAACCATTTTAATAGTCCCTCTTTCTCTCTATTTCTCTATGTTTCTCTCTCGATTACTATATATTTTTTCTAATGTGCTTTTAAACCATTTTAATAGTCCCTCTTTCTCTCTATATCTTTATGTTTCTCTCTCGATTACTATACAATTTTGCTAATGTGCTTTTGTAACTTAGATTGGATTAGATATATAGAATGATTGAAGCTTTGAAAAGGAAGCTTTCTTTCTATTAGGCATCTTGGAGACATTGTCTTTTATTGTTGGCATCGGCCATTTGCCTACGGTGCTTGGAAATACTCGCATGCCTTATACTTGGCCTTTTTGGCTTCATCTTAACTAGGTCTCTTATAGAAATTCTTTTTGTGGTACTTGGTCTATGTCTCGATTATGACCTGTTTCAGTATAACGTTGTTGTTTCTAAGTATCACACAAAGCAAGCATGTGATTGCTTACATTGATGTCGTGAGGAAAGTTTGTAAGTATGGTGCATGGAAGAGATTGTTTCTATGTCTGGCATTCTGTGTTACAAATTTTATAAACTACTTTTAGTTTTAAGTTTGGTGAGAGAGAGAGAGACAGAGAGACAGAGAGACAGAGAGAGAGGGTGCTTAGAGAGAATTGGGGGGAAAGAGAGAGAGAGAGAGAGAGAGAGAGAGAGAGAGAGAGAGAGAGAGATAAAACATATTGGAAATGGAGAGGGAAAATAGGAGGGAGAAAGAGGAGAAATGGATTATTGAGCAAAATCGCACGGCAACTTCACATGCCACTACCGTGAAGCGGCCTAGCGTTCCACGCTCGCAAAGCGCGCACAAAACGCTAGTTCTTTATTATGGTTGTAACTTAAGGAAACCTCATGTGCTCATATTAGTGTAATGGCCAAACGAAAAGCTAAGATCTCATGCAAACAATATGGTCAATCCCCCTTACAAAATCATAGAGTGCCATTGTGCTCTATATTTCAACCACATGTAGGACTGATATCTATGTATGCAAAAGTGCATGAGCCCTATGAAACATCCACAATCTAGCTTTTAGCTTGTTAGTGACCTCATATGCATAAATGCTTTCTAAAAAACAACCTTGATTCACCATCTCTTAGTT
Source organism: Lygodium microphyllum (assembly GCF_053477565.2). Taxonomy (NCBI): domain Eukaryota; kingdom Viridiplantae; phylum Streptophyta; class Polypodiopsida; order Schizaeales; family Lygodiaceae; genus Lygodium; species Lygodium microphyllum. The sequence continues at coordinate 142,571,607 of NC_141145.1, forward strand.
TTGTATTCACTTATAAGGTCTCAAGTAACATCTAGAACTTTAATACACAGCTTTAAAGAATATTTGTGTCAAAATATTGAATAAGTGCCAAAATATCTAAATCAGTCTTCCTTGACCATTAGAGCTTCAAACTCTACTTCTCTCACATTGCATGGGATGTCCCCTTGTTATCCTTTGAGGGGTCATCGAACAATTGGCTAAAACTTCTATTTCCATAAGTAATATTTCAAGAATAGTGAGCTTATTTGGTCACGAGGGTTGTAACTCTACTTATAAGGAAAGGATTAAATGGATCAGTCACCTTCATCCAATGTGGTCACTCGGCAACCAATTATGAATGAGTAACCAATAGTGTAGTTGGCTAAAGAAGAGTATGAAACAAGGAGGAGCTAAGTGTCACCCCCTTCCCATAGCATGGTCACACTTCATTCATTTAAATCAACTTTGTTTGGGTTATATCCTGACAAAGGTGGCCATGATCTAACTCTTCCTATTAGATCTTTGGATAGCTATCCGAGATAAGTCCATATGTCCATAGAAATAAATCCTTAGGTTGGATTCTCCTACTTTCATGCACTCACCCATTCTTTGGTTATCTAAGTAGCTTATGGTACCAAGATCTATGATATAAAAATAACTTTATGTTATTATCATTAACACAATGTTCATTATAGTCCCTTAGCATATACAATCAATTGGAAAATAACATACCTATTGGAAGTAATTAATATCTCACTTCCATAAGAGTGGCAAATTGTCCTTGCCTAGGATGGGATTTTCTACCTCGCAAGCTTAGGTCATATGTTTTGGTTATCTTCCCAAGTAGCATCTGATTCTCTCACACCCCACAAAGTGAAGTGGTTTATCACACAAGATGATATTAATTCTACATCTTGCAAAATGCTCAAGACACATTGATTTGAAATGGAAAATAGTTTATTCTTATATCCTTTCCTCATTTGGCTCTCATACACTATCAAGAGACTTTGCATATATTGCCAAGAAGACACTAGGTCTTAGACTATGAGAGTGATCCATAGAAAGAGATAGATTTCATTGTTTGAAGAACAAAATGAGTACATATCCAACAAAAATAAGCATATATTTCAATTTTGAAGGCTTATGAATAGTAAAATATGAGCTATGATCAGTTACGCTCCATCTTAAAGTGTTTATTTGAATGCAACCATACTCAAGTCCTACCAGACAACAAAAATGCCAAGTGATGTATATATCGAGCAAGGTCCACTTCATTTGACTCTTACATATCCTCCAAATATTGCTTGCTCATAGAGTCTTCATATCATGCCTTCAAAACCATACAATGTCCACCCCCTCCAAACTTGCACATCCTTTGACACGTGTCACATCTTTTAGTTTTCAACATGGTTGGGTTCCTCAACTTCATTGTCTTCATCTTCCAAGCTACGTATAGCATTTTCCAAAGATTTATAGACATAGTCACCCTATCAATCATCCGTTTATAATCCATAGCCAAAGAATATGTTGGATGTAGCCCATCAAGATATTGTACTGAGAAATACATTTGGTAAGTAGCACAAGGTTCTACGGATTGCAATACATATTTATACATATCTTTCCATTAGTATCTTTCTTTCATTTTTGCAAATGTAGTCCAAACACTCCTATGATTAGACCATAGAGTTCCATGAAATTCTTCCATTATCTACTAGCTAGATGTTGATTGTTGCATATTACTCTCAATAGAGTACCATTTCTTTTCTTTGGATGCTTCCATTGATAACCATTCTTCAAAAATTATCTTAAGATCTTTCTAAACCCTTGATTAGTCCATCTTTCTTGCCTTAATAATGTGCTTAAGTAATGGGCAATCATTAGCCATTCACCATCATACATGTCTTTTGAAAAAGACTCAATGGAAAAAATAATTGATTAGTCCATCCTTCTTGCCTTAATAATGTGCTTAAGTAATGACCAATCGTTAGCCATTCACCATCATACATGTCTTTTGAAAAAGATTCAATGGAAAAAATAAAGCACATATATTTGTTGGCTAAATGGTTGCTTGAATCTCCTAAAATTTCCCCAATTTCAAGATACCAAAATCCAAGTTTTTAGGCCTTCAATTTCTAGTCATGCTTCCTGAAGTGGCTAATCAAACACTAATTTTGTTGTAAATTAGGGTTTATAGTAGACAATCATCAAAATCTACACCTCCAATTGCTGAATTTGCTAGAAATTATTAAGAAAGGACAATAATAGACTAGAGGACGAGGGAGAATTGTGAGCAAAGAGAAAATCACTTGAAAATGGAAGAAATCAATTGCTACCCTATCTAGATAGCCATGAAAGTTGTCTCCAACAAAAAACACTGAGTATGTTGTTGCTTGGATATAATAGCCCTCAAATTGATGTCACCTGCTACTATACCCTCTTCAAGGTAGGTTGCCAACTCTTGTAAGGTCTCTTGCTGGCTAGAAATGGCATGTCAATTGTTATAGTAGCAATGGCACTCTCTTTCTCTCTCTCTCTCTCTCTCTCTCTCTCTCTCTCTCTCTCTCTCTCTCTCTCTCTCTCTCTCTCTCTCTCTCTCTCTCTCTCTCTCTCTCTCTCTCTCTCTCTCTCTCTCTCTCTCTCTCTCTCTCTCTCTCTCTCTCTCTCTCTCTCTCTCTCTCTCTCTCCCCCCTTGCACAAAGGCTGGAATGACCCTCAACCTCCCACATCCTTCTCCTCACTTGATGAGAAAGTCTTACCAAGTGGAAACCTTCCAAATCCAATTTTTAGCATTATCTATCTTTAAAATTAATTTAATACTTATTTCTTACTAAAAATTTTAATCTTATTTACCATTAATTAAATTGATTGGACCAATTTATCACCCAAGTAATCATGAGCATGCATTGGCCTCGAAACTAGCATTGGTTAATTAATTAATGCCAATTTCCTAGTGTCATCACCAGACACATATGGCTGATTAAGTATTCCATACCAAATTTCAACACAAAGTACCACATAGTACTTATGATGTATAACTTTACAACTTTTGCATTTGGCATGTTTGTCTCTAATTGATATCTTGGGATCCTAGGTCCCACTTTATGAAATAACTAACATGCACCTCACATCTAGAAGTCACATTTGCAAATTTGATCAACTCTTTAATTAAATGCTGAGCAAAGCATCAAAATTTCAAATCCTCATGTGACAGTTTCCACACTTGAAATCCTTGAAATGTGCCAAAGCAGAACTCCCAAAAGGCATCATAGCCAAAACAACATTGGCCACCACTGCTACTTAACCATACTAATGCCAAACACTTGCTAAAAAATTTTAGCCAATATAGTTATAACACCATAGCAAAGTTGAAACTAAGTAAAGGCCATGGCTGAACTTTCATTGGTATTCATAGAACACATTGTTGTCTACAATACCAATGAAAGGTGAGAAGGATCAAAGCTTGCACTCGAGAGCTATGGTAGGAGAGCAAGAGCAAGAAAGAGAGAGACAAGAAATGGGAACTCCAACAGCCACAATGTGTGACCGGCCTTCCTTTATTCAAACTCTCACTAAAGGAATAAAGAATAAAGTGACAGTGACAGGCGCCCACGACCTGCAATGTGCACTAGTGGTGACTGTTAGTGTAATAATACACGGGCGGCTAGGCGGAGGTGCCTTTACCCCCAACAACCTCCCACTTAAAGGCAAATCTGCCCTAGTGAGGAGTGAAAAGAAAAAGAAAAAGACAGTACAACATGTATACATGTACAACAAGATGAGGAAAGATGTCATCTCATCCCACGTCCATCAACCTCCTGAGGAAGGCAAAGGAGAGGCTTTTCGTGAGCAGATCTGCAGGATTCTCGTCAGTCGAGATCTTGAAAAGATCAACAGACTTATCCTCAACGACCCCACGTATGAAATGATACCTCACCTCAATGTGTTTCATCTTCGCATGGAAGATCGGATTCTTGGCTAACTGAATAGCACTCATAGAATCCGAATGCAGTGTAGGGATAGCATCAATACCAAGGTCAACCAAACGACCCAACCAAATGGCCTTCTTACAAGCCTCAGTGGCTGCAACATACTCGGCCTCTGTAGTAGAAAGGGCCATGCATTTCTGCACCTTGGACATCCAAGAAACATCACCTCCAGCATATGTGAATACATAACTAGAAGTAGACTTCCTACTATCTGCATGTCCTGCATAATTAGAGTCAGTGTACCCCACGACTCCTGTATCCTGGCTGCCATAGCATATGCACATATCTATAGTGCCTTTCAGGTACCTCATTATACCCTTCATGGCATCCCAATGCTTCTTGCCAAGTGTAGCCATATAGCGGCCACAACACCAACTACAAAGGCAATATCTGGACGAGTGGCTATCATGGCATACATAAGACTACCCACTACGGATGCATAGGGAATCTTGGCCATCTCGGCCCTCTGCTCATCTCTCTGTGGACAATCAGCCTGTGATACCTTCACATAAGAAGGCAATGGACAGCCAATAGGCTTTACATCTTGCATGCGAAAGCGCTCAAGGGCTTTATGAATGTACTCCCTCTGTGACAAGTAGAGGAGTCCCTGATGCCTGTCACGTCTAATGCGCATACCAAGTATGTGAGCGGCCTGTCCCAGATCTTTCATCTCAAAGCTCTTCTTGAGCTGAGCCTTAAGAGCATCTAGCTCATCATGAGCTTTCCCTGCTATCAGTATATCATCCACATAGAGGATCAAAATCAATAAAGAACCATCACGGGCTTTCTTCGTGTAAAGACACGGATCCATAGCACTCCTGCTGTAGCCCTGTGACTGCATAAAGGCATCAAGCTTATGATACCACTCCCTAGATGCATGTTTCAAGCCATAAAGACTTTTCTTCAATTTTCACACTAGGTGCTCCCTGCTAGGTTCTGCAAAGCCCTTAGGCTGCTCCATATAAATCTCATCATGCAAGTCCCCATGTAAGAAAGCCGTCTTGACATCCATCTGGTATAAATCCAAGTCAAGCTGAGCAACCAAAGCCAAGACTAAGCGCAGGGTGATCATCTTAACCATAGAAGAAAAGACCTCATCAAAGTCCACACCATGCTCCTGCTTAAAACCCTTTGCTACCAATCTAGCCTTGTATGCTAGCTTGGGGTGTCCAGGGGTACTTTTCAGCTTGTGCACCCACTTGCATGGAAAAGCCTTCTTGCTCGTAGGCAAGGAAACCAAATCCCAAGTGTCATTATTATGCAAGGAGTCTATCTCAGACTGCATAGCCCTCTCCCAGCTGTACTAACTGCCTCAACCCAAAAGCTCTGTGGGAGGCCTGCGTGGCTAAGCATACTACGTACACGCTCCTGGATGGTTCTATTTGTCCGCTCAGCCAAACCATTCTGGGGGGCTGTAGGGGGCAGTCAACTGACGCTTAATACCCCTCTCATCACATAACTACTCAAAAGCATGTGAGACATACTCACCCCCATTATCTCTCCTTAGGCATTTTAGCCTATACCCAAACTGGTTCTCAACCAATGCAAGCCATCTCTGAAACACAGCCAAGACATCGGATTTCAGCTTAATGGGATAAGCCCAAACTTTTCGTGAAAAATCATCTATGAAAGTAACAAAATACTTGGCACCACCCATAGACTGACAAGGCATGGGCCCACAAATATCCGAATGGACCAATGCCAAGGGCTCACTCATGCGTGACCTACCAGACTTCTTATGCGTAGACCTAGTCTACTTGCCATAAAGACAATGCTCACATGAATCAAAACATGCATAATCAAGGGGCGGTAAGTACTGCAAACCAGAAAGCATTTTCATTCCCTTCAAAGACATATGGCCCAAACGGGCATGCCAAAGAGATACATGTGGGATAGAACCCACAGACAAAACATGATCAAGGGAAGAAGCTGATACAATCAAGGGATAGAGGCTGCCACCCTTAGCACCTCTCACAATCACAAGTCTGCCATGAGTGATCTTCCATGCAGAGTCTCCAAAACATACATGATATCCTGCGTCATCAAGCTATCTAGCTAGCATGAGACTGCGTGTCAAAGCAGGTACATGATGTACATCCTGCATAACAAAACTACTGCCAGAAGGAAACTGGAACCTAACAGCACCAATGCCCACAATATCAAGAGAGCTATCATCACCCAAGTGCACAGAGCCTGAAACAGTACGGTATGAATGAAACCACTCTCAGCAAGGTGTCACATGAAAGGACACACCTGAGTCCAAGAGCCAACATTGTGCATACATAGAGTGTATCTCTGCCACCTGTGAAGTACTAGAAGAAGCTGCAAGGATATAATCATTATCATCAACATCCTCAGGCTGCATAACATTGATCTCTTCAATTTTAACACTGGACTTTGTAGGCACTATGCTGTGATCAGAAGACTTATCCTGCACTTTGTTTTTCCCCTTATCTTTGCACCTTTCATTGCAGAGTTCATGGCATTGTGGCCTAATATGGCCCTTTTTCCCACAATGGTGACAAGTAACACCTACATTCCTGCCACATGATTTGCTACGTGACTTCCCAGGAGACTTGGACCGAGATTTCTGAGAATCCCGTCCACAGCCACTGCCACTGCCATGCTTTCTATATCCATCATTCCTGCCTCTAACTGTCATAGCATGCAACATACGAGAGGCATCCAAATTCTTACGGTTAACCTCTTCCTGCAGAAGAGCACTCTCAACATCAGATAATTTCAAGGTAGCAGTAGAGGCACATAATGCAATGCGGAATACATCCCATGACTCATTAAGAGTACCAAGCAAGAAAAGAGGAGTGACATCCTCTGCAAAAGTGATGTCCTGTGAATTTAAGTTCTTGAGTATAGCATGGAACTGGCTCAAGTGAGCAGACATAGTCACATTCTCCTTCATGCGCAGATCCATAACCTACTTCAGCCAATACATCTGACTTGCCGATCTTTTCTTGTCATAGAGATTCTTGATTTTATCCCACAACTGCCATGCACTCTGCTCTTCCTCAAATACATTGTAATGAACCTGTTCTGTGAGAGATAATACAATAGTGGACTTGTATAACTCATCAAGCTCAAGCCATTCCTCATCTGGCATAGTTGCAGGCGAATGCCCCCTCAACCTCAAAGGTTTGATCTGCAATTTCTGCACCAACACCTGCCAAATCTGGCTCTTCCAATAAGAGTAATTTGTACCATCAAGCTTAGTGATGTTGAGAATAGCATGTTCAGTGGACGAACTCGCCATAATGCAGGCTAGAAGACTGTAGACAGTTCAAAACTACTTGTTGTTTACTTCAGAAAATGACCAAAATAATCACCAAAATCAAGAGAAAATGGCGAGAAAAGTGTAACCAAAGTTGATGCCCACCAAGTACTAGTGAAAATACATCATTTCAGAATATTTCAACATGAAAAATCCATGTCAGTCCATACATATATGCTTGCTGTAATAAATTACATATTTCAGTAAATGAGAGCTAACAATGCCAAAATCGAATCCCAAGTCAATCAGATACTGCCAAGACCAAAGCTGGCATCATGCGGGCATAACATAGGCATATGACACTCGATAAGCATGAATCCAACACCCAAACTTGTCATACAAACATCTGCCTGTGAGTAGGCACACCTCTTAGTCAACGAGGCAAAGTGTTTCTGCCACTACCAAGACTTGACACAAGTAGGTGTCAACTCACAAAGAGAGGGACCCAAAGCAAAGAGTCATCTCATAAGCATCAAAGGAACCAAGACATATGAACCATGCATCATCCTGAAGGGTAAAAGGTGCCAAATAGTCTCAAAAGCTCAAAGAGCATAGACCGCCTGCTCAATGGCTGTCAAACATCCAAAGACACTCCCACTGGCACAAAAGCATTAAATATCAAGCAACAAATCTCGAACAAAGCATGTACAAGCACCAGTGACAAGTGTCCAAGATCAAGCATCAATGGTACATCCCGGACATGTAGGCAGTAGAGCATCCATACGTAGCATCCATGAGCATGTAAGACATCAAGTACATCCCAAGATACAACTCTGGAAAGCCAATAAATAGCTCAAATAAGCTCCAGGAATCCAATGTCAAGCCAAGACTGAGCTCTAGTAGCAATAGGCTCCAAACAATGTAACTAGCATGTAGTAATGGCATAGGATAAGCATGTCAAGACCGGTCAGACATAAGCAACATACATGCCATAAGTACATCCAAGACGGAGCATCCAAATGCTTTGCAAAGCGACCAATGATCCCGAATCAAAACCAAGCACTATGTCGAGCCCCAAGTGTCAACACATCACCATATATGCCCGAAACATAGCCCGAAAAGCATAGGCATAAGCATACATGAGTAAAATGACTTCAGCCCAACTATGTACAATAGTGATTTACAATTAAAAATTGAGAATTTCAGCACCAAAATCAGCTCCAAATGGTTTCCAAACAATAGGCATACATTCCCCTGACATCCGGGCATCAAATAGGACCAACCGAGCATCAAATGACAATGCCAAACAAGCTGTAGCATTAAATGTCAATGTAACATTGTCATAAACTGCATGTGGATTGTTATGATAGTCCCAAAACAGTGTTAAAATCAGTCCAAATGCTATGCCAACACATCAACCATCAAAACCAAGCATCAAAGCATGTTCATATGCCCGAAATGGAGCCTTTCCAAGTGCCAATAGAGGAGGAGAGCTGTTGTTGTGTCTGTCAATGCTGAAGACACATATGGGAGGGCTGCGTGATTGTGCCAACTGTAAATGCTAGTCCTGGGGCTGCAAAAAATGGTGGCCAAGCTTCGAAGGGGTCCGGTTGAAGCCAAGGAAGGCCTCAAACAAGCTCCAGCAAAAGGGGAGAGCAGCCCACATATGAAATGAGAGTTGGGAGTGTAATGGCTGCCCTATTTCAAGAGGGCTAAAAAGTGAGGTAAACAATACCTCAGTTTTCAGCCCTGTTTCAAGAGGGCTGAAAACTGAGGTAAAGAGTGAAGCAATACCTCTGTGTGAATGCCTTGAGGATGCCTAAAGGGGCCGGTGCTCGGGAAGCCGGGGAGTGACGGGAGCTCAAAGAAGTCAGATATGGCTGCCGGGAAGGAGACCCAATGCAAGTGGGGAGTCGATGGGAAGCTTAGAATGCCACGAACCAAGCTCAAGAGTCGGGAAGCCGAGCTCTGATACCAATTGAAAGGTGAGAAGGATCAAAACTTGCACTCGAGAGCTATGGCGGGAGAGCTAGAGTAAGAAAGAGAGAGACAAGAAATGGGAACTCCAACAGTCATAATGTGTGACCGGGCCTTCCTTTATTCAAACTGTCACTAAAAGAATAAAGAATAAAGTGACGGTGAGGGGCACCCACCACCTGCAGTGTGCAATGGCGGTGACTGTCAGTGTAGTAATACACGGGCGGCTAGGCGGAGGCACCTTTACCCCCAACAACCAATTGAATACTAGTGATAACTAATGATCATTTACTAAAAATCAACAATTGATAATCAATCTGGAATGTTCATACAACGATGTAAACTAATCAATGGTAATGCAAATATATAGTATTAGAGTTCTACAAAAAACCATACGAATCTATGTATCAAACTATTGTGACTAGTATATTGCATAGTGACCCCATGGGAGATAGTGTGTCAGTCCAATATCTTGGGTACATCCTAAATACATATGGATCCACTATACACAAGATCTATCCATGACTAGAGGAGTGGGAGTGCTACCTCCCCCTTGAGCATTAGGCAGTGCTCTATGACCCTATTCCATATTGAACCTAATTAAGCCCAATCCCAAGTTGACTCCAACTAAAAAGCCTTGAGGTAGAGATGCAACAAGTGAGGATGGTCTTCCAAGTCATCCTCTTCTATCCACTTATCCATTGGTGAATAATTTTGAAAACTCACCAAATATCTTCAAGAAACTTTGCTCCAATCTTTCTTTCTTTATGTGCCAAAATCTGATCAGATACCATCCAACTCCTCAACCCTTGCACTAATTTTAGTGGATGCATTCTTTGGCACATCACCATGAAAAAGCCTCAATAAGTTCACATGAAAGGCATTGTGTATTTGCCAGTTTGAAGGCAATTTCAGCCTAAGCAATATCATGATCCTCTCCAACACAAGGAAGGGTTGACAATATATCATACTTGGCTTTCAATAGAAGCTCTCTCTACCTTTCACCTTTTTTAGTCTTTCCTTTTCAAAACACAACAACACATAATCACTGCAAACTACAAAGTACATCTATGGTGATGAGTTACCTTCTTTTGCTTCTCGTGAGACCTCAAAAGAGCATACTTAACCTTTGCATAAGTTGTATCCATGTTTTCCACATATCGATCAACCTCAAAGATCTGGTCTTTTGTCTACAAAATAGGAGGCACTTTCTTACCATCTTCCACAACCTCAAATGGAGCTTTGCCAGTGAAACTATGCACTATGTTATTGTAGACAAACTCTAGCAAAGGCAAATACTACTCCCATTGTTACTTGTACTCAAATGTACTGCATCTCAAGAGATCAAGTATTGTAGAATTTCCCTCTTTTGACCATATGTTTGTAGATGAAAAGATAAACAAAAATTTCAAAGTGATACCAATGTTTTCAGATAGCCCCTTCCAAAACAAACTGGTCATCTAAAGTTCTCGATCACTAATGATTGACTTTGGCATGCCATGATACTTAAATACATGCTATAAAAATAAGTGTGTCATATGCTTAGCCTTTATCTTCTTCCTCATTAGAATGAAACGAACCTACTGATCAAACCTACAAATAATGGTCCATATTCCATCATTCTCTATAGGTGTCCTAGAAAGCTCAAAGAGGCCTATCTAAAATAGTCAAGGGATGCAATAAACCCAACATCTTTTTCCTATCATATTTCAATTTCTGACATACAATGCATATTCTAAAACTACTCAACATCATATATCAAAAAATTCCAATATGGCTTGCATAAGGAGAAGCCTGACTCTCAATGATCCCCTCACGCCTCGACTACTTTGTAGCACACACCTACCTATGCATAATTAGAAAACCATCTCTAAGCACAAAGTGCTCGTGCCTCTAGTCATTGCAAGGCTATGGTCATATACATCCACAAAATATGAATCAACTGTATATGGATCTTTCATAGCATCTCACTCATTGTGATATACCATAGTGACAATTGAAATTTGAGGCTTATGTGACAATGCATCAATATGACCACATTCTTTTTCCCATCTATATGCACAATGGAAATTTTAAATATAGATAAGAAGTTGGCCCATCTCATGTGCTTCTCAGAAAACTTAGTCTGAGTCAAAAAGTAGAGTAATTTCTAATGGTCAATGTACACTATGAAATCATCCCCTAAGAGATAGTGTTTCCATGTCAAAAGTGCATGAATTATAGCAAGCAACTATTTCTCATAAACCCTGAAATTCCTATATACACTATGAAGAATGCAACTCTCATATGCCACAACATGGTCATCCTGCATTAAAATAGCTCTTATGTTATTCTCACATGCTTCATAAATGACTTTCTTAAATCATACAATAATACAAGTACATGGTCCAAAAGCCATCTTTTTAAAAAAAACTTTTTGGATATTAAAATTTCCATTGTTGCACACTTAAAAGGTACACAGTTGTTTTGCAAAGCATATAGTGGAGGTGCAATTTCAAAAAAGTGGCACATATACTTTCTACAATAGGTTCATAGGCCCAAGAAATTATGGATCTCTTGTGCATTCTTCAAGCATGGCCATGAGCATATTGCATCAACCTTTGTAGGATCTAGATTTGTATATACGCTATCAACCGACACAATATGTCTCGAAAAGTGGATCTCATGCAAGAAAAAATCACTCTTCTTATCACTTATAACTGGCATGTGATTACGTAATTCATTGAACATAATGTCCAAATGCTAGCTATATTCTATCTCATTCTTTGAATAAACAATCATACCATCAAAGAAAGTGCCCACAAATCCCATCATGGCCTTAAGATGCAATGTCGTAAGAGCATTTGTAAGTCCAAAAGGCATGATAAGGGACTCAAACATCCTCTAGTCTAATACAAATCTGATAATAGCCACCTTTTAAATGAATATGAGAAATATGGTTGCTCCCTATAGTCTATCCATAAGACTCATTATCCCTTATTACTAAGCTACACATATCCTCTATGGTGCCTTATTAATAGGGATAATTCTAGGGATAAGATCTATGCCATGATCTTCTGGCCTTTCAAGTGGTAGCTACCTTAGAAGTGACTAAGAAAAGAAATCAACATATATTTTTAAAAATGATATGCAATCCTTTTCTAACTTAGATATTGTTTCAATATTTTCATCACCAACGTTATCCTTTGTGAAAACCAAGTATGGTAAAATGTGATTTTTTATTACTTTAGAAATAGCATCAAGCAATACAACAACAAATACATATTTTCCTTTTAATTTTACATCCAAAGTATGGGCCTTGCCCTTATGCTAAATAGTGAGCACTTCAGCATGTGAATCAATCACTACATACACATGATGGCACCAAGGGATACCAATTGAAAAACTCTTCACCAACCACATATCCCTAAATGTGCAAGCAAAGCTTCCTAATGAGCAATGTGACAAGCTCTACATGGCCCTTGCATGCAATATCAACTTCTTCCATGGGTCTCATCTCATCCTCTCTAATGCCTACATAGGTTGCCATGTCCATGGAGATGAAATTGGCACATGCCCCATTATCAAAGAAGATTGATGCATGCTATTCTCTGATTTTTCCTCGTGCTCTATATAACTCGGTAGCATCATCATTGGCCTAATCATTAACAACATTAGGCACCAAACAAATGGACATTTTGGGCTTCTTTCCCTTGGGATCTCCCTAATTTTCTAATTTTCTAACTTGCAGCCCATTGGGAAAATCCTTAGCCATGTGACCCTCCTATCCACAAACAAAGTATTTATTTGCAATCCTTAATTCCCTACATTTTGGAACTATCCCATGCCCTTTTTTTGCTATTTTGACCTCCTTTTAGTGTAATTTTCCCCCTTTTTCAACACTTGAGAACTTCTTATTCAGTTTTCCATTCATGTCTTGCAAACTTGAATTATTTCCATGCAACAATGCATCAACTATGCTACTATTTCTATTAGTTGAGGCATGTTAGATATAGTGGACTTATGCAAAAGTCCTTGATTCCTTTAGCTAGTCCATATACATATTTTTCCACCTTCTCATGAAGTGGAACTCAACAATAACAAGTCACTAGCAACAACAACAAGCAAGGTGTCCCAAAACTTATTATTGTACTACTTTGGATTCTTGCATTGTGTTGTATATACAACAAGCCTATTCCAAGTCATCATAGTGTTTATCTCAAATGTACTAGTCAACCAATCTGAATCAAAAAATTTCTTAACTTATACCCATGTTGATGGTGCTCTATCTTGGATCAAGAGCATGGACCATCATTGCAATGCATTTTCTTTCAAAAAAGTAGATGCCTTTTGAATCTTAGCCTATATCAAACTCTTGAATAAAAGTCAAAACTTTCAACCTAACTTTTGCTCCACTAAAGGCCTCAAACGCCACCCTTTTTCCACCCATATTATTCCTTGGGCCCCATAAGCACTAGGAGATGCAAATGCATTACCATACGTGCCACTTTGTGCCATTGGTATCATGCTAATGTTTCCATACATGGGATTATACATACTATTAGAGCCATACCTAGATACATTGGGTTTTGTATACCGTGCATTGATTATTGCATACCATAAGGAGTTGTTCCATAAATCCTTGTATGTGCATGACCAACCATAGCATGAAAAATAGTGCCACCACCAAAGTATTCTAGATATCCTATACTTGCATGCATGCCGATTGCCCAACCCCCATTAGATTGGCACTATCGTGATGGTCTTACATTTGTGTATCCAATCCCTATAGTATCAATTGCTTTTGCTCATCATTAGTCTTTGGTACATCTTTAGGATGTAGTACTTGCTCTTTAGGAGCTTCTTGCTATCCCAATGCCTTTGAAGTTGACATCTTCTTCTTGCCCTTGCTGTCCTTTTTAGGAGATGGATGTTTGACCAAATGAGAAAAGATGTAAACTTTATTGTCTTCAATCAAGTGTGAAAGAGCTAGTTACTCAGATTCAAGAAAACATATAAAAGGAACAAGAAATATGAATAAGCCATGATTAAAGCAACCATAGCCACAATATGTGATTTCATGGAAGGTAAAAATGTAATAAGTATCAATGCACACACCCCTTGCAATGGTAGTGCAAGGTACTTACTCTTTACAATGGTGGGAGGTCCAAGAGAAGGAATCTTCAACAATATGATTTGATTAATGGCAAAAATGATAATGGCCATCTAACTCCCTTAACTTTATATGCTCCTCCTCTTTAGCACTAAGTTCTATTACAAGGAGCTAAGAGGTGAGAGAAAGAAGAGCAAAAGAGAGAGAAAAGAGAAGATAGAATGAGTGACCATGAAAGAGAAAGACTAGAAAAGTAGGTAAGAAGAGATAGAAGACATGAAAGCTATAAACAAGAAGGTGAGATGAAAGACATTAATTGTATTATTACAAAAAAAGTGTTAAAAATTACATGTCTCACACCTTTTATACCTATGTCAGTATAACAAGGTATTATCAATATTCTCTCACTAAAATATATATCTTCCCAGCTTCTTACAATTCATCCCTTCCCAAACCACAAAAACAAACTTACAATGGTTGAGAAGGATGGAGAAAACATATATACAAATGATGGAAAATGAATGAAGAAATGGATATTTATTGATCGAGATGAAGACATAAAGAAAACTCTCTGCCATATACATAATTTGGATATCTTTAAAACTAGATTTGAGCCTTTAGATCTTCTAGGAAACAAACTCTGTAATAATGAATAGATGGCTTGTTGTAAGAATAGGCCTTGCTAAACAAAAATTAGCATAACTTTTGACAAAAGTATCCAAATGAAGCATACCACATGTCAAAATGTAGCTATTGAAGAGTACTTTGATGTTATATAGGTGACATATTTTTTAAACTAGGTAGAATAAAAACTATTCTTAAATAGATTACTATCTAGGCCATGTCTATACCATAACTGGCTCCATTGTTGACTATGCCTCAGCTATTAATGCATCTCGTAAAAGTAAAAACTCATTCAATATAGATTCTAGCCTCCATGAAGCTTTCTCAAGTGGCAAACGTCTCTATTTGATCAAATACTTAGTATAGAACGAGAGCGAAGCTTCTTATCATGCTGGCATTTCATCTCCTCAAGGATGTATAGATCTTACTTAGTATATGCCAGTTAATGGGCAAAGCTTCTTATCACGCTCACTAACTATTTCCACACCTAATCACCATAAAATGATTTGAACTAACTAGTATTAAACACATTATGAATCTTAGTGAAAAAGGACAGTTCTAGTCTATATGTCAAGTCTTCAATATGCTTCAAGTTCTTATAGGGTCCATAGAACATGTGAGTAAGTTTACTACTAAATCCATCCTTCAAATTAAAGTAACAAGACTTTGGTACTTTTAGCAAGAATAACTCTCGTTGGAACTCTAAAGGTCACCTATTCTCATCAAAAAATATCTTCATTTGATATTGGGCCTTCCTAAGATTCGTCGTACACTGTTGAAGAAGGGTCTACATTCTTTCCAATTCTTCTTTTTCATGAGGGTTGATCTTCTCACTAAAAATCAATGTGGGTAAGGGCATCTTATAACCTACATAGCCTCAAAGGGTGAAGTTCCAATACTAGCATGAGTTGAGGTATTATAAGCAAACTTGGTCAAATGCAACCATGTATCCAACACATGTTATACATCATGATAGAAATGACAAAGGTTAGTCTCCAACCTCTTGTTTACCCTTTCTATCTAGCCACATCAGTCTGCAGATTGTAGGCTATAGAAGGAGCTATCCTAATACCCATGGAGCTAAATATCGCCTACCAACAGTTACTCATAAACTTGGTATCTTTATTGTGCATACCTACTTGTGGTAATCCATGTAATCTAAAGGCCTACTCCATGAACTTACTAGTCACCTGTGAGGCAGTATATTGTATCTTAATAGAAATAAAATGTGTTGCCTTGGTGAATCTATCCATCATCACATAGATGCTATTCCATCGTTTTTTTTATTGTAAATAAGCTAGTAATGAAATCCATGGCAATCCTTTCTAGTGAAAGCATTTGTTGATTTTATCATAGGTCTTGAATACTCCAAAATGTCCAGCTATATGTGAGGAATACAACTTCTTTATAATTTTTAGTCTAAAAGAAAAAGTAAAGGGAATAATAATCCTACCATTAAGTCAGATTATGTCATTTTAAGCTGAAAATATGAATTTTTCTCCATGAAACGTTGCTATAATTTTTTTAATACATGGCTAAGCTTATCATCCAAAAGGTAGGTCTCTTATAACTTCTCAATCCAATCACTATGTAACTCAATCATAGCTAAAACCTTACATGCCCACATCCTAGAAAGAGAATTAACTATCACATTGTCTTGGCCCTTTGTATGAATGATATCAAAATCATAATTTTGCAAGGCAGATACCCACATGTGCTACTTAGGAGTGAGATTTGATTGAGTAAGAAAGCACTTTAGGGCCTTGTGATTGCTATGAACTCTAAATTAGCTTATATACAAATAATAATCCCACTTCTTTATCACATGAAGAATAGCCAACATTTCTTAGTCATAGGCATTCATAGTCATCTTCTTATCCTTAAGCTTGTGACTCTCAAAGGTAATAACTTCATGCTCCTATAGCAATACAGCCCCTATGCCATGGCTTGGCTTCACACTATATGGTAAAATCTCTAGAGAATCTAGGCATACCAAAATATGAGTACAAGCAAGAATTTATTTTAACTGGTTGAAGTTACAATTTGGAAGTGTGTCCTATAAGAGGACTTTCTTCTTCAACTTGTCTATCAAAGGAGCTTTTGCAACTACATAATGCTTAATAAACCTATAATTTTTAGAATGATAATAGACCAAGAAATCCTCTAAGTATAGTAGTGGTAGGTGTTGGCCAATCTTTGACACACTGCATCTTCCTAGGATTAGCTTGTATTCCTTTCTCACTAATGTGGCCTAAGTACTCCACCTGTGTTTACATGAAAAAATGCTCATTTTCCTTAGCTAAGATTTTGTGGTGCCTCAATACATCAAAAACCTTCCTTATATGTGACAAATAATTATATAGTGTCTTGTTGTGAATTAGTATGCCATTGAAGAAAGCAAGGGCAAACTAAAAGAGAAAAGGATACAAGATCTTATTCATCTGACTCTAAAAGGTAACTAGAGCATTAGTAAACCCGAATGGCATTACCAAGAAATGGTATAATCCAGGATCTATTAGAAAATCTATTTTAGCTACATCACCCTCTCACATACGAATCTAACGATATCTTGATCTCAAGTCAATCTTGGTAAATAACCTAGCCTCTTTGAACTCATCAAGCAAATCATGTAGTCTTGAAATTGGATACGTCTTCTTGATCTTGTTTAGATCCTTGTAACCAATACACATATTGAAGGATCCATCTTTCTTTTTCATCAACAATACCAAAGAAGTGCACAATGAAGAATGAGGCTCAATGAACCCCATCTATAGAAGCTCCTTGATTTACTTGCCCATTTCTTGGCACTCACATTTAGACAATCTATACGGTGGCTTATTGACTAGCTTTGAATGTGGCTCCAACTCTATAAAGTGATCCATTGCTCTCTTGGGAGGCAATGAGGTAGGCACCTCAAATAAATCCTTGCACTCCTCAAATAGAGCTTTTAAAGCTAAATGCTTAATTAAATTCTTTGAGTGATCCTCGACCTCTAGAACCAATACCTAAGAATGCTTATTATACTATTTCTTGAGTTGTTTTATGGTGATAAACTAAAAATAAGATTTACTAAGGATTCCTTTTTTATTGATAGGCATCCCATCAATGGAAAACTTGATGTATAATTGTGAAAAGCAATCCTCCCTAATTTCATCAATAAATCACACCCAAGTGCAACATCTATGGGTCTCATTTCCAGAGTATCAGGTTCATCTTTGCTTCATAATTTTCAACCAATTGTATGGAAACTTGTGGATACATTTGGATGCTAATATCCTCTTCACCATTGGCTATCTAAACTCTTATGGACTATTGTAAATTAGTGGAAGAAAAAATAAACTTATCCACATTTGACTTATTCACAAAACTATGTGTACTATGTATCAAGATAAACACATCCTTTCCATGAATGGTACTGTTCATACAAAGTATCCCACTAGGACCAAAGGGAACATACCCACCTGGGTCAAATGAAAATCCAATAGCAATCTCATAAGACTGATCTTGGTCAATGTCCTCAACATGCTCTTTAAATTCGACTTTTGCACTCATAATTGGTTCTTCAATGACTTCTTCATCCACATCCTCAAGTGCTATCATGTTATAATTATTGGCTTTATTATTCTTGTAAGTGTACTTAGATGCATGATTAATTGTATACTTTCACCACACTTGAAGCATAGACCCTTCTATTTGTGCTCTCTAAAAAGATCCATATGTATAAACTTACCATTCTTTGCTTAAGCATTTTTGGGTCTACTATTTATTACCTTGCTTAGGCTCACCTTTAAGGTTAATTGTTGGTTTTGAAGCACTTAGCTATCTTGAAGAAATAAAAGCAGGGTATGTAGGGACTTTGGGGTTGCCAAATGAAGTACTAGACCCACCATAATTTCCACCAAAATTGCCCTATTTACCAATAGACCTTTGTTGTTTAAAAGAAGCCTACATGGAAAAATCCTTGATATACTTGTAAGCATACCTCTTTGCTACGTCAATAGCCTCGAATAGTGTGGCAGTTTTTTGGGCCATAACATTAGCTGACAAATTAGGCTCTAGTCCATACATTTATTTATGCAACTTTGCATCATCACTCACACTCTTTACATACATGGTAAGATTCAAAAAATAATTGGTATAGTCTCTAATTAATAGGCTTCTTTGGTCCAAATGATATGATCTTCTAGCAAGCTTTTTCTTCTCAATGGAGAGATGAATACTTGAGACATCTTAGCTTTGAATTCCTCGCAACTATCAACCTGCTGATTTTTTCTTTTTATGTAACTCCACCATAAGGATGAATGTCAAGCTAGTTCTCATGTTGGCTACCTAAATGTAATCTTGAATTATCTCACTTGATTAAGGTATGAGGATGATTTCTTAAAGTTGAAGGAAAGCCCATAGTAGACAATAGCCAAGAAGAGAAGCAATACTGATTGTTTTCCTGATTCATCCAGAGAGCTCCTTGAGAACTAAACATCAAGGATACAATATCTCTCATATACATTCTTGCCCTATAGATTTTTTCTTGCTTGAAGAGCATTATATTGTGATGCATGCTAAGCAAGAGCTTGGAGTCTTGGTGACTTCTAAAATGTGACTATCTTCTCGACAATTCCATAAGGATCAAACACTTGGTGTAGCATATCTACATTGATAGTTTTGAGGTAATAGTTGATGTGTTAGTGGTGTTGCAATGGACATGTAAAAGGCAATTCTACACAATCTACTAAAATCGTGTTTCAAATTGCGACACAAAATCAGGATGATCTAGACAAATTTGTTGAAAATTTTGTTCAAAGCATTGAGAAATTAAGGAAACATATGTCAAGTCCCAATGTCATTGAGAAGAAATATGTTATCAAGCATATTCTTGAGCTAGAGTGGGTAAGAATATATAAAAAGGATAAAGGATATATGTTAGTTTATCATTTTTTTGGCAAGACTACAACTTTGTCCTTTCATATTCTAAGGTTCTCTCGTCCTTTCATGATTGCTAGCAATCTCTCTCCTTCTTTTCCATCTTTCTCTCTCCACTTCTAGTCTTTCTCACTCCTCGTTTAACCTTTCTCTCTCCTTTGCACTCTTTTTCTCTCTTTTCTACAGTCATCTCTCTCCGCTTTCTCTCTCCTCTCATGTCTCTTCATGATAAGTTACTCAGACTCAAGAAAACATATAAAAGGAACAAGAAATATAAATAAGCCATGATCAAAGCAACCATAGTTGTAATCTCTAATTTCATGGAAGATAAAAGTGTATAGCACACACCCTTTGCAATGGTGGTGCAAGATACTCACCCTTTACAATGGTGGGGGTCCAAGAGAAGGAATCCTTAATAAGATAATTTGATTAATGGCAAAAAAAAATCATGGCCATGTAACTCTAACAACTTTATATATTCCCCCCTCTAACACTAAGTCATATGCTTTATTACAAGCCTACCCCACCTCAAGAAACTCCTCAAAGCTTGCAATGAAATTTATAAGGAATATACAATGAGCTTGTGAGGAAGTAGATCCATGTAAATAGAGAAATACATATGCTAAAGAAGAATCCATATGAAACATAATGCTCAAGAAAGTAAAATAGATACTACTGCTACTGAAACTGTCCAAACAGGCTAACCATTAGGAGAATTGGCATAACTTGGTGTAGACATATCCAAATCCATCAATGAAACATCATTAGAAAAAAGAGACCAAGTAGAGGTTGCTCCATCCATATAAGCTCCATTCATTGCAAAGATTTAATACAACAAATTGTCATGTTTAGAGATTCACTATTCTTCATGCAAAAGCCATGGAAAAGAGTAGATGAGTACCAAGTAGACTCTTCGAGAGGTAAAACCCACCATTTAATAAGATATTTTAGCAATGCTCAATTCCTTGAAACTTTCTCAATGAATTTTTCCAGCTCATAAATGATAAGACCGTCTTCATCCATTGGAAACAACTCTTCTAAAGCTATAATGGTTGGACCCGTATACTTCTTTAATTGAGGGACATTGAAGAAATTGTGAATGCACATAGAAGAAGGTAATTCAAGCTTATAAGCAAGCTCTTCCACTTACTTGAGGACTTGGTAAAGAACATAACAGCAAAAGGCAAGATTATTATTGCCTCCCTTCAAAGAAGCATACTTAGACTTGGGAACTTTGAGAAAAACCCATTCCCTCCCATCAAATTCCAATGGCCTTCATTTCTCATAAGCATAAGCCTTCATGACATCTTGAGCTTTGACAATATTTTTCTTGTATTGGCTCATCAAATCTTCCACCTTCTCAAGTTCAGCCTTAGCTTGTGGGTTACCATCATCATGGAAAATAGCAAAAGGGATTTGTACTTTGTAGCGATGGAGCGCTTCAAATAATGACATGTCAATACTCATATGATGAGTGTTATTGTAACAAAATTTAACCAAATGTAACAATTGGTCCCCCAAGAACTTTAAATATCATGGAAAATTTGGCAAAGATATATGTTTAACCTTTTATTGGCATGCTTTATTTATCCATCCATTTGGGGGAGATAATAGATTGTACTAGGAGTCAACTTACTGCCCATAGAAGAAAAGAGTCTCTGCCGAAAAATTTCCCATAAATTTAGTATCATGGTCGGATTTTATCTTTAGTGTCATTCCATGAAACTTGAACATGCTCCATAAATGAGAAAAAATCATATGGATGGTAAGTGGGAAATCGTTGTAATGCAGTATGTCACTACAAAAGTGGTTAAACCCCTTATCAATTTTCTTTTAGTTTAGTCCACTTCCTATTCACACTTACATCTTATTCAAAGAAATAGAGTTTTATTTATACCCATACATTTCACGACTATTTAATTAACCTAGAATACCATTGCCACGTTGAAAATATTTGCAAGAGAAAGCAAATGCTGACGAAGTTATGAGCCAAAAGAGAGGTGACCCTCTCTTATAATAAAGAACCCGAAGGGGTGCACAATCCAGCTTGGGGAGTAAATTTTCACACCCTCCAAGTCTCAAAGCCCATGTAGGTGCCCACATTGCCATTTTATCCTTCACACAAGTTCTATGCTATGCATGACTAAAGACATGTTGTTGTTGATACTGATTTTGGGCCTCATTTTGGCATCCCTACAAGATCCTACCTTGCCTTGGTATCATTACAAGTTTTACATTGTATTATTAGCTTGATAAAGCTAAAATAAGACATTTATTACACTTAATAGGTTTTGGATAGGTTGATACCATCACTTGCATGTGGCATTTATCCTTTTCAGGTGGTTTCTAGTCAAATAGGATAGAACAAAAAATTTCAAATAGGAATTCAGAATTTTATAGATATTGTAGACATTTACCACTTTTAGTGAGTGGTACTATAGATCATACATATACCCTACAAGTCTAGTTTTGTATTCTCAAGGTTTTGATATAGGAAAGGTTACTTACAAGTGGTCATATAGGTGTAGTGTCTAGATAGGTGGTAGAATAGCTCTGAAGAGATCATTAAGTTTGGTTCTAGGATCAATAAAAGCTATTATAGCAAAAATTGGTGGTGATAGTGGATAAAGGAATTTATTACCAATATCTCAATATAAAAATCACCTTGTTTGGACATCAAAATCAAAAGTTATCATTGTTTTTGTCACTACTAGATATTCTTGGTGCGCAGATCGGTCGCAGATAGCTCACATAGTGAATCCCTGAAGGTCCCCAAGAACAATGAACTCTACCTTTTTGCACAAAAAACAATGTAAAAGCATGCACGACAAGAGGCAAGAGACAAATTGGGTTCAATCTCCCCCATGCCTTGTGTGAGCGCTTCACAAAGCATGTATTTAATGTATATTTCCAATCTTCATGCTCAATAATAGCCCAATTACAAAAATATGACAAGCTTTTAGCTTTTGAGTTTGCTTTCTACAAAAATAGGAAAATAAAGCTAATGGACGGTGCCCATAGAGTCTGGCACGCCCAATCTCAATGTCCAAATAGAAATAACATATCCGTGCCCATAGGCGCATACAAAATAATAATAAATAATCGATGTCTCAATAGACATAACAAAATATAGGTGTGGCGCCTATCAAAATATAGTCCAAAGGTCGAATACCCGCTAGACTCCAATGCTTTCCTCCGCCACTGCTGCTATCTCTACACATCAACTGAAGCATTCACAATCGTTAGTAAAATAATACAATTAAACCGACAAAAGTGAATACCTAGCAGTCTTCAGCTACATAAATAAATCAACTGGTTAGAAATAAATCCTAACCTTAATTTATTACGAGTGCGCACTCTAAACTCATAAACGTTTATTAATTTAATATGCATTTTGCGGAATCACCCGCTATGGAATCACCCATGTACACACTAAATTAATGAAACGCCCGAAAAGGATAGGCATCCCCATCAACTTCTCGCACAAAGAATCCTCTTTGTGTATGAGCCCCGGTCATCTAAGTTTACGGAATCCACCGTAAAACCTCACGGAATCCACCGTGGAATATGCCTCCTAGCATCATACCCCCGGGGTGGGATAGCAATTGACCTCAATTGCTATTAGCTCAATGTGGAGCTAACAGAGTGGGGAAAGCATTTAAGTCTCTAGCGTGCATCCATTGTGCTTCCTCTACAGGATGGTTCTTAAATTTTACTAGATATCTAGAATAGCTTCGGCCAGTTCTAGTGGTCATGTAATCAGTGTCTATGATGGCTTCTGGTTCAAGTATTTCAGTTTCTTCTTCTAGTAAAGGTGGGTTTTCATAAATAGGGTGGATAGGTAATTGGCCTCTAAATGGTCTCAATAAACTAATGTGAAATGTATTATGAATTTTCCAATGAGATGGCAATTCTAACTTGAATGCATTATCATTAATCTTATGAATGATTATAAATGGTCCATAAAATCTAGGAGCTAATTTGACAACTGGATGTCTATCTACACTTTGCAGTCTACGCTTTTCTATTCTAAGCCAAACATAATCATCAACTTTGAAATTCATGGCTTGTCTTTTCTTGTTGGCTTGTTTGGTATATGATTGTTGGGCTTTAGCAATCATATAAATACTGTTATGCATAGTAGTAATATCATCAGCACTCTGAATTCTATTAGACAAAGATGCAACAGGTGTAGATAATCTATATCCATAAATGACTTCAAAAGGTGCTTTCTTTGTAGATGTGTGCGGTGTATTGTTATATGCAAACTGTAATAAATGCAAATGAGTATCCCATGTCTGAGGTTTAGAGATAGTATATGCACGTAAAAGATCTAAAATAGTGCTATTTGTGGCTTCTGTTTGTCCATTTGTTTCTGGATGAAATGCAGATGAGAAATCAATCTTTGTGCCTAGATTTGCAAACAGTATAATCCAAAAATTATTACAAAATCTAGAATCACGATCTGAAATAATCACTTTTGGCAATCCATGGTTAGTAAAAACAGTTTTCAAAAATAACTGTGCTGCTTGTGATGCTGTTAAAGTTTTCTTACATGCAATGAAATATGCTTGCTTACTAAATCTATCTACAATTGTCCAAATCATGTCATGGTTAGATTTAGTATTTGGTAAACCAGTAATGAAATCCATAGAAATATGTTCCCAAG
Organism: Lygodium microphyllum; assembly: GCF_053477565.2. Lineage (NCBI taxonomy): Eukaryota > Viridiplantae > Streptophyta > Polypodiopsida > Schizaeales > Lygodiaceae > Lygodium > Lygodium microphyllum. Next base: position 142,596,080 of record NC_141145.1, read on the forward strand.
GTTTAGATGGAATAGACAAAGGCATTAATAATCCATACTGTTTACCATGATGTCTCTTTATTCTTTGACAAATCAAACATTCAGAAACGAAATTAGATACATCTGCATCCATATGCGACCAATAAAAATCTTCAGTTAACATACGTAATGTAGATATGATACCTCTATGACCTTGATATGGGGGACAATGAATTTCATTCAAAACAAAAGATCGGAATGGAATAGTAACACACAGTTTCTTTTCAAAAAACATGAATCCATCATTATATGACAATGAATCAACAGGAATGAAATTATTTTGAACTAATTTTTGCCAATCAGAATGAAAAGTAATATCCTGGTGATATGTATCTTTCATAGCAATCAAAGAATCAAAAGATATGATAGAAATATTATGAATTGCAGGTCTTCTACTCAATGCATCAGCAACTACATTTTCTTTTCCAGGTTGGTATTGAATGATAGGATGAAAACTTTGAATGAAGGAAGCCCATTTGATATAACAGTCAGAAATTTGGGGTTGGCTAAGTAGATGTCTAATGCTTTGCTGGTCGGTCTTTATCATGAATTCTGAACCCATTAAATAATGCTTCCATTGTTTTAATGCTTGTACAACTGCTAATAGTTCCTTGTCATAAGTGGAATATTTGAGCTCAGGGGGTTTCAGCTTAGAACTAGAATATGCTATTGGATGGTTGTCTTGCATTAATACGGCTCCTATTCCTGATCCGCTAGCATCGGTCACAACTAGAAAGAATGGTCTATTAAAGTCAGGCAATTGTAGAACAGGGGCATTGGTTAATGCACGTTTTAGTAAATCAAAGGATTTCTGCTGAGTTTCAGTCCATTGATAAACAATTCCTTTCTTAAGAAGTTTGGTTAATGGTAAAGCAAGTAATGAGAAATTACGTACAAACTTCCTATAGAAACTAGCAAGACCAAGGAATGAGCGTAATTCATGTACATTTTTAGGAACATACCAATGCAATATTGCATCAATTTTCTTAGGATCAACTTTAATTCCTTCTTTTGATACAATATGTCCTAAATATTCTATTTCTGTCTTAAAGAATTCACTCTTGTTAGGATTTGCAAACAATTGATTTTCTTTCAGTAATTGAAAAACTAATGATAAATGCTCATAATGCTCTTTTTCACTTTGACTGAACACCAAAATATCATCAAAGAAAACAATCACACAATATTGATATTTCAGAAAGATACGGTTCATCATTCTACTGAAAGTAGCAGGTGCATTAGTTAATCCAAATGGCATGACTAAGAATTCGTAATGGCCAAACTGTGTCCTGAATGCGGTCTTAAATATGTCAGATCTATCTAGCCTCACCTGATGATATCCAAACTTAAGGTCAATTTTACTAAATATAGAAGATCCTTGCAGTTTGTCCATAAGGTCATCAACTCTAGGTATAGGATACCTATTCTTTACAGTGATCTTATTTAATGCTCGGTAGTCAATACACATACGATAAGTATTATTCTTTTTCTTGACTAAGAGTACAGGTGCACCGAATGGAGAACTGCTAGGTCGAATTAAGCCTCTATTTCGTAATTCTTCAACTTGACTCTGGATTTCTTTTTGCTCTATTTGATTGTGCCTATATGGTGCTTTGCAAGGTGGTTGTGTGCCAAGAATTAGATCAATCTTATGGTCTTCTAGACGTGATGGTGTTAAACCTGGTGGTAGGTCTTCTGCAAAACAGTCCTTAAAATATGCAAGAAATTCCTTATGCCTAGGGTGCATATGATTTTCCTTTGCGTGCAATTCATTCACCCAAATGAGATATGATTTAGTATTCTTGCGTAGTGCACGTTTTGCTTGAGTATGCGAAAGCAGTGGAAAAATATGAGATGCATGCATACCATATAATGTAATAGATTTTCCTTGAAAATTAATATTCATTGTGTGTGTGGAATAATCTATATTTGGATTATGCTGGTGTCTCCATGGCATTCCTAGAATAATGTCGCTTGACTATAATGGGACAACTAAGAAATTTCTTCTTTCAATATATGGACCAATTTGAATTTCTAAATCTTGTGCTTCTTGTGTGCCATTGTACCTAGTGCCTAAAAATGTAGCTTTTATGCGATAATGCGTAGGTACAGTATGCAATTTCAATTCCTTTACCAATTTTGCTGAAATAAAATCATGGGTACTACCATCATCATGCAATATAGTTCTTTCTTTTCCATGCACCATACATTTCATAGTCAACAATGAATGTGGAGTAGGCATACCTGGTAAAGTGTCGGAAGTAGTAGTAGGATCATCCTCATCTTCAGTAAAATCCGGCATATCCTCATGCTCGTCTTCATCCATGGCTCCAAGGTAGTTGATATGTGCTGGTGGCTTCTTTGAATGACAATTTGCTGCGAGATGCCCTGGCTGGTGACACTTGTAGCATACTATTGGCTTGGCTTTGGTTACATTATTTGCAATGGCTGGAAGTCTGGGTACATTTGGATTTGCTTGTGGAATAGGCTTTGGATTTGGATTGACAGTGGATGGTAATGCAGGTGGTTTAGGCCAATTCTTGCGGAAAGATGATGATGAGAAACGACCTGGATTAAACCTTCTAAAATTGGAATTGAATTGTTTAGATCCATAATTACCGTTGGTTTGGAATTGCTGTGGTCGTCTATCTCTTCCGCGTAACTTATCTTCAGTGTCGTGAGCTAAGGAGATGGCATCTTCAAGGGTAGCAGGCTTGAACATGTTCACTTCAGTGTAGTAATGTCCAAGAAGTCCAGACATATACTTCCGCTTATGTGTCATCTCTGGTACGTCTTCAAGCATGCGTAGCTGTAGGAGTGCATTCCAAAAACGCTCTGTATACTGTGGAATAGGCTCACGATCTCGCTGTTGAAGTAAATCCCATTGCTTGATAGCCTTTCTCATGAAATTGCGGTGGAAGAAAATTCTGCATGAACTTCTTCTTGAAATCTTCCCAAGTAGCAGGACATTCTATGCTCTTGCGGACTACAGTCCACCAAAGTGATGCTCTGTCTATCAGATGATTAGTAACACACTTGATTTTATCTTTTTCGGGATAATTTTCCTCATGAAAATAGTCATCAAACTGGCTAATGAATGATAAAACAGTCTTTCCTTCTCGTATACCATTGAAAGTGCGAAACTTGAAATTTCGTTTACTTATCTTGGATTCCTTGCGAATGGTTTGTGCTTCAAGAGTGGCGTCGATGATACGGCGAATCAAATCTTCAGCTTGAGGTTCTTCTTTATCGGTGGACGCTCTTTGAAGTTTTGTCAATTGCGCTTACAATGCTTGCCTAGCCCTTCGCTCTTCTTCCGATTGTAGCATGATTAGATCCAGATTTTGTTCCATGGTAGGCTCAGGTAAGTCGTCTTCAGTCATAGGATCATCCATATGTGGGGTAGTCATCCTATAAAACTCAACAAACCTTTCTCTCTCAAAATCAGGTTAGTGGGATGAGCGTAGCTCAAATTTGGGGTTACAAGGCTATGTATTTTTGGGTATTTCTTCTTCAATTTTCAGAAATTCTGCAATATTTTTGTCTCTGTTTGCTGAAAGTACTTCAATGAACTTGTAGATAGGTAGAATAGCTTGCTGCGAACAACTTTCCAGTTCAGAGTTTTTGCATACGAACAAGTCTTCTATGAGTTTTAAGCACTAGTCAGTTCTAATTTAGTCTGACTTGCAGAGTTGCAGACTTAGCAGACTTGCAGAGTTGTGGACTTGCTGAACTTAGGCCGACTTGCAGAACTTGCAGAACTTGATTTCAATTGACTTGCTGTACTTGATTTCAGAAGTGCGGGACCTAGAGTATATCGACTTGTCTGCCCTGTGTAACTTGCAGAAAGCCTTAAGCTTTAGTGATTAAGCTTAAGCTTTAATAGCTTAATGGAGGACTAGCAGGCGGCGTGAATTTTCGTGGGGGGCGGGCCGTTTTTTGGCCGCGCGGAAATTTCGGGGGGGGTCTTCTGATACGTCGAAGTGAGATTTTGAAGCCCTAAGCTTCCTTTAAGCTTATAAAGCTTTATAATTAAGCTTTTGATTAAGAAGATTAAGAATTTTTTTCTCACTGTTTTCAACGACTTGATGAAGGAGATAAATACGTGGTCCTCCACCTGCAGAGCCTAGTCCTTCGCGATCTGACAGTGGAAACAGGGGTTCTTGATCGCCAGAAGTCTGCATGTATCGACGGTTCACGATGAGATTGACTGTAGAGCCCGTTTGTTCCTGGAGCTCCGCCTTCGCCCGAGATTGGTAGCGATTGGAAGCTCTTGATCTCTGCTCCGCTCTGATACCACTGGTGCGCAGATCGGTCGCAGATAGCTCACGTAGTGAATCCTTGAAGGTCCCCAAGAACAATGAACTCTACCTTTTTGCACAAAAAACAATGTAAAAGCATGCACGACAAGAGGCAAGAGACAAATTGGGTTCAATCTCCCCCATGCCTTGTGTGAGTGCTTCACAAAGCATGTATTTAATGTATATTTCCAATCTTCATGCTCAATAATAGCCCAATTACAAAAATATGACAAGCTTTTAGCTTTTGAGTTTGCTTTCTACAAAAATAGGAAAATAAAGCTAATGGACGGTGCCCATAGAGTCTGGCACGCCCAATCTCAATGTCCAAATAGAAATAACATATCCGTGCCCATAGGCGCATACAAAATAATAATAAATAATCGATGTCTCAATAGACATAACAAAATATAGGTGTGGTGCCTATCAAAATATAGTCCAAAGGTCGAATACCCGCTAGACTCCAATGCTTTCCTCCGCCACTGCTGCTATCTCTACACATCAACTGAAGCATTCACAATCGTTAGTAAAATAATACAATTAAACCGACAAAAGTGAATACCTAGCAGTCTTCAGCTACATAAATAAATCAACTGGTTAGAAATAAATCCTAACCTTAATTTATTACGAGTGCGCACTCTAAACTCATAAACGTTTATTAATTTAATATGCATTTTGCGGAATCGCCCGCTATGGAATCACCCATGTACACACTAAATTAATGAAACGCCCGAAAAGGACAGGCATCCCCATCAACTTCTCACACAAAGAATCCTCTTTGTGTATGAGCCCCGATCATCTAAGTTTACGGAATCCACCGTAAAACCTCACGGAATCCACCGTGGAATATGCCTCCTAGCATCAATTCTAGGCATATTTGCATTCAAGATGACCAAGAACAAAAGAAAAGATCAAATATTAGAAACTATTAATGAATATGTGAGGATTACCAATTTGAGCCTAATGGACCAACCTTGGGTTGAAATCTAAGAAGATGATGAGAGCACTAGTGCTATCATTGCTCAAGAGAGTCCTTTTAAAAATATAGAGTTTCATACATGTCAAGGTTCTAATGGGATTCTTGGGGGCATATACATAATGAACAAATCTATGGATAGTAAATTTGATGAGCTTATTGCTATTATTAAGAAATTGGAAAGGAAAACACAAGAGACACAACCTATAGTGGGTAGTTCCATCCCCAAAGGACCCAAATTCTACTCTGCTTCTAGATCATATAATATTTGAGAGAGGATCTCACCTTCTAAAATTAGAGATACATCTCAGCCCAAGAACAAATTAGGACCTCAACTAGTCAAAGGAATGACAATAGGTATAAAGAGGATGTATGCATAGATGATGAAGAGTATGGGTATAATCCCTTCTACAAGTAATTCTATCCTTAACCCCTTACCATGCCAAGACAAGTAGAGTTCAATAATGATAAAGACAAGAATGTGCAAGAAGATCAATGCATGATCAATCTCCAAGAGAGTGACACTCATTTGAAAGACCCTCTAATCAAGGAAATGGTCAATCATTTCACAAAGGTTTTAGTAGCAATTAACATGGATAGCCCTATCAAAGGCAACAATCGTGAAATAAAGATTCTTGGTGACAACAACCCTTTGGACAACCCAAATTTAATCAGTCCCAATATAATGATTGTAAGTATAATGAGAATATCATCGTTACCAACTTCAAGCAAGACAATTATTTGTCTACGAAGTGGGAAGAATGGATTAACAAGCTTGAAATGTAATTTACTCTTTACCCAATGAGTGATGAAGTTAAAATTTATTATGCAATCCTTCACCTTGAAGATTATGCCTAGACTTGGTGGAGGTATATGCAAAAGATTGGGGAAGAGTTTAATACATGGGATGAATTCAAATGGATAATTTTTTATGTATTTGTCTCTCCAATGGAGAAGGAAAAGTTCAAAGAAAATGGTATGACTTGAACAAATGGAAATATATGTAAACGAATTACTCTAATATTTTCTTGAATTTGTCCATGTATGTAGAAGGTATTAGAGGTATAGCCAAGTTGAATAAGTACTACGAGTTTGATTTACATTTCTCTTCGAAGGTGGATGCAATGCAGCCTAAGAATATTCATGAAACAATTTAGCTTGTTGAAAAAAATAGTCATAGGGACATGCAATCAATCCTACTGAAAACTATGGAAAATTCAATTTCAATTTAGTCTTTTAGGTTGGGATAGCAAATCAGCCACCAACAAAGGGAGCCACTTGGATAAGAGGACATGTTCCAAGGTTCTTGCAGTAAGGTTTAAACTTTTCCTACAATTTATGACATGCAATTAGGAATGAATTCAAGGCTTGATTTTGATTCTAAATTAGGATTTAAAAGGACAAATTTTGGAGGAAAACCTACATTAAATAATTCTCAAGGAGAGTATGTGTTTAATGATAAACTGAAGGAGATGTACACTAAAGGTCTATGCTTTAAGTGTGGGGATAAACAAACCCCTAATCATAAGTCAAAGTGCAAGTCAAAGGGAGAAAAAATTAGCATGATTATAGAAGAGGGATAGGATGAGAAAGTGAATGAGAGTGAAGTCTTTCAAGTTTTAGCTTTACCTATAGTGGAGGAGCCACACAAAGATGAAGAAGTTGGAAATGAAGAGTTATATGATCCCATGGATGGGTTTCCTTTTAACCCAGGTGGTCATTCTATCATTTGTTTTATATCTCATGATACATATACGGGTAGTAGATGTGATAATGCTCTTTAGCTCAAAGGGCTTATTAATGGCAAGGTTTCCTATATTCTTGTGGATACAAGCAACACACACAGTTTTGTGGATGGAAGAGTTGAAGCTACTACCTAAGGATATGGAGGCACCATTGAGGGTACAAATTGCTGGGTCTTTTGAAGCCATCCATGAAGTGTGCCCATATCCTCATATTGACTTTCACTATCACCTATTATACAAGCTAATTTGGTAGCCTTGGAAATGGGACCCATTGACATAGTGCTTGGATGTGGTTGGTCGAACATAGTGGGTAGATTTACTATGGATTTGAATGCCATGTAACTTGAATAATGGACAACCAATTTCCTTAATTAGAGTGGATCACAAGCATATGGAGAGAAATCGATGCTAAATCTTGTGTATTCGTCATTCTTCTTTCTAAAGAGAATGAACATAAGCTTACATCTACTCAAAAGAAGAGGAACTCAACATTGCATTAATTGTTGTAGGAATACAAAGACATATTTCAGCCCCCATCTTCGTTACCACCTAAGAGAGAGGTTGATCACCTGATTGAATTGATTCCTAATACTAAGCCCATAAATAAACCTCATTATAGATTTTCAAAGTATGAGTATGAAAAGGTGGAAAGATAGGTTAAAGAGAGAGTTACTACAAATGGTTTGACACAACCTAGTCAATCACATTTTTCCTTTCTAGTGCTTTTAGTGAAGAAGAAAAAAGGGATATTTTGCATGTACACTAATTACAAAGAGCTAAATAAGTCTACTATTAGAAACATGTATCCTATTCCTTGCATTGACAATCTTTTGGAACAACTCAAGAATGCCAAGGTCTTTACAAGAGGGGATTGTATCAAATTCTTGTGATGTATTTTGGTCTATCAAATGCTCCATCCACTTTTTAGACTCTCATGAATAAGATTTTCATGTCAAGGAGGTGCTTGACACATTGAAGAAACACAAAAACTTTGACAAAGAATCCAAGTGTTCTTTTATGCAAGATGAGGTGGAATATTTGGGCCACAATATCAATAAGAGTGGGATTAGAGTGGACCCAAAGAAGGTGTAAGGTATCATGAATTGGCTTACCCCTACAACTTCTACATCTTTGAGAGGTTTCCTTGGATTATCTTCTTTCTATTGGTGGCACATTAAGCATTATGCTCATATTGTAGCTCCATTAACTAATAGGCTAAAGAAGGAATTTTTCTTTTGGGGTTTCATAATAGACAAATTCTTCAATGAGATTAATTTTATGTTAGTTTCGGTACCCATTCTAATGTATTTGAATTTCATTAAAGAATTCACTATATGTGCGAATGCTAGTGGTGGAAGAGGTATTGGGGCTGTTCTATATCAAGATAATGGAGTAATTGCTTTTGAGAGCAAAAAATTAGATGAAAAGAAATGCCAACTCCATGCTTATGGGCAAGAAATATTAGCCATTTTAGATGCAATCAAAAAGTAGCATTATTACATCTATAGCAATCATTTTAAGATCAAGAGTGATCGTAGAGTGGTAAAATATTTTCAATCTCAATCCACTTTATCCCCTAAAAAAAGGCAATGGTTGTTTATACTTCAAGGCTATGACTTTAATATCTTCTACATTGCAAGTAAAGACAATGTTATGATCGATGCTTTTTCAAGAATATGGACATGTTCACTTTCTTTTATTTCTACTTTGTACAAAGAGGTGGATTCGTGATATACAAGAAAAATACTTGCTCGATGAAAAAGTGGCCATTGTGTGACGAGAGCATTTCAACAAGGAAGAGGTGAGGAGTACCCAAATTTTACATAGCCTAATGGACTATTGTGATCTAAAGGTTGGATTTATTTGATGGCTCAAACATCTTTCAAGCATCACGTTTTGCAAGAGATACATTTTTTACCTTTGACAAGTCACCGTGCGGGTTGTTGATGATATTTGACACCATCCATAAGAGTTTTTATTAGAAGGGCATTTGGTGAGATGTCAAGGACTATGACAAGCAATACCTATTCCTCAAGGTGGATAGACTGATATTAGTATGGATTTCATCATAGGATTGCCAACAATGAAGCATGTTTTGAATAGCATTTATGTGGTTGTTGAAAAATCTACCCATTTCTTCCTTACTAAAGTTTCATTTATAACCAAACAAATAGCTGATCAGTTTATGGAGAGTGTGTTCAAGTTTCAGGGAATTCCACTAAAGATAGTATTCGACCATGATATAGATTTATGGGCAATTTTTGAATGAGTCTCTTTTCTTCTATGGGCACTAAGTTTACTCCTAATATGGCCTATCACCCACAGACGAATGGACAAACAGAGTGTATCAATAAATGGTTGAAAGCTTATCTTTATCATTTTTTCCTTGATAAACTTCTTAGAGAACCAATGGTTGTATTTGGCTGAATTTTGTTACAACAACACTCATCATATGATTATTGGCATGTCACCATTTGAAGCACTCTATGGATACAAAGTACAAATTTCTTCCACTCTTTTCCATGATAACGTTAACCTACAAGCTTAAGAAGATGGAAGCTTTGATTAATTCATGCAAGAAAAATATTTCCAAAGCTCAAGACGTCATGAAGGCTTATATTGATAAGAAACAAATTCCATTGAAATTTAATGAGGGGGATTGGGTTTTTCTAAAAGTTCCCAAGACTAAGTATACTTCTTTGAAAGGAGGCAACAATAAGCTTGCTCACTAGTTTTATGGTCCTTACCAAATGCTCAAGCAAGTGGAAGAGCTTGCTTATAAGCTTGAATTGCCTTCTTCTACATGCATTCATGATGTCTTCCATGTCTCTCAATTAAAGAAATATGTGGGTCCAACCATTACAATTTTGAAAAAATTTCCTCCAATAGATGAAGACTTATCATTTATTAGCCGAAAAAAGTCATTGGTAGAGAGTGTTTGTGTGTGTGATTGGAGATTTACCTTCAGTATTTCTACCATCATGTGCAACATATGTTGCATTCATGGCTGCATTTGGCTGAGTTTTCTTATAATAACCCTCCTCATGCTAGTATTAGACTTTCACCCCTTGAGGCTATGTATGGTTACAAGGTGCCCTTACCCACATCCATTTTTAGTGAGAAAATTGACCCTCCTGGGAAAGAAGAATTCAAAAGAATACAAACCCTTCTTCAGTAGTGTAAGATGAATCTTAGGAAGGCCCAAGATCAAATGAAGGTGTATGCTAATGAGAAGAGGTGACCTTTAGAGTTCTAGAAATGAGAGTTAGACTTGCTAAAAGTACCCAAGTCTCGTCACCCTACTTTGAAGGATGGATCTAGTAGTAAACTTGCTTGCATATTTTATTAACCCTACAAGAACTTGAAGTGTATTGGAAACTTGGCATATAGATTGGAACTTCCCTCTTCCACTAAGATTCATAATGTGCATTACGGAGAATATGAATTCAAAAAGGGCCTCATAAAAGATTGATTAGAAATCCTTAATTTTGGATTAGTCCCTCTTCAATGGTCATCGTTGCATACCTTTTTGTCCCTTGGTCCCTCTACATTCCTAAGCTCCATTCACTTTTTGTGGTGGACCCTACCTAGAAAGAAGATGGGGTCTCCCTTTCTTTTCACCCTAGTCATTTACTCTTTTTATCCTCCAAGTTAAGGCCACTACACTTCTAAAAGTGCCACATCAACAACTTGGATTTATTTTTATCCCCAAAAATGACTTTTTATAAATTTTCACAAAAATTGAGTCTCTTTTTCTTAAAGGTACCCAATCATATTGCAAGTTGAAATACTCATTTTCTATATACTTTTTTGCATTAAAGGCCCTCTACACCAGCTCATCCTCTAAGAAGGGACCACCACTCTTCTAAAATTGTCACATCAGTAACTCGAATTTATTTTTGTCACAAAAGATTATTTTTAAAACATTTTCCTTAAAAATATGTCTCTTTTTCTCAAAAGGCACCCAATCATATTGGAAGTTGAAACACTCATTTTCTATACACTATTTTGTATTGAAGGCTCTCAAAATCAGCTCATGTTTTTAATCCCCACACATGTGATACGTGGGACCCTGCAAAGGTAGTTGCATACCTCCTTTATGCTCCACTAGTCCTTATAATTGCCATATCAATAGGGTGAACTAATTTTGATCCCAAAAAGTGATTTTTTCTCTCCCTTCTCCAAAACATGGTTTTTTCTATGTCTAGTGGTAACTAACCATATTATATATGCATCAAAGCATTTTTCATGCTTTCTTTTACCCTCTAGTCCTTTACAAATCAATATTATTCCATGAAAAACTAATCTACTCCATTTTCTCTCCTCCTCTAATGGAACCACTTAAGGACATAACCAATTGTAAAAGAAAGGTGGATTTGCATATTCGTGTAGATAAAGAGTATATTATTGCAAAGTCCCCTTATAGAGCAAGCATAGGTTAGATGCAACAACTGCTTCCCAATATCATTTAGAGGAAAAGAAAAAGATTGATATTTGGGTGGATGGTTCCTTGTATCCTAATGATCCTAGCACTAGGCTAAATCCACCTTTTAATTCCACTTCTTCATTGGTTACATTTGTCGAGGATGGTGAAAATGGTCTACTAGATTATTACAAATGCTTAAATGGAAATATCATCAATATTATCAATCAATGGTATATAGCACTCATCAATCTTTGTTACAATCCCAAGGTTCTTTAAATGTGTTGTAAAAAGCCCTACAAGATTAACAAATCAAAGTGCAAAAGCATGAACTAAAGCAATATAAAGACAAGGGACAATACATGACAAGAGACACATAAAGAAATTCAGCCTTGGAGGAGGAGAATGCTTCATTAAGATTAGTCTTGGAGCAAATAAATAATGATAAGAACATTGTAGAAGCAAATTTGCAAAGATGCAAACAAACTCCCATGGGTTATAAGGAAAGAAAACGTTGATTGCTTCTAATGCTATCACTATCCTTGAAAGTGGAGTGTGAAAAAGGCGTGTGTAAGCATTAAGGTTTGTCATTTTCTATTGAAGGAAAAATCGAATCTACTTTATTCCCTAAAAATGTTTGTTTTTTGTTAGGAACTTGTTCAATGATGCTAGAGGCCAAGGTGAGAGTCAGCAAATGGAGCTTCTAAAGGCATTCTTAAAACTCAAGCATTTGATTGGAATTTTAAGAGACCCTTAGCACACACCGAGTCCTCTGGCGGCTTACTACTTTGAATGAGGTTCTTATAGATGTTTGTAATAGTTTATCTGAAGAAGAAGTTCAAATAGCATGTGATATAGCTAGGGTTAGTTGACAAGACTATGAGTCATATGGTATGATAATAGCTACAATGGCTTGTAGCAAAATAAAGCACATGATTTTTCTTCATACATTTCGGCTAAGTTGTAAGACGAGCACGAAATATATCCACTATTGATTCAATAGGAAAGTATTTCTTTATCACCAACAAAATGAAAGTGGAGGGAGCTAAAGCTAGAAAGATTTCTTATGACTATGACAACTTCAATAATATTTTTATTGACCTGGTTAAGTTGCAACATGCCATGGCTCATTTCTACAAGGTAAAATGCTAGAAAGGTATTGACTTGTCTTAATATAACAATTTGGATTTAATATAGTATACTTGTTTCTCCTAAGTTTGTACCAACTATGATTGCTAGTACCTTCGAGTTTGTTATCAAGCTTTCAAATCGTAAAGGGGCGCAAGTTGGAGAGGGTAGGCCTTAAATTGATGAATTACGCTTGGCCTATGCAAAAGATAGTATGCTTGTCCAACTATTAAGTGTGAAATCAGAAAATGAAATTTGGTGTGGCTAGTAGCAACTAAAGTGCCTAAGGAGGAAATTTGGTGTGGCTAGTAGCAACTGAAGTGCCTAAGGAGACCCATATTGTTGATTCAATAGGAAAGTATTTCTTTATCACCAACAAAATGGAAGTGGAGGGAGCTAAAGCTAGAAAGATTTCTTATGACTATGACAACTTCAATAATATTTATATTGACCTGGTTAAGTTGCAATATGCCATGGCTCATTTCTACAAGGTAAAATGCTAGAAAGGTATTGACTTAGCAACTGAAGTGCCTAAGGAGACCCATATTGTTCTATAATATACCCCCCCTTTTAGAAAAAATTAATTCTAAAGCAAATTTTTATTATCCCTCTCTCTCTCTCCGTCGACAACACATCGAAGGGAGAGAGAGAGTGAGAGTGAACTAGTGTTAGGGGGGGCATGCAGCCCCCCAAGTGGGAGGGGTGGCGGCCGTCTCCCCCCCCCCCCCCCTCCACCATATAAGGGAGACTCCCCCCTCCTCCTTGGCGTCGAACCGTAGGTCCCCCCCCCTTTCCAGCTCATCAAGCGGACCCCCCCCCCTAGCTTTGCGGTAGGCAGCAACACCCTCCCCTGCCCTGTGAACAGCGCCATTGGCCATGAGAGAAGAGAAGAAGAAGAAGAAGAAGAAGAAGAAGAAGAAGAAGAAGAAGAAGAAGAAGAAGAAGAAGAAGAAGAAGAAGAAGAAGAAGAAGAAGAAGAAGAAGAAGAAGAAGAAGAAGAAGAAGAAGAAGAAGAAGAGGAGGAGGAGGAGGAGGAGGAGGAGGAGGAGGAGGAGGAGGAGGAGGAGGAAGAAGGAGGGAGAGAGGGAAGGAGAAGAAGAGAAAAATAAGAAGAAGAGAAAGAAGGGAGAGAGGGAAGGAGAAGAAGATAAAAAGAAGAAGAAGAAGAAGAAGAGGAAGAAGGAGGGACAGAGGGAAGGAGAAGAAGAGAAAAAGAAGAAGAAGAGAAAGAAGGAAGAGAGGGAAGGAGAAGAAGAGAAGAAGAAGAAGAAGAGGAAGAAGGAGGGACAGAGGGAAGGAGAAGAAGAGAAAAAGAAGAAGAAGAGGAAGAAGAGAGAGAGAGAAGGAGAGGAGGGGGAGAGAGAGAAGGAGAAGAAGAAGAGAAGAAGAAGAGGAGGAGGAAGGAGAGAGAGAGAGAGAAGAAGAGAAGGAGAGGGAGAGAGAGAAGGAGAATAAGAAGAGAAGAAGAAGAAGAAGAAGAAGAGGGAGTGAGAGAGTAGGAGAAGGAGAGAAGAAAAGAAGAAGAAGAGGGAGAGAGGGAGAAGGAGAAGAGGAGAAGAAGAAGAAGAGAGAGAGAGAGAGAGAGAGAGAGAGAGAGCGAGAGAGAGAGAGAGAGAGAGAGAGTTGGTGAGTGGAGAAGGTATCAAGGGCTGTGTTTGAGGAGTTGTGTTCGAGGAGCCACTTTTCAAGCCACCCCCTCATCGGCGAAGGTCACCTTAGTCATGACCTTTCCTTTCCCAAGCCTGTCATCTTGAAGGCCCGTTAAGGTCAAGACTATCCAAATTCCGCGTGATAAATGGCTCCCAAAAAGAGAGTTGCGGGAAGTGTAAGTGCCAGAGCTACCAATGGTACCGGTAATGTGGGAGAGGCGAGCGGAGCGACCAACACAACAAATGCCCCTATGATCATGAATCAAACCCAAGTCCTTTTGATATTCTAGGCTTTATAATTAATTTTGGTTAAGCATATTCTGTATTATTTCAAGAAGAAGAAATAAAGGGGTAGTTACATGCATGGAACAAGAACGAGTCTTAGGATTTTTTTACTCCAAGTGATAGGTTGCATGCATGAAATGGTAGAGCATGGAGTTCGCATAAGTTTATATGCATAGAATGATAGCTTTTACACACATAGAATGATAAGGTTTTCACATTATTTCACAAAAAATAATAGTTGTTAAATCAGTTCTGTGCATGAATAGTCATCTAGAATTCATGCTTCGCAATCGTGATTAAATTAAACACATGGAATGTTAGTTTCCGTTCATAGGATGCAATTGCACCGATGGATAGAAACCTAGACTTTCATATACGCAAGCCACATGAGATCCGGTGCATTAGGATTAAGTATTCATTGCTAGGTATGAAGAGAATTAAAGGTCATTTAGGATGTACTAATATATTAAATGCACCATGTGCATGATGGGTAAGTTTGATTGGAAAATTCTCCATAGTAGCACACTAAGAGGGATGGAAGGGACGCATGCATCTAGACTGTATCTTGAAGGCCTAGATGAAGAGTGTTGCATTGCCAAGTGTGTTAACTGAACTTGGTTCGAGGGAGATGAGTAAAGAACTGGAAGAATAAAAGACCCTTGGTTGGGTTGTGAATAAGGCACATCCATTGCCTTGGTTGACCAGTTAATGCTTTGAGCTAGGGTTAAGATACCATAAGGTAAAACCCAAGGGGAAGAGCAAGTCAAAATAAGTTAACTTACCAAGAACATTTGCTTGCATGATCTTGTTTGAGATTATTGAGATCTTGCCAAGACGCGAACGATCCAGGATCGGATGCTAGGAGCATCCGGGAAAAAGCAGTCACACCTTAGTAGTTGGTCGTACAAACGGCCTCCGAAATGTTCATGATTGTACACTTAGATACATTATTTGAACTCCTTTGCTCAAGGAACTAATTCAAGGAAAAACACTTAATGCTTCAGGTTAAAATTCTGGAGGGAGAGGCAGGAACAATTACCTCCAACTGTCTACCTGGCCCTATCCAAGGGGGTTGCTAGCCACGCCGGGTATATAGACCTAACCCGTCGCGAGAGGTCTCTCCGTGGGTGCTGCTTGGAGCAGGAGGATGCTTGGGTGTCAAGGGGGGCTCTGGCTGTAAATTCCTTGCCTCCGAATCCCACACAAGAGGCCGACGTGACTCGAGATGGGATCTCGAGGCCCATGTACTAGTCTACGGGTGAAACTTGGAGCAGCAATCCTATAGATTGCTGGGATAGCCTTCGAGCATGATACTTGATGTACTCCGGGGTTATGATAAATAAAGATCAAATATTTGAAAAAAAAGGAACTTGCTTGACATTATTTTTGTGTCAATGCCTAAGTTACATGAATGAACCAATGATTAAATTGATTAATTAAGGAAGCTGCTTTTGCATGTCAAAAGTAATGTGGTAGGTAATTAGATGACTAAGCAAACCGAGGAAAGTGTGGCGGACGTGACTTGGGTCCGTCCTACGGAAGGGTGGTCACGGTTAGTTGGGAGTTTTCTCAAAAGAGGAGATAACAAGACTATGAAGACCTAGCATCAGTAGAGTTAGAATCCCGATTTATGTTGTTTTAGGGGAAAGGAATGGGACTATGCCTTATGGCAGAGAGGTTGAGCTTCACATCCCTCTCGTTTCCCATTCTCCATGAACCAAGTGCAGTATAAATCCGCTTCGACTATGTTGTTCCTACACAAAGTGGTTCATCTAGAGCTTGACACTAGCTACTTCCTAGAGACCTTGCTGATAGGAAAGGAACCCTGACTTCAAGTCGATCCTAAGTGGAAATGGCCGGACACTTCCACTCGGGGCAGACTCGGGAAGACCTAGATTGCAAACCATGTGACATTCCTTGTGAGTGCCAGGCGGAGCTTTCTTGGCTCTCTTCCCACTGGGCTGCTAAGACGTGTTCCACAAGTGGACGAGCAAACACGTTACAGTTGGTATCAGAGCGAACCAACGGGATCTAAGGATTACAAGGGAACTTAATAGAGGAAAATAAAGGGAGTAAGGGGATAAACAGGGGAAGGTGATTAGAATAGAGCAGTGTTTTCTATTGAAAACATTTCTTTACTCACTTATGGATGTTGGGTTGCAGAATCACGAAGCATGGAGCAAGTTCTTGGTGTTTCAACTCATGTACATGACTACAATGCATGCTTCGAATTATCGCCAAAGGCTTGGCATGATGGATATTATGGACCACATCTATAATCCTTCGCCCCTATATGTGGAACGAAGATGGGCGGGAGACTCAGGAATATCCTACATAGCAGCCCACCGACTCGCATACCTTCAAACCAACTTGAAGAGAATCAAGTGGATGGAGGATTTAAAGATCGTGAAGCTGTTCATCTTTGTCGAAGCTCACGTAAACGCAACTTTGCACGTTAGCGGTCGGCAAGTCAAGCAAAACAAGTATGTCTATGAAGAAATGACCGAGGTGATCTCTACCGACAAGATCAAAGTGTTAGGGCGCTATGAGAAGAATGGGTATCAAAGGAAGGGATACCCCCAGCTTCATATGACTTACCGTTTTCCGAAAATCTATGACCCTCCATATTATGATTCCGTCCCTATAGCCGATTGTAACACAATCCTATTTTTTCCAAACTAATGTATCAATCAGCTTGTCCTACTTATCCAAAATAAATGTACTCAAAGGGTTATGCCCTCATGAATGAATAATACTTTTACAATTGTCTATCTTGATCGTAAATGTTAGCTAAGGGAGTAAGTGATTAAATCACTTGGCTAAAAGTTGTGCTAGTCATATTTGTTGAGATATCGAGCTCCACTCGTGATACGCCAGGGTGACCGTTGTGTATTTATGTCACCGACTTGTCAGTTGCAGACGCGGTTGGTACACCGCCCATGAATAATAGCTACATGATAGCTATCCTTATCTACTCTAGTTCGTGGCTCAGTTAGTATGCCACCTTAGTTAGTTGAGTTTGGTTTGAGACCCATATTTAGGGTTCTTCTATTTTCTTTGTAAGTGAGTTCTTTTGGCTTACACAACTAAGAAGAGGAAAACTGTTTTCAGCCTCCACCCTTGTGTGTCTTCCCCCATTGTGCAAGCAAGAAAGCTTCAAGCGAGACTCCTTCCTTCTCTCCCACAATCTTGACATGGTATCAGAGCCTTGTTCGTGGTAAGGAGCTCAAGAAAGCAAGCCAAGCTCGCGGTGGTCTGGTAAGAGGAGCAGTGTTGCTTTCATTTTCTGTTTTGGGAGCAGATCTCTGCAGGTAGCACAGCCGGAAATTGCAGGAGTGCATTGTCTCAGGTTGAGACGCCCTTCGCGGTGAAGCAAGAGGGCAGTATATGCTGCGGGAGAGGGCTTCAGCCCTTGGTGACCTTGTTTTTTTTATTTGAGGCCATTTCGGGGCCTGTTTTGCAGACGGAAGTTTTCTGCACGCACTCAGGAAAAGGCTCAGTTTTATGCTGTGCAGCCACTGTTCTACAGGTCGGTGAAAAGTTACTGTAGAAATTGCATCGTATGCTTGTGCGCAGAGACATTGGGAGTTTCAGAATCATCCGTGGTTCCTGTTTATGCAAAATCGTCACTAGGAAGTGACTGTGTGGTCAAATACCACTTTCGCCAGTTTTGCAGATTTGCCCTTGTGAGGGTGAAGCTGTGTTTTTTGCAGTGACAGAATTTCTTGCAGTATTCTGTAATGGCGTCTGATTCTCTTTCACAGATTGTCACTGAAAAGCTTGACAAGAACAACTTCCAGGCATGGAAGTTTAGAATGACGAATTTCCTTATGGGAAAAGGATATTGGGAATTTGTTGCAGGAAATGAAGAAGAACCAGTTCTTCCTGATGTTCCCAATCAACAACAAATGCAGGCATTTAAAACATGGCATGAGAGAGCCAGGAAAGTTATGTATTGGCTGTCTATCAGCATTTCAGACTCTATGATTGTGCATATTCAGGATGCAAGTACGCCAAAGGAGGCATGGGATACTTTGTCAAAAATGTATAGCACAAATACGCAAGCCAGGAAAATGCAGCTCAAGCAAGAGTTGCACAATGTGCAAAGAGAAAATATGAGCATCAACGACTACCACATGAAGGTGAAGAAGATTGCAGATGCACTTGCTTCCATTGGGTCGCCAGTGGAAGATGATGATTTAGTTTCCGTGACCTTGAATGGTCTAGGAAAGGATTATGCACAGTTTCGGACATCCATTTCAGTTCGTGAAAGATTTCCTGATTTTGAGGAGTTGATTGCTCTTCTAATTTCTGAGGAGCAGAGAAATGGTGGTGCATCTTCTTCAGGAGGAACTTCAAAAGAAGTTGTCTTCTACTCAAATGCTGGAAGAGGTAGAGGCAGAGGTAGAGGAGGCCGATTTGGAGGCCGTGGTAGAAATCAGAATATGCAGCAAACTCAAGAAAACCAGTCCTATGGAGGAGGACGTGGTAACTCTAGAGGCAGGGGGAGCCAAAGAGGTCGTGGTGGATGGCAAAGAGGTCAAAATGCAAACAGTAATGTTGAATGCTACTATTGTGGTAAAATGGGTCATATGGCTAAAGACTGCTATAAAAAGCAGAATGACATCATGAATGGAAAACTGCAACAAGGGAATTATGCATCTTCTAACAGACAGGGTGATGACAGAAATGAGCATTTGTTCATGGTGCAGCACATGAACAATTCTGTGACAAGTGCAGAAGAAAGCAATGATGTATGGTATGTTGACTCAGGTGCATCAAACCACATGACAGGTCATGCAGAATGGATGGAGGATGCAAGGAAAATGGAAAAACCTGGATTTGTGGAGACTGGTGATGATACTGCACATCCTATTGTGCAGATTGGAAAAATTCCTTTGTCTATGCAAGATGGGAAAAAGAAATACCTGTCCGATGTATTTCATGTCCCGAATATCACCAAGAATCTGGTTTCAGTTGGTCAAATGGTTGAACAGGGCTTGCAGGTCAGATTTAATCCTCATGGATGCTTTGTTGAGGATATGAAAAATAAAGGTCGCTTGATAGCAAAAGGAAAGAAGAAGGGCAGAATGTTTACATTGGATGCAGACATGTCTGAATTGAGTGCAGCAATGTTTGCACATGGGACCGGTGTAGTTGCAGATATTGATATCTGGCATAAACGCATTGGTCATGTTAATGTACAGCGACTTAAATCAATGCAGGCCCAAAATATTGTTGCAGGATTGCCCAAATTCAAGGTTGCAGAAATGCATAAGGTATGTGAAGCCTGTCAGTTTGGAAAACAGGCAAGGAAACCATTTCTTAGACATGTTCAAGAGAGTGAGAAGCCATTGGAATTAATTCACTCTGATGTGTGGACAACTAAAGCTGCATCTCTTGGAGGCTGTCATTATTTTGTTAGTTTTATTGATGACTATAGCAGAAAAGTTTGGGTGTATTTTATGAAAAAGAAAAGTGAAGTTTTTGGGCATTTCAAAACTCTTAAAGCTATGGTTGAAAAAGAAACAGGCTTGCAGATAAAATGCCTAAGGTCAGATGGAGGGGGAGAGTACCTCTCAAATGAGTTTGCAAAGTTCTTGCAGGAGCATGGCATAAAGCAGCAATATTCATGCAGTTATACCCCACAACAAAATGGAATTGCAGAAAGGAAAAACAGGCATATTGGAGAGGTATCTCGTGCCATGCTCAATGAAAAAGACTTGCCAGATTTTTATTGGGCTGAAGCAGTTGCTACAGCAGTCTACATAATGAACAGGACTCCCACTGCAGCAATACATGGAATGACTCCAGAGGAGAGGTATACTGGTAGGAAACCAGATATTTCTCATTTGAAAATTTTTGGTTGCATTGCCTATGTACATGTGCCAGATGAGCTGAGATCCAAGTTGGATCCAAAAGCTGAGAAGTGCATCTTTATTGGTTATTCTCTGCAGCAAAAAGGGTATAGATGCTATAACCCTTCTACTCGTAAGTTTACAGTGAGCAGAGATGTTGTTTTTGATGAGATGAGTAGCTGGTATAAACCAGTAAATGTGATTGATGATGTAGATGCACAAAATGGTAATGCTGCACAAAATTCACAGCAGCAGTCACAAAATATTAGTGGACCTGGAGCGTCCTCTAGCAGTGGTTCACATTCTTCGCCATGGACAGGCAGATTGAGATCAGGAGAATCTTCTGAAGGCAGTGCAAATAGTGGTATGCAGGTATCACGAAAAGGAAAAGAGAAGGTAGATCAGCCCATGTTTGATGTGAATGCAGGTCACTCTTATGTGGATGGTGAATCCAGTGGCTCAGAACAGAGCATTGATGATGAGTTGGGTATTCCTTCTATTGTTACACCTGGAGTAAGGAAGACCAGGGATGTTTTGAGAGCACCTGGGAGTGAACCTACTTTGCGCAGGTCTACGAGAGCTAGGTATCCTGTGGATAGGCTGAAATATGATGGATTTACAGCCATTCACTATGCATATATGGTCAAAGTGATACAGGAACCAGAACCCACTTCTTTTGAGCAAGCCATGGGAAAAGAAAAATGGGAGAAAGCCATGGATGAAGAAATGGATGCCTTGGAAGCAAATGCTACATGGGAATTGGTACCTTTGCCTAAAGGTAAGAATGCAATTGGCTGTAAGTGGGTTTATAAGGTGAAGCACAATGCAGATGGTTCTGTGAACAGATACAAGGCAAGATTAGTGGTCAAGGGGTATGCACAAACATATGGCATTGACTATGAAGAAACATTCAGTCCGGTTGCAAGGATGGCAACCGTAAGAGCAGTCATTGCTATGGCTGCATCAAAGGGATGGTCTTTACATCAGATGGATGTAAAGAATGCCTTCTTGCATGGTGATTTGCAAGAAGAGGTCTATATGGAGCAGCCACCAGGTTATGTGCATGCTGTTCATCCTAAGTTTGTTTGCAGGTTGAAGAAAGCCTTGTATGGCTTGAAGCAAGCACCTAGAGCATGGTCTGACAAGATAGGACAGTATCTTGTCACTATTGGCTTTCAGATTTCCAAGGCAGATTTCTCACTTTATGTGAGAAAAACAGAGAAAGGTATTATGCTGCTTGTCATTTATGTTGATGATTTGATTATGACAGGTGACAGTGATGAAGATATCCTTCATGTGAAAATGCTATTGAAGCAGAAGTTTGAGATGAAGGATTTGGGAGAGCTGCGTTATTTCTTGGGCATTGAGGTGATTAGATCACCAAGTGGGATACAGCTCTTGCAGAGGCAGTATGGATTGGACATGCTGTCCAAATATGGGATGACAGGCTGTAAGCCTATTTCAGTTCCTTTGGAGCAAAATGTGAAGCTGAGCACAGATGCAGGTGAGCTTCTAGAAGACCCTACTATGTACAGACGCATAGTAGGAAGTTTGATTTATATGACTATTACCAGGCCAGATTTGAGCTATGCTGTTGGATTGGTAAGTCAGTTTATGCAGGCTCCAAGGAAACCACATTTGGATGCGGCTAGACGCATACTTAGGTATGTGAAGTCCACATTGCAGTATGGACTATTTTATGAGACTGGGGTTCAGATACAGTTGCATGGATACACTGATGCTGATTGGGCTGGTAGTATTTCTGATAGACGATCTACCAGTGGATATGTATTCTCTTTTGGGAGTGCTGCAGTCACTTGGAGCAGCAAGAAACAGCCTACAGTTGCCTTGTCGAGCACAGAGGCTGAGTACAGGGGTGCAGCAATGGCTGCATGTGAGGTAGCTTGGTTGCATAAGCTACTTTATGATATGCATCAGTCTACAGATGGGCCAGTTGTCATTTATTGTGACAACATGAGTAGTATACACTTGGCAAATAACCCAGTCTATCATGCTAGAACAAAGCACATTGAGGTGCATTATCACTATGTGCGAGAGAGGGTTTTACTAGGTCTTATTGATCTAGTTTATGTCAGCACAGAAGATCAGGTAGCTGACATATTCACGAAGGCATTGGGCGCAGAGAAGCTGCGCAAGTTCAGAGACCTGCTTGGTGTGCAGGAATTGGGATTGAGCTCGAGGGGGAGTGTTGAGATATCGAGCTCCACTCGTGATACGCCAGGGTGACCGTTGTGTATTTATGTCACCGACTTGTCAGTTGCAGACGCGGTTGGTACACCGCCCATGAATAATAGCTACATGATAGCTATCCTTATCTACTCTAGTTCGTGGCTCAGTTAGTATGCCACCTTAGTTAGTTGAGTTTGGTTTGAGACCCATATTTAGGGTTCTTCTATTTTCTTTGTAAGTGAGTTCTTTTGGCTTACACAACTAAGAAGAGGAAAACTGTTTTCAGCCTCCACCCTTGTGTGTCTTCCCCCATTGTGCAAGCAAGAAAGCTTCAAGCGAGATTCCTTCCTTCTCTCCCACAATCTTGACAATATTAATGTAATATGGGGAACGTTTGATAAGATGTTAACATAAAGAATCTTATTGTCTAGACGCAACCCCAAGTGCAGGTTCCAAGTTTGACTCCTACACTAAGTCCAACTATGGTTCAAGAGATTCTAGTTCCTTCTCAAACAAATTAAGCCACCCGAGTTTGATGGCAAGGGAAGGACTGTTTAAGCCGATGTCTAGATCTGGATTGAGTCCAAGGAGGACTATTTTGAGGCAGTAGAAACTGCACCTGCTAACCAAGCCATGCTCGCCAAAGTTAAGCTTATAGGCGAAGCGAGACTTTGGTGGAAACAGTGGTGCAGAGACCAAGCGATCTCGGAGGGGACAGTCACTTGGGATAAGCTTAAGGAAGTTGTGCGAGGGAGGTATCTGCCACCTGCCTACCACACACAAAAGATGAATGAATTCTATGACTTGAAGCAGCTAGGATTATCCCTGGAAGCATATTATTCAAAGTTCGTTTCACTCCTAAAGTATGCACCCCCAATGGATATGACACAACAGGTGTCAAAATTCTTTGTTGGGTTGAATCCACCCATAAACACTCGATTGGAATCAATGCGCCCAATGGACCTACAAGACGCACTCATTTGAGCTGCTCCAATAATATAGGAGGTGCAGACCAAACCAAGGAACAACAGGATTTGGCCTTACAGAGATCAAAATAAGGATATGTTTAAGGCTCAGACCAAGAGGGCGCAGAGTCAGAATCAGGGCCAAAGAAAGAAAGCTAGGGCCAATGCTGTCAATAACTTTATTCCTACACAAAGTAATGATCGCAACCCACATTGCTTGCATTGTAACGAGCCCGAATACTTCAAGAGGGAGTGTCCCAAGCTTAGCAGAGGACATCGCCAAGGGCAATTCCAAGGTCAAAATAGAGCCACTCATGGCCAAGGAACCACCATTATGACCAGAGGGAGAACCTCTAGTGTTTCCATCAAGGAGCTGGACGATGAAGAAGATCCATCCATGGATGCTGACATTGAGAGGGCAATGGTTCACGCCGCTCTTCACAAGAAGGGTCCGAATCGCTAATTCTCAGTGATTCAAAATCCATCAGATTATCAAGGTAAAAGCTTCAAAACCCTGATTGATTGTGGCAGTACACATTCCTTCATTTCACCAATCTGTGAAAAAAAATAGGGATAGCCACAATAGACGCACCTACTTAACTTATGGAATTAGTAAATGGTTGTGAGGTCACTTGTACTAGGCAAACTGCTAAGGTGAAATTATTACTGGATGGAAAGCCAACTTCTGTGAGATTCAGGGTAATGAACCTAGGTGTCAACAAATGTTTACTCAGAATGGATTGGCTAATACCCAATGATGCCCACATCCACTGTGGGAAGGGCCAAGTCTCCTTCCGAAATTCTAAAGGGGAACTAGTCATGACTCAAGGAGAGGCTGGTAAGCCAAAAATATAGTTGGCAAAAGCAACACGGATCATAAAAGGTGTTAAAAAGGGCCTACCTGTCTATCTGATTAAATTGAATAAGCTAGATCAGAATCAAGAATCTAGGAAAGAACTCATGGTTAAAGGAATACACAGACGTATTTCCTGAAGATCTGACAGAACTTCCTCCTCAAAGGGAAGTCGACCACGAAATCAAACTTGTGCTAGGAGTTGCGCAAGTCGCAAAGAGGCCATATAAGATGTCCATTCTAGAAGCTATCGAACTGAAAGAGCAACTCAAGCAACTGTTAGAACAAGGCTACATCCATCCTAGCAGTTCACCATGGGGAGCTCCAGTGATGTTCCAAAAGAAGAAAGATGGAACGCTTCGTCTATGCATTGACTACAGAGGGTTGAATCAATCAACCATCAAAAATAAATATCCCATTCCAAGAATAGATGAATTACTTGACCGCCTTCAAGGAGCAAAGATCTTCTCTAAGATAGATCTCAGATCTGGATATTATCAGATAAGGATCAAGGAAGAAGATATCTTGACGACTGCATTTAGTACAAGGTATGGACACTTCGAATTCCTAGTGATGTCATTCGGGCTAACGAATGCTCCTGCTACCTTCAACAAGTTAATGCAGGATATCTTTAGGCCCTATCTTGATGAGTTCGTACTCGTCTTCTTTTACGATACCCTAGTCTACTCAAAATAGGAAAAGGATCATGAACCCCGAGCTTCGCATTGTTCTTGAAACAATGAGAGCACACAAGCTTTATGCCAAGAAGAAGAAGTGTGCATTTATCAAGTGATAGATTGAATATTTGGGATTCATTGTATCAATGAAAGGAATTTTAGTAGATGTAGCTAAGGTTAGAGACATTCTGGAATGGCCAACACCAACTTCTGTCAAAGAAATACATAGTTTTCTTGGGTTGACAGGATGATATAGGATTTTCATCAAAGATTTTGCTTTGATTGCAGCACCTCTAACTGATCTACTAAAGAAGCAATTGTATGGTCACCTGCCAAACAGACTAGCTTTGACAAACTAAAGCAAAGCTTAGTACCCCATCCTGAAACTTCCTGATCTTAGTAAGGAGTTTGAAGTGGTAATTGATGCTAACGCACTTGCTTTAGGATGTGTACTTATGCAAGAAGGTCATCCCGTAGCATATTCTTCAAGAAAATTGAAGAGCCATGAAAGGAATTATGCTATCCACGATTTGGAGCTGTTGATTGTCATCCATGCCCTCAAACTTTGGAGGCATTACTTGCTAGGTAACAAATTTTCCTTAGTGACGGACCACAAGAGTCTTAAATGGATCTTCGCCTAGAATGAGCCCAATATGAGGCAACGTCGATGGATCGAAGTGTTGGAAGAATATGATTTTGAAATCAAATATAGGCCTAGAAAAGAGAATGTAGTTGTCGATGCACTCAGTTCACAAGGCATTTCTAAACTCTCTTATTTTGCAAGATCCATCAACGGCAAGGTCTCCAGCCACAAAGGTATCAATGCCAAATAACCCGATTCTTGAGCTAGCAAAAGATGAGGCATATCATAACCCAATCTATCAGAAAATGCTAAGGGAAATCCCCATCAAGGATCAAGACCCAAAGCTAAAGACGAAGTATCAAGAATTCTCTATCAATAGTGGACTTGTCTACTTTAGGACAAGATTATGTATCCCTACAGGCCAAACTCTCAAGCGGAAGATATTCTGGGAAGCCCATGACTCCCCTTTCTCAGGACATCCTGGTTATGCCAAGACCCTTAATGCAGTCAGAAAGAGCTATTATTGGGAAAGGCTCAAGGGTGACGTTCTCAAATATGTCAGGAAATGTTTGTCTTGTCAACGCATTAAGGCAGAACATGTCAAAATGCTTGGGAAATTGCAACCACTTGATATCCCACAAATGAAATGGGAATTCATTAGTATGGACTTCATTGTTGGCCTACCCCAAGTTCAAGGAGGATACAACTCTATTATGGTTGTAGTAGATATGCTCACCAAGGTCGCACATCTCATCCCTGTCAAGACAAACTATAAAGCTTTAGACATCGCAAGATTATTCATCGAGGAAATATTCAAACTGCATGGTTACCCAGAAGAATCATTAGTGATCGTGACTCTCTATTCACATCACACTTCTGGAGGGTTATCTTTGAGGCTATTGGAACTCAACTCTATTTCGGTACAGCTTACCATCCCCAAACTAATGGTCAAACAAAACGAGTCAATCAAGTCATTGAAGATATGCTTAGGGCATACTGCTATCGCGAACCCAAAAATTGGATTTAATACTTACCGCTGGTTGAGTTTGCCTACAATGCTTCTTATCAACAAAGTATTTAGATGACCCCTTTCCAAGCATTGTATGGGCATGATTATCGTACCCCTTTGAACTTCTCAGACCCATCTTTGAGGGTAAAGGCTTTAAGACAGATGCTGGAAGACATGGACGATCAAATCAAATCAATAAGACAAGACATTCAAGCTGCCAAGGATAGACAGAAGGCTTACGTTGACTTGAAACGGCAAGACAGATCCTTCATCGAAGGTGATATGGTCTTCATCTGTGTACACCCTAAAAAGAGTTCACTGTCCTTCGAGGAGTACAAGAAGCTAAGTCCAAGGTATTGTGGACCTTATAAGATCACTAAGTGCCTAGGGTCTAATGCTTACAGACTACAGCTGCCCGCAATCCTAAAGATTCATAATGTATTCCACGTTAGCCTATTGAAAAAGTATCTACCTAATCTGAATCATGTACTTAATGACCAGCAAATTGTAATGCCTAGCCAAGGAGTCCTTGAGCTATGGCCTGATAGAATCCTGGATGTTAGGGAGAGGCATTTGAGGTCAAGGACCTTGAGAGAATACCTTATCTAATGGAAATATTATTCTGAAGAGGATGCCACCTGGATAGATGAAGATACTTTCAATCAACAATACCCCCAGGTCTTCTCGAGATGAGGACATCTCGATTCCTCTAAGGGGGAGAGGATGTAATATACCCCCCCCCCCCTTTTTTTTAAATTTAATTTTAAAGAAAAAAAATTTATCCCTCTCTCTCCCTGCCGACAACACGTTGAGGAGAGAGAGAGAGGGAGTGAACTAGTGTTAAGGGGGGCATGCAGCCCCTCAGGTGGGAGGGGTGGCAACTGTCTCCCCCCCACCTCCACCATATAAGATAGACTCCCCCCTCCTCCCTGGTGTCGAACCGTAGGTCCTCCCCCCCCTCATGCTTTGCCACCTCCGCCCCCTCCGTTGCAACAATAGCAACACCCCCTAGGGCTTCCGTTAGAACCCCCCCCCCCCCCCTCTCCAGCTCGTCAAGCGGAACCCCCCCCCCCCCCCCCTCCAGCTTTGTGGCAGGCAGTAGCACCCTCCCCTACCCCGTG
This sequence comes from Lygodium microphyllum, assembly GCF_053477565.2. Classification (NCBI taxonomy): domain Eukaryota; kingdom Viridiplantae; phylum Streptophyta; class Polypodiopsida; order Schizaeales; family Lygodiaceae; genus Lygodium; species Lygodium microphyllum. Next base: position 142,623,858 of record NC_141145.1, read on the forward strand.
AACAGCGCCCTTGGCCGTGAGAGAAGAGAAGAAGAATAAGAAGAGGAAGGAGGGAGAGAGGGAAGGAGAAGGAGAGAAGAAGAAGAGGAAGAGGAAGAAGGAGGGAGAGAGGGAAGGAGAAGAAGAGAAAAAGAAGAAGAAGAGGAAGAAGAGAGAGCAAGAAAAAGAGAAGGAGAGGGTGAGAGACAAGGAGAAGAAGAAGAGAAGAAGAGGAAGAAGAGGAAGAAGAGAGAGAGAGAGAAGATAAGGAGAGGGAGAGAGAGAAGGAGAAGAAGAAGAGAAGAAGAAGAAGAAGAGGGAGAGAGAGAGTAGGAGAAGGAGAGAAGAAAAGAAGAAGAAGAGGGAGAGAGGGAGAAGCGGAGAAGAAGAAGAGAGAGAGAGAGTGAGTGAGAGAGTGAGTGAGAGAGTGAGTGAGAGAGAGCGAGAGAGGGAGAAGGAGAAGAGGAGAAGAAGAAGAAGAAGAAGAATAAGAAGAGAGAGAGAGAGAGAGAGAGAGAGAGAGAGAGAGAGAGAGAGAGAGAGAGTTGGTGAGTGGAGGAGGTGTTGAGGGTTGTGTTTGAGGAGCCGTGTTCGAGGAGCCACTTTTCAAGCCACCCTCTCATCGGCGAAGGTCACCTTACTCTCGACCTTTCCTTTCCCAAGCCTGTCATCTTGAAGGCCTGTTAAGGTCAAGACTATCCAAATTCCACGTGGTAAATGGCTCCCAAAAAGAGAGTTGCGGGAAGTGTAAGTGCCAGAGCTACCAATGGTACTAGTAATGCGAGAGAGGCAAGCGGAGTGACCAACGCAACAAATGCCCCTACGATCACGAATCAAACCCATGTCCTTTTGATATTCTAGGCTTTATAATTAATTTTGGTCAAGCATATTCTGTATTATTTCAAGAAGAAGAAATAAAGGGGTAGTTACATGCATGGAACAAGAACGAGCCTTAGGATTTTTTTACTCAAAGTGATAGGTAGCTTGCATGAAATGGTAGAGCATGGAGTTCGCATAAGTTTATATGCATAGAATGATAGCTTTTACACACATAGAATGATAAGGTTTTCACATTATTTCACATAAAATAATAGTTTCTAAACCAGTTCTGTGCATGAATAGTCATCTAGAATTCATGCTTTGCAATCGTGATTAAATTAAACACATGGAATGTTAGTTTCCGTTCATAGGATGCAATTGCACCGATGGATAGAAACCTAGACTTTCATATACACAAGTCACATGAGATTCGGTGCATTAGGATTAAGTATTCGTTGCCAGGTATGAAGAGAGTTAAAGGTCATTTAGGATGTAATAATATACTAAATGCACCATGTGCATGATAGGTAAGTTTGATTGGAAAATTCTACATAGTACCACACTAAGAGGGATGGAAGGGACGCATGCATCTAGACTGTATCCTGAAGGCCTAGATGAAGAGTCTTGCATTGCCAAGTGTGTTAATTAAACTTGGTTGGAGGGAGATGAGTAAAGAACTGGAAGAATAAAAGACCCTTGGTTGGGTTACGAATAAGGCACGTCTGTTGCCTTGGTTGACCAGTTAATGCTTTGAGTTAGGGTTAAGGTACCATAAGGTAAAACCCAAGGGGAAGAGCAAGTCAAAATAAGTTAACTTACCAAGAACATTTGCTTGCATGATCTTTTTTGAGATTATTGGGATCTCGCGAAGTCACAAACCATCCAGAATCGGATATTGGGAGCATCCGGGAAAAAGGAGTCACACCTTAGGAGTTGGTCGTACAAACAGCCTACACTTAGATACATTATTTGAACTCCTTTGCTCAAGGAACTAATTCAAGGAAAAACACTTAATGCTTCAGGTTAAAAGCCTGGAGGGAGAGGCAGGAACAGTTACCTCCGATTGTCTGCTGGCCCTATCCAAGGGGGTTGTTAGCCGCGCCGAATATATGGACCTAACCCGCCACGAGGTCTCTCCATGGATGCTGCTTGGAGTGGGAGGACGCTTGGGTGCTAGGAGAGGCTCTGGCTATAAATTCCTTGCCTCCAGATCCCACACGAGGCCAACGTGACTCAAGATGGAATCTCGAGGCCCGTGTACTAGTCTATGGGCGGAACTTGGAGCAGCAATCCTATAGATTGCTGGGATAGCCTTCGGGCATGATATTTGATGTACTCCGAGGTTATGATAAATAAAGATCAGATATTTGAAAAAAAAGAAACTTGCTTGACATTTTTTTTGTGTCAGTGCCTAAGTTACGTGAAGGAACCAATGATTAAATTGATTAATTAAGGAATCTACTTTTGCATGTCAAAAGTAATGCGGTAGGTAATTAGATAACTAAGCAAACCGAGGAAAGTGCGGTGGACGTGACTTGGGTCCGTCCTACGGAAGGGTGGTCCCGGTTAGCTAGGAACTTTTCTCAAAAGACGAGATAATAAGACTATGAAGACCTAGCATCAGTAGAGTTAGAATCCCGATTTATGTTGTTTTAGGGAAAAGGAATGGGACTATGCCTTATGGCAGAGAGGTTGAGCTTCACATCCCTCTCGTTTCCCATTCTCCATGAACCAAGTGCAGTATAAATCTGCTTCGACTTTGTTGTTCCTACGCAAAGTGGTTCATCTGGAGCTCGACGCTAGCTACTTCCTAGAGACCTTGCTGATAGGAAAGGAACCTTGACTTCAGGTCGATCCTAAGTGGGAACGGCTGGACACTTCCGCTCAGGGCAGACTCGGGAAGACCTAGATCGCAAACCCTATGACATTCCTTGCGAGTGCCATGTGGAGCTTTCTTGACCCTCTTCCCGATGGGCTGCTAAGACGTGTCCCACAAGCAGATGACCGGACACGTTACATGTTCTTTCTTGGATTTTTCAACGCACTCCATATCCGGATATAATTTCCAAGCAAACAAGTGTGGAGAAGCTCTATGTGGAAGGAGTCAGAGAATTCAACATTAATTGATACTTGGGCAGTAATATCAAGACTCTAAAGTGTATGCTCAATTGTGACCACTAAGGCATCAACATCATTGCCTTATCTATTTTACATGAAAACAAATAATTCTCCTGAAGTCATAGATAATGTTGCATGGAAGGGAGGATCACTGGCTTGCAATAGAAAGGCACTAGCGTCTTGATGAGAATTGGAAATTTATATTTTTAATTAACATTGAGAATGTCATGTTTACAATTTTCATTGTCTCATGCGCATATTTGACAAGTTATTGAAGTTGCATGTCAATTATGTATACACAATTGAAGCCTCCCTCCAAACGTAAAGTAGCTATTGGAGGAAGTCGAAGAGCTATTAAATTCATTAGATGTATATGGAGGTAAGGTAAAGATCAAAAAGGACTAAAAAACATGAGGCCTAACCTATGACATAGCACAAAAAAGATCAACGAGTGGAATCAAGGTAAAGATATTCCTAAGCCATCAAAGTTGAAGTGGAAGCTATGGTAAGATTTATGCAAATGCAATACAGATTTGGAAAGAGACCCTAGTCTTAAGAATACCCGAGCATTCTTTTGATAAGCTAGTGTTGTGTACAATGTTAAAACCATCAAAAAATCATTCCACTCAAGTTTAATTTCATGTAGTGGTCAATGATTTTATAAAAGCTAGTTATCAATGCATGGGGAGAAACCAACATCACCCACTACATGGTACACCTTCAACTCTACTACTTGCATGTTCTTTAATATTTAGATATGTTGATGCTCCAAATTTAATATCAATGCTCCATACCTTTGTAGCACATTTTATATGCTCATGGATCATATTTTTTGGAGAAATATGGGTCTTTGGAAATGTGGAGCATCCAAGATATGAAAAAGTCACATTATTGGGCTCGTGATGCATATTTCAAGAACACCTGTTTGTCATGGAGGTGGTTGCATCAAGAAAATCTATCTTGCAAAAATGTTCGATTGGTTTTATAGATGCATCTTCGATCTCTCTGTCACATTGGCGAATGATAAGGCGACCACATTAGCTAAATCTCTTGGGGAACAAATCCATGCACGTAATAAGAAAAAGTGGCACATTTGTAGTGAATACACATGTTACATTACGCATGATAAGGTGAAGAGTTCATTTCTTATTTCATACTTCATTGTTGTCTTCTCTTTTTCACTTCTAATCCACCTCATGGCCCACACCAAGCAAATTGTGTGACAGCATCTATTATATCAAGCTAAGGCTGAGGATAAGTTTTCACTTCTCCACCATGGCAAGGCAAAGAGATTCCCAATTTCACCTTATGGGATGGCTCTAATAGCTACACAACCTCGTTATCTCTATGTCCTTTCTCCCCCCCCTTTGGGTCCGTCCAAAGGCTCCAAGTCCCTCTCTCAATCGACCTTGGAGTCTTTGAAAAGATATCATGAGCAATAATATTCTTTCGGAGAGAAAGAAGCAAGCAAGGATGTGAAAGTTGGTAGCAATGAGCCAAAGAACAATGAGGGTGATGCCTCTATGAATGAGGAAAATGGAAACAATGATGATGAGGGAAACATTGATGATAACATCAATAGGCCCCAAGATAGGATAAAATAGCTAGAGACTAGTGGAAATGCAACTGAGGGGCACTCAACAAGTGGTAAGGGCCCCATGCGATGCCCCAAGCTTTAACAAAAGCAAGCCAAACAACTTCCTCATTCTCCTCCAATACCCCTCCTTTCCACTCCAAAACCAACCCTTACCGAGCAACCCCCACATGAGCTCCAACCCCAAGCCTAATAAGCACAAGGACAACAACCACAATGAGACCCAATGAGACAAGACCCAAGGCAAAGGATAAAGCAAAGAAAGAACTATCACCTAGCAACTCTTAGGGATATCTACAAGTACTAGAAGAGCACAAATCTACTAATTAGGAAAGTGGCATTTGCACGCTTATTAGTGAAGAAAATCCTTCACTCTTATGTATATTAATTTCACATGCAAGGGATGTGATGGAGGCTATCCACGAAGTTGCAAAAGTGTACCTTGTTGCCCTTTTTGAAGACCCATATCTTTATGCAATTCATGTCAAGAAAGTGACCATCATGTAGAGAGACATGCAGTTAGCTAGACAGATAAGCAAGGAGAGAGATTAGAGCTACCAAGGGCCTACAATTTTTCTAACACATTGCAATGCAATGTACTTTGTGAACTTTGACATGTAATGAAAAACCTTTACTTTTTATTATGCCTCAAAAGGTCTCATATCATATTTGTGCATGACGGCATAATGATTAAATTTGCAACATGAATTGAAAACTCAAAAATTAAGTAGAACAAGAAATTAATTATTGAGCCAATGATCTAGTTAACATTTCTGCTTTGCTGAATGATAAGTTAGTATGTATCATATAAGCAACAAAGTACAATGAAATTTTTGAAAATTTTGTGGTTTGATAGGCCGATCAACTTAGTTTGGCCCAAAATGAACAAAAATGCCATCAGAAATTTGATTTGAGCTCTCCATGAAGCCTTAGATGCTAGGGCCTATGAATGGGCTACGATACATGAATGGGCACTACCCATTCAAAAATGCTAACAAAAATTTGATTTGAGCTATCCAGGAAGCCCTACACACTAGCATCGTAGCCCATTTACATGCTGTAGCATCCAGGAATGAATGGGCAATGCCCATTCATGTGTCAAAGCCCATTCATGCTCCGTAGTGTCCAAGGCTTCTTGGACATCTCAAATCAAAATTTTTATGGCATTTTTGTTCATTTTTTACCAAAACTAATCGATTGACCTATCGAATCACGAATTTTTATTGATAAATTTTTAATTGTATTTTTGTGCATCTGTCGTACTTTGAAAATATGCACACCTATATCATATAATATCGGTTTGTAAAATCCTTCAATCTTATCGCAATTGAATGCTAAAAAAATAGGCAATAATCTTGAGAGATAGATTTCAATAAAAATATATTTGTATTACAGTGCAAAGTACAAAGGGCTTTTCCTTTACATGACTATACTTAGAATCCTAGAGCTCAGTACAAGTTTCAAGCCATCTTCAAGTGCTTGATTTTCTCATGGGCATGCTTCCATCTCTTCTTAGCTTCTAGCAACAACCCTACATTGATGCTCTCCTACATGGTGGCCTAGCTAGCTCTTATGGCTTTGCCAATCCCCACAGCTTGTAGCATCCTTCCACACAAACATGTACCAAATACATGCTTCATTAACTCCTTCTTAACAAGAATGATCTTGTGTGCATTTGAGGTGATGGTGATTGCACATAGCACTTTTGATAGGGCCTTGAAGGTAGAGATATGTGAGCCCATCCGTCTAGGATAGAGGTGGCATGGACAATGGCTATGTCAGCAATGGGGATCTTGCAATTGTAGTGCCCTATGGAGGCATCCTTCCCGAATGCTCCCGACCCTACTCCCGACCCTTCTAGCGACTTGCAAAATCATTGATGTCAAGCACAGCCTACATTGACATGAAATTAGCTCAAAATAGTATATATAGTAAAATAAAGTCTCTAGACAAATTATTGATACACTTGCTTCTTTCTCAACATCGACAGAAACCTCTAAGGGTTTAGTCAAGTCCACACTTGACTTGGACTCGTCGATCGGGGGGACTTGCTCCTCTTCTAAGGGCACCTATCCTACAAGCAATCTAGCATGTACTACCTTAAACTCTTGGGTGCCAATCGTGGCATCTCCAAGAGCTATGTGTGTGTCATCTATGTCTTCTAACTTCAAGTTGTTGTACTCCACAAGTAGATTATCAAACATGAAGGGGAAGTCATTGGCAATTGTCAACATCAACAATGCCTCATCTTCCCTCACTCCAAAAAATTTCTCCACATCATAAAGAAACAAAAATTATTTGTCATCGATGAAGACTTTGCCCATGCTATCTATGCAACAGACTACATCGATGATAGAGGGCCAGCCTCCTCCTCACCTGACCCACCTCTTAAGGTGGTATCCATAGCAATTATAGCTCTATCAACCATAAGGTCTAGAGCTTTTGCCTCTTCTATAGATGTTACTTCCTCTCCAACATTTTCTATTGGTGAAGGCTTTGGATCTAAGACATGCTTTAGTAAGCCTTCCACATGCTCTTCAACATCCACTATGCAAGTGGGTCCTCGCCTTCATTGAGAAACAAAACGAAAGTGGAAATCCATGAGAGGTAGTCAATGCTATGCAGATCAAAGCCATATTCCCTAGCTTGCCGAGGAGTGAAGTGCTTGAAGTGGGCAAGGGTGAGATTTGCACAAAAATGACCTAGTTATTTTCAAAATGCCTTCGTGCTATTGATATACTTCAAGAGATTGCATAGCATCCATTCCTTGTCAAAATCCTAGAACCCATTCCTTGTCACAATCCTAGAACATGATGGTATATTCTTGAGAGTATGTATTCATGTACTCAATAGGGTATTGCAAGCTTAGACCATACCACAACACCGCATCATAGTACTTAATTTTGGGATAAAAGATCTTCCCCCCGCTAAATTCCATGCCTTGAAAGAATTGCATGAAGCTATTAAGAGTGTGATACATGGTAGAAGAAGGGGTGAAGAAGGTAAGTGCAAGGGTGCTTTTGGGAGAGAAGAAGTGGTTGGAGAGTTGGAAAATGAAAATGAGACAAGTGATTAGTTTTTATAGGCCATACACCTAGAGTTTTTTTTTTAATCCATTAAATTCTAGTAATACAATTTTGAAAATTTTAAAAATCATAAAATAATATAAAACATAAAATATTAGAGAATCTAAAATATTTATAAAGTATTAAAAAATAAAATCCCATGATCTATTAATCACTAATTTCTAATACATCATTTTGTACATAGATTTTGACTTGTTGCAAAGCATTCAATAGCATATATCTTCTCCATTCTTTTGTTCATCTAAAAGAAAAAAATAAAATAAAATTCAAACTACTATATTTCAACCAAAACAAAAAAATTCCAGTATTAAACAAACTCGCCTCTCTACAACCAATACAAAAGTTGAGACTCTCCATATGAATGCTTCCCCCCATCAAGACTAGATGCTCCTACATATTTAAAAGACTCTAATTATCACTCACTGTAATTCATTCGATCATTCCACCTAGGATATGAGTTTTAATATCAAATGCTTGTCCCATGTCTTCAGTGGACTCCAAGGGAATCCATTAGCTTGCTTTCTTCATCCAACGTCAATTGATAGAAACCCATGTACAAGGATGAACATGCAATCAAGTAATGAAATGTAACATTAGAGACCACCACTCTGCACAAAAAGATGTCACCTTTGTGCACCCCATCCACCTCATTTCATCCTTCTTCAAAATTGGAATTAAAAAAGTCCTCTATTATGTTTTTACAAATGAACATGGAGGGATATTGATGCGCATTAGTGCTTTTGAAGATATATGCAAAAATATGAATCGGTACCATGAAAGACCCATTGATCTTGAAGCTCTCCCAAATCTCAACAAGATCTGAATGTTATGTGTATGATCTTCATTTTTAATATCTAAAGCGTCCACTCATTCAAAATGGGCCATTCGAAGGAAAAACTTGTCAAGTAGTCCTAGGAGGTAGCCTCAAGTTCTGTCACACAACCATATACATGTTGAACTGATGCAACAAGACCACCACCTCAATCCTCCTGAACCCCAAGCACTATGTGCTTCCAATTATTTTGTAGTACACTATGCCGACGAACTTGATGATGTCATATTACTTAAGGTTGCAAGCCATGAATCCTTCTTGAACAATGCTCCTTCCCATTTGCTATGTTCATCCTTTGTATTGAGTATATAGATAGCAAAAAATATGGAATCTTGGAATCACCTTTGTTGAAATGTAGATGCCATTGGAACGATAATGAAGTAAGGAGGGTTATGTGGCTATAGCTGTGTGAGCATAGAGAGATGAGAAATTTTGTGAAATGAAATAAATAAAGTTACCATGGAAGAAAAAGAAGTTGGGTGTTGGGTGGCTATGATTGGGAGAATATGGGAGCTCTATGGCTATGGCTATACTCAAAAGAAATAGAGAGTCCAGGTGCTATGTGGCTATGGCTGGGAGAAGCTAGGGGCTCTTTGGCTATAGATGTGTGGATAGAAAGATGAGAAGTGGAGATAAGAGAATAACCATGGAAGAAGGACAGAAAAGTTGGGTATTGTGTAGCTATGGCTGAGAGAAGTTGGTGCTATTTAGCTATGGTTGAGAAAAGTTGGGAACAAAGAAAGCTAAGAAGATTTACGGAATGGAGGTAAGAGAATGACCAAACTAAAAGCATGTCTTGCAAAAAGATACCAAAAATTTGTTTTTTTTTTTACTATATATGTTATAAGAAGAGGTTTTGGGGGAGGGGATGCACTTTTTGAGGGGGAGAGGGAAACTTTTAAAATTTTGGATCACCTTTTTGGATACCCAATGGGACCCATCAGACATAGGGAATGCATTTCTAGAGTGGTGGAGGAAAATTTTAAGGGGAAAGAATGCATTTTTAAAGGGGGGAGGGAAAATTTTCAAATTTTGGATCACCTTTTTGGACACCCAATGGGACCCACTTGACATGGGGTGGTAAAAGGGGAGGGGGGGGGGGGGGGGGGGGCGAGGGAGGGAGGGAGGGAGGGAGGGAGGGAGGGAGGGAGGGAGGGAAGGAAGGAAGGGGGCATAGGGGGACAAGCCTATAAGTGGTAGGGACAAGGGAAATAAGGGAGTGGATAAAATGTGCACACCACCCCCTCTCCTATTGGTCCACCTCAAATCTATTATTATTAGGAGAGTCATTAACTCTTAAGCTAAAAGACCCTTTTTGAGTCCATATTCCCCCTAATATTTCATGCTAGTTAGCTGAAACCATTTTATGGTACTCAAGTGAAAATACTTGATGAGTTGCCTCCTATGAATGAAGAAGGTCTTATTTAATACATCCCCCAGGAGATCATAAGCCAACATGAGAAAAAGCTTCGCTCTCGTTCTATCACTTGAGTATTTGATCAATGGAGAGTTTTTCCACTTAAGAAAGCTCTATGGAGACTAGAATCTATATTAGATGAGTTTCTTTACTTACAAGATGCATTAATGAGATTGAGCTATACTCAACAATGAAGCCAGTTATGGTGCAAACATGGCATAGATAGCAGTCTATTTTAGAATTTTTTTATTCTTCCTAATTTTCAAAAAATATGCCACCTACATACATCGAAGCACTTTTCAATAGCTATGTTTTGACATGTGGCATGCTTCATTTGGATAATCTTATCAAAAGTTATGGTAGTTTTTGTTCAACAAGGCCTATTCTTATAGAAAACTCAAATTTCTTTTTGAAGACATCTGGATTATATATATGGCAAAGACTTTCCTTTATGTCTTTATTTTCATCAATAAACCTCAATTTTTTCATTCATTTCCCATCATTTATATAGTTGAAAACAAAGTAGGGAAGATATATATTTTAGTGAGAGAATATTGATGATACCTTGTTACATTGACGTAGGTATAAAAGGTGTGAGATATATAATTTTTAACAATTTTTTATAATACTGCAATTATTATCTCTCAATCTCACCTTCTTGTTCCCAACTTTCATGACTTGTGTCTCTTCTTTCCTATCTTTCTAGTATTTCTCTCTCCTCTTTTCTCTATCTTCTACTCTCCTTTCTCTCACTTCTTAGCCCCGACATAGGACCTAGTGCTAGAGAGGGGGAGTATATAAAGTTATGGGAGTTACATTGCCATTATCATTTTTGCCATTAATCAAAATGATCTTGTTGAGGATTCCTTCTCTTAGACCTCCCACCATCGTAAGGGGTAAGTACCTTGCACCATCATTACAAGGGGTGTGTGCCTTGCTACTTGTTACATTTTTACCTTCCATGAAATCAAAGATTACATCTATGGTTGCTTTGATCATGGCTTATTCATATTTCTTGTTTCTTTTATATGTTTTCTTAAGTTTGAGCAACTAGCTATTTTACATTGATATCAAAGTATGGATTTGGTCTTGTTAGATTGTCAATTTCATATCTACATCTATTCACAATCAATTGAGGGGATGGTATTGCAATTAGATTTTGGTTGCAAGGTGTGATCACATCATATATGTAGTTAGACAAGCTTTATTAGTTTTAGTCCATGCCATTTTGGTGACCATTGACATGGATATGGAAGAAATGGCGGTCAAGATGCTAATTTAGTAGGTCATGACCCCATTGGAGACCAATATTTGGAGCAAATTGGATGAAGTTCTACTCAAAGAGATTGTGAGAAGGATGTAACCAAGGTTACTTTTTAGGAAAACCCTTAGTTTCCTCTTCTTTCTCAAGTTTCTTAAAGCCTCTTTTACTCCTATGGATCTTTAGAGCTCATGCCTCCTTGCCATGACTTCTTCTTGAGCAAAAGCTCACATATCCTTCTTCCTTACCTTATTTCCAAGCTGATTGAGTAGTCATATGACTAGTTTTCACCAGACATGGCCTACTGTATACCCAAAAATTGCACCATCTTCCTATTCTAAAGCTTTAGATTACCACCACTATTGTTGATTACCAAGTGTTGATCATTGGTCATCAAAAGCTTCATCAAGGTTGTTACTAGTAAGGGGAATGCATTGTTGAAGGTACATACTTGAGCAAGGGAGATTTGTATTCAGTTCATGGTCATCATGACACTGGAAACAGACTATTACTTCATAAAGCTTGCATCAACCTTAGATAAGCTTCCTATTCTTGCTCTCAACCCTTTTCATTGAAACATTGGACAATATTTCAACCACTCCTTGTATATTTTTTATGCTCCAAAACCTTGCCATGGAGTATATGGACAACAAGTAATCTCTTGATTAAATCTTGGAAAATCTCAAGGGGCTTTTACTCAATCTTTTCCTAGACACTCTCTAATCATCAACATGCATCACTGATGCAAGATTGAAGTAAAATCATTCAACAATTGGAAGATTACTCCCATTTTCTTGATGACAAAACAAGGCAACATGAATCTCATTTTAAAAAAATTGTCCAATCTTGCTTAAAGTCCCAAGGGACTTTTGGTCTTAACTCATTCCAGGGATTGAATCCTTCATCATATCTCAAGGATCAACCAAGATTTCATAAATTTCTTCAAAATTTGAAGGGATTTTATCTCCCTTGACAACCATCATAGTAAGGAATCAAATCTTTGCAAAACCTTGAATCATTGTGCTCCTAATCATGGGACTTTTGTGTTAAGTCGCTTTAGGGCATAAAAGGAGGTTCATCCCATTAAATCTTGGTCAACATTGTTGATTTATGGAAGAATCTTATGTCATTTTATACTCTTGAACATGGATAGAAAGCATTCAACAAGAACTACTTCAAGCTTTCAATATGTCTTCAACAACAAAGCTTATATCAAAGGATCGGAGGTTACAACAACCCTTTTTGAAGGATCGTATCAAGGGATTCAACATTCTATCAATGGAATTGATTAGCATTGATCATTTACATCAAGAGGCATTTAATAACCAGTAATTGATCAAAAGGGATTTCTATGACCAAGGAGGGGATAAGTAATTTCAACCTTAGCAACTACCATCATCGAATATCAAGGTATCACTAAGTTATATGCTTTATTACACTGAGTCTTAAACTAGTCATCATATTCTTCACCTCCTTACTAGCTACCTATATCATGTGGCGGACCCACTTCTTGGTCAACGACCACATTATGTCATTGTCCATGCTATAAACATATTCCAAAATTGGACATTGAATTTTCATCTTCATCATATGCATTTTTAGAATGAGATACATCATCACTAGTTTATCCCATCTTGCTATAAGAAGACACTCTTGCTATAAATGTTTAGTTGAACACAATTTTAACATTAGAGAAAAGCTTTTATACTTTCAATCAAGTGCCTCAAGCCTACCATGTCAAGGAATTTGATGGTATCCCTTATATTATTCACCTCCTTGTTGCTTAGCCACATCATGTGGCTTAGAAGGTCCCGTTTCTTAGTCAATAACCACATTATCTTCTTAATGTCCAAGTTGTAAGCACATTCCAAGATTAGCCATTGTGGCTTTGTCAAGGAATTTGATGGTATCCCTTATATTCTTCACCTCCTTGTTGCTTAGCCACATCATGTGGCTTAGAAGGTCCCGTTTCTTAGTCAATAACCACATTATCTTCTTAATGTCCAAGTTGTAAGCACATTCCAAGATTAGGCATTGTGGCTTTCTCTTCATTATGTGCATTTTTAGAATGAGATACATCATCACTAGTTGATCTCGTCTCACTATAAGAAGACATTCTTATTGTAAATGCTCATTTAAACACACTTTCAGCAATAGAGTAAAGCTTATGACTTTCAATTAGGAGCCTCAAGCCCATCAAGTCAAGGGAATTGACCGTATCCCAATAATGGAACTATGATATGGCATTTCTCCTCGGAGAGGATGATAATAAGTTGATTAATCAATGACTACAATGAGTAATTAAAGCATATAAATTGAAATGCATACTTTAGCACTTAATCTTGGAAAAGAGACAACTTGTTGACTCCAAAAATTGGTGCCCCTCATGGTGTTTCTTTACCTGTTATTGCAAATGAATGGAGTACACTAAGATTCTTCAATCTCCTCTGCTAATGAAAGTGCCTCTTGTTGTCATAAATTACCAATAAACCTTCAAACAAATTTACCCCTTGGTTTGCTCAAGGATTGGCCTTCAATTCTGCTCCTTGGTGGGTGACAAATTCATCCTCAAATGTTTGTTAGCTAAATGGCTACTTAACTCTCTTGAAATTCAAGTCTCCGTCAATTTCTAAGCATACTTCCTAAGGTAGTCGTTAGATCCATCAAAACCTCCACATCCAATGGATGAATTTGGAAGAAATTGCTTAGGAAGTATGAAAATAGATTGGAGGATAATAGAGAATGATGAGGAAAGAGAAAATTTTAACTTTCAATGCAAGAAAATTAAAAAAAATCAATTGCTACCCTACATAGACAGCCATGAAAGCTGTCTCCACATATGAAATACACCAAATAAATTATTGCTTGGTTGTAATAACTCTCAAATTATTGTCCTCTCCTACTTTAGTCTCTTTTGGGCAAGCCACTAACTCCTCAAGGGTCTCTTGTTGGCTAGCTATGGCTTGTCTGTTGCAACAAGAAGTGTACCTCTGTGTATGTGTGTATGTATGTGTGTGTGTGTGGGTTAAAATGATCCTTCCACAATCTTCTTTCCACTTGCATTGGTAAGTTTTACCAAGTGGCAACCTTCCAAATCCAATTTCCAACATTCACCTTCTTTATTAAGTTAATTTTTAGAATGCATTTCGTGCTCAGAAAATTAATTTGTCTAGGCCAATTTAAGTAATCATAAGCATTCATTTAGCCTCACAGTTGACATTAATTAATTAATCAACAACAATTCCCTAGTACCACCTTCCACTATCTTCTTTTCACTTGCATTAGCAAGTTTTACCAAGTTGCAACCTTCCATATCTAATTTTCAACATTATCCTCCTTTATTAATTAATTTTTAAAATGCATTTCTTACTCAAAATTTTAGTTTCACTAACCAACAATCAAATTGACTATACCAATTTAAGTAAACTGGCATTAATTAATTAATCAACAGCAATTCCCTAGTGCCACCATTACCACTTATGACTAATTAAATGTTCTAGGCTAAATTCTAACACTAAGTACCACATAGCACCTATCATGTATAACTTGTAACAACTTTTCCCTTTGGCACCATTTGACATCTTGGGATCCTAGGTCCCATGTTGTGAAATAACTAACATGCACCTCATGTATTTGCAATTAGATTGACTCTTTAACCAAGTGCTAAGCAAAGCATCAAAATTTCACATCCTCATGTCAATATCCATAGAGGTTGCAAAAAGCATAGCCAAGTCTATGCACCATGACAAGCATTAGTGAGTCTTTCGATGAGTGTAAGGCCACCAATGTCAATACCTATATAGATGTCATGAAGCATAGCTAAGTCTATAAGGCCCTTCAAAAGACTCTTAAGTAAGAGGAGCATGTAAAGCCCTTGCAAAAGCTTTGTCAAGGAAGAGTATAAGGTTCCCGTCTTTAGCTGTAAATATGTATATATATACATTTGCTCATTAGGAAACAAAAAACTAGTCGAAGGGAGTCAAGAGGTGGTGGCGTGATCTTTGGAATCTAGTTGAAGTGGGCTTTCTCAATGATCATATGATGGAAGAGCTAAAACGATGATATGCTTCGACCAGCAAGGAAGAAGAATGGGTACTGAATGCGATGCAGAAGACGAAGGATCACGCAAGGAGACAGATATGTTGTACGTGTCTCCCCCTATGCCTCGGAAATCATCGAAGATACGAGTGCCAGAACATGAGAATGATTCCGAACGTTAGGATTATGATAATCATGTGATTCGATTCCAGGGGCAACAAGTCTATTACCGAGTAGTATTTCAGTGCTTGCCAAGCTGAGATATGAAATATCTTGTAGTGATGAGTGGAAGTCCATTCGGGTTGCTCATAATCCTACATGCAAGACTCTCTTCTCTGTTTAGTGGTGGTTCAAGATTTTTTGCTAGTCACGCTTCATGGTAGTGAATTATATTTCTGAGCATTTTGGTCAATTGAGGATAATGTAAAACGTCATACACGTACTGTTACGACGTCTCCCTCTCAAAGGTTTGGCCCTGCTCTTGCAACCCCTTGTTTTTTTTGCACATGCACCCTCACCCGTAATTCACCAGCATTATTATGATGACATTAGTGAAGTTGGCCATATACTCGTTCCTTCTGATCATTTGGTGCATTGCCCCCCGCTTCCAATTCCAGTTACACAATCATTTGATCACAAATTGTTTCAGTGCATCTTCACAACCATCTCGATCATTCATTGCACAATGATTATACCCTTTACATCCAACCAATGGTGTGTAAGCCAAGAGATTACAAAGTCATATTACCAGAACATCGCCCCAGCAGTAAGGCGATGTTAGAAGGAACCACTTCTTGTGCTGTTTATGTTTGGCACAAGGGAACACAGCTATTTACGTGAATAACAGCGAAATTCTAGGACACGTGTGAGGCATTCTTCCATTGAGTTCCAGGAGAGAGGGGCCAGGGCCATATTCATCTGAAACCAAGAACAAGCACATGCTCCGTCCAGAGGCAGGGATCCAGTTGCAAAAGCCAAAAGCCCAGTCCAGTCAGCTGACTTTATCAAATGGACATTTCTGCACTGCAAACATGGCTACCCCCTAGCATCATCCAACATATCTTCCTCAAACTGGCAGGACATGCTATTGCCAAGACTGCAGGAGCAGAATGACATACGCAATGAGTAATACGTGACTGCAAACATTTCTGCGGTGAGGAGCCTGGCCTGATTCACACAGGAAAACCAAAAACATCATTCCCTGTTAAATCTTACAGAAAATCTCAAGAAGTTTAAACCAAAAGAAATCCACACATTGTCAAGAAATTTGAGTCTCGTATAAACTGGCCAAATGGGAAGCCATGACAGGAAAGGCCTTCATAACCACTGTATATGGTCATGCACGGCTAATCACTAATTTATTGTATGTTGATCTAACCATGTACCAGCAATGTCCGAGGGGAGTTGCGTGCTGTCCCTTGATATGAAAAAGGGGATCAGGCGCATGAGATTGAGGCACAAATCAAGATCAGGTGACATGTGCAATATACACAGACAAGAAGATATCACCTACCTACTTTGGCTGTAGTATTCATCCCAAACCCATACGGAAAGAGAGGATCATAATGTCTGTCATCAACAGTCATCGGAAGTTGATCTGCAGTCTTGAACCATGTCCGGGATAATCTCCCTTGAAATGCATAGTCCCCAAACAGCACATCTGCAATACCCTGGCCCTCTGTGCCAGGCAGCCATGCTGCAACAAATGCATCCATCAGCGATAAATAGGGCTCAACTACCAGAGGCCGCCCTGAGATTAACACCACCACACATTTGACAGTGTTGCACACATTTTGAATAGTCTGTACACCTTCATCTGGTATAACGAGTTGCCTGTCATCACCCAGAAACTCTGCATATGGCATCTCTCCCACCACCACCACAGCGTAAGAGAAGTCCTGATCCTTGGCAAAATTTGCATCTGGACTTTGTTGATACACCACTTCTGTTGAAGTACTGACTATGCTTTTGATAGCTTCAAGAATAGTTATCCCTGCAATACAAGGGGCACTTGTTTGTAAAGACTCTCTATACCAAGTGCAAAGCTGCTGAAATGAACTGCTTCTGTTCAAGTGCAGCTTTCTCGTTGTCCAAGTCAGGCATCTTCAAATTTTACATATAAATCTCACACACCCTACAGGAATTTCTGTTTATCTATAAAGTGCTAACTAGTACCAATCACTTCACAACGTTGCTGAAGTGTCACCTTTTGTTATGTCTCCACTTTCACCCTGCCAAGTGATTGTCCAACCTCCACATTGATTTCCAATGTCATTAGCATGGCTTCCAGCAACCAAAATCTTTGAAATTTTTTTGTCTAATGGAAGAAGTGGGGCATGTCCAGGTTTCCCATTCTTCAAGAGTACAAGAGATTTTCGAACGGCTTCCCTGGCAAGATCCCTATGTTCCTGTTTTGATTGCAAGGACAATGTAAGGCTCTATGAGATGAATGAACACTCGTTTAAGGCAAACTGAGGATTAACCAAGATCCTTAGAAGCACCACCATCTCACCCCATTACCATCATCCGTTGCATTTAATATCATCACCTCAAGCAATCTTTCCCGGAAGCAGTAGTGTGAGTAAGATGCAAAATCTCAGTACTGCATTTAGGAACATCCTACCTTAGCACCAACCATGTTGGCCAAAGAGCGGTCTGCAAATGGTTTTTCAAACAAACCCATACTGAACTTCACTCGTAGAATTCGTCCAACTGCATCATCGATTCTCTTTATTGGGATGTGCTCTGAATGCACAAGGGCTACCATATCGTCATGGAGGGCTGTGTAATTGAATGGAACCATAATCTGCAGGCAATGCTCATCCTCAGTGTAAAAGTAATTCTGCTAAAATGCTGTACAACAGATACAAAGGCGAAGTTGGATACTAAGGTGAAATCAATACCAACCATGTCTATTCCTGCATTGACACCCATCATCACGGAAGACGTGTAATTAACACCCCAGGGGGTAGTTGTTCTATCAAGTCCCTGCCAGTCACTGATCACAAATCCCTGTGCACTCCATGGAGCAATTAGAATGAGTTTATCCAACAAAATGTTATGATTACTTTGAACAGTCGATGTCCATGGTAACTTAATGCTAATGAATATAGTGTCGCACGATCACCTTAAATCCCATCTGCTTTTTAAGGACATGCGTTATGAGGAAATGGTTGTCGTGCATCTTCTGCCCATTCCAGCTACTGTAAGACACCATAATACTGGAGACTCCTTTGGCAATCGCATCTCTGTATGCGACTATGTGAATATTGATCAAGCTTTTAAAGCTAGACACTGTATTGTTCTCGTCAATTCCATTGACAGTGCCACCATCCCCAACGAAATGTTTTGCAGTCGCTGCAACATTTTGCCTGCCATGACGAGGGCATAACAGGCAACTACAGGAAATCCTTCTCAGAATTTTCGAATTTTGTTTTCATAAAGTACTTACTGTCCAGCTACAAATGGAATGCCTGATTCAGGGGCTTTTCCTTGCAAACCCACAATGATTTCTGTCATTTTTCTGACCAGTTGAGGATCTTCACTGTAGCTCTCGTAGCAACGACCCCAGCTTGGGTCCCTACACACCTGGACTTCCAGACAGCAGGGATGATGCAACTGACACTACATTTACAGACTTGCTTTAAAGAGATTTTAGAACATAAATTTGCAAATACCGCAATGCAAGGCGCAAACACATAAGAGATGCCTGTTCCCCGAACTTCCAAAGCAGTTGCTGCTCCAATTCGCCTGACCAAATCCACATCTCTACAGCATGGAATGAAATTAAGGCTCCCATCTTCAGGTGTGAATACCCTATGATTAATTAATATTAAGCTGAATGAAGAAAAGGCTCCATAAATACTTGCCTTGTACACCCCAAACCCACATTGTGTGGAAAAATGGTGGCACCATAAACATTGTTATGGCCATGTACTGCATCTATGCCGTAGATTATTGGAATTCCCAAGCGGGTAGCTATGGCAGCCTTCTGAAAACCGTCTACCATATCCATCCAAGAAACTGGAGATGCCTGATCTGATGGAACACTGCCTCCACCACTTAGTATACTCCCTGCCGAAGGAAATGGTAGTAAGGAGTACCATACTATGTCCGGTATTCAAGGAACGCCATACGACTTTGAGGAACGTATCATTAATAAACATTACATGGTTTTCGAAGCCTTTTGTTTCACACTAATGCTCCAACCGATACGTGCAGTGGGAAGTAGGGATCAACCTTGTTTCACGCATTGCATGCTCATTTATAACCTACCTTAACGTATTCCATTTCCGTTCACTAAACAGAGAGGCCACAATCGTGCGCTCATTCCCATCTGCAAGTATGTTAATGATCTTTTGCGAGCCTTCAGGCTTTACAGTACTATGTGATGAAAGGAGAGTGATTCAATCTATCCAATCGCTGTTATTAGTAACGAACTTTCCATTTCACTTGACAAAACGCAGGGCACATTGTCAATGTGCTTTGCACAACCATCAAGCTCTTATACTTGTCATGCTTGTGGCTAGAAGTGCAGCATATACATGCATGATTTAATAATCTATAGCCTATAGGCCAATTGCTGTTATTAGTAAAGAATATTCCACGTGACAAAAATGTAACGTGTCCACTAGAATCCTCTAGGACACGTCTTAGCAGTCCATCGGAAAGGTTGTCTAGAAAACTCCACCCGGCACTCCCACGGAATGTTGCGGGTTTTGCAATCTAAGACTTTCCGCGTCTGCCACGTAACGGAAGCGTCCCGGCCGTTCCCACTAGGATCGACTGGAATTGTTTGGTCATTTTACTAACAGCGACTAGCGTCAGACCTGATCGAACTACTTTACGCAGAAACGCCAGGTCTGAAGCGGGTTCATGCTGCACTTGGTTCAAGGAGAATGGGAAACGAGAGGGATGCAAGGCTCGACCTCTCTGCCAAAAGGCATAGTCCCATTCCGTTCCCCTAAAACAGCTTGAATCGGGTAATCGATAATTCCGAGTCATCGTTCTCATTACTTGTTTCGGTGATGTCGATCGTCCTGTTCG
This sequence comes from Lygodium microphyllum, assembly GCF_053477565.2. Lineage (NCBI taxonomy): Eukaryota > Viridiplantae > Streptophyta > Polypodiopsida > Schizaeales > Lygodiaceae > Lygodium > Lygodium microphyllum. The sequence goes on from NC_141145.1 coordinate 142,644,048, forward strand.
TCGAATGATTTGAGAAAAGTTCCCGGCTAACCGGGACCACCCATCCGTAGGACGGACCCATGGTCCATCCTCCGCACTTTCCTCGGTTTGTTTTAGTTATGTAATTACCTACCACATTAGTTTGACATATAACAAACAGCTTCCTTAATTAACCCTGTTAAGCACTGGTTCCTTCACGTAATCTTATCACAGGACATAAAGAAAACAATGCCAAACAACTTCTTTATTATCATTTTATCCTTTTATCTTTGCAATACAAGGAGTTCCCGCCCGTAGGCGTATTCATAATCCGCCCGAAGGCTATCCAGTAATCCCCCAGGGATCACTAATCCAAGTTTCCGCCCGTAAACTAGTATGCGGGCCTCGAGATCCAATCCCGAGTCACGTTAGTCTCTTGTGCAGGGCCCGGAAGGCGAGGGATTTACAGCCAGAGCCCCCCCTGGCACCCAGGCGTCCTCCTGCTCCAAGCAGAACTCAACGGAGAGACCTCTCACGGCGGGTTCGGTCCACGTTCCCGGCGCGGCTAACAACCCCCTTGGTTAGGGTTAGGCAGGCAGTCGGGGATAACTGAAGCTGCCTCTCCCTTCAGGCCTTCAACCTGAAGTATTTAGATGTATTTTCATCCTTTAGTTCATTAAGCAAACATTGCAAACAGTGCTTTCTAAACTGTTACAAGCACAATCAATTTCCAGTGGTCGTTTAGCTGGCAAACTGTTAAGGAGTGACTCCTTTTCCCCGAATGCAACCCGCATTCGATCCGGAATCAATTGCAACTTGGCAAGATTCCTATCATTCTTGGGTTAGGGTCATACCCTACCAATACATTAGGTTTTGTTGTGGCAGGATCCAGCGACCATGTTGCTTTAGTTTATTGTCTGGTCCTTTGCAAATACCTAACTTTCCTTTCCCTTGGCAATTATTCCCCAAGGAAAGTGAGTAACAGGATGATTACTCATCCTCTTGTAAGTTAAATTCCTTCAATAACTTGCCAACCTCATTTCAAGAGATGACAAAACTCTCTTGTGGACAAATCTCAAGTCTATACAATGTTGCAGCTTTTTGCACATGTATTGCATCTAATTTCACGGGATCATTCCACCCATTGCTTAGCGTTTTCCGGTCACGGAATTTACCTCCAGCCGAGTAACAGGGTTTTAGGGTATCCTCCAAACCATTCCTAGTTATGTTGGCCCATGGTACTAAAGATAAGCAACTCCGTCGGAGTTTCATCACTTTGAACGAATGATCCTTAGGATAAAACCTTAGATCATTTTATGTATGAAAATCCAATTGATTCGATATTTCATGAACGTGGTTAAGATCTTTAGATTCGCGGGTTTTGTCTTGGCAACCAGTGTAATGCTAGGTCGAATTATTATTGCACTAACCCTAGTTAACACTTGGGATACTTATCATATCGACTCAATCATGCCCATATAAATCCTTGTGGTTTAGTCAATTCAATTATGCTTGTCTTGCGACAAGGATGATCCTTCTAACGGAGGACAATAGTTATAACTCCACCAATTCGCGTAAACATGCGGTTTATTGTTTTTACGCAACACATGGTCCATGATAGCTTTATCCTTCTCTGGTGCATGATAATCTGGGTACTAACTTTCCCTAGGACTACTAGGTCTTACATCAATAGTCATACCTACAACCTTGTTGTCTACACTTTGGCATCTTATGCTTTGACTCCTAAATGCGGCTCTTAATGAATGTCATTTTTTACATGACGATTACGCAATACACAACATTCTCCTAGCTACGAAGTAGTCAATGAAACTCATCCAAAGCTAGTGTTAACTTATTCCATCTTACATGCTATTTGCAATTTCATAAGATCATCTTCGTACTCTATTATTCCTTTTCGGATAATACCTTATGGGGTTAACCTTGCCTCATGAAATCATTACGAGAAGGATGTTGCCTAACATACGGCACACGCTTATTTCTACCATGTCTAGGACGAAAGATAATGCACTTATAAATCCCATTTCCTTGCCTAGGATTAGACTCGTTACTTTGATAATGTACCAAAACTACATGCAACTAGCATTCTACTCGTTCAAATTCATGACATAATTCAACCTTGCCTAATGTTTCAAGAGATGCTTTATCACATGTATTTCTTTCCAATTTTCGTATGCATTAAAATTAAGCGTAAAAATGCAATTCCTTTTATGAGCTAAGCGCGCCTAATCATGCGAGAATAACTCGAAGGAACCTGGACTTGAGGACTCGGGGAGATGTCCACTTGTATATTCGGAGATGAGCCTCCCGCGGTCGCTCCTTGTGATCTTTTTGGGGCCATTGTAGACGTGGATTCGACTTATGATTTGCCCTTGCGGTCTACGAAGTGACTGGCCTCGGAATGCGGCCTTCCGACCTTTGCCTTTATCCTTGTATGCGGAAGATTCCTTTTCGGGATGGTACTTGCGGGGTCTTTATGGCTTCACCGTCCCCTCTTCAAAGTTCCGGGGAGGGGTATGAAGAGGTCTTCTTGGAAATGTGGTGGGAAGGGGGCTTAAGGAGGCTTCCACAGAAACACGTGGGGGGGTGATCCAACGTGGCGGGGCAGCCTGAGATGGCCGGGGTCAGGGTGGCAGCGATGGCGGTTCGTGGCGGTGGCTGGCGGACCGGCAGCTAGCGGCGGACTGGGCGACCTCCTCCTGCTCGGCGACCAGCACGGCGACCTCCCCTTCAAGCTCTCTATCACAGCCGTCCTCTCCTTCAAGCTCTCTCCCACAGTTCCTCTCTCTACCACACCCCCTTGATGGGGGGGCGTTTATATAGGCATGGGGGTGGGGAAGAGGGCCTCCACACACGTGGAGGACTCCCCTCATGCAGTCCCCCACTTCACTCCTTCTTGGCCATTCCCCTCCCACTCCCTCTCCTCCAGCCATGCATCAACTGGGGGAAGGGATAATAGTAAAAAAGATTTGCCTTGTATTTATCCTATTGCCCTTCCCAAGCGGTTGTTCCCTTGCGGTTTTTCGGTCCTCAACCCCGGCCTTTAATTCTTGACGTGGGACCTCATTTTCGAGCGTGCAGGGTGTGGATTAGGTTACCAATAATCACGAAGTAGGGAAATACTCTTGCACAGGGTTTACACGGCGTGCGGGAAGTTAATATTTGCGGTACGGGTCCGCGGAAATATTACAAAAAAGCAGGGTGCATTGCCGACGTGCTTGGCACAGCCATCAAACCCTTATGATTTCCCAGCTTATAGCTGGTATTGCAGCATATGCATCCAGAAACGTACATCAGAAACTAAATTGACTAGGAACTTTCCGCTCATGTTTCATGGAGTGAATCATAGCCAGGTTTTTGCTTGAAATACTCAACCACAGTGTGCATGCCTCTGAGTGCAGACATCGATGCATAACATAATTTAGAAGGAAATATGGACAAAGAGAACGCCCGAACGTCCCAACTAAGGACAAGGATAACTCTGCCTTTTGGAATTGGGCATTCATGTGATGCAGCTAAACTCCAATGCATATGCTTCCAGTGTTTGCATGCGGATCTGTGAACAATGTGGGCGCCATCTGCTAGATATCATATGAGGACCTATTGATAGAAGAAATGCTCACCTATGAAGTGACTTTCAATAATAGATGAGTTTGCTATGGCACGCTCAATCTGAGTCATTTGTCCGATCTTCTCGTCCAGAGTCATGCGCCCAAGCAGGTCTCTGACCCTGTCTTCCACTTTGGCATGTGGGTTTTTGTACAAGGGCTGGTCCGAAGACACCAAGGCTGCTAACCAGACAAAATGGAGGACCAGGCAAATGACCCTTTGTGCAAAATGTGGGCGTAATGCGCGCTTCATCATACGCCACCTCGCAGTTTGGAAGAAGCCTGCTCTGGCTCAAAGATTTCTAGCAATAACGAAGTTGAAATAGGACAAGACGACAGAGGTTTTGGCTCAAAAAAGATGGGACAGAAGAGAAACGAGGGAGAGACTCAGAGACAGTTGAAGGCGGCCTGGACGAGGAAGAAAGGAGAGAGAGTGCTTAGGCTAGAGACAGCGGCAGCAGCAGACTTTGCAGTCGAGAGAGACCACAACGGGAAGCTTTTCCCTTCTCCTGCTTCGTCTTCTTCTTCCTACTGCTCCCTATCTGTCTCTCTGTATGCAATGTCCAATATGCAATATCAATTCAAGACAGGCATCGAAGACTGGAGTTTGCAGACAGACATCGACAGGACAGAAGTTCGCAGCTTTTCTGCCCTTTATCGCGTCTTTGAATTTTTAAATCCGTTGTACTGAGTGCTCTAGAGTCTAGCCTCTAGTGTGCAATGTGCATTTCTCTTTTTGTGTCATTATCAGCAAAAACTTTAAGGGTGGTGTTCACTCGAAACGTGTTTGTTAGTAACAAAGGTTGGGTTCACACATGGCTGTGGAAGCTAATATGAATGGGGATTCAGGGCTTGGGAGTGAATTTTCAAGTGGATGTGAGTGACACAAAAATCTTGTGCCTAAATAGCACACATTCCCCTATATATACATAATAATAAGACCACACATCTATAAAACACACACATACTTGAAAAGCACCACTTGCCTCTTTGTTTGCCAACTAGGAAGGTGTCTATTGTTGTCAAGAGAATGGAGGAGATGCTAGAAAGACTAGAAAGGGTAAGAGCTAGGTCACCACTAATGTTAGGTTGCACTCACAGTCTGTGGGGGCAATGGAGTTATGCAAACCCCATCCTAAAACTACAAAAACCTAGCAAAACGTGTAGTTCTAATGTACAACTAATAGAACTAACGAATAGAAAATGGCCATTTTCCTCATATGTATGGTTTGTCCAATCGCTTGCCTCCATGAGACATTAATGCCCAATTTTTTGTCATTAAGCTTCAACTCATCCATGCTACGATAGCAAGGAAATGAAGCATCCTGATATAGTTCTATTTGCGCTCTTAAAGTTGGTGCGACCAAACTCTAAGAACGAAAATCATGAAAATCAAAAACCATTTAGCAAAGGTGAACATTGCAAGGAATCATTCAAGACTGATTAAACTTAACTTTGTTAAATGTCTAGAACGTTGATTATCAATTGTTCTCCATATTATCAATTTGGTAAAATTTCTTTATATTGCACTCTCTTCTTGTGTGGGTAGATGGTAGAACAATCATCCAACCTTGGCAAATCCAAGGGCAAGAAAGGGTGGAGCAATCATCCGTAATTCCTAGAGGCTGTCCAAGAGACCAACATTTTTCATAAGATTGTCTTCACATCATAACAAAAATGAGCCTTCAATTTGTGGCCCTCATTTTATAGTGTGGGTGAGTTGAAGTACACTAGTAGCTCGTTTGGAAAAAGCCATCACCAATAGCCAAAGAGTCCATAATGGATTGCCAAGTGTGGGTAGAGCAATATGTTAAGGGAATGGCATCTAAGGCAATGTTGCAAGTTTATTTAGCCTTCATTTGAGAGTACCAATTGGATACTATGTCTCCCAATCAAGGACCACAATCATCCATCAAGATCAATCTTAGTTAAAGAAAGTTGCACTGGTGTGACCACTGCTTATTTGGGAGAAAGAAAATATATTAACAATGAGGGCTTCATATTCTCTACTATAACCAATCAAGATCTAAGAATCACCACGCATATCTTCCATACCATGTTCAACTATATTTCACATAAAATAGTCCCCCAAAACCATTGCATACAAATAGCCATTCATGTCTTCCCATACAATCAGTTTCTTGAAAGCAATGTGAACATGAAAGAGTTGAACCAATTCACTAAAAACAAATTCAAATGCATCCAATGTGAAAGTAGCTTCACAAATATCAAGTTTATAGGTTTGCAATGTGAATACAACTCCCTCCAAGTGGTTTAATCCAAACCAAGTCGCTATCTATAGTGTGAAAGCAAATCATGAAATATGCAATGTGAACACAGATCCAAAATATCCAACTCAATAATTACATTGTAAATAAAGATTTAGTGATACCAGTTTTGTCCTGAACTAGCCCACCAACATGATAATGTGATCTAAAGAAGCCTTAACCTATACAAATAAGGCTGCATCTTGTTCTTCATACCATTAGATCATACATTGAGAGAATCAAACTCTTATTGCATTTGAACATGAGAAGCACATACTTTAGTATTAGGGATTAGATTTTAGAGCCTCAAAATCTTATTAATAAGCTACCACCAAATTATATTCTTATTGCATTTGAACATGAGAAGTACATACTTCAATTTTAGGCATTAAGTTTTAGAGCCTCAAAATCTTATTAATAAGCTACCACACAAACAATATTCTCAATTCTTCTTTCTCTCTATGTGCCCTTGCTTGAAGTAAGCCCTATGCTTCTAAACACAAGTAGGGCCCCTACTTTTGACAAATAGTACCCCCTACTTGTAATGAAGATAAATTAAACAAGTAATTTCTGAGAATATTTCATAAATACTCGGTGCCACATTGGCCCACATATATAAAGTTGTAAGAGACTATTTTCATTTTAGCCACGACATACAACATTGTAAGTGGAGCAAATGTTTGGGATAAATCTTAATTTCAACCCATACATTACTACTAAAGTATTCAAGATTACTGAGGAGTATTCGGAGACCATTTTGGAGGTGTTCTTGATGTAATGGATAAATATATGCCAAGCATTGCATTTCAAGCTTCAATTGGCTTTAACAAATAAGTATATTTTATAAATTTCCCTTAATCTCTCTTTGAATGCTATTGTTGAGCCTAGATCCACTTGTTTAAGAGAGATTAGATCCATCTTTAAACCTCTTTCTTGAATATTTTCATCATAATAATCACTCCATTACTCAAAATTATTGAATCGTAGAGCCATTCATAGTAGCATTCTTCATTCATGTTGATAGATTCATCAAATTCATGCTTAATGATTTTCTTAATCTCTAATCATTGGTGTCACTTCTTGATTTATCAATTTGTCAAGAGAGGGTAAGTGAGTAAGGTAAGTCAATAAGTTTACTAACATCACTAGAGTACATTCTCTATCCATTCATTTCAAGTTTCAATTTCCATTTCCAATTCATTCAATTGAAAGTTTTGTTCCACTCAATCCATTTCAATCACTCTATTCTTGGAATGCTTGTAATTGCATCCATTAAGAAATGATATCGACTAAGAAAAAAGGTTAATGTTGGGGTAGAGACAAGGACAAAAGAGAGGTGACCCTCCTTCACTCTTAAAGATCTCGAAGGGGTGTGACAAATCGACATGGGGAAGAACTTTGTTTTCCCCCTGGTGATTCGAAGCCCATATGGGTATCCTTGAATGTTGTTTTATCTCTCACACAAGCACACATGAGTGGAGTCGTCATCTTGAAGTGATTCTTGAAGCAAAAGGGCCAAAACAGGATATTGAGAAGTAAAACAGAGTAGGGACAAACCATAATTAGTTTCAATCAACTTCAATTCATTGGTTATATCTCACTTTATATCGATCTGATTATCAATATTGAGCACTCTATTTTTGGAGGGATTCTAATTTCAAAAGTTGAATTAGATTATTTATCAAGCGTAGTTGCATAACTCTAGATATTTCGATTTTATTGATGGGGGTATCGTGGGACTATACTCTAATGGCAAGGGATAAAGACAAGAATAAGACACAAGAAAAGTTATCTTAGCAAATCAAAGACTTTTTAATGGAAACTAGTCCCCATGGACCTCAAAAAAATCCTTAAATCCAAGGGGAGATCAACACATTAATATTACCATGTGTGAGCATGTAGTGGTTATTATGAGTAGAAAAATATTGGGTAGCCAATCTTCAATGAAAGGGTATTCATGGACATTATTGTTTGGTCCAAATGTAACGGCCAATCCTCATCTCCTTCCAACTTAGAAGAGTGGACATCCAAGCTAGAGTTTTACTCTGATATCTTCCCTAGAAATAATGAGCAAAAGATGTACTTTGCAACTTTACATTTGGAGGGATTTGGGTATATACTTGGTGGTCATACATCAAGAGGGAAAATCAAGCAATTGAAAATAAAGAGGTTTTCAAAGGAACTTAAAGTGCAACTATTTGTATCCTTGGTTGTAAACAAGGAGCTCATGTGTAGTGGAAAATCTAAAAATTCTAAAGCAAATGACAAGGCCAAGGCCAAAGTGAAACAGAAGATGAAGGCGTGCTAAGAAAGATCTAGAAACACAAGTGCAAAAAAGTCCTGAATCAAGGAGAGAGGTGCACAAGAAAAAATGCAATTCAATACTTTTGTAAAAGAGCACAATGCGCACCATGATTTATTTTGTAAAAGAGCGATCATGCAAATTATAAATGGTTAGAGGCATGGGTTGAGGCCATGCCAATAGGGAAGAGGAGGAGAAGGGTTGGAGGAATGGGCCAGGACCAAAAAGGGGATGACCACCCAAATGAAATTAGGGTTAGGGTTTTGAATAAAAGGCAAAAACTGAATGAAAAAGCTCATTCTTGTGTGTGGCCACAAGTAGCTCTCTTCTTCTTCTTCTTCTTGCTTGCTTGCTTGAGCTTGTGCTTGAGAGAGGAAGTGTGAGAGTGTGAGGGAGTGAGTGTGTGAGGGTGAGGAACCGTGGTAGAGAAGCTCTCCATCTTCTTCTCTTCTCTTCTCTTCTCTTATCTTCTCTTCTCTTCTCTTGCTCGTGGCAATGGAGCTTGGAGCTTGGAGCTTGAAGATTGAGCTTGCTTGAAGCTTGCACTTGGATCATGGAGTTACCAGAGTGCTCGGGAGAGGAGGCAACTCGATCAAACATGGAGGTAAGCTCACTACATTTGTAGAGAGAGATAGCATGTCAGCTATGTGAGAGGTAGCCATTAGTGCTCGGTTTGAAATGCTTGAAAGAATAAGCAATCCTTGCGTCATGGCGCTTCGCCTCTACATTATGGTTCCATTTCCAGGACCAACGGATTCAAGTCTTGAGTGCTTGTGTGCTTCGAATCGAGTATTAAAGTAGGGTTTTCCCTAAAATGATGCTTGAGGTAGATAAATAGGAAGTGAGGGAGTTTGAAGAGGTATTCGATCTCCTTAGCAAGTAAGTTTTCAATTTTTTGGATTTGGAAAAGTAGGTTGGAGTAGTGTTGATGTTTGCTTTGTGATTTGGATGCATTAGGGTAGGAAAAAACAAAGAAAAAAAAGGAAAACAAACATTAGGATCTCTGCTGTCATAACAGGGCAAGAGGATTTGATTTATTGCCGATTTATATTTTGGAGTTTATTTGCTATTCCATGTATATACAATCCTTCATTAGGGTCTATTCTTACATTCATGAAGTTTATGTGACCCCCATAACCAAAATCATTAGAATCGAGTTGATTTTCGTCATCCTTGAAAACTTGTCCTCCACAGGAATCGTACATTGTTACCATAGTCCGGTTCTCAAAATCGGACTCAGACAGTTCAATTTGTAGAATCGGACTCCCAAAATCAAATTCCCTGAATCGAAATCGGACGATTCGATTCCCAAAATCAGATGATTAGATTTTCAAACTTGGACACCCTAAAAACCCATCCGATCAGATACATGGGACTCATCCGATTCAGACGCTTGCACGATCTAATGCTCAAAATCGAACTACTTGGGAATCGAATGCACGAAAATCGGACATACAAAAATTGAACCAACCCATAATCAGACCACCAAGATCGAACCAACCAAGCACTCCCGTTTGATTGGTCGATCAGACCAACCCAAAATTGGATGTCTGATTCTTATAATTGGACTCCTGAGAATTGTCCCTTTGAGAATCAGATAGAAAACTGTCAAAATTAGATAGGTGAATAGAATACAAATTTGACACATCTAACCCTTGAAACTAACTCAGAGACCACATAGAGCCAAAAGCACATCATGGATCTATCACTGGGCTAAAATCTAGAGCAAGTAGTTCAAAACTTGGCTACAAATGGTCCTTTAAATCGTGCATGGTATTTAGTACAACGGCCTTGTAGGCCAAGGGGGATTGCACCCCCCTCGGACCCCCACAGAGGGGGATTTTTCCCCTCCGCACCTCCCCCAAGTAGGCTGGAGAGAAAATGTGCACTGTGACAGGTCCTCCAAATTGGATCCTAGTGTAGTAATGGCTCTGCACAAGCATAAATTCTCACTTGCAAAACAACAACCAAAATCCCATACCCGAACAAAGACAAACAGAGACCCTAGAACCTCAATGGGACAATCTAGACAACAAGGGAAAAAAGTCCACATCACAAAAACATGTATATGCTATGTTTGGACTACATCTAGTCAAAGCGGAATGCAACAACATCAAGCTACAACTGCAAGGATGACTAGACATGACAATCCTGATGATAGATACACCTTGAATGGCACTACATAGACGACCCAAGACATTAGTAAAGAATCCACATCTAGTTGTGCAGTTGGGGACTCAAATACATGTATCAAAAGGCTTAAATGTATAAGCCAAGACCTGGAAGATGAAGATATGGTATCGCTTGCTTATGTTAGGGTCAAACTCACCACAAAAAGAGAGCACAATGTCAATGTCAATGCTCTCATCAATAAAGGAGCAGATTTTAATATCTTGACCTATGAAGCATGGACCCTACTAGGCCAACCAGAGCTCACACTGACTAATGCAACTCTTAATCCTAATGGGGGATACCCACAAGCACTTATAGGGAAGTGTGAAATCCTTGTAACTATTAAAACACAAAGCTTACCTATCCTATTCCATGTTCCTTTAAATAGTGCTAATTGTGGAAAGGAAACCCTCCTAGGAACACTTGACACTATCGGGTGTGAGGATAATCACAACCTTTAGCAAGGGTGACCTCATCAAACCTCGAGGGAAATACAAGGAATATTCTAACATACCACGTAAGCCCAGTAATGAGAGCAAGGACTTGTTGAAAGAGTTGATACAAGTGCATGTTGAATAAAGAGAACCAATGAGCGAGGCCATGCTTGAAACAAGAAGGTTAGGAGACAATTCCAAGGATAGAGGCTTTGGACTTACAAATATCGTAGAAGACCACAAAAGAAGCCCAAGCCTTATAGACGAAGGTATCCATGGAGAGCCAGCACAACGCCGCGATGGATATCCAAAAAGTGTTGCTATGTGCTTAAGGGTATTACACAAGTAGCAGATGGATTTGGGTACCAACCCCACCTACTAAACCACCACTGCTAGCTGAAGGCCAGATAATTTCAAAAGTGAAGAAGCACAGGAGGAAATCTAAATGAAAATCCAAGTCTCAAGTCAACAACATTGGAGTGACTGAGCCCCTCACGATTGAAATCAAGAAACCAAACATGACTATTTGAAAGGTAGATCCTCAGTCTAGCATGCTTAACAAGCAAATATCAGATGTAAGTGTCAAGTGTGCACAAAGACCACTAGTGCCCAAGGAACTAACTTTCCAAGAGGATAATGAGCACCATACGTGCAATGTTTCTCATGATAAGGCTAATTGCTCAATAAAGCAAATGGTAGAATCGTGTAACAGCCACGAGCAAATCTTCCATCTAGTGCCAAGTCCACTTATAGGAGTCCCAAATCTCCTACACCCTCTTTACATAGGAAGCACAATAGCAGTCGTCAAGTGTAGCTGCTCAATCCAAATCTCTATCTCCATTTGAGCTTCCAAATGATCAAGGTGCAGGGCGGCATGACACCACCCCTAATTCTCAGCCTAAGGATATGTCTGTGCAATCCACCATGGCTAGCTCAATTGATGCTCAATCTGCACAAGTGAATGCGCAAAAAAGGGCAACAAAAGACATGATCACTTTTGATATGCTTAAGGACTTTACAACATAGTCTACCAATAGTAGAGCCAGTCCACTGAACTAGTTGCTACTACTTTCAATCAAGAATCACAGCAGTCATAGCCTTTGGTCATGATGACGCCCCTCGTGGAATGTGTCCTTAGCAATTCACTTGCAAAAGAGATATCACAACCAACATCCTGGACACCTCCAACACTTCCAAAGCACTTGAAGCCTAGGCTTGAGGAGAAATCTCTCGAAGATTTGGCCAAAGAGATAGTGCATCTAACCAATGAACCAGAGATGAAGTGCATGATGAAGCTTGATCACAAGTTGACAGCCATCACACGTGCGTACATCCATGTGGACATTGGAAGGCCAACACTAGAGTACACAAAGCTCATAGTCGAACCCATGACTGCAACAACATGTTTGCTCTCACTATGTAGGTGTCTCGCTGAAAAAGTCATAAATGACATCCCAAAAGCCCCAGCTAGGGAATTGCACTTGATACCCTCACTCTATACTGCTCAATGTGAGACAAACAAGGAAAAGATTGAAGCAATCAAATGAAAAGGAAAAGGACAAGGTAACTTTGTGCAAAAATGGTATGCCAATAGGGAACAGGAGGAGAAGGGTTAGAGGAATGGGCCAAGCCCATACCAAAAAAGGGATGACTGCCCAAAGGGAATTAGGGTTAGGGTTTTGTATAAAAGGAAAAAAGTGAATGAAGAAGCTCTCATTCTTGTGTGTGGCCAAAATTAGCTCTCTTCTTCTTCTTCTTCTTCTATCTTGCTTGAGATTGTGCTTGAGAGAGGGATTGTGAGAGTGTGAGGTTGAGGAACCATGGTTGGAGAAGCTCTCCATCTTCTCCTCTCTTCTTTTCTTTTCTTTTCTTTTCTTTTCTTCTCTTCTCTTCTCTTCTCTTCTCGTGGCAATGGAGCTTGGAGCGTGGAGCTTGAGGATGGAGCTTGCTTGAAGCTTCTACTTGGATCATGGAGCTATTGGAGTGCTCCGAGAGAGGAGGCAACTCGATCAGGCATGGAGGTAAGCTCACTACACTCATAGAGAGAGATAGCGTGTCGACTATGTGAGAGGTAGCCATTAGTGCTCGGCTTGAAACACTTGAAAGAATAAGTGGTCTGTGGGTCTTGGCGATTGAGCTTGAACACCTCTATAGTGAGTAAACCAATCGATTTATTAATCTTACCATATACATTGAGAGTGTTAACACTAATACAAATCTTCATTAATATGTGTAGGTATTGGAGCCTATCCTATTAGTTGATGTTATGACTCAATATTTTCAAGACTATAGAGCTTGTAGAGCATTATGCATGGAAGTATTGAAGAGAACCTATGATTCCCAATAGTCATTTGGGCAACAAAAGTAACTGTAAAAAATGGTCAATTTTTGGGGATAATTAGGTGGATCCACATTACTAATAAGCAACCCAAGAGTCCCAACATACCCTTCTTTCCATGCCACAAAACAAGGAGGACAAAACAAGGAGGTAACTTTAGGCCTGCAAAATCAGCTTGAAAACAAAGAATAAACAAGTTGATTTTAAGTCAAGAACCTCTCAAAATCAATGCGACACAAAGTTCATTCCGATGGATATTTTCAAGGAGTAGAAGGAAAAATGCATCTGTTTCAAGTGTGGGCAGAAATATACGAGTATGTTTTCTTTGGTTAAATATCAAGAGTTAACCCCCCCTCCTATCTCCTTCCACTTGCCAATGTGTGGCATGGGTCGACCTCCACATGCCATCATTTTCTTCATTGCCACCTACCTATACATGCCATTTTTTGACATCACTATGTACCTATGAACATCGTATCCTCCATAATCATGATACCTTCAACCTTCTGAAGGTGGACCTAGAACAATCACCTACAAGAACTATCCTCAACCATTAGTAGCACTACTTGTTGTGAAACAAACTAGGATTTCTTTGTCAATGAATTTTTTTAGTGATGTTGAGAAGTGCAATAATGAGTATGTAATTGGTTATAGTAGTAGTGCTACTCCACTAATTTTCTATAGTAGTTATATAACTATCGGCCTGCACTATTTCTCTAGTTTTGTGCTTACCATGCAATGACTCCTTATCTCAGTGACTTGCTACTTTCAATTTCCTTGGCAATTATATTAGCATTGATAAAGGTGTATTTGGCACTTGATTTGTTGTCCATCAATATGCCCACCACAATCTCCCTATCTCCCCCATCCATATTCCCAATTCCCTCCATCCACCACATCCACCATCTCCATCTTCTTAGCGTTGCCTCCATGTCCTTATCATCTTCCCCTCTACCACTATTCATCTTCTAAGCCACCACAAGGAGAGAAAACTACCACAACCACCAACTAGTTTTTATATCAAGAGGAGGAAGCCACCATGAGAGAAAGAACCACCATCCATCAAGACAAACAAGGAAAGAAGAAAGAGTCGTAACAAGACCACCACTCAATCAAAGGTATCTTTGATGCTTATGAATGATTTGGGAGAGTGGACAAGATTTGTGTCAATGTCGATAAGAGTGGGAGAGTAGTGATGCATTCAAGGAGTCGATTGCAACAAGAATTGGTTGCCAGTTAGCCATCCTTTTTGGAATCATATTTTATCCATATTTAAAAATCATAAGGCTCTATAACTTTGAAATCCCACCACAACTCATCAACACTGAACTCGTCAAATCCCAATGTATCAAATCCCAACTTTCCACCAATACACAATTTGTGAACTCTCAACTCATCAATTGTCAATTTTCCAATTTGTTAACTCTCAACTTGCCAATTGTCAACTTGTCAACTTTTCAATTATAACCTATTAACTCGCTGCTCGAGACATAACTTATCTTGTCAATGTGTTGAGGGAACTTGTAAACTGATTGAGACAAAGCTTATCAACTTGTCAAGACAAGGGGAACTTGCCAATTTATCAATGCACCAACTTGTCAAAATGTCAACACAAGGAAACTTGTCAACAAACCTAGTAATAAAGAAACTTGTTAATTTAACAAGTCATCAACTTATCAATGTGTTGATACATAAAATATATCAATCTCTCAACACATAAACTCATCAATGGGCTAGCACGGACACAAACTTGTCAGTTAATGAACATGTCTATTCACCAATACAAGAATCATATCAGCCTAACTTGTCAACTTACCAACTTGCTAGCACATAAAATCTTGTCAACTGGAGAACTTGTTAATGGGTCAGTAAGAAAAGAAAACTCATCAAATTGTCAACTCATTGCATAGAACTTGTCAATGCTTAAACTTGTCAATCTAGAAATACAAAACTAATCAGCTCATCAACATGGAAACAAACTCATTGACTCATCAAAACATGAGGGCTTACCAACCTACCAACTTGACACAACTATCAACTTGTCACAACTATCAACTTGACACAACTATCAACTTGTCATTGTTCAAAATCATCAAAACATAACTTTTCAACTTGTCAACTATCGACCCATCAAATTCTCAACTCATCAACCTGTCAATGCTTAACTATTAACTTGTGAACTCATCAACCTATAAACTTTCCAATAAGCTTGTCAACAAGGAAACTCATCAATTGATCATGAGTGAGACACAAACTTGTTCAAAATCATCAAAACATAACTTTTCAACTTGTCAACTGTCGACTCATCAAATTCTCAACTCATCAACCTGTCAATGCTTAATTATTAACTTGTCAACTCATCAACCTATAAACTTGCCAATAAGCTTGTCAACAAGGAAACTCATCAATTGATCATGAGTGAGACACAAACTTGTCAAAATCTAAACTTGTCAACACAACTCACCAAACTTGTCAACTTGAAACTGATCAATTCATTAACACAAACTTGACAATCTAAAACTTGTCAATTCACCAATATAGGAATCTATCAACTTATCAACTCTCAAATGTGTCAACTTGTTGACGTATAAAACTTGTCAACTCATCGACACAATGAAACTTATTGACACAAAAACTTGTCAACCTATCAGCACAAATTGATCAACTCATCAAGATACAAAATTTTTAGCTTATTGAAACTTGTCAACCAATTGACATACCAATTGTCCCACTCGGCTACACATAAAATTTCTCAACTCTCTCATACACGATCTATGCTAACCATCATAAGGCCAACCCATTCTCACATGACTTAACCTCAATCCTTAGAGATTTTACTTGAATCAACCATTACAGGCACTCACTTTTTACCCACACACATAACAACCACTCGACACTATGCATGAATCGATTATTGAATTACTCAAGCTATCATCTCACAACCTTCATCTCATTGCCTTCACCTTCAGCGCAGAACTATTGCAACTTAAGGACTTATATGGGTTATTAGTGACTCCTTTGTTTTTTTGGGATTTGCATTGTAGATTTTGTTAATGCGGCATAATCATAAGAAGTTGCATGATGGGACAAACAAAGAGTCCTATGTGTAAACATTGCAAGTTGAAGTAAGGTGTAAAATTGATTGCTTGCTTGTCTTATCACAAATTGACTTTACAAGAAACAAAACGGCTTGATTGAACACAACTACATAGAAGAATGATGCAAATCACACCAACCATGTTGCTTGGAAAACTAAGGAAGCTTGTTTAAGCACAAGACACTGGTAAGGTTTAAATTGCTGATTGAAGTTGAATAGAACCCCTACAATCAAGGCAACAGATAAATTAGAAAACCCCATGCATTAAAAGGAATTCATTGAACAAAGGACAACAATAGAGAAAAACCTAAGAGTAGATTAAGAAACTACAAAGAACAAAAATTGGGTGACACACAAACAAATTTTAGGCTTGAGAAACACTAGTGAAGTGTGATCGAATAGCCTCACTATGAAACAACATAATGGATAAGAAGGCAATCTTGAGGGACATGCCTGAGGAGTTGAAAGAGACACTTAAAAGCTTTTGGGATACAACCAACAAGGACATTAGTGAGGAATCATCAATAGGGTTGGAAGACCATTATAGCACCTCGGTTAGGGATGGGAAATACACATTGGACAAGTTGTTGGGCTTGACCATAGCTACTCAATACAAGAAAGAAGTTGTGCAGCAAGGGATGGATAATATAAGAAGATTGTTGCAAAATGCAAACATTAGTGGAGATTTGAGGTCTCGAAAATGCCCTATAAGAGATCCTAGAGAGAGATAACATATTTTAAGAAATAAAAAATACTTTATATTATTTTAAAATTTTTATATTTTGATAAATAAACATATCTAAAATTATTAAAAGGTCATTATCATAATATTCTTATGGCTTGCATCAAACCTAGAAATGTGGGCCGCCGTGAAGATGATGATGACTATTTTGATAAGGATCTTACATTGTCTTGATTGAAGTGAAAGAAAATATACAATTTGAATTTTTTTGATATCTCATTATCTCCCTCCATTCCCATTCTCTCTTTTCCTTCTTCTTCCCCTTATTGGTTACTTACTCATTGTTCGACGTTTTTAAATTCACACAATATTCTTATTCAGAGTTGCAAATCACATCTTTAGCTACAGATCAATCATCCAATGATTCTTGTAACATTAGTAAAAGAGCTCTCTATCACCTTCATGCTAAGCTAGAACATGAGTATAAACCAATCAAAAAATGAATAAAACAAAACACTATTTCAGAGTAAAAAACACGTGTTTTGATTTAAAGGGAAAAAATAATCTTGATCTTTTGTTGGATGGAAGATTATACCCCAAAGGTCCTATAAAAAATAAAAAAATAGTACTCATTTTGTTTATAATAGCTCTTCAATAATGTGGTTTATTGGTAATGTTTATAATGGAGTTTTAGGCTATACATTTAGTCTTATTGTAGAGAAGGATGTTCTTAAATTGGAAAATCACTTGTTAACAAAACATGGAGATGAGTTGTTTCAAAAACTACAGGATTGTCAACAAAAGAATCATTCATTGGAGAAAATCATCAAAGCTTACCAAAGAAAACAAACTAGTTTAGTCCTTCGAAATTGACAAAGATCTCTCAAGAATCTAGAGCATCTCAAATGAGGAGCTGGTGGTTGTAGTAAAAGAATCCAAGTAGGAAGGTATATCTTTTTACTTAAGAAAGGTCGAATATAACTTTGCTTCAAATAGTATTTGAGTTATGATGTTGATCTTTTTTTTGTCTCTTCTTTAACCAAATTTAAGTGAGAGAGACGCTTCAAAAGCATCTGAGTTTTATTATCATATATTGCCCTCATTAATGCCAAAGGATATGCTTAAGAATAATAAATTAAAAGAAGTAAAGAGACAATGCTTGGATTCTTTTATTAGGCATCATTCTTTGGATTCTGAGCTGGTGCTAAAGACTTTGGATAGTATTGGTATTAGTTGGGATGAATATACACAAATTTTCTAGCTAATGCAATCAAATATGAAATAGGGTCAAATACAATTTTTTTTACTTCTAAGGCCATCTATGGTAAAGACTATTAGACAAAGAGCCAATGGCAAGGTGATGGAAGTTTTGGGTGAGTCTTTCCATATTAAGGTCAACTTCAAGAGCAAGAAAAAAGAGGTTGTTTATAATGATTTTAATAATATTTTCATTGATCTACCTGCCCTGCAATGTTTGATGATTAGATTCTATTATTTGTCTTTAGAAGAGGCACAAGGAGTAGCTAGGTTTGTGATTAAACTTGATGAAAGTGAATTTTAAAGTGTACAAAATTGGAGAGAGTCTCCATTAGAGTCAAAGCAAACAATTTATTAGAGGTCTTTCAATGGTTTTACAAACAAATTTGGCATACATTCAAGTTTAAAGATACCACATCATGCAATACATCATCTTTGGCAAAACCAATGACATGGTTACACATAAAAGAGAATAGGGATATCAAAACTCTTGTGCAAAGCAGACGTTTTTAGAATGATTACAAACTAAACAAAGAGAAGGCAAAAGATGGGTTTCAAGAAACCCTTGATTCTTTAGGATCTTTCAAACTATCTATGTTGCAAAGGAATCCTTGGATTCATCCCACAGTAAGAACTCTATATTTCAAAAACTCTAGCTTTCTATAGCTTGAGAGAGGCTTCAAATTTTTTGCATCCCCCACATGGGAGAGTAAATAGGGGCTAATTACTCCAAAGTGTTCACGTCTAGACCCACTATAACTAGGTATGTAGCCAAAAACCCTTAGGGCTTTTTCCTTCTCTACCAAAATTATATTCTCAACTCCTCTATTGAGAACTTTAGATCCAATGACTTTGCAGATAGCTTTTAAAGACATCATTGGCAAACTTGGAGAGCTTTAGAATCTTTTGTGATAAATTGCAATAGTTTGATTATAGTGGCTAAGTTCTTGACTTTTTCTAAGTTCAGTAGCCTAGAGCCCTTGTCTCTTTTAAGAAATCTATTAGGATCTTCAATTTCAATCTACATAAGAAAAATAATTTTCCTTGTTAGGTTTGATTATAGTGGCTAGGTTCTTGACTTTTTCTAAGTTTAGTAGCCTAGATCCCTTAGCTCTTCCAATAAATTTATTAGGATCTTCAATTTCAATGTACATAAGAAAATATAAATTTCCTTGTTAGTTGATGAAATTCTTAAATTCAATTATATTTAATACCTACTATTAAGCCTAGAAAGATCCTGGAAATATCTTTAATACCTTTGGGTTTTCATCATCTTCAAGAAGGTTCTCATCATAGAGATTTATGTCAAAGAGAAAACTTTCCCTTGGTGGAATGGAGCAAGAGGAGCTTGATGATAATTGTGATGATAGAATTTTTTATTTTCCTGTAGAAGACAAGAAACTCATCTAAATTTATGTACATTAGGGAGATGTTCAATGTCCCTTTTGATTTGCAAGAGCTGTTGAGTGATCTTGATGAGAAGCTCAAGGAGTATAGAGAGTTCTATTCTAGACATGCAGAGTCTTATTTGATAATTATGTCCATTTTAATGATGTGATCCAAGCAACCAATGCTCCCAAGTTAACTTTGATTACCATACATTATCTTATTGATAAAGAGTTTAAAATGTGAAAAATAAGATGTATTTTTTATAAGGATAAGCAACAATGCATTTTGATTCACAAAGAATAGGTTTTCTTATGTTTTTCCAATATATGAAGTATTCCCCTTCAGAGGAAGGGCAAGAGAGCAAGGGTGAAAATGTTGCATATATGGATATGGAGGTTGAAGAGAAGGCAAAGATGTTTCAAGAGGATGTTGAGAACTAGTTGGTATAAGGTTTTAATCCTATTGTGTTCAAGAGTTAGAACATTACAAAAATAGAAGAAGAGGAGATGGAATTGAGTATAGAGATTAAAGAAGGCCCCTTGGATTGTATCCCTACATTTCCTACCTATCTAATTAACAAAAAGAGATATGTATTGCTCAATAACATTCAATATCTTTTTTATCTCAAAGAATATTACTGCTTAGCCATCCTAGTAGCATGGGGCCAAACTGATAAGGATTTCAAAAGTTATGAACCATGCCCACTAGCAGCAGCTCTAGATGTTGAGGGGGAGGATTTTCAAGATAGCTCCATGGCCATGCACACATGTATCAATGAGATTGTGGAAACACTGCAAAAATAAAAAATTATGAAACCATACCCTTTACTAGTAAATTTTTTTGAATAACTAGATTGTATACCAAAAACCTAATCGCTGATGTGTGAGATATGAGTTTAGTAGAAGGCACTAGACACCAATGCAACTTAATTCGTGATTCATATGACAATAGCTTAGCAAATGAAAAGTCCCATGTTACACAATCACATGGACCGAAATCAAACTTTTTGTCACAATCTATTGGTCTGATGTAAGAAATGTGATTTTATAAGCTGCAGGAGTCAACAATGCTACTAAGTTTGTGTTTCATACGACATGCACAAGCACTTTGATAGACCTATTGATGGGATGAGACACAATAATAATTGAAGAAATGGCATGCAGAGGTTAAAAATTTCACTTTTTATTTGTTATGAGAGTAAAAACAAGTTGTTTTATCCACAATGCTTGATTTGGTTGTATATAGTAAGCTTTGCCTTGGATAGAGCACAGAAGAGCCTAGCTTCAATTTGATGGAGATAGAAAACATTACGAATGAAAATGGTTGATGATTGCAAGATGTTACTTTTAAAGGACTCCTAAATCTCAAGGGTGAGTCTTGTGTGTCTCCCAATGATGGTTCTAATATGACGATGGTATGGGCCACACAATCGTCGACCACGTGGTCAAGGTCATCATGCTTAGCAAAGTGCAATGGCCCTATCTAGTGTAGCTCCATGGCATAGGGTAGGTACAATCAGATGGGCTATTGAACCTATGTCTACTAAACTAGTAGGGCTTATGGGGTCCAGTCTATGGAAGAAATCTATCACATTGTTCTTTGCATGGGTCCCTTTGAGCAAGCTAGTCTCTTGTATTGTGGTAGTGTTGTGTAGTGCCTCTAAAGCCTAATAAAAAAATCCCTCCCTAGATATCTTCGATCCTCATACTCCATGACATGGCAAAGGGGTCCAAATCCCTCACAAAAGAGGTAGCGCTACCTTCCCATATGTCATAATACAATGTACATCTGGATATGTGGTGCTCCTCCATCTTGAGCTCTTTGTCATAGAGCTAGCACATCCTATTCTCTACTAGAATATCTATACATCTATCTATCGCTATCCTCAACTAACGGAAGGGTGCACGTATCTATCTATAGCTACCCACATACTATGGGAGAGGTGTGTCCATATACTGTGGTCAAATATTAAATCATCCTTAGAGGCATGTAGGAAGTGGCTCTGATAAAACTCCATCTTTGGTCCTAGAGGGAGAGGAGACCAGATCCAAGTCCCCAAATCTCAACTCTTAGGACATTGCTTGAATTTAGCTCAGATCACTTGAGGGGGAACTATGGGATAATCTCGGCTACAATCAAAGGGTGGGAGCCAAATGATGACCAACCCACATCAAAGGGAGAGACGGTTGGTTGGATTCAAGTCCCCCCTGTCTCAACTCTCAAGACATTGGCCATAACGACTCAAGATAGCTCAAATCAAGTGAGAGGGAATGTGGTATAATCAATGCTATAGTTAAAGGATAGCTTTGATTGAGTGAGGGGGGATGTTCTACAATCCAGGCCATAGTCAAAGGATAGGAGTCAATTGATGTCCAAGCCATGTAAGCTCATCCAAGTTGTCATCTGTCTATATACTAACATTCCCTCTCACTTGCCTCTACGAGTTGCCTAGAGGAAGTCAATTCCAATCGGAGATATCTATGGCATGGGAACTCCTAGATCCTCTGTTAGAAAGTCACTACTCTAAGGAGTGCCTCCACAACCATAGATGTTGCCCTTAACTCTGCTCTGATGGTAGGGATTGGGGTGGAGCGCTTACTTCTGATTGTGCATGATATCATCGTTGTCAATGGTCTCTCTATGTGGTCCCAACCATCATAATGGTTTCTCTCTTAGCGAGAGCATGCTTAATCATTTGTGGTACATGCTACAACCCCAAACCTCAACTCCATATAGAAGAGTAGATATGACTAGAGTGTTGAACAACCAAAGTGGTGCAAGGTTCTTGAAACTTTTTATGGGCACACTACCTCTCAAGGGCCAATAGGGTTACATAGCCTCGTTCTAGTCATGGGCCTTAGTTATCCCCCTCTAGTGAAAACCTCAGACTAGAGAAAGTGACTCCCAAGTATATGTATTCTCTCACATGCTTCACTACATCTCCCCCAAATGTGAATTGATACACAGATCAGTTCACCCATGTTATGGAAGTGTTGAATTCCAAAACTTTGGCTTTCCCAAGATTCATTATGAGATCTCTATGTCTACATGCACATTGTGCATCCAAGTGATGTTGCAATCCCTCCAATGAGTTTGAAAGGAGTATAATATCATCAGCATATAATAGTTTGGGTATTAACATTCTACCCATGGCTAGCTCCAACTCCACTTCCCCTATCAATGTAGTTACACACCTCCTCTATGTATAGTCCAAATAGTCTGCCGGGTGAAAGCAATCATCCTTGTTTTACTCTTGTGGTGTTATCAATCCTCCAAACATCCCTCTAGGTGTGCACATATGGCACGGTACTCTCTAGTACAATGCATAAATACTCCATTTCATACCCTTTGGCACTCAAATCTCCTCATCAGAGGCATGAAACATGAGGATATGGCCAATGTGGTGTATCCACATCTAAAATTAGCCTACCCATGTGCTCTCTTGTCCTACATCTTAACCAATGCACTAAGCTCATGCTCCAATATCGATCGATATATCTTAGCCAAAGAGAGAGGGGGAGGGAGGCATGGATATATACACACAACACACATATATTTTTACAATGAGTGCCTAATAGAAGTAAAAGAATGTGTGCAAGGGAGAAAAATCTTGTGGAATCACCATAATCATTGATGGATTACATAATATTTAGAGAATAGAAGAAACTAATTAGAAATAACTATGATGAGACTTAAATATGAGAACTCTTGCATCCTCTTGAATTCAATAATTCCTGCCCTCCTCTTGCCTTTAATAACTCCCTTTCACAAACGTGGTCAACCTTGATACAAATATTTTTCTTAGACTATCAACTACATCAACATTTCCCCCTCAAGCTAATCAATAAATGCAACCATGTATGGGAATCCAAGTTCTTGTTTAGTAATACACTCTTATGCAATCCTACCAATTCTTGTGAAATTTAAATTTTATATGCTCTAACTACATGCTAGCCTGGGTATGCAATTAATTTGAAATAACTTTCTTCTCCTTCACACTTATTCTTGCATTATCAACCTCTTAATAATTTAAGTATTTTCTTTTAATATTTTTGGTGTAAGATTGTTAAGAAGACAAGCATGACATATCCCATTTTAGATCTTTATATTCAATTCAAAAGAGTGTCTTTACAACACACAATGATAATTGCACCCATACTAAGGTGAATGTTGTTTTCTCCAAAAAAACATCTTTTTGCATATTAAATGTACCTACTTGGTTAAATTTTTATTGGTGTGCATTTACACTTGCGTTATTTATCATATTCTATGTGCTTCAAACTCATTTTGCCTTAACATGAGGAGGACTAGGCAAAGAGAGCTACTTTGTTTGGTATTAAAAGGGCATAAGCATTACAAAAGCAATGAGGTTTCAATTTAAGAGGCCAACCTACCATCCCACCCCAAATTAAAATATATATCATCCTTTAGTTTTTTAACATTGCACCAATATTCAATACTTGATTACCATCAACACTTTCAAATCGTCAAGCTAAAAAATTGTATGTGTTAAACATGGACATTAGTTAGTATAGGTGATGATATCTCCACAAGTGCAACTTTGCAATCTATGGATAATGAGCAACATGTGCAAATGTTATTTGGTGATCACATTTGTTTCTGTGGTTATCACATACTATTTCTTTGCATTGTTCTCCTAGTGATTTATTTAACAAAGAATTTGTTTTCTTAGTTTCTTAATACATGTAGATGTAAGCAAAGAAAGGAAACCTCGTTGCATATTTGGTGAAGATATTCTATTGTTATGTGTGAGTTTATCAGAATTGGCAATGTCACTAATAGGATTCATATCCATGTGTAAAATCTGTTAAGAACCTCAAAAGTTGCATCACAACTCTAATATGCATAATATTGGGAGTCCCTTTACATGATCAAAGGCTTTGATAATAGCACATGGATTTTGTGACTTGAAGTTCTAAGAAATGCTTTATATGGAAGATAATATATCATTGAAGTCACATATAAAGGTGAGATTATATGACTAGTTGGGTTATATGTGCCACATCTTGGACATACACATTGTGCAAGACTCAACTGATTCATTGTACTTGGGTTGTGCGAGTTTTATCATGTGTGATTTTAACATATATTGTAAACAATACTACTAATGTTGTAATACACTTAGGATAATTAAGACACCTTTTTCCCTCCCTAGGAGGTTTTTCTACCCCAACCTTTTGTGTGTGTGTGTGTGTGTGCATGCGTGCGTGCGTGCGTGCGTGTGTGTGTGCTCTAGGGATACTTAGTCTTGTAAATCTTCTACTTTGAAACCTCTCAATACATTCTATATTCCATGCTCTTAAACTTCTTCTCCAAGCTTTGTGTGTAGATTCTTGCAACCCTAAATCCAATATAAAGGAAGGCTTTAACCTCTTGGGTAGAGTTTTCAACACCCTCTACTTCATTTCCTCTAATTGGGACAAGATTTGATAACCACTCATAGGTTGATGAATACTACAGGGGTACTCCTAGGGCTTAACATTATCAAATTTTTATTTGGGTTCTTTTAACCTACACTATGTAGGCTACTTTGTCCTTTTGTGTAGAATTCTCGACAATAGTTCATTTTGCAATTAAGAACCTTTATAGTCTACTTTGTGCTATGCTACATACCATATGACAGTACTGTATGTCTAACTAGGTCAAAGAAACATCATTGAGGTTGACATAAATTAGTATCAATTTTCTTTAGTAGCCCACGAAGATATAGATAAAATGAATGGCACATACTGACAATTGCATGAGGTCTGGTAATTAGATCCCCTAACTTGCTTTAGAGCCTCGCAAATTTTTCCTTGGCATGCAAAGCAATTGAATTACAAAAGGATTCATGATCTTGAGAGTTGTAATCTAATAGATTTTCTATAATAGTTGCTAGCCTAGTTGTTTGGTAGCTATGAAGGTGAAGCTCCTTAGCCTTCTATGTAAAGGACACAATAATAATAATAGCATTGTTATTCTTCAATGTGACTATTAAAGCTAGGGTATTGTATTGGAACTAGCTCCTAACATTTCCTAAGTGCATTAAGAATGCTATATTGGCAAGTCATTCTCTACAAATTTGGTAAAATAATTTTCCATGCATTCATCCCATGAACAACCACCACGATGGAAGAAAGGTGTGAAGAAGTTGATTTGTGTATTTCTTGATAGATTGTGTTTCATCATTGAAGTATCAAACTTCTTTGGCACTTTTCCAAAATTTTGACATTATATCTTATCATCACTTGCTTTAGTAATTCAAGCACAATTAGAACTTGATTAGGGAAAAAATGTGTCTCTTTAATACCATAGGCAAGACCTCATATCATCATACATAACATACATCCAATCCAATCTCCTCTAGGTTGCTACATGTCAAGGTGGAAGGAAAAGTGAAAATGAGGTGTTGTGGATTTAATCGAGTCCACACATAATTTGTTTAAATGCTATTAAGGCAAGTGCCATCCATTATTGTCTTTCCAATCCATCCAAGACAAAATGAGGTGATGTGATATTTTATTGTTCACAACACATTAAAATAAACTATACGAATAGGGTTAGTGTTTTCCAAGGTTGTCTCTCTAACAAGATACAATGATATGGTATGGTATCATGTTCATTGGATTTAGGGTTCCAAGATGTGTATACAAAGCTTTAACTAGAATAAGCTTGAGAGCACACAAGATAATGTGTAGTGAGATTTCAAATACTAAGTATGCCCTAGAGTGAATAGGCATATATACAAGGCCAATGGAAAAAATCCTCCTAGAGAAGGAAAAAAGTGCCTCAATCAAAAGAGGTAGCAAAGTATCGTACATACCTTATGGGGATATAATTATCTCCTTGGTGTTAAAGTAAAGGCTGCACAATATCTTCCACAAATATAACATCATAATTGGCCAAAATTGATGCCAGGAGGCATATTTCACGGTGGATTCCGTGCCATGGTGGATTCTGTGAGGTTTTACGGTGGATTCCGTAAACTTTGTTGACCGAGGCTCATATACAAAGTGGATTCTTTATGCGAGAAGTTGATGGGGACGCCTATCCTTTTCGGGCGTTTCATTAATTTAGTGTGTACATGGGTGATTCCATAGCGAGTGATTCCGCAAAATACATATTAAATTAATAAACGTTTATGAGTTTAGAGTACGCACTCGTGATAAATTAAGGTTAATATTGATTTCTAACCAGTTGATTTATTTATGTAGTTGAAGACTGCTAGGTATTCACTTTTGTCAGTTTAATTGTATTATTTTACTAACGATTGTGAATGCTTCAGTTTATGTGTAGAGATAGTAGCAGTGGCGGAGGAAACCATTGGAGGATACCATGTATTCGAGTTATCACTTATATTTTGATGGGCGCATACCTTAGGCATGGCGCCTATATTTTGTCGCGCCTATTTATTAAGGCGTTGGATATTTATTTATTATTTTGTATGTGCATGGGCACACAATTATGATATTTGTATTTGGACATTATATTGGATATGCTTGACTCTTTGGGCATCTGCCCATTAGCTTTATTTCTACTTTGTGCTAAAGCAAACTCAAAAGCCAAAAGCGTGCTATTTTGTAATTTGGGCTATTATTTGAGCTTGAAGATGATTAATACAAAAAAAATACATGCTTTGTGGAGCGCTCACACAAGGCATGGAGGGAGATTGCACCCAATTGGTCTCTTGTTCATGTCGTGCATGCTTTCTACCTTGAGTTTTGTGCAAAAAGTAGAGTTCTTTTATTTGTTCCAGCGCTCACTACGCGAGCATACAACATCCGATCTGTGCACCAGTGGTATCAGAGCCAGGTTGAGATCGAGAGCTTCCTATCGCTACCCATCTTGCACGAAGGCGGAGCTCCTGGAACGATCAAGCTCTTCAGTCAGTTTCATCGCGAACGGTCGATACGGGTGGATTCCTTGCGGTCAAGAACCTCTACATATAGCCTCTGATCGCGAAGGATCGGCCTGGGGAAGCGGAGGACCACGTCAATATCTCCCTACTCAAGTCGTTTTTCTCAGAGACAACATATAAGTTTCATCTTCTTCACAAAGCTTAAAAGCTTCAAAACTAAGCTTTTAAAAAGCTTAGCCAGCCAAATTTCAAAATCAACTGCATCAGTATCTTCACACCGTGATTTTCGGCGCTGGAAAAAAGGAACCCCCCCTAAAAATTCATCGTGGTCAGAAGATTAAGCTTCAAGCTTAATCAATCAAGTCTCAAGTCACAAAAATCTTTCAAGTTGGACAAGTTCAATAAGTTCTGCAACTCTGCAAGTTCTGCAAGTCAGCAGAGGTCAAAACTGACTTATGCCAAAAACTCCCATAAGGACTGTTCCTACGCAAAAGCACTGAACTGCAAAGTTGTTCCCTGGAAGACTCTGTTCGCATACGCAGACTTACTGAACCAGTTTTAGCACACGCAAAAGGTCATACCCAGATTTTACGAAGATTTCAAATCCCGCAATCGCAAAAGTCGAAGATCGTGAAAGCCAAACAAAAATCTATAAGCCTTGTACACCCGGCTTTGAGCTACGCTCATCTCGCTAATTGGATTTTGAGAGTATGAGGTCTTTTGAATTTTTACAGGATGACGGAACAAAATATGGATGATTTAATGGCTGAAGGCAATCTTCCTGAACCTACGATGGAACAAAAATTGGATTTAATTATGATGCAGTTGGATGAAGAACGAAGAGCCTGGCAAGCCTTGCAAGTTCAATTGGCCAATTTACAATGATCGACTACCGACAAAGATGGACCACAACCCGAAGATCTTATTCGAAGAACCATCGATGCGACTCTCAAAGCTCAATCCATCCGCAAAGACACAAAGATAAGTAAATGAAATTTCAAATTCCGTACTTTCAATGGAACTCGAGATGGAAAGACTATTCTTGCATTCATCAGTCAGTTTGATGATTACTTTCATGAAGAGACATACGCTGAAAAAGATAAAATCAAGTGTGTCACTAATCATTTAGTGGATAGAGCATCTCTTTGGTGGACCGTGGTTCGTAAGAGCATAGATTGTCCCACTACCTGGGAGAGTTTCAAAAAGAAGTTTATGCAGAATTTCCCTCCTCCACAATTTCATGAAAAAGCCATAAAGCAATGGGACCTTCTTCAGCAAAGAGATCGTGAGCTTATTTCCCAGTACACCGAATGCTTTTGGAATGCCTTACTGCAACTATGCATACTTGAAGACGTACCTGAAGCGACTCATAAGCGCAAGTTTATGTATGGATTACTTGGGCATTACTACGCTGAAGTCAATATGTTCAAGCTTGCAACTCTTGAAGATGCAATTTCTTTAGCTCATGACACTGAAGACAAGCTTCGAGGAAGAGACAAGCGTCCACAACAATTTCAAGCAAATGGTAACTATGGTTCAAAGCAATTCAATTCAAATTTTAGAAGATTCAATCAAAGTCGATTTCCTTCATCATCTTTCCGTAAGTCTTGGACAAAACCACTTACTTTGCCATCAAATACCAATCAAAACCCTAAGCCATCCTCACAGCCAAATCCTAATACTCCTAGACTTCCTACCATTACAAACAATGTATCTAAAGCCAAACCTATAGTGTGCTACAAATGCCATCAACCTGGACATTTAGCAGCCAATTGCCAATCAAAGAAGCCACCTGTCCATATCAACTATCTTGGAGCAATGGAATATGAAGAACATGAGGAAATGCATGACTTTACGGAAGATGAGGACGACATTGCTAACCCTTCAGATACTTTACCAGGTATGCCAACTCCACATTCTTTGTTGACAATGAAATGTTTAGTGCATAGAAAAGAAAAGATTATTTTGCATGATGATGGTAGTACACATGATTTTATTTCTGCAAAGTTAGTGAAAGAATTGAAATTACAAACTATTCCTATGCATTATCGCATTAAAGCAGCATTCTTAGGCACAAGGTATAATGGAACACAAGAGGTGCATGATTTAGAAATTCAAATTGGTGAATACACTGAAAGAAGGAATTTTCTAGTTGTACCATTACAGTCCAATGATATTATCCTAGGTATGCCTTGGCGTCATCAGCATAATCCTCGTATAGATTATTCCACGCATTCAATTAAAATTCATTTTCAAGGAAAACACATTACATTGTATGATATGCACGCATCTAATAATTTTTCACTGCTTACTCATACTCAAGCTAAACGTGCATTACGCAAAAGTAGTAAATCTTATCTAATTTGGATGAATGAACTTCAAGCTAAAGAAAAACATATGCACCCTAGGTATAAAGAATTCCTTGCACAATTTAAACATTATTTTGCTGAAGATCTACCACCTAGACTACCTCCTTCACGTCCTGAAGACCACAAAATAGATTTAATTCCTGGTACACAACCACCCTGTAAAGCACCATATAGGCATAACCAAATCGAACAGAAAGAAATTCAAAATCAAGTTGAGGAATTTTTAATACAAAGGATTAATTAGACCTAGTAGTTCTCCATTTAGCGCACCTGTTTTGTTGGTAAAGAAGAATAATAATACTTATCACATGTGCATTGATTATCGTGCCCTAAATAAGATTATTGTAAAGAATAGATATCCAATTCCTAGGGTCGATGATCTTATGGATAAACTACAAGGTTCTGCTATATTTAGTAAAATAGATATTAAATCTAGTTATCATCAGGTGAGATTAGATAAATCTGATATATTTAAGACTGCATTTAGAACACAATTTGGTCATTATGAATTTTTAGTGATGCCTTTTGGATTGACTAATGCACCTGCTACATTCAGTAGAATGATGAATTGCATATTTTTGAAATATCAGCATTGTGTTATAGTATTCTTTGATGATATCTTAGTATTCAGTAAAAATAAGAAAGAACATTATGAACATCTGTCTTTGGTTTTCAAGTTGTTAAAAGATAATCAATTGTATGCTAATCCAGAAAAGAGTGAGTTCTTTCAAACAGAAATTGAATATTTAGGTCATATTGTGTCATCAGAAGGTATTAAGGTTGACCCTAAGAAGATAGAAGCAATATTGAACTGGCCTATACCTAAAAATGTGCATGAGTTACGTTCTTTTCTAGGTCTTGCTAGTTTTCACAGGAAGTTTGTGCGAAATTTTTCATTACTTGCTTTGCCTTTGACTAAACTTTTAAAGAAAGGTATTCTTTATCATTGGTCTGATAATCAACAAAAATCTTTTGATTTATTGAAACGTGCATTAACCCATGCTCCTATATTACAACTACCTGATTTTAATAGACCATTCTTTTTAGTAGTTACTGATGTTAGCGGATCTGGAATAGGAGCCGTACTTATGCAAGATAATCATCCCATAGCCTATTCTAGTTGTAAACTGAAACCATCCAAACTTAAATATTCCACATATGATAAAGAATTGTTAGCTGTTGTACAAGCTTTAAGACAATGGAAACATTACTTAATGGGTTCTGAGTTTATGATTAAGACTGACCAACAAAGTATTAGACATCTCCTTAGTCAACCCCAAATATCTGATCGACATATCAAATGGGCAGCTTTTATTCAGAGCTTTCATCCCCTTATCCAATATCAACCAGGTAAAGAAAATGTAGTAGCTGATGCTTTAAGTAGAAGACCCACCATTCATAATATTTCTGGCATATCATTTGATTCTCTAACTTCTATTAAAGATACTTATCATCAGGACATTACTTTTCATGCTGATTGGAATAAATTAGTTGGAAATAACTGGATTCCTATTGATTCACTGTCTTATAATGATGGATTCATGTTTTATGAAAAGAGATTATATGTTACAGTCCCATTTAGATCTTTTGTTTTGAATGAGATTCATTGTCCTCCATATCAAGGTCATAGAGGTATCATATCTACTTTGCGTACATTGACTGAAGATTTTTATTGGCCACATATGGACACTGATGTATCTAACTTTGTTTCTGAATGTTTGGTTTATCAAAGAGTTAAGAGACATCATGGTAAACAGTATGGTTTACTAATGCCTTTATCTATTCCATCAAGACCATGGGAACTGATTTCTATGGATTTTATTACTGGTTTACCTAACACTAAAGCTAACCATGATATGATTTGGACTGTTGTAGACAGGTTTAATAAACAAGCATATTTCATTCCATGCAAGAAAACTTTAACAGCATCTCAGGCAGCACAATTGTTTTTGAAAACTGTTTTCACTAATCATGGATTACCAAAAGTTATTATTTCTGACCGTGATTCTAGATTTTGTAATAACTTTTGGATTACTTTGTTTGCTAACCTAGGAACAAAGATTGATTTCTCATTTGCATTTCATCCTAAAACTAATGGTCAAAGAGAAGCCACTAACAGTACTATTTTAGATCTTTTATGTGCTTACACTATTTCTAAACCACAGACATGGGACACACATTTGCATTTACTGCAATTTGCATATAACAATACACCACACACAGCTACAAAGAAAGCACAGTTTGAAGTGATTTATGGTTATAGATTGTCTACACCTGTTGCATCTTTATCAAATAGAATTCAGAGTGCTGATAATATTGCTAACATGCACGCTACTATTTTTGATGAGGTTATTAAAGACATGATTGCCAAAGCCCAGCAATCATATACAAAACAAGCCAATAAGAAAAGACAGGCCATGAATTTCAAAGTTGATGACTACGTTTGGTTAAGAATAGAAAAACGTAGATTACAAAGTGTAGATAAACACCTAGTTGTGAAATTAGCACCTAGATTCTATGGACCATTTAAGATCATTCACAAAATCAATGACAATGCATTCAAGTTAGAACTACCACCACACTGGAAAATTCACAACACCTTTCACATTAGTTTATTATGATCCTTTAGATGCCAATTACCTGTACACCCTGTTTATGAAAACCCACCTTTGTTAGATGAAGAGACTGAAATCCTTGAGCCTGAAGCTATCATAGATACTGACTTTATGACCACTAGAATTGGCCGTAGATATTCTAGATATTTGGTCAAATTTAAAAACCATCCTGTTGAAGAGGCCCAATGGATGCACGCTATAGACTTAAATGCTTTCCCCACTCTGTTAGCTCCACGTTGAGCTAATAGCAATCGAGGACAATTGCTATCCCACCCCGGGGGTATGATGCCAGGAGGTATATTTCACAATGGATTCCGTGCCATGATGGATTCCGTAAACTTTGTTGACCGGGACTCATACACAAAGTGGATTCTTTGTGCGAGAAGTTGATGGGGGCGCCTATCCTTTTCGAGTGTTTCATTAATTTAGTGTGTACATGGGTGATTCCATAGCGGGTGATTTCACAAAATACATACTAAATTAATAAACGTTTATGAGTTTAGAGTGCGCACTTGTGATAAATTAAGGTTAGGATTGATTTCTAACCAGTTGATTTATTTATGTAGCTGAAGACTGCTAGGTATTCACTTTTTTCGGTTTAATTGTATTATTTTACTAACGATTGTGAATGCTTTAGTTGATGTGTAGAGATAGTAGTAGTGGCGGAGGAAAGCATTGGAGGATACCATGTATTCGAGTTATCACTTATATTTTGATGGGCGCATACCTTAGGCATGGCGCCTATATTTTGTCACGCCTATTTATTAAGGCATTGGATATTTATTTATTATTTTGTATGCGCATGGGTGCATGATTATGATATTTGTATTTGGACATTGTATTGGGTATGCCTGACTCTTTGGGCGTCCGCCCATTAGCTTTATTTCTATTTTGTGCTAAAGCAAACTCAAAAGCCAAAAGCATGCTATTTTGTAATTTGGACTATTATTTGAGCTTGAAGATGATTAATACAAAAAAAATACATGCTTTGTGGAGCGCTCACACAAGGCATGGGGGGAGATTGCACCCAATTGGTCTCTTGTTCATGTCGTGCATGCTTTCTACCTTGAGTTTTGTGCAAAAAGTAGAGTTCTTTTGTTCTTGGGGACCTTTCGGCGCTCACTACACGAGCATACAACATCCGATCTGTGCACCAAAAATATACTTAGTATGTGGATGATATAGCATGTAACATTTGTTTTTTCTATTGTAACTAGTAAATATATGCCATCCAATTTTTTGCATCGTGGCTTTGGTACTAATGTATAAACAAGAGAAACAAAAGCACATAAGTGAACAATAGATATTTACTTGTCATGTCAAGCCTTGTATGGATTGATAGACTATAATACTTTGATGGGACACTTGTTTAGTACATAAGTTGCACATAAAACGATCTCAAGCCAGAAGCTGAGTCAAAGCTTGTCATACATTGTGCCATCCCATGATATTTTGATTCTTTCTCTCAGCAGCTATACCATTTTGTCATGGTATGTGTGACACTATATATTTTATCCCATCTTCAACCAAGCATACCCTTTTAGACATATCCCCCCTTGATTACAATAGAGAGTGTTCACTCTAGATCTTAACAAGTGTTCAGTCATACATACAAACTCTTTGAAGCATAAAAAGCTTTGATCTTAGCTTTTAAAGGATATGTGTATTCATGCTTGGAGTAATCATTGATAAAAGTTACAAAGGATAAGTGATTGCCGCAAAAGACATTGTTTGCATGAGACCATAAACATCATTGTGTACAAGTTGCAGTTTGCGAACAATTGTCAATGAACCATCTTTTAGAATGGAAGCAGGTTGCATTTGCCCCAATATGTAACCCTTACGAATGTGTTTTGCATGAGTCTCAAGAGTAGGTAATGAAGATTCCATATCCTATTTTTGCAGGTGTATTGAATGCAATAAAGTAGAAAATATCAAATGACCAAAAGATGTATACCAAAGTTTTACTATAGATACCTTTTCTTTCACACATTTACCATAATTATTGAACTTATGCCATCCGCAAGATAGTGAACTAGTTGTCATAATTGTATCACCACATGAGAGATCATTAAGTGTACATATATCATCCACAAACCAACAACAATTTCTTTTTTTTCTGTGGCATATGAGAAGTGATATGCTTAGTGGCACCACTACCAAAGTACCACACATTTAAATCCACAATAAACATGCAATAACCATGTAAATAAGGGTCATATTGAATTGCACACTAAATTCCCACTCTATGTCTTGCACAACCTTTGCAAATTATGAATCAGAAGAAGAGGTATCTACAATAGCCATACTAGTCTCTTTCTTCTTAGCCTCTCTCGTAGAGCTAGTTGATGCCAGGAGGCATATTCCACGGTGGATTCCGTGCCACGGTGGATTCCGTGCCACGGTGGATTCCGTGCCACGGTGGATTCCGTGAGGTTTTACGGTGGATTCCGTAAACTTAGATGACCGGGGCTCATACACAAAGAGGATTCTTTGTGCGAGAAGTTGATGGGGACGCCTGTCCTTTTCGGGCGTTTCATTAATTTAGTGTGTACATGGGTGATTCCATAGCGGGTGATTCCGCAAAATGCATATTAAATTAAACGTTTATGAGTTTAGAGTGCGCACTCGTAATAAATTAAGGTTAGGATTTATTTCTAACCAGTTGATTTATTTATGTAGCTGAAGACTGCTAGGTATTCACTTTTGTCGGTTTAATTGTTTTATTTTACTAACGATTGTGAATGCTTCAGTTGATGTGTAGAGATAGCAGCAGTGGCGGAGGAAAGCATTGGAGTCTAGCGAGTATTCGACATTTGGATTATATTTTGATAGGCGCCATGCCTATATTTTGGTTATGTCTATTGAGACATCGATTATTTATTATTATTTTGTATGCGCCTATGCGCACGGATATGTTATTTCTATTTGGACATTGAGATTGGGCGTGCCAGACTCTATGGGCACCGTCCATTAGCTTTATTTCCCTATTTTTGTAGAAAGCAAACTCAAAAGCTAAAAGCTTGTCATATTTTTGTAAATTGGGCTATTATTGAGCATGAAGATTGAAATATACATAAAATACATGCTTTGTGAAGCGCTCACACAAGGCATGGGGGAGATTGAACCCAATTTGTCTCTTGCCTCTTGTTGTGCATGCTTTTACATTGTTTTTTTGTGCAAAAAGGTAGAGTTCATTGTTCTTGGGGACCTTCCGGGATTCACCACGTGAGCATTCTGCGATCGATCTGCGCACCACTAGTTTAGGATAGTCCTTAATGCTTGTTCAATTGATAGAATATGGCTTTATTGAGGGCTAGAATATTTGGCATTATACTCTTGATGTTTACCTCAATATTGGGTAATCTGTGTCTAGAGAAGAAGTGGGCCCTGACTTTGACTGACGTTGAACTTGCAAAAGTGTTTGAAAGACTTAGCTTGATGCTCTTAGTTGGTTGCACCCATCAAAACTCCTCAAAAGGCATTATTAATGTATGCTCTTATGTGTAGTGCATTGTAAGAAAAGGGGTTAACTAAGTTGCTCATGCTTACTTATCTTATTAGATATTGTTGCCCCTTAAGTTTGTTAGTCTTTGATCTTGCCAAGCATCCAGTGTTGCCCAAGCTATCATGCTTGGCTATAAATGGAGAAATGATTGGTGTCACATTTCCATTGAGAGAAAAACACATTGGCCAAGCATTGTTTATGATTCTCATATGCTATTGAGAGGATTAACCAAAAATTGATTGCAAAGGAAAATAGACACAATTTTATTTTGCTATTGCATCAAGATTTCATTAACATACAAATATTGACATTTGCTAGTTGCATTGAGCAAAATGTGTATGCTTTGGGCTGCATTATAGTCACATCTTTTGTCATTTGGGATAGCAACTCAAGATTGAATGCCAATTTGCAACTTTGAGGATTTAGAATGTATAAACCCTTACTATCAAGTGCATTTAAAGCATCATAAAAAACCCCTTATCTATATAATTTCATGAATTAAACACATAGTTTTCTACTCAACTTATGAATACCCCTATTAAATTATGCCCGTCTATGTGTAAAAATAATGTAAATTCGTTAACCATGTGATACACTTACATACTTGTGAGTGGAGCCTCCAAGACTTACGACAAATGATCAAGTAAATGTAAGTCCAATTGTGAACAAACTTGCATCTTGGAAATCCAAGTATGGCCTTTTACATTTCTCTTAAGCTTGTTCAATTTATTACTTTGTGTCCTTGATTCCATGGACATGGAAAGCAATATTAAAGGTCAATTAGCCCATTCTCTTCATGCTTTGGAAAAATAGTTAAAGAAAAAAATTGACTTGGATGGTTTGGAATCATGTGCACACTCCAAATATAATGGTAGGCTACAATTCTTATGATATACATTCATATGGTAAGTCTTGCTTCAAGACATATATATGAGTGGGGAATAGTGGGTGGATATCATTATTCATTTCATGGAATTTCATTTGATCTAGCACATTTTGTGCATTACATGGATATAGACGTATTTGGAAGCAACTCTTAAGGGTACACATCATCCTTGTAGGCCAACTTGCACTTAGATTCGACAAAATTATGTATGGATTTGGATGCTTAAGGTACCTTGACATTGGCACAACTTTGGCTCATTGAGTAAATTAAACATTGATTCAATGAGTAACTAGGTGGAGAAAAAGGACTATAAGTCAAGATTCTTACATAAGTTAGCCTCTTAGTGGAAGACAACAATCTTTTGAGCTAGTATTCTATACTACCATTTTCATATGGAGAACTATGTTGGGAGTTTGCTAATTCTAGGCACACTTAATCATGAAAGAATATCAAATGGGACATTGTCCTTTCCTACTACACAACGAGAGTTTCCTTTGACTTATTAGATGCCTAGTTGTGCATCATGTTTGAACCTCTATTTCCTGCATTTGGCAAGGGTGGTTGTAAGGCCATTACTCCATAAAGAAGGGTCTTTAGAAGCCCTCTCTTGCTCAACTCTAGCAAACTTTAGGATCCTCCAATACTAGGCATTGTGGCATATTGGTCTATCTAGAATGCCTCATACCAATAGTGGAGATAAAGAAGACATTCTCCCTTGTGAGTCATGCTACCTTGGCAAGTATCACCATGTCTCAATATTGGTGTTTTAACTAGGAAGCATGCTGATCCACCTCTTTCTCAAATTCAATTTTCAATTCCAAGTCATTGGGTTTGCAATGGCAGACACCCATCTTTCAACTTAACATATTCATCTAAAAGATTCTTATGGGTTCAAGTAATCTCGATCCATCCTTCTTGAAATTAGGAAAGTACCACGTATGTGTGTGTGTGTGTGTAGAGAGAGAGAGAGAGAGAGAGAGAGAGAGAGAGAGAGAGAGAGAGAGAGAGAGAGAGAGAGAGAGAGAGAGAGAGAGAGAGAGAGAGAGAGAGAGAGAGAGAGAGAGAGAGAGAGAGAGAGAGAGAGAGAGAGAGAGAGAGAGAGAGAGAGAGATCCAAGAGATGTCTTTTGAATTAGAGTGCTTTCCTTTTCCTAATGGTTTGCATGTAATCTCGATATTCAGAAACTTATGTTCAGAACCTTTACAATTATGAAGCTATGTAGCCACATCAAGTGTTGTAAACATACTTCAGTGTTATAGTTGTTAAATTGTGCATACATTGTTAAAAGATTTTGCTCCACATGAATGCTTTGATATGTGTTAGTTTAGTACAAACATGTGAAATTCCCTTACATGCTTTGCACACTAGTAAAAGGATAATGTAGAAAGATATGAAGTTTATAAACGTCTTTAAGTATATTCCAAGGTTTACCACAAAATGTGCTCATTTGTGAGCACAAAGAACAAAAGAGCATTCACATAGGGTTTTAAGCACATGGTCTAAAAGTATTCAAGTCTCTTAGACCATAGAGCATTTTGGTGCCACCCTCATGGTGGTTTATGTGAGATTTGGAGAAACTTTTCTACATTTATTGTAGCAAAATTCAAGTTGTTAACTTAATATCTTGTCACAAGGATAATAGCTCCAATTGTCAATTGTCATAGATGGACCAAACATAGACTTTTCTTCATGATATCATGTTTTCTTGAGTCCTATGTCGCAATACCTACCTCAAAAAGAAAGAAGGAAATTTGAAAGGCATTTTATAACCACATCATTTAGAAATTGAATACATATTGTAAATATGCACTTCTAAGCACATTTTTTCTTTTGGAATAATTCATATACATTGACATGTATGAAGGAATCAATCTCTTAACCATGTTGCCAATAGTGAGAGAAGAAATTTACCACAACAAACTTGCAATTTTGATATCTTATGAAAGCAAAATTTAGAAAATACTTTGAGAAATCAACTAGTTATAATAATTAGCCACTAGAGTGAAAGCATACATGAAAGAAAAATCCTACTCTATGAATGGAGAAATACTAGAAAAGTAGGATCCTCACAGAGGTAGACAAAATACAAAATAAAGAAGAAAGGCATTGTATTGTAGTTATAAAATCTTGTTAAGTGCATTATAAATTATTTTTAAAGGGTCTTGATAGGGATGGTAAATATGTAAAGTATCAGATAAACCTTTTGGAAAGTGGGCTTTGCAATGTTAAGGAAATGTACATCTCCACACTAAACAAAAAGGGGTAGAAAGATGGTTGAAGGCTGAAGTTGGTTGAGGTGGGCACCACTCCCATGGGGAGAGAGAGAGAGAGAGAGAGAGAGAGAGAGAGAGAGAGAGAGAGAGAGAGAGAGAGAGAGAGAGAGAGAGAGAGAGAGAGAGAGAGAGAGAGAGAGAGAGAGAGAGAGAGAGAGAGAGAGAGAGAGAGAGAGAGAGAGAGAGAGAGAGAGAGAGAGCTTCCAAATTGCTTAAAAATCAAGCACACAATCCATATGGAAGTAGCATGTCGCATAAGTTTTGGGCCTAGAATGACATTTCAAAAGTTAATGTGATAGTATGTCAATTCTAGTAAAGGCCAAAAAGCAACTTTCAATGTTGAATGGGAGGTGGTTTGAAGTGGTGGGACTCTTGATGGTAGTTCCATGTTTAACTTAAACAACAAGATGAAGGACATTCCCAAAGTGTAGGGTCATCCCAACAAATATGTAATGGACATGACATGGTTAATATGGGGTAAAATTCATGCTTTTCTACAACAAGTGTGCGTTAAAAGCAAAGAACCATTACAATTATAATAAGCATGGTAATATTACCTTGGGTGTTGAAGTGGTTCTTACCCTCCTCCATCTCATGCTATGAAGAGATACTAGATGAATCTAATTGATCATGTTTCAAAAGTTTGTGAATATGTTCCTCATTTTATGGTATCACATAGGTCTTCATTAGTATGCTATACCATGGTATCGTATGTGTTTTCAATAGTACGCTATACCATGAGACATATGCGAGATGTCTCCATTTTATATCATCACATTTCTTCATGAGTAAGTTACACCATACAACATATGTGAGATATATTCATTTTATGGTATTGCATTGGTCTTCATTAGTATGCTATATCAATAGAAGTGCAAAAAGTTAGCAAACAATTTTGAGCTTAAAATAGCAAGCACATCTACATCTTCTCGAACAAGCTTGCACCCAACCATTGTTGTCCGTGGCTCATATCCTGTTTCTCCAACTTCATCTAGCACAATTAGGATTCCACTCACTTTATCATGTTGCAACATTAATAGCTAGGTTTTGTAGGGGTCATCATTCCCCACCGTGAACCACCCCCCCACCCCAATGCATGCCTTTTCGACATATTGATTATAAATTTGGTACATTGCCCAAACCTTGATAGTGGCCATCATTCCAAAGAATAGGGGTAGGTGTGTGGGTTACAAAGGCCTCTAAATCAAATCCCCTCAACTGAGCAACTACGAGAGGCACTATCATTGTTTTTTTGATGATAGGTAACTCTAGATTAATTTCCCTCAACTATGCAACTTTGCAATGTACTATTATATCATTGTTCTTTTGATGATAGGTAACTTAAACCAATGCTTCACCTCATAGTAATTTGGGCAGGGTGTTGGGTTTGCAAGGTAGGCGAGTGGACTAGATTGGACTAGATTGTGGCTACATGAGTGAGTTGGGGGGGGGGGGGGGGGGGTTGTGTATGTGACACATGCCTCCCCCTCCGCACCCTACTTTAAAAAAAACTTTCAATAATAATATCGAAAGACAAGAGATGCAAAGAAATATGCTCTATCTCATTGATTTGACAATAGTAATGTAAGTGCTCAATGCCTAAGATGGAGAATAAGGCACAAGGTATGTGTGTTACTATTGCTCGCACATGTTAATATGATCGGTTTCCTATACACAAACAATAAAAGTAGGCAATCGTAAAATGGAACACACAAGAGAGGAGAGAAAGATGGAATTGTTGCATGTGTTAGTGGACTTTGGTTAAGTTAATGTATCTCATT
This sequence comes from Lygodium microphyllum, assembly GCF_053477565.2. NCBI lineage: Eukaryota > Viridiplantae > Streptophyta > Polypodiopsida > Schizaeales > Lygodiaceae > Lygodium > Lygodium microphyllum. The sequence goes on from NC_141145.1 coordinate 142,684,860, forward strand.
TTGCTCCATGAAGAGTTCACATTAACCATTATAATAGCATGCCCCCCATGGAAAATGCTAAAATATGAGCTAAGCATGGATTACCTAACTCCCTATAGGATGCTTTGTCGATTTGTCAATATAATAAGACAATGAGCTCCAAGACTTATGTGAGCTAGCATGAGGATGGTTCGGTTTTCATTAGAAGTGGTGTTAACCTTTACTTATTTGGTTTGAGAACATCAAAAGAGAATGATGAGAAAATGTGGAGGGGGGACTTCTTTGAATTGGCATTAAGGGATGGAACTCTTTTTTTTTTTCATACTTCCAAGAGGTGTTTTATTAGGTCAAGATGTACCTACATTTAGTTTCAGTATATTCCCATTTGCCCTTTTCCAACTGTAGGAAACGGTTGGGCCCTTGTCCCTTGACACCTCATTTTCATCCTCCCTCCTTAACCTTTGGCTTTCGTACCCTTAAAAACTTAAAATACAAAACAAAAAAAGGAAAAGAAAAGAATTTCTGCAAACTAAAACATAAAAGAAACGAGAGACACGAGTGGTTTTCTTTTTTCCCTTCCTTCTGTATTTAACCCCCGAAAGAGAAACGATCTGAGAGGTAATAATCAAAGGGTGTTGCTTTTCCCAAGGACCCATCTTGTGATTTTCTCCGGTAGTTGAGCTTGTGCCCTTTCTTAATTTGAGAGCAGTGCCTCTGTTAAGAAGAAGAGCCTTGGTAATAAGCTGCTGCCAGCTTCTACCAGAAACAGAGCACCCAGGAACGGGGCACCAGGAACAGGGGAGCTTCCTCTCCTTCTTCTTGCTCTCTTTGTTAGCGACTTCAGACGAGGAGTGCCTTCTATTGCCCCACCTTTTTATTTATTTTTTTGGGTTCTCCCTTTTGCTCCACGTCCATGAGTACCCCTCCCCTGGAAGATGCCCCTGACCAGGACCCCTCAGTGGAGGTCACCAAGGACAACAATGGCCTGGACGTTGTGATCCTGAAATACCCACGTGGGTTTTCTGCCCAGGTTGCTTCATGGCTCCATTTCTTTCTGTATTTATTTGAAAAGAAACAAATATGAATGGTTTCAGCATGAAGCCAAATTTTTCCTGCTTAATGGCTCATTTTTTTCTGTATTTGTTTGGAAAAACCAAATACAAAATATTTTCAGCATGAAGCCTGTTTTCTTTGCTTCTTTGGGAAACTTATGTTTTTAACAGTGGTCCTGTCTGTCAGCTGCATGATGCTGAGAGATGACTTTGATTACGTGAAAACAGAAAAGAAAACAATGCAATTTTCGGAAATTTGAACTTTTGTCTAACTAGGAGGGCTTCCTTTGGAAGAGATCTTGTGTTCAAAATTTGGCTTAACACATTCACCAAAGGTTTACGCAATGATTGAGGATTCCTTGGTTGGCAGCAGTGCAATACCCAAAGCTTTCGGTTTTATGTATGTTCGTTCTTCATATAATCAAGTCTACATATCCTCCTCATAGTACTTTTCTTTCTTAAGGAATTTCTTGAAAAGAATAGCAAGAGTCATTCTTACCAGATTTAGTTGAGCTTTTTAGGGATTAGTAACTTAGAACAGCTATTATTTCTAATTCATCCACCGAGCAATGAAGCAAAGAGCTGAAGATTGAGAGGCACAGGTGAAGTTTGTATTACAAAAACTATATTCTGTATAAGAGCCCACATATTACGACCAACAGTTGCACCTATTACCCATATCGCAATACCGACCCTACTTAATTGCACATTGCTCTCATCTTAAATCCCCACTTGTATGGCAATAGTAAAGTTTTTTGAGAAGTAAGAATTTGGAGGATTGTGAAATTATTTTGTTTTTCTTCGTAGTAGTGGTATAAAATTTCTTCTTCACCATGGTGGCCTTATATCAAGAGTTCTTGTTGCAAGTAGAGGGTACACACATGGAGGCTGCATCCATTTATCAAGAGTTCACTTTTCCACAAAGTTAGATCATGTCTTCATCCTTGACGGTCTTAACTTCGAGGGGAGTTTGCTAAAATTAGGAGACATGTGGAGTGAAGGTTGGATTGCCTGGAGCACTGGGCAGTCCTAGATTTAGTGGATGAAGTTCTTGGTACCTTGGGCACTTGGTAGTGAGAGGGGGATTGACATGGTTTGATAGGATTTTTCCCCTAGTGTGGAGGAGGAAGAACATTCCACGATGAATGAGTATGTTCACTTACTATTTTTCCCTATCTCTATCTCTATCTGTTCCTTGGTATAGGTGCCTTGACAATATCTAGCGAGCCATAAATTTCCAACCTAAAGTCACCTTGAGTATTCAAAGGGGGCTAGCATCTCTCACTAAGTGTGAGTAGTGGGTGGCCACCCTATAATTTTAGTAGGTTTTGAAATCTTCCCTATCAAGAACAAACAAATGGCGTGGGAAAGTAAGTTCAACAAAAAGTAGGATAAGAAGCTCATCTAGTCTTGGGTCAAGTAGGGATAGTGCCCTTGCCTTTGTATGGCAAAATGAGCGATTTATACTTCTTTAGGCTATAAACCACATAGCCAATAATTTGAGGTTAGTAAATAGATATTTGTATTCAAAAGTGCCTTATGGTTGTTCTAGCCTTGTGGTGGAGTTGTATCTAAAGATACATGGTGTGAGCTCTTCATTTGAGATGCTTTCAACCATTCTCCAACACTTTTACTCAAATGGATTACAAGTTGCAAGAAAGTAAATGGTGGAAATTCTTCAAGTAGAAGCGAGAAGAGCACTTGAATTGATTCTTCACTTACATAATCAAATTTCTACTTGTGTATCCCTTCTTCTTTGGTGACAATGCTATTTCTAAGTGTATAATGCCATTTTAATATATGTAGATTTTTGGCTTCCTTGGAATGGGCCATGGAGTTGGCCACCATGTATGAGAAGTGGGAGAGGTGGAGGCTAATCAGCATTGCCAATCTATCCTTGCAAAGCTCAAGGACTATATAAGGACAAAGAGAAGGGCAAGTTTGCAAGGAGTGAGGGTCTTGTATAAGAAGGACATGGAGTTGACTTCTAGTTAGGAGCCAAGCATCAAGATGGTGGAGGGAGTCTTATCATCTTTGGCCATGATTTCCACTCTTTTGTTTTCACTCAAAGGATATTAGGCTCTTCTTCTTGAGTCAACATGATCTTGTGCTCGTGTAAGTAGTGGCGGCAAATCATCTTGCACTTTGCATGGTGGATGCTAGGTCATCCCAAAATTTGATCCAAGTCTTGTTTGTCTAGTACCATATTCAAACTATATTGGCTAATGTAGTAGGGTTGATTGAGTAGGCATTGGTCTAAGGATCATCTTGCTAGGGTGGTTATTTTCAAATCATGAAGTCTTCAAAGGACATTTGCAAGGTAATGTTGAGGACATCCTAGGGAAGAGCGTTGTCTTGATGATATCTTGGTTAACAAGAAGTGACACATCTCAAGAGGACTGACCTGATTAAAACCAGCTAACTACTACACGAGGGAATAAAATAATTAGCAATTAGTCCTCCAATTGCCACATGGCATCATCGCCTACCTGACAAATTGCTTGTACATCGTGTCTGTTGCAAATGCCCGCTAATTGATAGGAATAATAAAATAATGCCCTCCAAGAGTACCTCTGAGAGAACTGATTGCACCCAATGGTGACTTGAGAAATGCTAGTTCAAGGAATGAATAATCTCTAACATCCCCTCTCAAATCTTGGACACGACATAAGGCTTAGGGATCTAGAGTGTTGTCCTAGAAGAAGTTGAGGAAGCGCCTTCATTAACAAATTTGCAAGATAATCCTCCATCTTGCAGTAAACCACATCAATGGTCTCATCCAAGATCTTCTCCTGAATGAAACGGTATCGAATCTCAATGTGCTTTGACCTAGCATGAAACACTGGTTCCGTGCTGAAGCAATGCAACTCTCATTGTCGCAATGAAGTATTGTAGGACCTGGCTGATGACAGTCAAGCTCTCGGAGTAACCTCCGAAGCTATATTGTCTCACATGTGGTAGAAGATGCCGCTCTATACTCTCTCTCTATGGAAGAAAGGGCAATAGTAGACGGTTGCTTGCTACTCCATGAGATAACACCTATACCCAAAGTAAAACAATATCCTGTTGTTCGCGTCCGGTGGTCAACATCTTCGGTCCAATCTAAATCCGTCTAGCTTGTAAAAACCAAGGGGAATATCGAGTACCTATTGAATAATGACCCCCAAGATCGGGGGTCCCCCTTGAGAACTGCAAAATCCTCATAGCAACTTGCCAATGTACCAGCTTGGCTTCACTCATGAACTCGGCCAACAGACCTACATGAAAGCACAAATCAACTCGAGTGTTAAAAAGCCAAATCATAGACCCAATCAAATGTTTGCAGCGGCTAGCATCCATTGTCAGAGAATCTGCATGGGTTGTAGCCTTCTAGTTTGGATTCCTAGGAGTAGAAATGGCCTTATATCCCTCCATCTCAAACGTGGCCAAAAGCTCTTGCACATACTCTTGCTCGGAGATGAAAATCCCCCCTAGAGTCTGGTAAATCTCATGGCCTAAAAAGAAATGAAGGTCCATATTTGTCATCTCGAACAGCTGGTGTAGTGTCACCTTAGTCTACTTGACCTTTTGGGCATGGTTACTTGTCAAAATAAGGATGATCCACATAAAGCACGAACAACGCATGCCCTCTAGCTGAGGTGTGGACATATAACCGGGGATCGGAAAGGGAACATTGATATCTTTACTTTCCTTGGAGGAATGAGTCTATCTTCTCATTCCAAGCATGTGGAGCGTGTTTGAGGCTATAAAGGGCCTTCTTCAACCTGTACACTTGTCCATTTGATGAGGAAAAGCTAGGAGCTGCTCAACATAGATCTCTTTCTTCAAATCACCATTTAGAAAGGTAGACTTCACATCAAGTTGATAAATAAGCTATCTCCTATGGCTAGCGAAGGCAACAACGGCCCTAATGGTAGCCATTTAAGCTGTAGGTGCAAAGGTGTCATGGAAATCCAACCATGGCTGCTGTGTGAAGCCCTTTGTAACAAGCTGTGCCTTATGCTTATCCAAAGTACCATCACTATGATATTTGGTCTTGAAGACCCATTTTACACCAATCACCTTCCTGTGAACAGGCTGAGGCACAATATCCCAAGTGACATTCCGCTCAATAGCATCCAACTCTTGCCCCATAGCCTTCTTCCAATGCTGGGATTGCAAAGCCTCCTTCACGGAGGTGGGCTCCCTATCCTATATGGCATGGGTCATCAAACAATAGTTAGTACAAACAAGCTTGGTAGCATGGGCTTGATTCCTCCAAGATCGTTGTGGACCATCTTGTAACTGCCACTCCTCATGGACTCCCTCAATCCATGAATCATGGAGTGTGTCTCGGGTCCAATGAGGAGATTGGATCTCTCCTTGGCACACACTATTTGTTGAAGTCTTTGGAACATCCACTAGCAGTGGCTTAGTCGGTGGGGAAGTAATATCCTCATTTGAAGATGAAGCATCTCCATGAGGTGCGGGCTCCAAAGGTATTGTTGCTGGTGCCCAACTGTCTCCTAGATCTGCAAGCAGGGGGTGCTGCTCACATCCCTTTGAGGTTGGAACTTCCACGAACCGAACATCTCAACTCGTGTAGATATCCTGCTTAACATGGTGATCGATCATACAAATGGTAACCTTGGGAGTGCGAGTCGTAGCCTGCAAACACGCGTCTTCGGGAAGTTGCTTCAAATTTATCATGTTGTGTCTTTGGAATGTGGACATAGTAATGGAACTTGACGGATCTAGACTGAGTAAGCTGAGAGTGAACGTGTCGGATAACACACGCATAGAGTAGAGAGCAGTAGAGAGGAGAGTGAGCATGACACACTTGATGTTTGGTACAAAGACGAGTGTACCACTTTTTAGGTTTTGATAATATATATAAAGTACAAGAGTGTAAGGGTGCGTTCACACCCGAACATTGTAGAAGGCACAGTGAGCCTTTATTCCCAACAACATTCCACCTAAAGGCAATGTGCCTGAAGGTAGAGGAAATAATAAACTAAGTCTATGTATGTACAAAGCTGAAAGACACACATACTATCCAACCCCCATCATCTGGTGGCAATGAGCAAACCGCTTGGCTAGAAGGCCCTTTGTGAGAAGGTCTATAGGGTTATCATCTATATGCACCTTGACAAGCTCAATGCCTTTGCTGTCAAGTACATCCCTGATTAAGTGATACTTCACTATGTACTTTGTCTTTGCATAAAAGACAGGATTCCGTGCTAGTATGATAGCACTCCGACTGTCACAGTGGAGGATAGAAACCTTTGTAATACCAAGCTCTCTCACCAGATGTAAAAGCCATAAAGCCTCTTTTTGCATGCCTCTTTGGCTGCCACATATTTTGCCTCTGTAGTAGACAATGCGACACACTTTTGCAGCCTAGATATCCAAGAGACTGCTCCTCCTGTGAACATGAACACATATTTTAAAGTAGACTTCCTGCAGTCAGGATGGGCAGTATAGTCTGCATCTGTGAACCCAACAATAGATGACTTATGCTTACCAAAACAAATACACAAATCCTTTGTGCCCTCAAGGTATCTCATGATACCCTTCATTGCTTCCCAATGCTTTTTGCCAAGATATGCCATGTATCTGCTAACCACTCCCATCGCAAATGCAATGTCAGGACGTGTAGCAACCATAGCATACATCAAGCTACCAACAGCTAAAGCATAGGGTATCTTGGCCATTTTAGCCTTTCCATCATATGATGTAGGGTCGTCATCTGCACTAAGTTTCACATATGGAGGCAATGGTACATTAATGGCTTCCCCCCCCTCCATATTGAAACGTTGCAAAACTTTCGTGACATACTCCTGTTATGACAGATAAAGAAGACCCTTTGATGTCTTCGAGTATATGCATGCTAAGAATGTGATTGGCCTCACCAAGATCTTTCATATCAAAGCTATTGTGTAAACTTTGTTTCAAGGAGTCTAAGGCATGAACATCCTTGTATGCAATCAACATATCATCCACATACAAAACCAAGAGAATAAGGCTACCATGTGCTGCCTTCTTGGTGTATAAGCAGTGATCAACTTGAGAACGATGAAATCCCTAAGATTGCATGAATGTATCAAATTTGTGATACCATTCTGGTAGTGCTTGCTTCAGCCCATACAAACTCTTGTTGACTTTACATACCATGTGCTCTTTTTCCTTTGCAGCGAAACCTTCAGGCTGTTGCATATAAATCTCCTCATGCAAATCACCACGTAAGAATGCAGTTTTTACATCCATTTGTATGAGTTCAATGTCTTCAGATGCAACCAAGCCCAAGATGGTTCGCAAAGTAGTCATTTTGACTATAGGAGAAAAGATTTCATCAAAATCAATTCCATGTTCTTGCTTGTACCCTTTAGCAACCAAGCATGCCTTATACTTTGGCAAAGAACCAGAAGTGACTTTCATTTTGCAAACCCATTTGTAGGGTAGCACTTTTTGTCATTTTGGCAAATGTACCAAATCCCAAGTGCCATTCTTCATGAGGGATTTCATCTTTGATAGCATTGCTTTGTGCCATTTCTTACTATCTTGTATGTCCATTGCTTCTTGGAAGCGTGACGGTTCACCACAATCTGTTAACACGACATAACCATCCACATAGTTTACATTAGGAACGAATCTATTTGACTGTTTTGGCACTCTGGTCGACTTACGGACCCAATGGTCAAGATTTGCTGGCTGTTCAACCTGCAAATCTGCATGTTCTGCAGGTTTAGCATGTTGTACAGCTGGTTCAGGTTGTTCCAAAAGCACATGTTCTTGTCGAATTTGTGGAAAATCATGGGCAAGATCTTGTTGATCATTTTCGGCATCATTCCTTGCATTTTCAAGGACATTTACAGTAGGTATTTGCTACTGTCTAACGGGTACTTGTAAACGCCCCGAACAACGTAGTATGCTTAACAATTATGATATTCGCTTGTTTTCGAGATTTAATATAAAAGAGAATGAACACTTAAAGCTGAAAATGAAAATTACTCACAAAATTACAGCCATGAAAATGTAAAAGTAATGGAGACAAGATTGAGGGTTGAAGATGGGCAACCCCCCCCGAAGGAATGTATTTCTGCTCAATCCAAGTCCCTTAGGGAAGAGCTCAGTTACAATCAACCTGAGAGTGAGAAGAAGTAATTCTCACTCTCACAAGATCATGCAAAGATGTACAAACACACATGCATTATCTATTATGCAATGATAAGAACTGATTTCTTTGCAGTATGAGAGAATAAAAAGGGGAAATCAGCCTTCTCCATCGTTGAACAGTAGTACATGGATAGGGCTTGCTTCTTGTTGCTAAAATGGAAGAAAGAGCTTGAAAAAGAGGTGCTGTAATGAATTTACAGGCTTGCTGTCCTGTAAAACAGCAGTGATAGAAGAGGGAATATGGAGGAATTTGATAATGGAGAAGTGGGGGATGATGATGGGGATGGATGGGGCCAGTTTCTGGCTATCTGTGGGTGCTGTACATGAGTTTACAGCAAAGAAAAATGATTCTCAATGAAGAAAAACAAGCTCTTATTTATAGGAGAGGGAAGAGCTAGTACAAAAGGGGAAAGTGGAGTAGCACAAGACAAGTGTCCAGCCACATGTCATGAGATGTGACAAGTGGTGGGACACTTGGAAACTTGTGTGACAAGTGTCTTGACACTTGTCTCTTCTCTATGGCCTTCCTTTTTGGGTTGAATACTGTCAAGAATAGAAACAACCAAATTTAGTAAGCACAGTCAGAGTACAGAACTTACTATTTTTAGAATGACATCCCTATTTTTTAGGACTAGCATTTTTAGGCTAATTCGAGACTCCTAAAATTTAGGGATCTCTTAAAATTTAGGGACCCCCCCAATATGGGTGTCATATGAAAGCTTTTTCCGTGTACATCGCAAAAATGGTATCCGAATCTTCATATGACTTTCCTATGCAAAGAAATGTGTATTTCAAGCTTTCAGCCCACACATGCACATTATACAAGCATTTCATGATTATGCCATCTTGTTGATTGTAACTGTCTGTTCTGGTGGATCTAGCCCACACTTCAAGGCATCAATCCTTTCTGTGTGCGAGTCTAACCCTGATATGGGTGAGTTCTAGTCATAGGTGCTCAATCGGGCCATATAGGTGGAAGTGTGAACTATCTTTTCTCTAACCCACTGCGTGGGTCCACCATAACCTGTGACCACTCATCAGTGGCCAGCTCCAATGCACTTTTCTTTATATCTAATTAGTGCAAAGGAAATAAATTTAATAAATCATTATATAGACAAATTAATGAAAAAGGATACAAATTCTGTTTCTATAGAGTTGTGACAGTACTCTTTGTTATCCTATTGGTATATCCTCCCGGAGTACAACCTTTTTGACCTCCTCTCTTCTTTCGGGCTGTTTGTGCATGCGATCTTCCTAGAAGATAACATAATTGCTGCATACTACTTTTCTTTTCTCGGGATTCCATAATCGATACCCCATCGCATCTTCATCACCATATCCTAGGAAAATACATTTAAAGGACTTTGGCTTAAGTTTGTTGCATTCTTCCTTGCGAATGTGCACAAATGCCTCGTAGCCAAACCTTCTCAAGTGAGCATGCGAAGGTGGCTTGCTTGACCACTCTTCTTAAGGGGACTTCCCTCCCCCCCCCCCCTCCCCCCCCAAAAAAAGAAGACCTGTTTGATGATGATCGATTAATTAAGTGTATGGCTATTATAATAACCTCAGCTCAAAATCCATGGGTAAAGTAGCATGTGACAATATTTTACGGACCTTGTCTTGAATGGTCCTATTCATATGCTCTACAACACCATTTTGGGGCGGATTATGAGGGCGAGTAAGCTTCCTTTTAATCCCTTTGCTGTCATAAAAGTCTTAAAAGGCTTTGGATACATATTTCCCACCATTGTCAGAGAACACTTGGTTGCTTAGTTATGGCGACTACATGGTCACACACACTAGATACATGCAATGGATACAAGGTATCACTTTTGGACCCCTCCGCAACAATGCGAGAACCCTTATAGATTTTCCATTTGCTATCCCCAAAGGTGGTGTGATAGCCTTCATCATCTAGTTGCCCTGTGCTTGCTCTTCTTGAGCTGAGGTACATGTCTCACATTATGCAAAACAAACAAGGAGCCATGTTGAAATTCTAGTTTCACATTGCCAATGCCTCCAATTTTACATGCATAGTTATCCCCCAAGTGGACAACAACACGTACACTACCATTGTAGTCAGAGAACCACTCATGATGTGGTGTGACGTGAAAGGACGCACTTGAATCAAGTATCCAAGTGTGCATATTATCCTCAAAATCTGGAATCATGTGCACTCAAAGAAGAAGCAAGAAGTACATCACCATCACTATCAGTATCATGAGTGACTACATTAATCTCTTCTATTTTCACATTGCAGGCTGACTGTCCTTGTTTTCAGCCTTGTTGGCTTCAATGTTTTTGTTTTTGCCATTCTCTTTTTTCAATTGAAAAAAATCCCGTTTGTAGTGCTCTTTTTTGCCACAATGATGGAACTCCACATTTTTTCCATGAGATTTGCTGCATGCTCTATTTTCAGAACTGCCCTTGTGCTGAAATCTGCCTCTAGTGTGTAATGCACTTAGAAGACTTGTTTGCTGAGTTATTCTGCCTATTGAGTTCTTCCATCAGCAAAGAACTCTCCACATTAGAGTATAACAACTGAGCATTTGAATTACTCAAAGCTGTCCTAAAAGTATCCCAACTTTTAGGCAAAGCACATAGCAAGAAAGTAGCCTTGAACTCTTCATCAATAGGGAAATCCAAACCAATCAGTTGACTGAAAATTGAGTTAAACTCATTCAAATGTACAGACATGGCTGTACCTTCTTTCATGCGAAAGTCCATCAGTTTTTTTAGCCAATAAACCTTGCTGGCTGTACTTTTCTGAGCATACAATTCTTCAAGCCTTTGCCACATTGCATATGCTGAATTCAGCATCTCAATGTTAAAGAGCAAGTTGTTTGACACTGAGAGCTCAATGGTAGAGCGAGCAAGCTCGTCAAAGTCATCCCACTCGTCTTGTTCCATGTCTGTCGGTTTGATTTCCTTTGTTTCGATGGGCTTACATGTTTCTTCTGCACCAAGACACTGTAGCATTGTTTTTGCCAAATTGCAAAATTATGTGCACCCTCAAGCTTCTTAATGTGCAAAAGATTACTGCTGTCACTGTTTCCAGCCATAATTTGCATTTCCAAATTGACTAGCCAGTCACCTAACTAGTCACCAAAGATAAGCCCAAATGTGACACAAGTAACCACGGTACATAAAGGTACCAACGAGCAGTGAGAAAATCCCAAGATTGCAGAAATTTCAGATCTGCAAATAGATTTTCAGAGTTTAAAGGATGTCTTTTCTTGCACTCCTCAAGCAATTATTGATATATTTAGAGACCAAGTCACCAGTTATATGTGAAATCCCCAAAATTTCACAGCAATTTCTGCTCTGAAGACATTCTCGTGCACAAATTTGACAATTTTGATCAAAAGCCCCAAATTTTTAGAGGGTAATCCGTCTAGATTGCATCAATACATGTACCCAAGTGCATGTACCGTACATTTGTTGCACAGATTGAAGGGATTTTGCAAAAGCCTCAAATTTTTGGATTCAAAGTGTACACATTTTAGTAAAATTGAAGAAATTTCACTAAAATGTGAGAATCCCCAAAATTTCTCGGGCAGGATGTGCACCAAATGTGCAATTTTTGAGTTGGATTGTCTTGTCCCGTGCTGAGATTCCAAAATCAGAGAAAAGCCCAATTTTCGTGGTCAAAAATTCACTTTGTGCCTTTGCGTGTGAACGCTCGATGGAGAAGAAAAAATGAAAAAGGATATTTCCAATTTAAAAAAAATGTTGACTTCTACTTGTCATCACTTAGCGCAGCGTGCCAGTCTCGTGGCATCCCGTCGACACCTGGCCACCGCAGACTGGTAGGTGCATACCTGGTTTGTGGTGATTGGTCTTGGTCGCTGTCTTGTCCGCCTTTACGTCGTTAGCTCCTCAACCCCCTTGTTGCATGTTGTTGGCTGTTGCTGCTCGACCCCTTGTCGACCTGTCGCACCCCACAACCTGCAACTCCTGCGATAGAACTGACACGCACTTCGACACCTGCAAGTCCTGCTCGCCTATCCCATGGATTGAGGCCTGTCATTGGCTCTGATACCAATTTGATAGAACTTGATGGATCTGGACTGAGTGAGTTGAGAGCGAACGCGTCGGATAACACACACAGAGAGTAGAGAGCAATAAAGAGGAGAGTGAGCATGATGCACTTAATGTTCGGTACAAAGATGAGTGTACCACTTTTTAGGTTTTGATAATATATATAAAGTACAAGAGTGTAAGGGCGCGTTCACACCCGAACGCTGTAAAAGGCACAGTGAGCCTTTATTCCCGACACATAGGCGCCACACCCAAAAACCTTGAAATAAGAAAAATTAAACTTAAGATCCAAAATACACCTCATAGGGTGTCATACCAACAATGGTCGAAGTGGGGGATTGATCAAGGATGTGGATTGCAGTAACCATAGCCTTGGTTCAAAGGCACTGAGGTGTCTATCTATGCTCCATCATAATGCAAGCCATCTCAATCACACTTCGGTTCTTTTGCTCCAATATGCCGTTCGCTTCAAGCGTGTTTGTGTTTGCAAACTCCTCGTGGATACCATGATCTACAAAAAGCCTAGCAAGCTCATTAGAAACAAATTCTCCACTCTTATTCGATTGTAATGTCTTTAGTTTTTGGCCTGATTAGTTCTTCTCAAAGAGTAACCAGTCCTTGAAGTGGGACGCCTCCGACTTCAATTGCAAAAAATAAGCCCATGCCATCTTGCTGAAATCGTCCACAATTAGCATGAAAGACAAGCTCCCCTTAAGGGACTCTGTCCTCACAGGTCCATACCATGGTAACCGTGAAACACGTTTTGTTGGCACTGAAGTGTAAAAGGCTTGAAACGTTTCAGTGAAACGCAAAATGGCTTGAGTGAAATGAATGATTGAAACCACATTTTTTCTTGCTCTTTTGAGAGTTTTTAGACATTCTGCATATAGGATAGACATCATTTGTTGACATGAAAGTATTCACCTTGTATAAATATGTAAGTTGCAATTGATTGTTTATAAAGTAAACTATCTCATATGTATTATTTAACCGTTTTACTTGGGACTTGCTCAAAGGTGAAATGTTTTAGAGTGAAACACAACGTTTCAAAGGTGAAATGTTTCAGGGGTGAACACATAGATCTGTAGATTCAAGCTCCAAGACTGCTGAAGACCGCCTCAAAGCCTTGTTGGGAATGGCATCATGATGCTATTTTCCACGAATGCAAGATACATGATTGTTGGCTCACCACAATGTCCGACATACCTTGAACAAGCTGTCCCCTAGAAGCCTTCCGAAGGTAATCATAATTTAGATGGCCAAACCGAGCATGCCAAAGCTTAGACAATGTTTGAGAGGGAAGAAGAAGTGAGGTCAAGGTAGAAGGAGACCTTAGCTTGTAGACTCCATTTGTCTCATAACAGGAAGTAAGCGCTTGTCTCGATCCATGATCAAGAATCTGAAAGGAATCTTTGTCAAACTGAAATTAGAGTTTAGAAGCAGCCTTGGGAAGCGTGCCAAAAATTGGAAGCTCCAAACTTGGATTCAACAGGACTGAAACTGTTTTTAGCCTATTCAAGTGGAGGAACCAGCAAATAATTGAATTTGGGGCATTTTCCATCTCCATCAAAGCGGGTGAAGGCCAATTGATTACCCGAATCAAGGGCAAATCGGATTAAAGACTTGCTGGTGATTTATCACAGCAAGTGGAGTTGGAATACCGAAAGGGATTGGGAGAATCCCATTGTTAATCAACTTCTTCTTCAATAAAGCTAAAGAAATACTGAAAGGGGCGCCAAATTTGGTGCCAATTGGGTGTGCATCGTCCAAGATCAATAGGTAATTTGTATTTTCAGATTTGCATTAGCTGTTTTCTGCTGTTGTAATTAGGGATTTACTACCCATCCACGAAAGGAATGTTGGTTACAATTTGCCTAACTAATCTTCACATGAGAAAGTAAAGGACAACCAATAGGCCATATTGCATATGAAACTGCTTAAGAATCTTTTGGATGCACTCCTTCTATGACAAGCAAAGGAATCCCTTAGAATGATTGTGTGTAATGTGCATCCCAAGAATATGTGAGGCTTGTCCCATGTCCTTCATCTCAAAGCTCTTCTTGAACTGACCTTTTAGGGCATCCAACTCATCATGAGTACTTTCAATCAACATATCATTCACATAGAGTACCAAAATCATAAGGCTGCCATCTTTGGCCTTTTTCATGTATAAATATGGATTTATATTATTGCAGGTATATCCTTGTGAGTGCATAAAGACATTGAACTTCTAGTACCATTCCCTTGTTACTTGCTTAAGGCCATAAAGGCTTTTTCTCAACTTGTACACTAGGTGTTTCTTGCAATTTTTCTCAAAGTCCTTAGGTTGCTATATATAAATCTCATCATGTAAGTTCCATGTAAGAACGCCATCTTGACATCCATTTGGTAGAGGTCTAGATCGAGTTGTGTAACCAAAGCCAAAACCAAGCGTAGGATAGTCATCTTGACAACAAGAGAGAAGATTTCATCGAAGTCAATACCATGCTCTTGTTTAAAACCCTTAGCAACTAATCTGGCCTTATAGGCTAGCTTGGGACATCCAGGGATACTCTTAAACTTATATACCCACTTGCATGGCAAAGTACGTTTTTAACTAGGCAGTCATACTTCGACTACATGGCCCTCTTTCAAGAGTGACTATCACCTCTACGCATGGCATCATCATAGATAAGCGGCTCACTAACATTTGTTAACATGACATAATCTATGGAGGGTACAAACTAATCAACTTGACATCTATCTCTTGTAGACCGCCGCAAAATAGGTTGTGCGGCTTGTACCTCGTCTATCATCATGGTCCATGGCCTTTGGAGAATTTGTTGTTGTAGGTTGTCTTGTTGGCTACACAGTAACAAGAGGCTCCTCTTGAAATATCACCTTGCACATACCTCAACGACTTGGTCAAGTTGCTTATGCATTTTCTCCTCATGGAAAATAACATCATGGTTGCAGATAACCTTTCAAGCTTGCGGATCCCAAAGGTAATAGCACATCTCGCGCGCATCTCCAAAAACAAGAAAGATGCA
Source organism: Lygodium microphyllum (assembly GCF_053477565.2). Classification (NCBI taxonomy): domain Eukaryota; kingdom Viridiplantae; phylum Streptophyta; class Polypodiopsida; order Schizaeales; family Lygodiaceae; genus Lygodium; species Lygodium microphyllum. Next base: position 142,700,116 of record NC_141145.1, read on the forward strand.
TTATACAGATTTAGGATCAACTTATTGCGCTTGTCCTTGGTAACATGGTAGAAAGCCTCATAACCAAAGATACGTAAATGAGCATATAATGGAGGCTTTCTAGACCATATTCCTTGTGCAACTTGATAGCCAAGAGCAATGCATGGGGATTGATTAATCAAATGTATGGTAGTAGTAACTGCCTTAGCTCAAAAGTGTTGTGGTAAGCCTATCCGGCTAAGTATAATGTAAACTTACTCCTTGTGCGAGGATAAGATTCCCATGGTTAAGCTTCCATGAGGAATCACAAAAAGATACAACATAACCTATATCATCAAATTGTCCAATCGAAAGCAGGCTTTTGGTCAAAGTCGAAACATGGCTGAAGGAAATTGTAGTTGGACATCTCCAATACCAACAATATCCAATGCTAGGTTATTACCCAATTTGACAGAGCTCATCATGCTACGATAAGAGTGGAATCACTCTCGATGAGGGGTGACATGAAATGGAGCCCTTGAATCAAGCAACTGATACTGAGCATAGGTAGATGTGGCATTAGTCAACTATGAAGCATCAAGAGAAGAAGGTGCAACTATGTAGTCATCATCAGAATTGGTTTGCATGCCATTAATCTCTTCAATCTTGACACTGGGCTTGCTAAGGACAATGCTGCGATCAATATTCTTTTCCTGCACTTTATCCTTTTACTTTTCTCTGCGCTTGTCATCACACATTTTATGGGACTGTGGCCGAATATGACCTTGCTTCCCACAATAGTGACAAGTCAATGTGGACTTACGACCATGGGACTTACTACGAGATTGTCCATGTGATCGAGAATGAGACTTCTAAGAGTTTCTTCCAGGGCGGTCATTATCGCTTCTACTATTATTATCTCTAATTGTCAAAGCATGAGAGGTGCGGGAAGCATCGGCATTCTTTCTATTAACCTCTTTATTCAAGAGCACATCCTCTACATCTTGCAATTTCAGCCCATCAGTAGGCATATTTGCATACATAGTAGTACGGAATGTGTCCCATGACTCAGGTGATGTAACCAACAAGAACAAGGGAGAAAGATTATTCTTAAATTAAATTCCCTATGAAGACAAGTGGCTGAAAATAGAATGAAACTTATTCAACTGGGCAAACATGGAAGTTTCCTCCATAAGAAGCTCCATGAGTTGCTTCAGCTAATACATCTGAGAGGCACGGCTTTGCTTCATTAGAGACAATATTATAGTAGACCTTCTTAGAGAGTGATAAAATGATTGTAGATTTACATAACGCATCCAGTTCACCCCAATCCTTTGTATCAATGTGTTTATGCTTGATACCCTTATGATGGCTTAATCTGCAATTTCTGCACAAGAACTTGCCAAATTTGTGCCTTCCAATAGTTGTAGTTGCTGCCATCCAACTTGTCAATGTTGAAGATAGCATTGTTTTTTGATCCACCAGCCATAATGCAAGAGATGAAAACATAATCCAAGACAAATAGGCTGCTGTAAATGACAGCAAAACTGTCCCAAAATCACAGCCAAATCAAGGGCTAAGCAAGAGAAATTGCCAAAATAGTGAGCTGTCCACAACCTGCAATCAAGTAATTGTCGAATCCAAGTGACTGCTCTCAGATAGAATGCATTAAATTGAAATTATAGGCAGCTGTTATAAACTGCAGCAATATGCCAACAACCAGGTATGAGCAATTGATAAAGAAAGACCAAGAACAATCGGCATTGAAAGCTATCACAACTGCTGTGTGTCAGTAACCAGATAGGCATAGACATTATGCACATAGGAGATCTTAGGGTAAAGAGAAGAGAACTGCCAAATGCATAACCCAGTGAACAAAGCTCAATACATAAGCCAAAAACATATAAATATCACTGACAATACATTGATAGACATAAGTGCTAGGTCTAAAGTAAGTGATTAAATCATTCCACTATAGGGTAATTGCATCCAATGCATATCAAGAGAGTATGTACATGAAGTAAGTGTCCCACGGTCTCGGTGAAAGTAAGCTCAAGCTCAATTGCATAAATCCAAACCTCTATGTAACATCCAAAGTAGTGCAGGTAACTCCCACTAAACAAAATTGAATGCCAAATGAGCAGTGCAAGCTCAAAACATCAAGTATATGACACGTGAGTATCTAAGATACATGAAGCATAAGCTGAGAGCCTAAAATCCAATAGATTCTTCAAGCCTATAAGTGCGTAAGCCATTGAAGTAACCAAGGTATGTAATCACAGCCAAGATTAATGTAATAAAGCCCAAATCTCAGCTCAAAAGCATGCTATAGCATATCGAGAAGTATATAGAACAATCAAAGTAGTAGTATATCCATTGAGTATCCCGTAAATCATCAATGAGTCTACTTTGTTATTACAGTACTGAAATAACAATGAAATTTGAGCTATTTCAAGCTCAAATTAATCCAAAAATATAACCATACTATCTAACACCAAAACAACATCTACGAAGCATTAAACATGCATTATGGAATTTGTTGTTTGCTATCTAAACCAAAATTGTTTTGTTTACTGTGAATGAAACAGAGAATACTCTGTGAGTGCCTAGATTTGTACCTATCGTCATGCTCTTCGTTTCTAGCTATAGAACACTTAAATCTGATACTGTATGCAAAAGTTACAGCCATAATACGACCGTGTTGCCAAGATGCCATTGCTGTCCACGACTTCTATAGCATGCTCTTATCCACTCAAAATGGATAAAATGGTCGCTTCTTAGCTCGATAAGCACTCAACAAGGCTTAGCTAAGCCTGGGGAAGCTCCTTAATAAGCGTGGAGTAAGTTGGAACAAGTCGGAAGAAACAATGATTGCTATGAAACCTTGAGTTGAATCTTTGAATTCGGGCTGAAGCAAAGGATGAAGAAGCTCCTCGAATGGTTGGCTTTGATATCAGTTGAAAGGTAGAGCCTGAGTGGAAGCACACAAGCGGAAGCAAGAGCAAAGCAAGAGCTATGGCGGATGGAGCAAGAGAGCAAGAGAGAGAAACATCGTATATGGGAACTCCAACAATCACAATGTGTGATTGGCCTTCCCTTATTCAAATGTCACTAAAAGAATAAAGAATGAAGTGACGTGTGTGTGGGTATTGTCAGTGTAATGAATATATGGGTGGTAAGGCACAGGTGTCTTTACCCTTGCAGTATATAGGTGTGCAAGTATTGTCAGTTTAATGAATACACGAGCAATCTTGACAAGCAACAATTATCATGGGAATGTGTATCTCTTGATACGTGGGAATGTGTATCTCTTGATACTTAGCTTTGGCATTATTAAGTTGTGCACATTTGAGGTGCACATGTGAAATGCAAGTTAGTCGAGGCACGGTGATAGTCTAAAACCCTAAGCATGGGTGGTAATGGAAAAAGCTATTATAAGTTATGTAGGACACACACTTGTGGGCGTCTAGTGTCAGTTTGGGCCTAGCACATTAAATGGATCTTTAAAATGTCTTGTGGTGACATTAGGACTAGGCATTAATTAATTAATTAATTAATGCTAGCTTAAGGCAATGCATTTAATGTTGGAAACAACTTAAGATAAGAAAGGGGTTAGTACATTAAATATGGATGTGCACCAGCCAATTATCAAGCAAGGTCAAATGGATAATTAATTGCTTTTTAGAAATTAATTAATTAATGCTGGAAATTACTTTTAGAAGGTTGCCACTTGGCAAACTCGCCCATACGAGTTGAGAGAAGGTCATTTTGGGCTTGCTTGAGGACGGTGACAGCCATTGAAGTGGTAGAGGCAAGTTGCGAGGTATTGTGAGAGAGGATTCCAACGAGGTCGGCTATTGTTGGTGTGTTCTGCGGCTACTATATTAGCTTTGAAACAAGCAATAATTGATCACAGTGTGATAGGACAGGGGCAACAGGTTTGTCTTCTATGCCTTAGTGAGAGGTGGCTATAGAAGAGGAGGGCTTGTTAGTTGCATTGGGGTTATACCCTCTTTTGAATTTGTTGGTGCCATCAGAATTGGCATTAGAGCTATTATTCCATAGATTCTCTCTGAGCTGATTCTCTTTCTTATTTGCTGACAATCTCTTAGCAATTCTCAACGGGCTTAGCCATTGGTGAAGAGCAGTAGTAATCTTTGCTGTTGAAACACTAATTTATAGTAGCAAATAGAGTTTCTGAGCTATCTCGAGATTTGTGTCCAATAATTGAAGATCTTGTACTCAAAGTAGCAATTGTGCATTGAGAATTTATAGCTGATTTGAGAGGGAGTCCATTCCCAGTTGATTTGGTTTGCATGCCAGAGTTCAAGGATCAATTTGTGCCTAATCTCTAACCAAATCAAGGGGCAAATTGATTATTGTTATTGATAATCTATGACAGGCATTTGTATTGAAGATTGAAGGAGATTAGTCCATATTTTAGTGTACGTCAAGTTATAGCAATATAAGATAAAGAAATATTGCAAGGGGTGCTAGTTGTTGGGGCCAATTGAATGTCGATTGTTCAAGACCGATAGAGTGGCTATTGAACAGCCCTTCGTTCCACATACTTAGTGTGTTCATTGAGTTTTCAGCATTGAGTCATGTTAGAAGACAGGCATAGGAACCCACTATAAGCAAGGGAGTATAAGGGCAGATGAGTGTGAATAGCCTTAGGGGCAGGGGAAACCCTAACCCTAGCTTGGCAAAGGCTATATAAACAGCCTATGGGTCACTATCATGTGTGGGAGAGTATACCCAAGTTGTACTCTAAGCAACTTAGTAAGCAAGATTTTGTTCTTGTACTTTGAGCTCTCTTCTCCCTCTTGTAAGTGCACATTAGCCTTTACCTCCTTCATCTTATCCTTCTTTCTTCCATAGCTTCCTACAACCTACCTCCATTGGAGGACTTGGGGAGAACAAAGGAGGCCATATCAGTCTGTGCTTTCTTTTGGAGATCTCTTCCCCACATCAGGGCGCAGCTCCTCGTCAGGTCTATCCACGACATTGTCCACGTCTGAGCCCAGCATTGCGTGATTCCCAGAAACGGCGCAGTTTCTGACAGCGTGGCATCTTCAGGCATGGCGTGGGCAACAGGCGGCGCAATCTCAGCCACCTCCATAGGGCTTCTATAGCCCCCCTAGTGGGCCATCCTCCCACAAGAGGGCTTTTGGAAATTCCTCTCACAGAGAGAGATCTCTGCTAAACCCTAACTGTGTATTTTGTGGTAGCCATAGCCAACAAGCTCTAAGCTTGACATTTTGTCATTTTTTCACTCTGAGCTTCATTAACAGTGATTCTAATCACTGAAGCATAGTCTCTGAAGCCTATTTTAGATTCAAAAGCTCTTGGGCATGCTCAATGGACATCACTAAGTGCATTGGGAAGCCGACTTCCAACCGGGTTCCATTCAAGCACTTCACTAAGCTTGACAATAGTGTTTCTAAACACTAATCATGAATCATCTAATCATTTGCTTGCTGGGCATTCAGTAAAATCTAGTGAGTTTTTTTATTCCTCTTCGTATATTGTTGTAAGGTTATGTGTACAATTAACACATAAACCATCATACACTAGAAGTGTATTGCATACCGTGAGTGACTTTGTTTCAAGTACATTGGTCAATGAAATCAAAAGCATGAGTGTCATTGTACTCTCCTCGGAATCATCAGCAAACAAGCATTGAGATCATAGACCAACCTTGTCCAACACAAGCTTCATCCACTAAGCCATACCACAAGGAGGAGCCTGAAGTCTAGTCTAGGTTTACTTCATTAAAACCTAAAAAGACTATTAAACCTCGGAAGAAGTTTGCACATAAGAAAGGACCACCACAGTCATACTTTGAGATATTACATTTATATGATTTTCAGCCTTTCTCTTCATTGCAACTTTGATTTCAAATTGTCTGATTTGCTTCCGCATTCAGTGGAAAGTTTGTAAGGGACTAGACACTTCCCTTGTCCTAACAAGTGGTAAGACCTTCCCAATGACCACAACATATGCTGATGTCCGTCCTCAAATTCGAAAGTTTGATGGCAAAGATTTCCACCCATGGCAGGTACTTATAAAATACAAAATGATGGAGAGAGGGTATTGGCCTCTCACTCAAGGCAGTAGAGCTGTAAACTCTGCAAATCTAGTTGATATAGAGGATGACCAACGTGCTCAAGCAATCATAATGTTACACTTAGATGAATCCCTGATTCATCATGTTGATAAACTAAACATTGCTAAAGAAAAATGGGATGAGCTTGAAAAGCTCTATGGAGCCACTGGCAAAAATACTAAAATCTTCCTTAAAATTAAATTCTTTAGCTTGGAATATCGATCAGGAGAAGATTTGGGAAAATTCATCTCTCATATGAAGGGACTTATGGCAGAGCTTGCCTCTGTACAAGCTCCAATACATGAAGAAGATGCTATTGCTATTCTCCTAAAAGCTGTAAAACAGGTGTTTCCTACTCTTGTAACCACTCTCACCAACATTCCAGATCCTACATTGGCAAGTACCATTCAATCCTGTTTGGATGAAGAAAAGAGGAACCACAAAGAAAGCGGCAATAGTCAGGCAACTTCAAATTCCCGTTATCAAGTATTGGTTTATACAGCTCTCACTAGATGTTCTTTCTGTAAGAAAAAATGACATCTTGTGTAACAAGTGCAAAAAGATAGGGCATATCACTAGTAAATGTCCCAACACACCTGATATACCCAAAGAATTGGTGGCCAACTATGCCTCCAATCGATCTTCAGATCGATTGTTTTGACTCTTTAAATCATCTACCTAAAACAACCTTGTAAGCCTGATTTATAAAGGCATCCCAAGAAGGGGGGGAACCTTTTACATGCTTTGTAATCCAATGCTAACCTGGCATTGAGGGGGGGTGTTAGAAGACAGGCATAGGAACCCACTATAAGCAAGGGAGTATAAAGGCAGATGAGTGTGAATAGCCTTAGGGGCAGGGGAAACCCTAACCCTAGCTTGGCAAAGGCAATATAAATAGCCTATGGGTCACTATCATGTGTGGGAGAGTGTACCCAAGTTGTACTCTAAGCAACTTAGTAAGCAAGATTTTGTTCTTGTACTTTGAGCTCTCTTCTCCCTCTTGTGCACACATTCCAATGCTGCAACTTTGGTTTTCAACAAGCCATTTCTTTCTTCCATTTGCGTTTTGTCTATCATGTTCATACACTTTGTGTTTTCTTTGAAAACCTTGGTGTATCCTCACATGCCATTCTTAAATACTTTACTTAGAAAGGGACTATGAGTTGCAACAAAAATAGTGGAAATCTTTTAGGTAGAAGCAAGAGAAGGATGTGGAGGTTTACTTCACTCTCTTCACCAAATTCTTACTCATGTATTCCTTTTCTCTCTTTGATGACATCTTTGTGGACATCTTGCTTAGATACCAAGCACATTTCTGATCTCTAACTGGCTTTGCAAACACTACTATACTGGTGTCATGAGGACATGCATTTTTGAAACCTCACTTAACATGTGGATTAATTTTTAATCACATGGTTAAGTAAATGTTGCACATATGAGGTGTAATTGGGGTTAGAGTAAATTTATGAGCTCGGGATCCAAGGAAATCATTGGATGTCGAAGGCAAAAGTTGTTATAAGTTATGTGCACAGGTACTTGGTGGTTGTTAGCCTAGGTCATTTATTTCGCCATAAGTGTTAGTTGGTGACACTAGAGAAGCGATGTTTAATGGTACCTAATGCCAAATCTGATGGTTAAAGATGACGCAGAGACACTCAACAATGGAAGTTGCGAGCCAGTTTAATTATTGGCCAGTCAGATTATTTTTTTGGACATCGAAATAATTATTGGATTGATTTTCAGTATTTAAAGACTGAAAATTAATATTTAATTATGGATAATGTCGGACAAAACCATTTGGGAAGGCTGCTTGCCACTTGTCAAAAATGCCCATGCAAGATTGAAAAACATCTTCAGAGGTTGGAGAGTCATTTTAGTGCATTTAGCTTGCAAGAGAGAGGGAGAAGATGTTGCTAGTTTGGTTTGCAGCCATTGGATCTTTTGAGGCAGCCAGGGGTAGAAGAAGACCAATCAACAGTTGTTGAGACAGAGTAGGAGCAGTCAATGACTGATTTTCTTTAGCTCTTTGCGAAGAAAGTCTGAATTTTGTCTCTCCTTAGCATTCTCTCTCATCTCCTAGCCTTTCTATAGCCTTGCTTTGAAGATTATAGCATTGAGATCACCAGAGATTGAGAAATTTCAGATTTCTCTATTGTAAACCCTAACTTGCAGCAAATATTAAGGTTTAGCAGCAGGCTCAGGAAGCATGCCAAAAATTGGAAGCTCCAAGACTTGGATTCGACAGGAATGAAGCTGTTTTCAGTCAAATTTAAGTGGAGGGACCAGCAAATCAATGAATTTGGGGCATTTTCCATCTCCATCTAAGTGGGTGAAGGCCAATTGACTACCTGAATTAAGAGGCAAATTAGATATAAGACTCGCTGCAAGGGGAGTTGGAATACCAAAAAGGAGGGGGGAAATCCCATTGTACATCAACTTCTTCTTCAATTAAGTTAAAGAAATACTGAAAGGGGCTATAGTTTTGGGGCCAATAGGGTGTCTATTGTCTAAGATTGTAAGTTAATTTCTCAGTTTTGTAATAAATGTTGTTGCTGTAACTAAGTTGTAATTAGGGAATTACCACCCATCCATAGAAGGAAGGCTGGTTTCAACTGGTGAGACTTACAACAATGTCTAGTATGCCTGTGATTAATATGTTTTTCATTTATATACTTAGTTTGTGTTTTGTTTGTCATGTTCATACACTCTGTGTTTTCTTTGCAAACCCTAGTGTATCCTCACATGCCATTCTCAAATGCTTTGCTCCCAATGGACTACAAATTACAGCAAAGGAAAGAGTGGGAATCCTTTAGGGAGAACCAAGAGGAGGATGTGGAGGTTTACTTCACTTCCCTTACCGAATTCCTACTTATGCATCCCAATCCCCTCTTTGATGATGAGATTGTTTCTAAGTTTTTGGACAGTCTGCTAGACCAAGCACATTTTTAACCACTGACTGGCTTTGCAAATGCTACTGTACTGTTGAGACTTATGGCAGTGTACAGTATGCCTGTGATTAATACATTTTTTGTTTATATACTTTTCTGCTGTATGGATGGCTGCCTGAAAATCCACTAGACATGGGATGGGGATGGGTTGCTTGGGACACTGTTCCAGGCACAAAAGGTCATGATAATTGCTTGACACCTTTTGTTGCCGTGGAAGGCAGAATTATTGATAGAGAGATATGGTGGAGGCTGTGCCACTTCTTTTCTTGCTTTTGTTACTGTTTATTGTCTGTGCTTTTATTATGGATTTACAGCCGATAGAGTTAATCCTTGAGAAAGTGATTGATGCTGATCTTGACATGTTGCACCACCTTTTACTGTATGATCACATCTGGTGTGTTTACTGTACAGGTACATCTATTTGGAGGTCAGGTTACATCATGGAAAAATGACCGTGGAGAGGAATTGCTGTTTGTTAGCAGCAAGGTTGTCATCTTCTCCTTATTTAACTGTTTTATTGTTTCAGTTTATATTATTTGAGAAGCATGTTCCTTTGTTTTCAGAAGTGCACCATTATAAGTCGTGGTATATCTCAACTCAAGCTTTGATTGGTTTTTAACACTAGCAACATTCCCTTGCAGGCAATCTTCAAGCCTCCAAAGGCTATCCGAGGTGGAATTCCCATCTGTTTTCCTCAGGTTCTTACCATTGCTTTTTATTTTCCGAAAATTTTTCTGGATACTGTCCAGCTAGTTTCTCTGATTGCATTCTTTGCTTTTGCAGTTCAGCAATCTAGGTCAAACCGAACAGCATGGTTTTGCTCGGAACAGGTTCTGGAGTATAGATCCAAATCCCTTGCCCTTGTCAACAAGCAGCAACAAAGCGGTCATTGACCTTATTCTCCGACCTAGTGAGGAAGATTTTAAACTCTGGAATCATAGGTATACAGTTGAGGCCACTATCTTTATGTGCAAGGCTTAAGTTTCAAAAATGAGCAAGGAGGTGAATGCATTATGGATTATCTATTACTTGACCTTTTTTGTACATTAGAACTTGTTAATTGAATGTCCGGTTTCTTCCTGTAATTACCAAATGCTGGTGATGTCCTTAACCTGAAAATGCGGATGGTAAACATCAACTGATTGAAACACACCTTTTACCACAGAAGAATGCACCATGAAATTGACAGGGTTGCTATTAGAAGCTGTTTTGATAAGTGTCTTCTAGATGTGTTATAGATGCATTGTTTTAAAGATGTAGACATTAGCTAAACCTTTTCCAACTTTGCATCAACAGAAATCAGGTGTGCTACATTCCCATCTTTGACATTTTCAGACTTGCAGATCTTAAAATAAATTTGAGAACAATTAGGGTTTGGGCTGCTAACCTGGATTCCAGCATCCTTGCAGTCAATTTTGCAATGGAGGAGATCATAGAAACAAATGAACTAGATTTTGACATGATAAATCTGCAGAACATTTTCCGAACATTATTGATAGTTGTATTGATCTAGGCAAGGGGAAGATAAAGGGTTGGAAGTGAAACAATATGATCAGTGTGTGTACAGACACTTTATGAATAGACCAGTGTGGTGTAGCTCGGTCTAGTTTGACTTGGAATGTAGCAATGCTGCCCATGATGTAAGCTAGTTTGGCTGTTCAGCATGCTGCTCACCTGTTCAGCTGGTCCTTGCAGCTCCTATCAGAGCTGCTAAGTGCCATCAGGTCGTTTGCATCGTTCTATGTCCGTGCATAAATGGTTGAGAGATTTTGTCCAGCTCCATATTTAAGCATTTTGCTTTATATTTTTGGCCTCTTTATGAGCTCTTATTCGGTCTAGACCTACATTTTTGTCCAACCAGTATTCACCTTTCCAGGTTGGCCAGTCTATAGGTCAGCCTCTTTTCTTGTTCTGTACAACATACAATTCCATGTTCCTTCCTCTGCCTTGACACTGGCCGTGTTCGTTTCTTTTGCTGTCCACTCCTTTGTGTATCTTTTTCCATCATGGTATTATAGCAAAAACCCTATCCTCAAGGTGGAGGATCGTTGCGTGTGCGAGTATTGCAGTCTGAACCTATGTTTATGGCTAGTAGTCTTCCCAGTTATTTGTATGAGCCTTTCAGGGGCGACAACCAACTGCTGTGCTTCTGCAATCTACAGCCTGCCCCAGTACCTGGCAGCCTTTTGTTTGTTGATCGAGTTGTCTGAACACCACTCCAGCCTGTTTGAGGTCAACTACGTGCAGTCCAAGGCAGCTGCTGTGTTTTTTGTAGCAGCCGGTAGATGATGCCTTTTCAGCGGGCATCTTTCAGCAGACCTCTATCCATTGCATCTTTTGACTCTTTGCTATATCCTTCTCTATGCCAATCTCTATTACCATGAGAACTCTCCTCATTCTTGAGGGTCCTACAGCTGCTGTGGTTCTGTGTTTTGCAGAGAATTTATGATAGTTTACTGCTCTTTTAGTGTCCACTTGGGACAAATGGCTTCCTCTTTCGTTCTCAAGTTGGCCAACTACAACTACTTGATTTGGAATAGATTTGTCAAGCCTCACTGTTACGAGGATGTGAAATTTTGAGATGCTTTAATCTTGCTGATAACATTGGATTAAGTTATTAATCAAATGCGCAAGGTTGTTTAGCATGTGTTGCACATGGTAGTTATTTCATGGTAACAGGCTAAGGACCCCGAGGATGTAGTGGATGTTAAAGGCAAAAGTTGTAAAAATTTATACTTGACAGGTACTAGGTGGTACTTGGTGTCAGATTTTGGCCTAGACCAATTTATTGGCCACTAATGTTAGTGGTGGTGACATTAGAGACTAGGCATTAATTAAGCAATTAATGACAGTCTAAGGGTCAATAATTGGTCAAGGATACTTGAAAGACAAATTGGCCTAGCCAATTTAATTACTGGTTGGTGGGATTAATTTTCTGAACACTTTAATAAGCTGGATAATGTTGGAAAATAGGATTAGAAGGCTGCCAGTTGGAAAAACTTGCCCATGCAAGTGGGAAAAACGTTTTTAGGGGTTGGTGGAGTCTATTCTAACCATTTTGAGAGAGGAGAAGGCTGTTAGAGAGGAAGGAAAGACTGCTAATGTGATTTTTAGCTACCAGAGATTAGTCCTATAGTATGTGACAGGAGTTTGGAGCCCTCCAAGTGTAGGTGACAGTATCCCAAGGTCCTTTTGGTGCAGATGATAACATATAGGATGGGGCAGTAGTCTTTTTGGTGGTCCTAAGTTGTAGCTGATAGCTTTCATGGCTATTTGAGCAGGGCAACAATATTTTTTTAGCATTTCTCGCGATGAAACTCTGAAATTTTTCTCTATAGCATTCTCTCTCATCCCCTACCCTTCTCTCAAGTTATCTTAGCATTTTTCAACAGTTTGAGCCAATCAGAGTTATAGATTTTAGTCAATCTCTGTTGTAAATCCTAGTTTACAACAGAAATTAGGATTTTGACAGCTGTCTCGGGACGCATGCTCAGAATTGAGAGCCTAGGACTTGAATTTCAGCAGCTGAAATTGAGGAATTTCAGGGAGATTCAAGAGGCTAGCCGACCAATATCAGATTTGGGGTTGAATTTGTCTTTCAAAGAGCAAGATGAATGGCAATCTCCCAAACAAACCAAGGGGCAAATTGGTTTGGAGGCTTGGTGGTCAGTTTTGATAGCAAGAGGCACTTAGATTAGGGGAGGAGATTAGAGGGTCTTAGTTATACTACTTCCATGTGTAATATAAGATAAATAAATATTGCAAGAGGTGCCAGTTTTAGGGCCAATAGGATGTGCAATGTCCAAGATTATTAAGGTAATTTGTGCATTTCAAGGTATATTCATATGTTGATTGCTGTAGTTAGGTGCTTAGTCAAGGAATTGATGCCCTTTCCAAGAAGGAAGGTTGGTTTCACTCACTTTAAGATACACCAATATGAGGACACAACTAAAGTTTTAAGCCTCACTTAAAGATGCATCAACATGAGGATATGACTAAGGTTAAGCATTGATTCCTTAGATTGACGTAGTAGCCCTCCAAAAGTGGATGATTGTAGATAAAGTAGCTTGAATTGCCTCTTTACTATCATTATGGAGCAACTTTTTGCTTTAACTTATAAATACAAAATTATGATGATTTTAAGGACAAGCATGATGAGACATGCAATCTTTATTATTACTCGTTAGAGGAGCAACTTGTGCTATTGTAGGGCTGAACTTGATTAATCAAATGCAAGGACTAATTGATTTGTTGGATCAGCTCTCAAGGAGGTCAGTAAGACCTTCATGGATGATGTTTATGCCATGTAAATAATTTGAAAACTTCTAGATTATTTCAATGCATTCAAGAATTCCATGAATGTCAAAGACAAGTTGTCTACTTGTGTTAAGTTTTCCAGTATGCTACAGTAGGAGATTGTTGCTCATACCCTTTCAAGGAATGAAGGGGCCCTTGTGTTGAGACATTGTAGTTGGGGATGTGGCCAAAGGTAGCAATGCAAAAGCGACAAAGAGGATGGTTGCAACGACGGCGACGACAACATTAATCCTCTAGAGGGGGACTCTCCACATATGGCTATTATGGTCTAAGAGGCCACATCTATCTTGATTATTAGTAACACATGGATGATGAGGCTGCTAATCCCTAAGAGGGTATTGTGGACATGGAGCTTGTGATGGACGAGCTTGTTTGGTAAAAATATTATATTAGACCAAGGCAAATCCTCCTTTGAAATATGGTTTTCTTAGCACTATTGAGAACAATTCAGCGATATATTTCTAGCACTTGTCCTTGTAGAAAACTTATGAAATCAAGCCTATTTGGGCATTTTCCCATGTTAGATGATGATTATGAGGTTGCTAGTGGTGGCACTTGCCATATTTGCAAGGCATCACCATTGATTTGAAAGCATGATACATGGCAATATCATGATTGATGGAAACAAACACATTGATCTATTGTATAAATGTAGCATTATAGTGGATGTGCATCATAGATACCTTGTTTTATAGGTGACATTATTGCTAGAGGGGTTTAAGAAGGGGATCTTTGTTGACTCACCTCTTACATCTCTAGACAAGGAGGATTCGACTTTTTGGTGATTGTCAAATCTGATGGTCATATGATTTATGATTTCCATGTGTTCACATCATAGGTATGACCAACCTTTTTTTCCACGATCGAGTCTCCTTTGTTGTCTCTAAATCGTTATAGGTCAATCCCTACAATAGAATTGCAAGGACATCTACAAGGCTTGCTCAAAGCGTAGACAACATCGACAAGCATTTCCTAGAGAGGCTATCTTCCATGACTCAAACATTGTAGGGTTTTCATTAACTAGGCATTTTTGGGTTGTTCAAGAGGCTTATTCGGCATGTAATGCTTATTTTAGCTCAATACCCCCTCTCAGGTCCAAAAACTGAGCCAAAAAGAAAGGCTAACCCCAAGTTTTGTGTGTTTTTGTGTTTGTTTGTGGTTTTACTCCAAGGCATCCCACACCAAAGTTGCCAAGGCATTGGACTAAGGATGCTCAGTGGTTGCCTAGTGGCTTACTAAGACTACAGAGGTGACGGTTATCTTACCAAAGGAGTCCAAGCAAAGGTTGCACATTAGCTACCCAGTAGCCTACCAAGCCTTGCAAAGATGGATGGAATCATAGGGACCCTTTTTTTTGGATAGTGTTGGTTTCAAAAAGTGCGGGTGGCGATTAATTAAGCAACAGATGGAAGACTAGTGTTTGAATCAAAGGCTTTCACAAAATAAGCAAGCTATCCCTAGCACTATTGGGTGGCGATGATGAAGGAATAGACTAAGGGTGTGCAAAGCAAATATGGTGAGTATGTGGAGAGGTAAAAAAGTGGGCGGAAAGCAAGTAATGGAGAATGCCTTGGGGATTGCTATGTGCAATGCCACAAATATGGTGGATCCAAAGTCGACCACTTCAAAAGACCAAAAAGGAATAAATGCGTATAGATGCATGTTTACATGAATAGAATATGAATGTATTGGAGTTATGCAAAAGGCAATGCAGATGCAATCATGCTCATGCAAAATGCTATGCAATGGTGTCACTTGGATAGTGTCCTTGTTTGCAAGGGAATTGTTCACTTGCCAAAGCATCCTTTTAGAATCATGTTATCTTGATGATGTGGATGAAGATACAAAGTGCAATA
This sequence comes from Lygodium microphyllum, assembly GCF_053477565.2. NCBI lineage: Eukaryota > Viridiplantae > Streptophyta > Polypodiopsida > Schizaeales > Lygodiaceae > Lygodium > Lygodium microphyllum. Next base: position 142,715,304 of record NC_141145.1, read on the forward strand.
TATATAATGTTTGTGAGAAAGTGTAAACAATATCTTGTCACTACCAAGAGAAGAAAGTCATCCCCTCTCAAACTGGAAGAGAAAGCTGGAGGGAATCACCCTCTCCTTGTTAAGTTAAAGAAATAGGGGAGGGTATATCTAAGCTGATCTTGGGTAATAAATATTGAAATTCCAGTCGATCGATTGCCTTGGCCAATAATTTTGCAAAATTATCTGATGAAGGCATAAAATCTAGGAGAATGGTGCCTAGCTCACCTTGCTCTCTAGTGAAGTGGAAGTGGACTCTCACATGTTGCGTTAGATCCGATTGTCCGCAAGGGCAATGGCACTTTGGTTGTTGTAGTAGACAACGATGAGAGAGTTGCATAGAAACTAAAGTGTTGCTGTAAGCTCCTTAAGTAGATGGCCTCCATGATACTATAATTCCGCTTGGTTTGTTGGTGCCAGTGAGGTAACGGGTGCCACAGAGGGGATCTCAAAGCTGAATAATTTGTGGGTGGGTCAGAAGCGGAAAGTAGATCTAGCTCAAAAGGTCCTATCTCTGAGGGAATAATGTGAAGAAAGTGCTTGGAGTCTGGTGTAGAAAATTGCCCAATGTCCATCTTATCAAACACCACATCTCTATTAACAATCACCTTGTTTGTTCGAGGATTGAATAGATGATAGCCTTTAGCTTTTGAGGGATACCGTACAAAAATCAGGAGATCAACTTAGGGAGTGAGTTTACATATCTTATCCTTAGGGATGTGCATGCAGATACGACTCTTTAAGACTCTGAAGTGGGAAACTACTGGCCCGGAGCCAAAAAATGCCTTATATAGAGTTCTCTTAGGGACCATCGCAGATGGGTATTGGTTGAAGGTGTACATTGAAGTGTTAATAGCCTTGACCTAAAGGCGCTCAAGGAGTTGTACTACGAATAGCATAGAGCATGCCATGTTCATGATGGTCTAGTTTCTATACTCTATGACTTCGTTCTAGGAAGGGGAGTTGGTAGAGGTAAGCTGGTGTGAAATGCCATGCTTTTGTAGAAACTTGGAATACTCATGGAAGGTGAAATCACTCCCATTATCACTCCTCATGCATCCTATACGATGATTAGTTTGGTTATGTACCAAGAATACCCAAGCATAATAATATGTAAAGGTATTGGGCTTATGCTTGAGAAAGTACACCCACATGTATCTAGAATGATCATCCACAATAAAAAGGAAATACAGTGCGACGTTCAAGGTCGCGGTGCCACAAAGATTAACATGAATCAGTCTAAGAGGGTCCTCAACTCTATGTGTAGACTTTTAAGGAAATAGGGTATGATACCATTTCTCAAGTTGATAAGCTTTAGAGATATCCCATGATAGCTTTAGGCGTGGAAGGCCATCAACCATCTGTATATGCAATAACTCCTAAAGAGAGTTGTATCGGAGAGGTCCTAAGTGAAAATGCCAAAGATGATCAATGCTCATAGGCTCGTGTGTAGTGGCTAGAGCTTGGAAGTAGTGGAACTTAGAGCCCTTGATTGTTGGCTTTGAAAGAAACTCTGTCATGTGGTATAGGCCACTAGTCTAAGTCTCACTGCGAGCAATCACTAAACTAGTCTGAGAGTTAAGAAGCTCGATTGTGGTTGTTGTAAAGAATTCGGCTCGATCCAACTAGCAAAGCTGTTGAACTAATAACAAGTTCACCCCAAGTTGGGGATATAGTATAGATCATCCAACGTAGTGTGATCTTGGCCGTGGTTAGTGGTACGATTGATGTGACTATGAGCTTGAATCTTGACGAGGAGTTGTTCCCAAATCGGACTCCCTCAGTTGCAAGGAGCTCAGGAAATGAAAATGTCCTCGATGGGGGTCATATGATGGGTAGCTCCATTGTCCACAATCCAAGTAGTAGTTGCAGTACTCGATTGTTAAAAGTGGACATTTGTAGTCACCTTGTTAGGAGGCAATTTGTAGACTTAGACAAGACTCATATCCTCAAATGTCTCTATGGAGATGATGTGGGTCTCGACGGACTTGTAGACAAGCCCTTTGACACATTGAGTGTTGTCGACTGTGATGATTGACTGGTGGCGGTGTAGGTTTGGCCTTGCCATTGCTCCCGTTGAGGGTTACTACCACTCTGCCTCCCTTGTTGGGGGTTGTTCGATGGAGGGGCAGGGGTTTGATTCTTAGCTTTTGGTGTTGTCTCACTTGCCTTTGTGGCACTTGAGTTTGAGAGACGACTGGGAGTTTCTTGGGGTTTGACTAGATTGATTTTGATTTTGATTTTGAGTGGAATTTTGAGTTTGTTTACCTTTCCTTGTTGCCCCTTTTTTAGAAGAATCAACAAGGGCCTCCCCTTTGTAGAGGTTAAACTATGAAACTGGTCAGATAGCTGAGCATAATGTGGTAGCTGAAACTCAAATTCATAGAATGTGGGCATAGTGGGCTGTGAGATCACTTGCTACATAAAATGGAAGTATTTTCGCGATAACTTATTTAGAAACAATGTGACCTAATGGTCCAAGGACTTATAAGCCCTTGTGGGAGAGAAATCGGCCAAAGGTGCTAATACTTATCCAAATTGACTTTCAAGTCATCTTGGTTAGTGATTTTAAAGTTTCGGAGCTCGTGATCCGAATTGATATGACAGGTCCTATCTCGAGCCGTATAGTGATCGATCAAGTGTGCCCAACGCTTGGATGCTAAGTCAAAATAATAAAGTTGTGAATGAAATTTAGTTAATAGACCTTGCATCAACTCAACAATAGTGGAGACATTTTTGGTCTTCCATGAGTGGACAATCTCGTATGGAACAAGTGCGGGATTAGGTTGGGGTTTCAACTCCTGCACAAGATTCCATAGGTTTTGTGAGTCAAGGACATGCCTCATCAAGTTTGACCAAGTAGTGAAGTTTGACCTGTTAAAATGAGTCTTGTCATTAAAGACATGCTTGGTTGATGAGGAGGAAGAACCATGAGGTATCGAATGAGTGGAATATGATGGATAAGAAGGATGTGGTGGAGGGGGATAGGTAGGAGGGGGAGGTGGGTAGGCCAAAATAGGCTGACAATATCAAATGGGTGCCAATTGATGTAGAGGCACTGGAACATGAATGTTTCCATATAGTGCCAATGGAGGTGGAGGCATCGGGATACGTTAGCCTCGTCTAATAGTTAGCTGGGGCACAACAAAATGACTAGAAGGCCCACTAGGTAATGCCATAGAAGCAAACTATGGTACCAATTGATCCATGCTTAGTGATGGTTGGGTGGCATTTCCAAGCCATGAAAAACTCGAAAGTGTGGGGATGGGAGGATGAACCTCCATCATGAAGACGCCATCCAATTGAGGAAAAATGAGGCTATAAAGGGTGTGCTTGAGGGTGAAGGACTCCTCGATGTGATGCGTGAAGTCATGAAGGTGCACTTAATGGAGATTGAAAGGAAGGTGCAACGGAACTAGTGGGTGGGATGGGTGGGAGATTGAATGGATTTCTCATTTGTGTAGTTGTGGGAAACGTGTTAGGTTTCTTTTGTTCGTTAAATGTAAATAATGAAAAAGATGATTCACCAAAATTAAATTGACCATGAGATGTAAAAGTTGAAGGAAAAGATGGAGCACTCACCAAACATTTTTTACAACTTTTGCTTACCTTTTCTAGAGTGCTACTGAAAAAATCTATTCTCGTTGGGGCTTATGAACCAATTCTTGGTATGAAGAGTTTCTTCATCATGAACATCACTAATATCTTGTAGAAAAGAGAAAGTAAACTCAAAAGATTAAGAACTAGTAATATGCGTATTTGACATAAGAGTGAATGAAGGTGGAGAAGTATATGGAAAATATAAAGGAGGTAAAGATGGAGATGATGGTGGTAGAGAGAAAAATGGTTTGTATACCATGCTAGTTTTCATGTCAGAATGGGTAGTCCGTTGTGGAGCTTTTGTTCTTCTTGCAAACCATTAGACCGGTGCATCGAATCTAAAGGGAAAAACTCAAATTTACCTTCAATCTGTTGTTGAGCTTGATACATGAGGATGAGATTATATTGGGCTCGTGAGATCTCGTATGGCGTGTGGACTCCATGGTAGTCTGAAGACTCTCTAGCCATGATGGAAGGAGGAGCAAGCTATGAAGCCCACTCCGTCTTGGGTCTCGATATGCTAGGCTTGGGAGCATCATGATGATGTGCTGAAGATGTGTTTAAAGTTATCTTACCCTCCTCTTTTTACTTTTTGTGAGGGGGTTTCAAATCAATGACCGAGGTTTTGCGGAAGAGAACCTTGCTTTGATACCATGTGAAGAAATACCCTAATGCAGAAACATAAATGAAAGCGTACGAGAAAGCATAAACTTAATAGAACACATTTAGGGTTAGGGTAACTCAAAGACAATGAATACAGTGGAAATATGAATGAATGACTAAATAGTGAATATTGAATATACATGCTCATGCAATAAACAAATTATGTAGGGAATGAAAATTGTATCCCAAACTCTTGTGTCTTGAGGAACGAGATAGAGGTGACGAGCGACAGAGTGTATTGTACTCTTGACAGATTCTAAAATGCAGTAAGACAGCCTCCGAGTGTTTGACAGCAGCAAACGTAGCAAATAGTGATGCTGTGGGATTAGTGTCTGGTGTCGGAGGGGTTTTTGTTGAAAGGTCGTATTCACCGGGGATCGGAGATAGAAGAAAGTAGAGATAGAAAATGGAAGAGAAGAAAAAGATAAGAGGTAAACACGACAAAGACAAAGTACAATGAATCAAATCAATATGTATTGATAGAACCTGGAATTCCTTGTCTGGCACTACTCAGAAGCAATCTCCAAGCATTAGATCTCCAAAAGTCCCTTGTAGACAAAAAACGTGTATCAAAACAACAACTTCCTCTCTGTTGCCTGAAACCCAAATCTGATGGCTCCGTTGGCTCCGAAAGGGAGGTAAAACCCCAACACATCGGACATGTGCTCAAGAATCTCCCCAGGACACCTGGTCAAGAATTTGCTAGATCACTCATTCTTTTTCCAGTTTAAAGTGCTGTTTTCAGACTGTCAACTGCGATCGTGATGCGTGCAATTTCGCCTACTTTTCTATGAAAAATCCAAAACTGGCTGAGAAAGCAACTTGTTTTTTGCATGCCATCCTAATCTAGAATCTTTTCTAACTTTTTAGGATTTTTACAATAAATAATATAAAAAAAGGCTAAAATTGTGAAAAAATCTAGTATTTTTAGACTATCCATGCCACGAACACTAGCACTAATGACTCAGATCACATTGACTCTCTACATCAATAAGAAAGACGGATGATGATGCACTCCAGAGTTTTTCACACTGTGTCCGTGTAGTGGCACGATATCCACCTCTCCCTTTGAACCTGCACATCCTTTAGTATGTGCAAAAATCCTAGTTGTCACTAGATTTTGAGTCCTCCTCATCCTCTACAACCATATCCTTTGCTTTTTCATCTTCCATATCTTCCTAGCTAGCCCTTGTATCATGGTCACTATTTTCTTTCAATTATGGCAACTCATAGGTAGTAGATTCCCATCTCTTGAATAATTTGATTCTTTTCCTTGCTACCGGAAGTTTTATGGCTGTCCCATCAAGCTCATTTAATGCATAAGTATCATTATCAAACACGTGTCTTACCACGTAAAGTCCAAACCATCTTTTGGAAACTTTACGTATGGCACTATGCTGGTTGTCTAAACTGCTATCATAAACCAATACCCAATTCCCATCTTGTATGGTTCTTGGTCGTCTCAATCTATGTCTTTTTCAAACCGTTTCTTGTTCTGTATCCTTGCCGCCCTTAAATTTGCAACTGTTGCCTCTATGTCTTCTGACTTTCTTTCCAACTGTCTAATGCGCAAGGCCAACAACTCTTGATTCAACTTCTCTTCCCAAGGTAGCACACTCCATGTGAGTATCATCTCTTCTATCGGCTTGATAGGTTTTTGACCATACATCAATTCAACAGGCATATATCCTGTAATGGCACTATGAGTTGTTCTGTCAGCCCACAAAGCATAAGGGAGCAATTGTGGCCATTCTTTTACTTTCTCTCCACATGCTTTTGTCAATGCCTTTATAATAGGTGGATGACCTCTTTCACTTTTTCCATTTCCTTCAAGGTTGTGCAAAGAAATCATGAGCTTCATTTGCATCTAGCTCACCCCTATCTGCTGTAATTTTTCCCACAACAGCCATATTGACAAAAGATCTCTTCTAAGAGAAAAGTACATACTATATTTGTTGTCTTAGTACGTAGAGCTCTTCCTTCTACTTGATTAGTCAAGTCTTCATTTGCCAAAGACCTATAGGCACCGTGACTAAATCCACTACCAACTTAAAATGAAGAGACAATGGATATGTGGTTTGCAATCCATCCCGATGTCTCACAGACGAATACATTTGACATGTTGTACATGTTTCCACAAAGTGAGCAACATCCTTATACATACCTTGGCACCAATACCTTTCTTTGATCTTTGTAAAAGTACCCGAAACACCTCTATGGCCATCCCATAAGCTTTCATGAAATTCTTGCATAACATTTACTTGTGAAGCTTTGTCACCCAAAACTTGCAATGACATACCTTGTTTCTTTTTAGCATGTTTCCATAAGTATCAATCTTTTAAGAAAAACCCATAGGCTTTCCTCTTGATCTTCTTAAACTCCTCATTTGACCATTCATCTCTCTTTGTTAATGTACTGAGGTATTGACCAATTCTCAGCCACTCTCCTGTATATTTGTCTTTCAGAAGTATTTCTACACAAGATACAAAACATATAAAATGTCTTCTCTTTGTTGTCCAAGCTTTTGTTAATGCTGTAGCAACTCCTTGCATTGCTAAATTCACTCTCACAACATCATTTTCAGCCGCAAGACAGTCATCTTCTTTCTCCTCATCCATCATCCCATCTTCATTCTCATAGCGTGCCCGAGATAACACGTCTGCCATTGGGTTATCTCTTCCTGTAATATGCTGAAATTTAGGGTTCAAAGATTTGATGTATGCAATCCATCGGAGCATAGCAATGTCCGGGGTAACACAACTAGAAATCATACCCAATATCAGCAAACAATCGGTCTCAATGCCTACACGAGTACCTATAAAATACTCCTTATCACATTTAAGTGCTGTCACAATTCCCTATAATTCTCTTTTTACTTGTGGATACCTTCTTTGTTGTTCAGTCAATACTTTAGCACCAAAGCGAATTGTATATCTTTGCCCTTCCTCATCATCTTTCCCAATTGTCCATCCAATCCCGAATGGGCTTGTATTAACAGTAATAATGATAGGCTTTTCATGTGCATAATCAGCCTTTCTCAATGTAGGAGCAGATTTCGAGAGCTGCTTTAATTTCTTCATTGCTTTTTGATGCTTCCTTTGCCAATGACCCCTTTGACCTTTTCTCAAGAGCTGATATAGAGCATTAGCTACATGTGCAAAGTGAGGGATCCAAATCAAATAGAACACACATGCTTCTAAGAATCTACGCACCTCTGATACATTCATGCATACATCTTGCATTCTATCAATCCCATCTATTTTTGCTGGTGAAGGTCTTCACCCATAGGGCCTATACATATGCCGAACAATCAAAACCTCTTCAACTCCAAAGATAGACTTTTGTCCAGAAAGAGTTAAATGCATCTCTTCTAGACGCGTCAAAATCCTCTCACAATCCATAATATGGTCTGCAATAAATTGTTTGCATCCATGAGCATCTATCTCTTCATTCTTTTCATATACTGCATACCCTTTGATTGGAACATCATCTAAGAAGGGCATTGTCAATTGTGGTATAAAATCCGAGAGTACTCTATTTATAGCATTTATCATGTGTGCCACCGAGTTTGTGCACCTTGTGGGAGAGTACACATCCGTACTAATCCCAAGGGAGTCTTCATGGTTGTGATATTCCTACTTTTAACTGCTAAAACTGATCATACCCCGAGTAAAGATCACCCAAAGAATAGATCGCTCTGCTTGCAAAAGCCTCTGCAAATTCATCAACCACAGGACCTGCACCCACATTTCTTATGGTCACTTTATTGACCGGTCTCATGTCTTCAATAAATCTCAAAGCCCCATTTTTTTTGGGCACAGTAAACCAACGATTTGAGCACAAGGCAGAAGAGGGCCCCAAGATCTTCATGCGAATCTTTTCATTTAGCAAATCCATTAGCTTTGGCAAGTAAGCTCTTTTTGATACTTCCTTTCCCAATGACCCCTTTGACCTTTTCTCAAGAGCTGATATAGAGCATTAGCTACATGTATAAAGTGAGGGATCCAAATCAAATAGAACACACATGCTTCCAAGAATCTACGCACCTTTGATACATTCGTGCATACATCTTGCATTCTATCCATCCCATCTATTTTTGCTGGTGATGGTCTTCGCCCATAGGGCCTATACATATGCTGAACAATCAAAACCTCTTCAACTCCAAAGACAAACTTTTGTCCAAAAAGAGTTAAATGCATCTCTTCTAGATGCATCAAAATCCTCTCACAATCCACAATATGGTTTGCAATAAATTGTTTGCATCCATGAGCATCTATCTCTTCATTCTTTTTATCCACTGCATACCCCTTGATTGAAACATCATCCAAGAAGGGCATTGTCAATTGTGGTATAAAATCCTTGAGTATTCTATTCATAGCATTTGTCATGTGTGCCATTGAGTTTGTTGCACCTTGCGGGAGAGTACACATCCGTACTAACCCCAAGGGAGTCTTCATGGTTGTGATATCCCTGCTTTCAACTGCTTTCAACTGATCATATTCCGGGTAAAGATCACCCAAAGAATAGATCGCTCTGCTTGCAAAAGCCTCTGCAAATTCATCAACCACAAGACTTGCACCCATATTTCTTATGGTCACTTTATTGACCGGTCGCATGTCTTGAATAAATCTCAAAGCCTCATTTTTTTTGGGCACAGTAAACCAACGATTTGAGTACGAGGTAGAAGAGGGCTCCAAGATCTTCATGCGAATCTTTTCTTTTAGCAAATCCATTAGCTTTGGCAAGTAAGCTTTAGGCACTGGAATAGGCCTCAAGTTCCATGGTACATGTTGCACAGTAAATATTACCATAGGAGAGACAACATTTGGATCCACACAACCTATTTCAGCTGGCTGAAATACAAATGCCTTTCCATGCCTAGCCAACATCTGCATAAAATAGTCTCTTTTAGCAGGCAAAAGAAACCCTTTTGTACCAACTTTCAATTCTTGTAATGTTTCAAATGTAAACTGATGACCTATATCTTTAGGATCCCGTAAGCCTGGCTACCTTGATACTTTTTCATATAGACACTCACTTTTTGGTGGAAGCGGCAAAGCAATTGGTTTTACCTTTTTGTCAGCTGTCTTATACTTTGTCTCCACAAGTACTTTGGCCCATTGTAATCCTTTCTGCTGAGTAAACAATGCTATAACATCATACATGTCCAAAGAACATACTGACAACACTTTGTTTTCAGCCTCATTTCCTGCATGTATAGTTACTGAAATTTCAGCCATAGTGTCATTAATATTTAGCCCATAAAAGATGCCAGAAATGCCTTCATTTTCAGCTAATAGTCCCAATGCTCTCAATTCCTTAGTAGCGTGTTTCATAGATATGTGTTCATTCTTGTACATAGCTTCCATAGGCTTAAACCAACATGAACTGTTTACTATAAACTGAGAATAACCAATAGTAAATATATGCCTCATTCCATCAAGAGGCGAGTACATCCTTTGAGCAGTACTACTGTAGCCCCGCATTACAGTAGTGCTTAATGAAAATCCAGGTCTTTGAATTCCCTTGCATTTGGAGGCAAAGGAGACTCTCGAAGCGTATCCCAATTTCTAGGATGATTAACACAAACAATAAGAAATTGGACTGCTTTCTTCCCATCCTTGCTTCTGACTCTTGCATAAGTAGAATCATCATCAAGCACCTTTGTTTCCATACATACTCTTGTAATATAGGGTTGTCTCAAAATCATTGCAAATGAGGAATTATCTTGCACAAAGAAGTATTGGTCTTCTTGTACATCACCAATCATCACTTTTACATTCGGAGCCCTTATACGTCAACCATGATCAGTGTCTATAGGCCATGCACCATTCCTGTACAATCCACGCTCAATGATATTAATCTCAAACCCATGGTCAAGCAAAGCAACACAAGGAGTTTCACGTTTCCCTATTTTTGCTACCATTTCAGTGGTAGCCTTGGCCCAATGATTTCTTGTGTAATGACTTGGATGAATAAATCCTAGAGTCTTCTTTCTATATTGTTGCATTTGCCTTACTCCACCATGCATATTGCTACAAGACAATGCATTTTCAGCCACTTTCTTCTCTTTTTCACATGCTGTCCATTGATTAGTAGCATCTTGCATAGATAATCTAGTACTCACTTCATGCTCATATTCAGTCCGAATACCCAACAAACGAGTTTTCTCTTCAAATTGTAGTAATGCACTAGTGGTATCACCAAGAAACTGACACTTCCTCTTAATTATGTCAATGATCTCATCATGAAATTCTCGCTTGGCGACCCCAAGCACCTCTCCCAAGGTGAATTCCACCTGACTGTTTAGGATCTGTTATTCAAGAACCTTCTTAAGATCTGTGGCTGTCTCAATGTCAGACTGCAACTTATATCATGGTTGCTTGCCCTTCTTTTTGTCCTCTAGTTTGCTATCTTGTTTTTGCTCCTGATTGACTTCTTTCATAACATGCTCGGGAGGTGGTTGATTTGTAGCTTTAGGCTGATCCGCACTTCTTCTTGTCACTCTTTTAGATATTCCTACATTATTTTCATCTCTCTTTCGTTTCTCTTCCACAAGTACATCCGTGTTTTGTGCCTTTGCTAAATATGCATACACTAAATATGCATCTACTGGTGATTCCTAACCAGTTATGTTATGAATATCTTGCCTTGCATGAGACATTTCACTGTCAGTAACTTTTCTCTTTTCAGGTGCATATAAAGCATGTGTCCATATTTTAGCCTTTGGACCAACCATCACTTGGCCATGTATTCTATCCAAATGTAGACCAAAAGTAGAAGCTGTACAGCCGCATAAGCATTTTTAACAGCCAAGTCTTCCAACAACTTTTACATACCTCCCTTTCCAAAATTTAAAGTAAAAGGCAATCCCGTTTCTTATGCATGGATCTTGCTATCTTTCCAAAAGATGAGCTGTCGTGTCAAGTCTCCTTGATAGGCAGCACAATTTTTTCTCTTATACTGTAAACTATCATACCACATATATATATTTTTTGGCTTAGGGGTTGCTGCCCGTCTCCTTTTCTCTTATCATTTTTCATCCAATTTTGCAACCCTCAATTGAAGATCTCGTATACCTTTGACCAATTCATCTAATACATCTTTCCTAACAATGGAAACAATAACAAGTACAACCATAGGTTTAGCCATAGAAGTGGATGGCTTATTAGATATATCAACTGTTTTACTCGTAACAGTGGACAAGCTAGAGATATGCAATCTTTCTCTTCTTCTATGCTTTCTCACAAGTGCAATAACAGCTTTCTTGATATGTCTGCAATTTGTTTTAAGACTTGTCTCTGTAGTCTGATCCTCTAGCAAATCTTGAAGTTTATCTTGAAGCTCAGGATTTGTTGCTTGTGGAAATAATTCAATTTTGTAACTTGCAAGAGCTTGCTGTTTTGCAAGATCTAATTGCTCAAATCGACTTTCAAATTCTTTTAACAAATTTGTAGCCACAAGATTCTTATTGGGTTGTAAAATCCACTCATGAAAAGTCTTGCGCGTAATCAAATTGGTATCTTCAATGTAAAATTCTTCCTTGACTGTCTTCTTGAAAGCTACCCAATTAACATCCTACATGTATAATTCAATAATTCGCGCTTTCAGTTCATGTACAGTGATCCGAACAAAATATTGACTCCATGCAAGTTGAGCCACTCCAAAGAATTCCATATTTTGAGCATAGGTATGTATATATACAGATACATTCTTGCTATTGAACAACTTCATCTCACGCTCAATTGCTTGCAAAGCATTTATCACAACAGTTTTTGTTTGAGCAGAAGCCTGCATCACCTGTTGTTGTTGTTGTACTTGCATAAGCATATTCATATTGTGCATTAATTGCTGCAAAACATAACTGGAAATTATGCTCGAAGGTCCTTCTATCTTGTCTTTCCTTCTGACGATCTTTCACGTTTGGTTCACCAATGTCGGAGGGGTTTTTGTCGAAAGGTCGTATCCACTAGGGATCAGAGATAGAAGGAAGTAGAGATAGGAGATGGAAGAGAATAAAAAGAATAGATAAGAGGTAAACACGATAAAGATAAAGCACAATGAATCAAATCAATATGTATTGATGGAACTTGGAATCCCTTGTCGAGCACTACTCAGAAGCAATCTGCAAGCGTTAGATCTCCTAAAGCTTCCTCGTAGACAAAAAACGTGTATCAAAACAACAGCTTCCTCTCTGCTGTCTAGAATCCAAATCTGATGGCTCCGTTGGCTCCGAAAGGGGGGTCAAACTTTAGGACACTTGGTCAAGAATTTTCCAAATCACTTCTTCTAGTTCTAAGTGTTGTTTTCAGATTGTCAACTACGATTGCGATGCACACGATTTCGCCCATCTTTCTTTTTTATAAAAAATCCAAAACTAACTGAAAAAGTAACTTGATTTTTGCATGCCATCCTAATCTAGAAGCTTTATTAACTTTTTAGGATTTTTATAATAAATAATATAAAAAATAGGCTAAAATTGTGAAAAAATCTAGTATTTTTGGACCATCCATGCGATAGATACTAGTACTAATGACTCAGACCACATTGACTCTCGACCACATTGACTCTCTACATCAATAAAAAGGTCGGATGATGATGTACTCCAGAGTCTTTCACATTGTGTCCGCATAGTGGCATGATATTCGGATCAATGTCTTATAGTTAGAAGAGATAAAAAATTGCAAACATAGATTCAACTGATGACATTGCAACAGTCTGCGCAGTATACATAGGCAACAGATGATGTGGCAACATGCTGCATAGTGAATGCATGTAGTAGACTTATGATTAAAGCTGGGATGAGGTCGCTGATAGTTGGGCAATAGTTGGGGTATGCAAACACAATAGTTTGTTGACGTGGACGAATCGTACGACAATAGTGTAGCAATTAGTAGCACTTACTTGGTAGGAAATAGTGTGAATCAGCAAGGAGGTTGGAAATAGGCACCAGACTAATGTAGACAACAATGCATAGCTTCGATTGAGATGTTGAAACTAGCCTTTCTTCCATAGATGGGTGGTAACATTTATTGCAAAACCGAGAAATGAAAATTAACTTATAATCTTGGACAATGGACATCTTGTTGGCCCCAAAACTGGCGCCCCTTTTGGTATTTCTTTAACTTGAAGAAAAAGTTGATGTACAATGAGATTCTCCCAATCCCTTTCAGTATTCCAACTCCCCTTGTTGTCCAAAATGACCAACAAGTCTTCAATTTGATTTGCCCCTTGATTTGGGCAGTAAATTGGTCTTTATCCACTTTGATAGAGATGGAAAATACCCCAAATTCATTGATTTGCTGGTCCCTCCACTTGAATTTCATTGAAAATAGCTTTAAACCTGTTGAATGCTAGACTTGGAGCTTCCAATTTTTGTCATGCTTCTCGAGGCTGTTGCTAAACCCTAATTTCTGCTGTTGCAGATAAGGGTTAACGATAGAGGAATCTAAAATTTCTCAGCCTTTGGTGATCTCAATGCTATAATCTTCGAAGCAAGGCTGTAGAAAGGTTGGGAGATGCGAGAGAATGCTGAGGAGAGAGCAAATTTAGAGTTTTTTCGCGAAGGACTGAAGAAAATCAGTCATTTACTGTTGTTGCCTTGTCTCAACAGCTTGTAGATGCAAAGAATTGAAGAAAATCAATCATTTACTACTGCTGCCTTGTCTTAACATCCTATAGATGCTGTCACTTGTTGTTGATTGATCTTCTCTTGTCCCTATTTGCCTCAGAAGGTCCTCTAATGACTGTAAATCAGACCAACATTTCCTCTCTCTCTCTCTCTCTCTCTCAGGTTGAATACTTTAAAAATGCATCTCTTCCAGTCTCTAAAGACGATTTTCAGTCTTGCATGGCCATTTTTGACAAGTGGTAGCCTTTCCAAATGGTTTTTCTAGCATTATCTATAATTGAATATTAATTTTCAGTCTTTAAATATAAAAAATTAATCTAATAATTATTTCGGTGTCCAAAAAAATAATGACTGGCCAACAATTAAATTGGCTAGGTAGCTTCCATTCATGAGTGTCTTTGCGCTATCTTTAACGATGAGATTGGCGTTGTGTACCATTAAATGTCACTTCTCTACTGTTACCAATTGATACTTATCGCCAAATGAATGACCTAGGCCAACAACTGGCACCAAATACCACCAAGTACATGTGCGGCATAACTTATAGCAACTTTTGCCTTTGACATCCTGTGCTTTTCTCGGATCTCGGGCTTGTAAATTTTCTCTAATCCTAGTTACACCTCACATGTATAACGTTTACTTAACCATGCAATTAAAAATTAATCCACATGTTAAGTGAGGTTTCAAAAATACATGTCCTCATGACATATGTTCTCTGTGAATGGAGTGTGGGTAACAAAGTTGAGGTTCCAAAACCTGCAAAAAAGGGTATTGGATTGAATGGAGGACAACCTACCTATTTTTATAGAGTTTTGAAACCTTGTACCGCGTATTGTTTTAAACTCTCTTGAACCACACCATTTTAGGGTTTTCATTAATTAAGCATTTTTGGGGCTATTCAAGAGGCTAATTCAACATGTAATGCTTATTTAAGCTTAACATAATGGTTATTCTCACGAGAGATTTTAGCTTGAAAGTTTGAAATCTACAAAAAATTGACGTAATGGTTGTCCTTAGTTGAGATTCAGATTGTGTGATAGATTAGGAGGAGTTGTGATGATAAAGGGAGAGGCTTGTTGCTTTACATTGTGCATTATTAACAAAGGAATCAAATACTTGTTCCCCATGCTTTGCACCCCTTGAATAGGTGGGGTGGTTAGCCACCACTTCCAACGATTTAATGTGTGTAAGTACGAATGTGTAAAGAACGGATGTATGGCTTGACAATGCTTAGAGGTTCAGTAGTAGTAATTGATTCAGCCCAATTATAATGAGGTAAGTTTCTTTAAGACATCAATGCATGAGTTGTCTTTGCAATATGTGTCACGGGAATGTGAAATTTTGAGATGCTTTAGTCTTGTTGATAACATTTAATCAAGTTATTAATCAAATGTGCAAGGTTGTTTAAGCACATATGATGCATATGGCAAGTATTCCATAGTAATAGGCCAAGGATTTCGAGGATGCAGTGTGTGTCAGAGGCAAACGTTGTGATAAGTTATATCAATTGGGTTATGTTGGTCAGTTGGTATTAAATTGGACCCTAGGACAGCGGTTTGGCTAGTAAGTGTCAGTGGTAACACTAGGGACTAGCATTAAAAATTAATTTTAAAAATTAATTAATTAATGCTAGTCTAAGGGTCGACAAAGCTTGGGGACCACTCCAGGTTGCGAATGGCCTAGCCAATTCAATCATGGATGGGCACATTGAATTTTGGGCAAGGTCAGAAGGACTGAAATTAAATTTCAAGATTATTCAATTTTGAAAATTAATTAAATGGTTGGATAATGTTGAAAAATGGGTTTAGAAGGCTGCCACTTGGCAAAAATGCCCATGCAAATTGAGAAAGCGTTTTTGGGGGACTCGGTCTCAGCCATTCAACAAGTTCATAGCTTGGGAGAGGGAGAGAGAGAGAGAGAGAGTTGTTGGTCCATTTTTTGATCAAAGAACAACAATTTGTTGTAGAAGACAGCTATCTAGGGGCCTCAGCAGCTAGGGGACAACAAGAAGTCACCTTCTAGGAGCTAGCAATAGCATTGCTGATTAGGTGACAACATTTTGGAGGTACTTGGCAATAGATGATTGCATTAAATGCAAGCTGGAGCAAGTAACATGCAGAATTTAGGGTTTTCCATAAAGAAAATCAGATTTCTCTGATCTTGGCTCTCTCTCATCTTCTCAAACTCATTCTTAGGAGATCTTAGCATTTCTTAACCATTTTGAGTAGATCTCAGTCAAATTTGGTGGACAACAAAGAGATCTCTGTTGTAAACCCTAAATTTCTACAGAAATTAGGGTTTGATAGCCATCTCAGGACGTGTGCCAATTGGTGAAGGCATTGCACATTGAAATCAGCACTTGAAATTTGTATAATTGTCTAAGGAATTCAGATGCTAGCCCATTCATTGTAATTTGGGGTCGCATTTGTCCAGTTGGTGGTACCGTTTGTGTAAGTCTTGGGTGAAAAATCAAGTGGCAATTGACCCAAATTGATTGTTGATTGTTGCTATAGCAAAGAGGCTTTTTGGAACAACAAAGGAGATTGTGAATCTCAGCTTGTACTCATTCCATTAGCAATCAAGTTGAAGAAATATCGAAAGGGGTGCTAGTTTTGGGGCCAACAGGGTGTCCAATGTTTGATATTATTAATTTAATTTGTGCATTTTAAGTTATATTCATTTGTTGATTGTTGTAGTTTAGTGCTTAATCAAGAAATTATCGCCCTTCCCAAGAAGAAAGATTGGTTTCAATATGCCTATTTTTTTGTTCAGCAACTCCACTTTGTAGCGGAGTACCTCTATATAGCATTGTACTACAAAAAGTTAGAAAACTCATTGGAGAAGTATTCTCCCCCTCCAATTGACCTTGATCATTCATTTGCAACCTTATCTCCTTCTCAATCAAAGCTTTAAAGCTCTTAAAATGAGTGAATACCTCACTTTTTGATGCACGAATTAAACACATGCTTTTTGAGTATGATAATAAAAGAGAGATGATATTTGCATCCCTTGTAGATTTACATCTTTGTAAGATCCCACACATAAGAATGTATTAACTCAAGGGGCTTGTGCCATACATTCTTTTCATGTAGAAATGCATGCCTTGCTTACTTTCCAAATTGACATGTTGTACGTACTTTATGCATCCAAGTAGCTCTAAACTTTGGCAATACATCCACATGTGTTTTTTGCATATTTTTCAGATGCTACACATTTATATGACCAATTGCTGATGCCAAATTTCAATGTGAGTGGTCGTGCAATAGCAGCATAGTTTAGCATGAGTGCAATTATTTAGTGAGCCTTTCATTTGGAGTTTTTGAAGCTGTCCTTGGAGGACAAAGTCAATCGCTTCTATATTACTCTATCAAAATTGTGCAAATGAATGGATTATGTGAACTTTGCTTATAGGCATTTCTTTAGAGGTGGAGTATAATCATGGTAGCCAAGAGTTTTGCAAAGTTTGATACAAAGTGAGTTTCTTGCAACGTTAAATTTAAAAAAATGTTTCACTAATTTCCTTTGTATAAGGTGTTGCATGGTACCTTTAATCATGTGAAAACGTGTTACCCAAAAAGAAAAAAATTCATTTTCATTAGGCTTTAGACATATCAAATTCTAAAAAGTTCAAACTTGAAACAAAATCTTAAAGTTGCTACTTGAAAGAAGTTTTGGCTTGCCTAGGGGTGCTGCCCTTTGGTGGATAAGAAGCATGTTTCTAATGCAAGTAATGTTTTGGAAACTTTTAGTAGGTTTCTATTTCTACGAAACAAGTTCCCATGCAATTATTGTATGATAGGGCCTAGGGGGGAAGCCGACCTTGGTACTCTTTGAGTTGGGATTCTGTATGTACCTCACTTAGGATGAGTTGGCTATGTTGTTGGTTTCGAGGATGATAGGGGCCAGCCAACCTCCAAGCGCAGCGATTCGCGAACCTCCAATGCTCAATGCTGGAGGAATCATGAAGAAGAAAAATGCAGAGGCATCAAACATAACTGCAGAGGCTCTCAGGCCTGGAATGCAGCTCTTGGTGATGATCTCTGGCAACTGAGTGATGGCTTAGTCTGAAATCCAGGTGGCATGAGACTAAATGACAGCATTGGCTCAAAATGCAGCTGCGTAAGGGGCTGGTGATGGAGATGATGATCCAATGCAGCTGGGTGAGGGCTGAGTCTGAAATCCAGGTGGCAGGAGACTAAATGGCAGCATTGGCTCAAAATGCAGCTGTGCGAGGGGCTGGTGATGGAGATGATGATCCAATGCAGCTGGGCAGCAGCACCTGGATCCAAACACAGATCTGGAGAGGCAGGGTGCCAGCAATCTGGTGAAAATGCAACTGTTGAGCAGGGCAGCAAACTGTATGGCAGCCTAGTCAGCAATAAGAGTTGTCATTTAAGCAAGGATGAGACGTTAGAATCACCAACAGATGGCGAGGACAGCAGGAATGATTGCCAAGAGGACAAAGCTGGAGGAAATGCTGATGATGGCGATGGCAAGAATTGATAGAGAGCTTGTGTGGAATGTGAAGAGTACAAGGGATCATTGTGGCAATGGCCACAATTCCCTTCAATACTTTCTGAGCCAGCTGTCCTACCAAAATTTGAATGAAGGTCATGCTTTCCTCTCTAAAGATGAGGTGTATAGCTCCGTACCCTTCTTCGTGAGCACTCTTCTCTTCCTAAGAGTCATGTTGGGGTAGAATTGCACCTCATATCTATCAATGTGCAAGAAGTGAGCACAAACTTTGCTGTTTCCACTTATGTGACGTATGGGCATAATGTGCATCTCCATGCATGAGATCCTTTACCACTCTTTAGATCACTTGTGACTATGACCAATGTATGGTTATGAGCTAGATCACCAATTGCACGAGGACCCAAAAGAAGCAAGAATGTAGTCGGTATTTGACTTTCTACACAATATATTGGAAATGTTGCTGATTGCTAGTCTTCAACGTAATCTTTGCTTTCAAGAGTGGTGATCACACAATGATGTGTACAATATGGCCTTGAGCCCTGCAAATAGAACTCAACTGCCCTAACCCTAAAGTGCCCATAGTCCATCCGCTCTAGGTCACTTTAATAACCACAGTGACCATTGCTACTAGCGTCCATCCAGATGCATGAGGATACAACATGTAGCATTTGGAGTGCTGGTGCTAAATAGTGAGTGAGGAGGTTAGGGCGGGGGATTGGAGTACACTTGTAGGTTTTCCCCAATGTGCCTACCATACATTGGTGATATATGCACAGTGGATCCAAAGGTGTTAGTGGGCTAACTAGGCATAGTGCTGAATGGTCAGTTGGGTTGATAGGGTGGGGGATTGAAGTACACTTTGTTGAGCTAAAAATGCACTACAAATTGATTAGCCCTCTTTCACTAGATATTTTACTTCCAACGACTGTTGTTACGTGGTCTACAGCTGTCGCCCAACCTCTCACTGTTGCAGTGATTAGTTGCCATCACCTTCAAGGAGTTACATTGCGTTTACTAGTTCCGGCCCCAAAAACTGCTACGTTTTGGTTTGGAGGCTGCTGCCCTTCTAGTTCTAGCATTGGCCTAATTTGTATTTGTATCTACAGCAGGTCATCTTTGTGTTTTCAGCACTTCACTATCCTTTTCTACGAGTAGTGGTTATTGCACTCGGGATCTGTTTCTAGTGGACGACACATATCAACACCTTCCTTAGCTTGCTCTCATGAGAGCCATTGGTTGTTGAGCTCCGCCCTTAAGCATTTTGTACATCGTCTCATTCATTTACAACATCGATTCATTCACTTCAAGGTTCTCTTTCTTCTTAGCTTGTGTTTGTGTTCGTGTTTTTGCGCTCCATGTTTTGTGTTTTTGCATTTTGTGTCAAGGGTTTGCGTTTATTGCGTTATTGTGTTTGAGTCATGTTCGTACATTTTGTGTTTTCTTTGTGCAAACCCTAGCATATCTTCACACACTCGGGGGTGTGCATCAAAGTGCCCACCATGCATTGGTGATGCATGCACAATGGATCCAAATGTGTTAGTGGCCTAACTAGACATAGTGCCAAGCGGTGAGTAGGGGTGTGGGGTGGGGGATCAAAGTACACTTGGGGGTGTGCCCCAAAGTGCCCACCATGCATTGGTGATGCATGGAATGAGTGAAATGGCACTATAAGTAGAGGATGGATATTCTTGTGTCTAAGTGGTGGCTGTGGGTGATATCCAAGTGGTGTGCGAGGGATATCCAACATGTTCCATAGCCATCCCAGGAGAGGTAAGTGTGTGCACTGGTGAGTAGGTGTGAGGTGCGATGTACAAGGGTGGTATTTTTGGCAATGGAGTACTAGGGTGCAAAGTGGCAATGCACCTATGGGTAAGTAACATGTGAAACTGAACATGAAATGGACTTTGAGACGAAACACAAGCTCCAAAGCCTAGTGTACTTTACTTCGAACAGAATGGAACCTAATGTAGATGATGCAAATGTGGAATCGATTCCCTAGGTTACTGAAAGTGTAAGAAAGAGATCCTAAATGATCATATGAAGAGGGATGGATAGGAGAGAATTGAGAATGATTAGCACATCAATAACATGCTCGAATGAAGCAGTAGGTAACGTAGCAGGAATACTTGAAGTTGTACGTCTGCCTCTACAGCCTCCTCTATGGACATTGCCATACTGATGCTGATTATGGTCTCCATGGTGATTTACATTTGAATCTTGTGCAACAGAAAATTATGTTGGAAAAGGATCCCATAAAAACGTTTTTTGTGAAATGGGTTCAACTGGGGCATCCCTCAAAACTTTAGCTTGGAGAAATAGAGAGGGTTTCCAGCTCATATGAATCATAAGGACTATGCAAACTTGACATCAGCCCTGGCTGTGTTGAAGATGAGAGTTCGTGAGTTGTCTTGAATGTGGTATGTCCTCCCTGAGTGGAGAGGTGGCCAGCCTCACTAGTTGACTGACTGATGTGCAGTTCCTGTCGGAGTGTAGAGTGAAGACAGGAGTGTGGTCGTGCCATCTTGGCGAGTGTAAAAGCGGAAGTAATAGTGCCATTGAGAGAAAAAGAGAACATAATACTGAATGAAACAGGACTGCATACAAGACTGACAACAAGGGATGGAGGCCCCTGCAGGAGTGTTGTAAGGCAAGGCCGGTGAGGGGTCAGGTGCTGGACAGAGCAGCACGATATGATGAGGAAGGGATACAGAATATGCTGGCTCGATTAACTACAGACAGCAGAAAAAAGATGATCTCGATGAGATGGATGAAGGCATGCTGGTGATGATGTAAAAGGCAGGCAGCAAAAATAGCCCAATGTGAGCAAACTGGCCGACCTGTTTTAAAACAGTTTGGACCATAAGAAACTTCCGGCTAGCTATGAATGAACGCAAAAAGCTGACAACCTGAAATCTGAGTGAAAGCCTGAAAAGTGACAACCTGAAAAGTGATATCATGACTACAAAGTCTGTACGTGTGGACATGCTTGAACAGATCAGAACAGAGAGATTCCTCTTGTATCATACCGAGGATGAAGAAACTGATGGACATGACTGGTGCCAGAGCTTCAAATGTCCTTGTCTGACTCAAACTGAGGCTTACAACTGGGAGATGGACATGGAAAGAGACAGGAGATGTTATGACTTCTCAGGTACTAAACTTTTTTTGTCATGTGGCAGGTTGTAGATCTGGGGGGCTTTTCCATCCCCCTTAAAACTTGAACCTAGTGCACACATTGAACAGTTCCAATGGGACTTTATTGCTTAATCAACTTCAAGTGTTCATTGTCCTTGCGTGACTAGCACACTACAACAAGAATATGCTGGCAAGGGGAGATGCAAGTAACTAAGGAAAGTCCCAAGATTTGTGGTGATCTCGCAGTTCTGTAAACACACTTTCTGTCTCAAAAGATCTCAAAGTTGTCCTGTCTTTGAAACTAGTATTTCATCCCAAGTTTATGGTAAGGCTCAGGCTCAGATATTCCATTTTTGAAACAAAAGCAGGTGCTTTTTTCTCTGGAGTTTGGGTATTTACCATGTTTGGATGAAGATCTGAGAGGCTAAGAATGAAATATCGAAATTCATTGAGATTTTAGTGAATGCATTGCATTGCCTTGCATCACAATAATTGTGTAGGTTTAGACGATCATTTCATAATGTATCAATCTAGATTTCCTTTTGAAATTAAAGACATGCATGTTCAAATCTGCAAATTGCGTCTCTCTAACCTCCCTTGACTAGTACACAAAAAATGATTTTTTAATGCTTGCAGCTTTGAATTTCGCCTTCGAGTTGCTTTAAGCCCTGAAGGAGAGCTGACACTTACTGCACGTGTTCGCAACACTGATGCTAAGCCTTTCTCTTTTACTGTGGCTATGCACACTTACTTCTCAGTTTCAGATATCAGGTGAGCTGACCAGTGACATAATGCAAGCTAGCTTAAATTCATAAGGAGGGCTAGCTATATATATTTGTGCTTTGAAGCTTTAATGTTAAAATTCGTCACATTATACATCTGCTTGTAGTTTAATCTGAATCATATTGGTACTGGCTGCTGGCTCTGAGTGGTCTGGGCTAACAACCATTGGTTCACCCCATAGCTGTTTAATACTTTGTACATGCAGTGAAGTGCGAATTGAAGGACTGGAAACTCTGGATTATCTTGATAACCTTCAAAACCGAGAGCGCTTCACAGAGCAAGGAGATGCTCTGACTTTTGAGGGTGAGGTAAGTTCTTGTCATTGTGATAATTAATGGGCTTATGGTTAAAAATGGCATTCAAGAATTTAGACAACATATGGCTGGCTTCCATGTTATAGGTCGATAGAATCTATTTGAACACTCCAACGAAGATTGCAATCATTGATCATGAAAAGAAACGAACATTTGTACTAAAAAAGGATGGGCTACCAGATGCAGGTATTCTGACTAGCTAGCTTCTAATTGATGCTTCTCTGACCAGCACATGACTTTTGACCGCATGCAAAACATTGTGCTTCTCTGACCAGTGCATGGCTTTCAACCACATGTTAAAATTATGCTTTACAATAACTCTTACAAAACAGGCTGTGAATTGTGGTATACTGAAGTAATGGTGTGCAGACACAATCTAAGCAGTCTGCTGAAACTTTATAGCCACATTTTTTGGCTTTCTGATATTTTTAGAGCTCTAACAACTCTGAAAATCTGCACTTGTATCTTTGGGACATTTTAAAGTTATGAGAATTGGCCCTTACCACTACTAGAGGCCTGCAATTTTGTGAACCTTGCTTACAATACTGAAGGCATGTTGAGTGCTAGATCCTGTTTGCTTGGGAATGGGAGGTTGGACTTGAGTATTTGTGAACTTTGCTGTTGTCTCCCTTTTTATGGAAAAATTTCTTGGCTCAATTTTTGACTGTGCAGTTGTTTGGAACCCATGGGAAAGGAAAGCGAAAGCTATGGTTGATTATGGAGATGATGAATATAAGCATATGATTTGTGTTGAGCCAGCAGCAGTTGAAAAGCCAATTACTCTTAAACCAGGTGAAGAATGGAAGGGACGGCAAAAAATATCAACTGTTTATTCAAGCTATCACAGTGGCCAATTGGATCCTGTACAAATTCTTGAGAGCTTGGGTAGTCTTTGATGACAGCTTCTGGATTGGTTTGTTTAGATGGAAACTACTTACCTACTCGAAAGTTTTTGAAAGAGTGGTGAGCATCCATGATAAATTCAATGATATCTTCTTGTCATAGCAGTCATTGTATGACAATACTTTAGCTTGTAATTTTCTGTGATAGACACACAGCAACTGCTTTAATTTTGAAGTACTAAAACCTCACACAAGGAGGCCACATCCTTTGAGTTCTCTTTGTAATCAAAAGATTATACTGCAAGCATTGCCTCATCAATATCTACACGTATGAGTTTTGACACCTCAAAGATTTCTTTCCATGGAAAAGTTGAGTTGAAACCTCTAGCTATTTGACTAAGCACTCACTCGGTGTGAACTTGTGTCGCAAGGAGTGTAATAATGATTAACCGTAAGTTGAGACAAATCTTGCTCGTATTATGCTTGGGAATCTGTCAAAACTAAGGTACATGTACATACATCTATACTCCACAAAATCACACAGAATTTCTGCCTAATATTTCTCAGTCACGCTGCACTTTGCATTGTTTGAGTACAAATTGAGACCTCATCCTGTTTCTTTAGCTTCTAACATTAGGTTCCTGTGCAGGGTTGTGGCTTAAATGTAAAATCTGGCTCTATGTGGTTAGCTGCATGAAGTTAATGCCCTAGTGGCATTTCCAGTTACTCATGTTTTAATGGGGTGGAAACTGCGCGTGCGAAGGGAGAAATCTTAAGAACTCCTTAATTAGTTCGACAGTTTTAAGAACGGTTGAACTCTGCCACTGGCAGATGACACCACCATTGCCCGTCTTGAGCCCTTTCATTGGATTTTGGGGAGGTTAAGGAGACCTGATGGGCTTGTTTCCTTTCTATACAAACGTCCTAGCAACAAAGGTTACCCTCTATTTGGATGGCCATCTTGTGGTGGGGTTTCCATCAGAGATCATTTTACTGGCTATTAAAATTGGTTATTTTTTTCAAAAGAATCAAGAATCGGGTTTGAAACCTTAGCAAGTTGAAATATTAACTTTGGGAAAGAAGATCTTGTCACACCTTGGAATTTTCAAACGGGAACTAATTGGGATTTATTGCGTCTTCGTAGGATATTTTGCATCTATAGTAGATGTGCCTGACCACATGTCTTCACAGACAGATGAGATATATTCTATACATTTGTTGTAAGAGTTGGCCAAGATTTGCCACTTAATTTGTAAGTTTAAAAAAAGTGATTAAACTCATCTCGAGTTTCCATAAGCTAATTCTCATCTCTTCACCCAAAGAATATTTTGGCCTGAAGGTCAAATCCAATCATTTATCATGAAGGCTAGTGTGTTTGTGGAATATACCAGTTGAAGGATTTGAACACAAGACCTCATCCAACAACTCGCCCACATGCCTTACCATTCGAGCCAGCTCTCATTGGCATGAAGTTTCAATCTCGGGAGGATAGTGCGAAGTGTCCCTTGGTGCACTCTTTAGGCAGAAGATTCCTATTTTTGAAGTCTTTGAAAAATTTTCCACATATTGATGCTTTCTTCTGGTTAAAATGTTTGTCCATCAATGGTGGGAAGTAGAACCTCAAACTTATTGCACACATACAATTCTTTTGCGATAGCTTTGTGTGTGAAAGAACTCCATTGTTAGTGAAAGGACAATAGCTATTGGACCAAAGTTTATATGAGCCGAAGCCAATGTGAACTTACAAGGTTAGGGGATGCATATATGGAGGCTTTGAACTTTTCCAAGAACCATACATTACATGCCTAAGTATATGTCATAGACGTGAAATGAGCAATAGCAAATGCAAAGACATTACATGGCTAGAAAGTTTGATGTAAAGGCTATGTGTGTATTGTCTTATTGACTACCATGTGTGTATTTTTGTTGCTCTCATATCTAGTAAAACTTGGTAGGGGTTGCATGAATAGTTTTATTCATGTAGGAATATATTGAGATGTACTTATAAATCTCCCTTGATAAATAGAAAACTATATGAAAACCATGGATTCCTTCTTCTACTTCAAAAAAGCCCTTGAGCCTACAACAATTCTCTCTTAAATTTCTCAAGGATGCAAACAAGAGATAGAGAATCTATGAAAGTTTGATGCAAATACTTATGATAAGCTTCACCTCACCTTAGAACCAAGTCCTAGTTATATGTTCAAATTGTGCTTCCAAAATAGTAGAAAACATGTTGATTAGCTTTTAGACAACTAATGGAAGAAAACTATAGTGAATAGTGTTTTAAATGGTAAATCTAGCCTAAAACTATTTTATTTAACAAAAACAAAGGCTAAAATAACATCGATCGATGAGAAAGATTCAATTAAAAAAAGGTTGCAAATTAGCTTTGCTTAATGAAGAAGGCATTGTGAAACTTGCTTGATCCCTCATCGGTTAGAGAATCGTCAGATAACTTGGCTTGAAGAGTGCTCATTTCTAGTTAGGTTGAGAAGACGTGCTTCACCATCCTCATACTTTTGAGACCTTGTGTTTTGGTTTTCTAGACTTTGAGTTTGGCTTTTCAACTTTGTAAGAGTTTTAAGTTTTCACATTAGTCTTTGAATTAAAGAGTATGATTCAAGTAATCCTCAATCAGATATTGATGGTATATATGGGTATTTTAGACTAAAGCACTTCTTAACCAAGATCTTCGAAGACGTCAAAAACTTAGCTTCTCAGGTTGCTCAAACTTTTATGTCACAAAAGTAATATGCTAATTAAAGCTCAATGTTTGTTTGATATTCACAAGTTGAAAGGCCTAGAAAGGGATGTAGCCCAAATTAAATACATTATCATCTCTCACTTTTGCATGATATCCACCAAATAGCATTTTTAGAGACTACAAATAACAATATGCTTTATTGCTCAAGTGCCATTGACTTAAGTACCATAAGAAAGAAGAAGATTGTACATTTGGAACCATGCACATTTGCAAATACTCCCACGAATTTGGAACCATGCACCACAAACCATATAATGAATTGTGTTTAAAGCATAATCTCCTTTGCTTACTCGACAACTCTTTGTTGGAGAAGCTTCTAGTCAAATTCTTTTGGGTAGGAAGACATCTTCACTAGTGATCTATCAAATGAACAAATCTACACCCAAATATCGTTTCCAAATATTTAGAGACATGGATGATAAGGATTTGATGTTGCCAAAAGATCTTATTCACAATTGTTGAAAGTAGGTAAAGTGTTAGTTTGTAAGGCATTACCAAATACTTGCATCCCAACCTTAATTTCCATCAATACCCTAACTTAACTCTTAATATTCACTAGTTATTATTTTTGCATGAACTCCCATTTAACAAACCACCCTCGAATAAGCTCGAAATCCTATGAAATTTAATCAGTACATTCTACTAGAAAATAAAACATAGTCTCTTTTCAAAACTTCTAGTAATTCCATCTATATTTGCATCTATTAAGTTTGTTTATTTTTTGGAAGGAAATTCAAAATATTCATAATAACCACTCATTAACATATAAATTCAAATCCTTTTAAGCCAATACTATCATGATGGTGTGACAACATCAAGGTGGACGGCCTCTCACTGATAGTCTCTAGTGCATTGTTGAGAAGAGCATCATGTAGCTCTCATTGTGCCAATTTAGAAAATATCACACAAAAAAATTGTAATCAATTGATCAATATGACAAGAATGTCTTTATATAGTGAGATCATTAGCCTATTTTGTGAATTGGATCTCACCAACTCTTTTCTCTACCACTAATACTAGTGAATAGAAAGCTATATAGATGGATCTCTTTAATCTTCATTCAAGTATTCCATTAATTCCTAGTTGCTTTCAAAAGAGGTGGAGGACCTAGGTAGTTTCAAACTACTTACACTCACTTTCTCCTTTGAGAAAGTTAAACTATCATAATACTCTTCAAGTGTATGGAATTGTTTCCTTTTTTTTAAATACACTAAACTACTTTATAAATTAAATAGTGCCTAGCCCTTGCCTTTGTAATTTTGCCATCATACTTTTCAAAGATTCAATCCATTGTCTCCTTTAGATCTTTTAAAATCCTTATCCATCCACCTCATGTTGCACTTTAAAAAATTGGTGCTCATCCAAAAATTTTAAATGTAAATAGTGATGAGATTTCGTGGTAGGATTTCACAATATTATGTAAATCATTTTAGGATTTCACACGTAGAAATGATATTAGAACCAAGGCCTAAATTATATACTTTGCTTCTTTAATGACTTCTTAAAGTCTTCTCACATCTCTAAATTCCCAATTTTCAATGACGATTCAAGCACTAGTTGGATGCTCTTTCTTGTAAGCGATTGATGTTGTCTTGAAGCTTTACATCTTTTTGTAAACCATCTTGCACACTTCAAGCTCAATTTGTCTAATGAAAGTGAAGCTTTAGTGACTAATGCCTTAAGATGCTCAACTTCTCTTTGAAGGAGATTGATGTTTCCTATTCCTTTCTCCCCCTCTTGAAATCTTTGGGACAAGTAAGGGATCTCTCTCTACCAAAACTTTATGTTTTATCAGGCCATAGTTGCCAAGAGTATATGTAGTTCTCAAGTATCTTGAATTGCTCTATAATGGGTAGGTTTAATTAGATGTCTAACTATAGTGAAGCCAAATGTGCCTTTACTCTTTAATATTTGAATTTGAGACCAATTGTTCCTTGTTGTTGAAGCTAATGATGTAAACTTATTTTTGTAGAGCCAAAATTTACATTTATTCTATAATATTTGACCAACTGAATCCTAGTTCTAAAGTTAATGATATTGAAGATGATTAGTGATATTATTTTGATTTGCTAGTTCCCAATGATTTCCAAACATGTTATCCTAAAACATGTGGAGCACTTGGGTAAGTTTCATGTTTTCCAAGGAGATTCCTCAAGACCTTAGTAAAAAGAATTTTAAAATTAATCATTTTAAAAATTGGGCAAAAATCAATATGTGTTTTCTCAAAAGCTATCAAATATAAGGTGCTCTTACATGTTCTTCTATTACACTAATAAAGATAGAGAAACTACAAATTTTGTAATACTTTTTTGTCTACTCAAGACATTAATAGAGATTAGAAGTTTATGGATTACAAAATCTATGTTTCTTTGTAAATGGAAGTAATCAAATACCGAGGTCAATGTGACATTAGAGTGTGTGTGCACATGTGACCATGCATGCGCACTTGTACATGTGCACATGGAAATATGACGTGTGTGTGTGGTCTATGCTCTTCTAGCAAACATGATCTAGCACATGTATGTACTTTAGCTTGAGGTCATACACATACAATCCATTTGACGAACCTAATGTCATGCATTAAGACTAATTTTCATGGTTCACATATGGAGAATGATACCCATTATGGATGATCAATGTCAAAACCTATTGAAATGAATATATTTGTATGAATGTCAAAGTAAACTTCATAACAACAAAAAATGAATGTACATATTGCATATATGTAAATTTGTTTAAACTCTATGACCATCTCCAACCTACTGCCTTGATCACCTCATTGTGGACCACTTTGCCCTTGAGAAAGCTATCAAGCCACTTATACAAAATCCTCCTTGCTAAGTAGCTCCTATAGTTTGAGTGGTTCAAGTCTGTTATTCCATGTTGTACTAACTAAACTTGTGACAAGCTGAAATTTTTCTATGATAAGAAAATTCACTTAGATCTAGTTGTGCATGAGGAAGCTAGGGCTTTTAATGTGTACTCATCTAGTAGTCCTAGGGAGTGGGTGGGTGACTGTAGTCTCTCATCTCTTCAAATATACTAGTGTTTGTTGCACATTTCACATGCAAGGAGCACTAGGCCACTTCATAGACACTTAATGTGACACTTCATATATATATCCTTTCTTTAACTTCCCTCCCCCATGTCTCTCTAATTTCTCATTGTTTTCTCTCTTCTCCCTCTCTTACTTCAACCTTTTTAATCTTCTCTCTCTCTCTCTCTCTCTCTCTCTCTCTCTCTCTCTCTCTCTCTCTCTCTCTCTCTCTCTCTCTCTCTCTCTCTCTCTCTCTCTCTCTCTCTCTCTCTCTCTCTCTCCCCTTTGTTGAATCTTTCTCTGTCTCTCTTGATGACAAACTACATGGATTTAGAAATGAGCCTATTCACGGGCATGTACTTGAGGACAGTGATGTGGCAAACAAAGCCACAAGTGGGGAGCTCTGAGTGGCGCCAGTGAGGCCATGCTAATTCGAGGAGCCATCATCGGGGCATGAGGTAGGAGGTTTGGAATGATAGTGTAGCTTCAAGAGACTTTCTCAATGCTATCGACCTCTCTTAGCCATAGCCAAAATAATACATTGTGTATGTTCCAAGAGACTTTCTTGATACTATTGACCTCTGTTAGCCATCGCCAAAATAATACATAGTGTAGGTTTGGAATAATAGTGAAGGTTCAAGAGACTTTCTCGATGCTATTGACCTCTCTTAGCTATAGCCAAAATAATTCATAATGTAGATGATTCACTAATAATGAAGGTCTTATGAAAATGGGTAGTAATACTCACATTATATGCACACACATCCTGATAGAAACAACAATCAACTCCTTCCTTCCCATGTACTCTGAACATAATGAATGGTGACCTCTCAACCTTATCCTCAACAACTCTCAAAATTTTCATTGAAGCAAGTACACATGAATAAAGATTTAGGGTGATGATAAGTTGTGTAATACTGAGAGAGTATTCAATATATAATCTTTTGCGCCAAGGAAAGAAAACATTGATTCACATCTCACAGTAGGAAAATGTGCACGATTTTTTATGAAAGATTGTAGATATCTAATTTGTAAGTTTCTACTTCAAAATTGTCAAGGGACTCCCATGGGTCTAGAGGAACTTCATGTATGAATCTGTCCCCTTCCATTCTATTGCTTTGTCTTCAATTGGTCACTTAAGTTCAGGAGTCAAGCAAGTATGCAACCAATTTGTGGGACAAGTAAGCAAGTAGTCTAGCATATACATCCTTGGTCTTAAGTTTGCACACCAAGTCTTAGTCTTAATCTTACACGATCATTGCCTTTAGCTAGCATAGTCTCAATCTTAAGCTTGAGCTCAACATCTTCATCTTAATCTTACATAGCCATGCTTTGAAGCTTTCCAATTCTTGGTCTTAATCTTGTGAGTACATGATTTTAGTCTCCAATAGATAAAAAAGCAGGTAAACTAGCACTCAAGCAAGCTTGTGATGATGTGGGAGTGGTAGGCTAGCACTTTAGACAAGCATTAACATCAATCATGGTCTTAGATAGGTGTGGAGGTAGACTAGCACCCCAGAAAAGAAACCAATAGGCAAGTATATAGTCAAGTGGGTAAAGATTAAGTAGGCAAGCAAGTAGGTACACAATAACTAACTACTAAGTGGGTAGATTGAAAAATGGGTAGATAGGCAAAATAAGTAAGCAAGTAGATTGCATAATTGTGTTCTTATGCAAGCAAACAAGCTAGTCATAGTCTTATGCAAGTAGAATATAGATGATGTGGTATAGGCATATTAGGACTCAAGCAAACAAGTAGACGAGTATGTAGGTAGACTAGAACTCGGGTAGACTAAGTCTCATGTAGACTAGTACTCAAGTAGGCCAGTGATGACGTGGCACAAGTGGACTAGCATTCAAGTAAGTAGGTAGACTAGCAAGTCATGTTCTTGGTCAAGCATTAATGCATTCATGTGTAGGGCTAGGGTTTTGCATGGATGAAAAGTAAGACCCTCTTACTTCTCTCTTTTATGTCTGGTTGACATAAGAAAACTCTTCTTCTCACTTTGACAGGTATGGCGATTTCTCTTCTCTCCTTTCTCGAAGCAATGATGTAAGACTTGTGAGGGTAGTCCAAGAGTGTCATTTTCTAGCTTCGGAGAGAGAACACATTAAGCAAGAGATGGAGAGAAGATGAAGAGAAGACCAACATTGAAGCTTCCATGGTTAGAGGAAGTTCTTGGGGCATACCTTGTTTGGTATTCTTTCTCTATGCCAAACATTGCTCTTTTTATCTTCTCCTCCTTTTGATGAAGATCTCTCCAATCCTAAGCTTCAACTTGCTTTCTCATAATCCTTCTCTCTTATCACACACACACACACACACACACACACACACACACATGCAAGAGGTCTCTCCTTTTTACTTCTCCTATTCATGGTCTTGAGCTTAGGGAGGTTGGCTATCTCTATTCCTACTAGTCATGGGGTATATTGTCTCCCTTTGTGGTCGTGGCCTACTAATTAGGTATTATTCTTCTCAAATAAGAGTTTGTGGATTAGAAACATGTTAGCATAGTCACACAAATAGTCATGACTACCTTGTTGAGATGGTAAGCTCAACACGTGCGGAAATTGATGATGGACCTCTTGGCTAGATGGGTCTACATGTCTACACTTAGTACATTCGTGG
Organism: Lygodium microphyllum; assembly: GCF_053477565.2. Classification (NCBI taxonomy): domain Eukaryota; kingdom Viridiplantae; phylum Streptophyta; class Polypodiopsida; order Schizaeales; family Lygodiaceae; genus Lygodium; species Lygodium microphyllum. The sequence continues at coordinate 142,747,211 of NC_141145.1, forward strand.
TCATCATGACACTCACATGGCCACTAACTTATCACTTATTATATTTTGGTTGTTACACCTACCTGTAGAGCTGGCAAAGATATAGCGCTAGTCAATTATGCACTGTTTGACGTAGAAGGCCACTTTCCTTTATGTTGTATCTTATCTATACTTTGTGTACATTGTATTGTGTGTGGAAGAAGAAGAAAAAATTAGCAAGAAAACATTTTGGCATCCATCTCTCTTCTTATGTTCTTGAGTGAGCTTCCTCTTGTGTATACAATGTGTGTTTGGCACAGCAGCTCAAGCAAAGTCTCCCACCACGCGATTCTTGACATGGTATCAAAGCCACACCAATGAGAGAGGCTGATTTTGAAGGCTAAAGTGAAGGAGAAGAAGCAAGGTTCGAGCAAGCAAGCAATGGGTAAGAAGCTCTCCCATTCTTCCACTCTCTCTCTTGGATAGTGTTTGTGGAGGCACCAAAAGCAGGGTAGAGTGAAAATCTCAAATTGTTGTGAGATTTGGTGTGCGAGCAGAGCACTGCATATTCTACAGATAAGCCCTTAAGGGCTTGCCCACAGTTATTTTGGGCATCTGAGGCTGTTTCAAGCCCTATTTTAGAGCCTCAAGGTTGCGGACATCAGTTTCAGGGTACACTGTGATTTCGGCTATATTGATCGAAAGTGGGTACACAGGTTACAGATTTCAAATTTGTAAATTTTGAGGTGTTTGCAAGAAGAAAACATAAGGTTTATATGCAAATAGGTTGCAGATTACATGTACTATTGAGCAATCAATGAAAAAGGTTGCTTGGTGTATTGATGTGCACGTGTTGTGAAAGATTGCAAAAGACTAGCTTGCTGTGTTGTATCCTTGTTTGTGATAATGGCAGAGAACAGTGGAAATCCCATTATTGAGAAGCTCGACAAAAACAACTACCCTTTATGGAAGTTCCGTGTGACGAACTTTCTCATTGGAAAGGACATTTATGAGTTTGTTTCAGGTGAAGAAAAGGAGCCAGAGCTTGGTATCCCTCCGCCGACTGCAGATGAATTAAAAGCATGGAAAGAATGGAATGCGAAAGACAAAAAGGTGATGTACTGGTTATCTGCAGTCATTGATAATACGATGTTGGGACATATGAGGAATGTAGAAACTTCACATGCAGCTTGAGAACATGTTTTCAGTAAATACAAAGGCACGAAAGATTCAACTCAAGCAAGAGTTGAATGCCTTGAAGAAAGGGAAAATTTATGTCAATGAGTATGTGTTGAAGGTGAGGAGCATTGCAGATGCTTTAGCACAACGATTGATGCAATGCCTGATGATGATGATTTGGTTTTATCCACTTTGATTGGTCTTAATAATGAGAAGGTATGGAAATCATTTATTACTTCAGTATACGTACGGAAGCCATTTCTAGATTTTGATGAGTTGATCTCTCTCATGATTACCGAAGAGATCAATATGCAGGGTGACTCATCTAAAAAAAATGGTGAACATATTCAAAATTGCAATCAGCATTGCAAGAATACTCCTTCATTCAAAAGAATAAGAAAATTAAATTAGGGAATCTCGGACGATAATGGGGATAAATTCGAGACTAGATGCTATTGCATTAAATCGAAATTTCCTTTGGCAGAGAGGACAAATAATTGTCTAGTACATTTTGTGCACTTCTGCTTGTGTTTGTACTTAGGAACACATGTTTGAAAAATGAGTCATCTAACAAAGGAATTGATAAGAAGAGAATCTTTCAAATTGGATTCAAGTTGAAACACTTGGGAAAGGCATGTTGAGCACCCCCAGCTAGTCACCAACCCTATGCAAGGGGGTTTTTGATAGCCATGTCAGGAATGTGGACCGAACCCGTCGTGAGAGGTCTCTCTATAGAAACGTCTATTCATAGGAGGATGCTTGAGTGCCAGGGGGCGCTCTAGCTATAAATCCCCTGCCTTCGGGTCCTACTCAGATGGTCTATGTGACTCGAGAAGGAATCTCAAGTCCCTGTTACTAGTGCAAGGGTGAAAACTTGGAGGAAAACAAGGCACATCCTTACAGATTGTGGGAATCATCCCATGGACAAGATTTGTATCTCAATTGAAAATTTAATATAAAGTTTACTTTCAAGGAATTTGTTTGATTTGTTTTTGTGTCGATGCATAAAATTGCGTAAAGGAACATGTGTGACTAACGGGTTAATTAAGGAAGCTGCTTGTATGTGTTACCACTAATGTTCCCTTAGGTAAGTAGGAAACTAAAGCTATCAAGGGAAGTGGGTGGGTGGAACCCCCAACGAGTCCGTCCTACGGCACGGTGGTCCTTGAGAACTGGGAGGCTTCTCAACATTCAAATCGCCATGACGTATTATTGACCTTAGATAATGTAGGGTAGAACCCTGGCTCATTTCATTTGAGGGGACCGGAATGGGACTTTACCTTATGGGTAGAGAGATCAAGCGATGCATCCCTCTCGTTTTTCATTCTCTTTAAATCAAGTGCGATATGAGTCTGCCTCGGTTTAGATGCTCTACGCAAAGTAGATTCGTCTGAAGATCGATGCTAGAAGGCTATAGAATGACTTGACTATTAGAAACCTAGGAAGATTTAGGATGATATGAACATGGTTGGCTGATACATTTTGTTGCGGAGTAGACTCGGGATTCACTAATTGACAAATCCTATGACATTCCGTGGGAGTGCAAGGCAGTGCCTTTTAGATCACACTCTAAAATGTGTCGCGACCTAGGCACATTACAACACACTCATCCATATGAGCAAAAGGTGAACACAAATTAGGAGTCAATTGATCAAACGTGTAAGGAGAGAGGAAACATCAAAGTGGTAGCAAGGGAGTGAGTTATGTTGTAACCCTCCACGTGTTGCCATAAAAGGCCTCCATCGCACATGCTTGAGGCCAACTATCATAAGAGTTGGTCACACCAATCGGTGTGCCCTTTGCTGCGTAGCCTAGTCTCCTATTTCTCCCTTAAGGATATCACACACCTAGATTCAATAGCACCACTATACTTTGTAATTGCCATTGTTTAGGAATCTTTTTATTTCACTAGATTTTGGCATGTTAACACCACTAATGTTCACATTATTGTTGATAATCAAGTGCTTGCACTCAGCAAAAAGGGACTTGATCATGTTGCTTCTAGAGTATATGATGTAAAGTGCCATGATGGATGGATTCAATTCTTTTTTCGAAATCCTTGGTCTTGACAAGAAACTCCATATTGGTAAGTTCGAGTCATCTATATTGAATAAATTTTAGAACATTATGGACATGCATAATTTCCTTGAAATATATGATCCTAATTGCAAGAACTTGCACAACTATTTGATGACGACTTCATATCATGGGTTGACAAATCCCTTAATAACCCTTCCTTGTTTTGCAAGAAGCTTATTGGTTCACTTGCAAAGGAAATGCTTAATGGGGATAATTTTGAGGACTTCCACGTAGCTTCCTCAACCATAATACCATTAATACATGACAAGCTCAATTCATTTACTAGCCCTCCTACATTAAACCATGTGAAATTACCCTTTCTCATGGGGATATTTAGAGAACATAAAATGAATTTAGGTGGTCCATGAATGCTTGCTCCTGCATTTATTCCTAGTGTACTAACCTTCTCATCAACATCCTTAACTGATGTAAGGAAACTTTCAAGAAAATTTGTGCAACTCGCATCCAAAAAATTACTCTCATTTTTTGTTACATGATTTAGTCCTTTTTGGATAATGAGTTCTTTTACTTTGATCTAGGGCACTTTATCTCTTTTGCCATACATGTCCTCAACATGGAAATATCATGTTTTGATGGATATAGTGTCATCAAGTCTTATGATGATGTGACATCACTTCCAAACATATCCTTTTGTCTTAATTCCTTTCTCTGTGCAAGTCATCGATATGCATGGCCTCGTCCAAGACTACATTCAGGTGAGGCCTATCTAAAGTTGAATTATTAGCCATGGCTTCATAGATGCACTTGTCTCTAATTTCCTTAACAAATGTCTTTGTGTGACATCCTTGACATTTGGCCTTTCACTTGGAGGAATTTGCTTTATAGACTCCATATTTTGGAGATGTATTTATGCATACTTTCTTCCTCTCGTTTTGCAAGTTCATGTATCGTACAATGAGGTTGTCCCATACCCAGCTTATGGAAACCGCATGATAAACAAGTCCTTAAGATTGGAAAAGCACACCTTTTGATTTGCATCTAGCCCTAAAAATCGTGTTTTGCCTTTGTCACTCAATCAAAGTTTGAATGCCTAAGCTTTCTTATCATTGGTGGTGAGGTTGTGTGTCTCACACACATACTCAAATTGATCTATAAAGCTATGAGGGCCATCCCTTGCTTTCTACTTTTGTATTTAACTGACTACCAAGGGAATTTTTTCTTGGCCCCTTAAACACAATATGATGCCAAGTCCTACCAAACAATGGGCTGGCCATGTGTGTCCCAATGTGGAGGGCATATGAGCTACCTAATAGCCTCCACCATACTACTGAGTCACTAGATGATCAAGCAACACATTAGGGGAGTTTTGTTGTCTTGAAAATGAATTTTAGGATGTAAAGAGAGTGTGTTGTAGACCAATGACAGCAAAGCCTTCGTATTGGAAGTTCCATTTTTGAAAATGCAAAAGTTGATTTTATAAATAGACACGAATATAATATTACTATGAATTTTTATTATGAAGATCTATTTTTATCATCTCATAATTGTGATTATGACATATTTTATATTAATAACATAGGGTCTCATCCACTTTGCATAAGTGACATATTTGGGATTGTTTGATAATGACAATTGAAACTAAATTCATATGACCAAAAAGCTTAGTATTCATCTTTTTTCCCTCCCTTGTTTTGTTGTTTTCGTCTCTTTCCTTCCTTGGTGATTGCTTGTTTCTCTCTCTCCCCTCTCTTTGCTATGGATATAAAAATTTGACCTTCAAGAAGGCACCCTAGCTCTCAAATCACATCCATATATGTGTTTAATTCATTCCAAATAGATGGAAGGTGAATTCTTACCATTATTAGCAAAGGTAGTTGGATTACCATGCAACAAGCAAAATGAAGGAAAAGATAGAGATGTGAGAGCTCCTTCATCTCTACTTAGAGGCTTAAAGATTTTAGGCTTGAAGCAAACAAGAAAAGCATAAAAGAGGTTTTAGTACAACATGTATTTATGCATAGAGAGTTGCATTTGGAACTTGGAGCTTCAAGTCTTCCATTACATAGACTGAATTATAAGTATTTTATTCTCAATGCTTTTCTTTTATTAAACTTGGTATTAGGTTTAATTGTGATAAGTTTTATTTTTATTTGTGATATCTATTCTTCTAATATTAAGGAATGGCAACCCATAAAGTTTATTATTCATATCCTTAATGTTACTGACAACACTTAGAAACAATACCAAACATTGCAAAATTTTTTAATAAATTGTACACAATTGGCACCTTGTTACCAAATTTTTATATTAATTTAATGTAGATGTGGTGCTCGTCGTTGTTGTTTTTGGAGGACGTGTCTCAGTAGTCTGTTGGCCAGGAGATGTCGGCACAAGGAAGTTCCTATAGGAGAGGAAGATGGAGTGTAGTGTTTTGGCCCTTTTGAGCATAAAACAATTACTAAAATACATTCGCAAGAACAAAGTCTAGAACCTTCAATATTTGATTGTTTAGAGGCATGCTTACATAGGGAAGCCTATAGATCTGATAACAAAGATAGCTATATTCACTGTCTAACTGAGCAAATGGTAAAAGAAGAAGGCTTACATCATTTCCAGAAATATTGGCTTCGAGGTGAGGTAGTTATTGTTAGAAATGTTCTTGTTGGAACTAAGGCCCTAAGTTGGGAACCCATGGTTACGTGGTGTGATGACCAAGTGTGAAGGCTTTGGACTATTTTGAGTGGTGTCAAGTAGAAATTAATATCCATAAAATTTTCAAAGAGTAATCAAGAGGGGCGAATGTATAAAAAAAAAAGGTTGGCTTCAAATGTTGAAATTGAAAGACTAGCCACCCTGCAAACTTCTTTGAGGAAAGACTTCCATGGCATGGAGCTGAGTTCATTAGTGCGTTTCCTTTTCATGTATACGTGCACACAAGCATGGGATTATGAATTTGGCATCTAAGCTTCTAGAGTATGTTATGCGACCGGATCTTGGCCATAAAACATACATTGTGTATGGTATGGAACTACTCCAGGAAATAGCTTAGCAATTACGAGAGATTAAAGGGGGAAAGGCATATATCCAATGTAAGTGTTTTCATAGGGGTGATTACTCTGCAAAATCTACTCAAAGTCAATGCACACAATGTAAAGAACATTAAGCAAAACACTTTTACATTTGGTGAATAAATTGAAAGGGGGTGTCGGTTACAATGGGAAGGCAGTGTGAAGGAAGAAGGAGGGGGTGTGATCAAGTAAGAGCACCTTTTGGTTGCACGAGGAGAGAGAGAGTAGGTGGCCATGACCACAATGCACATAATACTCTCAATGATTGTCTTCTCGTCCTTGTTTTTTTGCCATCAAAGTGATAATTTAAAAGCATCGCCTCCTTAAAGAGTAATCAAGGAGAGATAATTGTAATTAACAAATGCATGAGAGAGATAGAGAGGAAGAAGGCTCCATTGTCGAAGGAGAATGGAGGGGTGGCAAAATTCGTCAAGAGAGAGAGAGTAGTGATTTACAGGATCAGCAATCCATCAATCAAGATCAATTGATGACGATAATGAAGAAGGAAGGGGGGGGGGGGGGGGGGCGGGGGGCACTTTGAAGAGATGTTGGCAGAGCGTGGAGATCATCAAGAATAAAGAGCGCCTTCAGAAAACTCACGCTTTGATCAAGAGACTGTAAGACAAAGCTTTTTGAAGCTTAGACAGACCTTTAGACCTTCCCTAACATAGATTTGATTCCAATTTCTCTTCCGCTCCTCGATCACTCTCCCTTCCCCATAATAGCCAATTCAGAGCTTCAATGTATCCACCCAAACTGAGATTACAGGCTTGGAGAAGAATTTTCTATCTTCAAATCTCCCTACTTCGCACGTAGTTTGGTGAAGAGATGGGCTAGATATCCAATTAGTTCTCTACTCCTCTATAAGTCATCAACTGTGAAGAAGCCATAGCCATGGATTTAAAGCTTTTAATTAATGCTTGATAGCTTTAAACTCTTAAAGGCCATTCATATTGTGATAAGTCAATCAATAATTAAGGAGTGGCGATGAAGTAAAGGAATGATGAGCTCATGTGCGAGACGATTGGGTGGAAGGTAGTTGGTGGATTTCATAGGACATGACTTCCAAAGACACAAACTCGACCCTTGTTTTATCAAGTGAGCGTCTTATCTTATTTAACAAAAATAAATGGTGTAACATGAATTATTTCTCAGTTTAGAATTTTTATTAAATGTCTTAAGACTTGATTCTCTATTGTGAATGGTTTTTTGCATTTATGAAGGTGTGATTCTATTTTTAAAAAATAAAAATAGCTAAAATGCTTTAAAATGACTTTAAAATGGTATATATGAATTTTTATAAAACCTTTGGTTGAATAATTATGAAATATAATATTTTTATTATGAATTTTATAATGTTGAAAGCTTAGTGATTTTTTTTCATAATATTTGGATAATATTTTACATGTTGAAAAATTCAAAAATAGTTATTTTTGAGTAAAAATTATAGTTTTTATTTAAAAAATTATGTTTTTTCATGGAAAATTTGAAAAGATAAAGATGTGTTAATGAATTTTTTGTAAATTTTAAAGAAAAAGACCAATTTAATGTTATTTTTGTTGAGGAAATATTTATATAAACATGGTGTCTTTGATTTGACACAATTAAGAATTTATACGGTGTGTTGATCTATGACATATGGGGAGCAAAAAGAGAAGTGAAAGGGTATTATATGATAGTTTCTAAGTTAGAAAATAAATACACTCATTAAAAAAATTATAAACAACATAAAATTAACAATTTAATTATATGATGGCATGAGGGCAAGTCTCAGCATCCATATTAAATTTTTCATGTTATTTATATTTAAAAAAATGCTTAGATGATTGTTAGGATAAGGAGTGGAGGGCCACTAGGATAATTGATAATTAAGGGGAGATATGGGGTTTAAAATGAACTATGTATGTGTACATGTAAAAGTGCAAAGAGAACTTGTTTTAAACATGATTGATGTTTAGTAAAGAAGAGGAAAGAAAGGATGATACCCTTGAAAAATAAAAACAAGTAATTATCCAAACATTTTAAAAAACGACGAATTGCAATACGAAGAGGGGAGATGTAAAAAGGGGAATTAAAGTTTATGGGTTTATGGCATGTTAGATGATTTGTTTTGAATGTTAGCTGATTAGTAAGTAAATAAAAGGAAATAATTACATAAAGATGAAGAAGAAACAACCTAAAAGGAACCTAAATGGAGATGTATAGATAGATCTATTAGATCTATACCTTGAAACCAATCTTTTTAAACTAGTATAGCATGAGTAATTTATGAGGAGCTGCCCCTGAAAGATGGGGAGAAACCATAGTTTTCCTAGGCATAGTATCCTAATGCCCAGAATAGAGACCTAGCCGTGAAGATTTAAGAGATAAATAGATAGATCTGTACCTTGAAACCAATCTTTTTAAAGTCAAACTATTATGGCATGAATAATTTATGAGGAGCTGCCCCTGAAAGATGGGGAGAAACCATAGTTTTCCTAGGCTTGGCATCCTAATGCCCAGAATAGAGACCTAGACGTGAAGATTTAAGAGATGAAGTGCAAGACTAAGCAAGCTTACTGAGTTCTAGACATTAGATTAGTTGGACTCCTACAAATGAGTGTCGTAAATATGAAGGAAGGCTAGATAAATCATAGGAATCAGTTACTAATATCACCTATCTAGTGCAACAACTCTTAGGAGTTGGCTTGGTAACCCGGTTAAAAGTGACTTGGTCTTTGGCCAATCATTTTTTTGTGCATTTTCCGGGAGCCAAGTGCACTCGAACGGGTGATCAATCTCCCTAGGATATTTAAATCCAATGTATTTATGAGTGAATAGGAGGTCTCTTTTCCTAAGGGACTATTTTTCAAATTTACCCCAAGGTTGCCAAAGGAGAGTATTGGATTGGGCAAGAGACATAGAATTAGTAGAGGGAGGTAAATATTTTGGCCTGCAATTAATTATGAACGTAGAGCAGGTATCTTCTTGGAGTTGGGGCTATAACGATTGCGTGCAAACCATAGTTTTATTAGCAATGCACTTTGGGCTAATAGATATAGTTGAAATAAATACAATCAGTGTATCGTACCACTTTGATTGGTATTATCGCAACGCTTATCGAACATTTAGAAGAGTGGTATGGGATGATGTGTTACCTTGGATATGTGTATCCAGAGGTTTAAAAGTTGCATTCGATACAAAACATGTTAGAGAGGTCGCTGAAATTTTAGGCCTAATTCTTGAGCAAGAAGAAAAGTTGCCTTATGAAGAAATAGACCCAAAGTTACCAACCATTCTTAATCTTCTAAGTGCGCATGCAATCAATAACCTAACTTTATAGCTTCAAACAAAATGTGCAAAATTTTAGGGTATGATTGTAATAGCTATTTCATTAATTGGGAGGAGAGGCAAAGACAGCAAAATGAAGCTCAAGATCAACAAGCTAGAGAATGAGTGGCACGACAGGAGGCTTGGGCTACTAGAAAGGCTTGAAAGGGTCAAGGCATTACTGAACCTGGGAATAGACATTGTGTTTAACTCAAACATAGAACCTTTTAGGCCTAGAATATAATTTCATAGAACACCATCAAAGAAAAGTTAAGAAGCCTCATATCAATGGGATCGAGTGGCCTCACGCACTAGTAGTGTCACGGGGAAAGAAGTAGACAAAGCAACGAGAGTAGAGAGAGTGAAGCTAATGCTACAATAGGGAGTACCAAACTGCCCTTTGATTGGGATTTAGAGTCGAATTTTGGATTGCACCAATTATTTAAGGAGCCAAAGGGAGTACCGAACTGCCCTTTGATTGGGATTTAGAGTCGAATTTTGGATTGTGCCAATTATTTAAGGAGCCAAAGGAACCTGCATGGTTTGATATTACCAAAGATTTAGAGCTAAAGATATTATTTAGAGAAACAATGACTCATAATCTGGTTAGATTAGCTAACTTCACCCAAAATGGATGGTTGTGGGATGAAGATTGTGATGCACATATGCAAAGGTTCGATGTGACTTGTGTTGCAAATGAAATAGTGGATGATGATAAAAAACTCCATATTTTTCTAGCAACATTTAAAGATGAAGCAGCAAGATGGTACGGCAACTTAGCCGCACAAAATAAAGGGACCTATGCTGCCTTATCAAGAGATTTTCTAGAAAATTTAAGACGACAAGGTTTTCAAGATAGATTAGCTCTTAAATTGGATTATTTGTCCCAAGGAGCAACCGAAAGTGTTGAACATTACATTGAGCATATGGAGACAATTATTTGAAAGATGAATCCAGCTCTTGACCCACCCAAAAGTGTAAATTTATTGATGGGCTTAATCTTGAAGCTCATCAACATGTTAGTTTACAACGGCCAGCTACACTTGCAGATGCTAAAACACATGCTAGATGGTGGGAAGAAGTGCAACTTAGTCAACAATGACAAAGGGATTTATTCAAAGAACCTTGGATGGAATATCCAAGCACTTCATGTGGATTACCTGAGAACGTGTCTTATGTGACCGTTCCCTTAAATCCATCGGTAACTGCAAGTTCCAATGTATCAAGTATACGTTTAAATCCTTACACTTCAATTCCAGCCTATATGATGTAAACATGAGTGCCCTCTATGCCTCAACCTCAATCCCTTCTTGATGAAGCAAAATCCTTAGGAAAGTTGAAGGAGGAAATCATGGGTGCAGTACAAGCACCTTGAAAGAAATTTATTCAATAACAACACAAGGTTCTAATGTGCAACAACCTTCGAGCAGCTCGACCTCAAACCCACGTAGATCAAATATCTGATGTGGCAAGGGCTACTAAATGCCCGACGCCTTCACGATTAATGCCCGATCATCCTACATTTTGTACTTTTTATCTAAAAACAGGGCATTTAGAAACAAATTGTTGGCACAAGTCGGTCAACAGCAATAAGATCATACAATGCAAATAAATTACAATTACATGGATCACAATAATACTACTTACGAGATTGGACCACCCAATCAACCTTTTAGGCCCCGTGGATTGCCTACCCAAGGTAGACCTCAAGTGCCACGAAACAATTACAATAGTGATGGAAACCGAGAAAGAAATTCTCCTTTCAGGAGAAACAATGGTAAGTTTCATAATCCAATGGGACAAGGTGGGCAACAGAGGCCTAGGGGACCAATAATTTGTTATTGATGCCAACACGAAGGTCATATAGCTACATATTGCCCGAATGTGTGTAAAAATCAAGACTATACTCCTCTTTGTAGGAGGTGTAGCAGCGAAGAGCATCATGAAGAGAATTACCCTAAGCGAGAGGATAACAAAACTAATGACAAGGGTAAACAAGTTTCTAATGAACCCTCAACCTCATTCGCAAATTTAGTCGAATTAGAAATGAAAGAACAAGAGGTTGGAGCTAACTCTAAATTCATACCTCGCAGGGTGACATTTAATGCAGACCCCATGATTGGTGTCATTACTAGGGTGCAAAAGCAGTAACAAAAGGAGTATGGTCTAAAGGAAGAAAGTCCCCAATCAAAAGAAGCCGTAAAGGATAAATCTAAGGACGTAGATCCTAACATAGAGCTACCTAAATTAGATTCTCCTCAGCAATCTTCCAACCATCCATTATTGCTCGTGCCCCTAGCGAATCCTAAGATTTAGTTGGGGGTAGCTCCTTTTCTTGAAAGACTCGTACCTCCAAAAGAAGGGAGTAAAGAGCAAGTGGAAATAGTGAATAAGACCTATGATCTTTGGGCATCATTGGAGGAAATAAACTTAACAATCAATCTAAGGCAGCTGCTTGAAATAGCCCCTATATGTCGAAGGTATCTTTATCATAAGCTAGTTCGTCGTAGGAGGAAAATGATAAAGACTAGTTAGCTTCTAAAGTATTTGTAAATGCATCCAAAAGGAGAACAACTAAGGAAGTAAAAATTGTAGATTTATTTGTGGATCCTAGACCACCAATTATAGACACTACCATCAATGGACATTTGCTAAGTGAAGTACAATTGGATGGTGGTTCAACAATCAATTTAATGACAGACCAAACAATGCAAGAATTAGGGTTGAAGAATCTAGAATCTACTCATATAGTTTTATGTGTAGTTTATCAAAGGAAAGTGACTCCCTTGGGGTTACTTCGCAATGTGAAATCTATAATTGCTAGACTAGAATTTCATGTGAATTACCTAGTAGTTCACTCATTGTCAAATATCTCTTAATATTCTATGTTGCTGGGTCGACCTTGCTATACCAAGCAAAGTGCACTCAGAATTGGCATAAAGGTTCAATTGTGATTGGTCCTCGAAATGATAGAGTCAAGATTCAAGTTATCGCAAAAGGGTTTTTGAGGGAGTTAGGACATTGAGATGGATGAAAAATCCAATAGTGAATTCTATGATTCAAAAGTAGAGAGGACCAATAATGAAGGGCCTTATGCTTGGTTATTTAAAACACAACGACCAGCAAGAGCAGAAAAAGTAGAGGTGAATATTGTGCATGAGCCTAACAAAGTAGAACAAGTAGGTATTGGTGAATATGCTGTTAATTTTTCATCAAATAATAACTCTAATAGCGATATTACTTGCTGGTTATCTACCTTAGAAGATACAACCCTAGACTATTTAATGGTTTTAGCAAGGGAGGATAAATATCCTATGGATGTAATCCATGAATTCAATGATTTACATGATTTATTTTTCGATGCATGTCTTGGATTTGGTAAAGATGAGGAATAAGGTGACCTTGGAGATGAATTTTTTGCATATAACAGATCGAAAATATTTTCCCCTAATGACTTAGAAGAGGGGGTGGAGAACGAGGCAAGAACATTAGATTTAATTAAACAAAATTTCAATAAGCTCCTCAATAACTATGGAGGAAGTTGATACTATTGAGAATGATCATGACAAACCTTAGGAGACATTAGTTACAACATTTCCTTATGAGGTAGATATTATGCCTTTTGGGTTCGAACAACTTCCAGTTGTTGCTAAAAGATCTTACTATCATTAGCTACTAGAAAAGAAAGAAAGAGAGAGAAGAAATAGGGATGGTTGCAAACCTTTACAACATAAAATATTACATGATGATAGAGATGACCCATCTTCGGCTTCAAATAGATTTGCGTATACTTTTAATGAATGTCATGGTAATTATGATAGGATAATTAGTGAATTAAATGAGGCTTTGGAAATAGAGCATGAGGCAGCAGTGACAGTTGTGAATGAAGTAATGAAGAAAATTGTCAAGTTACAAAAAGAAAAGTCAGAAATCCAATTTAGGGAGAGGTGATATCTAGAAGAAATTGCACTTCTAGAAATGTATTTAGAAGAGCAAGAATGTAAATTAAATAATGATGTGCAACAAATGGAACAAATATCGCCTATTCCTAGGAAATGCTTGGTGGAATGTGAGCAAACAAATGAGTTTTATATAAGAAGTAAATCTTTGGCTACTTTTGGAATTGGATTGCACGAGACCAAACTCTACTACCGCTCCTTGGCTATATCATTCTCTTAAGCGCTCGATGAGCAATAGGCAAAAGCCGTATCATTATTCTAAAGGGCAACTAGGGAGATATCATAGAAGGCAATTGAAATCAAGTAAAGATTGCTTGCCAAGTATATGTGAGGTAGTATTATCTCATCCCAAAAAGAGAATTACAAATTTTACTATCTATGGGATGGAGTTGAACCATAGCTTAGAGGGTTTGAACCTTTGGAACCTAAGGACTTTCTAGAGCTAAAATGGGTTATACATTATTTAGGGTGTTGGATCCAAGGTGAGGAAGATGAAGATTCACACCCATTAATCCTTAAGCTTGATAGTACTCAATGGTCTTGGTATTTGAATGACCAAGAATGTTTGAAAAAGCAAAATGGAATTTTACATTGTTATCATCAAACATTACATGCTCAATTTCCATGTGATCAAGAGCAAGTTTCTCAGATAATAGGTTCTATAAATACGAGATTCACAATAAAATATAATAGAAATTTGAAGCCTATCTTGCATGGCTTGAGTAAAAGACAAGGAATTTATACTAGTAAGTTATTTCCTAATATATTGGATGTCCATATGATAGAAATGACTGAGGGTACTGGGGAGAATTTAGTTATTGTCCCTTACAGGGTTTTATCCTTGATACACTCTGTGAATGCGAGGAAAGAAGAACCAAAACCGAGTGCAAGGCATAGTCTGCTTGAAAAAGTATCAATGGAAATATCAGAAGATGTGCCTATGGTCAAGCCTTGAAAAATAGCCTCTTTTTTGTTTATTGAAGAGCTTGAAGTGGAAGTAGTTAAAATAGAAATGGCAAAAGGGAAATATTTAAATCTAGGAGCCCAATTGGAATCCCAAGATCGAGAGAGGTTTGAAGAAGTTTTACAAGCACATGTTGGGGGATTTGCTTGGTCTTATACTGACCTAAAGGTATTAAAACTGAGCTTTGTCAGCATTATATTGATCTAAAACTAGGCACAAAACCCGTACATCAACTCCAACGATGAACAAATCATGTGTATGCAAAATCAATCAAAGTTGAGATTACTAAGCTTCTTGATGTGGGATTTATATATCCTATTGCATATAGTAAATGGGTATCTCATTGTGATAGTACCAAAGAAGAATAGCAAGAAAATTCGCATTTGTGTTGATGATAGGAAGCTTAATAGTAAGACATGAAAAGATCATTCCTTTGGCATTTACAAATAAAATACTAGATAAGGTTGCAGGCCATGAGCTATATTCTTTTATGGATGGGTCTAGCAGCTACAATCAAGTGTGAATTCATCCTGAAGATCAATCTAAAACCACTTTCACTACAAAATGGGGTAGATTCACTTATAAAGTAATGCCTTTTGGTTTATGTAATGCACCCACAACATTTCAAAGGGTTATGATTGCAGCTTGCCAAGACTTTCTTCATCAATGGATGGAAGTTTTTTTAGATGACTTTTGTGTCTACAGGACAACAAAAGAAATGCTTGATGGATTGGCATAAGTGTTTGAACGTAGTGATGAAGTAGGTATATCATTAAATCCTGATAAATGTATTTTTGGAGTTTCAAAAGGAACATTGTTGGGGCATATAGTTTCTAAAGATGAAATTGCTATGGATCCAGCTAAAGTTGCCAAGATTTTTGCACTTCCTCCACCAACAACTCTTAAACAACTTTGAGGTTTTTTGGGGCATCGAAATTATTATTGACGATTCACTTTTTATTTGCAAAGGTGGCCTCACCTTTAACAAATTTGCTATGAAAGGATACTCCTTTTAATTGGGATGATGTTTACCAGAAGGCATTTGAATTTCTTAACTAGAAATTAATAGAAGGACCATTATTGATACCCCCGGATTGGACGAAGAAATTCCATATTCATGCAGATGCATCTACGAATGATGTGGGAGTAGTTTTATGTCAAACAGATGACAATAAGGTGGACCGTCCA
Source organism: Lygodium microphyllum (assembly GCF_053477565.2). Lineage (NCBI taxonomy): Eukaryota > Viridiplantae > Streptophyta > Polypodiopsida > Schizaeales > Lygodiaceae > Lygodium > Lygodium microphyllum. The sequence goes on from NC_141145.1 coordinate 142,762,876, forward strand.
ATTTGTTACACAAGCCATAACTTAAGTGATGCAGAAAGAAATTATACCACCACTGAGAAAGAATTCTTATCAATGGTTTTTGCAATTGTGAAATTTCATCAATATTTATTAGGGAATAAATTTACCATTTATGTTGATCATGAAGCACTAAAGTACTTGCTTAATAAAGTAGAACTTTCAAGACGCGTAATTCGTTGAATGTTATTATTTCAGGAGTTTGATTTTCAAATAGTTACTTGTCCTGGTAGAGCTCATGTTCTAGTAGATCATCTTTCTTGCTTATTAACATCAAATAGGGAGGAAGGTGTGGAGGATGATTTACCGAATGGATCACTTTTTACTATGGAAAAACAAGTTCCATGGTATACTGATATTGCAAATTTTCTTAGCACAGCTCGGTATCCACCTAGCGTTGATAAATGATGAAAGTGACAAATTTTAATGCAAGAATGCTCCTATGGATTATTAGGGAGTTATCCTTATAAAAATTTTCCAAGGGAAGGTATCCATTAGCGATGTGTAAGGGAAGATGAAGTCCCTGTGGTTCTTAAGGCATTATATGATGAACCTTGTGGTGGCCATTTTGTTGGTGAACTAACAGCAAGAAATGTTTTATTAGCTGGGTATTGGTGGCCTACTTTATTTAAAGATGCTTGTTATTATTGCCGAAAATGTGATGTATGTCAAAGGATTGGTCGTCCTTCTAAGAGTTTTGCTACACCTTTGACACCCCTATTTGCATTAGCACCTTTTGAGAGAAGTGGAAAATTGATTTTATAGGCCCAATTGATCCACCTACCAAATATCGTTCTAATTGTTATATCTTGGTCTGTACTCATTATATCACCAAGTGGGTGTAAGCAAAAGCACTTAAGACAAATAAAGCCATTGAGTTGGCTAATTTTATTTATGAGAATATCATAACACGCTTTGGTTTTCCACTAGAATTAGTAAGTGGTCAAGGTTCTTATTTCTTGAATGGTCTAATTAGGAAGTTAACAAAACTATATCAAATTAAGCATTGCAAATCAACACCTTATTATCCAAGGGCTAATGGCCAAGTAGAAGTAACTAATAGAATTATTTGTGAGCTTTTAACTAAAATGGTTGCTTCTCATAGGCGAGATTGGGATGAGCGTCTGTATGAAGCATTATGGGCCTATAGAACTACCTACAAGGTGACAATACAAAATAAAATACACCATTTGACTTAGTTTATGGAACTAATGCTATATTCCCTATTGAGCAAGAGTTGCCTAATTTGAGAGTAGCCCTATCGTTGTGATTAGGGGAACTCGAATCGTTGAAGCAAAGGATTTTACAATTAGTGAAACTAGATGAGGAAAGAGTATTAGCTTTACAAATCTTAGAAGCAAGGTAGAAACGTTGTAAGGCGTGGCATGATCATAACATTAAAGTATGCAAGTTTAAAGAGGGCGATTTGGTTCTACTTTGTGACAGTCGCTATTATAAATTTCCTAGGAAGCTCAAATTTTGTTAATTATGACATTTTAAGGTTATTAAAGTTTACAATAATGATTCTCTAGATGTACAAGATATTAGTGCTAAAAATGAGATATTTAGAGTCAATTGCCTCACCTTAAACATTTTGTGACTTAGGATAGTTAGGTATAGTTAGGTTAGTGGTTAGAATAACCCCTGACTAATTTACATTTGGATTTCCTTTCTTTTTGGGGGGTTTTAATGGGATGCAGGTATGACTTTTCTGTGGATGGATGTGCTTTACCCTCGTCTTAATGCTGATAGTTCTGATCCTATTCATATCAGATCTTATAGTATTCCACATTTTCAAACACATAATAGGTTTTTGTATGCACCGAGGGGAGAGGCCTGTTGTGGTTCTTCATTTGTGATTATTTTTTGTTTGCAATATCATCCACTATTTGGTTGTAGGTAGTGTCAGTGCCATCTTTATGTGCATGCATAGCTCCTGTGTTGGCAGTGTCGCACATACTTTTGATGTTACAATACCACTGTAATGCAAGATATGATAGGTTATACATACCAATGAAATGATTATGATAGCGCATTCTCACCTGAGCGTGGCGTTGCTCAGTATAGGGTGGGAAGAGAGCAGCATGAATTTTCTCAATATCAAGATGTTGTTCACCATCTTACTCTATCATACCTCGATGATCAAGTAACTGTCATTTTTCCCTATTGGGATTATATCTATTGATATATGGATGCGACCGAGGGCTACTCTTTAGGATGTTTACCAGTGGCACCTATGCCCTATTATGATGATGCAGTTGCAGCTCCGCTCCATGATGTGATGGAAATTTTTAGCAATGCACCTGATAGCCAGTCTATGACATCTGATGTGCCTACACTGGAGGCTATTCATGAGCATACTATATCTGATGGTTTAGTTGATAGATTTGACTTAGATAGTGTGGATGATTTTGGATTAGGGTTATTGTTTACAGTCGAAGATCTTAGAGAGTTTGAGGATTTTAGTTTAGATCTTTTATTTTCCACATTAAAAAAAAAAACCTTTTAGTTTGTTGATACCTTTACATTTTAGGTTTTAGTGCACTTTAGTTTAGTTAGTCTTCACATGGTTAGGTAGTTAGTTGCACACACGGTTGGGATACTCCTCCAATGCTAGGAGCTCATTATGAGGAAGTTTGACTAGGTGGCTAGTTTCTAAAGGAGTTTCACTCTTTATTAATCTAACCTATTAATGGTTTAGTGGTTAGTGGTTGAGTTATGTGCAATTTTGATGATTTTGCAATTTGAGAACCACTATGTGTTATCTTAGAGTTGCAATATCCACATATATAACAGGTTATTTCATACCTAATCTATCTATTTATATTTGTCTGAAATAAAGGAAAGTAAATAATATAACATGATTGAAATAATTTAGAGATTTCAAAGTCCAAGTAATTACAGAAGGAACATAGAACAAAACATTTAAAACACAAATTCATCGAAAGATACATAAACAATTTCGTTTATGTGAGAGTCAACTCACATGGGATGGGACATTAGCACTAGAAAGTGATTTCAAGGGGATGGTGTGTGTGTGTGCATGACTAGTGAATTTCACTGTATGTAGTGACTACCTAGGAATCCAATAGAGTTTTTACTCTTGTAACTTTGTCACTTTCTTAGTGATGTAGGTAGTTGAGTAACAAGGTTCTCTCCACAAAATTTTGACTAGGAGTAGCGTAGATGAGAGATGCTGAGAACTGGTGGGTATCCTTGTCTTTTCATTTGCATAGGCCAGGTGACTGATATTATGTGCTAGATTAGATTCCTCGCACGACGATGTTGAGGTGAAATGTTTGAAAGTTCAATTTAGTGATGAATTCCTAGCCTTCTAGTCATTCTTATAGTTAAGAGACTCAAAACTAAAATAATAAATAATAATAAATTACATTCAGGAGAGTATATCTATTTATTCTTCTAAAAAAGAAAAGACAAGAAAAAAACACCCTAAAGACTAAAGGGTTGAAAAAGAAAAAAAAAACAAACAAACCCAAAGAAGATAACCGTTGCCTCTATGGTCCCGGTAGGATGTAGGGATTTCCTTGAGGGGCGCCCTGTGTCCGATGCCTTGCATCTCTTTGGGGTGGGACCTTTTGGGAAGGAGAATAAATATATATACTCTTTTGACTTCCAAAAAAAAAAGAGAACAAAACAACCATTTAAAAATAACTCAAGAAAGTTTAGAGTTAGGGACCATTGACTGGTTGTTCTAGTGAACATGGAGGATTAACAGTTAAACCATAAGAGTCCTATTTGGTATTGTAGTATTAGCTTGCCTTGTTTGGGTTATTTGTTAGGCAAGGACCTTATCACTGATGCTATTTTAGAAGGAATATTTCTAGTAGGAAAATAGTGTGGCATTTCATTGCCTAGAGAGATTATTGTTGCTTAACGGCTCTAGAATGCTTCCTAGTTGGTTTGCTCCATGCATTGGGTGCAACTATGTTATGCACTCTAGTGGGGAGAGTGAGTAAGGGGAATGTTAGTTTGCACCAATTTTACACAACTTAATTGAAACATTTGTCTTGCTTGTTTAATAATATGACACAAATAAGTATTTTTCCTACCTTTTCAGTGTCTACTAGTTTTCTATGTGCCATTTTGTAAATGTGGTAGTTGTGCTCACGAGGACGCTTCGCAATTAAGTGGGGGAGACTATATTTTTTTTCTCAAGGTTGCCTACCAATACTCATGGTAGCGGTGTTCGTGATGCTGGATGTTCGTGATGTTCATGGTAGCTATTCTCGTGAAGACACTTCGCAATTAAGTGGGGGAGAATGACAACACCTAGAAACAATGCCAAACATTGCAAAAAAATTTAGTAAATTGTACACAATTCGTACATTTTTACCAAATTATTATATTAATTTAATGTAGATGCGGTGCTCGTTGTTGCTATTTTTGGAGGACATGTCTCAGTAGTCTGTTGGCCAGGAGATGTCGACACAAGGAAGTTCTTATACGAGAGGAAGATGGAGTGTAGTGTTTTGGCCCTTTTGAGCATGAAACAACTACTAAAATACATCCGCAAGAACAAAGTCTAGAACCTTCAATATCTGATTGTTTAGAGGCATGGTTACATAGGGCAGCTTATAGATCTGATAACAAAGACAACTACATTTACCTTCCAACTGAGCAAATGGTAAAAGAAGAAGGCTTACATCATTTCCAAAAATATTGGCTTCGAGGTGAGGCAGTTATTGTTAGAAATGTTCTTGCTGGAACTAAGGGCCTAAGTTGGGAACCCATGGTTATGTGGTGTGAAGTAGGGAAACAATGAAAAACAAATTTTTAACAAAGACCAAGTGTGAAGGCTTTGGACTATTTTGAGTGGTGTCAAAGTAGAAATTAATATTCATAAATTTTTCAAAGAGTAATCAAGAGGGGCGAATGTACAAAAAAAAACGGTTGGCCTGAAATGTTGATATTGAAAGACTAGCCCCCCTCCAAACTTCTTTGAGGAAAGACTTCCACGGCATGGAGCTGAGTTCATTTGTGTATCTCCTTTTCATGAATACACACGCACCCAAGCATGGGATTATGAATTTGACATCTAAGCTTCTAGAGTATGTTATGCGACTAGATCTTGGCCCTAAAACATACATCGTGTATGGTATGTAACTGCTCCAGGAAATAGCTTAGCAATTATGAGAGCTTAAAGGGGGAAAGGCATATATCCAATGTAAGTGTTTTCATAGGGATAATTACTCTGCAAAATCTATTCAAAGTCAATGCACATAATGTAAAGAATATTAAGCAAAATGCTTTTACATTTGGTGAATAGTTCAAAGGGGGTGTCGGTTCCAATGGAAAGGTAGTGTGAAGAAGCAAGAAGGAGGGGTTGTGATCAAGAAAGAGCACCTTCTGGTTGCACGAGGAGAGAGAGCAAGTGGCCATGGCTGCAATGCGCACAGTACTCTCAACGATTATCTTCCCGTCCTTGTTTTTTCATCATCAAAGTGATCATTTAATAGCATTGCCTCTCCATGAAAGAGTAATCAAAGAGAGATAATTATAATTAACAAATGCGTGAGAGAGAGAGAGAGAGAGAGAGAGAGAGAGAGAGAGAGAGAGAGAGAGAGAGAGAGAGAGAGAGAGAGAGAGAGAGAAGGCTCCATCGTCGAAGGAGAATGGAGGGGAGGCAGAATTCATCAAGAGAGAGAGAGTAGTGATTTATAGGATCAGTAATCCATCAATAAAGATCAATTGATGACGACAATGAAGAGGGGGGGCACCTTTGAAGAGATGTTGGCAAACCATGGCGATCATTAAGAATAAAGGGTGCCTTTAGAAAACTCACGCTTTGATTAAGAGACTACAAGACAAAGCTTTCTGAAGCTTGGACAAGACCTTTAGACCTTCCTTGACATAGATTTGATTCCAATTTCTCTTCTACTCCTCCATTGCTCTCCCTTCCCCATAATAGCCAATTCAGAGCTTCAATGTACCCACCCAAACTGAGATTACAGGCTTGGAGGAGAATTTTATTTCTTCAAATCGCCCTACTTTGCACATAGTTTGGTGAGGAGATGGGCCAGATATCCAATTAGTTCTCTACTTCTCTATAAGTCATTGACTATGAAGAAGCCATAGCCATGGATTTAAAGCTTTTAATTAAAGCTTAATAGCTTTGAACTCTTAAAGGCCATTCATACTGTGGTAAGTCAATCAATAAGTAAGGAGCGGCAAGGAAGTAAAAAGAATGATGAGCTCACATGCGAGACAATTCGATGGAAGGTAGATCTTGGATGGATTGCAAAGGTAGACCTTAGCTGGATTGCAAAAGACACGACTTCCAAAGATGCAATCTCGACCCGTGTTTAATCAAGTGAGCGTCTTATCTTATTTAACAAAAATAAATGGTATAACATGAATTATTTCTCAGTTTAGAATTTTTATAAATTTTCTTAAGACTTGATTTTCTATTCTAAATGGTTGTTTGTATTCATGAAGGTCTAATTCTATTTGTTTTAAAATAAAAAATAGCTAGAAATGCTTTAAAATGGCTTTAAAACGGCATAGATGAATTTTTATAAAATCTTTGGCTAAATAATTATGAGATGTAATATTTTTTCTATGAGTCTTATAATGTTGAAAGTTTATTGAAAATTTTTAATGATATTTTGAAAATATTTAACATGTTGAAAATTTTAGAAATAGTTATTTTTGAGTAAAAATTACAATTTTCATTTAAAAATTTATGTTTTACACCAATAAAAAGTGTAACATTTTCATGGAAAAGTTGAAAAGATAATTTCTTATGCATTAATGATTTTTTTTGTAAATTTTAAAGGAAAAGACCAATTTAATGTTATTTTTGTTAAGGAAATATCTATATAAACATGGTGTCTTTGATTTGACACAATTAAGAGTATACACAGTGTGTTAATCTATGACATATGGGGAGAATAAAGAGAAGTGCAAGGGTATTATATGATAGTTTCTAAGTTAGAAAATAACTACACTCATTAAAGAAATTATAAACAACATAAAATTAACAATTTAATTATATGATGGCATGAGGGCAAGCCTCAGCATCCATATTAAAATATTACATGTTATTTATATTTTAAAAAAAATTCTTAGATGATTGTTAGGATAAGGGGTGCGGGGCCACTAGGATAATTGATAATTAAGGGGAGATATGGTGTTTAAAATGAACTATGTATGTGTACATGTAAGAGTGCAAAGAGAACTTGCTTTAATCATGATTGATGTTTAGCCAAGAAAAGGAAAGAAAGGACGCTACCCTCGAAAAATAAAAACAACTAATTATCTAAACATTTAAAAAAAATGACGAATTGCAATTCGAAGAGGGGAGACATAAAAAGGGAAATTAAAGTTTATGGGTTTATGGCACGTTAGATGATTTGTCTTGAATGTTTATTTATTAGTAAGTAAATAAAAGGAAATAATTACATAAAGGGGAAGAAGAAACAACCTAAATGGAGATGTATAGATAGATCTATTGGATATATACCTTGAAATAAAAAAATTTAAAGTCAAACACAAAACTTCCTAGATAATCTGCCACTAGTGTGGCAAGAGTAATTTATGAGGAGATGCCCCTGAAAGATGGGGAGAAACCATAGTTTTCCTAGGCTTAGCATCCTAGTGCCCAAAATAGAGACGTAGCCGTGAAGATTTAAGAGAGAAAGTGCAAGATTAAGCAAGCTTATTGAGTTCTAGACATTAGATTAGTTGGACTACTACGAATGAGTGTCATAAATATGAAGGAAGGCTAAATAAATCATAGGAATTAGTTACCAATATCACTTGTTTAGTGCAACGACTCTTAGGAGTTGACTTGGCAAACCGATTAAAAGTGACTTGGTCTTTGGCCGATCATTTTTTGGCACCAAATTTATCAATTGTAAGTGGTTCAACAACGCCAAATCTACATTATTTTGCTACTTTTGCCATGTTTTGTAGCCTTGTTCATAGATATTGCGATATATTTTGTATCCTCTTTTTGTAAATGCTATTGGCTTATTAGGGGATCTGCACATTTTAATGCCAATGCATACAAATCCTCTCTTTCTTTGGTTAATAAAGTTCAAAGCTATAGCCATGTATACACAAAATTGAAAGCCTAAGCCTAAGGTTCAAAAATCATGTAAATGTTTTCATTTTGAAGAATAAACAAAAGAAAGGAGGAAAGAAGAGTCGTGTGATTGTGGGTTGTTGAGGAAGTTGCAACTTCTCTCTTCCTTTATCAATCCATGCATATAGTCTTTTTGAATTCTCTCACTCACTTGGCACAACTTCCTTCTTGATTCTTATTCTTTGCTCCTTGCACTCTACTGCAAGCCTCAGCATTTTGCTATATATCAAAAGGGATTTCATGTGTGATACACCTAGTAAAATTAATAAATTAGCGAGTATACGAAAAAAAATATCGATAGAAAAAGATCATTCTTAATAACAAACAAACTTAGATATATTATATCTCAGTCTAGCAAGAAGAATGGAGTCATTTACTTCTCTCCTCTTATCCTTAAGGATCTGCATACATTCTGAGTCCAATAATAACAATAATTTCTCTTGCTTATATCACTAAGCAAGAAGCAATATACACTAAAACCTGCTAGGATGACCCTATCAAGTATATCAAAAAACTCATCCTCTAGAGGTTCTAGTTGCTCTACTTCTTTTTCTTCTACTTTCTTCCTCTTATGCTCCCTCCATTTGTCTGCTTGATTGTCTGTAGCATTTTCCTCCTTCTCATGTCATCTTGTATCTCTCTCATGTGTGACATCCTCCACTTTAGGACCTATGTCCTCCTTCTTCTTCATGTATGGTAGCACATTATGAATATTATACGTTTTCTTATTTGTAAGAGAAACTAGCTCCAAACCTTAGAGGATCTATATCTCAATCTTCATAGGATAATTGTACCCTTATCCAAAAGTGTCACTCTATGTGCATGGACACTACAAATGTATGCTCTTGACAAAATTCAATCAAAAGGTCCTTTGTAGCCTCCTGGATGCAAATAAGAGCACTACTTATCCACCTAAAGTTATCAAGACTATGCTTATCACATATCTCCCTGACCACTCCCTAGAATGGCAACTTTGCAATTGCATTATTGAGAACCTTCATTGACTTTCTGATTTTTCTAAGACATCTTACACCTTGTGAAAATATCCTTTTATGCTTCTTTGGTGCCTTGGATGGCTTAGAGGACTAATGGATCTTCTCAACAATGTTCCTAGGATCAACCTTTTGCTTCCTTGTAGTAGCCTTAGTTCTAGCCATGCCTCATCACAAAACCAACTACAACAACATGATAAAAACCAGTTATCAAGATAGGTTTTAAATCTCTTTATCCCCCTATCTTGATTAGTTGCTTAATTAACATTTATCATGTCAATAGAAGGATTCAAACACTTATTAGAATTAAACCACTAGAGATTTAAAACCTTGAAGGAGGAACTTTTACATGCATTTCAATCATTTGACTATGCCCTCTACTCCGCTTTTCTCCAAATTAGTCTTCCTTGATCTTAGCAATGAAGACAATAAGCTAGTTTATGTTACCTTTTCTATGTTTTTGGCTATTTTAATCATGATTGGGGAAACTTATATCACATAACACTCATACATTGGAAAATTTGAGCAAAACTAGCATTCAAATGATGGTTTATATTTACTTTTGTCGATTGATAACAACAAGAAGTTGTTTATTTGATAATATAGACAAATGTAGTCAATTGCTTGCCCCTTTGGTATAAAGGCATTTGTATAATAGATGCAACAACCATGGGAGGAAAGGTAGCGAAGATGGTGAAAGGAGAAAAAGACAAATGTCACCAAGGTGATGGGCTAGCAATTAACACTTGGGCTCATAATCACAAGGTTGGGGGCTCAAGTTGTGAGGTGTCCGCCCCGTCAGTCTCAATCCAAGGTGCACCTTTTAGTAGTCTATCAGTAGACTTTCCAAAATGACGCCTCCTAGCTCTCCCTTGGAGTATCACGGGGTTTGTCACTTAGGCCCTATCGAGTCTACATCGCAACGGAAGAGTTTCGACTGAACCCACTAGGATCGACTTGAATTTTCAGGTTCCTAAAATTAGATGGATCTCCTAACAACTAGTAGCATTAGTAATTTCGAGTTCCCACTTTCTATAGGATTACTTGAACTGGAGCAAACTTGCCATTGCACTTGGTTCAAAGAGAATGGGAGATGGAGGGGAGTGTGGTACATCAACCCTCGTGTCCATAAGGCAAAATCCCAATCTGACCCCCTAAAACAATGCAACTCAGTTCTACCTAATGATTAGTTGGTCAATTTATCGTCATCTTCGTATTTCTATCATTAATTTAGAAAATCACCCAACTAACCGGGACCACCCTACCATTGGATGGACCCATCGCGGGTCACGCCCACCCTCTTTCCTTTGATGACGGTATCATCTTTAGTTTTTTAATTACCTACAACACATTTATTGAAACATATACAACCAACTTCCTTAATTAGTCCATTAAATCACAAGTTCCTTCATGTAATTTACTTTAGACACGCATACAATTCCAACAACCCTTGAATAAAAAACAAAAGTCCTTTATTATATTGAAAGTTTATTACAATTTCCATCTTTTCGATCCTGCGGAAGATATATAGAATTCTAGGAGGGTATTCTGTCCACCAAGATTCCTCCCTTGTAACTAGTATTAGGGTTTCAGGATCCCATCCTGGGTCACGAAGGGGCTCGTCAGATTTTAGGAGTAATGTAGAATTTATGGCCAAAGTCTCCCATGGCATCCACATTTCCTATTGCTCAAGACTATCCCTATTATGGACAGACCTTTTCGCTATGGAGCCTGCCTAAGCCTCTCGAAGCGATAATTTTAACCCCCTTGGCGTAGGGTCTTGCTGCTAGCTTGTTGATAGCCTAGCCCGATCTTTCCTTTTATCTTTTTTGTCAATGTTTTTTATTAGAGATCTAGATTCTAGCAAATACACATAATCCTTTCAAACAATGACAATCACACCATCGTATAGTTCACAGCTTTACATAGCCAAGGTAGATCATTAACCCAAGGTAACCTCACATTCTAACGAGCATTCTTCTTCCCATAAATAAGTATTGAGTACAAATCTTTCAACGTTGTTAAGCAAGACACGAATTTCCTGTTTAGAGCTAACTTACCCAACATAAGCAAATTTCCTTTAGTCGATGCTTAGAAAAATATTGCACTAATAATTTAACAAGATGATTTACAAGATTCTTTAAATAGTTTTTCACTTTTCAAGCGTTAATTAACTCCTAACCATTGTTGCATTTGGCAATAAATATATCAAGTTATTTTACTAATCTCGAGTGCGTATAACATCCTTTACTCATTTCGCGCAATAACCTTCTGCAACTATTTCCATCATGATTCTATGAATTATAATCTCTATTAATCTATCTACAAATCATAGGTAGTAGGTAACCGTTTGTGCGTGTATTAATATGCTCTCTAGATGAAATTGACATCTCCTGTAAGTGTAAATGCAAAAGCTAACATTTTATGTACTTAATTTTGGAAAAAATCTTATTATTTTATGTGGCAATTTGAAAATTATAGCCTAATTCTGAGTTATGAACAACCTGGTTTGGCAGGACGTCATTGGAAATTTTTTCTTTGCTTGCGCTTGTGCTTGCTACACCCGATGTTTTGTTGGTTGGTAATGGCAATTCCGGCAACCTCGAGCATTCTCGTATCTCTGGAAAGACTCGTTCTTTAACCGGTTACAGTGGATTTCATGGTCTTTCTTCCTCATTGCTTTGGATCCATCACTCGCAAGTGGATTCTAGAGATAGAGAAGGTGGATTGAATTCGGGATAGGAGAGCATGAGAGGAGCTTGCCAAGTTGAAGACCGAGACATGAGTTAATTTGTTTCCTCTCTAGCCCACTCTCTGATTCCCTCTCTTGCAGCCTCTTGGGATCTTCTTTCCTCTCTTTCTCTTTTTAATTCTCCCCCTCTTTAGGTCTCTCTTGCCCGCAGTCACCTCTTGAGAGGGGGGAGTATCCTTCTACCTCTCTGCATTTTCCTTCCTCTTGCTCTATACTCCTGAGAAGAGCCTCTCCCCTCTTGCTCAGATCTCCCTCAACTACTCCCCATGCCTCTTATTTATAACTAAATTGGAGAAGAAGGGTTGTGGCTAAGAAGAAGAGCTCTTTATGGAGGGGATCTTGGAAAAATTGGCAATTTGAAGCTTCCAAGATGCAATCTGATCCTCATATCGCAAATTTGATGGTTCCATTGGCTCTGAAAGGGGAGTAAAATACTAAGATACCTACAGACCTGGTCAGAAATCTTGCATATCACTCATTCTTCTTCTCCGTGTTCAGAGTGCTATTTGTTGCTTGTAAACTATGATTGTGACCTACGCAATTTTGCCAATCCTTCTTTTTGCATTAAATTTTCAAAACTGGCTAAAAAAGCCACTTGCTTTTTTTACATGACACCATGTTCAAGAAGTTTCCATAGCTTTTTAAGATATTTATAATAAATAATATCCAAAATATAAAAAATATGTTAGTTTTGTCAAAAAATCTAGTATTTTTGGACCATCCATACTATAGACACTGTCACTAATGACTAATATGGCTCATAACTCTCGTTCAAGTGGTAACTTCCATGACGGGTGGCTATAGTCCTTGTCAATCTAGAAAAAGTATCGGGTTATGGTCCTTGGGGTTTTTTTTTTTTGCTTGAGATCTTCTCTATTTGATGATTATAGAGTTCTTCAAGTGCACTTTGCGAGAAGTCGGAAAGATTTTAAATCAAAGTTGGGATATCACACAAGTCTTTCTCAATATAATCACTTAGTTGGACACCTAGGTTCGCATGGTGTGCTCATAAGTTTGAGATGTTCAAATATTTGATTCATCCTCTTCCTTGCTAGGTTCATCAAGGAGGATTCTGATGCAATTCAGCTTTATTGTTCATTCAAATTTTTAGCTATGCTATTTGCACATATGTGGCTCCTGTGGCTATTGGCTAATATTTTGAGGGGAGGTGCTACTTGTGGGGGTTTCGGTGTGTGTGCCGTATCATAAAAGGATATTAAAGAAGAGAAAAATATACATCATATAACCTATTTTTAATAGGTCATTGAGGAGGAGGATTCTAGTGAGAGGGAGCTTTGTTATTCATTTAGTTCGCTACCTTTCCTATTTTGCATAGTGGCTATTGTGTCTTTCAACTAATATTTTTAGGGGAGGTTCCCCCTTTGGAAAATTGGGTGGGTGTGTCTTATCATAAAAGGAAAGGAAAGGAAAGAAAAAACATCATTAAAACTATTTTTTATGGGTCCTTTATTTTGTAAGCAGTTCACACCCTTTGGGCATTTCGGTGCATGTGTCTTATCACAAAAGGAAATGAAAACTCAAGCTTTCTTCAAGCTTTCATGGTGGATCTTAGCTTTGCTCTTCTCTGAGGCCCTTCAAGGGTGCAAGTAACCTATAGGAATGTAATCTCCATACTTTAAGCTCTACATAGAGTGGCTATATGCCTTTTTGATCATGGCAGTCATCCAAGAAGGACAGTAGGCTAAATTAGCGCATTTTGCGTTGAATTTCCTGCTCCCTTCCTCCACGATTTCAACAGCAAATGGCATCATCTATGGCTTGTACAATCTATAATCATCAATCTCTGAGCCTCCAATCTAGTATGCTCAACTAAAGCCCATCCTCTTGAGCTCTCAAACCCTAGCTATGGCAGATTTCAGGACATCAGTGAATTTCTTGAAATTTCTTCAAGGAACCAAAGGGATTTTACTCTAACAAGTATTTTGGAGCTTCCTCAACACTGAAGGGACCGACATTGAAGCCTTCTTGGACATGAAGCTTCAAAATATGGTGGCTATGGAGTCAAAATAGGGTAGTAAACTTCAAGAATCCAAATCTTGGATTATCTTCTTCCATTTCATGGGGCTTTTGTGCTCTACAACTCCAAGGAGGTTTGATTGAAGCAACTCCATCAAGAATCAGTCTACATTGGGGCATTTCATTAAGATTGAGAGCATTTTCACTCTCTTGAATGCTTAAGTGTATGGTATCTTCATCAATTCTTGATTCTATCAAGAAATTGGATTCTTCAAGGCTCAAAGCACCTTCTCTTACAAGCATTATGGATATTTCTTCAAGCATTGGATTCTCTTGAATTATTGGAGCTCTCTATTGGAAGTAATGCCTATGTTACATGGAAGCAACCATTATTGGGACAAAATTTTGCTGTAAGTTGGGCCTATACCTTTCAATTTGGATCAATTTGATGATGGATTTTATGGAGTATTGACCAATTGTGGTTCATCTACCATTCTTCAACAACAATCAAGAGGTAATTCTTGTTCTCTACTCTTAATTTCCCTATTAATCCACTTGTTCAAGCCTTCCAATTGCTGAAAGGGAAGAAATTAAGAGTAAATAATTGATGTCATGATCATATAGTACCTTACCTAGGGCTAATTGATGTAGTTTACTAATTTCCAACTCTGTCCATTCATAAATTGATGCCCAAATGATTGCATAGAGTGATTCATTACTCATATTTTGTGCCTAACTTGTACTTGAATTGGTTGAGCTAACATTGATGTTTAGGACTGAAAAATGCCAATGAAAATGGTAAGTGGGATATTGTAAAAGCAGTGAGTCACTGCAAAGGGTATTTCCCTATCCATATCTCTTTCAATTCTAGCAAATTTTCCCATTTCCCACTTGCATTTCATCAAAGAATCAAAGGCTTTTTCCATCTATGCATAACATCACTATTTTCTTAGCCTAGAATTTACTTGCCATGTCGATACCTGTGAGGAAAAGCGGATGCCAGGAAATTTGGGAAGACAAAAGAGAGGTGACCCTCCCTTCCCGATTATGACCCTGATGGGGTGCACAACCCGGCACGGGAGGAACTTTGCACACCTCGCGTAGTCTCAGAGCCCATGTACTATTCAAGTTTAGGTGCATGTGAAAGTACATCCATTTGACGTGATTGGCAGAGACATTTCAATTACATCAAGGAATTACAGGTGTTAGAAGTTCTATTGGCACAAACAAGAACATGGCATTTTATACTCTTTTGATACCTACAAGGTCACAGTTTTCCACAAGTTTATACAGCAAGTACCCACTATTTATAGGTCATTCTTGAGTCCTACAAGTGCCCACTACCCTCTCCAAGTACCTACAGGGGTTTGCAAGGTTTATTCTTACACAGGGAACTCCTACTGGTCCAAACAGGGCATTTATAGGTTGTTAATAAGTTGCAGAAAAATCCAAGACAACAGTAAAGATCTTATTACAAAAAATTCTGTATATATACATAATTGGAGCTTGATAGCTTATTGGATAGAGGGCATAATAATATTCTATTTGAATCAGGAAGTTCAGCGATCTGACATCTGTAGCTCAAGATATTTCAGTTTTAGTGACAGTGGGTACAGTTGGACAGCACTTGGATAGCATAACAGGGACTCACTGTTTGTTAGTATTTCACCTAAGACCTTCATCCCAAGTTGAAATCTCTTCAAATCTGGTATATCCCTACATCATAAGCTTCCTTTGGAGCTATTAAGCATCGGGATTGAAGCAATACTTTGAGAGATACAAGGGATTTTGTGATTGACAGTCAATTATTACTGCAACCATTTCCAATGGCCAAAGGCAAAAGGAACGACCAAGTGATGGAGACAATTCAAGAAGACATTAGAGAGTATGACAATGAACAAAATAACAGTAATGAAGGCCAAAATCAAGACCAACATAATGATGGTGTAAGTGTTGGTAATGCCCATAGTGTACAACTTGGAAATGACGAGAATCAAGCATTCCATGAACCTTTTGGTGATCCTACACTTTCAAATGAGTTACATATGATGAGCATTGGAATGCATGAGGGATTTGAACAAATTTCTAAGTCAATGGGAAATATGGAAAAGAAAACCAATGCAATGGATGAGAGTATTCAACAATTGGTCAAGTTCATGCAATATGGGTTTGAAAATATAGTAGCAAAGACTATGAAAAATGGGTTTGATGAGGTATTATCAACCCCATCAAAGTTCAAAATACAACCTCTTCTCCAAATAGACCCACTACTCTTGGTGAAAATGCTTCAGCCTAGCCATCTAATGTGAAAGGGAAAGGGATTGATCAACCAATCATGTCCACTTTTGAGAGAGGAGAACCTTCTACATTGAAGAATACCTATGGTCAGCCACCATCAAAGTGTTATGGCCGTCCACATTTTAATCCTAGACATGAGGCAACTTATGTAGGGGATGAAGACTTAAGAGAAATGGAGAATGAAGAGTTCCATAGAAGATTTGAATAAAGAAAGCCATTTCAAGACATTACTAACAAAGAGAAGACAATCTATGGTCAGCCCATTAATGGATAACATCATTCATTTGGATCTAATCAACAAAATCAAGGCGGTAATGCTTCTAGGCTAAATTCCTTTAAAAGGGCTTCGATGCATAGAGAATCTTGGAGACAACCATCTTTGGACAGCATTCTAACAATTTTCAACCCACATATAATGAGAGGAAATACAAAGACAAAATTACCATTTCCAACTTCAAGGGGAATAATGCATCTCCAACGGAGTTAGAAGAATGGGTAAACAAACTAGAGATCTACTTCACTCTTTTTCCTCGCCATGATGAAGCTAAGATCTACTTTGCAGCACTCCATCTTGAAGGGTACACTCATACATGGTGGAGATACATGCAAACAGTTGGCCATACTTTTTATGTTCCTCAAAGACGTTTCTAATTGTCCCAATCCAGCCATCATTACCAGTTGTAACTGCCTCCATCTCTTGGTCAAGTTGTTGGAACAAGACATCACACCATATGAAGAAAGAGTGCCCCCTTTACTTATTTTTCAATGTCAATGTAGGCATTGATAGGGTGGCCATGACACAACTACACTTGCGCACTACTCTCCTTCCTTCCTACTATGTAGCACTATTAGAAGATATGGTGGATAGTCTTTTTACATTGTGTATCCATCCCTTATACCCAAAGTCCTCTACATCCACCTAAGAGAATCACTCAAGGATTACATGCTTAGCAATATATACTCTAAGAAATTGGCCTCTAACTTGACTCGTCTCTCAACAATCACCCTCAGGAGAACACTGACTCTTGGTTAAACACTGAACTCAAATAAGCTAGCAAGGAACCTAGCATTGCAATACTTTCCAATGTGATCTCTGGTTTCCATTACTTTGCAGTACTTTGCACTTCTAGATATAATAGCTCTTTGATATAAGATCCAAAGAATCAATCATTCTCAAATGTTATAGCTCGAGAGTAAGCTCAAAACCTTGAGATATAATTCACTGTAGTAAAGTATGGCCTTCTCAGAGCTCCGTATCAAACTTCAATACAAAGAACAAGTCTAACTCAACATCTTTCCTCCTCAAGATATGCAATCAGCACTCTTGGTCAATTCCACACTTTGCTCACATTAGCCTTAAGAGAAGCTTCTATGGCTTTAAACCATGGCTTCAAACCAACCATTTTCCTTGATATACAGCACTAAGTCTTCTTATGGTGAATGACCAGTTCTAGTTGCTTAGTGGCATCCTTCACAGTCTCCTCAATCACCCACAAGTTGCATGTCAAATCTTCTCATGGTGGACACCTTGCTTCTACTGCAATCAAGACAGTAGTTCTCCTCCTAGCTAATGGATAAAGAAGTCTGACAAACCCTAATGCTAGTTGCTCTTCATGTGACAAAGTAATTCATTGGTGCTAACTAACTGCTCAATAGCTATTCCATTGCTTCCCACATATGTTGAGGTTATATCTCCATGAACCATGGAAATCCACCTCGACAAAACCTGTTACCTCCTTCTTACTTATGTGCAAATATCGCGTGGTCTCGTCCTAGCTCTACATGATCAACAATCAACTATGACCACTGCTTGATCCTAGAAACAAATGCCTCGCAAAGGTGCAGATTGGTATGGACTGTGTCTTCATCCCATCTAAAGCTTGTGATTGAGACTACGAGTCCTCGTGATACCATCAACAATTGAGATACTCAAGCTGATGAGAATGCCCAAGGGTCATTGTATTTTGTAGAAGGTGGGTCTATTTTTGAGTTCCTAATCAAGGCAGTGGCATCCGTCCTCATCTTCCCTCATGCCTATGCCACCTTAACGTTGATTTTAGTTCTAAGAGATTGGAAGACAATGGTATCACTCCTTCCTCCTTTCTTTGTGATTTCATGTAGGCAGCCTACTTCTCTCTCCTTGGCTGTTCTTTTTTTATCCTACATGCAAATTCTTCTCCCCTCCTTTCATGCTAAGTTGGCACTTACTTTCCTAATCTTTTGATTTAAAACAACTTTAGTTATCTTGTTGCTTTTCTTTGTTTCTCTCAAACTCCAAAGGTTGATGTTTCTTATGCCCACCTTTTTCTTCCAAAGATTCATGTTGCTTGTGTCTAACTACACATATGCTAAGAGCCTTCACCTGAATGCTTCATCACATCCAACACATTGTCATAAAGGCACTGAGCATGAAGACATCAAGAACACATTTTTATTTAAATGTGCCAGCTAACATAAAGCTAGCTTACATCAATGCTTAGTTAACTATATCTGCTTTCATACCACAATGTAATCAAATGATCCTTCCTAGTGATCAGTGTCTTTGGATGTATAGGAAATCTTGGTTTGCAAGAGCTTTCTTCCGATAAGCGCTTAAGAGTGTGTCGTTACTAAGAATGATGAACTCAAAAATGATGAACTTAGAGTATGCCAAGTAGGTAAGCAAAATCACGCCTTTGAAGCATGCAAGCATTAAGTAAGCAATATCTCTACATGTTTTATTATTTTCCTCTCGTCTACTTGCTGCACTGTTCCCATCCACAAAAAGCTTTCCAAACACATGCAACATCTAAAGAGTTCACACAAAGGACAATAATCGACATGACATCCACCCTCTCCAAATCTACACATCTTCCAGATATGCCACTGGTGCATCCAACCACGTCAAACACCCAAATAGTTAGCTCCTTTGCTGAACATGCACATAAGCAAGCACCCACCCAGATCATAAATCAAACTAACTTGCATATGCACAACTTTGGTACCATACGAAGCATCCTCTCCAAGGTCATAAGCTCATGGTTGGGTAGCTCATAGTAATCTCCATATATGTGCTCGAAATACATCCATCAACAAATACATAGTAACACACATGCTATTTTTGAATCTTTTGCATGGAAAGCTACTTTTGTTGACCCTTCCAATGCACATCCAACATCATCACTAGCATCCACTACACTCTAAGTATCATTAAAAATATCAAAGCAGTCCATATCCTGAAGCATCTTAGAATTGCCTATTAACACATCTAACAATGCGTTTGAAACATTCTCCACACATCCAACATTCTCTATAGGCATTGCCTCTCGTAGCTAACAAACTATCTCATACAAATCATGTGCATCTAGCAAGTCATCAATCTACTACCTTTGAGCCCTTGCATCAAGTAAAATATGAGCATCATACACCTCTTCATACACACTAAGAAAACATGTATATGTAATGGTTGGCTCCTTCACTTCAAGCTCTTCTAAGGCATTTGTGGTATGACTTGTTAACACATCAATAGTCTCTACTGCATCAAGTAGTACATGAGCCTCATAGGCTTCCTCATAAGCACTCAAAAACACTACATATGCATTGTCCATCTTATTGGCTTTAGGCTCTTGTAAGGTATCATTTGCATGGGTACTCAAAGCAACAAAAGTATATCCATAAACATCATCTATGTGGTGACTCAACACATCCATAGTATCGATAGAGACATCATCAGCATGGCAGCTCGAAGCATCACTAGTCACTACATGCACATCCTCTATAGGGCTAATCACAGTCTTGATATTTTCAACATAGGCATTTGCTACATAAGTGCTCAAATCCTAAGTAGATGGATCAAAAACATCCGTAGCAAGGCTCCTTTCAGCCTTGGTAGCAAATAGTGAAGCTTGGCCAAAATCCTGTGTTTTTTCTATAAGTTCATCACCCTCTTGCTACATCTACATCCTTAATTCCTCCTCTTTCCACATCTAGAATGCCTATGCTATCTGTCTTTTGTCTTCTTCCCCTTCCCTCCTCCTTTGTGCATCCTCCTTATGTTTCTTCCATTGTTGCTATTGATCCTTATACGCAATAACAAGCCTCAAGCATAAATTCTCAAATTTCTACCAAAATTCATAAGTGGCATAAATTACAAATGCCTTGGAAGAGCTTGCAGTGGTGTTTGTCCTCATCTTGCCTCATGCCTCCACATATATCTTCTGCATACAAAGAATCTATTTATCCCTAGAATCATCCAGTGTCATCAGAGACTTATAAGCTTCAATGAGTATTAGACATATAACCACAAGTTGCATCCCAACTACATCATCTATGTATCTAAGCTCAAGTAGTTGTTGAAGGTACTCCATGACCTACTCTATATCTTGCCCAAAAAGTAGTTATGCATCTACATCCATACCTAACTCTTTACCCCCACCTTCACAGCAAATACACCAAAGATGTCAAAGGTCTATATGCTCGATGGCCGAAAGATGCAGGGTCTTGTGAAGCAATCATGACAAGTAAGCACTAGTACATGTTCAATAAAGAAAGATGAAAACACTATAAAAATGCTAAAGTAGTCACCCTGTCAGATCCTGCAAGAAAATAACTCAATACACATAAGACATACTCTAGGTAACTAGCCTCTAACTCGACTCCTCTCTCAACAATCACCCTTAGGAGAACATTGACTCTTGGTCAAACACCAAACTCAAACAAGCTAGCAAGGAACCTGACATTGCAATGCTTTCCAATGTGATCCCTAGCTTCCATTACTTTGCACTTCCAAATACAATAGCTCTCTGATATAAGATCCAAAGAACCAATCATTCTCAATGGCTACATCTCAACTCAAATCCTTGATATACAATTCCTTTACATGAATTTGAGCTCACATAGCCATGGATTTTAGTCCATCATCAATTATATCCTTTGTATACGTGTAGGAAGACATAGAGATAGCATAGAATCAAAAGAGTTTCCCATATGAGTAGAAAGAAGGGAAGTTGTATAGGAAGTTTGGAGATACAATAAATGTGTCCCCTTTAGCCTTTAAGCAATAATCTTGTAGTAGTTGCCTTGCCTAGGACAACAATCCATGCTTAACATGCTGGTCTCAATCACAAGCTCTGAATTGGATAGATATCTTCAACTTGCATGTTCCTTAGTACATTAGTTTTGATATTACTTTTCTATCAATTCCAACTAACATCATTACAGTACCCAAATATTTCATTCTTTTTGCATGGTGAAGTCAAAGCAAATGATTTGTCAATGCTCATCATCCTTGTTCCCATGATGATCAATTCCTTGTCTTGCAATGCCTTCACTATAGTAAAGCATGGCCTTCTCAAAGCTTAGTATTGAACTTCAATACAAAGGACAGGTCTAACCATCTTTCCTCCTCAAGATATGCAATCAACAATCTCGATCAATCCCACACTTCACTCACGATAGCTTCAGGAGAAGTTTCTATGGTTTCAACCCATCTTCCCTGATATACTGCATTAGGTCTTCTTCTTGTGGTGAATGACAACTAGTTGCTTAGTGGCATTCTTCATAGTCTCCTCAATCACTTGTAAGTTGCATGTCAAAGCTTCTCATGGTGGACACTTTGCTTTTTCTACAGTCGAGACAACAATTCTCCTCCTAACTAATGGATAAAGAAGTCTAAGGAACACTAATGCTAGTTGCTCTTCCTACGACAAAACAATTTGTTGGTGTTGTGACTGCTCACAACAACTCTTCCGTGGCTTCCCTCATATGTTGAGGTTCTATCTCCATGAATCATGGAAATCCACCTTGGCAAAATCTATTACCTCCTTCTTACCTATGTGCAAATAGTGCATGGTCCCATCCCAGTTCTACATCATCAACAAGCAATTATGACCACTACTTGATCCTAGAACAAAATGCCTCTCAAAGGTGTATATTGGTATGGGTTGTGTCTTCGTCCCATCTGAAGCTTGTGACTGAGATTGTGGGTCCTCATGATATTGTCAACAACTAAGATACTCAAGGTGATGAGAAGGCCTAAGGATCATCATATTTTGTAGAAGGTTGGTCCGTTTTTTAATTTCTAATCAAGGCAGTGGTGTTTGTCCTCATCTTCCCTCATGCCTCCACATGCCATCTTAATGTTGATTTTAGTTCTAGGAGCTTGGAAGACAATGGTATCACTCCTTCCTCCTTTCTTTGTGATTTCATGTAGGTAGCATGTTTCCCTCTCCTTTGAGGTCCTTTGCATTCACATCCCTTGCTTTTTATCTATCCTTCCCTCTATAGATGGCCATTGTTCCTCTTTCATCCTACATGCAAATTCTTCTCCCCTCCTTTCATGCTAAGTTGGCGCTTGCTTTCCTAATATTTTGATTTAAAACATTTTTAGTTATCTTGTTGATTTTCTTTGTTTCTCTTAACCTCCAAAGGTTGGTGTTTCTCATGCCCACCTTTTTCTGCCAAAAATTCATGTTGCTTGTGCCCACCTCTACATATGCTGGGAGCCTTCACCTTATTGCTTCATCACATCCCACGCACTGTCATAATGGCATTAGGCATGAAGAGGCCAAGAACAAATATTTGTTTAAATGTGCCAGCTAACACAAATCTAGCTTACATCAATAGTTAGTCAACTATCTCCCCCTTTCATACCACAACATAGTTAAATAATCCTCTTGAGTGATCTACGGCTTTGGATGTACATGCAATCTTGGTTTGCAAGAGCTTTCTTCCAGTAAGCACTTAAGAGTGTGCCTTTACTAAGAATGATGAACTTAGAGTATGCCAAGTAGGTAAGAAAAATCAAGCTTTTGAAGCATGCAAGCATTAATTAAGCAATATCCCTACATGTTTCCTCTCTTCTACTTGCTACTTTGTTCCCATCCATAGAAAGCTGTCCAAACACATGCAACATCCAAAGAGTTCATACAAAGAAAAATAATCAGCATGACAACATGTCTAGTGGAATTTTCTCTGTTTGTGCTCTACACTAGACAACCTTAGGGCACATTAAGGGTAGAACACCTCAAGCTTCCTTGGTTGATCGATCACCCTGAGTATGCAATGCACAATAAAACCTTACACAATAGTTAGGTCCTCAAAGTGCGGCACAACACCCAAGCCTTCTTGGAGCTCGTGACCCATCTCCCAATTACACATGCACAAGCACAAGCACTACACATGTAGGCATGCCCCTAGGAGAGCACATACCTTGCAGGTTCTATGAAGACCCACTATTGCAAAAATAAATAAATAAATAAATAAAGAACCCAGAACATCGGTGGCCAATCACTATCTTCACCAACATGATATCCACAAGCCTTATTCTACCTTCTCACATACCCCCAATAGTTTTGTAGAGCTACATTTCCATCACACCCACCTATAGCCTCCCAAAAGAATCACATCATCTACCATCCCTAGCACTTTGTTCTACATCAACATGCCATGGGATTGGTAGTCAACTAGGAGGGGGGTAATGTTAATGCTCTTGAGAATGCAACATGAGCTACAAATTGTTTTGGATTATGTGATATGGAAATTCTTTTGTCAAAGATATTGATTTTGGAAAACATGAGCTAGGCTCTCTCTCATGCAAATTATAGATGCTATTTTTTGAAAAACCAGATTGAGTCCATAAGAACACATAAGTGCATGAAGCTAAATGCCTTTTTAAAAAAAGAAACCCTAACCAAATGTGTGTAAAAAGGATAAGAATTAATGTAGAAGCTATTCAGTGAGTGTGGACACTCCACTCTTAACTTCTTTGGTGGTCATTGTGAGAGTGAAGGAGAGAAGGAGAGTGAGGAAGTGTGAGATAGTGAGGGACAAGGAGAGAAGCTTCCTCCCTTCTTGCCTATCTACTTCTTCTCATTTCATTGTGTTGAGTGCATGTGGGCATAAGAGAGTGCAAGATTGAGAGTGTCAAGGGGTGAGAAACACATGTGTGAAGCTCCTCTCTCTCTCTCTTCCTTCTCTATCAACCTACAATCATTCATCACATCAAGCAACCATGGACGCAAGGAGTCAAGCGAGGTGAAATGCGTGTGGACCATGCAACAATGCATGCCAACAATTTGTGACTACAACGTGGTAAGTGAAGGTAAGCACGCTCACTGCATTATAGGTTAGATAATGTGTATTCGTGCAAGTGTGAATGTGCCAGGTGAGAGATGGCCTATGCTTTGTAGGTCAAACTCCGAAAACAATAGGAGCGTGCCCATGGTCTTGACATATAGTGATCCCAAGAATCTTTACCGATTTATGCTATTTTTCATCTAGTTGTCCACAAGTATGGTGATAACCATTGCATACATACATCCAAAAGAAGTTATACAAAAAAGAAAAGGCATAATTTTAATTACTAGCAATCATGTCAAACTTGTCCTTGCTTTTATCCCCTTTTTCATTCCTTAAATGGAAAAAACTATGGAACATTTGTTCCAAAGTTTATTGGATCTTAATTAAGTCAAATTTTGGCCAATACAATTTGGAAATAAGATACTATTTTTGTTATTCTTTTTTAGCACTCTCAAGGTTACTTTTCTATGCCCATTAATGCGCACATGACCATCCACGTGATTCTAAATGAGACAATCAAGAAATTTAAAGTGTAATGCAATAAAATTATTTATTTTACTTTACCCAAACTTCATGGTTATCCTAGTTTGGCCAATCATCATTGCATGGGATTCTCGCAATCTCAACTTGATGCACAAACACTACTATTTTAGGTTGGAGGGGTTCCACTAGCTCATCAAATTGCATCCCAACCTGAAAATGCACATTGCACAAGCAAAATCACCACTTGAGCTATATGCAAGGGGACTTACATGTGCAATTCTTTGATGGGGGACACTCAAAAGACCCTAACCTTTTAGCAATCATACATTAGTGGCAATTTGGTCTTTTGGTTAGGAAGCATTTCTATTTTCTTTACCCCTCATCGTTCTTCTCATCTCCTTTTTTTTGACGTTTTTAAAATTGACCAATTAATTTAAGCAAAACATCTTATGATGCCATGACACACATATTTGTATGGCCATCCCTTTAATCATTCTTACTTTTGTAAGTATTTTTGTAGGATACTTGGCTAAGGTGCGAACCGTTAGCTTATAAGTTATTTTATGACAAAGTGGCAATTTCTCATTCAACGTGATCTAGGTAAAGTGAAGAATTATTAAAGATTGGATGCATGCAAAAATCCTATCAATGGCTAAGATGCTCAATTGACTCTTTTCCCTTTGTAGGAGGTCTAGTAATTTTTGAGTTATAGACAAGTGAAAAAGGGGGAGAAAAAGAGGCCTTGATGAACCTTCATAGGTGCATAGATGTATAAGCTTTGCTACCCAAAAGTACCTATATTAACCACATTGAGGGACAAGGTCAATGAGTGAAGAGCAAGTTAAAGGGATACAAGCCGTGCCAATCAATTATTGGCCTTACATCAAACATCCAATAGGCCATGGACAAAAAAATAGCCACTACATAAGATGATGATGTCCAAATGACCATCCCATAAAGTCCATTTTGTGCCTACAGGCCACTAAAATCATCCAATATACTTGGAATTGGAACACCCTAATAGGGTTTCTTTACAGTAGATTACCAAGATATAAGCTAAAAATTTTCAATAAGTAAAGCCCCAATATAACATGCTTACTTGGAGACTTGGGATTTTAGTGATTAATGAAGGGGAGACATATAGAATAAGTAAGTTTTGCTTTGAGAATATCTAAACTATATTTTAATTCTCTGGCTTATGACCATGCAACACAATTGTAAATTTTGATTAAAACATGACTCATGCCCCTAGCATACCCTTTAATCTAGATGATTCACATCAAATAGGAAGGTAAGAAGATATCAAAACAAGTCACTCTCAGTGATGAAAGAAAAAAAAAACCTTAAATCCCACATTCAAATGGCACTACTGTAACATCCATTTGTTAGGTATGGATAGCAAGGCAAATGAAGCAATCATTTTTCTTGGCTTCTTCAATGTTCACTCATATCGTAACCATTAGACAATTGAATTTATGCACATAGTTGCTTAGGTAAAGGTTTAATTGGGCAATGTAAATTACAGTTGGCAAAAAGGATAACTTATAGGCTCAAGCCATGTCAAATGGAACTACTTTTGATTATTTTCCATCGATTTTTCCTCCAAAACTCATTTCTTGCTCTAATATAAGGCACATTGCCATATTTTAGCAAATTTTGTTTTTATCTACCACTTATTTTGTGGTAGTTTTTAAGTTTAATTTGAACATATGATATTATGGCCAAGAAAAGGAATCTTTGATGGAAACTAATGAAATAGGAACTTCATCTATAATGTAATCTCTTTATAGCTACTGGTCGATAAAGTGGAGACAAATTAAGAAAGTAGTCACTGTAGGCAAGTTGAATAGATCTAGGTATCCTTACTCAACAAAAATGCCAAAATCTAGTTAAATTACAGAATTGGGCTCTTAAGGAAATATAAAGTTGCCTAAGATTTTTGTATATAATCATGTCTAGATGGACCTAGAGAAAGCAAACAAGAAGGTTACTTTGCTAAGTAATTTGTGAAGAAAACTTAATAGAATTGGAAACAATTTATTTATTAAGTGATAGCTAATAAAATAATGAGCAAAGACTTCTAATGTGATAGCACATTTCAAAGACTAGACTATAAACTTTTTGGGGAATTTCGGGCATAATTTACTAAGAGCATTCAATGCAAGGTTGCATTTGAAAGGATCAAGCTCATCAAATATTTTCTTAAGTGCCAAATCAAAATGGCATAGTGGGAATTCCATAATTTTTAAACAATAACCTGACTTGCATGAGCATCTAACATAGTTAACTTGTCAAATGGCTAAGTAAACATGGAACATGAACTTTATCAAGCATAGAGCTTTTTCTTAAAAGATCAACTACAAGCAAAGAAAAGAAGACTTTATAATCAAAGGCCAAAAACTAGCTTATCCTTATTTCATATAGGAATTCTTTATTTCTAGATCTATATTTAATTTCACACACACACACACACACACACACGCACACGCACGCACGCACGCACGCACGCACACACACACACACACACACACACACACACACACACACACACACACACACACACACACACACACACACACACACACACACACACACACACACACACACACATTGCAATATGATGGATTAAAGGAGATTTATTTGTAATTGGTGGAGGGGAGACATAAGAATAAGCTAACTCTCTCATCTTGATCAAGTTCTTCTCTTAAAACTTTTAATTAGAGATATGGATTATTGACTATTGAGTAAACAATGTCTTTGGGTGAGTATGCATAATTAAATGATTTTGTTCTACTTGATTTGATTTAAAATGATTGTCTACACATTGTATTTGGGTAATAATGATTGCATTGTGGTGAATGAAGAAAATGCAGCAAATTAGCACTAATTAAAATGCATTAAAAACTTATGAGTGCTTATTTATGAAGCCCAAAAAAGAAGTGAAATGGAGAAAATGCATTAAATTAGAAACAATTAATAGTTTATTGCATGAAATTTAATGAATGGTTAATCATGAAATCTCAAAGAAGAGATGAAACTAGCTTTGGTACATCTACTAGTGATGAAAATGTTGTTTTAATGTCATAACTAGGAATATGATCAAGAATATACATAACGAGTTAGTATAAATATCAAATCTAATATTGGAATAGGTCTCAATCGATATGCTTGTAAATTTTTATTTTTTCAAAAAAATTGATCAATAACTAACAAAATTTTTAAAAGATATATAAAGTACTTTGAAACTTAGTATATGCAATAATACTAGATAATTAATTTTTAATAAAAGGTGAAATGGATTTGTAAATGGCAAAAAGATACTTCACATGTTACATCCCCACCTTTTATACCAAACCCTAGAATATCCTAGACTAAGGTATTTTATGCTTTATTACAAGAGTTGACAAGCTCACCATAGGGTAAGGTTTTTGGTTGCTCTAGTCACTGTCTGCACAATTTTTGGGGCAAGGCCTCTTGCAACTTTTTTTTGTAGACACCTTAAAATCAAATAGTACTCTCTGACCTACTTGTGGTTCTTGATACTTCTTTATTGGTTCCTCTAAGTCTTCTCATTGCTCCTCATATCTAGTGTAGTTGAGTGGATGGTCAGTGACTTTGTGAGTAAGGGCCTTCACTGCCATATGATGCTCTTGCACTTCTCTTACAACTCCATTACTAGTAGTCGTCCTAGTGGTACATGTTTTGAGCCTTCCCCTGGCTCATTGAATTCTTAAGGTCTATAAAATCTATTAGGGTAGAATAATCTCTGGTGGTTGCAATGGAAATGATGATTCTGATCTTGAAATGTCTAGCTTGCCTAGCCCTATAGCTTCCAATTCTCAATCTTCATATTCAACACCCTTCAGATGATGTTGAAGTGCTTCTTTAGTTGGAGAGTCAAAGTTGAAGGATCTTGTAGTTGGCCAAAGTCCATATTTCCCAATATTGCATTGGCCAAGCTCAATTGTGCTTTTAGCTTAGTTATATCATCATCATTTTAAGTTGAGATAACTTGAATGGTTTTCTTATAGAGCTCTTGTTGTCTTGTCATGAGGAATTTACAGATTTTTGCTTGTGATTTAAGTTGAGTCTCTTTGGCCACCATTGAACTAACTAACTCATCTATCATCCTTTTTGATGCTTCCTCCAAGGTCCTTCTTACTTCATTCTGAGTTCTTTTGACTACTTTGAGTAGGTTTGCAATCAATGGTTTGTTGTAAATTGGTGCATGCTACCTTCAATTGTTCTTGGGCCCTTCAACTCTCTTTGATTTCTCTCTCATGCAAAGTTGCCTTAGCCTTTTCTTGTTGCAACTATACTTTGGGGTCAAAACATTGAGATTGCCTTGGGGTTTGGCCTCTCAACAAGAGGGATTCACTTGTATAGGCTTTGAACCTTGGAGACATATTCTCACATGCTTTCCTCCTCTTACTATTGCAAGTTCATGAGTTATACAATGAGGTTGTCCCCATATCCACCTTCAAAAAACTGCATAATAAAGAAGTCCTTGAGGTTGGAAAAGTGCACCGTTTCATTAGCATCGAGCCATGTGAACCAAGTTTGACCCTTATCGTTCAAGTATAAGTTGAAGGCTTGGGCCTTCTTGTCATTGACTGTGTGCCTCACACGCCTATTCAAAATTCTCTATAAAGCTATGTGGGTCATCACTTGCCCTACAATTGTCTATCTTCTTCGCAACTAATAGAATCTTAGCTTGGTCCCTAGAGTTGGGAGTTGCTCCTGTTCTTGTGAGCAATGTATTGGCCACTTGGGTATCTACATGTATGGAAAATGAGTTATCAATCAACGTACACTATTCTAAGTCAGTCACATTGAGTTAGTGTAAGACCCCAAAACATTAGCACTTAGTAACAACCTCCTTATGTCATTCATTTTATTTTCAATGTCTTGTCTCTTTCACTACATGGCTATGGTCAAGTCCAACAACTTGTCCAATGTGTCCTTAGTAGAGCCAATGTACAATAATTGACTTCTAATCCTATAGGTGACACCTTGCTAAACTCCTTGTTGGTTATAACTCAAAAAATTGAGAGCATAGTTTTTAATTCCTGGGGAAATCCTTCAAGAATGCTTCCTTCTTCATCATGCTAATCTCAACCAATATGCCTTAAGATTCTAGGTCAAGTTTCTTTCATTTTTGTTCTTGAGGTTTCCTTGTCGAATGCCTCTCCCTATGGTTGTGATGGGTCTTGAGAATTCCTTCTAACAATTATAAATCTTTCTTCAATTAACTCCACTATGACTTATGCTCAACAAGGCTTTTATATCTTATTATGAGCAATGCAATTTGTGTAGAAATTTATTTGGTGCATACTTATGCTCAATCAAGCTTTTTGCTTTCTTTCAAATAAGTGTGCAAATTGATTTAATAGTCATGCCAAGGCTCATTGGCAATATTTTTGTACAATGTTATCAAGTTCTTATTTTTATTTTATTTTTAATTCACAAATAAATTTGTGTTCTATGTTTATGAATTGTCGCATTTACAAATGCTTTAATGTTGACAATCCTTGATGAAGTTTGTGTCAACAACCTCTGTTAATAAGTTTCTACATCGGCACGTTTCTAACAACTGATTTCCACTATTTATGAGTTTCTCACTATTGACAATAGGTTTGTTTCCATTGAAAAGTTTGACCAATTAATTTGGACATTGATGAGTTTTGGTATTAGTGTTGACAAGTTTGGGTTTTGTATCAATGCTGATGAACTTTGCATTGATGAGTTTTGAGTTGATAACCCCTTGTTGACAAGTTTCCCTTGTTGGTAAGTTGGTATTTATGTCTTGAAGTTGATGTTGACAATTTTAGGGTGTCGGCAAGTTTTACCCCTTGTTGACAAGTTTCTTGCATGAATTGGTTTGTCCTTGTTGAAAAGTTTCTAATTTTTCAACAAGTTAATTGACATTGAACTATTTCCCCCCTACTAATGAGTTTCTAACAATTGATGAGTTTCTCGTTCATCGACGGACCTTGCTAACCTCCTTATTGATTGTAGCTTGAAAATTTGAGAGTGCAATTTTCAATTTTTGAGGCAAATCCTTCAAGAATGCTTGCTTCTCCATTGTGCTGATCTTCAGCAATATGCCTTAAGTTTCTAGGTCAAGTTTCTTTTGGCCTTGGTGAGTTTTTATTATTGGGGATTCCTTGTTGAATGCCTCCCCTTATGGCTTTGGTGGGTCTCGATAATTCCTTCTAACAATTATAAGTCTTTCTTCAAGTAACTCCAATGTGACTAATGCTCAGCTAGGCTTTTCTATCTTATCATAAGCAATGTAATTTGTGCAAAAATTTATTTTGTACATGCATATGTTCATTCATCTTTTTACTTGTTTCCAAACAAGTGTGCTATTGATTTGATAGTTAACATGGCAAGTCTCATTAGCAATATTTTCATACAATGTTACCAAGTTCTTATTTTTATTTTTATTTTTATTCAAAAATAAATTTATGTTCAATGTTGTGAGTTGTCACATTGAAAAATGCTTTAATGTTGATGGTCCTTGTTGACAAAATTGTGTCAATAACCTCTGTTAATAACTCTACATGGACACATTTCTAACAGTTGATCGATTTCCATTGTTGATAAGTTTCTCACTATTGACATGATTTTCCTATTCTCAGATTTATGATTGTTGACTATTGATTTCGACATTGCTAAGCTTGTTGACAAGCTCATGTATTGTATTGATGTTGATGAACTTTGCATTGATGAATTTAGAGTTAATAAGTTTCCTCTTGTTGATAAGTTGGTATTGATATGTTGAAGTTGAAGCTGACAATTTTAGGGTGTTGGCAAGTTTTGCCCCTTGTTGAAAAGTTTCTTGCATGGATGGGTTTTTCCTTGTTAAGAAGTTTCTAATTTGTTGACAACTTTGTTCACATTGAATGGTTTCCTCCCCTATTGATGAGTTTCTTGTTTGTTGACGACTTTTGTGACGCCTTACTAATCCTTGTTGGTTGTAGCTCAAAATTTTGAGAGTAGAGTTTTTAATTCCTAAGGCAAATCCTTCAAGAATTCTTGCTTCTCCATTGTGCTAATCTCAAGTGACATGCCTTAAGATTCTAGGTCAAATTTCTTTTGGCCTTGATCTATTTTTATTCTTGGGGTTTCCTTGTCGAATGCCTCCTCATATGGGTCTTGAGAATTCCTTCTAACAATTATAAGTCTTTCTTCAATTATCTCCATTATAACTTATGCTCAACCAGGCTTTTGTATCTTATCATAAGCAATGTAATTTGTGCAAAAAAAAATTGGTACATGATTGTGATCAATTATGCTTTTTGATTTTTTCCAAACAAGTGTGCTGTTAATTTAACAATTAACATGTCATCAGAAATATTTTTGTACAACATTATCAAGTTCTTTTTGTATTTTTATTTTATATTCAAAAAATAATATTATATTCTACGTTGTGAGTTATCACATTGAAAAATGCTTTAATGTTCACGGCCCTTGATGAACTTTGTGTCTCTTTCTACATCGACACATTTCTAATAGTAGCTGATTGATTTGCACTGTTGATGAGTTTCTCACTATTGACATGTTTTCCCTATTGTCAGATTTATGACTATTGACAAGTTTTCATTGTTGATGAGTTTATAATCCATGAGCTCTAGCAGTTAATACATTTCTTTTACTTGACAAGTTTAACTAGTTGATTTTGACATTGATGAGTTTTATATTGGTATTGATAAGTTTGGGTATTGTATTGATGTTGATGAACTTTACATTGATGAATTTTGAGTTGATAAGTTTCCCCTTGTTGGCAAGTTTTCTGTGAGGTGTCTTCCAAGGCGCACCTTTTTATCGTCCATCAGTAGGTTTTGCAAATGACGCCGCCCGATGCTCCCTTGGAACATCACGAGGTTTGTCGCTTAGACCCCAGTGAGTCTACATCGCAATGGAAGTGTTCCGGCTAAACCCACTAAGACCGCGATCTAAATTTCTGGGTTTCTAAAATCAAACGGGTCTCCTAATAGCCCGGGCGCTAGTGTCAATAATTTCAAGCTCCCACTTCCTAATTAGTCCACATGTTCCTTCACATAATTTATCTCATGGACACACATACAATTTAAACAACCCTTGAGTAAAACAATTTTCTTTATTATATTGGAAGTTTATTACAATTTTCATCTTTTCGACCTTGTGAAATATATACAAAATTTCACGAGGGTATTCTATCTACCAAGATTTCACCATTGTAACTAGTATTTAGGATTCCAGTATCCCATCTTGGGTCACGAAGGGGTTCATCAAATTCTAGGAGTAATGCAGAATTTACGACTAGAGCCTCCCTTGGCACCCACATCTCCTACTGCCCGAGGCTATCCTTATAGATAGACCTTTCGCTACGAAGCTGGTCTAAGCCTCTCGAAACGATAACCATGACCCCCTTGGAGTAAGGACTTGCAACTAGCTTGGGGGTAGCCTAGCACGACCTTTCCTTTTATCCTGTTTGTCAATGTTTTTAATCAGAGATCCAAATTCTAGCAAACACAAAAAGTCATTTCAAATGTATATCAAATGATACAATGACAATCATACCACTGTGCAGCTCACAACTTCCATTAGTCAAGGCAGACCTTATCCTAAAGTAACCTTACATTCTAATGATTGAGGATTCTCCTCCCCATAAAGAAGTGTTGAGTACATCTCTTAAAACATGTTAACCAAGGCATGAATTTCCCGTTTGGGGCCAACTTACCCAACATAAGCAAATTTCCTTTAGAAAAAATATTACAATAATAATTTAATGAGATGATTTACAAGACCCTTAAATAGACATTCACTTTTCATAGCATGCGTTAACCTTGTCGCATTGACAATGTATCAAGTTATTTTATTAATCTCAAGTTCTCATATAGTCTTTTACTCATTTTGAGCAATATCCTCTTGCAACTATTTCCATCATGATCTTATGAATTATAATCTTGATTAATCTAACTACAAATCATAGGTAGTAGTTAACCATTTATGCATGTATTAATATTCTCTCTAGATAAAATTGTCAATTCATGTAAGTGAAAAGTATGGAAGCTAACATTTTGTGTAAATTTTTGGTAAAAACCTTATTATTTTATGTTGCAATATGAAAATAATAGCATATTTTTGAAACATGAATAACTTGGTTTGGTAGGATGACATTGGGAATTTTGTCTTTGCTTACACTTGCATTCTTCACATTCGATGGTCCGTTGGTAGTGGCAACTTCGATAACCTCGGGCACTCCCGTATCTTTGGCAATACTTGTTTCTTGATCGGTTGCAGTGGTTTCCATGGTCTTTTCACTTGTCTCTTTGGAGCCATCGTCCATGAGCGTGTTCGAGAGATAGGGAAGGTGGAATAAGAAAGAGAAGATGGCTTAGTCAAAGACCAAGACCCCCCGGGGGGGTTGAGCTAACTCTCTCCCTCGTAGCCTCTCAGGGTAACTCCTCTATATATATATATATATATATATACACTTGCATTCTTCACATTCGATGGTCCGTTGGTAGTGGCAACTTCGATAACCTCGGGCACTCTCGTATCTTTAGCAATACTTGTTTCTTGATCGGTTGCAGTGGTTTCCATGGTCTTTTCACCTTGTCTCTTTGGAGCCATCGTCCATGAGCGTGTTCGAGAGATAGGGAAGGTGGAATAAGAAAGAGAAGATGGCTTAGTCAAAGACCAAGACGGGGGGGGTTGAGCTAACTCTCTCCCTCGTAGCCTCTCAGGGTAACTCCTCTCTCTCTCTCTCTCTCTCTCTCTCTATATATATATATATATATATATTATATATATATATATATATATATATATATATATCTCTCTCTCTCTCTCTCTCTCTCTCTCTCTCTCTCTCTCTCTCTCTCTCTCTCTCTCTCTCTCTCTCTCTCTCTCTCTATAGCTCCGTCTCGCAACCTCTTGGAGGGGTATCCTTCTACCTCCCTCTCTCTACCTCCCTCTTGCAGCCTCTCCTAGTTTCCTTGTGCCTCCCTAAATTAGTCCCCATGTCTCTTATTTATAGCTAAATTAAAGAAGAAGAGTTGTGGCTAACAAGAAGAGCTCTTTATGGAGGGGATCTTGGAAAAATTAGCAATATGAAAGACGTCATCAAAGAATACAAGAACAAAGTCATTGAGATGAGGTCTTAAAATGTCATGCATTAACTTGTTGAAGGTAGCTGCGACATTTGTCAAACCAAATGACATCATGATGAATTCAAAAAAGAAGAAGGCAAGGGAACTAGTACTTACAATAGTAATTACAGCAAGTTGCCTACATATCCAACCGTTTATAGATCAAAACCAAGTGGATGAAATAGCTATAGGCCAATGGTTGAAGCAAAACAAAGCTTTGCAAGGGCTGAAAATACACAAAAAGGATCTCAAAATAGCACTTATAGCAAGGTCCTTTCAAATGATCAAATAAGGGACATGAGGGCCAAAGGGTTATGCTTTAAGTGCAGAGAAAAGTGGACACAAGACCATAGGCTAAAACGTAAATCCAAACATAGCAAGCTTAAATTTGTCATCATTGATGAGCCAAATGAAGATGAAAGTGAAGAGGGGAATGCATTTCATATGGAAGCAAACCCCATGGTTAAAGAAATGCACGATGAGGATGAAGGAAATAATGATGAATTTTATGATATTGTAGATAGCTTTCCTTTTGATCTGGGCAGTTCTTTATGTACAATTTCTCCTGATGCATGGACTAGTTGTAAGGGAGAAAACACCCTTAGACTTGAGGGGCTGATCAATGGAAGAGTGGTTCACCTTTTGATTGATACAAGCAGCACCCATAGCTTCATTAATACCAAATCTTTGCATGGGTTGAGATTGCTTCCTCAACAAAAGCAAGTTCCATCGAAGATCTAAGTGGCTAATGGAGCTTATGAATCAAGTAATGAAGTATGCCTACACACTCCTATCACTCTATCTTCTTCATGCACTTTGGAAGTGGACTTAATCACTTTGGAAACGGGTCCCATAGATATTATCATTGGCTGTTGCGATTGGTTGAAAACCATTGGAAATTTTTCTTTGAACTTGCAAAACATGCTGATGGAGTTCCAACGGAATGAACAATATATAATATTGAAGGGCATTAGTCAAAAGCAAATGGAACTCATCTCTATAAAGAAGATGCGTAAAGAAATCAAAGCACAGTCATGTATATTCAATCTTTTGCTTGCGAAAGTGGATGAAGAGCAACCACCAAATAAGCCATCATCTTCTTCAAAGCAAAAGGATCCAAGAATGGAAGAGCTATTGGAGGAATACAAAGATTTATTTCAGCAACCATCATCTTTGCCTCTAAAGAGAGAGGTAGATCACCCTATTGACTTGTTGCCCAATACAAAACCCATCAACAAACCTCCCTATCGCTTGTCAAAGTTTGAAAGGGAAGAGGTGGAAAGACAAGTTAAAGAGTTGTTGCAAATGGGTTTAATTCAACCAAGTCAATCTCCAATTGCCTCTCTTGTGCTCTTGGTTAAGAAGAAAGATGGTTCTTTTCACATGTGCATTGATCATAGGGAGCTTAACAAATCCATGGTGAATAATAGATACCTAATTCCTTACATTAATGACCTCTTGGATGAGCTCAAAGATGCAAAGGTCTTTACCAAGATTGATCTTTGTTCGGGCTATCATCAAATTCAAATGAAGGAAGGGGATGGGTATAAAATAGCCTTTAGGACTGAAAGAGGATTATACCACTTCTTGGTCATGCCATTTGGGCTTTCAAATGCACCCGCTACTTTTCAAGCACTCATGAATAAGATATTGCAGCCTTTCTTGTTCAAAATAGTCCTTATATTCTTTGATGATATCCTCATTTATAGCAAATCCAAGGATGAGCATTTAATAATGTGCGAGAGATCTTTGACATATTAAGAAGACACACACTCTTTGCCAAAATGTCAAAGTGTTCTTTCATGAAAGATGAAGTGGAATACTTGGGTCACATTGTGGGAGAGCAAGGTATTCAAGTGGATCCTAAAAAGGTGAAATGTGTCAAAGAGTGGCCTACTCATACGAATTCTACTTCCTTGAGGGGTTTCCTTGGATTGTCTTCATTCTATAGGAGGTTTATAAAAATTTATGCTCATGTGGTGGCTCGTTTGACCGATAGGCTGAAGAAAGAAGCTTTCTTTTGGGACTCCATAGCTGACAAGAGCTTCAATGAGCTGAAATCTCTATTAGTTTCAGCACCTATTCTTGTATGCCTGGATTTCTCTAAGGAATTCATTATATGTGCGAATGCTAATGGAAGAGGAGTTGGGGTTGTTTTGTATCAAGACCATGGAGCTATAGCCTATGAAAGTCGCAAGCTTGATGAC
Organism: Lygodium microphyllum; assembly: GCF_053477565.2. NCBI lineage: Eukaryota > Viridiplantae > Streptophyta > Polypodiopsida > Schizaeales > Lygodiaceae > Lygodium > Lygodium microphyllum. Next base: position 142,799,907 of record NC_141145.1, read on the forward strand.
AAGGAGCGTCAACTACATGTCTATGAACAAGAGATGTTAGCAATTTTGCATGCTATCAAAAAGTGGCATCACTATGTGTGTGTGTGTGTGTGTGTGTGTGTGTATGTGTGTGTGTGTATATATATGTGTGTGTGTGTGTGTGTGTGTGTGTGTGGCAACCATTTCAAGGTGAAGAGCGATCACCATATGCTGAAATACTTTATTTTCCAACCAAATTTGTCTCCTAAACAAAGGAGGTGGCTAGATACTCTTCAAAGCTGTGATTTTGAAATATCCTACATGGCTAGAAAAGATAATGTTGTGGTGGATGCTTTATCACATATGTGGGCATTCTCTATTTCTTCAATTTCAATTGTACATAAGGATTGGATTCATGACATCCAAGAAGAATATTTACTTGACAAGCAAGCATCAAAGATGATGAAGGAATTTCAACAAGGTAAAGGAGAAGAGTATCCCACTTTCAATTGGCACAACGATCTTTTATGGTATCATGGTAGAGTCTACTTGACACCACAATCCTCTTTCAAAGACTGTATTTTGTATGAGATGCATTCTTCACATTTATCGAGCCATCATGGGCTGTTCAAAACATTTGACAACATCCATAGAGCTTCTATTGGAAGGGCATTTGGCGAGATGTCAAGGATTATGTGATGCAATGTCTTCCGTGTCAATAAAATAAAGACTCGTCTCTTCTACTCCCTATTCCTCAAGGCAAGTGGACTGATATCTCTATGGATTTTATTGTGGGATTGCCTAAAACTAAGCATGGGTGGAATAGCATTTATGTGATAGTTGATTGGTTGACTAAATCAGCTCATTTCATCCCAACTAAGGTCTAATTTACAACAAAGCAAGTGGCTCAACAATTCATGGAATGCATTTTCAAGCTTTATGATTTGCCAATGAAGATTGTGTGCAATCATAGTTTATGGGTAGATTTTGGAGGAGTTTGTTCTCTTCAATGGGGGCTCTTTTGACTCCTAATATTGCATATCACTCACAAACGGATGGGAAAATTGAAAGAGTTAACAAATGGCTAGAAGTTTATTTTAGGCACTTTTGCCATGACACACAAAATGCATGGGACCAATGGCTCCATCTTGCGGAGTTTGGTTACAACAATACTTACCATATGAGAATTGGAATGTCTCCTTTTGAAGCTTTATATGGCTACAAAGTACAAGTACCCTCCAAATTGTTTCATGAATATGTAAATCCACAAGTTTGTGAGGAGTTGGAAAAGATGGAGGCTCTTATGAAGCAATGCAAGGACAACATTCATAAAGCTCAAGAGACAATGAAGGTCTATACGGATGAAAAAAGAAGACATATGGAGTTTGAGGAAGATGAATGGGTATTTTTGAAGGTTTCCAAGTCACGTTATGCTTCTCTCAAAGGAGGATACAACAAACTTGCTCATAGGTTTTATATTCCTTACCGTATTGTCAAGCGAGTTGGGAATCTTGCTTATCAACTAGACTTATCTTCAAACACAAGAATCCATAATATCTTTCATGTTTCTCAGCTTAAAAAGTATGTGGGTCCTCAAATACAAGTTCTTGAAGACCTACCTCCCTTGGATGATGATGGTTTGATCATCTATGAGCCCAAGAAGATTATTGGCACATGAGAGAAGGTTCTAAGGAACCGTATTCTTGTGGAATACCTTGTCAAATGGAAGGGTTTGCCTATTAAAGAGTCTTCATAGAAACAACCATCATATTTGGAACAATTTCCATGGCTTAAGCAAGAGGACAATTCATAAACAAGGCAGTAAACAGCTTGTTGTATTAAATTTCTTTGAGAAAGTAAATTGTCTCATCGGCATCAAAATTAAATTTTGAAGGCATGGCTAGATAATACATGTTGTCCTCTACATTTCTATATCTCACACATGGAAATTAGCCATTTCTAGTTTCAGATATGGCCAATTTTGTACTACAGCCTGTTTTGGACAGTTTACAGCAGTCTGTTCCATTTATATGGTCCTTCTTCATCAACTTATTTAATCTTCATCAACATGGAGCTTTATTACAACGTGATTCCAAATTATTCAAGCCACCTTTGTAATCATCTTTGTAATTTGTTCCCAATTCAGCTTTGAGGACAAAGCTTTTTTACGCTGGGATTGCTTGTAATAAAGCGTAAGTCACCTTAGTCTAGAGTAGGCTAGGGTTAAGTATAAAAGGGTGGAGATGTAACATGTGAGAGATCTTTTTGCCATTTTCAAGCAATACATGCTTTGAGGTTCCTTCCTCCCACCAACTAAGAGGGTGCATGCTCTTAGCCACCAAGATATGGGGTGCATACCATGTTCCACCTTGATATGAGGTGAGTATTCATGTTGTAGCATTCATCTATGATTCTCAACCTTCCATGGCAATATTATTTCATGCCTAGCTACCTTGGCTATTGTTTCTTTGCAAACATGGTGTATTTCTTGTATTTCTTTGCAAGTATGATATATTTCATGAATTTTTAGTTATTTGGTTTGCTATGAGAACTAGTTATTTTACACACTCTCTCTACACACACACACACACACACACATATACATCATGTGTTTGTCACCCACCTTGGCAAAGATTACTACAAGTGCCACATTGGGCGGTGAGCAATGTTGGGTGGTGGGATGAGCGGCAAAAGCTATGGCTTGAAGCAAGTGAGCTGACCTACATAAACGTGCCATGAGGAACCAACAAGACTATCTAAGCTTTGTGACCTTCAAACCCACCAACAAAGCTTTGCAATCTACAAACAAACATCTTATAAAGTCGAGCGCCGGCTGTGAAGGTAGGGTATGGATCCAAGGTGTGTGAGGTTAGTCGGGGCATGCTGGGACTATCCGAGCATGTAAAGGACCATTGGGCATGCAAGGAATACCCCCACCATGCCCCACCATGAAGTTGGAAGTGAGAGGTTATGGGGCATCATAACAAGACATGTAGTAGCACCCCCAAAAACTTATCATTAAAAGATAAAAGAGATATAGAATGCATATGAGTGTCAGCAAACATGGGTTTTCTAGAATCCCTTTCAAGCAAAACTTACTATTATCCAAACACACAAAATAATTTCCATGCATGCAGTGTATGGGGTGTGAAAGGTAAGACATAGATTAGTAAAGGTAAGTGGTTTGTGTACTCTCAAATGCAAACACAAACATTCATAAGACACAAATCAAGCCCTATAATTTTTCTTCTTCCCTATTAATTTGCCCTTGGAAATGCTTATTGTGCATTTAAAAAGTGTCTAAGCATGAAGAGGGGGAGAGAGAGAGGACTTTTCATTCCTTTGTAAAGTTTGAATTAAAATTAAAATATTTAAATATTTAAATACATTAAAGAATTTAGAAAATGTCTTTGCACCTGACAGTTGAGTTGCCCACACACACACACACACACACACACACTCTCTCTCTCTCTCTCTCTCTCTCTCTCTCTCTCTCTCTCTCTCTCTCTCTCTCTCTCTCTCTCTCTCTCTCTCTCTCTCTCTCTCTCTCTCTCTCTCTCTCTCTCTCTCTCTCTCTCTCTCTCTCTCTCTCTCTCTCTCTCTCTCTCTCTCTCTCTCTCACCCCCATTGTGTATATGACCTGTGTTGCCACTATACCGCATAGCTTCACTTGGCTCTGCCCATCATTGCATATGTTGTGTGTGTGAGCCTTGCAAGAGTAGATAGATGTCCTTAAAGATTAAAATTTTACCTCTACCTCTTTCTCTCTTACCCCTAAGATGTGTAGAGAGAGAGAGAGAGAGGGAGATTGCAAATAAACCCTTCCCATAAACAGTCTCAAACTCCACCAAGGTCGTGCCCCATGTCCCACATAGGGGATATGCACTAACATCCTATCTCCATGGCACCTAGATGCCATGCTCAATCATTAGATTTGTGAGCATCTGCACACACACACACACACACACACACATACATACATACATACATACATACATACATACATACATACATATATATATATATATATATATAGAGCACATACTAAATGATCATCCTTGATCATCATGGGATTTGTGAGCATCCATGCGGGGGGAGAGACAGACAGATAGAGACAGAGCGTTGAATTATGGATGTCATACTCGATCATGGGATTTGTTAGCGTGTGTGTGTGTGTGTGTGTGTGTGTGTGTGTGTGTGTGTGTGTGTGTGTGTGTGTGTGTGTGTGTGTGTGTGTGTGTGTGTGTGTGTGTGTGTGTGTGTGTGTGTGTGTGTGTGTGTGTGTGTGTGTGTGTGTGTGTGTGTGTGTGTGTGTGTGTGTGTGTGTGTGTGTGTGTGTGTGTGTGTGTGTGTGTGTGTGTGTGTGTGTGAAGAGAGAGAAAGGGAAATATGTTGTATAGGTCTGGACAACATCATAACGAGCAACACATATGAAGCCTTATCAAAGCATTTCAATACATGAAGGGCAGAAGATACTTGGATCGAGGATGATGGCCCCCAACTCTCACCCAAGCAACTTGTGGCTACACTAGAAGAGATGGAAATCTCCACAGATCCATCAATGCTCAACGATGCAATCGCAAGCATATTCAATAAGAAAGAGAATGATGATGCAATCATGATCATACTCAATAAGAAAGAGGAATTGCAACAATCAAGCAAGCTTGCTTCACAATGTGTGCGTGTGTGTGTGTGTGAGAGAGAAGTAATGCTCTCTTTCCTAACATTATGTCTGTTCTTTCTATTGAGAAAATTTTTTAAAAAGAAGAAAAAATGTGAGAGCTTTCTCAAGTTTGGGAAAGCTTCTTGTGCTTCGAAAAGAGAGGTTTGATAAACCTTTCAATAATAGATAGAATATATATACTTGTGTGTATATGCACGTGCATGTGCATGTACTTGTGTGTGTGTGTGTGTATTGGAAGTTCTAACACACACACACACACATGATTAGTTTAAAGAAGTGTTATTGTATTTTATAGCCTATGAAGATTAATATTATAACATGATGTCAAGTTAGCAAAGACATGCAAGATGATGGTCTGTGTGTGTGTGTGTGTGTGTGTGTGTGATTGATTGAGCATATAATTTATACTTATTTTCACCAATTCACATCCTTTCTTGCTAGCACAATAAATAATCCACAAATGTGTAAGCTTTAATAATCGTTTTTTTAAACTAATTTTTAGTGAGGTTAGTAGAGCCATATATAAAGAAAGATACTAAGTTTTTGATGGATGATCTTGTATGGTCCTCACTTTTACAAAATTCCAACACTCATATGATAGGAGTATGCTGGCAAACAATTCCATAGATATACTTGATTTCATGGTAAATGATGAAAGTATACAAAGGAAAGGATAACTATTGGGAAAGAATCCACTCGTATGAAGATTATAATTCTCATTCTACCACTAAATCTTATTACGCATTCTCTATTTAATAAATTCATGTCAATAAATTAATGACTCGCTTTTCTTTAAGTGTTGATGATGATTTTAGCATGGCCATGAGACCATTTAGAGACCAGTATTCCTAGTGTATCACTTAATGGGGTGATCAAAGCACTGTGAGGGGGATATCTAGTACAGGCAATACAAGTTATGAAGGGGGAAAGAAGTGATTGCCAAGTGTAAGAGTGTACTTAAGAACCAAGGAGTTACACATAAATGAAGATGGATTGAGTTCTAAGAAGAGGAAATGCATTAGCATTGTGTTATGTATTTATGTGTGCATCCAGGGATGCCTGGGAATGTTTTACTTGTGTGTAATGAGCATTGCATTCATTTGGGGTCATCCTCTCCCCTACAAGTCAAGGTCTAAGGTCTTTTATTTCATTAAAAAAGATGAGAGAGGGAATTCTCTCACTAAGAAAGACGAGAGAACGTGATCCTCTAGAAGTGAGAGAGAAGTGATTTTCTCTTTCTAAGGTCTAAAATGACACAAGCTTTTGTGTGGAATTCAATCTTAAGGTTGAGGCCCAAGGCAATCTAATGAACTCTCCTTATCTATGACTCAAAGTGGTTGCATGGACCACAAGTTAAGAGTACACTTTAAAAAGCTGTTTTTTTGAAAAATCTATTTTTAAAATATCTTGCAATAAAAAAACGATCTCTAAAAACGGGCCACCGAGTTATCAAAAACAGCAAGATCTACAACTTTCATGTCGGACGCTTTTTCATCCAAACAAAGCACAAAGAGATATCTTGAAATTAGTGCTACAGAGCGGAACAATCACATCTTTCATGAAGAACAACTCAACTCTCTCTCTAAGAAGAGAAGCTCTTGAAAGCCTATAAAAGAGGAGGCTCTCTTTGGGTGTGAGAGAGGGGTGAAGGAAGCATCACTTTGCAAGTTCCAAGAGGAGAAGAGAAGGTGCAAGTGCTGCGGAAGCCCTATTAAAATCAAGTTCCAAGAGGAGAAGACAAGGTATAAATGCGATGGAAGCCCTGCTGAAATCAAGTGCTACGGAAGCGCTGCTGAAATCAAGTTCCAAGAGGAGAAGAGAGGGTTGAAGTGTTGCGGAAGCTCTGCTGAAATCAAGTTCCAAGAGGAGAAGAGAAGGTGCAAGTGCTGCAAAAGCTCAGCTGAAAACAAGCGCCAAGAGGAGAGCCCTACACAATATGTGTAGGAGAGGAGACTCAAGAAGGATCAAAATGTGCCAACTTCCAAGTTATGCAAGTGTTAGCCGATTGTGTACCATGCAAGGAACCATAATCTTGTTTCCAAGATCTATAAGTAAGAACTGGCTTATGTGTAATGGAGGAGCTTGCTCCTTGTCAATAATATAACTCCACAAGGGGGGGGGGGGGGGGGGTGGGGGGCTGGCCCATCTTCCAGTCCCTAGTGTGTTGCCAATTTCTCTACCTCTCTCTCTACATCTTTCTTTTCTCTCATCTATTTTCCCTCTGTGCCAACATAATATTTGCCATGTATATTTTAAGTATATAAGAAAGTTGAGCATGTATCTCAGATTTTATAACAGTGGTATTAGAGTAGGTCTCTTTGATTTTCTCAAAGTAAAGGTGATCCTTGCAAGAAAAAGGTAAAGATGGTAACTAATGAAGCACCTACAAGTGAGCAGTTATATGCTCAGTTGACAGAGTATCGTAGCTTGTTGGAGATTCCCCAAGTACATCAATTGATTGACAGCTTAAGGGCAAGGGAAGAAGCTACCTATGAAGGACCGAATCCTCCAAAAGATGGTGATACTGGAGGAAACACCATTGCGCCAATTGATGGTGAAGATGCAAAGCATCCAATTTGTGAGAAGCTTCCTAGAAGGAAGAAGGATTCTTGGGTCAAGAAGAGTAAAAAGACCTCACCTCGAGTGAGGCGCATAAGGAGGGAGTCATCTCCCTCAGCAACCAGCTACTCCCATGATTACTCAAGTTTCTCCTTCTCCTCATCATCTTCTAGTTTCTACTCTCTTGGTTCTAAGTCTCGTGCAATCCACAAACGGACAAAGAGGGACCATAAGAGGAGCAAGCTTAAGAAGACTAAGACTTTCAAGTTTGGGGATAAGGACATAAAGTTTGACTCTTGCTCCGATAAGAGAGATCCTGCTAAGGCGTTGGCCTTTGTCAGGCAATTTGAAGTTGCTTTTTCTTATGGTAATTTCTCAGAAAAGTCCAAGCTAAGGCATGTAGGCATGCACTAGCAATTGGTGGTTGACTCTCATTTTGGAGAGAAGGAAACCTACGACTTGGGAAAAGTTCAAGAAGAAGTTTTATGCTCAATTCTTGCCTCCTGATTTTGAGAATGATGTCAAGAAGGAGTGGGATTGGCTAGGCCAGAAAGAGCATGAAAAGGTCACTAGTTATGTGGACAAGTTTTGGTCTACTCTTCTAAAGGTTACTCCTTTCATGGAGATCAACGATGAAGAGAAGAAAAGGAAGTTTGAAGCTGGCCTACTCCCTCATTTACACAGAACCATGAAGGTGTATCCACATGAAACCTTATCTCGCATGATGGAGTCTGCCATCATAGCTGAAAGTTTGCATACACCTGGTACATCTCGAAAGTTGGAGATGAGTTCTTATAGAGCTAGACAAGCGTAGCTCTATGATCAACCAATTGATAGGACTAATTGAAGAAGACCTACCTTTACCCATGACCAATATTCAAAGCCAGAGAGTAACAGGAAGAAGCGCAAGTATCTCTCACCCTCTAAGATACAAAAGTACAAAGAGGAAGGAAGGTGCTTTCTTTGTGGTGAGGTAGGGCATATGAAGCCTGATTGTCCTCACAAAAGGAAGGAAGCAAATGTGGTTAAAGATCCTCCTCCGCCATCCTCAAATTCTGTTCCGGATGTGCAAGCTAACACTCATTCAAATGAGAAGAAAAGACAACTCTTAAAGGGTTGGGGGACACTCAACAATCAACAAGTTTTTATACTCTTTGATCTAGGGTCCACAAATAATTTTATGTCAGCAAATAATGTTGAAAGTCTACAAATTCCACCGGATCAATTGGGAACACCAGTTGGATTAGGCTCGGCATTTGAAGGATGATTCTAATTCCCACATAAAGAAGAAGAGAAGAATGTCTCGATATGCAAATAGTCCTATTTGACCACTATACATAACTACTTACAACCAATTCTACTCCTATTCAAGGGAAGTTGAATCTTAGAATTGGGGATTACCGTGACCAAGAATCTTTTCTACTTGCACCCATAGGTAACTGTGATGTTATCTTAGGCATGCTTTGGCATTAAAGATTAGACCTCTTCCCCATTTTGTTAAGAAGACCCTTGCATTTCAATTCAAGTGTCGGAACATAGTATGCATTGCTGATGTTGGAGATTGGCATGTGCTAATGGTTAGTCATGTTAACATTTCTAAAGAAATGAAGAAAGCTATTTTTGTGTACATGATTTTTGTGAGAGAGTCAAAAGAAACTAATGATTCAAGGGCACTTGGTGCCTCTAATGAACACACAATACCAACTAATGCTTCTAAGTCTCAGACTTTAAAACAACCCCTCTCTTTAATTGATCAAGCTAGACATGATTTTGTTAAACAATATGACGATTGTTATAGTGATTCACTCCTAGGAGAGTTACCTCCTAAGCGCCCGGAAGATCATACAATTGATCTTATCCCAGGCAGTTCACCACCCAACCAACCGCCTTACCAAGTAAGTGCAAGTCAACAAGAGGAGATCCTAACACAAGTAAATGAATTGTTGGAAAAAGGGTTAGTTCAACCTAGCTCTTCTCCATACTGCTCTCTAGTCTTACTTGTTCAAAAGAAATACGGTTCTTTTCGTATGTGCATAGACTACAGATCTTTGAACAAGATCACAATCAAGAATCGTTTTCCTATCCCAAGGATAGATGATATCTTGGATAAGTTGCAAGGGGTTAGTATCTTTAGTCGCATTGATCTCAAGAGCGGTTATCACCAGATATGGATAGCACTTGAAGATGTTCATAAGATAGCTTTTCGTACGACATTTGGACTATATGAGTTCTTAGTCATGCCATTTGGTTCAACTAATGCACCCGCCACATTCAATCGAATGATGGAGAGGATTTTCATACCTCACTCAAAGTTCACAAGTGTCTTCTTTGATGACATTCTAATATTTTCACGGCTTGAAGAAGAGCATAGAAAACATATATCTATTGTTTTTCAAGAGCTTCGCAAGCATAGACTACAGGTCAATGCTAAGAAGAATGAATTTTTTCTTTCGGGAATTCATTAATTAGGCCATATTGTTTCTCACAAATTGGTGAGAATGGATCCTAAGAAGATTCGAGCCATTGTTGAATGGCCTACACCTACTTCTGTACATGAAGTTAGAAGTTTCTTGGGCCTATGTTCATACTATAGGAGGTTCATACGAGGTTTTGCGTATGTTGCATCTCCTCTACATGACCTTACTAAGAAGTGAATGCCTTTTGTTGGGGATCAAGGCAACTACAAGCCTTTGAAAGAATTAAGTTTCTTGTGACTCAAGAACCAGTTCTCATAGTTTCGGATCTTTAAAAACCTTTTGAAGTTCACTGCGATGCTTCTGGGGATTGCATTGGAGCTATGCTTAACCAAGAGCATCATGCAATAGCATTTGAGAGCCAACACCTCAAGGACCATGAGCTACATGCTCCATTATATGAGAAAGAGCTTATGGCGGTGGTACATGCTCTTCAAGTATGGAAACACTATTTACTTGGTGCAGATTTTGTTATTAACATAGATCACCAAAGTCTAAGATACTTCCTCACTCAGAAGAAGCTCTCAGAGAAACAGATGCATTGGGCAAATTTCTTATCTATGTTTCATTTTCAAATCCTTCACACATCTGGAACTAAGAATGCGGTAGCAGATGCTCTATCACGACGACCTCGAGTGAATCTAATCACAACTGTTTACCATAATGAGTTCATGGATTTACCCAAAATGTATGCAACTAATTCCGACTTCTCAACCATATGGGATCAGCTTAACTCAGGTCATTCAATTACACCTTACTCGATTCAAGATGGTTATTTGTATCATCATCAAGCAATTTGTGTAGCATTACCATTGCGACACAAGGTAATGGATGAAGCACGTGCATCTCCATATGCTAGACATAGGGGTATTCTACCCACTACTCAAGCATTGGAAAGATATTTCTTTTGGCCCACTCTTAGAGCTGACATTGAAAGATATGTCCACGAGTGCAAGATATGCCCAAAAGTAAAGTATGACATGCATAAACCACCTAGTCTACTGAAGCCATTACCTATTCCTAATGAGCCTTGGGAAAGTATAGCCATGGATTTTATCATGGAGCTTCCTCGCACACAAGCAGGCAATGATGCAATCTGGACTATCATTGATAGATTCAGTAAAAGCAAGCTCACTTTATACCTGTGAGAAAGACAATCAAAGCCGATCATATGGCTAAGCTATTCATTGCTCATATTTTCAAGCATCATGGCATGCCTAAGTCCATTATAAGTGATCAAGATCCCCGCATGTCTAACCTCTTTTGGCAAGCTCTCTTTGAGAACCTCAGGACAAAGTTAAAGTTTTCATCCTCTTATTATCCTCAAATGGATGGGCAGAGTGAAAGTGTTAATTCTATTGTTTTGGACCTTTTGAAATCCTATGTCTCTGATAATCAAAGAGAATGGGAAAAGTATTTTCCTTTAATAGAGTTTGCATACAATAATACAATGCACTCTAGCACTAGTAAGGCACCCTTTGAGATCATCTATGGTAAGTCTCATTTACCACCCATTCTTCTTACGAAGGATAAGATCTTTGCAGAGCAAATGAGTTTGTTAGAGACATTGATACAACTTTTACTCAAGTAAAAGATGCTATCTAAAGGACACAAGAGAAGCATAAACGCGAAGCAGATAAGCATCGACTTAAGTTAGATCTCAAGTTGGGACAGTATATTCTTCTTAAGTTTGAGAAGGCTCGCTTGAAGAAGCAGAAAGGTCAAAAGGGTAAAGTGGTTAAGCTTTTTAATCGCTATTATGGCCCTTTCAAAATCACAGATAATATAAACGATGTGACTTTTTGTTTGGATCTACCAAGTCATTGGAACATTTATAATGCTTTCCATATAAGTTTGCTGCATCCCTATATTGGAGAACCTCCAATGGAACCAATCAAGGAAGATTTACCTGACATAGAAGAAACAGAAGAGTTCCTTGTGCCTGAAAGAATTTTACACCATCAAGACAATACTTTAAGGTCAGGTAAGGTATTACGAAAGTATCTGGTTAAGTTTAAGAATTATCCCCCATTGGACACTCAATTTATGACTGAGAGAGAGCTACAAGACTTTCCAGATCTTCTTAAGGACTATGTATCCCCTCTACAGTTGAGGTCAATTGTTTAGAAGCCAGAGGGATGTCACTAAATTGATTGCTTATTACGCATTCTCTATTTAATAAATTCATGTCAATAAATTAATGACTCGCTTTTCTTTAAGTGTTGATGATGATTTTAGCATGGCCATGAGACCATTTAGAGACCAGTATTCCTAGTGTATCACTTAATGGGGTGATCAAAGCACTGTGAGGGGGATATCTAGTACAGGCAATACAAGTTATGAAGGGGGAAAGAAGTGATTGCCAAGTGTAAGAGTGTACTTAAGAACCAAGGAGTTACACATAAATGAAGATGGATTGAGTTCTAAGAAGAGGAAGTGCATTAGCATTGTGTTATGTATTTATGTGTGCATCCAGGGATGCCTGGGAATGTTTTACTTGTGTGTAATGAGCATTGCATTCATTTGGGGTCATCCTCTCCCCTACAAGTCAAGGTCTAAGGTCTTTTATTTCATTAAAAAAGATGAGAGAGGGAATTCTCTCACTAAGAAAGATGAGAGAACGCGATCCTCTAGAAGTGAGGAGAGAAGTGATTTTCTCTTTCTAAGGTCTAAAATGACACAAGCTTTTGTGTGGAATTCAATCTTAAGGCCCAAGGCAAGCTAATGAACTCTCCTTATTTATGACTCAAAGTGGTTGCATGGACCACAAGTTAAGAGTACACTTTAAAAAGTTTTTTTTTTGGAAAATCCATTTTTAAAATATCTTGCAATAGAAAAATGATCTCTAAAAACGGGCTGATAGGGTTATCGGAAACAACGAGATCTACAACTTTCGTGTTGGACGTTTTTTCATCCAAACAAAGCACAAAGAGATATCTCGAAATTAGTGTTGCAGAGTGGAACAACCACATCTTGCATGAAGAACAACTCAACTCTCTCTCCAAGAAGAGAAGCTCTTGAAAGCCTATAAAAGAGGAGGCTCTCTTTAGGTGTGAGAGAGGGGTGAAGGAAGCATCACTTTGCAAGTTCCAAGAGGAGAAGAGAAGGTGCAAGTGCTGTGGAAGCCCTGCTGAAATCAAGTGTTGCGGAAGCCCTGCTAAAATCAAGTTCTAGGAGGAGAAGACAAGGTGCAAGTGCTGCGGAAGCCCTACTGAAATCAAGTGTTACGGAAGCCCTGCTAAAATCAAGTGCTGCGGAAGCCCTGCTGAAATCAAGTTCCAAGAGGAGAAGAGAGGGTGCAAGTGCTGCGGAAGCTCTGCTGAAATCAAGTTCCAAGAGGAGAAGAGAGGGTGCAAGTGCTGCGGAAGCTCTACTGAAATCAAGTTCCAAGAGGAGAAGAGAATGTGCACGTGCTACAAAAGCTCTGTTGAAATCAAGCGCCAAGAGGAGAGCCCTACTTATATTTTGTAGGAGAGAAGGAGACTCAAAAAGGATCAAAAGGTGCCAACTTCCAAGTTGTGCAAGTGTTAGCCGGTTGTATACCATGCAAGGAATGGTGATCTTGTTTCCAAGATCTACAAGTAAGAAATGGCTTATATGTAACAGAGGAGCTTGCTCCTTGTCAATAATATAACTCCACAAGGGGGGTACTAGCCCATCTTCCAGTCCCTAGTGTGTTGCCAATTTCTCTACCTCTCTCTCTACATCTTTCTTTTCTCTCATCTATTTCCCCTCTATGCCAACATAATATTCGCCATATATATTTTAAGTATATAAGAAAGTCAAGCATGTATCTCGAATTTTATAACAACTTCTAAACTGAGTTCCAATGTCATTAGTGAGGAAAGGGATGAGAATTTAAAGTTGATGAATAATTGAGAATAATCAAATGAAGTTTAGATCCCCTAGCGAATAATTGGGGTTTAGTTAAAAAACTTAATGGAAGGGAAAGTTTTCACAATGAAGAGATTTTTATGGTTATGAAGGCTATCAAAATTCCATTTTGTTTCTACATAACTCAAGTGTCTTGTAAGATTGTTACGATATGTACATTTTGGAAAGAACCCAACATGTAATTGTCAAGATTTTATGGATCGGTAGCAAAAGGGAAGGCATATTTGGCATGCAAGCACTTGTACTATGTGTACCTTCAAGTATTTGGAATGGGTGAAAATGTAAATATGTTTATACACTAATCCATGCTTACCACAAAGAGAACTTGCATCTCACAAGATTACACGAATCCTTAGTGCAAATGAATTTTATTTTGTTGAAAAAATACAGACATAGCACACGGTTAGCAAGGACCAAATTTTTTATCATCTTTTACTATCATTATCTCTCTCAGTTTGTGGAATAATAGTATACTTACCAAAGAATGGTGTAATATAAATCTAGATTTGGATTGCTTGTATGAATTGTTTTGTAATGTAAATTATACCCACACATACAAGTAAAAAGAAATTTGTCTTACGCAAAATAGAACAGTTCTAGTTTGGATAGCAAGCATTTAATTGATTTATGCTCTACTAATGCTTATGGGAAATGTTTTGTAATGCCTAGATGATACACTGATGCTTTAGAAAGGTTTTTGGATTATTAGTGATTGATTAGCTTAGTCATTGAAGTGTTTGTCACTGTAATAATAGTATGGGCAGAAATCATACAAGAGTGAGCTTCATGCTTTGAATGTGTATTACACCTAAATGGTATTTCAGGTATACTACATGTCTAGAATCATGTCTAGCATTGATGTATAATCCTAGATATGGTTATATCATGCTTCGGTACTTGGATTTGAGCTACATTTAATGTACTTGGGCTTTGATCAACTACTTTGAGCTTCCATGCTTACTTATGGGTATTGAAGCTTCATTGGTAGATACTTATTCTCCCAGATGTATTTGTGATACACTTGGGCTTCCAAATGCTTTTGATGTATATGTCTTGAGATTTTCTTGCTCACTTTGCATTTTGGATTTGTTTCTAGCGGAAGATGCTTGTACTCACTTGGCACAGCTTGGTTCTTTGAGATAGTGGGAGTCTCTTTGCCACAACACAAAGAGAATAACAAACCAGCCAAGAGAGGCTGCAAATATACTTGCTGGCCACAAAAAATTGCAAGAAAACACTCCTCTTCTCACCAAAAACCATATCCTCAAAACACACAAGAAAGAGGCACACAACAGATTGAGAGATCCGAACCATCCTTACCCTCTTCCTCTTCCTCACTCTCCATGAAAATGGGTATGAAGCACAAGAGAAAGAGACAAGAACAAGAAGGCAAGTGTTGTGCCAAAATGAGGGATAGAGGGAAATGAACCATAAGGTGAGAAGATAAAGGAAGAGAGAGGGTGTAACCACCTCAATCTCCCACCTCCTTTTGCTTTCTTGAATTATAAAATCAAGTTGCATACATTGGCTAAAGTCTAGAAAACCCTTCATTTGAAAATGGAATAAAGGTGTTTGACCTTTCCTTTTCCTTTCACATTTTAAAATGTGAGCCTTTGGACCCACATTTTTACATTGCTTTACAAATGATTTTTTAAACAAGAAGTACAAAAGCAAAGTGCCATTATTACAAAAGATGTTTTCATGTTGAGCACATTTTGATGCGTTTATTTGCACAAATTTCTTGGTTATCACTCTTGCTTATGTATTATATGCATACACTGTTCTTGCAAGCACTAACTCTTGTGGACAAATTTGCTAGTACTAACTCTTGTGGATGAATTTGCTTTTAAGCATTTGGATACCTAGTACCTACCATTGCCAGTGGGTTGTTAGCGGTGGATATTTCACATGCATTGGTTGTATGCATCTATGTATATGACACTCCATATGCTTAGACATCTAATATTGGTACTTGGTTGGTACACTGGTAGTTGCATTCTATATATCTCAGATTACTACTTGGATGTCCTTGGCACTAGGGGTGTGCTTTCTTGGCTATTTGCCCACAATTGGATTGGCATATGTTGTTATCTTTATTTTAACATTGCTATAATTATAGTTTTGAGCATTCTTTTTGGAGAGCAAACACTTTGTTTTGGCATTCTATTGATTGTACTTTGTGGATAGCTATACTCTCTTTTGTTTCCACCCTTTTGTATGTCCTTTTTAATTAATTTTGGGGATTTTTAGATTGAATTTATAGCAACCTTTACTCTTGTCATTTGTAGACATTTGCAGTCATTATGGCAAGTTCATCAATTGATAGTGTTATTTTCAATATTTAAAAAATCATAATATCAAGTTCTTGTAATACTTCTGGAGCATGGGAGGCTCGTAGTGTTTAGCAATACGGTGTGTTAGGCTATTCAAGCCAATAGACTTTGCAATTATTATATTTAGGGGGGCATAGCAATAGAGGGGGAAGTGCTTGTCATTAATTGATAGGGGGCCTATAGTATCAAGATAGATCAATATCGCTATATGCAAGGAGCATTGCAAAGTTGGCTATCATAAAAACATATATATGCACAGACATTAATACCATATATATACATAGATTACAACTATTACCCACATCATATCATTTATATTCAAGGGGCATCGTAGTATAGGAGGAAGTGCTAGACCTTAATGGCTAGGGGGCTCACAATGTTTAGAGTGTCAACCTAGAATGTGGAAAAATATAGCATCATATCTAGGGTGACAATGGACAATAATGATGAGGGAGGTGTCAATTCATGCTGTAGCTCATGATACACCTTCCTATAGGCCTTAAACTTTAGAGAGAGTCGTCAATAGTGACGTCTCTCACAAGGTAGGCCGTATGGTGCTTGTGTATAGCAAACACATGTATGGCGACAGGGTCTGAGAAAATGAGAGAGAGAGAGAGGCTATGTATCAATGAGAGAGGTGGAGGGAAAGCATGTGTCTAGAGGGAGAGCTTGGAAGGCTCATGAAAAAGTGGATGTGATAAGTTCCTTGACTTATAAATAGGGCTTTTAAGTATATTGTAAGGAGGAAAAAGTTAAAAAAGGGAGCCAAACAGTCATGAAAGGAATCCAAGGGCAATGAGTTAAATAATTTGATAGGCTAGTTCTCTCCTTGGAGAACCTAGTTAGATCTATGATTGGCTATTAAGGGTTTTATTTCAAGTATTCTAATTGGTAGTTTAAATTTAGATATGTTGGCCCTCCATAGCTAATCATCAATATAATGAAATTCTTTCGTGCGTGCGTGCGTGCGTGCGTGCGTGCGTGCGTGTGTGTGTGTGTGTGTGTGTGTGTGCCCGCGCGTGCGCGTGCGCATGTGGGTGCGTGTGTGCGTGTGTGTGTTCTCATTGTAGCCCAATGACCTCTCTACGCTTAAAAAAGAGCACGTCAACATAGGCATAGCTCAATTGACTCGATTGTTCTTGAGGCCAAGTGGATGCTTACCATAAGTGAAGAGACTTTAGCATTAATATCTTATACTATAAAAGATATACTTTTATGGTAGGAGCATGAGATCTAGCATGATGATGATATAAGTAAATCAATTTCTATACTAATGACTATAAAGGGTGGGCCAACTACTTTTGCAATAATTCATTATGTTGTAAGGACCATGTTAACCCTCTTCTGAGGATAAGAAATGTATATTTTCACATTTCATGAATCTTTATGTCCCAAAAAATCCCTAACCCAATTAATGTGTGGAGAATCATGGAACATATAGCTCAATCAATCTATTTGCTCTCAAGCCTAAGGTGAGACGCACTAGACGATGAAAAAAAGAAAATATAACCCATACTATGTAGAGATATAACTCCATAGCAACTAAACATGTCATACAATAGATGAAGGATCCATGATGGGGGACTTCATTGGATCTTCTATTCCTTAAGAACTATTACTCATAATTTGGTTTTACATGGACAATTTATAGATGTGAGGTTAAAAATTAAGTATAACATGGATAATTATAACATTAGTTATAAATTCAATCGGCATGAGTAAAAACTTTATAATTACCAAAATAGTGTTTTAAAGTTTTCAAAAAATTCAAAAAATCGTTGAAGAGAATAGTGAATGTATCCTATAAGTTTCTTGAGAATTGGATTTGTTATATTATCCCTACTCAACATTTTAATCTCATTCTTAACCACATTATTTTAAGATATTTTTCAAAAAACGTAATTGGTTACAATTTATATTACTTTTAAACATAAAATAATCAAATTATGGTAAATTAAGTATAAGAGTAGTCATATATATAGTCAATACTATGTTTCAAATTTCATAGAGTGCTTTTAACATGTTGGCCCTCTATCGTTTCTTTTCCATGTCATGGCACTATTAGAAGAGAAATAGTAAGGGTTGTGTGTAACTACCTTAGTATAAGAAGATGTTTATACAAGACATCAAGATAATTGGTAGCGGGTTAGGGGAAATTAATCTACCTATCTTGCATGCCATAGCCTAACTGTTTAGGGTTGCACGAGCCCACATGGTGTATGAAGAATATTCTAATGATGCATGTATGTCTGAGCATGCATACACGTACGTGTGTGTGTGTGTGTGTGTGTGTGTGTGTGTGTGTGTGTGTGTGTGTGTGTGTGTGTGTGTGTGTGTGTGTGTGTGTGTGTGTGTGTGTGTGTGTGTGTGTGTGTGTGTGTGTGTGTGTGTGTGTGTGTGTGTGTGTGTGTGTGTGTGTGTGTGTGTGTGTGTGTGTGTGTGTGTGTGTGTGTGTGTGTGTGTGTGTGTGTGTGTGTGTGTGTGTGTGTTGAGATCATATATATATATATATATATATATATTGTATCCATGTATGTGTGCCATGTAGAACAAAGACAAAATAGGCTACAAAGGTAATGTGTGTGTGTGTGTGTGTGTGTGTGTGTGTGTGTGTTTTGTTGAATCTTTTTTATAGATTATAAAAAACCTCAAATGAGTGTGGTATTATGTGATAATGCATGGATGTCTTCTTTGCATTAAGAGTCTTTTCAACAATCAAATCACTATAGATCACACATGATGTCTACTTTAGTTGAATAGTGGTTGGATATTTATTCAATTAGCGAGTGTAAGAAGCTGGGAAGAATAGTGGTTTAGTGTGAAAATAATAGTAATACCATGTCACATTGACATTGGTATAAAAGGAGGGGACATGTATTTTTTCTCATCTTTTAGACACATTAATACATTATTGTCCTTCTCCTCATTACCTTGCTCTCAGCTTCAATGGCTTTTTTACTTTTTTCTGTCTTTCTCTCTCCTCATCACTCTCTTTCTCTCACTTTTGCACTCCATCTCTCTCTTCTATAGTATTCTCTCTCCTCTTTCTCTCTCTTTAGTTCACTTCTTGACAAGTGGTATTAGAGAGTTGGTCTTTGATCCATTTTTTCCTTCAATTTTAGTCTAATTTTTCACCATAAAAACCAATTTCAGACAAGTACTACAAGTATAGACATGGACAGTGACTAGCAGTGGCTTGCAGGACATCCACAGTTAGATGAAGACTATGTCTAGAGATCTTCAACGACGGATATGGTGGTGGAAGGCTAAAATAGCAAGTCTCATCAAATTAACATGGTCAAATGGGAGTTAACCGGGCTTAGAAGGGAAATAAATAGCAAGTCTCATCAAATTAACATGGTCAAATGGGAGTTAACCGGGCTTAGAAGGGAAATAAATTATGGTTACTTTTCAAGTGAAGTTTCTCTCTCTCTCTCTCTCTCTCTTCCAAGATTTTGGCTGAAGCTTCAATGGTGGCTGCAAGGAAATCCATCAATCTTGCTCCCCAATGACATTTTCTTCTGGTCAAACCATGGGGCAATGATTCTTTATCTCATGTACATTAGATAGAGCACCTATGTTAAGTAGTTGATGTAGAGAATAGACCAGGCAGTAGCCTTGAAATTGCACCAAAAAATGCATTGATCTTTCTGCACTCAGTGGGGAACATCTCCAGCAAGTTCCAACAAGATTTGAGTTGTTCTGGTCTTCCTTCCCTTTGCTGAAAACCCTAGAACATAGTAGAGCAACCATAGCCATAGACCTAGGAGCTTAAATTTCTTCAATCTTTGGGCCTTCTTGACCTCCAAAGCTTCTCTACCATCGTTTTAAAGCTAAATGGACTCCAAGATTGAAAACATTGCAATGATTTCAACCTATTGAGGATCTTGAAGCTCAAATTGAAGGTTTATTTTGGGGCTTTTCTTCAAGAGGCTTGAATTTTTGACATTCAAGTGTTCAAGCTAGCTCGGGGCATTGATTCTTCATGGATTCAGCCATATTGGAGCTTATATGGGCTGATCTTATCGATCTTTCAAGCTTTATGATGGATTCATTGTGGATTATGGAGGACTTTTCTATTAATTGGATTGAAGCTGACATCAATCATCTTCTTCAAGCTCAATCAAGGTATTCCACTTGCTTAATCTTTGAAATCTCTCAATAATCCACTTGCTTTAGCTTTTCCACTTGTTGATGAGAGATTATTGGTCAATTAATTATCTAAATTGATTAATAAATCAGATATTAGTGCTCTTTCTATTAATGGAATCTATTACATTGAATCTTAGCATTCATTCCAATCTTGTTCCGTCATGGATATCATTTATAATATTTTGATGTATAACCTTGACTTGATTGGCTAATTTCCTTTACCCAAGATTGAAATATTGTAAAGGGTAAATACTAGCAATCAGTGCATCACTGAATTGCATTGGTAAGTTCCTCTTCCCATCCATTTTGTCAAAATTTCCATCCTATTGCATTTCACGAAAAGGGCTAAAAATATATTTTAGTAATGCATCTCATGATGATTTATTAGATTAGTATGCTACTGCCATGTTGATATTCCCACCGAGGAAAAAGATAGATGCTGGGGGAGATAGACAAAAGAGAGGTGGCCCTCCCTCACTATAAAGATCCCGAAGGGGTGCAACCAACCAAACCAGGGGAAACTTTGCCCACCTCCCGGTGATTCAGAACCCGTGTAGGGAGCCTATTCTACCATTTTATCCCTCACATAGGTACATCGAGTGGAGAATTGAAGATTGAGGTCTTTCAAAGACTCAAGTACCATTAAGAGCAAAACAATATAAAATAGGGAGTTTATAAGATACTATAGGATATATACAAGTCTTTATAGGTAGCAACTTCATTTTACTAAAGTATAAGTACATGTACTAAAGGATGCCACAGGTCCTATCCATCCTCCTATAGGGTTTGGTAGCCATTTAGGACCACCATTTTACTCTTACAAGTGGAAACAAGGTATTTACAGGTTAAAACAGGGTTGAAACAGGGTGTAGATTGAATTGTAGAATTTTCTGTCCTAAACCTATTATGACATGCTATAGCTCATCTTAAAGACGACGTTGTTGGATTTGATTTGAATCAAAAAAATTGTGAATCAGAGTTTTCTAGCTCAAGTTATAGTCAATTTTCTAAGAGGGGTTATTGTAGGACTACACTACTATGGCAGGGCATAAAGGTAAAAATAAGGCCCAGGATCAGAGATTCCATCCTAGATAATACATCTCAAGTGGGCCTTGAAGAGCCTCAAGTGCATGGGAAAATTAGTGCACTCAACAATACCATGTGTGAACATGAGAATAGGCATGCCCATGGAGCTATTATGAAGAGTAGAGCATATGGTATTATCTATTAGTCAAACGAAGTCTTCCATTGAGAAGTTGGTGGATTCCACTATCTAAACAAAGGATTTCATTAACAAGTTAGCAGAATCTAATACTCAAATAATGGCTCAATTCTCCCAATAGATGCAAATGTAAATGGGAACCAAAGAAGCTAAGGAGAAAGCTAATTCAAATAGTGAGCCCTCAGTCCCACTTCAACCGCCTAAGCAAAATGGTCAAGGTCATGGTATCATTGGACAAAGGGTTATTCCAAATAGCTAATATAAAGTAGGTGAGACTTCACAAAGGCATGATGACTAATTGGGTAGTTTGAATGGTGCCAATTCTCAAGCTTTTGGGCTAAATACCCAACTTCCTAGAGGTTCTCTACCACAATGGGAAGGTTTCATATTGGTTCTTAGCCACCTATTGGGAGAGTTCCATCTTATTTTGGGGGTTCCATAACTAATACTCATGACCATTCTATTTTAGGGCGGCAATCCTTTCATGAAAGAGAGCTAAAAGATAATATCATCATGGGAAAGTACAATGGTCAATCATCTTCACCATTCAATCTAGAGAAATGGATTTCCAAATTGGAATCTTACTTTGATATATTCCCTAGAACTGATGATATGAAGATTCATTTTTCTTCATTGAATTTGGAGGGATTTGTGCATACTTGGGGGAGATACATTAAGAAGGAGAATATACTTATAGAGAATTGGAATGCATTCAAGACACTTCTGGCTAAGGTCTTTGTCTCTCCTCTTGAAAAAGAGAAATTGGCACGGAGATGGTATGGATTAGAGCAAAGAGGCCTAAGTGTATGAGAGTATACCAACCAATTTCTCCATCTTACCATGTATGTAGAGAGCATGAGTGATGAAGCTAAACTCCATAAGTACATATATGGTTTAGAGCCATCCTTATCAGCTGATGTTATGGCATAAAACCCTACCACTATTTTCAAAGCTATTGAGCTTGCGGAGCACTATGGAGGGAAATATAGAAGGGAGCCCCCATTTCAGCCTAGTTATGGACAACCAATGACTATTTTAAAATAGGGACAAGTTGGCAATGTTTATGGCAACAATCATGCGCCAATTCGGAGATTAAGAGTGCCAACTTATCCATTATTCAATGCTTCAAGACCTCAAATCAATTTCAGGGCAACAAATAGTCCAAGAGTAGATTTCAAACAAGGGGACAACAAGCCTAAATCTATTTTTGCCAATATGAATCCAAAGTCTATTCCTATGGACCTCTACAAAGAAAGAAAGGGAAAAGACTTATGCTTCAAATGTGGAAAAAAATATAGTTGATCATGCCACCAAGTGTGTCTACAAAAATGCAAATGCCAAGGTTCATAGCATGTTAGTCTTTGAGGATTTTGAAGATGACATTGATGAGGCCAGTACAATTGTACCTACTGCTGAAAATGTGAAATGCCAAGGTTCATAGCATGTTAGTCTTTGAGGATTTTGAAGATGACATTGATGAGGCTAGTGCAATTGTACCTACTACTGAAAATGATCTTGAGGAAGAAGTTGGGCAATAATATTTTTATGATCTGGCTTACTCTTTTCCTTTTGATCCAAGTGGGAGTGTTCCTTTCAACCCAGGAGGGATTTATGATGTGCCACTTGTTGCCACTAGTTGTTCCATTTCCATGGATGCTTGGATGGGGTCTAAGAGCCCTAATACACTTTGTATGAAGGGTAATATTCATGGAAAGGACATGTTCATCCTCATAGATAGTGGCAATACACACAATTTTGTGAATAAATCCATTATGGACAAGCTGAATTGTCTTTCCACTGACTTACAATAGCCCATAAGAGTTCAAGTAGCCAATGGTGAAGAAGTAATCAGCACTCAAATATGCTCACATGCTTCTTTACAACTTGTTGAAAATTATGAAGCAAAAGTAAACCTAATAACCTTTGAAATGGGGCCCATAGATATTGTACTTGATTGTGATTGGTTGATGGCATTAGGCAAAATCATTATGGATTTCTCACAACTGTGTATGGAGTTTATCTTTGATGGGACAACTCATCCATTTACAAGGAATTCCTAGTAAATCAAATTTTCAGCTATTTACCATTCAACAACTCAAAAAGGAGTACAAGAGGCGCTCACAAATATTTGTTTTGCACTTGAATAAAGAGGTTGAAGATGAGTCCACAAATTCAACAAGTCATCTAGCCTTGAAAACTCTTCTTGAGGAGTACATGGATTTGTTTGAGGTGTTTACTTCATTGCCTCCCAAGAGAGCAATAGATCACCCCATTAATTTGGAGCCCAACTAGAACCTACCCTATAAATTGTCCAAGTGTAAGTGTGAAGAAGTAGCCAAGAAAATTAAGGATCTTCTTGAAATGGGATTCATTGAACCTAGGTCTTTACCCTATGCATCTCCGGTCTTGTTAATTAAAAAGAAAAATTGATCTTTTAGGATGTGTATTGATTACATGGATCTTAACAAGATCACATTGAAGAACAAGTACCCTATATCTAGAATTGATGATTTTCTTGATGAGCTCAAGGGGGCTAAATTCTTTACGAAGATTGACTTGAGGTCACAGTATCACCAAATCTGTATGCGAGAGGGTGATGAAATCAAGACTCCTTTTAGGATTGATCGAGGGCTCTATCATTTCCTAGTGATGCCATTTGGGCTTACAAATGCTCCAGCTACCTTCCAGAGTCTGATGAACAAGATTTTGTAGCCTTTCCTATTTCAATTTTCCTTGGTATTCTTTGATGAAATTTTGGTTTATAGTAAGTCCCTTTAGGACCATTTATCACACATGAGGAAAGCCTTTGTTGTATTGAGGTATCATAGACTCTTTGCTAAGGAGAAGAAATGCTCTTTTATGTAGACTATAAAGTGGAATACTTGGGACATATTGTTAGTGAGAAAGGGATCCAAGCTAACCCCGAGAAGGTGCAATGTAATAAAGATTGGCCAACACCTACTACCACTACTTCAGTTAGAGGATTTCTTGGTCTATCTTCATTTTATCGCGATTCATCAAGCATTATGCAGCTATTGCAACTCCTTTGACTGATAGGTTGAAGAAGAAAGCTTTCTTTTGGGATACTCTTGTAGATAGTAGCTTGCTCCTATTCTAGTATGCCCAGATTTTTCGAAGGAAGAACATAGAGTATGATGCCAGTGGTGGAGGCATTGGGACTATTTTGTTACAGGAGCATGGAGTAATAGCCTTTGAAAGCCATAAGCTTACAAATAAGGAAATGACTATGAATATTTATGACTAAGAGATGTTGGCTATCTTGCATGCAATAAAGAATGGTGCCATTATTTGTATGGCAGCTGACTCAGATTTCAAAGTGATCACAGGGTCCTTAAGTATTTCCTCACTCAATCCAATCTTACTCCTAAGTAGCATAGGTGGGGGTAGCTACATTACAAAATTATGATTTTGACATCACTCATACAAGGGGCAAAGGTAATGTAGTGGCTAATTCTCTTTCTCGTATATGGGCTTGCAAAGTTTTAGCAATGTGACTAAGCTACATAGTGACTGGATTGAAGAATGACAAGAAGCTTATCTTTTGGATATAAGAGCTCATCCATATTTTTCATAAATTATAGCAAGGTCCAATGGAAAACAATTCACATTATCAACTTTAAAATGGCCTAATATGGTTAAATGGCAAGATTTTCATTCCCTCTAGTTCTTCTTTTACATGGAATTTTATGAAGGAGTTGCATTTTTCACCTTTAGTAGCTGGACACCTTAGATTTTTCAAAACCTATGACAAGGTCAGCAAAAGCTTTTATTGGAAATGATTGTGGAAAGATGTCAAAGATTTTGTCATGAAGTGTGTGCCTTGTCATCAGCAGAATAAGGACATCATCCATAAGCTAAGTGGTTTGTGGTAGCCATTACCCATTCCTACAAGCAAATGGATGCACATTACCATGGACTTCATTACTAGCTTGCCTACTACCAAAAGGGGATGGAATAATATATATGTGGTGGTAGATAGACTCACCAAGGTTGCCCATTTCATTCCAACCAAAAGCCAGTTTACTGCTTCTCAAGTGGCCAGTTATTTTATGGAGCAAATTTTTTTATTACATGGATTATCGCAGGTGATTGTTCATGACATAGATTCAAAGTTCATGAGTAACTTTTGGCAGGTGGTATTAACATCCATGGGCACTAAATTGGCTCCCTCTATGGCCTATCATCCAAAAACTAATGGACAAATAGAAAGGGTAAACAAATGGTTGGAGACTTACCTTTGTCATTTCTATTATGATGTCTAAAATTCATGGGATTCTTGATTACACTTGGCTAAGTTTCCCTACAATAACTCCACTCATGCTAGTATTGGAGTTTCATCCTTTGAGGCTATGTATGGTTATAAAGTGCCCTTACCCACAATCATCTTTAATGAAAGAATTAATCCTCATGGGAAAGAAGAATTGGAAAGAATGTAGACCCTTCTTCAACAGTGTAAGATGAATATTAGGAAAGACCAAGACCAAATGAAGATATATGCAGATGAGAAGAGGTGACCTTTAGATTTCCAAGAAGGAGAATTGGTTTTATTGAAGGTTCCCAAGTCTCGGTATTCTACTTTGAAAGATGGATCCAGTAACAAGCTTGCTCAGAGATTTTATGGCCCCTATCGAATCCTGAAGCGTATTGGAGACCTAGCATATAAATAGGAGCTACCCTCTTTCACTAAGATTCATAATGTATACCATGTTAGTCAGATCAAGCCTTTCTATAATGATCCTATTGATATAGTTGATGAGATACCACCTATTGATGAAGAAGATATTATTCAGTGCATCCCAAAGGTTGTCATAGGTTAGCATGAGAAGAAGATTCGATCTCGTTCTATCATTGAATATTTGATCAAATGGAGAGCTTTACCACCTAAGGAAGCTTCTTGGAGGCCTGAATCTATATTAGTTGAGTTTCCTTACCTACAAGAGACATTGGTGGGACTCAAGCTTATTGACTATGGAGCCAGTTATGGTACAAATATGGACAATAAACTATTTTTGAATAGTTTTTATTCTGCCTAATTTTTAGAATTACACCACCTATATGGGTCAAATTACTCTTCAAGAGCTACATTTTGACATGTGGCACGCTTTGTTTGGATACTTCTACAGCATATTTGGCTCAATAGGGTCAATTCTTACAGCAAGCTGTCTACTTCATTTTGAGCCAATCACTTGTTGAAGACTTAAAGGCTCCAAGTACTTTTGAAGCATTCTTGCTTATGTGTATAGTTGAGGCTTTCTTCCATTCCTTCATTTCAGTCCATATGTCTTTCATCTTTCATTCATTTTTCCATTTGTAAAGCTAAAAACTAAGTAGTAATCTGTTCTATCCTTCCTTTTCTTATCTTATAAGTTTATTTTTTAGGGCAAAAACTTTGGGACGGGATGGATTGTAAGAAGTTGGGAAGAATAGTGATTTAGTGTGAAAATAATGGTAATACCATGTCACACTGACATAGGTATAAAAGGAGGGGACATGTAATTTTTCTCATCTTTTGGACACATTAGTATATTATTGTCCTTCTCCTCATTACCTTGCTCTTAGCTTCAATGGCTTCTTACTTCTTTCTATCTTTCTCTCTCCTTGTCACTCTCTTTCTCTCACTTTTGCACTCTATCCTCTCTCTTTTGCAGTCTTCTCTCTCCTCTTTCTCTCTCTTTAGTTCACTTCTTGATAGAGAGGGTCAAAAATTAATGTTTTGCTTAAGATCCAAATGTACAATTAGTTTAGAAATCAAGTTTCAAAAGAAATGAGGCAGCTGGGCTCCCTGCTCTAAGTTCAAGTCAAAATGACTCTGTATAAGGAGAGGTGGGAACATGATCCGTAATGCCCCTAGTGCAACGTGGTCCAAGATGGTTGAATGTGGATCCTTGTGAGCCAAGAACTCTTTTGCGGTGTGATCCGGCGACTCCAAACGCCAAATTACCCCTATGGGAGTTAGACAAACACATTACGCATGCTATGAGTGAGCCATGACGCAGGGGGGGATATCAAGGGCATAACAGCCTGTGATACGACGCGACACGAGGGGGTCATGCTGTGACGCGACAGCGTTGACTTGACATGTCTTGCAAGTTTACATGCATATGTAAATGTGTTGATGTGAAAAGTGTATAACAAGTGTATGATTTTGCATAAATACCATAATTTTTAAATACTGTAAGTTTGTAAGTGATAATATTCTATTGGCAAAAAAAATCCAAAAATTTACAAGTGTTGGATATTACAACTTGTGGTGTTGGGATTTTTAGGGAGACTCTACAATTTCTAAAATATGTGGAGCCACACACTTTCAGCTGGTAATAGTATCCTCAGCTCGGCTTCGAATTTTCCTACTATCTAGTTTAAAATAGAAGCAACCAGGTGGATTTTGCATTAACATTGTAATTTCCTGGCGCATTATACTCAAGGGCCAATCATCCTCCATTTGCAACACTTCCGGCTCGCGGCCCTCACAAATGACAGTAGCATCCATAGCTGCACTTTCATGCATGTCTTGATCAAGGCACAACCATTTACCCTTGAGCATCCTCCATCTACGATACTTGAACACTAGGCATAAAGTTTGTCATGCGACAAAGTACCTGTAATTGGAAAGGAAAGTTAGCCGATTCATCCCAAAGTAAGATAATAGTCAACTAAGAGAGAAAATTTTTACGTGAAAGCCATGTCCCTTGTTGTGACTCGACACTCCACTGTCTCAAGACTGTGAGTTATTTTTGATATCCACGTTTTGCCTAGAATCCTTGTTACATAGTCCTCTGATGTATTTTTTATGACATACGTGCTTTTGGTAGGATGAGGAAAGACGCCGTCTCATCCCACGCCCATGTACAACATGCACACATGTATGACAGGATGAGGAAAGACGTCATCTCATCCCATGCCCATCAACCTCCTGAGGAAGACAAAGCGCTTTGTAGAGAGGCTTTTCGTGAGCAAATTTGCAGGATTCTAGTCAATCGAGATCTTGACAAGGTCAATAGACTTGTCCTCAACGACCCCATGTATGAAGTGATACCTCACCTCAATGTGTTTCGTCTTTGCATGGAAGACCGGATTCTTGGCTAACTGAATAGCACTCATAGAATCCGAATGCAGTGTAGGGATAGCATCAATACCAAGCTCAACAACCAAACGACCCAACCAAATGGCCTCCTTGCAAGCCTCAATGGCTGCAACATACTCGACCTCTGTAGTAGAAAGGGCTATGCATTTCTGCACCCTGGATATCCAAGAAACAACACCTCCAGCATATGTGAATACATAGCCGAAAGTGGACTTCCTACTATCTGCATATCCTGCATAATCAGAGTCAATGTACCCCACGACTCCTGTATCCTGGCTGCCATAGCATATACACATATCTGTAGTACCCTTCAGGTATCTCATGATACCCTTCATGGCATCCCAATGCTTCTTCCCAAGTGTAGCCATATAACGTACCACAACACCAACTGCAAAGGCAATATCTGGATGAGTGGCTATAATGGCATACATAAGACTTCCCACTACAGATGCATAGGGAATCTTGGCCATCTCGGCCCTCTGCTCATCTGTCTGCGGACAATCAGCCTGTGATACCTTCACATAAGAAGGCAATGGACAGCCAATAGGCTTTATGTCTTGCATGCGGAAGCGCTCAAGGACTTTATGAATGTACTCCCTCTGTGACAAGTAGAGGAGTCCCTAATGCCTGTCGCGTCTAATGTGCATACCAAGTATGTGAGCGGCCTGTCCCAGATCTTTCATCTCAAAGCTCTTCTTGAGCTAAGCCTTAAGAGCATCTAGCTCATCATGAGCTTTTGCTGCTATCAGCATATCATCCACATAGAGGACCAAAATCAATAAAGAACCATCACGGGCTTTCTTCATGTAAAGACACGGATCCATAGCACTCCTGCTGTAGCCCTATGACTGCATAAAGACATCAAACTTATGATACCACTCCCTAGGTGCATGTTTCAAGCCATAAAGACTTTTCTTCAATTTGCACACTAGGTGCTCCCTGCCAGATTCTGCAAAGCCCTTAGGCTGCTCCATATAAATCTCATCATGCAAGTCCCCATGTAAGAAAGTCGTCTTGACATCCATCTAGTATAAATCCAAGTCAAACTGAGCAACCAAGGCCATGACTAAGCGCAGGGTGGTCATCTTAACCACAGGAGAAAAGACCTCATCAAAGTCCACACCATGCTCCAGCTTAAAACCCTTTGCTACCAATCTAGTCTTGTATGCCGGCTTGGGGTGTCCAGGGGTACTTTTCAGCTTGTACATCCACTTGCATGGCAAATTCTTCTTGCCCTTATGCAAGGAAACCAAATCCCAAGTGTCATTCTTATGTAAGGAGTCTATCTCAGAGTACATAGCCCTCTCCCAGGAGTGACTGTCACCCTTGTGTATAGCCTCATCATAAGTAAAAGGCTCTCCTGCATCTGTAACCAAGACATAATGCATCGAGGGCTGAAATATATCAGGTGGACATCTATCTCTAGTAGACCGCCGTCTCATGGCAAGCTCTTCTACCTGCCCAACTGCCTGTCCAACACCCTAACCATGAGCATCTACTACAGTTGTAGGCTGTCCAACTGGCTGTGCGAGAGCTCTCGGCTCCTCCCGAAATATAACCCTGCGGATCTCAACAACTCTCTCAGGCTGTCAATGCATCTTGTCTTCATGGAAGACTACATCATGACTGCAGATGACTTTCCGCGCTTGCGGATCCCAAAGACGGTAACCCATCTCTCCTGCATCCCTATAACCAAGGAAAATGCATTTGACACTCTTAGGATCCAGCTTACTTCTCTTGTCCCTGGGCACATGGCAAAATGCCTCACATCCAAAGACATGGAGATGCGCATAAGAGGGAGGTTTTCCAATCCATACCTCCTCTGCAACCTAGAAATCCAAACCACTAGAAGGTGATCTGTTTATGACATACACAGCTGTACTAACTACCTCAACCCAAAAGCTTTGTGGTAGGCCTGCGTGGCTAAGCATACTACGTACACGCTCCTGGATGATTCTATTCATCCGCTCAGCCAAACCATTCTTGGGGGGGGGGGGGGGTTGTAAGGGGCAGTCAATTAATGCTTAATACCCCTCTCATCACATAACTGCTCAAAAGAACGAGAGACATACTCACCTCCATTATCTGTCCTTAGGCATTTGAGCCTATACCCAGACTGGCTCTCAACCAATGCAAGCCATCGCTGAAACACAGCCAAGACATCAGATTTCAGCTTAATGGGATAAGCCCAAACTTTTCGTAAAAAATCATCTATGAACATAACAAAATACTTTGCACCACCCATAGACTGATAAGGCATGGGCCCACAAACATCCGAACTTACCAATGCCAAGGGCTCACTCATGCGTGGCCTACCAAACTTCTTATCCGTAGACCTAGTCTACCTGCCATAAAGACAATGCTCACATGAATTAAAACATGCATAATCAAGGGGCGGTAAGTACTGCAAACCAGAAAGCATTTTCATTCCCTTCAAAGACATATGGCCCAAACGGGCATGCCAAAGAGATACATGTGGGATAGAACCCACAGACAAAACATGATTAAGGGAAGAAGCAGATACAATCAAAGGATAGAGGCTGCGAGCCTTGGCACCTCTCGCAATCAGAAGTCTGCCACGAGTGATCTTCCATGCAGAGTCTCCAAAAGATACATGATAACCTGCCTCATCAAGCTGTCCAACTGACAGGAGACTGCATGTCAAAGCAGGTACATGGTGTACATCGTGCATAACAAAACTGCTGCCAGAAGGAAACTGCAGCCTAACATCACCAATGCCCATGATATCAAGAGAGTTGTCATCACCCAAGCGCACAGAACCTGAAACAGTACGGTATAAATGAAACCACTCTCGGCAAGGTGTCATATGAAAGGATGCACCTGAGTCCAAGAGCCAACAATGTGCATACATAGAGTGTATCTCTGTCATCTACAAAGTGCTAGAAGAAGCTGCAAGGATATAATCATCATCGTCAACATCCTCACGCTGCATAACATTGATCTCTTCAATTTTAACACTGGATTTTGTAGGCACTAGGCTGCAATCAAAAGACTTATCTTGCACTTTGTCTTTCCCCTTATCTTTGCGCCTTTCATTGTGCAGTTCATGGCATTGTGGCCTAATATGGCCCTTTTTTCCACAATGGTGACAAGTAACATCTACATTCTTGCCACAAGATTTGCTACGTGACTTCCCACGAGACTTGGACCGAGATTTCTGAGAATCCCGTCCACGGCCACTGCCACTGTCACTGCCATGCTTTCCATATCCATCATTCCTGCCTCTAACTATCATAGCATGAGACACACGAGGGGCATCCAAATTCTTACAGTTAACCTCTTCCTGCAGAAGAGCACTCTCAACATCAGATAATTTCAAGGTAGCACTAGAGGCACATAATACAGTGCGGAATACATCCCATGACTCATTAAGAGTACCAGGCAAGAAAAGAGGAGTGACATCCTCTGCAAAGGTGATGTCCTCTGAAGTCAAGTTCTTGAGTATAGCATGGAACTGGCTCAAGTGAGCAGTCATAGTCACATTCTCATTCATGCACAAATCCATAAGCTGCTTCAGCCAATATATCTGTCTTGCTGGACTTTTCTTGTCATAGAGATTCTTGATTTTATCACACAACTGCCATGCACTCTGTTCTTCCTCAAATACATTGTAGTGAACATGTTCTATGAGAGATAATACAATAGTGGACTTGCAGAACTCATCAAGCTCAAGCCATTCCTCATCTAGCATAGTTGCAGGCAGATGCCCACTCAACCTCAAAGGTTTGATCTGTGATTTCTACACCAACACCTGCCAAATATGGCTCTTCCAATAAGAGTAATTCGTACCATCAAGCTTAGTGATGTTGAAAATAGCATGATCAATGGACAAACTCGCCATAATGCAGGCTGGAAGACTGTAAACAGTTCAAAACTACTTGTTGTTTACTGCAGAAAAATGACCAAAAAATCACCAAAAATCGAGAGAAAATGGCGAGAAAAGTGTAAACAAATCTGCTGTCCACCAAGTACCAGTGAAAGTACATCATTTCATAATGTTTCAGCATGAAAAATCCATGTCAATCCATACATATATGCTTGATGTAATAAATTACAAATTTCAATAAATGAGAGCTAACAGTGCCAAAATCGGATCCTAAGGCAATCATATACTGCCAAGACCAAAGCCGGCATCATGCAGGCATAACATAAGCATATGACGGTTGATAAGCATGAATCCAACACCCAAGTATGTCATACAAACATTTGCTAGTGAGTAGACACACCCCCAAGTCAACGGGGCAAAGTGTTCCTGCCACTACCAAAACTTGACACAAGTAGGTGTCAGCTCACAAAGATACGGATCCAAATCTGGGACTCAACTCATAAGCATATAGTGAACCAAGACATATAAACCATGCATCATCCCAAAGGGTAAGAAATCCCAAAGTCTCAAGTGTCTGTGACTACTCAAAAGCATGTAACTGCTCAGTGCATAAAAGCACCACCTGCTTAATGTCTGATAAGCATTCAAGAATGCTCCCACTGGCACAAAAGCCATATGTATGAGCTCAAGAGCTCAAACCAAGGCAAGACACAGTGCCAATAATATAAGTCCAAGACAATACATCAATAGTACATCCCGAACATGTAGGTGGTAGAGCATCCGTATAAGCATGTAAGACATCAAATACATCCCAATCAAACTCTAACAAGCCAAGTAAGATCCAAGAAAACTCCAGATAATCCAAAATGCATCCAAGGTAGAGCTTGAATGAGCACTCAAGCTCAACGTATGCATAGGGTAATCAACCATGACATGAGCATCAAGCCGTAGACAAACAGGTATGCATAGACCCAAGGAGCATCACTGTCAAAGCATATACCACTGTCAAGCATGAACCATGTCAATGAGTGCGTAATGTCAAAGCTCTTCCAGAAGCATTCGGAATGAAATCCAAGCTTGAAGTCGTACCCTGAAGATCAATACTTCATGGCATATATCCAAGACATAGGCCGCAACCAATAGGCATAACCCAAGGCATGTGTAATAGCTTCAGCCCGCTTTTATTACAGCCAAGAATGACTATCAAAACTAAGAAATTTTAGCATGCAAATCAGCTCCAAATGGCTGCCAAACAATAGGCATACATTCCCTTAACATGTAGGCATCATACAGGACCAATCGGGCATCAAATGACAATGCCAGGGAAGCATAAACATCAAATGTTATTGTAGCACTGTTATAAACTACCTGTGGATTGTTATGACAGTCCCAAAATAGTGCTAAATCAAACCAAAAGCAATGTCAATGCTCAAACCTTTGATACCAAGCATCAAAGCATATGCAAATGCCTCAAATGAAGCCTGTTTAAGTGCCCAATGGCCTAGAGCTTGAGTAGTATGGTGTGATGCAGATGGAGATCAGCCTCGAATCATGCACAAATAGTGTGCTACTGTACTGGGTGGCCTGCAACCCACATGGCACAAATGGGGTGGAGGAGGGCTCAAGTAGGTGCCCAAGGGGGCACACAACAAGCCTCAAGGGGTCTTGATCAAGGGCAATGTAGATATGAAGTGAGGGAGCTTCAATGGTGGCTACCCCAAACTGTTCATAGCCTATGTGACCTGAAAACAATACAAAATCATGTGGAGAATGAAGCAATACCTCTGATGTAATGCCCTGAAGGTGCCCAACAATGCCGGGAAGAAGCTTGGGAAGCCAGGGAGTGACGGGAGCTCAAAGGAGTCCGATATGGCTGCCGGGAAGGAGACCCAATGCGAGTGGGGATTCGATGGGAAGTTGAGAATACCACGAACCAAGTTCAAGATTCGGGAAGCCGAGCTCTGATACCAGTTGAAAGAAGAGAAGGATCGAAGCTTGGACTCAAGAGCTATGGCAGGAGAGCAAGAGCAAGTAAGAGAGAGACAAGAAATGGGAACTCCAACAGTCACAATGTGTGACTGGGCCTTCCTTTATTCAAACTATCACTAAAAGAATAAAGAATAAAGTGAGGGTGACAGGCGCCCGCCACCTGCAGTGTGCAGTGGTGGTGACTGTCATTGTAGTAATACACGGGCGGCTAGGTGGAGGCGCCTTTACCCCCAACAATCATTATACCATTGAGAGAGAGCATGTATGAGAGAGAGAGAGAGAGAGAGAGAGAGAGAGAGAGAGAGAGAGAGAGAGTGTGTGTGTGTGTGTGTGTGTGTGTGTGTGTGTGTGTGTGTGTGTGTGTGTGTGTGTGTGTGTGATAGTCAAATCTATGCAAAACAATGTATCTATGAGTGAGAGATTGCAAGAGAAAGCTATGGAACCTTTGAAGAATACTATGTAATGATTTCCATTCCAAGTAGTGTATTCTCTTATATCTTTGTGGTTTCTTGATGAATTCTATGAGGAATATGAAGAGCATAATCAATTTGGTTCAAGTTAAAGCCGTGGGAGAATTGTTTCTATGAAGCTGCGTGGAGATTTCTTGTTCCTGGTGTTCTTTTCCTTGTTGTAGTCACATCAAATATGAAAAAGATATTTGTTGATAATACAAGATAGATTTTCTTGCAGTAGGTTCCCTATTTTCTTGATGTTTCTCTTAGGGCTTCACTTTGCAGCTTAGGTCATCTACAATGGCATTCTCCTTACATGGCTTGTACTTGATCTCAAAGTCATACTTTCACAAGACTTCAATCCATCATCATTGCCTCATGTTTAGGTCTAGTTGAGTAAAGATCCATTTCACACTCTTATGGTCGATGACTAAAGTAAACTTATTGCCAAGCAAATAGTGTCTTCATAATTTAAGATCATGAATTATAGCTAGTAGCTCCAGATCATGGGTAGCGTAATTCTTCTCATAAATCTTCAACTTCCTATAAGAATAGGCTATTGGATGGCCTTCTTACATGAGTACACAACCTAATGCAAGAGAGCTTGCATTAGTGAAAACTTCAAATTATTGGCTCAAGTCATGTAGTTTCAAGATAGGAGCTGTGATCAAGCTTTGTTTAAGCTTCTCAAAGCTAGACTGTTCAGTGGGAGTCTACACAATAACAACCTATTTCTTGAGTAAATTAGTTAAAGATACATTAATCAAAACATAGTCCTTGATAAAAATCATGTACCATCATGTCAAGCCCAAAAAGTCTTCCTTAATCATTGTTGGGGTTGCCCATTCTTGCATATCTTTAACCTTGATAGGATCTATCGCAATCCCTTTGTCAGAGACTATAAATCCAAGATATTCAATTTATCTCTTGAAGAAGGCATATTTCTTCTTCTTGGCATAAAGCTTGTGTGTCCTCATTGTTTTAAGGGGACAGCTCAGAGTTGTGGCTCATGATCCTCAGTTTTCTTTGAGTAGGTTAGAATATCATCAAAGAAAATAATGACAAAGTCATCAAGATAGGGCCGAAAGATTTCTTACATTAGCCTATTAAAGGTTGCAGGTGCGTTGGTTAATCCAAAAGACATCACGATGAATTTGTAATGGCCATATCTTATGTTAAATGCAATATTTGGAATGTCTTCTTCTTTGATCCTTATCTGGTAATAACATGATCTTAAATCAATTTTTGAGAAGATCTTTGCACCTTGAGGATAGTTAAGTAGTTCATATATCCTTGGAGTTAGGTGCTTGTTCTTGATCATTGCCTAGTTTAATCCATTGTAGTTAATGCAAAGACGAAGGGTTCCATCCTTCTTCTTTTGGAACATCATCGGGTCTCCCCATGGTGAATTACTTGGCCTGATGTATCCTTGGTCCAAGAGTTGCTTGAGTTGTTCTTTCAACTCAATGACTTTCAGAATAGACATATAATAGGGTCGCTTTGCTACTAGAGTAACTTCTATTGCTAGCTTAATCTCATGATTAACTTCTCTTGGTGGGGAAATTTATATCAACTCTTTTGAAAACACATCTGCATGTTCCTTTAACCAAGTTGGTTCTTCTTCAACTTCCTTTTCTTGCTCAATCTTATTAAGTTTGATTAGGTAGATAGGGATCCTTTTCTTAGCCCCTTCATGATTCGAGAAGCTTTTGCCAGTTGGATTACTAACTCTTCTTTTTTATCTTGGAATGTGATTTGGCCCTTTCCACAATGAATATGAGCACCATTGAGAATTAGCCAACAATCTATCGCAAGCAATCACTCATAAGCTCTTGGATTCATAACTCTGAACCCCATGTTGGAAAGATTGCCTTCGAAGTTAAATTTTACTCTTCTAGTCTATTAAGCAAAAAATATCTCTTTCCTATTTGTTAATTCTACTAACAACTTAGACGTAGATGTGGTGTCTATTTCTAGTCTTTTTGCATGCTTTGGTGAGATAAATGAGCCGGTGCTTCCATAATCAATCAAAATCTTAAAGGTTTTACCTTGATACATTGCAAGGGTCTAGATCACGCCTTTTTCTTTAGCATTCATAGTAGGAATTCTAGCATCCAAGGTAAACATACGTCCAACTCTACTTCCCTTTGCAAACAACCTGCACTTGTCATTGAAGTCTTCTACAAAGCAGCCCTTTGCATTAAATCTGACTTGCAACCCTTGCTCTACCATTTGACCGATTGACACCAAGTTCTTTGTAATAGATGGCACATGTAATACATCTGAAAGACTCTTTGTCTTACCATCATGCAAGGACAAGGGAACTTTTCCAATGTGTGAAATTGGGTGGCATGAATCATCACCCGTCTGCACATAATATGTATTTTGCAAATCCTGCATCTCTCCAAACCATTCTACATGGCTAGTCATATGATTGGATGCACCTAAATCAACATACCGGACATCATCATGTGTTCTCTTTCCTGTAACAACATTCAACATATGCTGCATAACAAATAGACGTTCATTTTTGTCTTTATTCTGTCATGAAGACGATGCATAGTTTCCTTGCTGCAACTTACCACTATGAATATCATCTTTCTTAGCATAACATTTGGCTGCAATATGACTTGTTTTGCCACAGTAGTGACACACAATACCAGAGTTGTTAGAACCTCTGTTCTGCCATCCACCTCTTCCTCTAAAGCTCCCCTTGCCTCTAAAGCTACCACAACCTCCTGAAACCTGCATATCGCCAAATTGCTTATTCAATCTGTTTTGTTGGTTGTCATTACCATGTCCTGTACCACCGCCTCTTGAAGAGGACCTGCCACGTCCCCTTCCTGAACTGGAGTAGAAAGCTTGGACGTGTTCACCACTTTTTTCAGATGTCTCACTCTGCATGTTGATCTCTTTAGTGATCATAAGGGAGACCAACTCATCGAAATCTGGAAATGGCTTTCGGACATATACGGAAGTTACAAAAGATTTCCAAGCCTTTTCATTGTTAATTCCACCCAAGGTAGACGACACCAAATCATCATTATCGGGCATTGCATCAATCGCTGCCAAGGCATCTGCAATGCTCCTTACCTTCAATGCATACTCATTGATAGACATCTTCCCTTTCTTCAATGTATTCAACTCTTGCTTGAGTTGAATCTTTCGTGCCTTTGTATTTACGGAAAACATACTTTCAAGTATGGTCCAAGCTGCATATGAATTCTCTGCATTTCTAATGTCCCAGCATATTATTGTCAATTACTACAGACAACCAATACATGACCTTTTTGTCTTTTGCATTCCATTCCTTCTCTGCCTTTGTCTCTTCTGCAGTTGGAGGATCACTCACCTCCGACTCCTTTTTTTCACCTGAAACAAACTCGTAGAGGCCTTTTCCAATAAGAAAGTTTGTGACACGGAACTTCCGTGAAGGGTAGTTGTTCTTGTCGAGCTTCTCAATGATGGGGTTTCCACTGTTCTCTGCCATTATCACAAAACTAATACCAAACATCAAGCAAATCTTCTGCAACCCTCGATCTATAGTGCACAGCAATACACCAGACAGTCTTTTTCACTGTCTGCTCAACAATACATGCAATCTGCAACCAGTTTGCAAATAAATCTTGTGTTTATTTGCTAGTAAACACCTTTGAACTTACAGATCTGAAATTTGTAATCTGTGCACCTGTATACAACAGACAGAACTGAAATTGCAGGATACCTTGAACTGCTATCCGCAAACTTGCGAGTCTAAAACGGGGCCTGAAATGACCTCGGATGGCCAAAATAGCAACAGCAATGCCGTAAAGGGCTCATTTGCAGAATACACAGTGCTCTTCGCGCACACCAAATCTCATTGCAATCTGAGATTTTTGCTCTGCTCTGCTTCCGGTCCCTCCATAGGCACTGCCTAAGAGAAGAAGTAGAAAATGGAAGAGCTGCTTACCCGTTGCTTGCTTGCTCGAATCCTTGGCTCCTCTCCTTTGTTTTAGCCTTCAAAACCAGCCTCAATCAGTGGTGCAACTCTGATACCATGTCAAGAATTGCGTGGTGGGGGGACTTGCTCAAGATGCTGCGTCGAACACACACAAAATGCACAAGGAGAAGGTCACTCAACACACAAGAAAAGAGATGGAGACCAAAACGTTTTCTTGCTGGTTTCTTCTTCTTCTTCCACACACTTTACAATGTACAAAAAGTATAGATAAGATACAACATAAAGGAAAGTGGCCTACTAAGTCAGACAATGCATAACCGACTACACTAGTTGACTGTTGTTATAACTATGCCAGTTGTAAATAGGTGTAACAACCTGAATATAATAAGTAATGAGTCAGTGGCCATGTGAGAGTCATAATGACCACTGACGTGCTAAGTATAGACCTGTAGACCCATCTAACCAGGGGGTCCATCATTAATGTCTGCATGCATTGAGCTTGTCATCTCAACAATAATATCCAGATTTGAGATCTATCTTAGAGAAGATCTTCGCACCTTAAAGACGGTCAAGTAATTCATCTATTCTTGGAATGGGGTATTTATTTTTTATAGTTGATTGATTCAACCCTCTGTAGTCAATGCATAGCTGAAGCATTCCATATTTCTTCTTTTGGAACAGCACTGGAGCTCCCCATGGCGAATTGCTAGGACGGATGTAGCCTTGGTCTAACAGTTGCTTGAGTTGCTCTTTCAGTTCAATAGCTTTCAGGATGGACATCTTATACGCCCTCTTTGCATGACTGGTGCAGTCTTGGTGCCAGTTTGATTTCGTGGTTGACTTCCCTTTGAGGAGGAAGTTCTGTCAGCTCTTCAGGAAATACGTCTACATATTCCCTTAACCATGAAGGTTCTTTCCCAGATTCCTAATTTTGATCTAGCTTCTTTAATTTAATCAGATAGACAGGTAGGCCCTTTCTAACACCTTTTATTATCTAGGTTGCTTTTGCCAGCTGTACTTTTGGTTATCAGCCTCTCCTTGAGTCATGACTAGTTCCCCTTCAAAATTTCGGAAGGAGACTTGGCCCTTTCCACAGTGGATGTGGGCATCATTGGGTATTAGCCAATCCATTCTGAGTAAACATTTGTGGACACCTAGGTTCATTACCCTGAATCTCCAAGATTCTCATTATGTAATCTTGCCAATCAAAATCAAGGGAATACATCACAAATGTAAACATTGCTCGAAATACAAAATTTTTCACCAATCTTCATTATTGTGAAAGAGATTCCATCGAATCAATTGTTAGAGGGTGAATCATATTTGTATCAAACTTTTTCTTAAATAAGGTTGCAAATAAATATTTTTATGCATTAATTCAATTTTTGCTCTAATACCATGTGTGATATACCCACTCTGAGACATCCTCAATGGTACAATTTAGTAGTCCATCGAGATAATCTTCTAAGTGACATTGCTCATTCAATACTCCTTCTAATAGCATGATGTTTGTTGCATAAACTCTCTTGGATCCACTTTGCAATACTTCATCGTGGCCATTCCCATGAGAATCAACCTGAATTTCAAGTTCTAAGTAAATTGATATCACCTATTCAAATTAACTCGTGTTGATCTTTGAGCATCTACTTGTGCTAGGTTGCCCAAGACTCATATCACACTTGGTTCAATGAGACTAAGAAACGAGGAGAGTATGTGTACGTTGACTCCTCTTTCCGTAGGGAAAAGCCTCACTCCATTTCCCTAAAATGACACAGAATTAAGGTGCTAACTAATTCTATGTGGTCAATGTTCCCTACACTAAATGTAGAGAAGCTCTAGGCTTGCCGAGACCACCTTGCCTTCAGGCAACGGATTCATTAGGAATCTCGCCCTCCCACTTTCATCTATTAGATAGTTTTAGTTATCTACTTACCCAACACATTTAAGTTGTACAAATAAAATTAGCTTCCTTAATTAGTCCTTTTAGTCATAGCATTCGTTCATGTAACTTAAGTCACAACGCACAAACAATGAAAATGAAAATAAGCAATTCTAAAATAAACAACTCAAAGCTGATTATCACAACTTGATATAATATGGTCTACATTCTCAATGCCATCTTCTAAGTTATTCCATGGGGTATCTTCCTCGAGTTCTTGAGAAGTGCCTTCTCTAACAACCTCCTTTCCTTTAGGATGTCTCTTACGGGCCATAGTTTAAAGTAAATTTAACAAAGGTTTTGCACAATTATGGAATAGGAGAGGAAAATGCTAGGTAAATTTCAGCAAAGTTTTTGCACAATTGAGTAACTCAATGGCAAGTTGTATTGCATTAATGACTCATGATTATGATCAATTCACTAATGGGAGATGCCGTGAGAAAAGAGTGGTTTCCCATTATTACATCCACTAACCCTATGATAACACATTACTTTTCATTACATGTAATAGGGTGAGGTGGGGGTTTGGGTTATTGTAGTACCCTATGTGATTGAGCATTCTCACTCCCCTTACTAACTCTATTTGCTATCCATCTCTAAGGATGGAGACATGTGTAGGTCCATCAACTAGTAGAAGTGGGATTGTTGATAAAGGAAAGTCATGGCCACATGCAAGTCGACATTGTGGATTGTTGTTACATGTTTCTCAATGATAATAAGAAATTTTTGCTTTTATTTGCACTAAGAATATTTATCCCTTTTACAACAGGTCCCTTAATGGCACATTGCATTAACTTTTAGTAGTGAATTTACCCTTTAAAAAAGAGGGTATTGAGTTGCTTGGTCATGACCCCCCTTTTAACAGAGTTCAAGTTAAAAATACCCAATCGCACAATGAAAAGTCCAATTTTATGAAGTGATGCAAGTCAATTTGATTGCGTGTGTCATAACCCTAACTCCTTTAAGGAGCCACTAAATCAACTTTGGTCATCTTAGGTTGAAACTTGAGTATTGTAAAAAGCATTATTGGTTAGGGTGGATTTAGACAATGATAATGAAAGAAAGTACTTTGCTTATCACTCTTGTTTACACAAGGTGGAGGTAATGCATGGAAAAGTGGATGTCTCACATGTTTAGTGAAAATGTGGGAAAACCTTATTGGGCTCAAAGCCCTTGGGCCTACCATATTGACCTATTTGACGTTGAAATGTCTCTCTTCCAAGGGAAGGAGGCTACCCATTTGCAAGTGGGTCCACATATACTTCTCTTCTCCTTTAGCTAATTTACATGCTTTCACAAAGTCTTTCATCTACCATCTCTTGTGAACATAGCCTTAAATCACACGTCCCCACATCGACCATGTGGAGGACTACACCCACCTATTTCCACCAAGGTTGGGATACCTAGAAGGCCACATGCACCAAAGGTGACATAAAATTACAGGTCACCAGATCGAAAATCACTAGCCACTAATTTGGAAATTATCGATCAATTTTTTAATTTTTAAAAAAGGCATCTCTCTCTCCATTCCTATGCACATCTAGCAGGGCATGATGCCATTGTAGAGATACGAAACAACATTTTAATACTTACAAGTTTACTTGTTGATTCATTAGCTTTTGAATTGCCTTCTCATAAATGTTGAACTTATGTTATAGGGATTGGACAATATGCACAAATTGCATTTAGATTCTTCTCTAAAGCAAGCAATCCATGTCCACTATTTGTAGTAAACAATGAGTCTTATGTTCTTCACATTATCCTGATTGCATTGGCTACATTGTCAAAAGGTAAGCTTGTCTCTAATTATGGAGAATTTGAGCTTATGTAGATGTGTTTATGACTACTCCTTTATCTCATGTCATCTATGCTTTCCATTCTTGAGTGTCTATTTTGTTATTGAATTGCAGACCATGGACATGATGCAACACAGAGTTCTTTTGGCTATTATGTCCTCACCCATGGTAGTGATTCTCTTGAAAATTATGAGGCAATGTTCTTCTCAAGCAAGGTTGATGTAGGTTGAGAAAACACAAGTCAATTACATGTCTATTATTGGGTATGCACAGATTCCACTTTCCCATCGTATCTATTTACTCTTTTGCATACCTTTCAAACAACTATCATGACTTCCTTCATCATCAGCCACTAGGGCTTGTTGACTTATCATTTTTATGTCAAACCTCAATCCTTTGATTGGTGGAACCACTACATCCTAGCCATAAGAGGCAACTATGCAAGATTTAGAGAAGCTTTTAGGATTCCCTTATCTCCTTTTCAAGGACTAAACAACTTCATGCTGTCTTATATTTAGCAAGGTGCAACTCCCCCACCTCTAGCCACCATAAATGGTAGATCGAATCTAGTGGAGAAAATGTTTGCAATCTCTCTTTTGCATCTAGCTAATGCCATGTGAATGGTTGACATTGGCAAGCACTTTGAGCTAAGCACAACCACTATTTTGAGCATTGTTATGCAATTTGTTAATGCTTTTTCACATCACAAGCACAAATTCATTCATTGGCCAAGGGATGTTGACTCTTTGGTGTGTGTTAAACATGGATTTTATTGACATCAAGGCCTCCCAAATTGTTGTGGGGAAATTAATGTTATTCATGTAGTGATGGAGAAACCAAGGAGGGAGGATGGAGTGGATTAGTTTGATCACTGCAAAAATTACTCCATGTGTCTCCAATTCATCGTGGATATGGGCACCTTGAGTCATATGTAGGAGCAATCTTGTGGTGCTCTCAGGGATGTGCTCTAGATTGTTATTAATGCTACAATTCAAGTCAATGATGATGGACCTTTTGTCTTGGTCTCTCTGTCATTCATGCATCAACGATGAATCTATTTCAATTGCCTATGTCATCGCTCATCCTTCAAGTAGTTTCATTGTTGTTGATTTGATAGTTGAGTTATTTCTTTGAGTAAGTTTTCATTAAAATCTTGCAATTCAATGGCATGCCAATCATTCTGTAGCTTTTTGTGTGTATTGTACTCCATTGTTCAGAGCAAGTCTAAAAGCAAAAAGGTTGTCACACAATGTCTCTACCTTTTCCCCTAAAAAATATTAGATATTAATATTTTTGCACTCTTTTTCTATACTTCACATGCCAAATGTCTCAACTAGATTGATATTAAGTTATAATATCACCATCGTATAGTTGGAGATAACCATGCTATTACCATGATAAGAGTTAGGATATTGCCATGGTAGGGTTAGAGATACCTAGGACATTTCTATAAGGTAGGAGAGCACCATATTAGAGCTAGAGATAGCAAGGATGTTTGTATGAGTCACACTTGGGCTTTTATAATGGTGCACACATTAAGAAGCACTAGCCCCCTAACCATGAGCATCACATGTCCTTTTGTGTTTCAACTTCAACCTTTGCTATGATCCTTGCATGATTCAACAAAGGAAATAGGAACACAATTGATTATGATCATGGAGTGCAATATATTGTGATCATAGGGCTCCTTGTATCCTTACAATCATATATCTCAAATGAGTTCCCCAAAGAGAAACAATATAATCTCAACTATCTACAAGAAAATCTCTAGATTTCGATGCCTCAACTCCATACGCTCATAGAGGAGAATCACCCACAAGCTACTATCCAATGGTGCAATATGAGAATGCACTTTGTAGAAGAGAAACACTTGAGAACATGCTCTTCTCCTTCAAAGGCCTACCCTTATACTATCACACTCTACCCATGGTGCAACATGAGAGTGAAAGAAGCTACATTTGAAATTTCCCCTCTTTCAAGGCCTAAGGCTCATTTTCTAGTAATTGATCTTGGGCAATGAAGATCAAACAAATGATGATGATATACAACTTGAGAGCATTGAGTATTGAGGAAAGTTGTTGGTTGTTCCCATTAGGGAGAATGCATAATCAAACTTGCCAAGAATTCCCGAGTTAAGGAAATCACAAAGGGCCCCATCATCCATCTAGCCAATACAAGAAGAGTTCCTCATCCAAGGTCCCAGTGGTTTTGTAGCTAAAAACTCAAGCATGGACTTGGAGATTGTGGGGCAGTTCACAAAGACATGGGATATCCAAGTGGTTGAGAGTCCTTATTTAATGGTTCCATAGCAACAATCAAACTTGTGGCTCATTTTTCTACCCCATAATGCATCCTTTGAAAGGGACATCTCCAAAAACATGGAGTGAATTTTCTCAAAATCCCAAAGTAGCAAGAAAACTTGTGATCTCTTGTACAACTAGGGGCCACAAGTTGC
This sequence comes from Lygodium microphyllum, assembly GCF_053477565.2. Taxonomy (NCBI): domain Eukaryota; kingdom Viridiplantae; phylum Streptophyta; class Polypodiopsida; order Schizaeales; family Lygodiaceae; genus Lygodium; species Lygodium microphyllum. Next base: position 142,844,706 of record NC_141145.1, read on the forward strand.
TTTTTTAGATCTAATATCAAGCTAATTTCAATTCTTAACCTAGAGACATGATATGGGGTTAGCATAGATATTAGAATCGGCCTAGTCATCGGAAAGGGGTCATCTAGTGAGCAATGATGATCACAGGCCTACTAAAGATAGAAAAACAATTTTGGAGGTCAAATATTCACATTTTAGTTAGTTTCATACACTAATGTAGTCCACTAAAACATTTAATAGTTTAAGATGATAGGTTTGAATGTGCTAGTTTATATGTTTTTTTTGAAGCAACTAGAAAATCAAATGGCATAGGATGGTTATCATGCAAGCTGAAGTGTCTTGCCTAAAATCTTAAGGATTGCAAAACTGTATGGGTTGTGTGTAGGAGTGTTTGGATTTGGACTGTGATGATTTGATCTCCCAAGATTTGTCTTTAATGTTGGGCTTTATGTTTTCATAAACAAACCAGCTTGTATTAGGTTAGCAATCTACATGTATGTCAAGATGTCAACATATACTTTCAAATGCTCACAAGGAGCTTCAATGTGTAGTAAAGAGTCTGTAAGCTATATCATACAATTATCTACATGCAAGTACTATGATTGGATTTGCAATGGTCACTCAAAATAAAATTGCTACCCTCAATGAGAAAACAACAATGCTTAGTCCCATTACATACCCATACCATGTTTCATCTCCACTAGCCTCCACTGTTGCTTCACTGCTATAGACAATGTAGATATTGGATTTTAGAGGTCATTTTCTCTTTGTGAAGCTTTGTTTTAGGACTTGCTTGGTTTATGCAATTGTTATTGGTTCTGGAGTACACTAATTCAACATCTCAAAGTAAGTTATTGCATAATTTTAGAAAATATTGTTAGTTTAAGTCTATCAATCTAAACGCTAACATATTTTTAACCTTTTGACAATAGACATTCCAACCTTATTCTTCAACTAACCCTTCAAGAACAAACTTTCCAACCTTATAGTTCAACAAACAATGGACAATGATTACATAGCTAGAAGGTTCTCTTATATGTCTTGATGCACATTACCTAAAAATTTCACCATGAGATGAATGACCCCCAAATAAGACCATAAGGCTCCAAACTTAAATTTTACTAGGCCTCTTCTAGAAGACATTAGCTTTTCTGGAGGATTTGAATGTAACGCTATTCATCAACATCCATCTACATCGTCTTTCTTGACATTTCCTTGAAATGCAATTAAAAAGTTACTTATAGCCATATTCGGACCTCTAGATTAGACCATAAGACTCCAAACATAAATTTTACTAGCCCTCTTCTAGAAGGCATTAACTTTTGTAGAGGATCAAAATCTAACACAATTTATCAGCAACCATCTGCATTGTCTTTGATTGACATTTCGTCAAAATGCAACTACAAAGTAATCAACATCCATTTGCATTGTCTTTGATTGGCATTTCATCAAAATGCAGTTAAAAAGTTAATAACAACAAAAATCTACATCATCTTTGCTTTGCTTTTCATCAAAATGTAGTTACAAAGCTAATTACAACCATATCTAAACCTCCAAATTAGGCCATAAGGCTCCAAACTTAAATTTAGCTAGGCCTCTTCTAGAATGCATAAATGAGGATTAGAATGTAACATACCTCATCAACATCCATCTATGTTGTCTTTGCTTGCCATTTCATCAAAATGTACATATAGATTCTTAGAAAACAAGCATGGGCATTCCAAAAAAAATCATTATTAAATAGGCTGCAAAAGGTTGGTATAGAAATCATAAATTGATCAACCTATAACCTCTCCAAATGAAATAGTTGCTCTTGCAAGTAACTACATTAAAGATCTCTACCATCTCTTTCATTACTTAAGACAAATTACAACAACAAAACTTGCTACTTTTGGAACCATATTCCCCTCAAAAGAGGCCGTTTCATTAACTCATTATATTAAGCATATCATGTCCATTTTGTTTAACATTCAACAAACCCACTGTGAAAATTAATGTTAATATGTATTAACAACAACCATATAGGTTCCCATAAAACAAACATCAAATTTTCAAAACACTTGTACATTAGGAAGACAACGCATGCCTTGTTTTGACATTTGATAACATGTCAAGACTAATGCAATTAAGCCCACAATTGACATATGAATGATGATTTAACCAACCTAAAAGTTCACCAAACCAAATAGTTGTTCTTGTATACAAGTGCATTAGAGGTCCTTGTCACAAATTACTACAACAAAATTGACTATCTTATGGAATAAGTAGCAAATACAATAACAAAATATAGAACAATGAAACCAAGAAAGATGACTTGAACCAAAAGCAGATTCAAAACTAGCAAATGCCAAAAAAACCAATAAGAATATATACCATGATCTTTCAATGAAACACAAGAGCATAAGGTCTATTCGATTAGGCATGGGTAAGTTTGATGATGAAGAAAGCCATTCTAGAACAACATGCAACCCAGAAGCAAAATGTACATGCTCTAGAAATCAAATGAAGTATCAGAAGACTAGTGAAGTGCCACTTCATTGTAGTGGGTTGATATTACCATTCATTGCATAAACATGCCCAGAGATAGCATTCGTAAGCTGAAACAATGTAGCATACCCTTTGTTCTCACCCTAGACCCTACCCCTCTCCAACTCTATCCTCTCCCTTTCAAATTGAAGTCACTCTTTATTGAACTCCTTAGTGCCCAAGAACTCCTCACTAGTAATCTCCAAGAACTCTTGTTGGCATTCCAAATTTCCTGCCTTTTGTCCTCTTGAATTGATATGCTTTGGAAGCATCTTCCAAGACAGTGACCATTGAGACCTTTTGACTCGCCTTGCGCTTTAGCTTGACAATGGTTCTCTCTGCAGCTTGAGAAGTAATAGAGCTAGTTTGCTTATTCCCATCAATAGTAGCATTATCAATACTGGGGGACTTACCCCTTTGCTAGGCTAGTTGTCTTTCTTACTTGAGCTTGTCTCCCCCTCATCGTCCTCATCCATAGCATGCTGTCATATTCGCATGGAAAAAACTATTAGCAATGAGAAACTCATCAAAATGCTATAAAAAACTTAAAGAAATACAGACATAAAGTAGCTACTATGGACTTGTTATTGTCAACAAGTGGTCCACAAGAATTAACTACACGAGAACGTCCATACGTCTCCTCTATTGCCTTGCACATATCTAGGTCAAATGTTGTTGGTATCCTCTTTGCTCTCTCTGCTTTTTAAACCCCATTTTCTAATACGAATTGTGACAAGATGGAATTGCCCTTTCATAATCAAATATCACCTTCCAATCTTTGAGGACTCAATTTCAACGATTGCAACATTGAGCTCGTGAACACTTAACGCCCTCCTTTGCACACATCTATGCAATGCACTCCCATTTCTAATGCTTATTCTTGATGTTAGAAGGGAGCGTTTCCTTATCTCTAAGGTAATCAAAATGAATCTTTGTTGCAACTAGAATTCAAGTTTTTGAGATATCCCAATTATTTTTAGTCAATTTATTGTAGCTAACAACCTTTAAGACTAGGATGTTTTTTTATCGTGAGCTTACACTTGTAGCATTGGTCATAGAATCAGGCATTGAAGGAGAGGGGTTTAGGCAAGGAGTCAGAGGAGATTGGCTACTTGGCATGCATGTGTCAAAAGGCCTAATTTGGGCAAAAATAAATGTAGCTCTCATGCTATTGCTTGGAGACTGAGGAGTAGGGATGGTGGATGGTGAAGGAACAAAACATACAACCTATTGTTAATTGAGATTGATGAAGCTTGAGGAGGTGGTGGGGTCTTAGGCAAGCTTGTTAGAGAAGGGATGATCAAGATGGGATGAAATGGGGCATGGATGGTGGGAGTGTTGAGCATATAAGTGGACAACGGAAGAAAGTTTTCATGTTGAGACAAAGAGGATGAGAGGATGCTATCCATCTGGGTCAAGGGGATACATGAATTTGAGAAGTCATTGGGGTCATGTGAGTTCATGTTTGGAGAGGTGTGTTGAAAAGTTGACATAGCTAGATGTCAAATGAGGGAGCACATAATCAGGCCTATTGTGTGTGGGGGCGTAGCAAACAAATGTGGAGTCACCTAATTGTAAGTGGAGGGGTGTAGCAAAAGAAGTAAAATTAGATGGGTTAGAACAAACTCACCTTTGTGTAGAAGTACTAGAAATCACATAATTTTAGCACAAAGCCAAGGGCAACAAGAGGAAGGGAGATAGATGCTACTCTAAACACTCTAGAAGAGGACAAATGACATGCAACTCTAAACACTCTAGGGAGATAGATGCTATTCTAAACACTCTAAACACTCTAGAAGAGGAGAAATGACATGCAATAGGAGATATGTCAATGGGGAAAAAAAATTAGACCTAGAGATAAATGTATTTCAGCATGTGATCTCCATGGTGATGTTACGAGGTTAGCATGGAGATGATTTGATTCAACAAGGTTCTCACACTTATTACAAAATGAATAAGACAATCTTCATCGAAAGTTAAGAGGGAGGATAGAATCTTAGAGCAAGGGCATGCTGTCCACAACAAACAAAAGTAGAATATCATGCAAACGTAGCAAGAAGAAAGGAGAAGATTCTTATCAATACTTTGTGAGAACTTTGCAAAGGTGGTGTTCATGTTGTACCTTGATTGCTTGCATCAAGGTGTCTTGCTCAAGAATGCATGAACATTCATGTTGTACTTGGATTGCTTGCATCAAGGCACCATCCTCAAGAATGCATGTGCATGATTGATTTTTAGTACAAAGTAGGAGATAAAGAGACATGGAAGTTATTGTTACAAACAAGGATTTGCAAATGAGGAGCGTAGTGCGATAGAGGAACATGGATGCAGTTCTAGATGACAAGGATAATGGGGAAGATCAAATGTCTGCTTATGGTGATAAAATTTCTCGAAGATTTACCTTCACCACTCCAAATATATGAGGATTTTCTGTTAAGAAGAAGAAGAAGAAGTGTTGCCACAATTCTTTTAGAAGGTGCCATGCAAATCAAACACCTGGGTGATGAAGGAGAAAATGCCATATAAATGGCCTTGACAAACTCACCCACTTACAGAAAACGCCTCATTATACAACAAAAACAGGAGATGGAGAAGGTAGTAGTAGACCTTGCCTTGCAAAAAAGTGTAGAAATTGTGATGTTGGAGAAAAAAGTTAGGCAGATGCCTTTCTTGTGGAAATACACTCGTGATGAAGGAGAAAACATGGAGAAAAGTGGGATGTGTGATGAAGGAGGTAGCAACAAAGCTTGCTTGTTGAAATCATGTGAAGGAGGAAAGCGCGACTGTGAACAAATAAAAGATAAGGTAGATGCCTTACCTATGGACACGGAGATGATGCCTCACTTGCTTGAAGAGGATCTTAGCAACATGAACATGTGGAAGATAAGATCAATTAGCCATTAAAGGGAGGGCGAAAGCAAAAAAATGTGATGAGGAAGAAAAACACAAGGGGAAAACCCTCAAGTAGAGGAATCACTCGTCTACATACAAAGTTTGCAACATGCATGTGTGGAAGCTAATGACAAACAATCAGCTAGTAGTGGAAGGTAGAAAGTAGAAGAATGAGATGGAGAAAATCATCACTTGCCTACAAACAAACTTTGTAGCATGCACTTGGAAATCGAGGTTAGTTGCCTAGTAGACAAAAGAGGGAGGGGAAGCATCAAAGATATGTAGGAGAAGAAGAAAGAAAGGGAGGGGCAAGATAAGGCAAGTGAAAACAAGCATGCCCTATGGCGGGAAGGAGGGAGGAGAAATGGAAATGATTAAAAAAATACATTTAATTATAATTAATGCTGTGATGTTGGTAAAAAGTGACCGGAACCCACTTGGGGTTGGGAACCAATGGCAAGCCACAATCCCATTGGGACTTGCTGATTTTGCGAGCGGTTGGGAGCTTGGTTGCAACCCACACCCTGGTGGGAACAGGCGCGCCAACCGTTGGAGGGAGGTTGGATGGTGCGTGGAAAGCCTCTTACTGGGAGGCGATGAGGGAGGAGTTGGATCATGGATGCCATCTGGCGGGATCGAAGCGTCTGCAAGCGGATCGCGGATCGGGATGTGTTGGCCAAATGGTGGGGCCGCCTCGGCATGCTACACGTGGCAACACGTGGGGAGTCGTGCGATGGGAGAGAACCTACCACAACCCGGCAGACTGTTTGCGCTGGAGCAACGGCATTTGATGAGACGAGAGGGAGAGAGAGAGGGGTTGAGAGAGGGGGGAGGGATCAAGGAAGCAAGAAGCGTCTGGAACCTCCTTTTGCTTCTCCTCTCTAACAATTGTACCTCTTGTCGCTCTCCTTTGCAGGCGGAACCCTAACCCTAATCCCGTCTGCGTCTCCCGGCCATGGGCAAGCTCATACAGTGCGACGGCGCTCCCCTCCTGGAACCCCTCCCGCAGCCCCTCCATGGCCCCGCTCCATCCCTCGACCCTTGGCTCGGCTCCTTGCAAGTCTCCATTCCTTCTCCCGACGAATCTTCCATCGACTGCCTCTCCTCCCTCTTCGACGACGACGACGAGGCCTCTCCCTCCTCCTCCTGGGATGCCGTCCCTGGCCTCGAGCCTCAGCAGCGCCAGGCTCTTCTCAAGCTCGCCTCGAAAGGTGTCTTCTGGAAGCACCCTACCAAGGCCGTTTCCTGTGTCCTCACTCTGCACCACGGAGGAGACGTAGATGCAGACGGAAACTGCCTCTTCACTGCCGCGCAGAAGGCCATGGCCTTGCAGGACTCCCCGCAGCAGGTCAGACGGAAGGCTGTCCAGAGATTCCTCCGCAACTACGAGGACGAACGGGCGGACAAGGCTGCTATTGATCGCGCTATTCACAACCTCTACACTCCAGATCTGGCGTCGGGATGGGGGGTTCACGTTGTTCAAGAAGTAAAGCTTCTCGCCAAGAAGGACGAACGGGAGTCCCTTGATCGAGCTGTTCTAGATTTGGTGCAATGCGGTGTGTCCAGGTTTGTCTTTGAATGTAGCCAAGTATTTGCATGCCGATCCGGGCAGGTTTTGCATTACGATGGCGTTTCTAGAAGGAATTGACTAGCTTAGCCCTGTCTCTGCTTGTGCCTTGATAGTATACGCCCTTGATTTGCGTAAGTATAGTGTCTTGTCCACGTTCATTCGACACGTTCTCGTATCAAGACCAAAGGAGTTGCCATTGCGTAAATGCCTACTCCCGGAAGCACATGGTGGAGATCTGGACCGTGTCTTAATTCACGTTTCATTCGCATCATGACAGTCGTTTTTGGACGGGCATGACGGCGCGGCGTATGGATATCTAATGTTAGCCTTCATACCGACTAAGCAGGTTTCTGACCTGTGGTTCATATTCGAGGCTCACATATCGCCGTAGTGACATGCTGACTGTGGCTTTGCTGACGGATTTTATCTTGCCTGTCATGTTGACTTACGTCCCGGATCTGAGCAGGGAAGAAGCGGCCGAGACCGTCTACAAAGAACGATGCATCAGCATTCGTAAGGGAGGAGACTGGGCCAAGTTTATGTCTGTTGCTGGCGATGCTAACGATGAGTACGACATAATCACGCTTCTGTACACGCAGGAGGGGCTGGTCAGCATAGAGGAGAATCGAGAAGGCCGTGCAGCGGCCTTTGGGGATGACATTGCTATCGAGAGCCTCGCGTCTGAGTACAACCGAGAAATTTTTGTGGTATACATGCTGTCAAAATTGTATTATTCGCCGTGTTTGTAAGCCTTCTGTGAGCAACAGGTGATTTGGCCATTTTCTTATCAGGTGCAGGCTCATGGAGCTGATGCTATGGTGGATGAAGAGCACTGCGTATTCTTCTTGACACATCGTCCACTGGGAGAGGTGCAACACTCACCGGCATTTTTGTTCATGAAAGGCACTGGTACGTGAGACGTTGGATATTCTGGTTAATTGTATCTCGATTCCCGTTTATTCACGATAGGAAATGGTAACTGTAGTTTTGAATACATCGGATCATAATTCTATCAAGTTGTATCACGCCAACTCATAGTTTGAGATGATCAAGATAATGTTTGTTGTGCTTTGGCCCCTAGAGAGAGAGAGAGAGAGAGAGAGAGAGAGAGAGAGAGAGAGAGAGAGAGGGAGGGAGGGAGGGAGGGAGGGAGGGAGGGAGGGAGGGAGAGAGAGAGAGAGAGAGAGAGATGACGAAAAAAAAAAGATAGAAAGATGACCATTATCCCCTTGCTAGCAGGCTGGTGTGGATCTGGTGCCGACCATTATGAGCCCTTGATTGCCCGCCCAGCTTCATCGATCACCCAAGACAAAGTCGCTCTTGTTTTGTGAGAAGAGTGGCTTTCCCCCAATTTTGAAGCGTTGTACCATCATCCACACTTCATCTGATTCACTCTTACTGAAACGAGAGAAGAGTTATAATCGCCTTCTCCCAGTTAGTGAAGGGAGTGGCTGTCTGAAGAGTGCTTTTTGTCTTCCCGGTTCCTTTGGCTCGCCAAATTGGCTGGGTCGCAATTTTCCTGATTTTTCTTGAGAATCAGTGCATTCTTTGTATCGAAAGTTAGAGGAGTATTCTTTTGTATTGAGGGTTAAAACTATTGCGGACTCGCCATTTTTCTAATCAACAATCCCTCCCCGGAGGGGCTCGTTTACTTGTTTTTCTTTTTGAATTGGATTGGACGTGCTTGAATTTAGTGTTTCGAATCTGTGGGTCACTTTTTGTAACGAGAAGACAGTGGTGCCAATTCTCCAATATGTAACACCGAAGAAATTAAAGGAAAGTTCTGCCAGCTGGAGACCCTTTATGAATAAGTTCAACTTTAGTTAGTGAAGAGGATTTAGATCAAGCTGAAAGCTGGTTCCAGATGTTCCCCATGTACGGCGCGCACAAATGTCACCCACACATGAACCAGGGTTTTTAAAGGGGTTTTGCCTCTCCGCCTTCTCTCGTCTTCTCCTCAAGTCCTTAAGTCCTTAAATGAGCTCTCTTAGGATTGCGAATTTTTATCGTGTAGCTCGTAATATAGTACGTGGGTTAAGTATCGAGTGGATTTTCTAAACCTCGGGTCATTGTGTTCATTCTTGGGGTGTAATCAACTCTTTGGCCAATCATAATGTCTCTTGGGTTATAGCTCTCGGGGATTGTTTCTCACAATTTTCATTGTTGCAGAGCTTCTCTGTGTTTTGCGGTCAGTAAATCAAATCTTGCAACGGTAATTCACTCATAAGTGACCGACCATCTTAGACGAAAACTGGAATGGGACATGCTATCGTTAATTTTTCTTTAACCGATTAAACTATGCATTGGGTTCTCAACCAATTCTCGAACAGACCATGGGTGAAGTTCACACTAGCGATGGAAGTGTGTGTTCAAATGCAGTTTTGATTACTTAAAAGCAACCAATAATAAAAGGTTATACACACTTGTTGAATCGAATTTTGCCATGTGTAGAGAGAAACATATTCCATCAGCCAATTCTTTCTTTCGGGCATTGTGCGCGTGCAGGGGGGGAAAAAAGTTGCCTTGGAATTTACAATAAAAGAATTGTGGGTCGATGCTTTCGTGGAGGGAAGGCAAGAGGGGCTTCCTATGTGCTACATGACACCCCCAAACTTTTCGTTAATAATAAGAAAGGATAATTGACGAATGCATTAAAAAAATTCCAAAGTATATCATGAAGGTTTTGAGTGTAGGTTTGGAGATGATTAAAGTAAGGCTTAATAAAAGCAAGGTGGAGACCGTTAAAAGTTAACAAGGCATTTGGAAGGGGGGTGTTAAAATTTTAAAAACGAGTGATGCATTGCAAAATTAATATTAAAAAAAGAAATTGTCAAGGGGGTGTTAAAATTTTAAAAACGAGTGATGCATTGCAAAATTAATATTAAAAAAAGAAATTGTCAAAGGGGGTTGAATATGCGTGCGAGAAAAATTCATGTTAAAAAAGTGGTGTTGCAAAATTTACATTTAAAAATCAAGCCTCATGGCACTTCGTGGATGGGGAGAAGGGTACGAGGAAAAAAATTAAAATTAAAAAAAAAGCTGTCGTGAAAAAGAAGTGAGGCACGCTAAAAAATTGCACGAAACATGGAAGCATCACATGGTGGCTTGGATGGGAAGGGGCTCCCTCCCCCCTAGCCCCCAACCTTTCATTAATAATAAGAAAAGAAAATTGATGAATTCCACAAATCTAAAATCAGCCTGATGTCATTCATACAATGCTCCCCGAATCTCAATTTCTTTTCCAAAATAAAAAGCTAAAAAGAAAATCTAAAGTATGTTATAAAGGTTTGCGTGTGGGTCTAGAAACGATTAAAGGTAAGATTAATAAAGGTAGGGTGGAGACGATTAAAGTAAATGTTATTAAAGGTAAGGTGGAGCCTTAAGTCTTGAAAGCAAATGATGGAAGGTGTTTTGACAAGTGGGAGTCTACGGAAGGAAGGTCACACATGTAAGCTCCATTTCTATGCATCTAATATGGCCATGTGGCATGCATCCTCCCTCTCTCTCCCAGGCTTGAAACCTTTAATGCTCTCTCTCTCTCTCTCTCTCTCTCTCTCTCTCTCTCTCTCTCTTCGTGTTTAGAAATACTCGACATCATCATTATCTTCATTTGCTAATATGGAAAGTCCACCACTCTAGACAATTCAATTTTGCTTTGATCTCATACTAGCGTTCTTGGCGCGCTTTGCACGCAAGGAACACTATCTCGGTTTGCGGCAGCTTCGTTGTCGCGAAGTGGGGTGCGTAATGCCTATCACAAAAACATCACATTTTACTCTCCTCTACTCAACCCCTCTATCTCTCATCCCATTTACATCTTCCCCCTTTTATCCACACTCACTCACTCACTCAATCACTCTCTCTCTCTCTCTCTCTCTCTCTCTCTCTCTCTCTCTCTTACACACATGTATAAAAGACCAAATATGCATTTGCATCAAAGAGTACATAGACTCGTATATACATGCAATGACTATGCACCGAACTTATAGACTTTGTATCTATACTTGCTCTACACAACAATTAGAAACAACTTGTATCCTTGGATGTTATAATGAGAAATAACATTCCTACGGTGAAACGAACCACAAATAAAAGATATATGAGCCACACCACAAATTTAAGTTTGTCCAAGCATTGCATGCAAAATCTCAGTATTAATAACCCACATAGGTGAATCAAAGCTCGAAACCAAAGTTTCTTCTAGAGATTGCACCAATTTGCACCAATAACCTTGCACCACAATTTCAAGTATTAACAAACCACAAAGTGTTACTCCTTGATTGTGCCTATGCATCTACATCCAAATGTTACAAAAAAATTTATAGTTCCCATAGGGTCTAACCAAAACGAAGCTTTCTTTTCTTTGAGAAATAACTAGGAAAATTTCCACTCTCCAATATAGCATGGCCAGACGAAGCAAGTCCGATCGCCACTCTTCGTCTTGTTGATGGTACAGGGGACATAATAGTATTTCCACTCTCCAATATAGCATGACCAGGCAAAGCAAGTCCGATCGCCACTCTTCGTCTTGTTGATGGTACATGGGACTTAACATTAAAACAACAATACCTGCTATGCGCAATAGCTAGAAGTAGCTCTACATGATCATTCGATGTTACAATCAAAAATAACATTGCTACGTTGAAATGAACCACAAAGTGTAAGCATATCCAAGCATCAAATATAGATAGGTGAAGCAAAGCCCAAAACCAAATCTTGCCCCACAGTTGAAAACTTTGTACCACAAATCCAAGTATCAACAAACCACGAAGTACCACTTCTTGATTACACCTATGATAAATAGATATAGATACATCTACATCCAAACGCCATAAAGATGTTGAAACTTTCCATCGGGCCTAACCAAAATGAAGCTTTCTTTTCTTTGAGGATCACTGGGAAAAATTCCATTCTCCAACACAACATGCTCAGGAGAAGCAAGTCCCATTGCCACTCTTCGTCCCGGTGATGGTACAGGGGATATGATAGTCTTTCCTCTCTTTCTTGCGCCTAAAATTTTAAAAGCTCACAATGTAAATATGAACACATCCAACAATTGACAAAGATCACTTAACAGTGGAATAACAATACTTGGCTTAATACTTGCAAACCACTTGGCAGGCATTGTCACAGCTTGATGTAGCGTCACAAAACAATTGAGGTTCTTAAATTCATATGCCGGCCACCCCCTCGGTATTCTATCAGTGTGAGATCGCCGAAACCTCTTGTCCTGCTCAGCTTCACCCATATGCACTTGAAAGCACTGAGTATACCCACAATGCACCACCTCAATAAAGACTGAAAGTAAAATCTCTATGTTGACATCATCATACAAACGCTCAATGACCCTTGCAAGCGTTCTACTTATAATATCATCCATTGTCACTGCGCGCAAGTTACATTGCAGTTCCTTCTGATACTCAGAAGCTGGATAATAACCCCAGCTTGGAGTAGGCATCTGCAAAAGTCAAGCAAACACTTATATACAGTGTAGGGAATATATACTCAATTACCATCGAGTATATGCTAATTGAATAGAGCTTTGAGGCTATCTCACATACACACCAAGCAAGGACTACAAAGCCATCAAAATTCAATAGATACATCTCTAAAAAAATGCAAGCATATCTTCCACTCTCCAAAAAATTCATATTTGTATGCATCTTTGCAAAAAAGCAATGCACCTCATTGCATCTTCTGAAGTACCTCCTTGTACATAATGTTCGTTGTGACATTCATAGTGCTTCCATCCTCATCCAATAACACCCTCACACCGCATGAGGATTTCACCCTTGAAAATGCAACATACAACAGTCCATGTGTAAATACTGGTGTCTTTAAGTAAAGACCAACAACAAACAATGTCTGGCCTTGCGACTTATTGATCGTCATAGCAAACACCAATCGAATAGGAAATTGCCTTCGCCTCATAGCAAATGGAAATTGCAAGGTGCTAGGAATAAAAGTGATCCTAGGAATAAAAACTCGTTCCCCTACATTTGTCCTTGTTATTATTTCAGCATCTATCACCTTTTTATTGAATGCCTTACACATCAACCGTGTACCATTACACAAACCTTCTGCTGGGTTTAAGTTCCTAAGCAGAATAATAGGTGCATTCATCTTTAGCAACAATAGATGGGGAGGATATCCACCTCCAAGGTCCAGTGTATTTAAATACTCTATAGAGTACAAAAATGAGCTATCACCCGTCTCTGCAATTGAATCCGCACTATAGTACTGCATAACTTCTCCTGGCATCGATTGCAATGCAGAATGATTCAAAGAAGCCACCTCTGTATTCCGCGCTGCAAGTATAGCACACTCACTAAAATATGCCCCAAAGTCTCTCACCGCGGACACTTCACCGTACACACTATTAACCAAGGTTTCAATAGAGCACCCTTTCAACACCATGCTAGATGGAATATGTAACTTATCACAATTCTCCGTAATACCCACTCCATCCCCTATCCCTTGAATCCAAGCAACAAATCCATTATCCATTACATCACCAACGGTTGACATCCTCATATTCCCAGACAACCTTAGCACCTTAACGTACTGCCATAAATGAGAGCAACATAGTGCTGCATTAGCAATATCTTCACGGGAGCCCTTCATCACGACGGGCAGGATTTTTCTAAAATCACCCCCAAGCAAAGTAACCTTTCCACCAAATGGTTTACCACAGCTCATAATATCTCTTAAAGTTCTATCAACAGCTTCAAATGCAAACCTGTGCATCATGGGAGCCTCATCCCATAAAATAAGGCTCGATTGTCTGAATAGTTGAGCAAGATCGCTTTGAACATGAATATTACAAGTGGATCGATTACATAGATCCAATGAAATTTTAAATCTCGAGTGAGTAGTACGACTGCCCTGTAGAAGTAAAGCAGCAATGCCAGATGATGCCGTTGCCAATGCTATATGACCATCACTGCGCAACCTAGCAAGTAGACACTTGTAAAGGCTTTCCAGACCCACCGGGACCATAAAAAAAAAAACATCCCCAAAGTTTCCACCAATGGCACCTATAACTGCATTATATGCAACCCTTTGTCCATCATTCAACATTGCCTCCATACAAACACAAACTCTACGTTGCTCCAGTATATCATATACATATTCATCTTTTAAAAGAGGGTGAGCACACAACTGAGAATCTGTTCGATGAGGTTCTGGCAATCCATCAAAGTCAGACAATCTTCACCCATGTTGTCGCGCAAAAGATCCTGAAGATGCAATAAAGCCCTCTTTGATGCCTCTTGTTGTAGAACTGCAGAAGATATATGCACATGCTCTAGCTGTAACTTATACAAAATATCCTCCACCATCGATGACATAAACCTATCCCAGAGTTGACTAGGCTGCGCAGGCTCACAGAAGACCAAAATTGTAGCAAACAAAGCACGCAACTGGGCACCAATTTGTACAGATACAGCCTCTTCCAAGCACACAACACACTCATCATCACCCTCTAACATGCCCTTTGCAATGCAAGCTTCCTTAAAGGTGTTGTACACCACGTTGCCAATAGTACGCAAATCATCAAAAGACATATATCCTGGAGACACTGTCAAGAGCATTCGCAAGTAATAACGCTCACCAGATGTGGGCGTCACAAAGTATATTCCACCACATGTATTTCCACGCTCTCTCTCCGTCCATACCTTTCGTTGTGCATTCGACACCCAATACACCGGGAAGTCTTGTTACCGAATAGCTCGAGCCTCTGGATGAATACGATTGTACACAAACCATTCCGTAAGAGTAGTTTTCCTGTTATCTTCATTCTACATAACATCTGATATATTGTCTGTATCTTGAAACACCACATAATTATCATCAAGCAAGTGCACCTGCAACCGCTGTATATCAGGCTTCTCATTGTGCAATGCATAGTCATATATTCGCCAACACGCTTCCGAAGCAGAAACATACCGTGCATCTAAATAACTCTCGATCTCATCCACTTCATGAATGGTCGTACCATTTAACCCTGAGTTTCCAACAAAAAATTTAATCGTTGCACGATCATGTCCCTTGTATATATACTTATACAAATACTTAACAGTTGCTGCCACCCAAGTTGAGCATACCTCAACATTTATATGTACATTGTATTTTTTTACTCAAGTACGAATTGTATGGAACAATCCATCGATTATCAATAGTATTACCCTTTATTGTGACTGTCTTTCCATCATCTCGTCTTCTATAAACAGGATAGCCAGAGCTATTAACAGTTGTTACATTCACAAACCTCCGAGGGAAATTTTTAGTACATCGACCATTGCGCATGCAAGGGCTCTTGGGATTCATTACACCACAAGGACCATGGACATTGCATTTTGAGATAGTTTCAAACAAAGCTGAAAACTTTGCTTTATCAGGAAACTCAACACAAACAAATCTATCATAATGGCATGCTTCAGAGGGTTTAAAAGGGTGCTCCAAAATTAGCAAAGTATGAGAATGTAGTAGCCCCCGCTTTTGAAACTCAATCACACTAACATAGCCTGCAACATTTCCAAACAGATTCATTTTCAACAACGTAGGCATCATATCAGCATATTTTTTATGGAATACCCGAGCAGTCAAATCAGGACGATCATAAGCAGTCTGTCCAGGCAATAAAGCATTAGTTATCTCTAACCACTTTGGATTACATGTCATCGTTATAAATAGATTAGGTTTTCCCTTACTTCGCACTATAGCCATGGCATCTTGATACAACTGATACATGTGTCTTGGCCCACTAGTAAAAGAAGACGGCAAAACCACCCTTTTTCCAATAGAGGCACCAATAATCCCCATCGGCCCATCATCCATCACTCCCACCATATCTGCTAAGCCCTTATAAACTTCCGAGCGTAAAACTGATTGATTTTGACGACACCAAGCTAACCTACATTGCTCTATACTACAATAAGCATCAACAATAAATTGTTGCAACAATCGGCCACCCCGCAACATGCACACCTCAGTGTCCTCACGCACTTGTAGTCGAAATGCATAAAATTGCATCTGAGTAACATAGTTCTTATTAGACAATCCATGTATATTAATTGGAACATTAACACCACTATAAGGTACCTTTACATGCCAACCATCATCACCCATAGGAAAAAGAAGAAGGTATAGCATTGGCATAACTATGAAGTCCCTCACGAATCAAGCTATCATGATTTAGAGCCCCTCCTTGCAAAACGTTCCGGCACTCAACTATAGTAGAACACATCTCTTTATACCCCCTCTGGTCATGTCTTGCCATTTGAGCCCTAAGCCTAGCAATCTGCCATCATCTATATCGTGTAGAGTTGAGTCTATACCTATGAATACGCAACACATAATCCCTGCTAGTTCTTTGATTATTTAATCCCATATTGTTTGGATTCTCACAAAGCCTGCATATCAAGAGAAAACATGTATTCTTTCAACCAGAGACTTGATTGGGATTAGTATTTCCAAAAAGACTTAAAAGCAGAATCAATCTAGAATCACATATTTACAAACTCTTGAAAAGAGAAAGAATACACAATCTTTATTCCAATCCATAGCAAGTACCTAGACATTGAAACGTATTTTACAGAGAATATTACTCTTTGATACGTAATACATTGCAACTAGACATAATAATTATATGTATAAATAAACTATAGATCAATGTTTACAAACTCTTTAAAAGAGAGAAGAATGCATCACCCCCAATAAATTGAACCAAACACTGGAGAGAGAGAGAGAGAGAGAGAGAGAGAGAGAGAGAGAGAGAGAGAGAGAGAGAGAATATTACAATTAGACCATAGAACTAGAAAATATTACTCACATGCATTACACCATAAAAATGAATAAAGTTATATATCCACATTGTTTGATATGATATCAAGCGTCAAGAAACAGACATCACACCACACTGTAGATACCCAATAAAGTTTACTCAATGTAGTCTCATTACAAAAAAAGGGAGCACACATTATCACAAAAAAAGCAGTGGCCCAAGTATTTCATATCTTCATAAGCGAGACAACAATAGATCATAACCTTCATCCAAATGTTGAAGAGCTCTAGAGACAAAGAGAGATCAAACCTTGGGAAAGAGGTATCACATCGTTACATTAAAACCAATATACAATATAAGCTTCACAAAAAGGAAGCACACATCACAAAAAAAACATTGGTCCAAGCACTTTCAAGTAAGATATAAACGAGACGATAATAGATCATAAGCCTTAGCCAAGCAAATCCTCCTCAATTGGGATAGTTCATTTGATGACTCAATTGTTGTAGCAAGGCATTGAACCTATTAACATTCATTTGGAATTGCAAAAACGGTAGTCGATTACCCCTCTGGCAAATCATAGGCTCGTGGTCATCTCCAAGCCCCCAAAACGATGCCCACATATCATTCAACAACAAATTCATCAACCTACTTGTCTTAGAGACAATTGCTGAAAGTTCCCTCACTTCACCACCCAAACCACTCGAGACTTGTCTCAGAGACAATTGCTGAAAGTTCCCTTATTTCACCACCCAAACCACTCGAGACTTGTTGAAGAACACTCTGGGTGTGCTTTGTCTCGCATACAACACTATACAAACCCTTAGCTTGTTCATGCAATTCTGTAGAGTAAATAGTAAGTGCATGATCGACATGTGTGGATAAACTTGTCTGCAATTCCATCAACTCATTCATCTTAGTTTCGAGGCGTTTAAACTCCAAAGAACTTGAAGCAGCCTTTGGGTTTCTTCGGATCATTGATGTCCTTGTGGATTTATTAACATGCCCTCCCTGCTGCCTCGCCACTTCTTTCATCTTTCGCACATTAACTTTATTCACTCCATTAAACTCCACATTTTGGCTGTAACAAAATACACAAATGACTATCTTCCCAAAAAGAACACAATACCTTGGTGAAAATACAATTATTAGAATAACTATCTCCCATACCCATGCGAATGGCTCCAAGCAGGCAAGCGTCGAAGAGATGATGTTGTGGTTGTTTCTTTGATTTAACCAAATCAATTGCATTCAATGGAGTCGAATGCACTATGTCTGGAACATCGTCCATAGCTTTGCTTTGTTCCATGATGACTACACGAAACTTTCAATAGAGTATAAGAGTCCTAATAGAGAAATCTCAAAGCAATTGAAGACAAACACATTTCCAACTGAAAACCTTAAATCGAAAGTGTATTGGACTCAAAGACAAAAGAATAGTCATGCACAAACACGTGTAAATAATCATGCACGAGCACATGACACTCACCAATATATTGCCATGCCTTACCTCCTCTCCTTCCACTCTCTCTCTCTCTCTCTCTCTCTCTCTCTCTCTCTCTCTCTCTCTCTCTCTCTCTCTCTCTGTGCAAGCCCTACTAATACGTCTTGCCAAAGGCTCGAATGTGTTAAAGATCCAAAGATGTTCGACGCTTGGTCCAAGCACTTTCATAGATCAACTAATAAACTATTATCATCATCATATCATATCATAATCATAATATAATAATAATAATAATAATGATAATAATAATAATAATAAAAACTAATAATACATAATAACAAACTAATAATACATATTTATGATATAATAAAATATAATAACTAACAATAACAAAGTTAAAATAACAACCATTAACAAAACTATATAATTATATAATATAACATTAATAATAATAATCAAATAATACAATAATAAAAATATAATGCAATATAATAATAATAAAATAATAATAAACAATACAACAATAACATAATATAAAACAATATCTAATCTAAACAAAATAATACCACAATAAATAAATAAACTATAAACTAACAATAAACTAATAAACAATACAACAGCAATCATCATCATCATCATCATTATCATTGTTATCATTATCATTATATTATATTATATTATATTATATAAATATAATATAAAATATAAAATATAATATATATAAATATATAAATATAAACTAATGAGATATAATATATCTATCTAAGCGAGACGATAATAGATCAACTAATAAACTATTATTATGATAATAGATCATCAACATTGGTCCAAGCACTTTCAAGTAAGATGCAAACTATTAAAATGAGATAAAAAAATCTTAATAATTTGAAAGAGATAGACAATGTTTTTTAAAATGGAGATTTTCATCAATCGAATAAAACACAACTCATTTAAAAAGTCTTGCAAAGATTATATATATATATATATATAAAGCATGTGGTGATTTTCAATTTGGAAAATATAGATAATGTTTTTCAAAAAGGAGATTTTCAAGGACGTGCTTACATAGCGACGACTCATCCAAGTTAACATTGCCAAAAACCTATCTAGTCTAGATATAAACTTTGAAAGAAGCAAATTGCACATCAAGGGCAATGCTCTCGAGTGAAAGGGAATGATCCCACACGGTGATTCATCTGGGTTAACATTGCCAAAAACCTATTAAGGGAAACTTTCAAAGAAGTAAGTTGCACATCAAGGGAAACTTTTTCATTCTTATGAGCAATTAACTTGAAAATATCTTAAGTTTATCTCACACATAAGACTCAAGTAGGTCTTCAAGATGCATTTGGATTATTTCAAGCAAATTCTCATGGCTCCTTAGTTGAGAGAAGATTAGGCTTTTTGTCACAATGGATGTATCTAGTCAAGGATCAAAGCCAACGCCACAATGACCAGTGAATTGGTATTTTAGGTGGTGCACTACAACTATATCATTACTCACTACAACTATAACTAATTATTTTATATTATCACTATTCACATTATTTATATTATTATTAGTATTTTTTGTATATATATTTATACAAATATTTATACTAATAAAATAATAATAAACTAAATCAATCAAAATACAATAAAAACTAAATCAAAAATTAAAATAACAATAACAATACCACAATAAACTAACAATAAATGGAATATAATATCATCATCATATCATATCATAATAACATCATATCATATAATAATAATAATAATAATAAAAATGTAACAATACATATTTATAATACAATACAATATAATAACTAACAATAACAAAGTTAAAATAACAACCATTAACAAAACTATATAACCATATAATATAACAATAACAATAACAATAATAATAATAGTAAAATAATACAATAATAAAAATGTAATAACATAATAATGATAATGATAATAATAATAATAATAAAATAATAATAATAAAATAATAATAAAAAAATTAATCCACATTCACATTAACATTAACTATTTAACATTCACATTCACATTCATATTTTAACATTAACTATTTAACATTCACATTAATAAACTATCTAAACAATAATAAACTAATAACATCATAATCATATCATAACATAACATAATTACTAATAAATAAACTATAACTATTAACTAATAATAACTATTAGCTATAACATTAACTATTAATTATTAACATAACAAAAGAATATAATAATAATAATAATAACAACAACAACAACAACTAAAACAATATCTAACTCTAAATAAAATAATACCACAACAATAAATAAAATAAACTAGAAACTAACAATAAACTAATAAACTAATATCATCATTACATCATATCATAATAACATCATATCATATAATAATAATAATAACAACAACAACAACAACAACAAACTAACAATACATATTTATAATATAATACATATTTATAACTAACAATAACAAAGTTAAAATAACAACCATTAACAAAACTATATAACTATATAATATAACAATAACAATAACAACAACAACAATAATAATAATAAAATAAATAAACAATACAATAATAAAAATGTAATGTAATAATAACATAATAATGATAATGATAATAATAATAATATAATAATAAACAAATTAATTAACATTCACATCCACATTATTTAACATTCACATTATTTAACACATTTAACATTCACATTAATTAACATTCACATTAACCTTTAACACATTGACATTGACATTAACACATTCACATTAACATTAACATTCATTCACATTAACATTTAACATTAACTTAAAATAAACAATACAATAAAAAATGTAATGTAATAATAACATAATAATGATAATGATAATAATAATAAAAAATGTAATTAACATTCACATTGACATTAACACATTCACATTAATTAACATTCACATTCATTCACATAATAATAACAAACTAACAATACATATTTATATTATAATACATATTTATAACTAACAATAACAAAGTTGAAATAACAACCATTAACAAAATTAGCAAAACTATATAACTATATAATATAATAATAACAATAACAATAATAATAAAATAAACAATACAATAATAAAAATGTAATGTAATAATAACATAATAATAATGATAATGATAATAATAATAAAATAATAATAAACAAATTAATTAACATTCAAATTCATATTAACACATTCACATTCATATTCACATTATTTAACACATTTAACATTCACATTCACATTAACATTAACTAACATTCACATTAATCACATTAACTAACATTAACTAAAATTAATCACATTAACATTAACAGATTCACATTAACATTAACATTAATCACATTAACTAAAATTATTCACATTAACATTAACATTAATCACATTAACTAACATTAATTAACATTAACTAACATTAATTAACATTAACTAAAATAATAAGTAACTATTAATTAATTAATATTAATAACTGCCACGCAGGGGAGGGGGGCAGCAGCGACGATAGGAGGGAGGATGACTTGGCAGGGAGGGCTAGGCGCGTCACTAGCGAGGGGGGAAGGGGGGGGCAGCGTGACTGGGGGTAGAGAGAGAGAGAGAGAGAGAGAGAGAGAGAGAGAGAGAGAGAGAGAGAGCACCTTCAGCTCCTTCAGCTCCTTCAACGAACGAACATGAACGAACGAAAGCTCTGAATCTCCTGAAGCTCCTGAAGCACCTTCACTAAGCTCCTCAACGAAAGCGAAACCTTCTCCACCCTGCAATCTATATCTAAGTTCATCCTCATCATGAGAGAGGGAGGACGTGAAGATGTGGGGCATTAAAGCCACCTCAACCTCCCATGCATGCTTGCAATTCAAATTCAAAAGTTTCGGGAGAAAAAGGGAGGCTTGGGAGAAAAATGGAGGTTTGGGAGATAATCGAACCTCCAGCCAAAATAATAAGTAAGAATAGATTACATTAGGCACTTGCATATTTAGTGTTTCTCAATCTTTGACTTAGTTGGCAAATTTGATCCTAAGGGGGGATCCTTCACCTTAGATGGTGGGCCAAATCCTGCTTGAATGAGTAGAAGAAGTATCCTACGAGATCTCCTCTCTCTCTGCCCTGCGACGGACCAGATTGGAACACAAGTCATTGAGAGTGAAGTGGAAGGGTAGGTCAATGTTCGAGATGAAGAGGCAAACAAAGAAGATCCTCTCTCTCTCTCTCTCTCTCTCTCCCCTTGCCTAGATTGGATTGCAAGTCGTTGAGGGTGCACTGGACCATCAGGGCCATGGCATGCCTAGGTCCATTTGGCCTATCTAAGTTCATATACTCAGGTTTATCGAAGTGTGGCTCAAGTACTTGACTCGTTGTTCGAAAATTATGGGACTCTAATAAGTGGAACAAGTATCGCAAAAAATGATGATACTAGAAAGACTACTACACATGCATACGTGGCAAAATGTAACCCCCCCTCTCTCTCTTTTTCTCTTTTTAAAAACGTTTTTAAAATACCCACTCATTTTTTTTCCCATCAACTTCCGTCTTTTCCTAGGCTGTATAAAAGAGTCCATACAAATCAAAACTTGTGTGTGACCGTAGTGCCTTGATAATAGGGCCCCTCCACACGAAGTAAAAGAACTTAAGTGTGGTGTGGCTCTGGCTCCTTCTCTCATCATCATCATACTCTCTGCCTCTCCCTCTCCGTCCACATTGGAACTTAAGTGTGGTGTGGCTCTGTCTCCTTCTCTCATCATCATCATACTCTCTGCCTCTTTCTCCGTCCACATTGGAACACAGGTAGGTTATCGTGAGGGTAGGTAGCCTTTGAGATGAAGAGGCGGACAAAGGGAGACGATGATCTCTCTCTCTCTCTTTAGCCAGATTGAAACGCAGGTCATCCGGGGTAAAGCGGATCATCATCATCATCATCTCTTCTCTCTCTGCTCTCTCTCTCTCGCCCAGATTGGAACGTAGGTCATCGAGGGTGAGGCCATGCTGGAGATCAGGTTTAGTGCCTGATGCGATCATGGCCATGCTGGACTCGTCCGTGTAACCGTACTAGTGTTGGCGAAGGGGAGGGCGGTGTCGAGACCTCTTGGCTGGTGAAGCGCGGCTCAGTCAGGTGGAGGTAAGCCAGGCCAGGCCGTAGCTATAATTAGAGCTCAGGTGGGAGATGAGGTAGAGCCTCCGTAGAGGCTCGAGGCATGCAGGTTCGAGTCGGTCGCCCCGAGATGGGGCACAACATGCTGTTTGAATTAGGTGGTGGTTATATGTAGGATGGAGGGTAGCTCGAAAATGATGAGTAGTAGCTTGTGGTCTCGCTGGAGAGGGCAGATAGTCAAGAGCAACAACATGCAGGAATTACAGAAGAGACAAGCGTCTTGATGATCGTCATTATGGCTTGGATGTAGCATAACTATTATTAGCTGTAGTAGGTCTACCAATGGTACCATTAGGAATGGGAAATGACAAACGTCTTCTTTTCTGCATCATGTGCATAATGCCAAGGAACGGAGGTGGTGGGCCCGTGGAGAAGCCATTCCCCTTTCTCTCTTTAAAAATGCCAGCATCATTGGACCCTCAACTCTAGACCTCGGGCAGTTGGGATTAACGGCTGTCATTGATCCCTCTCCTCATGATCACATTGCGGACGTTAATCCCCTGGGCAAGTAAACCCATCCGTTTTTGGTGAGCCCGCCCACAATCTTAAACTCGTCAAGTCAGAAAAGTGCCATCGATGGTACAAGGGAGACGTGTGTGCGCATGCGAAACTGGAGACGCCTTAACTCCTTATAATTGGGAGGGGCCCAGAGAATGTAGCGCCGCCAATGAACAGGGTGGCATTGACACGTGTGCGCATGCCAAGTTGTAGATGCCGTGCCTTTGTTTCTCACGAATGCAAACTTGCCTGCTGCGTGCATTGTTCCTTCCGTTCTCTCTCTCTCTATCTCTCATACCTATAATAGTGTGTGCATCCCTTAGTTCGGCGTCTTCATCCCTCCCTCAGTTCGGCGTCTTCATCCCTCCCACAGTAGCGTGCCCAGCTCGTGACATAGGAGGTTGCAGCGTGACGTCTGTGTGGGAGGCTGCAACGTCTCAGGAGGTTGCAGCGTCTTCATCTGCGTGACAGGAGGTTGCCCAGTCTTCATCTGTGTTTCAGGAGGCTGCAACGTCTAAGGAGGCTGCCGTTACAAGAGGTTGCCCAGTCACAGGAGGCACCATGGGAGGAGGTTGCAGCGTCTTCATCTGCGTGACAGGAGGTTGCCCAGTCTTCATCTGCATCTCAGGAAGCTGCAACGTCTAAGGAGGCTGCCGTTATAGGAGGTTGCCCAGTCACAGGAGGCACCGTGGGAGATAGTGCAAAGAGCTGCCAAGCAGCTTCATGCTTAGGCAAGCACCCTTTATATATTTGACATTGATTTATGACTTCGTAGCTATGTTTTGGCAGGAGGCACCTGTTTGCTGAGGCCGTCACAGGAGGCGCCTGTTCTTCTTCGCCTACCTAGCTGACCCTGCATGCGTGGTGACACCCTCTCTGCTGACTGGTTAGTTACGACAAGTGGTTCCTCTCTGCGGACTGGTCATGTGTAGTTTCCATACATGTCTTTGTAAATTGCAACCCACTCAAGCGACATCTTTTGCCCCGTTTACAAATTTGATTCTGTAAAACCCGTACCCACTTAAACAGCCGTTTCTCTGCACACCTGGAGCGCACATTTGTGGTCAACCATGTCCCGTTACCTGCAGCGTGGGAGAGCACGTCGAGGCCTATGACTTGCGGCTAGTCGCTGTTCGAGCGCGCTTTGCTGGGCTTGGGGCAGCCTCTGTTTATTGCTTTCGTGCTAGGACAGAAGGTAATGATCCTCATCATGTTGTCTTCTTCGTAGATGTCTTACGCTTCACTGTCTATGTCTCAATACGCAATAGATGAGGATCCTAAATTCTGTGTGTGTTGAAGCCATATTATGTATTCTTGGTGCCTTTGAAGGATTCAAGGCAGTACGATGGATTAGAATGTTGTAACCTTTTCATGTCACCAAGTAATGATTTTTAATCTATTCATAAATTGCCACACCTTGTCTCATTTTGTCTTGGTCTCTCGCTCTTGGTTGATTGCCTCGATCAATAAAATGGATTAGACTAGCGTCAATGTGATTGAATATGGATTAGACTAACATTTGGGGCTCACAATATTTGAAAAACCTTGCATCTTTCAATTCTTTTGTATAATTTTACAATAATCTCATAACAATGCTCTCTTTGGATGCAAACATATTGATGTTGGAAGAGTTACTTATGTTGGAAGTGCCAATGCTTGGAGTTAGTAGTACCATATTGCATACATGCTAAGCATAGTCCAAGTGCCATCACTTGGCATTTTCAAGGTTTGTTGATTAGGTCTCTATATTGCTAACATCACTATCATTTTGGAATATGATTACAATGAAAAACCTCAATCTTGGTTACAATCGTAGTAATGTGACTACCCCTAATGTAGTCATAAGCCTAATGGGACTACCCCTAATGTAGTCACAAGCCTAATGTCATTTTCAAATATGATTACAATGTAGAACCTGGATCTTGGTTGTAGCCACATTAATGGGACTATCCTTGATGTAGTTGCAAGCCCACCAATCATCACTTTTAGCTTTTTCCATGCCCCAGAATCTACTTAATGGCCGCATACCATTAGGGATATGGCAATTAATAAATGTGCAAAGCATAGATCTACCTATAGATAATCTATATAGGTCCATTTTGGCAAGTGTTGGAAACTGTATGAATGTGTTGAGTCTCAATCCTTCTCAAAATTCATTAATTGGAATCATATAAGAAGCCCAACAACCATAGCATAGTCCAAGTGCCATCACTTGGCATTTTCAAGGTTTGTTGATTAGGTCTCTATGTTGCTAACGTCACTATCATTTTGGAATATGATTACAATGAAAAACCTCAATCTTGGTTACAACCGCAGTAATGGGACTGTCCCTAATGTAGTCACAAGCCTAATGTCATTTTCAAATATGATTACAATGTAGAACCTCGATCTTGGTTGCAGCCACATTAATGAGACTATCCTTAATGTAGTTGCAAGCCCACCAATCATCACTTTTAGCTTTTTCCATGCCCCAAAATCTACTGAATGACCGCATACCATTAGGGATATGGCAATTAATACATGTGCAAATCATAGATCTACCTATAGATCATCTATATAGGTCAATTTTAGCGAGTGTTGGGAATTGTATGAATGTGTTGAGTCTCAATCCTTCTCAAAATTCGTTAATTGGAATCATATAGGAAGCCCAACAACCATGTTACAATGTCAAAATATATATTATTGCACTAAGAACAATAAGGCAAGGCACTAGTACTTGGAAGTGGTTGTAGTGAGGTGATAGCTTGGTGAAGAATTGTAACATTAGAGGTATCTGACCTACTATTGATAGCCTACCAATTTTTTGAATAGGATACATCAATTATTTGATGGATGGACTTTTTTATTGTTACTAAATTGAACACATCTAGTCATTAGATTGGATGTGGCATCCACCATTGGTCACAAATCATGACATATTCAATCTTTTGTCTTTCATTGAGCATGTCCACAAAAGTAAGCCATGCTACTCATTTTTTGAAGAGCATATTGATTATTTTGCTAATCTAGGATGGAGCTCACAATATTTGGGAAGCATTATGGATTATTCATTTCTTGTTGTCATGTACTTGTCATGATGGATTACTTTATGGATTCTGTTATGTTACATGGTTTATGTCATGGTTATGAGTAGTTATGAACTACTCACTTTTTGTTGTAACATACTTGTCATGGATTATGTGACATGGATTTTTTAATGGATTATGAGTATTTATGTACGATACTGTGTCACGGATTATATTATGGAGTACTCACTTCCTTTGCACTTAGTTGACATGTACTTGGTTATGAGTAGTTATAAACTTCTCACTTTTTGTTATTTTGTGACATGGATTATGTTATGGTTATGAGTAGGTAGGCACGCTTTTACATCCGACAAATGGCTCCACGCACTCGCAGCCATCCTTCGTCGGATGTCCATTCGCAAAAAAATACTAGAGTAAGATGCATTATTTAATATTAGTTTAGGGTTTTCTTGACGTTCATTATTGATTTCTCACATATTATGTAGTTCCGTTTCTTTTTTTTAGGTTGCATCATCTCCTTGATGTACTCGTAGAGGGGTTCTTGCGACAGGTGCATCTCAAACATCCATCGAAAGAGATGTCTCGAGCTACACTCAGGTAAGTGTTTATCCTACTTTCGATTTTGTTAGTAAGCATACTCCTAAGATGTGATACTTAATAGAATGTCACTTTGCATAGGAGAACCCACCGTACATGGAGATCACACTGCCTGATGGGTCTCTTGCCCATCAGTTCCGTGTTGATATTCTTTGTCCGAAGAGGCATATCAACATAAAGAGATGGGCAAGGATGATAGAGCATTTGAAGGATGAGCATGGTATCCACTTTGATATTCCATGTCGAAAGACCGACCGTTCCATAGGCACACATCATGCTTGCCATACTGTTGGTGCTTGGCATCGCCAGGCAGAGGCTCGGTTCTCTAACCTTGAAAGAAAGTTGAGTTTGGCCCGAAGTAAGTACGAGAAGGCTTAGTATGTGAGAGCGAGCTCATTATGGGACTTACTCGAAGATGCTGAGAGTACCATGGAGAGGTAGGAGTATGTGGAGGCATTTGTGAGTAGACAGATGGGCAAATATGATTCCAAAAGAGATAAGCGTGTGCGGAGAACTCAGAGTCGAATAGTGGATGACTACAAAAAATATGTAAGTTTCTTACCCGATATTGTTTTTCCTTCTATAGTGTCATATGTGAATGCAATTTTATTACCTTGGTCTTGAGTTTATCGTTTTTTATATATGTATATTCACTCACAAGTTGCCTTCCTGAGAAACGGCCTCGCACACGAGAGTCTGAGGATGTGCCTCATATTGATGATGAGGGTCAAGTCTTAGACCACCATCCTGAGTTGCAAACAGTGGAGCGAAACTTTCAGATGGAGATGAATAGCTTGTTGTGAACTGGTCCTCCATCCCCACTGGCGATGTTATGGATTTTCAGGTTAGTTTATGGGCAAGTTTGTGGCTTATGGTTATAGTTATGGATTATGTTATGCTTATGCTAGGATTACGATGGTTATGTTAGGTTATGGTTATAGTTGTGGTTATGGTTATGTTATGTCATGGTTGTGCTATGGTTATGTTAGGTTATGGTTATAGTTATGGTTATGGTTATGTTATGTTATGTTAGGTTAATGCTTTAGGATTATGGTTATGGTTATGGTTATGTTTATGGTTATGGCATTGTAGGGCGAGGGGAATAAGCGCTTCACGTCGCTCCTCCTATCACCTCGACCCATCTTAATCACCATCTCCTCCCCTCTTGAGTATCCAAGCGACGCACCCCGTTGCATATTCACAATTGGATGTAGTTTGGTTGACATATTTAAGAATGGCTCTCCTGTCAAGACGAGGGGGCAAAAAAGTACCACCTTAAGGTGCATTCTTATTAATTGTAATGCTTTCATTGTGTTGTATTTCTTGTACTTATGCTTGGTTGCATTGTGTGTGGTTGCTTTCTGGTATTATTTTAGGTTAGAGAGTTCCGTACATATCAAGTTCGTGGCTCTATGTTCAAAACTCCGTGTGGATGTCGACCATGCTTTATTGGATGCATTGCGGTGCGTAGAGGAAGCATCCACCCGTACTATGAATTTGTTCACCATGTAAGTTTACTAAACTAGTTATAGCTTTCTTGGTGGTTGCCTGATGATTAGGGCTAGGGATTTTATTATTTTACTAAACTAATTTTGACTTTCATTCATAGTTGGATGGAGTATGTGATTCCAAGAGAGCACGTGCATGATGTATGTTTCGTGGATAGTCTGTGGTTTCCATACATCAATATGGTTGAGCCACAAGACGATGGTGTGTCATTGAGAAATTACTTTGATAGCTGCGATCCCACGAGGGCCACATTTATATTTCTTCTAGTGCTTGTGAGGTTTGTAGTCCATTTATGCATACTTAATGAAAATGATAAATCATAGCCCTTTGATGCACTAGTTTTAATAGCAATCTTTGATGTATAGGTCACATTGGTGCCTTTTTGTGGTTTTCAACCCTATGCTAAAAAGGGTTGAAAAATTACATGGTGATCAGGGCGCCATCGTATGCCTTGACTCGTTGGAATGCACTGATTTCATAGCATGTCTACCCTATGTATACATATATCTTAACAATCTATATGCATCCATGTAATATGTTGTGTCACATATGTATTATGTTCATTGCTTTTGTGTCTGTGTTTCAGGGCCGTGTTTGCATTATCGAGACTTTGTATAGACCCAGCGTGCACCAAGTTTCTATCGGACGTGGATAAAATGAAGCTCATCCACATTAAGGTGTGTCACTATAGTGTTAAAGTAATGTTGTCACTTAGAAATGTAACATAGGGTTGTTCACATAAAGATGACTAGAATCTCTTTTCACAGGCCCCTCAACAAATAAATGCAGTAGACTGTGGATTCTATGTGATGGCTTACTACTCATCGAGGGTGGCGTGGTTGGGAAACCAACCAAAAACTGGGTAAGTCTATACTGGTATAATTGCTTTTGCTATGCGACTTTGAATGGTCTAGTGTGCATACATCAATTCATCATCAACTTATCGTATTGCAGTTAACAAGAAAATGGTTCAATGCCACTTATGTTACAACTTTGAAGGAGGACCTTTACCAGTGGGCACTTGGAGTGTTGGAGAGGTGATCTTGTGTGGATTATATGGTTATGGACATTTACTTGGTTTGTGGCAGTCATGGACTTATGGTCTCACTTATGGTCATGTACTTGGTTTGCGGCAGACATGTACTCACTTGTCAAGGTCTTATGGTCTCTTATGTAATGATACATATGCAAGGTTTCATTTGTTAAGTTTTTTTAATGTAAAGGTTTTTTTAATGTCAAGGTAATGCTTTTACGCTATGGTTTGGGGTTTATTACATCATGGTTTATGGTCTCTTACGTCATGGTTTATGGTTTATTACGTCAAGGTCTTATGGTCTCTGGTTTATTACGTCATGGTTTATTATGTCGTAAAGTACTTATTGAATATTAAGAGACATTATCTTGTGCTGCATTCTTGTTCATGCCTTTTTGTTTGACATAGTCTTACTCAACTCACTTCACCATAGTTCCTTGTTTTATGTACATGGCTAAAATTGGATGATAGATTTAGAATTGCTAAGTGAGGGGGATTGAACTCAACTCACTCAACTCTCTTTTGAGAGAGTTGAGTGAGTTGAATCCAACCATGAAACATGAAATAAAGTAAACTAAAAAGAGCTATGAACCAAAATACTCAAATGCAAAATGAAAGATGATGCGACTCCAAGGTTTAACGAAGAGTTGTATGAGAAAGAAGGAGGTTCGATGGACACAAATAAGGTGTGGAAGTTTAACTCTTCCAAAACTCAAGATTAAGAAGAAATCTTAAATCCTCTTTTAGCTCAAATGAGAACTTGAAAGCTACATACAAGTCTTAAAGTTCTAGAGCTATCTAAGTACTAGGCTTATATTGAAATTATGACCTATCCTTGGAGGTGAATATTGTTGTATACTTTTAGCCAAAAAGGAGGACCAAGAGTGGCATTTGCATATGTAAAGTTTCCTTGTATGCATCTATGTGCCCATGATGAATTGTTGTCATTTGCCATACATTATGCAAGCATATGCAAATTTTCTACCATCAAAGTTTGTGTGAACACATTGATAGAGACGAATGCAAAGTTTGCCATATACATTGTTAGAGACGAATGCAAAGTTTATTGTGTCAAGGTTTATTATGTCATTGTTTATCATGTCAATGAATAGAATGAATGCAACGAAAGCAATGAGCGTATGGTTACATCCTCGCACAATGAGCACATGGTTAATGCTTTAGGATCTTATGATATGGTTTAGGGTAATGGTTTAGGCTTTAGTGTTTGGACAATGAATAGAATAGATGCAAGAATAAGACACCAAAATCAACAATGAGATGCCAATGGGATTTCACTTAAATGGACAATCATGTGTACAATACAAACATTCTGAACCTAGATGCCAAAACTTCTGTGATCGTGGACCCATCAGGGAATGAGAGAGAAAATTGTCACTCCTCATTCTCATTGTTGTAGGTGCAATACAAAATACGACAAGTGCCAATGTAAGACTCACCATACAATCGCACTGCCCTGCTGATCAAGATAGAATCCGCTGGACGAAGAGCATACCGCAAGGATAGAGGGAGCAGTGCATGGCAAGTATGGCATGAATACACTGCCAGAGGGTCCACCAAAAAATGTTTTGGTGCAGCAATGAGGACAATATATGCGAGGTTTTGGGCTAAACCTCACACGACCCCTCCCTCGTTGATGCTTCGCCTTAACACGCATGTGATAGATGGATGCTTGGGTTGTGATGAAGACTTCCCCCTCTTGTTTGGATGATGACGATGATCCTTGCCATGCCCTAGGCGTGTCTGTGTGATATTTTCTTGGATCTGATAGATCACACCCTTTTTAGGCATGTCAATCTCCTGTGGTGTGAACATGTGAACAAGAGACTCTTTAGCACTTTCCAATTGGCGCATACAAGCATCCATCTGTGCTGCTGTGTAGGATGGAATCCCATCCTCGATCCTCTGAAGGAGCCCTCTAAAGTCTGCAATGGAGGACACGAGATCCCCTTCCTGCACACCACCATCGGAACCTGGTCTCTCCAATCCTAGGATTTCATCGCCACCTGGTCTTTCCTTTATGTCATCAAAGGCATGCGCACTATCGATGATGGGGAGAACCTCATGAAGGTGAGGAAAATAGCTCTTCAATATGAGCCTCAAACCATGAAGATATTTACAGTCAGTTGACCAATCAGGGCAATCACAGTAGTTTGATTGTACACTTACATGATACCATTTTGCATGTTAGGTTGTGCTCGCTATTTTAAATAACATGGTCCCCTCATTAATGACTTGAAGAGAGGAGGGATCTTGCTCATATCGCTGAAGAATCTTCTCCCCTGCTGCCAATCTAGCCGTATGACTCTTGCTTGACCCATAGACTTTGAAGCACTCAGAATCAGCTGGCATAAAAAACATGTATAAGACAACAATGCGTTTCAAGGAAAGGTCAAATGTGGAAATAGAAAGGAAATTGACCACATTACCTATCTCTTGCTTTTGCTTGAAAAACTCTAGAGCTGATCCACCCATTCTAGACCCCGACGACGAGTCATCGACAAGGGCGTGCAGCAGATCCAAAATGGACCTGTTGATCCTAGCATCAAGTAGAGTGTACTTGATATATTGCCAAAGTCTCTCAATGAGGTTGGTTGTGTCGACATTTCCATGTGGAAACATGTGACCAAACTTGGGCCATCTTGCACGCCAAATACAATCTTTCCCACACCATCCATTGGTAACGTATCAGACCACATTTGGATGAGCGGAATAATGATGAAGCAATTGCTCAAACATATCATCAAACTGCAACTCTGTAGGGAAATGCATAAGATTGGACAAAGAGGCATACACATGATCGCGCTCATCTGTAGGGACCTTGATTCACGCAAGAACATGTGAAGTACTCACTATCAAGCTCATGGAATTCACAAAAAGGTAATGCTTAAAAGTAAAATGATATTGACAAGGTGTACTTGTGGTAAGAGATTTTCAACCCATGCTTTCTTTGTGTGGAACCAGCATAGAATAATATGGCATGCACGTTGATGTTTGTTGCCACCAAGGTAGTTAGTGGTCCAATAATGAGGGTCTTCCAGAACAACCTTCGAGAGCGCCTCCAGCTCTGGCTAGGACTTATCAATCACCAGGGCAGCAGGGCGAATATCTCCCATCCTAGAGAGGACTAGTCTCATGGTGATTTGCAAAGACATAATCTCTTGGTTTGACCCATTGTCACTAGTGCATAGCATAAACCAAATAGGGATTACCCACCCCATGTTGGTTTGGTAAAACTGCCGCATAAAGTGGAAGACCAAACACATTGGTCTTGAATGTGCTATCGATTGCCCAAGCATTGTTCTTTGAGAACCTCTTACTCATTTGCAACATCCATTCATCCTGGACTATCAGTACGAATGGTTTGTCCTTGTTCTCTATGGCATGAGGATTGTATGGTTGGCAATAGAATACCTAAAAGACTATATAGATGATACTATCAAATAGATGTACTAATTTTCGCAGCTTATAAACATTAATGAGAATATGACAAATACCTTATTTTGATCTCGTAGACGGAGAACCTCCAAACACATTGCCGTCCAATCATCCTTCGAAAGTTTGCCTGCAGCAGGACGACACGCAGAACATTGACGCTCAAAAGCAACCTAATATCATAGAGCAATGGCTTAGAAGGTAACATACCTTCAGTTCGCATTTGGTATGATAGTGTCTGTACCTCTCTTGGTATTATGAAGAACCTATAAATGACACGATCCAATGGAGATGCATTTTTCAAATGAAACCGCTCCTTGGTTAGGCTCATCTTCGCGACGTGGTGACATGTCCCAACGTCAAACATGTCATCCTTACAGCAATCAATCACAGCTGAATGCACTGGCAAGTGATACAAGTCAGCACGAGATCTAGGTACATGACCCTCGTGTGGTCCATGGACCCATATAGTGACATCATGGAGATCATCTTTGTACTCGATCTGCACCTTGAAAGGGCAACCACATTTCTTCGAGGTTCGCAACCTATGGATTTGGGAGCCCTTTCGAGTTGCTCTACCACTGCGATGACATGCATATTCCACTATTGTCTTCCCTAAACTATGCTTTTTGGTCGAGTGGACCTTGCCCAACCTAACATTGTGTTCAAGCATGATTTCTTGAAGCCTCCGCTCAACAAGAGATCTATCTACAGTAAGCTCCAAGATGGGTGCTCTTCTTTCCAGAACCTTCCCATGAAATAGAAATGGGCCTTTATAACCATGGACCCTTGTGAACACCTTGCAAGTACACCCGCCGATGAGATCTCTCACATATACAAGAGGAATGCCATGCCTTCTCAAGTCAGTACACCACGTGGATTTGATGGAATCAATTGTGACATTGATACCCTCGTGAGCACCTGTAACCTTGTTTATGTGATTTTCAAGGAATATGCTCTCCCACTCCTCTATACATGCAATGCGCAATGATGGCTCTGATTTCAAGGCCAATGTAATGTGTCCATCGCCATTTCTACCAATGCAAAGACCTTCTCTGATTCTTCTCCACTTCTTCAAGTCGAGCAACTCCCTCCTATGGAGTTGCTTGAGTACCTCCAATGTGATGGCCTTCTGCCTGCTCAAATCACTGACCATCAAGCCGTAAGTCTCTCTATTGAAAGAGAAGTACTTTGATGAGGTACATGTAGCTGGGCTTCGTGCATTGATAGTGATTTCTCGTGGTGCCGAATCATTGTCTCCACTAAAGAAATCAAGCATCTCAACCTCATCACTTGATGATCCATCTGATGTCTCTTCATCGGTGTCGAGATCATCGATCTCAATGTCACTTTCCATAATCCATGCATGTTGACTACATACGTATATATCACCAAAACATCATTCCAATGTCACAATGCATCCAATGCAAATATGAGAGGAAGAAAGAGAGAGAGATATGCACCTTGTAGTGGAAGCCATGAGCAAGAAATCACAATATGAATCTCAAACCTTTGTTCCAATGATCTCGTGAGCTTGTATGCGCTTGCAATATGGGCCTCAAACCTTCGTTCACAACATCACATGAATGCACCCTGCGTGCAGGATTTTCCTATGGGTAATATCGAGAGCTTTTTGGCTTTCGGTTCCAGGTCGACACAGTTTACTTCCAAGACACGGTTTACTTTAATGGCTGGGTTTACTATTATATCTGGGTTTACTTGTGTTCTACGATTCAAAAACTTGTATTAGAGATAGTGGGCCCCGCAGGATCTATTATCTTCTTACTGCCAGCCCATGCAATCAATTTCAATGGCTGGCATTGCATTTATAAACTTGGGATGGGTTTACTTTTGTATGTGGCAGCAAACATCCCTGAATTTCGAGATGCCGTTCCTCCGTCAACTCCCATTTTTTGGTTGGTTGGGTCTCCATTTGTTGGTTGGATTTTTAAATGTGGTTGGGTTTACTTTTGCATAAAGTAGCGGCTCGGATGCGTGCCTTTTTTCGGGGTCAATGACAGCCGTTGATCCCAACTCCCCAAGGTCTTAAAGACCTCGTTGGAGATAGTGCTGAGGTCATTGGACCCCTCTCTCTCTCTCTCTCTCTCTCTCTCTTTGAGATCAATTCTATTTCTGTCAAGGTTACTCCACACCGTAGCTACAAAATCTCTACTTACCTCACTAGCAGTATAGAGAAGAGGTAGAAAATGATGATAGCAATAACATACGGGCGTTCTTTTGGAAATACAGGTTTGGGCTATCCTATGCATGCATTAAAATGTTGCTCATTAGCATTTGCTAGAAGTTGGATATTATCACCAAACTTAAGCTCACCATCCAGAGAGTTGCATTTGAAGGTGTGCTAAGATGGCAATCCCAAAACAAGAGCATTTGGAGCTTCATAGAACGGTCGAGGTCATGTTGCAAAAAGGCATCCCTTGAGAGAGAGAGAGAGAGAGAGAGAGAGAGAGAGAGAGAGAGAGAGAGAGAGAGAGAGAGAGAGAGAGAGAGAGAGAGAGAGAGAGAGAGAGAGAGAGAGAGAGAGAGAGAGAGAGAGAGAGAGAGAGAGAGAGAGAGAGAGAGAGAGCTGATGCCAAACATTGTGAGGATTAGCTACAACGGTCTGCATGTCCCCCATGTGCCCCCCTCTATTTTCTATCGGAGAAGATAAAAATCTTGCAATAAGATTTGTCTTATTTACATGGTGGTAGTTTGGCTCCCTTGGGAGCTGGTTTTGGGGGGGGGGGGGGGGGAGCACGCCACATATGTATTTTACTTTTTGTAATACTTATTGTTTTTGTAGAATAACAAGTGAAAAGTAATGCCATCATTCGTTCATGCCATGCTATATTGATAGGCCATTTGTGCCATATCCTCCAGGTCGTGGGTCTAATATCTAGAAAATCAAGGATTCATACATTTCGAATTTAGGTATAGTTTTTTTATTTTTATCATTTTTATGCATTTCTTTATAGTATTTTTACGCTAAGTGTTGCTGGTGCACGACTTGTACGTGATTGACACGTTGCAGTTTGTGAGAGAATACGACAAACATAACCCCAAGTTATTTATCTTGATCCATTTTCTATCATACCCCTTCCTACAAAGGATAGGATCCACCTTGTAGATCCTACTAGCTACCTACTTGGCAAACCCAACTAGAGAGAGAGAGAGAGAGAGAGAGAGAGAGAGAGAGAGAGAGAGAGAGAGAGAGAGAGAGAGAGAGAGAGAGAGAGAGAGAGAGAGAGAGAGAGAGAGAGAGAGAGAGAGAGAGAGAGAGAGAGAATTAGCTTTGGGCAATCTCAAAGTTCACTAGGTTTTGGGAGGTATGCATGTGGGGATACAAGTGGAGGTTTCTTTGTATGCACATTTGGGGATATTCTGTCACACAAGTTAGGAACCATGGGAAAAGAGGGATATGTGGCAAGGAGAGCTTGAGAGTCATGTAGGTCTTTGTTAGTGGGGGTTTCCCTTGGCCCACATAAATTGGCCTATTTCTTTTGAGTGGTTGTGAGATTTTTGGGTGGAAGAGAGGAGCACTTTAGGCACATTATTCAATGCATGCAAATCCTTCATCCTTGCATAAATTGTTTGACATACATAGCATCACTTTTCAATTTCATTGATCAATAATACATGAGTGTTTGAGCATAAATATTTTCAAATCATTCTTTTCTGCAGGTGCACCATAGCTTTCGCCTAGCTACAAATTTTTGGAAGACCTAAGAACCTTGGAAAGTTTCTTACTATCATAGAAACCAAAGATCACTTGCATGGCTTATAAGCACGATTGAAAGACATAGGAATATATGTTTGTATGGCATCAAAGGGCTACAAATTTATGCAAGTATCCAAGCTTACAAATTTATGCAAGTATCCAAGCTTACAAGTTCATGGAAACTTGTTCTTTTGAAGCAAGAAGAATTTTGTATACATCTTATGTGTCTCTTTGTTTGAAAAAAAATCATTATTTGTATACATAAAACCACCTTGTAGTCTTAATAAGGTATGTGTTTCTTAAAACAATAAAAGAAGAATGGTCATGAATGCACAAGAGATTTCCACTTTAACTCAAAGGCTAACTTAAGTGCCAAAGGTCTCATATTAGGAAAAATTTGGACTAAAAAATGGACCCTTAAAAATAATATAGTTTAACATCTGGCCTTTTGGATTGTCCAATAAGAAGGCTAGATGTTGACATCCATGAGGGTGAATCTTCTCTCTCCAAGTCTTAGGTTTTTGATTAAAAAAAGAGGTAGTGGAAGATTAAAAAAAGGGTGAATGAATAATACATAAAATTTGAGTTTCTCTCACTTCATATTTTCTTCATTTTTTGGTAAATTTTCAATTTTGTTTTTTTTCCTCTCACGAAATCAGTTTGACCCAAAAGTTTATTAATGAACTACTTTTCCTCTCTTCTCTATTTGGTGAATTTTATCTCCATTGAAGCTATCTGGTGAGAGTAATTAGAGTTTTGGGCATGTGTTTTGCCCAAAATCTTATCTACAATAGATCAGCTTATAGGTAAATTCATCTAATTTTGTATTACTTTTATTCACGCAACTATATATGTTGAGGGTTGATATGACTATGTTTTTGACTATTTTTGGTTGGATTTTTTGGGTGATTTTTGCATAATTTGAATGATAATTGATTGATTTGGTTTGAGAGAGTTTTGGACAAGGTTGAAAAGGTTTGAGAAGCTCATGATGGTTTCTGGTGGAGACATGATGTTCTGATAGTTTTTGCTGAGCTTTGTTGAGTGTTTGATAATGTCTGATTGGTTTTATTTAGCTTCTCCTTTGTTCTATTTTCTTTCTGTATGAGAGGATGAAATGATGATTGATGGACTTTAAGAGTGTTTGGAAGCTTATTGAATGATTCTTGATAGTTTTGAATGATTTTAGTTGAGCTGAATGCTTTCTGTAGAGCTTCTATAGAGCTTCTATGGAGCCTTTGTCTTTGTTATGTTTCTGTTCTATTGTCTCTGTAAGTGTTTTGTGGGATGAATGTATAGCTTAGGAAAGTTTTCTAATCTTAGGAAGAGATGAATACAAGTTCAAAATAGCTCAAAGAAGCAGAAGAAGTAGCTGTTGAAGACTCAAGTGAAGATTAAAGTGATAGTGACGCTGTTGAGCTGTGAAAGGACATTGTAGTGGCTCTAGTGACCCTTCATATCAGATATACCTCTTGGGAGGGGTATCCACCACCAAAGAGAGATTATGGATGATTATTATTCATTATTCCAATGTATTATTGAGAGAGAAAATATGAGAAAGAGAGAGTGTATGTGAGATAGCCAATTCTTCATGCTAAAAACAATATATCTATGAGAACATGAGAGAGATTATGAAGACTATAAAGCTTGGGACTCTCTTTGGATTCCATGTTTTTTGTGCGCCACCAGGAAATACAGCCATCAATAAGCACCAACAAAGGTTGAAAATAGAAGAAGTGATACTATTGAAGAGGAAGAAAAACAATAGAATATCGGTGAATCCTTGCTACTCTTGGAAGAATTGGAGATTTTCATTGCCAAAGCCAATTTTTATAAGAAGTGCATCCCTCAATGACGAAAGTATGTCACTATCTTGATGCAGGCTTTATCTGATAGATTGATTTCATTGTCTTCTCTGAAGCTACATAAAGTTATATCATAATAGCTAATTGTTTCCCACAAAACCGAAAAGAGAAGTAGAAACAAAGAGAATGACCATCCATGGGAGATTTAACTTTCATTTAAGAATTTTGAGACATCATCAAGTGAAAGATTGTGCAGATGCTTCAAGATTCGTGGTCAGTTGAAGTTCATAAAAACAAGAAGAAAAAGAGTTAAAATTTGTTCGTGGTGGATGCTCAACAATAAGAAACATGGGATGCTTAGTGCATTGACAACCTTTTATTTGTCCAATTAGCAACCCACTAGACGTTAGTACATAGGGTATTCTTCACAACCTATGCTATGGAAACTCTCTGAAGTTGGTATTATAAGGACTATGACACTATGGAAATCCTTAAAAGAATGAGTTTCGATATCTTCAGAATAATTGAATATCTTTCCCTTTGTAGTGGAATAAAAGCTGAATTCAGAGACATTGAAAAGGAGGAAATAAAATAAATGTTGGCAAGAGAGTTCTCCAGATATTGAAGCCCTTTTGACTTTGTTTTGTTGAGTATAGACAAAGTAGGTGGAGCTAACTCCTTGATGAATGACGAGATCAAGAGGCAATCACTAAAATGAGTCCATAGATACATGAGAAGAGAGAAGACAAAAATCAAAGCCGAGAATAAATTAGTAGTAGAAAGCTCCTTTGATGCCATTGTGGCACTCTTTATACAAGTCCTATGGCGACTCAAGATCCCTTTCCTAGTCAAATATGTCCTGAAAATATTGATGACATGCTAACGAATGTAGTCCCGTTGCCCATTTTTAAGGGAGATTACAATGACGACCCAGATTAGAATAAGATATTTTCATTGCCAAAGCCACTTTTTCTAAAAAGTGCATCCTTCAATGGCAGAAGCATGTCACTATCTTGATGCGAGCTTTATTTGACAGATTGATTTCATTGTCTTCTCTGAAGCTGCATAAAGTTGTATCATAATAGCTAATTGTTTCCCACAAAACTAAAAAGATAAGTAGAAATAAAGAGAATGACCGTCCATGGGAGATTTAACCTTGATTGAAGAGTTTTCAGACATCATTAAGTGAACGATTGTGCAGAACTTCAAGAGTTGTGGTTAGTTGAAGTTCATAAGAACAAAAAGGAAAGGAGTTGAAATTTGTTGGTGGTGGATGCTCAACAACAAGATACATGGGATATTTGCTGCACTAACAACCTTTTGTTTGTCTAATTAGCAACCCACTAGAAGCTAGTACACGGGGTGTTCTTCACAACCTATGCTATCGAAACGCTCTCAAGTTGGTATTATTAGGACAATGACACTATGACAATCCTTAAAAGAATGAGTTTCTATATCTTTAGAAGAATTGAATATCTTTCTCTTTGCAGTGGAATAAAAGCTAAATTCAGAGTTATTAAAAAGGGGAAAATAGAATAAATATTGGCAATAGAGTCCTCTAGAGACTGAAGCCCTTTTGACTTTGTTTTGTTGAGTACATATAAAACTAGGTGGAGCTAACTCCTTGATGAATGACGCAATCAAGAGGCAAGTACTAAAATGAGTTCAAAGATACATGAGAAGAGAGAAGGAAAAAATGAGAGCCAAGAATAAATTAGTCATAGAAGCCTCCTTTAATGCCATTGTGGCATTCTTTACAGAAGTCCCTACGTCGACTCAAGATCCCCTTCCTGATTAGATATGTCTTGAAAATTATTGATGACAGGCTAGCGAATGTAGTCCCATTGCCCATTTTTAAGGGAGATTACAATGAAGACCCATATCACAATTTGAGATATTCATTGCCAAAGCCACTTTTTATAAGAAGTGCATCCTTCAATGGCAAAAGCGTGTCACTATCTTGATGCGGGCTCTATCTGACAGACTGATTTCATTGTCTTCTCCGAAGCTACATGAAGTTGTATCATAATAGCTAATTGTTTCCCACAAAACTGAAAAGATAAGCAGAAACAGAGAGAATGACCATCCATGGGAGATTTAACCTTCATTGAAGAAT
Organism: Lygodium microphyllum; assembly: GCF_053477565.2. Taxonomy (NCBI): domain Eukaryota; kingdom Viridiplantae; phylum Streptophyta; class Polypodiopsida; order Schizaeales; family Lygodiaceae; genus Lygodium; species Lygodium microphyllum. The sequence continues at coordinate 142,885,799 of NC_141145.1, forward strand.
TTTCAGACATCATTAAGTGTAAGATTGTGTAGAACCTTCAAGAGTTGTGATTAGTTGAAGTTCATAAGAACAAGAAGGAAAAAAGTTAAAATTTTCTCGTGGTGGATGCTCAATAACAAGAGACATGGGATGCTTGGTGCACAGACAACCTTTTGTTTGTCCAATTAGCAACCCACTTGAAGCTAGTACACAGGGTGTTCTTCACAACCTATGCTATTGAAACACTCTGAAGTTGGTATTGTCAGGATGATGACACTATGGAAATCCTTAAAAGAATGAGTTTCGGATATCTCAGATGAAGTGAATATCTTTTCCTTTGTAGTGGAATAAAAGCTTTATTCAGAGACATTGAAAAGGAGGAAATAGAATAAATGTTGGCAAGAGAGTAATCTAGAGACTGAAGCCCTTTTGACTTTGTTTTGTTGAGTATAGACAAACTAGGTGGAGCTAATTCCTTGATGAATGACACCATCAAGAGGCCATCACTAAAATGAGTCCAGATATACGTAAGAAGAGAGAAGACAAAAATCAAAGCTGAGAATAAATTAGTAGTAGAAGCCTCCTTTGATGCCATTGTGGAATTCTTTACAGAAGTCCTTATGGCAACTCAAGATCCCCTTCCTAGCTAGATACGTCTTGAAAATATTGAGGACATGCTAGCGAATGTAGTTCTGTTGTCCATTTTTAAGGGAAATGACAATGAAGACCTATATCACAATAGGAGATTTTCATTGCCAAAGCCACTTCTTATAAAAAGTGCATCCCTAAAAGGCAGAAGCATGTCACTATCTTGATGCGGGCTTTATATCACATATTGATTTCATTATCTTCTCTCTGAAGGTACATAAAGTTGTATCATAATAGCTAATTATTTCCCACAAAATTGAAAAAAGAAGTAGAAACAAAGAGAATGACCATCCATGGGAGATTTAACCTTCATTGAAGAGTTTTCAGACATCATTAAGTGTAAGATTGTGCAGAACTTCAAGAGTTGTGGTCAGTTGAAGTTCATAAGAACAAGAAGGAAAATAGTTGAATTTGTTGGTGGTGGATGCTCAATAAAAAGATACATGGGATGCTTGGTGCACTAACAACCTTTTGTTTGTCCAACGAGTAACCCACTAGAAGCTAGTACATGGGGTGTTTTTCACAACCTATGCTATTGAAACGCTCTCAAGTTGGTATTGTTGGCTCCATCGATTTGCCAACGAGAAGGAAGTAGAATAGATAAATTTTGGTATGTAGTACTGATTAAGTCACAAAGTGGTGTGAAGCCAAAGCTCTCAAGCGGGATGATGAAAACAACATGGCCTTGTTCATGTATGAGTTCATCATCACTTGTTTTGGCAGACCCCTAAAGCAACTTAGTGATAAAGGGACTCACTTCCTTAACAAGATTATGGAAGAAGTGATAGAGATGTACAACATCCGATGCCATCGCAAGTCCACACCGTACTATCCTAGAGCCAACGGCCAAGTCGAAGTAACCAATTGCATCCTTTGTTCAATCATGACAAGGACGATTGCTGCACATCGCCGTGATTGGGAAGATCAACTTACATAGGCCCTTTAGGCATATAGAACCTCCCATAAGGTTGTTACATGAAATTCAACTCTCTAGTTGGTGTATGGCATATAAGCACTCTTCCCTATCAAGTTAGAGCTACCGTCTCTATGCATGGCTATTAAAGAAAGCCTTAGTAATAATGAGTCATTGCAGTGCCGTCTCATATACTTGGAATGTCTGGATGAGACTCGTAGAATGACCCTACAGTGTATGGAAGCCACCCAGTCTTGATGGAAGGCTTATCACGATAGCTTTATTAAGCATCAGGAATTCAAGAAAGGTGACTTAGTTCTAGCCTATGACTCAAGATTTGGCAAGTTTCTAAGAAAGCTCCAACAAGACTAGATAGGCCCCTATAAGGTACTTGCTATCAATCCCCTTGTAAATTCAGCCCTTGCCTATGTAAATGTGCCCTTAACTTTGGAGATGAGGGTTTAGGATAAAGAAGGCAAGAGGCTAAGAGAAGGCATCTTTTGGCTCATTCACTAAGTTTGGTTGTTCATTTTCTTGATGTTAGCTTCCTTCTTGCTAGATGAAGCATCAGCCATGGCTGTCATGTATTTTTGAAACTCTCATCATTAATACATGGCAAGATGTCGGTGCAATAGTTCTCTTGTTATTTCATGTCTATTCTAGTTTTAGTTAGATTCTTTTTCTTGATTGAATGCTTCATTACATTGGTATCAAAGCATTAGTTTAGATCCTGTCAGAAGTCATTTTCATGCAATAGATTTAGTTGCAGTGACTAGGGAGTGAAAACTACAGTTAAAATTCAATCAGGAGTTAGTTCTTCCATAACCATGGCTTGACATCGAGAACTCTTACAAACCGTGACTAAGATGGAGGTTCTTGGCATGAACCAGTGGACAATGGCGGGTTCCAACCAATTTGGCAACTCGTGACCAAGTTTTGGACCAAAAAATTGGGGTAAGTTGGACAAAACGAAGGTTACAAGACTTAGTTTGGTTCAAACTTGAGTTACTTTTCAAGAACAAGGGTTTCTTTCCTTTTTCCTTCAAGCTGCCCTTAAGAATCCATGGCAATGGACTGATCTAATCTCTTCTTCTGGATCTCTATCATGCCAATGGATCACATAGCCTTGTTCCTCTCATCATTAGCTTCACTTGGAATACTCATATACCTATACTAGCTCATTTTTTTTGAAGAAGGACAAGAGTATGCTGCTGCCGCGATTGTGCCAACAACATACTCCTGCATCAGTGTGAAAAAAATGGTGCAAGAGAGCTCCTAGAGAGCTTAACTAGCACTCTTCTACCTTTGGCCAAGCTCTCCTTCAAGCCTTGACAACCTTTCTTCCATCTTTGAGCTTTCCCTTCTCTCATGAAACCCTAGACACGATTGTTTGGGACAACACCAAATAATTTCTGAATTCTTGAAGCAAATGAAGGGGGTTTTGGTGGTAAATCATCCATGGAGCGTCCTCAAGCATTTTCCCTCAAGCCTTCATCAACATTGGTCCAACATTGGAGAGTTTTGATCCAACATTGATCAAGGGAAGGTAATGGACATCATGTACCTTCAATGTCACTGAAATCTTGGTTTCTCTCTTTAAAATTTGGAGTCTACACACTACATTGGAGCTTCTTTCGTTGGTCCTTCAAGCTCTACAACAAGTAGAAGAAGAATTTTACCTACATCAACCATTCTTGAAGCTATTGGAGCAACCATGGAACTCAATGAAGCCGAGGCCTATTTCTTTATGGAGCATTCTTGAGATTTGGGAATTCTTGGATGGATTTGAAGCTGAAGTCAAGCTCTATTTGTGGGAGATTCCTTCATCAACAACAACACTCTTCTCTTACAAGCTTAAGAGGTACTCTAATCATCTTTTAATCTTTCTTTAAATCCTCTTGCTGAGCTAAGTCCAATTGATGAAAGAGGGATTAAAATGATAAAGAATCCCATCCATTCTATCAAATGCATTTCATGGGAAATCCATAGAGCTATCTTAGTGATTGATCATTGTATAATCACTCTCATTCATTGAAATAATCACTTACAAGTGCCTCAAATTCTCATTTCATTTACCTAACCCTGATATTGAATTTTTTGCCTATTTGTTTCATTGACATGAGTGAAATTTTACCCAAGGGTAAGTGGAAGAAGAATTGTTAAGTAGTGAGTCATTGCTGAGGTTATCCCTTACCTATCCCCATTTAAATTTCAGCCTATTCCATTCGAGTTCTTGCACATCATAAAAGGGCAATCAAATTCTTTTCATTCCATGCATTTCATGTTGATTTTTAGAGCCTAGCATTGAATTGCCATGTATATACCCACAAGGAAAAGTGGAAACCGGGCAAGTTGGTAGGACAAAAGAGAGGTGACCCTCCCCTACTGACAAGGACCCTGAAGGGGAGCACGAATCGTCTTGAGAGGGAAATTTGCACACCCCTCAAGTCTCACATCCCATGCATTTAAAGTTCAGGTGCAAGTACCACTCAAGGGAACAAGAATTTAGCCTTCAGCATGGTATATTTGGCATGGGTTACATGATGCAAATGCAAATGTATGGCAACATAATGCAATGTAAGTGGCAAATGGGGACAGAGTTATGCTGAGCATTATGAATGCTATTGTTGGCATTTGTTAATTGGGTCAATAATAAAAGAGTTGGAACAGGGTTTTCCAACAAAATTCTATTGATTGGACCTTTCCTTTGTAGCATACAATGGGATTGTTGAATCCTTGGTTTACTGCAGAGGTTATTTTCAGTATTGGCAGATGTTGCAGGAATTTCCAGATAGCTACAGTAAACTGTTTATAGAATTCTTTGTACTCAACTACTTTCAACAATTGATAGCTCTTTAAAAAGGGGACTAGCTTCATGCAGCAGTTGATGTGACTTCTATGAATTCGAAGCCTACAAACCTCCTTTTGGATGCTCCATGAGATGCACTCATCACCAATGGCTGGTCATTTGGGTCTTTTCAAGACCTTTGATAAGGTCCATAAAAGTTTTTATTGGAAGGGTTTATGGAAGGATGGTAAGGAGCATGAATTCAAGTGTTTATAGTGTCTATAAAATAAGGACTCCACCTTATTACCAGCCAGACTCCTTCAGCCTTTACCTATTCCTATGGGCAAATGGACCAACATTTTCATGGACTTTATAATGGGATTACCTACTACTAGTCATGGATGGAATAGTATCTATGTGGTTGTTGATAGATTGACTAAATCATCCCACTTGATTCCATTCAAAGTATAATATTCAGCAAGGCAAGTGGCTGAGCAATTTATGGAAGGTGTGTTCAAGCTGCATGGTATGCCAATGAGAATAGTATCAGATAGAGATACAAAATTCGTGGGAAACTTTTGGAGAAGTCTATTCTCTTCTATGGGTACTTTTCTCACTCCTAGTACAGCCTATCACCCCCAAAGTGATGGGCAAACGAAGAGAGTCAATCACTTCGTAGAAGTGTACCTTAGGGATTATTGTCATGTCACACAAGCTTTATGGAATCGTTGGATCCACCTTGCTGAATTTTGCTATAACAACATGTATCACATGAGCATAGTTATGTCCCCATTTGAAGCACTTTATGGGTACAAAGTCCAAATCCCATCAGTTTTGTTTCATGAAGATATCAACCCCCAAACAAAGGAAGAGTTGGAAAGGATGGAGATGCTCATGAGACAATGCAAGGACATCATAAAGAAAGCACAAGAAGTAATGAAAGTCTATGCCAATGAGAAGAAAAGACATTTGGACTTCAAAGTTGGAGATTGGGTGTTTCTTAAAGTGCCCAAGACACAGTATGCTTCATTGAAGGGTGGGAACACTAAGCTTGCTCACAGATTTTATGGACCATATTTGGTAGTGGACAAAGTTGGAGAGCTTGCTTGTAACCTCCAACTACCTTCTTCCACTAGAATACATGATGTATTTCATGTTTCATAGCTTAAGAAGTATGTTGGACCTGATGTGCAGGTATTGGAAGAGTTGCCACCAATGGATGAAGTAGGACTTGTCATATATGAACTTGAAAGCATTATTGGAAAGAGAGAAAAAGTGCTCAGAAATTGTACTCTTACTGAGTACCTCATTAAGTGGAAGAGCCTACCTATAGAGGAATCTTCTTAGCAACCATCCACTTATGTGAATGATTTTCCTTGGTTATTGCAGGATAATACATGACAGACTGTGCAAGGACAACTTGCTATGAGATATTACTATCGGCAATAAAACTATATTGACTTTATCAAAAATTGATTTTGATGTTTGGGGTGATAATAGGGATTGTATAATTCATTTCTATACCTTATATGTGTCATTTGGACCAATTTATCAAAAGTTATGACAGTTTTTGTAAATCAGCCCTGTTTGGACAGCAGCCAGTTTACTCACAGTTTGGTATACATAAAGGTCTTTCTAACATGGAAAGTGATTTCCTATCATATCGGGGCTACATGGGCATGATTACTATCATCCTTGGCATGGATTTGGTCAATTTATCCTTGGTTTTGAGGACAAAACCATCTCAGGACGGGATGGTTTGTCATGAAGGAAAAAAATACCTTAATATTTTTGTACTTTGGAATCATGCTAATTCCATACCTTGTAATTTCTAGCCCTTGTAAATTCAGCCCTTGCCTATGTAAATGTGCCCTTAACTTTGGAGATGAGGGGGTAGGATAAAGAAGACAATAGGCTAAGAGAAGACATCTTTTGGCTTATTCACTAAGTTTGAATGTTCATTTTCTTGATGTTAGCTTCCTTCTTGCTAGATGAAGCATCAGCCATGGCTGTCATGTATTTTTGGAACTCTCATCATTAATACATGGCAAGATGTCTTGGTGCAATGGTTCTCTTGTTATTTCATGTCTATTCCATTTTTAGTTAGATTTCTTTTCTTGGTTGAATGCTTCATTACATGGAAAAGGTGGCCACACCCCGTAGTATAGATCAGTTGAATCATTAGTCAAACTTTCATAGATATAGTTCCAAAGATTCCTCCCTTGGTGCATTGTATCATCCTATAACTCCATCACTCGATTCGACTCCTACAAACAGATGACATCTCTCATCTGCAAATTGAAAGTTTCAGATATGGTAGCTACCTCCATGGGTACACCTCTTCATCATTCGATACAAGTGGACATCATCACCTAGATGAAGCTGACCTTCATTGATAATCCTTTGAGTGACATGAACTTTCATCCTAACCGAATGGGGATATGAGTATGGGCTACTCTTTATATTTCTCAAATGAGTGTGAGACAGAGGGTGGGGTGAGTGACTAGTCTTTGAGGAACTCGGTTTCCCTCATGTATTTATTAATAGAGTGTGAGACAGAGGGGAGGCTGAGCGTGCTTGTTTTTTCTTTCATCACCTGAGAGGTGCGGATTAAGGGATGTTATGACAATCAGTGTTAGGTACATTTTTGTTCTCCTATCTACACACGGGGAACATCGGTCCTCCGCCATTACTACACACATATCACTCTATTCAGTGCACTGCACTACAAGGCTCCATGCCTTCCTTCTTGCACCTATGCTAGATGGGGTGGGACGCATTGACACACCATCAATTGTGCATGCTGGCATACTCCTTCTTTTGAGAACCATCCCTCCTACTGATTTCTAAACTAGGTGTGAGATATGGGTTTCAATCATTATCCTCGAGCGATGTGAGTGATGGGGCGAGCGATTGATTTATCATTCCAACATGAGTGATTGTTGAGATTGAGTAATGTATATCTTGTCACTATGGACGACTTATCGAATCTTCATTAACATCACTATCTCTCTATGTGTTACTGCATGGTCCCTGCCATATTACAAGCATGCTGTGGCGAGCCTTGGTACCTCTCCTGATGGATGACTTCGATTCCTCGGTATGTGTCAATGACAATCTTTCTCAACCAACTAAATAGACCAAGTGTTTCTAACCCTACACCTTTTGCGTTCATTTATGCGTACATCATGTTTTAAGTGTGGGGATGTATGGGTATGGATCATGGTCAAGTGTTAGGTCCCTGTTGATTAGTCAACCCGATCTATTCATGTCTTAAGTGTGGGGACACGTCCTTGCGCATCTTGGTTGCATACATTCATGAACACCCTGTTAATTGATCCTTATATGATACTCTATTTTCCTTATGCCTTGTTGAGGTCCCTTCCTCAACCACCCGCCCTATTCTAACCCATTTTCACAGTCTTTTCTTGCCATGTTGGTTATTTTATCATTTTGCTTATTCTCCATGTGGACATATCCTACGTTCACCAAAACTGCAGTATGATTCTACAACCGTGTTTGTCCCTTCGAATTGGCTAATTTTCCCTTTTATGCCTCTTAGTTCCAAGTTACAGTTCTTGAGTTATTAATTTTTGAAGAATTTTACGCAAATCAAATGTGTTTCCATGCGAATATGTATTTCTTATGCCAAAACTACAATTTGATGTATTAGCCTTGATCCTTTCCTTTTCTCGGACAGTTTTTCTTTTTACAACCTCTCTTTTCAATGCACGGATTGATTGTTATTTATTTTTGTGTGTTTGCGAGTTTATTTTTATGCAATTATTTTATTTTATTTTATGTGAACATGCTCTTTTCTCGTCGGAATGGCATTTTCTTTGGATAGCCTCAAGCTATTCATCCCTTTGGATATTATTCTTTTTTTCTCCTTATTTTGACAATTCGATTTTTTGTTATTAATTTTTAATTGTGTTTTCTTATGCGTTTTTGCCGTTTTTTCATGTAAATATGCATTTCTTCCATCAGTTTTACGTTTTGATTTGACAGCCCTATCACCCACCATTTCTCGTATATATTTCCTTTTTGTTTCCCCTTGTTTTGACTTACGGATTGTTTGAAATTAATTTTTGTTTAGATTTTCGAATGTGTTTTTATCGTTTTTTCCATGCGAACTATCCCATTTGCCATTAGAACCATGTTTCGATTGGATAGCCCTCTCCAACTTGTCACTCCACACATTTTTGCCTCTTGCTAGATTTCATTCCAACTTTTTGATTTTTTGTTATTAATTTTTGATTACGTTTTCAAGTTTTGTTTTTTCTTTTTTTCTATGTGAACAAGTTCTACTCTCGTCAGAACTGCATTCTAACATGACAAGCATGTTCGTCTCCTCATTACAATTTTTTTTTCTTCTTTTTACATTTCAATTTGACTAACGGATTTTGCAAAATTAATTTTCGTGTGATTTTTCATGGTCAATTTTTTATCTTTTTCCATGTGAACCCTCCTATTGCTGTTGAATGCACTGGATGCATTGTTCATGCCATTCCTCCCATCACCTTGCCCAGTTTTCCTTTTCCTGAGACGTGTTCATTCGATGTGTGGATTCCTTTGAAATAAATTTTTTGTTCAATTTTTGCTTTTTTGCCTCGGGTAGCTTTTGCCTCGAAACGTATGCTGGGCGTTCGTCATATTGCGTTTAGCCACCCTAGGTTCTCCCCTGTTCATATCCATTCCTATCAACGTAATATTTTTTACTCCCCGTCCGCATTGGTGCACGAGAGGACGGGGGGGTATGCTTTCATAAAAAAAAAAAACCCAAACACAATGCAAACAAAAACATAAAAAAAAACAAAACAAAAAAACTCCCTCCTACCATCCCATTTTCCTAGTCCCCTCTCTCCTCTCTCTTCCCTCTCTCTTTCTCTCTCTCGGACCCCCCTTTTCGCGTCTCCTCCCTCCTCCCTCCTCCCTCCTCCCCCCTTCCCCCTTTCCCTTTTCCCTCCTTCCTCCCCTCCCATCTTTTCCTCCTTCTCACCCTCCCATTCCTTCTCCGTCATCCTTTCCCTCCCACCCTTCTTCTCGTCCTCCTTCTATCCCTCTTCCTCCTCCTTGTCTTCCTTGGGCTACAACGTCGCTTGCTACCAGGCTCCGCCTTTGCTGCTTGCCCAATGTCTCCATCTTGACTGCCCGCTTCGTCGTGTCGCTGCTTGTGCCTCTGCCCTGGCCGCTTACTCTTCCCTGCCTGCACCTTCGTTCTCCCCGCCTACCCCCCCTGTTGTTCCCTCGCCCCCTACTACCCCCGCCCGCTATCCTCCGCCCATCCTTGAACTCACCCACCCTACCTTTCAACCCCCCTATCCCCAAAATTGTTCCCCCCCCCCCATACATATTATACCCCATTTCTACCCCCTTGATCATGCTTTGGGTTTCATCATCGTGTGTGAATGCCCCTTTGCAAGCCCCTTATCACGTGCAAGGGCTTGTTGATCGTTTTTGCCGTTGTTTGAGTGGGGGAGTGTAGGGCGTTGCTCGTGATTGCTCTTGTTCACATGCGGGCGTGTGCGTGTTTGGTCGCATTTGTGCGTACATATGTTGTAAGCCACTGTTCATGTGTAAGGATGCACGTCTTGTTTTGCACGTGCAGTGGAGTTGCAATTCACATGCTTGCCATTAGGTACCCCATTGTCCCAATCTAGATTGTTTTAATCCTCCACATTTAAAAAATAAAAAAATCATTTTTTTGAAAAACCTCAAAAATTTCATAAAAATTCAATAAAATATCTAAAAAATTCTAAGAAATTCAAAAATTTTTCTTCATGATTATGAACAATCACAAATACATAAAATTTTTTAAAAACACATTGAAATATATTTATTTGTATTAAAAAATAACTTATAAAATGAGAAAATACTTGGATTTTTTTTAAAAAATGTAAAAAAATGGATGTTTATTTTCATAAAAATTCTTTTTTGCATTTTTTAATTTTTGTGTAGCCATTTGGTTATTCAAATTTATTTATTTAAAAACAAAAGAGCAAGAAAAACAAATAACAAATCTAATGAAAAACAAATCATCATACAGACTAATCAAAATGCTTTAAGTCCCATTCACATCAAATGTGACATGACACCTAAAAACCAAATTTTAAACACAACCCAATACACAAATCCCAAAATTCTAAGGATTCAAATACCACTTCAAATGAACTTGAAAAATGGAAAAACACAAAGATAAAAAAAAAGAAACAAAAAGAAAAATGAGAATCTAGTGCAAGAAAATCTTTATTGTATCATCAACAAGCATGTTCTTCATAATTTAATTAATCACAAGAAGAAAAACAACACCAATCTTCTCAAATCTTCACGTAACATCATATAATAATTTTCTTATGGATTTATTAGAACAAAACTTTAACAAACTCTTCATATTCTTTATCAAAAGAACAAGAGAACGCAAAGGAGTGCTCCACTTTGAATGTAAATCTTCACATAGTATTCATCTTCAATAGCTTCATAGTCTTTATAATCTTTTTCATGATGTCTCACTCATTGATATATTGTTTTTAGGATGAAGAATCGGCTATCACACACACACAACTCTCTCTCAATAGTACATTGAAATAATGAATAATAATAATCCATAGCCCCTCTTTGGTCGTGGATACCACTCCCACGAGATATATCTGATATGAAGGGTCATTGGAGCTAGCCACTACAATGTCCTTTTGCAGCTCAACAATGTCACTGTCACTTCAGTTTCTACTTGAGTCTTCAACAAGTACTTTTTCTACTTCTTTGAGCTATTTTGAACTTGTATTCATCTCTTCCCAAGATTAGAAAACTTCTCAAAGCTACACATTTATCCCACAAAACACTTGCAGAGGCATACATAACAGAAACATAATAGAGACATAGGCTCTACAGAAGCTTAACAGAAAGCATTCAGCTCAACTAAACCATTCAAAACCATCAAGAATCATTCAATAAGCTTCCAAGCACTCTTAAAATCCACCAATCATCATTCCATCATCTCATATAGAAAGAAAATAGAACAAAATAGAAGCTAAACAAAAGCAATTAGACATTATCAGACACTCAATAGAGACTTAAGAGAAACTATTAAAACATCGTGTCTCCACCAAAAACCATAATGAGCTTCTAAAAAAATTTCAACCTTATCCAAAACTCTCTCAAACACTTCCAAATCAATCAATCATCATTCAAATCATACAAAAATCACCCAAAAATCCAACAAAAAACAACAAAAACAGAGTCATTTCAACCCTCAATAATATAGATATTTTTTATTAAAAGGGATTTATCAATTGAATAATTTAGTCACATTTTTCTCATGTCTATTTTGATGATAATAACTTTCAAATCTATTGTTGTTATTGTAATCAATAGAGTAATGCACGTATTTTACCTTATAGGTAAAGTCTCTTTTTTATATTGCAATAACTAATGAATAATTAGTTATTTTAGTTGTTATTGAAGTGCTATATTTTTGTGACATGTAGGTTTGAAGCACAAAACTCTTAATCCACTATTTTGCTGTGGTGAGTGATTTCTTTGTGCTGGATGATATAGATATGCTAGAAGTCGAGGTTAAAAAATCCTTTGATTTATTGATTCTATGTGTCCATTTTGGATGTCCATGCCAACTGGCTATGATCCATGAAACTCTTGTATCATATTATCCATATCACATACAATGTGCTGAGTCATAAAATATCTCAAGTGTCAATCCAATGAGCTTATTCAGATTTCCATGCCATGTGGCTGCTATCCTAGTGTCACTACTCTTTAATATTTACATTTTTGCACAATATATTGAGTCAGATCAAAATTCTATTCATTATAATGTAATTCTTTTGGTGAAATTATCTGAGTATTCTTGTACTACTCTTTTTATTCTATTTCAAGTAAATGGTATGATTAAAGTGATACCTTGAAATTGAATCCTTACTTTGTGTCGATGTACATATCTATATGCCTTTTGATATCAATGTTTATATCTGTTTACAAAAGTGTAAATATCTCTTAACGCCATGTTGATTTGTATGATATATTAGTGATTATTAGTTGGACCTAAGATGCTTATTGTTTAGGGCTTAACATATACTCCTTTACATTTATTGCCTAGGTTATAATGTTTGAGAGAAGATCAAGCATTCTCTTGATAGAAGTATGTAATAGGAAAGATGAGAAGGGAATTGGGTCACAGATACATATCATTGCTTATCTTGGGTACATATGTGCCCAAATATGAAGGGAGATTTCAAGGTGAAAGCATTAGCAATTGCAGATATATCAAAGCACTAAAAGGGCAAAGTTTTAGCTCTCAAACAAAGGAAGGTTGATTCTTACCTTGTAACAGAGGCGTAGGTATAATATGTATTCATGTAAAAGCAAATACATATTGCACCCACTGTAATAGTTCAATGAAACATTACAAATAATAAGTCTTTGCACCACATTGAGAATGAGTAATTTCATGATATCTATGTAACTAATTGTCTTGTATTTACAAAAGTATACCCTTCAGATTGCTATGAGTGGCGAAATGTTGATAGTTTCATATATTTTTTAAAGTATTACCACCTCAAAATTTGTAAACTACTCTTTGAGGGACATATAGCCAAGAAACTTGCAAAGAACCTTGTATTTCTTTATGACTTCAGGTATATATTGCCTAAGGGGATTGAGAATATGGAACCCTTGAGTCTTCACACGTATATTGAATCTCAATAGCATAAAATAGCCATTATGTAGTAGTGATATTTTATACATGTGTAGCACACTGAATTTTGACATACATATTCAACTCTACGAAGCCAAGCACTAGCTCAAAGAATGTACATCTAAGTTGGTTTCCTACCAATTATGATTTTTGCACATATGTTCAAGGAATGTGAGGGTTTGAGATGTACGAAAAGCATGTACATCATGAAAATTGCATCAAAGGATTATGTAATACGGATTCTAGGAAAAACTTGGACATCGAAAGACACTCACAGTCCTGACACAGTAGAGTGTTGAGTCACAATAAGGGACATGGCTTTTAGGTAAAATTTTACTCTCTTGGTTTACTATTTTCTTACTTTGGGGTGGACTAGGTAACTTTCCTTTCCAATTGTAGGTACTTTGTTGCAAGATAGACTTTATGTGTAGTGTTCAAGTATCGTAGATGGAGGATGCTCAAGGGTGAATGGTTGTGCCTTGATCAAGACACAAGTAAAAGTATAGTTGCAAGCCCAAAGTGTTGTAGATGGAGGATGATTGGCCCTTAAGTATAATGTACTAGGAAATGACAATGTCAATGGTGAATCCACATGCTAGCTTCTATTTTAAATCAAATGGCAAGAAGATTCAAAATTGAGCTGAGGATATTATTCCCATGGAAAGTGTGTGGCCCCATATATTTTAGAAATTCTTCTTAAAATTTCAAGTCCACAAGTTGTTGTAATATTAACCAGTTGTAAACTTTTGAAAATTTTTGGCTAATGAAATATTGTTGCTTTGTAAAATCATACACTTGTAATATTTCAAAATTTTAATTTCTTAACTTGTGTATTCATATAATTATATTTAAAATTATTCAAATATATGTATGTATATATGTACTTTAAATTTTGAGATGCATGCATCCAACTACAAACCGAGAGAGAAGCACCTACCCTAATCTTGATTCTTTTGAACACGTATACACATTATTTTTTTGAGATAAGATGTATACATCCAAACATCCATGTGAGGATGATGAGAAGGAATCTCCCTTTCCACATTAATTGATAGAGCACGTGTGTATTCTTACAATTTACAATGGATTTTTAAACATATATAACATCCTTTTATTGATATTTGATATACATGTGCACACTTACATAATGAGGGGGACTCATTCTAAATCATAGTTAATACAACATGTAATTACCACATTGACATGTTTATATATGCATGCGAATTTTATAAATACATTAAGATAATAAATAACTAAACATTGTACATGAACAATTCTTTAATGGTCTAAAACTTAGGGTATTTAAAATAAAACTCCTTTAATTCTTGTTTCATTGTTTCATTTCACACATTCTCTTTTCATCTCTTTATATCCACCATATCCCTCCTTCTTGTTGCGATAGATGCTCACGTACACTTTAATGTATGGATCCATGAGACTCTATTTGCCAGCTAGGGTGATAATATCTTTGAGATCTTCTCAAATAACTTTAACCTTGAATATGTGCTCTCACCATTGGACTCCCCCTTTAGGTCTTGGAAGACTTTATGACCACCGTTTGCCACCTGCACATACTCCATTGAGAGATCTAACATGACTTTGGGTGCCTTTGGAACAACTCATGGTATTTCAAGTAGGGAAGAACCACTAAAAATTAGTGAATATGTGTTTGATCCACATGGATCCTTCACACAGAGTATGCACTATTTCCATGGACAATGCACCAAGTACAACAACTTTGGAGCTCATGGAGCATGATTATGCATTGATGATTTACTTCCTTACATTGGATTTATCCATAGAGAGGGAGAGCAATGAAGGTACAACTCCACAGGTTGTTGCTATCACATACAAGGGAGAATAGCCAATAAATATTCAAAAGGAACATCGAGTGGTGGTGGAGCAAGGGTTGTTGGTTCTCATAGTGCCATCCTCTTCGAAAGAGCTACAAGTCAATAAACCCAACCTCACCTCCGTGATCCCCATTGAAGTAGATGGTGTGCAGTACTTGCTTCTAATCGAATGTGCTGCAATACTTGGAAATGAAGGAAGAAGAGTTTGTCTTCATCCTAGTCAAGGATTCAATGGAAGACCTCATTGATTATGATTACGTGGATGTGCATCCAATGATGGCAGAGGTTAAAAAATATAATGGCACAAACTTAGATATAGTGAGTGGCATTAGAGTAGCCATTAGGGAGAATATAGACTCAAAAAGGGCCTCATAAGAAATTGATTAGAAATCCTTAATCTTGGATTAATCCATCTTCAATGGTCGTCATTGCATGTCTTTTTGTCCTCTGATACCCTTACATTCCTAGGCTTCACTCACTTTTTGTGGTGGACTCTACCTAGAAAGGAGAGGTGTCTCCCTTTCTTTTTATCTTGGTAATTAGCCCTTTTCATCCACCAAGTTGGGACCATCACTCTTTCAAAAGTATTGCATCACCAACTCAGATTTGTTTTCTTCCGAAAAAATGAATTTTTAACAAAATTAAGTTTTCTTTTCTTAAAAGATACCCAATCATATTACAAGTTTTCTTTTCTTAAAAGATACCCAATCATATTACAAGTTGAAATACTCATTCTTTGTATATTTTTTTGCATTAAAGGTCCTCTAAATTAGTTCATCCTCCAAGAAGGTACCACCACTCTTCCAAAAGTGCTACATTAGTAACTTAGATTTATTTTTCTCCCAAAAAATGGTATTTAAGAGTATTTTTCATACTATCTTTTGTCCGCTAACCCTTCTACATTAGTATTATATCATGAAAACTTAATCTACTCCATTTTCTCTCCTGCTCTAATAGAACTACTTAAGGACATAAGCAATCATAAGAGAAAGGTGGATTTTCATGTTTGTATAGATGAAAAGTAAGCTATTGCAAAGTCCCCTTATAACAAGCATGGGCTAGATGCAACAACAGCTTCCCAATATCATTTAGAGAAAAAGAAAAATATTAAACATTGGGTGGATGGTTCCTTGTATTCTAATGATCCTAGAACTATGCTAAATCCACCTTTCAATTCCACTTATAAAAAGATCTTTTAGTTCATTCCTATTTCATACTTCTATTGTTATTTTCTCTTCTTCTCTTATAAACCACCTCATGGCCCGCACTAAAAAAACTACATGATGATATCCATTATCATGCCAAGGCCAAGGACAAGTTTTCACTCCTCCATCGTGGCAAGGTAAAGAGGTTCCCAATTTTAGCTGATGGGATGACTCCAATAGTAGCACAACCTTGTCATCTACATGTCCTTTCCCCCCAGTCCATCCAACGGCTCTGAGACCCTCCCTCAATCGGCCTTGGAGACTTTGAAAAGAGCTCATGAGTAAGAAGAATCTTTTGAAAAGGAAGAAGCAAGTGAGGATGTGGAAGCTAACAACAACAAGCCGCCAGAGAACAATGAGAGCGATGCCTCTATGGATGAGGAAGGTGGAAAGAATGATGACAAGGGAAATATTGACGACAATATCAATAGGCCCTTGGATATGATAGAATGTATCCAGGCTAATGGAGATGCAACCGAGAGACACTCAATAGGTGGTAAGGGCCCCATGTTGTCCCTAAGCTAAAAACAAAGCAAGCTAGACAACTTCCTCCTCCTCGCTCCAAAACTAGCCCTTGCTGAGCAATTTGTACTCAAGTCCCAACTCTAAGCCCAATAAGCACAAGGATGGTAACCACAATGAGGTCCTAGCCGAATAAGTCCCAAGGAAAAAGCTAAAGAAAAGGAAGAACCATCACTTGGAAGCTCTTAGGGAGATCCGCAAATACCAAAAGAGCACAGACCTGCTAATCAAGAAAGTGTCCTTTGCATGCTTTGTGAAGGAAATCCTTCACTCTTATGGATATCAATTTTGCATGCAAGGGATTGTAGTAGAGGCTATCCAAGAAGTTGTAGAAGTGTACATTGGCACCCTTTTTAAGAACACATATGTGTGCATGATTCATGCCAAGTGGGTGACCATCATACAAAGAGACATGAAGTTAGTTAGACAGATAAGAGGAGAGAGAGATTAGAGCTACCAAGGGACTAGAGTTTTTGTAACACAATGCAATGCAATATACTTTGTGATGTTTAACATGTAATGAAAAACCTTTGCTTTTTATTGTGCCTTAGATATCTCATATTGTATTTGTGTATGACGGTGTAATGGTTAAATTTGCAATGCCTTTAAAACATTGAATGCTTACTTATAGAATGGGTGATCAAGTAGAATGAGTAATTTTAAAGCAAACATAAAATGGAAAAATACAAGAAAATACTCTTAATTGCTAGAGGCAGCCATAGCCAAGGTGACCATGCTGTCATGAATTGTATTACCAATGAAAGAGAAATACATTGGCATGAGAATCAAAGGATGATTGCTACAACAAGATACTCACCTCTTGCTATGATGGACATAGGTACACACCCCTATGATAGGTGGGAGGAAGGATTCCTCAATTTTGTATTCTTGAAAAATGGCAAAAAGATCCTTCATATGTTACATCTCCACCTTTTATACCCGACCCTCACATATCCTAGACTAAGGTATTTTATGCTTTATTACAAGCTATCCCAGCATAGAAGAGCTTTGTCCTCAAGGCTAAATTGGGAATAAATTATACGGATGATTACAATGATATCTTGAAGCATATGGAATCATGCTGAAGTAGAGCCCTAATGATGATGAAGAATCAAGAAGTTGATGAAGAAATGACCATGTAAATGGAACACACTACGGTAAGCTGTCCAAAATAGGATGTATACAAAATTGGCCATATATTGAGCTAGAAATGCCCGATTTCCATGTGCTATATATAGAAATGTAGAGGACAACATGTAGTATCCAGCCATGCCTTCAAAATCAAATTTTTATGAAGATAAAGCAATTAAATTTTTGATAGGAAATTATTACAACAAGCTGTTTACTGTTCTGTTCATGAACTGTCCTCTTGTAAAAGCCATGGAAATTGTTCCAAGTATGATGCTTGTTGCCAAGAAGATTATTGGATAGGCAAACCTTTCCATTTGATAAGGTTTTCCACAAGAATTCGATTCCTTAGAACCTTCTCCTATTTACCAATAATCTTTTTGGGTTCATAGATGATCAAACCATCATCATCCAAGGGAGGGAGTTCTTCAAGAACTTGGATTTGAGGACCAACATACTTTTTAAGCTAAGAGACATGAAAAACATTATGAATTCTCATGCTTGAAGGTAAATCAAGCAAGATCCCCAACTCGTTTGACAATGCAGTATGGACCATAAAATCTATGAGCAAGTTTATTGTGCCCTCCTTTGAGAGAAGCATATCGTGACTTGGGAACCTTCAAGAATACTCAATCATCTTCCTCAAATTCCACATGTCTTCTTTTCTCATTCGCATAGGATTTCATGGTCTCTTGAGCTTTCCTAA
Source organism: Lygodium microphyllum (assembly GCF_053477565.2). Classification (NCBI taxonomy): domain Eukaryota; kingdom Viridiplantae; phylum Streptophyta; class Polypodiopsida; order Schizaeales; family Lygodiaceae; genus Lygodium; species Lygodium microphyllum. The sequence goes on from NC_141145.1 coordinate 142,904,248, forward strand.
TGTTGTCCTTGCATTGCTTCATAAGAGCCTCTAACTTTTTTAACTCCTCACGGGCTTGTGGATTCACATCTTCATGGAATAAGGTGGAGGGTACTTGCACTTTGTAACCATATAGAGCTTCAAAATGAGACATTCCAATACTCATATGATAAGTATTGTTATAGCAAAACTCCACAATGTGAAGCCAATGGTCCCAAGCATTTTGTGTATCATGGAAAAAGTGCCGCAAGTATACCTCTAGCCATTTGTTAACTCTTTCTATTTGCCCATTAGTTTGCGGATGGTATGCTATACTAGGAGTCAATAGAGTTCCCATTGAAGAGAATAAACTCCTCCAAAACAGCCCATAAACTTAGTGTCGCGATTGGATACAATCTTCATTGGCATTCCATGAAGCTTGAAGATAGATGCCATAAATTGTTCAGCCACTTGCTTTGTTGTAAATTGAGCTTTGGTAGGGATGAAATGGGCTGATTTAGTCAATTGGTCTACCACCACATAAATGATATTCCACCCATGCTTTGTTAAATGTAATCCCACAATAAAATCCATGGTAATATCAGTCCACTTACCATGAGGAATAGGAAGTGGCTGAAGTAAGCCGTCGGGTAGAAGAGAAGAGTCCTTGTTTTGTTGGCATGGAAGACATTGCATAACATAATCCTTAACATCCCTCCAAATACCCTTCTAATAGAAGCTCTTATGGATATTATCAAAGGTTTTGAACAACCCATGGTGTCGTGCTAAAGGCGAAGAGTGCATCTCATGCAAAATACGGTCTCTGAAAGAAGATTGTGGTGTCAAGTAAACTCTACCATGATACCATAGAAGACCATTATGCCATTTGAAATTTGGATATGCATCTGCTTTGCCTTGCTGAAATTCCTTCATCATCTGTGATGCTTGCTCATCAAGAAAATATTCTTCTTGAATATCATTGATCCAATCCTTATGCACAATTGAAATTGTAGAGATGGAGCATGACCACATTCTTGATAAAGCATCGCTACAATGTTATCTTTTCCAGCCATATAGGATAATTCAAAATCATAACTTTAAAGAGTAGCTAGCCACCTCCATTATTTAGGAGATAAATTTTGTTGGGAAAGGAAATATTTCAGCACACGGTGGTTGCTTTTAACCTTGAAATGGCTGCCATATATATAATGATGCCACTTTTTAATATCATGCAAAATTACCAGCCTCTCTTGTTCATAGACATGTAGTTGACGCTCCTTATCATCAAGCTTGTAACTCTTATATGCTATAACTCCATGGTCTTGATAGAGAACAACCCCAACTCCTCTTTCACAAGCATCTGCACATATAGTGAATTCCTTAGAGAAATCCGGGCAAACAAGAATAGGTGCTGAAATTAAAAGAGATTTCAGCTCGTTAAAACTCTTATCGGCTATGGAATCTCAAAAGAAAGGCTCTTTCTTCAGCTTATCGGTTAAAGGATCCGCCACATGAGTATAATTTTTGATGAATCTTCTATAAAACAATGATAATCCAAGGAATCCCCGCAAAGAGGTAGAAGAAGTCAGTGTAGGCTATTCTTTGACACACTTCACTTTGTTAGGATCCACTCTTATCCCTTTTTCCCTCACAATGTTACCTAGATATTCCACTTCTTCTTCCATGAAAGAACACTTTGACATTTTGGCAAAGAGTGTGTGTCTTCTTAATATGTCAAAGACCTCTCATACATGCATCAAATGCTCCTCCTTGGACTTGCTATAAATCAGAATGTCATCAAAAAATACAAGGACTGCTTTGTATAAGAGAGGCTACAATATTTTGTTCATGAGAGCTTGAAAAGTGGTGGGGGCATTTGAGAGCCCAAAATGGCATGACCAAGAAGTGGTATAACCCTCTTTCGGTCCTAAAGGCTATTTTATACTCATCTCCTTCCTTCATTCGAATTTGGTGATAACCCAAATGAAGATCAATCTTGGTGAAGACCTTTGCATCCTTAAGTTCATCCAAGAGATCATCAATACATGGAATCAGGTATTTATTCTTCACCGTGGACTTGTTCAACTCTCTATAATCAATGCATATACGGAAAGATCCATCCTTTTTCTTTACCAAGAGCATGGGAGAGGCAAACAGAGATCGAATTGGCTGAATTAGACCCATTTGCAGCAACTGTTTGACTTGTCACTCCACCTCTTCCCTTTCAAACTTTGACAAGCAATAGGGAGGTTTGTTGATGGGCTTGGTATTAGGCAACAAATCGATAGGATGGTCAATCTCTCGTTTTGGAGGCAAGTATGATGGTGGCTGAAATAAATCTTTGTACTCCTCCAATAGTTCTTCCAATATTGGATCGTTTTCTTTGAAGAAAAAGATGGTTGATTTGGTGGCTGCTCTTCATCTACTTTCGCAAGCAAAAGAGTGAAGATACATGATCGTGCATTGATTTCTTTTCTTAACTTCTTCATGCATATGAGTTCCAATTGTTTTTGACCAATGTCCTTCAATTCTACATGCTATCCATTCCATTTGAACTCCATTTGCATGTTCTCTAAGTCCAATGAAAATTTTCCAATGGACTTTAATCAATCGCAGCCAATGACAATATCAATATGTCCCATTTTCAAAGTAATCAAGTCCACTTGTATGGTACATGAAGGAGATAGAGTAATAGGAGTTTGTAGGCACACTTCATTGCTTGACTCATAAGCTCCATTCACAACTTGGATCTTCAATGGCACTTGCATTTGTTGAGGTAACAATTTCAGCCCATGTAAAGATTTGGTATTTATGAAGCTATGTGTGCTACCCGTGTCTATTAAGAGATGAACCACTTTTCCATTGATCAGCCCTTCAAGTCGAAGGGTATTTTCTCCCTTACAACCGGTCCATGCATAATGAGAAATGGCACATAAAGAACCACCCGAATCAAAAGGAAAGCTGTCCACAATGTCATAAAACTCATCATTGGTTCCATCATCCTCATCATGCATGTCTTCAACCATAGGGTTTGCATCCACATGAAATACATTCTCTTCTTGATCCTCTTGTCCTTCATCTTCATCCGGTTCATCAATGATGACAAAATTGAGCTTGCTATTTTTGGATTTACACTTCAGCCTATGGTCTTGTGTCCACTTCTCTTCACACTTGAAGCATAAACCTTTGGCCTGTATGTCCCAAATTCGATCGTTAGAAAGGATCTTGTTGTAAGTGCTGTTTTGAGATCCCTTTTGTGTATTTTCAGCCCTTGTTAAATTTTGTTTTGCTTTAGCCATATTTTTGAAAATTTGCCCCTATTTTTTTGCATAATTGCCACCCTGTTTTGAGGTATAAACAGTAGAAAAGATTGGTACTTTGCTGTTACAACTATTGGGACTGTTATATCCTCTATTTTCTTGCCTAAAAGTGTCCTTTGATTGGTTGAAATAAGCTCCAAACTTAGAGGACTGATTTGATGAAGAATACCCTGCACCTTTTAGGTTGAAAACCAATTGAATCTTTCTTATATTTCTGTCCATACCTTTCAGCATATTGAATAGCATCATGAATGCTCTTGGGCTGCATTGCACCTACTTTCGAAGAAAGGGCCGGATCTAACCAAAGATATATTTGTTTAATTTTACCATATCATCAATTCCATCAATGTACATAGAGAGGTTGAGGAACATATTGGAGTAGTTACACACGAACATGTCTCTTTGTTGAAGATCATACCATCTTCGTTGCAACTTTTCCTTTTCCATTGGAGAAACAAACACCTCAAACATTGCCTTTTTAAAATCTTCCCATGAAGCAAAAGTATGACTCTTTGCATGTATCTCCACCATGTATGAGCGTACCCTTCAAGATGGAGTGCCGCAAAGTAGATCTTAGTTTCGTCGTGGTGAGGGAAAAGAGTGAAGTACATCTCTAGTTTGTTTACCCATTCTTCTAACTCCGTTGGAGATGCATTATTCCCCTTAAAGTTGGAAATGGTGATTTTCTCTTTGTATTCTCTCTCATTATATGTTGGCTGAAAATTGTTAGAATGTTGTCCAAAATATGGTTGTCTCCAAGATTCTCTATGCATTGAATCCCTTCCAAAGGAATTTGGTCTAGAAGCATAATCACCTTGATTTTGTTGATTCAATCCAAATGAATAATGCTGTCCACTAGTGGGCTGACCATAGATTGTGTTCTCTTTGTTAGTAATGTCTTGAAATGACCTTCTTTCTTCAAATCTTCCATGGAACTCTTCATTCTCCATTTCTCTTAAGTCTTCATCCCTTATATAAGTTGCCTCATGTCTTGGATTAAAATGTGGACGGAAATGATACTTTGATGGCTGACCATAGGTATTCTTCAATGTATAAGGCTCTTCTCTCTCAAAAGTGGACATAATTGGTTGATCAATCCCTTTCCCTTTTGCATTGGATGGCTGGGCTGAAGTATTTTCACCATGAGTAGTGGGTCTATTTGGAGAAGAAAGTGTATTTTGAACCTTGATGGCTGATAATACCTCATCAAACCCATCCTTCATATTCTTTGCTACTATATTTTCAAACCCATATTGCATGAACTTGACCAATTGTTGAATACTCTCATTCATTGCATTGGTCGTCTTCTCCATATTTTCCATTGATTTAGAAAGTTGTTCAAAACCATCATGCATTCCAATTCTCATCATATGTAACTCATTTGAAAGTGTAGGATCCCCAAAAGGTTCATGGAATGCTTGGTTCTCTTCATTTCCAAGTTGCACACTATGGGCATTACCAATGCTTACACCATCATCATATTGATCTTGATTGAGGGCTTCATTGGAGATATTTTGTTCATTTTTATACTCTCTGATGTCTTCTTGAATTGTCTCCATCACTTGGTCTTTCCTTTTGCCTTTGGCCATTAGAAATGGTTGCAGCAATAATGGATTGTCAGTCACAAAATCCCTTGTATCTCTCAAAGTATTGCTTCAATCCCGATGTGTAATAGCTCCAAAGAAAGCTTATGATGTAGGGATATACTGAATTTGAAGAGATTTCAACTAGGGATGAAGATCTTAGGTGAAATACCGACAAACAGTGAGTCCCTGTTATGCTGTCTAGGTGATGTCCAACTGTACCCACTGTCACTAAAACTGAAATATATTGAGCTACTGATGTCAGATAGTTGAGCTTCCTGATTCAAATAAAATCTTATTATGCTCTCTATCCAAAAAGATATCAAGCTCAAATTATGGATATATACAGAATTTTTTGTAATAAGATCTTTATTGCTGTCCTGGTCATTCCTGCAACCTGTCAACAACCTGTAAGTGCCCTGTTTGAACTTGTAGGAGTTCCCTATGTAAGAATAAACCTTGCAACTCTTGTAGACACTTGGAGAGGGTGGTGGGGCACCTGTAGGGCTCAAGAATGACCTGTAAATAGTGGGTACTTGCTATATAAACCTGTGAAAATTGTGACCCTGTAGGTATCAAGAGAGTATGAAATACACTACTCTCTCTGCCAATCATTGTCAAATGAATGTACCTGCACCTGTACCTAAACTTGAAAAGTATGTGGGCTTCGAGACTACGGGACGTGTGCAAAGTTCCTCTCGTGCCGGGTTGTGCACCTCGTCCAGGATCATAATTAGGAAAGGAGGGTCACCTCTCTTTTGTCTTCCCAACTCGCCTGGCATCTGCTTTTCCTCACGGGAATCGACATGGCAAGTACATTCTAGTCTAAGAAAATAGTGATGCTATGCATAGACGGAAAAAGCCTTTGATTCTTTATTGAAATGCAAGTGGGAAATGGGAAAACATGCTAAAATTGAAAGAGCTAAGGATAGGGATTACCCCTTTGCAGTGACTCACTGCCTTTACAATATCCCACTTACCATTTTCACTGGCATTTTTCAGTCCTAAGCATCAATGTTAGCTCAACCAAGTTAAGTACAAGTTAGACCCAAAATATGAGCAATGAATCACTCTATACAATCATTTGGGCATCAATTTATGAATGAACAGAGATGGTAAATCAGTAAACAACATCAATCAGCCCTAGGTTGAGTTCTCATGTTATCTGAGAGTAAATTTAGAAGCTCAAATTGCTCAATATCTCTCTTATCAACAATAGGACTTAGCTCAACAATAGGATGGAAAGAGAGATTTAACAATGAGCAATAGGAATATCTCTTGATTGTTGATGAAGAATGATAGATGAATCACAATCGGTCAATACTTCATGAAAACCACCGTCAAATTGATCCAAGTTGAAGGATACAGGCTCAGCTTCAAGAGAAGATTAACCTCATAATGTTTGCTTCAATTCCAAGCAATCAAAGAGCTCCAATTGATTATGGGAATGCCATCATTGATTGAATGTCTTCAAGAAAGGGCTGTAGATAATCCAAGAACCTTGAAGAAGCCTCAATTCTAGATTAGAATCAAGAATTTATGAGAATTCAGAACCTTCTTACCTTCATGAAGAGAACATGCCTTCAATTCTTGATAGATTGCTCCAATGTTGGCCATCCTTTGATGTAGTAGATTTAAGACCTTCTTGAAGCTGAAGAATACAAAAGCCCCATGATTTGAGCCTTATAAGACAAAAAATTTTGAAGAATTGAGTGGCTGCCCTGTTTTTCCCCAAATTTGAGAAGAAGAGTTGCTCCAACCTTGACAAAAAGCCTTCAATGTCGGGTCCTTGAGGTGTAGGGGAGCTTCAAGAAGCAAGAAAGATCAAAAGCCCCATGAATTCTTGAAGAAATTTGAAGAAATTTCATGTTGTCCCAAATCTGCCATAGGTTTTGAAGCTTCAAGAATTCAAGAGAGAGTGATGAAGTTTGCTTCAATCATGCTGTCATGCTGTAGACTTGGGAGAAAGCTTGTAGGTGAACTTCAGTAAGCTAGAAGCTTAGCTTAACCTCCATTTCTGCTCACGTTCATAAGGGAGTGTGTCCATCAAAAAATGGTGCAAACAACCCTAAAACACACTCCTCTACCTCATGAAGAAATGAAAGGCAAACTATGCCATAGGAGTACTCAATAGAGAGCTCATGATCCATATAAAAATTCTATGTAAGCCATTTGTCCATTGGAGTTCATGCGAAGAAGATTTGAGAAGAAATCTCCATGGTAGTTTGTAGGGAAGCTTGAGAGAAAGAGAAAAGAGAAGAAGAAACCCTTGCTTAAAAAAAGTAACCATGTTTAATCTTCCTTAATCCCTATTTAACCACAGTTAAGACCAAGAAACCTCCAAAATGACCTATGGATTGGGCACGAGCTGCTATTTTCACCACAGAACCTCCAAGAACCTCCAAAATAGTGATAACTTGATGTAGGTAGCCATGGCTAGTCACGGTTTGAACTGTAATTAGTCATGTGACCAAATTTTGTCCTCCTAGTTACCTTGTACCAAGCCTGTGACTAGATCCACCATGAAAATGACCCTTCCCATGGATCAAAGTCCATGCTCTAATACCAATGTAAAAGTGGCATTTCTCACATCAAACATAAAATGGAAAAATACAAGAAAAGACTCTTAATTGCCAAAGATAGCCATAGCCAAGGTGACCATGCTATCATGAATTGTATTACCAATGAAAGAGAAATACATTGGCATGAGAATCAAAGGATGAGCTGCAACAAGATATTCACCTCTTGGTATGGTGGACATAGGTACACACCCCTATGATAGGTGGGAGGAAGGATCCCTCAATCTTGTATTCTTGAAAAATGGCAAAAAGATCCTTCACATGTTACATCTCCACCTTTTATACCCAACCCTCACATATCCTAGACTAAGGTATTTTATGCTTTATTACAGTAATTGATTTATCAAGCCAATGATCTAGTTAATCTTTCTGCTTTGTCGAATGACAAGTAAGTATGCATCATATAAGCAATGAAGTATAGATTTTTATAAAAAAAGTTGTTGATAAAAAAATTATGGTTTTACAAGCCAGAGTGCTTAGTTTTGGCTTAAAAAAACTAAAAAATGCCATAAAAAGGTGATTTGAGCAGTGTAAGATGCCTTGGACACTACGATGCATGAATGGGCATGATAACACTTCTCATATCATCTTTTTGATGGCATTTTTGGGCTTTTTGAGCCAAAACTAAGGACTCTGACTTGTCAAACCAAAAATTTTGATTGATAAATTTTAATTGCATTTTTTGCACCTTTCATACTCTAAAAATATTAACATCGATATCACATAATGTCGATTCATAAAATACTTCAATCTTATCATAGTTGAATACTAAAAAATAGACAATATGCTCGAGAGATAGATTACAAGAAAAATATATTTGTATTATAGTGCAAAGTACAAATGGATTTTCCTTTATAGGGCTATGCTTATTATAATCTTAAAGCTCAATACAAGTTTTAGGCCATTTTTAGGTGCTTGATTATCTCATGGACCTGCTTCCATATCTTCTTGGCCTCTTGCATAGCAACCCTACCTTGATGCTCTCCCGCATGGTAGCCTTTGGTGTAGCAACCCTACCTTGAGCTAAGCCCGTTCATTTGGGATGAATGTGGCATGGACAATAGCTATGTCACTTATGAGGTTCCAGCCAATGTAGTGTCCTATGGAGGCATCCTTCTTGAAAGATCCTTGGCCCTTTTGGAAACTTGCAAAATCATTAATATCAAGCATGGCCTACATTGACATGAAGTTAGCCCAAAATAGTATACATAGTAAAATAAAGTGTCTAGATGGACTATTGATACACTTCTTACTTGACATCAATAACAATCTCCAAGGGTTTGGTGACTTAGACTCATTGATTGGGGGGGGGGGGGGGAGAGGGGTGGGGGCTTGCTACTTTTCCAAGGATACCTGTCTTGCCACTAAGCTAGTATGCATTGTCTCAAACTGTGCCAATTGTGGCATGCTCTATTAGGTCCATGGCATCTCCAAGAGCTATGATTGTGTTGTCTATGTATTCTAGCTTTGGGTTGTTGTACTTCATAGGCAGATCATCATGCATGAGGGGGAAGTAATTTGGTGATTTCCAACACCGACAATGCATTGTCCCTCCTCATTCCAAGAAAATTCTCCACATCATGGAGAAATACAAATTCTTTATCATTGATAAAAACTTTGCTCATGCTATCTATGTGATGCTCTACATCGATAGTAGAGGGTGTGGCCTTCTGCTGCTTACTTGAGCCACCTCCTAAGATGCTATCCACAACAATTGTAGCTCTATTGACCATAAGCTCTAGAGCTTTTACCTCTTCTCCAAACCTCTACTTCCTCTCTAGCATTGTCCATTAGTGAAGGCTTTGGATCAAGGACATCCTTTTAGTAAGCCTCTCACATGCTCTTCAATATTCACTATGACTACACACGGTCCTCACCTTCATTGAGTAACAAAACAAAAGTGGTAGTCTTGAGAGGAGGTAGTCAATGCCATGTTGATCAAAGTTGTAATCCCTGGTCTACCACAAGAGGAGTGAGGAGCTTGAAGTAGGTGGAGGTGATATTTGCACAGAAATGGCCTAGTCATTTTCATAATGCCTTCATGATATTGATATACTTCAACACCCATTCATTGCCAGAATCCTCAAACTTGACAATATATTCTTATAAGTATGTGTTCATGTACTTGATAGGGTATTGCAAGTTTGGATCATGCCACAATACCATATCATAATACTTGATATTGGAACAAAAGATCTTATAAAGATATGATCTTCCAACAAATTCCATGCCCAAAAGGAATTGCAGGAAGCTATTAAGACTGTGATCCATCATGGAAGAAGGGGTGTAGGAGGCAAGTGCAAGGGTGCTTGCGACGATAAGAGAAGTGGTTGGAGAGTTGGAAAATGAAAATGAGACCACGTGAATTGTTTTTATATACCATGGACTTAAAGTTTTAGTTTTAAAAAAATTATTAAATTTTTAAATAAAGTTTTAAAAAGTAAATATAATAAAAGTAAAGAAAATTCAAAATATAAAATGTTAGAGAATCTAAAATATGTATAAAGAATTAAAAAATAAAATCCCACCTTCTATTCATCCTTCATGTTTTATACATTAGTTTGTACACATAGATTTTGACTTGTTACAAAGCACTCAATAACATCTTATTCTTTCTTAAAATCAATTAAATAAGATTCAAAATACTATGTTCCAACCAAAACAAAAAAATTCCAATATTAAACAAGCTCACCTTTCTACCACCAATAATAAAGTTGAAGCTTTTTGTACAAATGCTACCCATCAAGACAAGATGCCCCCGTAGATTTAGGAGACTCCAACAATCACTCATTGTGATTGACTCGATCATTCCACTTGGTATATGAATTTGAATATCAAATTCTTGACCCATATCTTTAGTAGACTCCAAGAAAATCCATTGACCTACTTCTTCATCCAATGTTGGTAATAGAAATGCATGTACAATGATGAACATGCAATCAAGTAACAAAAGGTAATACTAGAGAGACCACTACTTTGTATGAAAAGATCTCATCTTCATGCATTCCTTCCACCTCATTCCATCCTTCTTCAAAATTGAAATTAAGATAGTTCTCAATTATGTCCTTACAAATGAACATGGAGGGACATTGATGCACATTAGTGCTTTTGAAGATATATCCAAAAACAAAGATTGGTACAAACCATAAAAGACCCACTAATCTTGAAGCTCTCCTGAATCTCAATGAGCTAAATTGTAATGTATGATATTCATTTTTAATGTCTGACGCATTCACTCTTATGAAATGGGCCATTCCAAAGAATTGAGAGGTGGACAAGAAAGTAACTCAAGAGAACCATATGAATTAACTAATCTAGGCATTATATATATGAACTTATAGAAGAAAATCTTGCGATGTAAAAGATATTACGATGACTTTTTATTATCATTGTCTCACTCACATCCTCATGTAGAGCTTTGTATATCCTAGAAAAGCTTCCTAAAGGTTAATCCTCAACAATATTTGAAGGAAAAATGTTTGACAGGAGAGAATTAAAACCTCAAAAACATATGATAAGTTAAGAACATAAAAGCAACCACTTACAATTTGAGGGAAAAAAAATTGTCAAGTAGTCCTAAGAGGTAGCTTTAAGTCCTTCACACCGTACACATGTTGAATTGATGCAACAAGACCACCATCTCGAGCCTCCCAAAACCCAAGCACTCTACTCTTCCAATGATTTTATAGTATATTATAATGACAAACTCAATGAGGCTGTCTTTGCTGACATGAACTACATATATCATTTTTTTATAAGATTTCACCAATGGACTTTGGGAGACTTGATGTACCCTATAGTTAAGTTTTGTTCCATTTTGATAAATTTAGATCAATTACTAATTATATTTTTTAATTTGATTGTGTCATTTAGGATATACTATATACAAATGAGTTGATATCAAGGCAAGGAGGATCTTGGCATATAGATCGACAAAATGATTTAGCCTTAAAGGAGTATATTGGCAACCTTGTTGCCGACTCGGTGGTCTTCCATAGGAAGCGCTCACCATGAGGAGAGGAAAAAATCATGAAAATTTTAGCCTTGTTTAGATATTTTTGAGTGATATCTCTGATATCTAGCTTGGAGAAGGTTGTGCTAGTGGTGCGATCAAAGCTTCTCTACTTGTTTGACCAAGCATGTGGTGGAGCAATGTATATGCTCACTACATTACATGAGCTCACAAAAGTGTTAGATTCACTTCTCTAGGAGGAAGAGCTAAAGGAGAAGTGCATTAGTTTTGAAGCAAAGAAGGAACTTCTATTTTTATCGAAAGCTGGTCTCTCCTCTCCTTTGATGAAAAAGCCAAGGAATGAATGAGAGTTCTTGTTGGCTATTGGCTCTTTGTATTTGTCTTCATTTACATCCATTGCATGTATTTTTTTGATGAATATAAGATGCATTTTTTGTTCTTATAAATAAATATTTATTAAATAAATATATGGTTTATGTAAGTGTAACAATAATGTATGATATGTTAATGATGCATGTGTATATGTACCTATTACTGCTTTCGATGCGTATATACTACTACTTTTGATGTATACATACATTAAATAAAAAATAAGCACCATACATTTCAAGAAATAAAATAAAATAACTTTACTTTGAACTAAGTGAATTGAGTACACATTGCATGACCTCTTAGGGTCATTGTACTTGGCTTCTACTTGGGTTTCTTATAGGGATGTCGAGGAGCACCCCTCTTAGGACGGCTTGAGAAAGATGGGTTAGGTCAAGAAAGGAGGTGGTCCATTCATAGGTTGTGAAGTGCCATTGTTCAAGATTGTATCTAAGCTAGTAAATACTCCATAAAGCTGAATATGATATGGGGCTTTGAGGGGAAGATTTTTCACATCTATCTTAGAACTAGCCATCTTTCCTATATGGTAAGACATTTGAAATTTCGATGAATAAGATAGAAAGTGAAATCCTCTTACATAGTGCTTAAACTTGAAGACTCATTCACATATACATACTCTTTCTTTCTCTCTTCAATAATGAATTGCGTTCGCACTGAACTTATTTTTTATCTTACTACCTTAGCTTTTTTTGAATCCATTTTCCTGTCTCCTCAAAGCCTTGTTTTTAGCCACTTAATATGGTTTTCCTTGGCACATGAGGCATCATAACACACTCTTTTAGTGACACAAAGTGATTTATTTAATCATGTCTACAGTCAATTCATCAACACTTTTATTTACTCTCTTTTGCGAGAGTTGAGCTTTATCTGCTACTATAATTCTATATCACCAATATAGCAATAGGAGATCCCATAGTGTTTTAGTGCCTTGAATATGCATAGGATCTCCTATTAGCTCCAAAAACTTTGCATTAAGTTGCCATTGCATCTCTATTAACTTTGAAGGTTTAGGAAGAGGCTCTTCAACACACAATCCAACCTAGCCTTGACACCCTTGAATATTTTTGAGTAAGTCGATATATTAATACCATCCTATCACAAATGGATTGTGTATCCATAGTTGAGAACTTGTTTGACACATCTTTTAATCTAAACTTAATCACCTTTTCTTTCACAGCCTTGAATTTTGGATTGCTCAAAGTGTTTTCCAATGTACTCACCTTTAGGAATCTTCTAATAGATGATCCAAGCTTAGTCTCACCTAGGTTTTCATTCTGAGCTTCCTTGCATGCTTTAATACAGCACTTTCAGTGGACGATATTTACAATTAGCTCATTGATTGGCTCTTTCTTTCATTTGCACTCGTGCATTAGCTTGCTATTGATCTTTCTAAGTTCATCCAATTTTACATTTGCCTCCTTGTATGAGATGCCAATGTCATGGATAGTGTCATGCTGTTGAGATATGCAAACTCATTCAATACTTTTGCCGACTCTATCCATCAATAGATTAGTTGGATAACATGTGTGTGCAATAAAGTTGGTCGAACTTAGCAATTACACTAAGTCTCTTAACTTAGGTTGTAGTACATCGTACTTTGTGTTATTTAGTTAGAGTAAGAGTCATGGAATAATGAAGATGAACACTAGAGCTATTTGCTATGTGTTTGCCCATGTCTCTTTCTCATTCTTCTAACATGGTATCAGAGCCATGAACCCCCATAACCCTACAAAGTTTGTGAAGCTTGGAATCTTGCCATTGGAGTTGCAGGAGCTAGAATGAAGAGACATGTGAGTGGTTTGCAGGAGTAAAGCTATACTGAAGTGTTAGCAGCCATAACTCAAGATCTAGGTATGTTTCTATAGTCTACCTACCAAACAGTGATCAGAAGCCTATTGACACTTGTTTGCACATATTATTGGCACATATTGAATCTTGTGGTAATGAGCATAGACCACAATATCTAAAACATCATAAAAAACATGACCAGAATAAATTGCACCTATTTTTTCTTGGCTTGTGAGGGGCAACATTAAGCAGTTCAAGCTAAGCAATGGGAGAGAATTTGAGCCCTTGAGTTGATGGTTATAAAGCATATGTATGGAGTTGATGTTGCATATGCAAAGCAAGCATCATTAGTAATAGAGAAAAAAACATGAGTAGTAATCCTAGAATTTGCATGAAGTATTCAGCATGGCACCTGTGTTTGGCTGGAATGAAGAGGATAGCACCAAGATCTTCAAGACAAGAATATGAGCCTTGCATTGTTATGCAAAGAGCATATGTGGTAGAGGCCACTAATCACCTTCATAACCAACAATGGTAACATCTATTATAGCCCTTAGTTCAGATTGAAAGGAAGTGTAAATAGTCTTGAGAAATCAGCCTACATAATGCTTGTTTTGTATTAGATGGATTCAACCCTGAAATGCTTGTGTTGGGCACAAACAAGTTCATGAAATGTTTGCCAATGTATATGCCTACAATTTTGCACAGTTTGGCATGATCAATAGTAACAAAAAATTCAACTTTGGAATGCTTTTACAGATCTAAAAATTATAGGCTGAAATCTATATGTGAATGTATGATAGATTATGCTTGACAGTTGAAGCAATGTGACACTTGCTTGGTACCCACCAATGCCTAAACTTTGCCACATGACTGTTTTTGACTACTTGTTACAACATTGAACTAGCTGAAAACTGTCTATTACAATTATGGGAAACTGAGCAAGCATTTATGCCTATGTGATCATGTATTGTTCACTATGAGTCATGACACATGTCTAATGTGATTTGAGGATGTTTGTGGCTTGAAATTGCTTCAGTTTTGCACAGAGAATTGTTGTTAGAAATTGTAGATTGTGATCTATAAATGTTTTTGGGAGCATGTAGTGAATGAAACCTACTTAGTATGCTACTGAACATGGTTGTTATGACATATGTTTGGAGATGTTTGCCATGTTTATGAGCTGACAAATCGTTAATTTTTGCAATTAACTTACTATCATAAATCTAAGGACTAAAATTGTTTTGTGTACTGTACTTGGTCTGCAGGGAGTTAGGTATTGTCTATTTTAGGCTGCATTGAATACATAGAGTTATAGAGGTGGCAAATGCTGATAGGATAGATAACATAACTCAAATAGTGGGTGAGAAACTTGATAACAACAACTATACTATTTGGAAGTTCAGGATGGAGAACTTTCTCATTGGCAAGGGTTATTGGGACTTGGTTACATGTGTGGAGGCTGAGCCCAAACTTCCTAAAAAGAATCCAATAGTTGATCAACTTAGGGCACATTGAGAATGCATGAAAAGAGTCCAAAGAGCATTGCACTGGTTGTCTTTATGTATCTCTGATGCAATGGTCATGCAGATCACTGTGAATTGCAAATCACTTGAGGATGATTGGAATATTTTAATGTGATATTATGGCACGACTACCACTGCACACAAAATTCAATTTTAAAGTAGAAGTTTAATACAACAGACAAGAAAGGATGGTTCATTCAAGATTATGTAACCAAGATAAAGACTATTGTAGATCAATTAGCTCTTTAAAAGCTGAAGTAGATGATGATGATATGGTGGTTGTGACCTTGAATAGTATAGGGCTAAAATACAAGTCTTTTGATAGGTCAATTTCAGTCAAGGTTGAAATGCTTGGTTTTAGTGAACTTGTATCCTTGCTTATCTATGAAGAAGTGAATTTGGATTTGATTACGAGCTCGAGTAGCTCAAAAAACAAAGATGCAACATTTTACTCTAATTAGAGAGGCCGTGGTCATCATGGGACAGAGGTTCCACCTGTGGCAGTGGAACCCAACATCATGCATCTCAACATGGGCAAGGTCAGTAGGGATTTGCTAGTAGATGTGGTGGATACTCTTGTGAGAGGGGGAGATCTTAATCTAGGGGTAGAGGATCATGCCACACTCAGTCTACTCATGAAAATAAAAACAAAGATAAAGTTTGCCATTACTATGGGTGGCAAGCATGACCACATTGCAAAAGAGTGTTGGAAGAATCACACTGATGATTAGAAGGGTAGATAGCAGGGACACTATGCATCTTCTAGTCATGTAGAGCCAAAGATTGGTGAGAGATTATTTGCTATAACTTATGTACGTAACAAGGGCAAGCAACACAAAAAGTTTGATGATGTATAGTATATAGATTTTTGTGCCTCAAACCACATGACACCACATGGCAATTGGTTTGATGAGCTCAAAACACGTGCTAATGGCTATATATATATATACTGAAGATGATTCTTAGCATGACATAGCACACATAGGGATTATTCCTTTGGTTATGCCTTATGGTAGAAAAAAGCACTTGCATGATGTATTGCATGTTCCATCAATCACCAAGAATCTATTGTCTATAGGTTAGATGGTTGAGCAGAACCTATAGGTGCGATTTAATAGAGATTGCTACTTCATAGAGGAGTATGGAGGCAGAGGATGTAGATTGGTTGCTAAAGGCCAGAGACATGGTAGGATGTTTAAACTAGATGCAAACATCCTTGAATTGAATGCTGATATGTTTGTTCATGATGGGGCAAATATTTGAGACATTGATGTTTTGCACAAGAGGATTGGACATATAAATGTCCAAAAGCTAAAAAATATGTAGCACAAGGAGCTTGTTATAGAGCTACCAAGGTTTAAGTATGCTGATTTGGGACATATATACTCAGAATGTCAATTTGGGAAACAAGCCAGGTTTCCATTTGATAGAAATACATGGAATAGCAACAAGCCTTTATAGCTTGTACACTCAAATGTCTGGGGATGTACGCATAATGCATCACTTGGTGGGTTTCGATACTATTGACCTTTGTGGATGACTATGGTAGGTATATATGGATATAAATCCCAAAGCATAAAGATGAGGTGTTGGATAGCTTTATGGATTTTGAAGCTCATGCTAAAAAAGAGCTTAATTGTTATGTCTCATGCTTACAATTTGATGGCGGTGGAGAGTACATGTCAAAGGAGTTTGACAGATACTTAGGAAAACATGGGATCAGGAGGCAATTGATTTGCAACTATACTCCACAATAGAATAGAGTTGCTGAAAGGAAGAGGAGGGTGATTATGGAGGTAGTCAGGGCCATGTTGAATGAGAAGGATATGTTGTTGCATTATTGGGTTGAAGTAGTACTTACGGTTATCTATGTGATGAATAGAACACCTACAGTAGGAATACATGAAAAGACACCTTATGAGTAGCCCTATGGCTATAAGCCTAATATCTGACGTTTGAAAGCATTTGATAGTATTGCCTATGTCCATGTTCCACATGATAAACAGAAGAAACTTGACCCTAAAGCAGTGAAGTGTGTTTTTATTGGATACTCCCATAAAATAAAGTCATACAAGTGCATTATTCCAACTACACAAGGGATATTGCTTAGTCGTGATGTTGTGTTCGATGAATTAGCATCTTAGTATGGTGCTAAGCGGGCTATAGTATATGATGACACTTCATAGGGCACGTATGCTGAAAATGGACATCAAGACACTATTTCTACTAGTGGACCTTCTTGTAATACATATGGTAGTGTAAGTCCTTGGACGACAGGATGGATCCACAGCCATGGGACTCCATCCATGACATGGATACGTCAGTGAGGGGGAGAGATACAGGAAAAAAGAAGGTTTTTGATGATGTTATAGATCCATTGACTTAATGGTATGACTCTTCTTCTAAGAATCTAGACAGGGAGTTTGGCATACCTATAGTGGTTACACCTGGAGGTAAGCAAGGATATGTATTGCCTTAGGAGAGAGCAAAATCTACTTCACCTATGTTGCGGAGATCATAGAGAGAGAAAGGAAGCCTATGGATAAGATTACCTATAGTGCATACTCAGTGAGATATTATACATACATGAAAGAAGTGCTGAAACACAAAGAGTCTACATCTTTTGCAGAAGCAATTAAAGATGAAAAGTGGTGCAAGGCTATGGATGCTAAATATGAGGCTTTGTTGAAAAATAAAACATGGGATTTGGTTGAGTTGCATGAGGGAAAAATACCTATTGGATACAAGTGAGTGTATAAGGTAAAATGTAAGTCTGATGGCTCATTAGAGAGGTATAAAGCTAGACTGGTCATGAAAGGATATGCCTAGCAGTATGGGCTGGATTATGAGGAAATCTTTAGTCTAGTTGCTAAGATAGCAACTATAAGGATTGTTATTGCATTGGTTACATCCAAAGGTTGGAATCTTTATTAGATGGACATTAAAAATGCTTTCCTAAATGGTGATTTGGTAGAAGAGGTTTATATGGACTAGCTAGAGGGCTATGTGCATCCCGATTATTCATTGTATGTATGCATATTGAAGAAAGCATTTTATGGCTTAAAACAAGTCCCATGGGCCTAGAATGCAAGGATTACTTTCTACTTTGTAGACACTTGAATTTGAGCTAGATAAAGCTGATCACAACTGATTTAGCAAGAAAACATAGATAGGACATGTGATTTTGGTGCTATGTGTAGATGATTTGGTGATCACATGTGATGACATCCAAGGAATTGATGATATAAAAGCTATGTTGCAAAAAGAATTTGAGATTACAGACTTGGGAGAGCTAAAATTTTTCTTAAGGATTGAAGTTATGCATACACCTTATGGGATATGGATGATACATAAACAATATGCATAGAATATGTTGGAGAAGTATGGTATGCTAGAATGCAAACCCATGGATGCACCACTGGAGCAAAATGTAAAGCTAGCTGTTGATACATAAAATGTGATAGAGAATGTGAATGGTTGAGAGTTTGATCTATTTGACTATCACTAGATTGAACTTGAGTTATGCAATTGGTTTGATTAGCTAGTTTATGCATCAGCCAAGAAAATCTCACCTAGATGTCATGAGATGGATTTTGAGATATGTGAAGGGTACATTGTCTTATGGGCTGTTCTACATGGTAAGCCTATTGAGCTTACATGTTATAGTGATGGAGATTGGGTTGGTTATGTGTATGACAAGAGATAAACCGGTGAATATGCATTTGTTCTTGGAAGTAGCATGGTCAGTTGGATTAGTAAACCTATAGTGGCTCTCTCAAGTACAGAAGCGAAATACATGGGTACAACATTGGCTGCATGTGAGGCTGCTTGGCTAGTTAAGTTGGTAGATGACTTGGGGATTGGTGTGGATAAACCAATCAATCTGTATTGTGATAACATGAGTAGTGTGCTCCTAGCAAGCAATCCAGTTTATCATGCTAAGTCAAAGCATATAGAGGTACATTACCATTTCATCAAGAAAATGATGCTTGGAGGTAGGATTGACCTCATTTATGTGACGATTGAAGACCAATTGGCAGACATATTTACCAAATCACTTGGTAGAGATAAGTTTACTCATTTTAGATTGTTGCTTGAGATAATGGACTCGGAGCTATTGTATCGAGAGAATTCTCTATCTTCATGAATGTGAGAATATGGTGGAAGATAAAGATAAAAGAACTAAAGTTGCTAATGAAGCCAAGAAAAAAATATATACTTGGTGTCCATTTGATAAGGCATAATGTGAAGAATGGGTTCTTGGTCAACCTATAGATGTGAAGACTCCCAAGGATGCATGGGAGAAGTTGAACTTATTTGAAGTAAAAGCTCCTCAAAGCAATTGGAAATAAAAAATTAGATCACAAGCAGCCATTAGAGTAAAGTAGAAAGTGCTACCTTATATGTTTTGAAGTTCAAAGAGCTTCACGACAAGCTAGTGGATGTTGGAGATAAGATGTTGAAGCATGAGATCATCAAGGGATTACAAATAGATTGGGTGAAGAATATGACAGCTTGATGTAAGGGTTGATTATCCAAAACCAAAAGTCTTCTTTGGATGAGCTTCAAAAAATTCTTGTTGATGAGGATCAAAGATGAGAAGCCATTAAGAGTAGAAAAGGAAGAAGTGAGGGTTCTCATGATGCAACTCTCTTCACTAGAAGATGAAGAGGAAGATCAAATGCAACAAGTGGTAGAGGAAAAGGTGGCCGCAACAACTCCTACATCACCAACAATCAAAACCATGTTGGATACTCTTAACCCTCCTATAGAAGAGGAAATACCAATGCTATAAGAGTAAATACTCATGTAAGAGGAATAGACTCTTCTAAACCAAACTTAGAATGCAATTATTATCATAAAAGAGGGCATAAGGAAAAGATTACCGGCTGAAATAGAAGAAGAAAAAGCATGGAAACTTCATGGAAGAAGGAACCTCTCATTTTGGGGAGGAAAATTTCCTATCTAATGTTAAATAGGATGTTGCTAACAATGTTAAGGTTTAAGATGAAGATATGCTTCAAGAACCTTGGTGAATTGATAGTGGTGTAAGCTCCCACATGACCTCTCACAAAGAATACTTGAGATCTCTATCTACAAGTATTAGTCTAATGGTATCCATTGCTGTCTGATAGTACTCCAAATGCAACTATAGGAAAATGAGATATCCACATGATGTATGAGAGCAAGAAGATTAATATAAATGATGTTTTTCTTGCTCCTTTTTTAACAAGGAACTTGCCATTAGTTGGTGCTATGTTTGAAAGGGATTAGAAAGTTGAATTTAAAGAAAATAGATATCTCAGAAAGGATAGGAAAGAAGGTCGTAAGGTGATTGTGAAAGGAACTAAGCATGGAAGGCCATTCAAATAGGATTCCCAACTTGAATGCAATGAATATGGAAGAGAACATGATGATTTTTCAAGAGCTATGGCACAAAAGGTATGGTCATTTGAAATTAAAAACTTATAGAAATGGATGTCTAACTCTAAGCTCATGTTTGTAAACTTAAATTTGACAAATATAATACTGCAATAATTAAGTGAGAGACAAAAATTTTAGCATCTGATGTGTATGTTTGATCATATAAATTTCCTCAATCATAGGGTACAATGCCTACTATGCCTCTGTTCTTAGCCCTACCAAAGCATAAGAAAAGAAATTCCTTCTTAAGCAAATCAAACCACCAGAGTTTTGCGATAAGGGAAAGGATGTTGAATCTAAGGTAGAGGTTTAGATTGATTCCATGGATGATTATTTCATTATAGCAAGAACTAGTCTTCCTAACCAGGCTATGATAGTTAAGTTAAAATTCACAAGTGAATCTCGCCTTTGGTGGAAACAAGGGTGTAAGGACCAAAGGGTTTTAGAAGAAACTATCATTTGGGATAAGTTGAAGGAAGTTTTGCGTGGGTGATACCTTCCGTAAACTTACCATACTTTAAATATAAATGGATTCTTTGATTTAAAATAGCTAGGGCTAAGTTTAGAAGTGTATTACTCAAATTTTGTATCTCTTCTAAAGTATGCTCCACCCATGGACATCTACCATCAAATGACAAAGTTCGATAAAGTTCTACAATGGATTGAACACTCCATTGGATATAGGCCTTGGAGAAATACGTCCATTTGATTTGCAAGACACACTAATTCAAGCTAAGCCAATTATTCAAGACCTTCAATCAAAACCTAAGAGTGGAAAATTTTGGGGACAAAGTTCTCCATATAAAGGACTATGTGTCAATGCCAGAACAGTCCAAGGTCAACACCAACTTGGCCAAAGGAAGAAGGCCAAAATAAATGTGGTTGGAAACTTTGTATCTACAAGTAGCAATAATGAAACTCCATGATGTTTCCATTGCAATGAGCCATGCCACTTCAAGAGACAATGTTCGACAAACCTTTCACCAAGGACAATGTTGTTGCTAGAATCAAGCAACTATGGCTAAGGGAAAGGTTGTTGGTGTGATTGTTAAAGGAATAGAAGAAGGTGAAGACCTTGCATTGGAGGCAAATATGGAGAGAGCTACAATACATGTCCTTAATAAGAAAGTGCCAAATCACCAGTTCTCAGTGATCTAGACGCCAACAACTTACTAAGGTAAAGCCTTCAAAATTTTGATTGATTGTGGAAGTACCCACTCATTCATGTCATGAAAGTGTGCAAGAAGATTAGAAATAGGCACTAAACTTACATTGAAGTTGTTAGTATAATTAGCAAATGAAAAAGAAGTGATTTACTTAGCAAACTAGTAAAGTGGAATTTAATCTAGGAGGCAATCTTTCCAATATGGGGTTCAAAATTATGAACTTGGGAGCCTATGAGTGTTCGCAAAAGGAATGGACTGGCTGATCCCCAATGATGCTCATATTCATTGAAAGAGAGGCCAAATCACATTCCAAAATCTATAGGGAGAAGAGCAAGTAACTACTCAAGGAGAAGCAGGAAAAACCAACGTTCAACTAGCGAAAGATTCTTAAATTGTGAAGTGATTAAGAAAAAGACTACCTATCTATTTAATCAAACTTAATAAGATTGAGCAGAGTAATGAAATTGAGGATGAGCCATCTTGGCTAAAGTAATATTTGGATGTATTTCCAAAAGAGTTGACTGAACTTCCACCATAGAGGGAATTTGATCATGATATTAAACTAGCATTAGAAGCCGCTTTAGTTTTGCCGATCCTAGAAGTTATTGAGTTGAAGGAACAACTCAAGACACTCTTGGATTAGCATTTGAGAAATTCTCTATGGTGAGTCCCAATGGTGTTTCAAAAGATGAAGGATGGAACCCTCCACCTTTGCATCAATGGTTTATTGTGGCTTGGATAAGGTGACAATTAAGGATAAGTACATGATTCTAAGGATAGATAAACTACTTGACCGACTTTAGGAAGTAAATATCTTCTCCAAAATTGATATCAAATTAAAAGATAAGGATAAAGGAAAAATACATTTTGAAGTCTGCTTTCAACATGAGATATAGCCATTATAAGTTCATCGAGATGTCTTTTAGATTGATAAATGCTCCTGCAATCTTCACCATGCTAATGTAGGATATCGTCTAGCCCTATCTTAATGACTTTGTCCTTGTCTTCTTTGATGACATCCGCACATACTCCACGAAGGACAAAACCATGAGTTACAACTCCTCATCGTCCTAAAAACAATTAAGATGCATAACTCTATGTGAAGAAGAAAAAATGTGTGTTTTTGAAAAGATAGATTGAGTATATTGGATTCATAGTATCCAATAAGAGAATTGTAGTGGATCTTGCCAAAGTCAAGGATGTGAAAGAATGGGTACCCCCAATAATAGTTAAGGAAGTGCGTAGATTTTTGGGTCTTATCAGATGGTATAGGGCCTTTATAAAAAAGGACTATGCCTTGATTGCTATACCCTTACCGGTTTACTCAAGAAACATGTTGCTATTGTATGGACTTCCATTGAATAGTCTAATTTTGAAAAGCTTAGTGATACCTCCTATCTTGAAACTATCTAACCTAAACCAAGAGTTTAAAATTGTGGATAGATGCAAGCTCTCTTATGTTAGGTTGTGCACTTATGCAAGAAGGTCATTGAAGACTCATGAAGAGAATTGTGCTACTCATGATTTGGAGTTACTTGTGATTCATGCTCTCAAGCTTTAGAGACACTATTTTCTTGGAGAGAAATTCTCTTTAGTCATTAACCACAAAAGTCTCAAATGGATCTTTACTCAACCAGAACTAAACATGAGGTAGGATTGATGGGTAATTACAAGAATATGATTTTGAAATCAAGTACAAACCGTGCAAGGAGAATATTGTAGCGAATTCCCTAAGACATAAATCATATCTTAATTCTCTCATCTTAGAGGAATCCTCTAAAGTAGGATAGTTAGCTGCCATGATATCAATGCCCAGTAATCCCATTATAGAGATGTCTAGAGAAGAAGTGACTAAAGATTGAAAGTATCAATAAATGCTAAGGGAGATCCTAGCTAAAGAGATGGACCCTAAACTCAAGCTCAAGTTAGTGAACTTCTCTGTTGATGAAGGACTTGTCTACTTCAAGATAAGACTATGCATTGCTTCGAGTCAAGAACTCAAGAGGAAGATACTTTAGGAAGCTCACGACTCCCCATTCTTAGTACACCCTAGCTATACAAGGACTCTTAATGCCATAAGGAAAAGTTTTCATTAGGATAAACTCAAAGGCCATGTACTTAAATATGTTATTGAATGTCTAAGCTACAAGCAAGTAAAAGGACGTGTCAAGATGCCAAGGAAGCTTTGACCACTTGACATCCCTAAAATGAAATGAGAGTTTATTAGTATGGATTTTGTAGTTCAATTACCCTTATTTCAAGGAGGATACAACTCAATCTTAGTGATTGTAGACGTGTCAACAAAGGTTGCTCATCTTATGCTAGTCAAGATTTACTATAAGGCTTCAAATATTACAAGACTCTTTGTTAAGTAGATCTCTAGGTTTCATAGATTGCCTAAGAGTATCATCAACGATCATGATTCTCTTCACTTATCATTTCTAGAAAAGCTTGGTTGAGGCCATTGGATTACAACTTTGTTTTAGCACCACTTACTATCCTCAAATAGATGGAAAAAAAAAGCGAGTAAACCAAGTCATTGAGGATCTTTGAGCTTATTATTGTTGTAGAGAATACAAGTAGTGGATATAGTAACTACCCTTGGTTAAATTGACCTACAATGTATCCTATCATTTAATCATTTATATGACTCCATTTCAAGCATTGGGGCAAGAATGCCTAACACTAAACTAATTCTAATGATCATATTCTTAATGATCGACAAGTTGTAATGCCAAGCCAAGGATTCCTATAGCTTTAGCTTGATAGGATACTTGATGTAAAAGAAAGAACCCTAAGAAGTAGGACCATTAGAGAATACCTTATTCAATGGAAGGATTATCTTGACGAGGATGCTACTTGGATTGATGAGGAAGTATTGTATAATTGATACCCTCAATTTCTTTCGAGATGAGGACATCCTAATTCCTCTAAGGGAAAGAGGATGTAATATTTTTGCATAAAAATCCACCGCTCTCCCCTCTCCCCTCTCCCCCCTCATGTCTCCCTCAAAACCGCATGTTACATAGGGCTGGGAGGCGAATTAACTAAAAGCAACAAAACTTTAAAGTTTTAAAGCTTATCTCGCCATTTGTCGATGACCGAAGCTTCCACTACCATCTTCCCTTGCCGAAATCACCTGTCACCATCCACATTGATAAATCCTTCTCACCATCATCATGAAAATCATTGTCATGATCACCACCATCTTGTCAGCTAGTTAGTGGCTCCCATTCAAGCCACTTCGCAACCATACATAAGGCCAAATCAATGAAGTCAAGATCAAAGACTCATCGTTTTGAATGAGAGGTGAGAGGAGGGGTACTCCCCCCTCCTAAGGCTATAAAAGCCTTTAGCAATATTCCATTGGTCAGTCTTTTTGCTTGCCATTTTTGCGCGCGCGCGCGCGCACGCACACACACACACACACACACACACACACACACACACACACACACACACACACACACACACACACACACACACACACACACACACACACACAAACAAAAACCTATCAAATATTACAAAACTTTTCAACAACATTGTATACATCTAATACACTATTACCATATTTTTGAATTAATTTCATGCAGATGTAGTTGTAGGTGATGCTTTGGGAGAAGTGTCTGTGTAGTTTCGCAAGTGGAAAATCCCAATTCAAAAGAGTTTTGTACTAGGGAAAAGAGTGGACTTAGGAAAATATTATATAGAGTTCATTAATTGTAGTATAGAATATATATGTAAATCTAGAGGATTCTTTGCAAGCCATAGTTGGTTTAGAAATATAGTTAGGTAGAGCAAATGAGTCGGATTAAAACTACTAGATGTGCAATTTTAATCATTGAGGATGATTTCATGGTATGAGTAGTAGAGTTGGCAATTCCTTTGTTCCATGGTATATATGATAGACATATTTTAAGGGTAGAGACAGTTGCATTTCTAAATATAATCTTGGCAAAAAGACAAATAGTAACTTAGCATGTAAAATAGTTCAAACAAGCACATTACCAAAATGAAGCTTGGCTCTCCTACCTTGTGCAATAAGATATAACTGGTTAAGCATTTTGCTATGACCAAAGATGGGGATCAAACTCACAATATCCTTCTTTATGGGCGGGAAAGCTCATAATATTCGAAGATATATGTGATTATAACATACACGTATGACTTGCATTGATTAAGGGGGATGAATTATAAGGTTAGAGTGGAAAGGTTTTCAAAAATTTTTAGAAAGGAAAAAGAAAATAAGAAAATGAAAAGAGGGAGATGTCGTTGAGAATAGAGGGGGAGCGATGTTCTTGGGAGGGTGCACCTATCCATCAAGTAGAGGAAGAGATATGACATTAAAAAGAAATAGATTGCAATATTTGTGGGGAGACTTGCCATAGCCATAGCCATAGCCATTGCCATGGTCATCATTGTCTGCCCATTACTTTTTCTCCTACCATAGCCATCATCATCAACAATGTGGCTTATTAATCGAATTCAGAGTTGATTCTTATCCCTTAATCATTCTTTTATCTTGGCAACAACACTTCTATGCAAATTGACTTCATGGCAAACATATTCATGGAGAAGATGATGCTTAGATTCTCTCAATAAGGCCTACTTTTAAACCTTAAAAGGCTTATAATATAAACCTTAGTCCATACTAAAGCCTATTCACATGAAATAATTAAAACATCTTAAAAGAAGTAAAGGATGAGAGGAGGAGTGCTGGTAGATCAACTTCCTTAGTAGATTGTAGAAGACACATGCTTTGAAAGGTGCAACTACTACAAGACCCATTAATTTTCCTAGCATGGTATTTCTTTATCAATGAAATGTATGAAAAAATTTCAATTTACCATGCTTAATATTTTTTATTTATGTGATGAATCCTGATTGTGCATTCTCTGCATTCTATATGATTTTTAGACTCTGTTTAAAAGTTTTTTAAAAATGAAAAACCTAGAAAAACACATTGAACTATGCATAAATAGAAATGGAAAAATGTATAAAGATTACAAAATATATAATAATTAAATATAATATTTGTAAAGTGTTCAAAACATTGAAGGGAGTCTCTATAAATTTTCTTATAATTTTAAAAATCCATCTATTTTAGAAAATTAAAAAATAAGTTTTAAAGTAAAAAGTACACTTTTTACTTTTTAAAAAAGGGCTTAAAATCAATTGAGAATTTGTGAGCATGAAAAGAAACATGGTTTTGATTTCATGTGATTTTATCATATTTTTATAAGCTTATTAAAAATTAAAATCAAATTTTTAAGTCAAACTATGCATTTAAGTTGTTAGAGCGACATGTATGTAGTTCTTTACCGCATTATGGTGTGTTGACACTGAAACTAAAGGGCTGGGAAAGTGTGGAATGAATCATACACTTTGTTAGATTTTTTTTTCATAGATAAATAAAGCAAAATACTCTAATTATTTAAAACATTTAATGTGGTTATTTGAAATCCATTTGTGAAAGGTATCTAGTGGCAGGAGGGTAAGCCTCAACACTGAAAAATAAGAACTGAAAACCCATTCATTTTAACTACTAATCATTTTAATGAAGAGAAGAGGACCAATGGAACATCTTAATGATTAGGGGGAAAAACTGGGTTTAAAAATGAACACTCTATGTGAATGTGCAAGAGTGAGAAAGGAGATTGCCTTTACTTTGTTTGTTGCTTAGTTTAAAGGAAAGACATGAATGAAGTTTTTATCAATATTTTAAAATAAAATAACCGTTGTTTAAACATTTAAAGTGCAATGATGCATCATATGTTATAGAGAGGGGCAATGTTTTAAAAGGAAATTAAGACTTATGGGTTTTATGAACATTAGGCTGATTTCTTTGAATACTTCCCATTTAAATCAAAGGAATTAAGTTATAAAGATGGAGAAGGAAATTTAAAAAAGAATTTAAATGGATGAATTTCTAGATCCGAAAATTTAGACCCTGAAACAAACTTCCTCAAAGTCAAACAAAATACAATTGCTAGATAAATTATCGCAAAGCGACATGAGCAAATTATGATGAGCCCCTCATGAAAGATGAAGGGAAGCCATAGTTAGCTTAGAATTAGAATTCTAGTATCTACTTAGAGACTCAGTTGTGAGTGAAAAGGGATGTCAATAGAAACTGAGAAAGTTTGCTCAAATTCTAGATATTCTATAATGTTAGTTGGACTACCATGGTAATTGATAGTAAAAGCTTGGAAGGTTTAGTTAGAGTGCGAAGTATTAGTAAGAAATTCAATTTATCGAGTGCAACAACTCTTAGGAGTTGGCTTGGAAACTTGACTTAAAGTAGCTTGGTCTTTGGCTAGTCAAAATAGAGAGCGAAGAAGTTAAGAAGAAAAGAGAAGAGAATAAGAAGATAGAAAGAAAAAAAGAAAAAGAGGATAGAAAGAGAAAGAGAAGAAGAAGATAGAGGAAGGAAAAAAATATAGAGTGAGAAAAGGCAAAAATCCTATCATCTTGTGAAGGCTTTATCACCTCTTGTGAAGGCCTATCATCTTGTGAAGGCCCTATCATCTCGCGATAGCCTTATGACCTCTTGCAAAGGCTCTATCATCTCTAGCCTAGCCATTGCTCAAAACTAGATGGGGTGTAGCAAAGGGTTGGAAATCACAAAAAATGGATGTTAAGAATGCATCTATGAACAGAGACTTGGGAGAAGAGGTGTTTATGGATCATGAGGGTATGTATACTTGAGTATTCGTACTATGTTTGCAAGTTGTAAAAAGAACTTTATGGGCTGAAATAGGCTCCAAGACATGCACAGGTTAGTACTTCTAGAGCCTTGGATTTGCAGTTGGAAAGGCTGATCATAGTCTCTTTACTAAGAAAAATGGCCATGCAGAGAACTGAATTTGATATGAAGGATTTGGGAGAACTGAAGTTCTTTTTAGGCATTGAGGTTGTGAATTTAGCTCATGGACTTTGGCTGATGTGAAGACAGTATGCACTTGAGATGCTAAAGAAATATGGTACGACAAATTGCAAACCATTGGATACTCCACTGGATTAGATTACTAAGTTGGATGTTAACATTGGAGTTGAAATTTCAGATATTACTATGTATAGGTAGATGGTAGGAAGTCTCATCTACCTTACCATTACTAGGCTTAATCTTAGTTACTCAGTTGGACTTATTAGTCAATTCATGTAGAAGCCTAGAAAACCTCACTTGGATGCAATGAGAAGAATTACGTACTATGTTAAGGCTATAGTAGACTATGGACTCTTTTATGAGAGTGATAAGCACTTAAAGCTCATGGAGTATACAAATGCATATTGGGAAGGTTGTCCATATGACAAAAGGTCTACTATGCCTTTAGCCTCGGCAATGGTATGATTAGTTGGAGTAACAAGAAGCAACCAATAGTTGCACTCTCTAGTACTGATGTAGAGTATATAGGTGCCACATTAGTAGCTTGTGAGATTGCTTGGTTGCTAAAGTTATTGATAGATTTGGATATGCAAAATAGATGCTCCGGTCATCACTTGCATTGTGATAATATGACCAGTGTACTTCTAGCATGAATCCAATGTATCATGCTAGACCAAAACACATTTACATTATCATATCATATGAGAGATGGTACTTGTAGGGAAGATAGATCTCTTGCATGTCACAACCAAAGACCAAGTAATTGATACCTTTACCAAGTCACTAGGTAAAGATAAGTGCAATCACTTGTGAGAGAGCTACTTGGAGTGCAATATCTGTTTTGAGCTTCAGGGGGAGTGTTGAGAATCAAGCTCTACTACTGACTCTTTAGTACAATAGTAGTCTAGCTATACAACATGTGTGGTACAATAAGTGAGTTGGTGACTCAATCATATTTAATATGGTTAGTTAGAACTATCTCTTTTGTTACTAGTGTAGACTTGTGTGTATGTAGATGAATAATAGAGATGGAAGAATGAAGATCGGGAGAGAGCACACTGCTCTTAACTCTTGCTCCAAC
The DNA here is from genome assembly GCF_053477565.2 of Lygodium microphyllum. NCBI lineage: Eukaryota > Viridiplantae > Streptophyta > Polypodiopsida > Schizaeales > Lygodiaceae > Lygodium > Lygodium microphyllum. The sequence goes on from NC_141145.1 coordinate 142,933,925, forward strand.
CCTTTGTCTCATTTTCTCTCCTGACTTTTAACATAGGTGTTGGTGTTGAACAAAACCATGGCCCTCCAAAACAAATACTCTTAAAATAAATAAATAGAACCATAGAGCCAATCAAGGATGATAATGTGGAGAGCCTTAAACTCAAGTTACAAATAGCCCATGAAAATCTCAATCACAACTAGTCGCTTAAGAAGTACCCTCACCTCCACCACCAAAATGCTTGAATAATTGTAAGGATCAGTTAGAGTTTTCTCAACTAGAGCACAATCATCTCTTCAGCCTAATTTAAAAAAAAAAGAAAAATCATTAAGAGATTTGAGATGAGCACCCAAGTAGTCCCAAACATCCTTCTTGAAATTCCAAGACTCATTGAGGAGGAAAAATTAGAGGATCTTACTAAGTTCTTACTAGTACAAGTCAAATGGATATTCCCATCCTATTTGACTTCATATTTTTGGAAAATCTAAGAGGAACTGTATTGCTCAAAATTGTAGATAAGTTGACTAAAATAGAAGCCTTGGAAGATTAGATTTTCTTTGAAGCCAAAGAGGCACATAGAGTGTAACCAACATGGAGGTGGAACATTCTATGTGTTAATGAGGTGCATGATTTGCCTTTTGTAAAATCACCTAATGTGGAAAGAGAGGATTGCACTTGTCTAATCTACCCTTGAAGGTAGTAAATGGATTAGACCCCAAAGGATGCATGATTTTCCTTCTGTAAAAGCACCTAACATGGAAAAAGAGGATTGCACTTGTCTAATCTACCTTGAAGGTGGTAAATGGATTAGACCCCAAAGGAACATGGAAGGCATAACTTCCCATTGATGTTCAATGTTAGTGCCAATAGGGAAGAAGATAATCTTAAGTTTCAACCTAGGAATTTGGTGCCTTTGTCCAAGCATGTGTGGGTTTTTGCCAACTGTCTGTGAGATGGAAGGATCGAGGTGCAGCTGAGAGTTCAGTAGACAGTGTGAGAGTGAGAGAGACAGAGTGAAGCACGATAACCAATGCAATAGATTGAAAGAGTGTAACTAGAAAGTACAAAGTACAACCCTTAAACCTTAGGGTTGTAGGGGGTGTTCACACCCGACACATACTAAGTGCCCATAAGTGTGTAACATAAGCACATAAGCACATACGACAATAAGACTATAAGCACATAAGCACATATGACAATAAGACTATAAGTTTGGGGGAAAAAACCTCTCCTACTGAGAGTAAAAAGTGCCCCAGTGTCCTACTGATCACCGATACTCCCATATGAGCGTAGGTGTAGGTGAGGCGTGAGTCAAATACCCAACAAACCCCCCTGGAGTGAAGAGTGATCAAGAGTACAAGGATCATCCGCCACCAAAGGATATCAAATTTAAAGCATCGCGAAATGCTTCAAATTTGTCACGAGGAAGAGCTTTGGTGAAGATGTTTGCCACATTACTGGTGGTAGGACAATAGACAAGGCTGATATCACCTGCATGTAGCCTCTCTCTGACAAAGTGATAATGGATCTCAATGTGTTTCGTGCAGGCATGAAACATTGGGTTTCGTGCCACTGCAATGGCACTCTAACTGTCAGTGAACAAAGGAGTAGGCTCTGTAACAGATACATCCAGATCAGCTAGCAAGCGTCTAAGCCATACGCATTCAACTGTGGTACTGAAAGCTACCTTGTATTCAGCTTCACATGACGATGTGGCAACAGTGGATTGTTTCTTGCTAAGCCAAGAAATGCAAGAAGAGCCAAGAAAGAAACAATTGCCACTCGTGGAGTGACGTGTATCATAATCACCAGCCCAATTAGAATCACTGTAAGCATGTAACTATAGTGGTCCCCCTTGGCATAAAGCAACCCAAGAGATCGAGTACCCTGTAAATAACGAAAAACACGCTTGACAGCTTGCCAATGTGACATACGTGGCTGATGCATACACCTGCTCAAAGCTGAAACTGCAAACTGTATGTCCGGCCTAGTGTTGCATAGGTAAATAAGATATCCAACTGTAGGAGCATATGTATGTATATCAAACAAATCACTGTCATCATGTAATGACAGTTTCAGTCCAGGTTCCATGGGGGTACAAACTGGCTTGCAATCCTGTAAGCCAAACTTCTCAAGAAGCTGCTCAATATACCTTGACTATGATAGCCCAATACCTTAAGCATCATGTATGAACTGGATGCCCAAGTAGTAATGTAAAACTCCCAAGTCAGGCATGTCAAAAGTTTGCTGCAAATTTTATTTGAATACTGAAATTTGATCAACATGTGTTCCAGTGAGCAAAAGGTCATCACCATAAAGACATATAATCAGCATAGATCCCCCTTCTTTACATACGTAAAGGGTAGACTCAGATGAGCTATTTAGAAACCCCTGACCAAGCAAGAAAGCATCTATTTTTGCATACCAAGCTCTAGGAGCTTGTTTCAAATCATATAGTGCCTTTTTGAGCTTGCATACCAAATGTTTTTAGCCTTCAACTGCAAGACCAATGGGCTGCTATACATAAACTTCCTCCTGAAGTTCCCCATGTAAAAATGCAGTCTTGATATCTAGTTGATGCACTATCCAACCATAATGTGCAGCCAAAGCAATCATAGACCTGATGGTCGTCATACGGGAAGTAGGAGCAAATGTCTCCTCATAGTCAATGCCCTTTTTCTGTGCGTAGCCTTTAGCTACAAGCCGTGCCTTGTATTTATCAATGGATCCATCTACTTTCCTTTTCAGTTTGTAGACCCATTTCGTTCCAATGGCTTTCTTCCCAAATGGCAAGGACACCAAATTCCAAGTTTGATTCTTAGTAATAGAATCTAATTCAACTTGCATTGCTGCCATCCAATGCACACTGTGTTGTGCATCCTCAAAACATTCAGGCTCTTCATTATCAAAAGTACTTGCTGCCATAACAAACTCCATGGTATGTGCTGAATCATGCAAATGAGTTTGCCTTCTGGTACGACCAACCATGGGTGCATCCAAAGGACTATCTTGCATAGTCTGCAAATACCATCTAGGTAACTGTCTAGCTTCATTTTCTGAAGCTCCAGCTGAATCACCAAAAGTAATGGGCAACATCCCTTCAAAAACATCATGGGCAGCCTAATATGTGTCCAAACCAGCCAAGGATAATTCTAATTTTTAATAAAAAAACAACATCCCTGCTGACAAAAAACTTCTTTGTAACGGGATCATAGAGTCTATAGCCTTTGCTCTCATTGCTATATCCCATAAAAATGCACTTAACAGCCTTGTTGTCCAACTTTTTTCTAAGTACCTGTGGAATATGGGCATAGGCAAGACACCCAAAGGTACGAAAGTGACCAACAGAAGGTTTACGGCTGTTCCAAGCCTCAAAAGGTGTGATGGTCTTCAAGGCTTTGGTAGGGCATCTGTTCAAAATATGGCAAGCACACGACTGCTTCCATCCAAAAACTACGAGGCAAGCTCTTTGCCTTCAGCATACATCTGGCCATCTCCATGAGTGACCGATTCTTCCTCTTTGCTACCCCATTCTGATGTGGAGTATAGGCAGTAGTGTACTGATGGACTATGCCTTTCTGCTTCAAAAAAGAATTCAGCATAGAGGACATGTATTCCCCCCCTCGGTCCGAATGGAGAGTCTTAATTTTGCATCCAGATTGATTTTCAACAAGTGCACTAAAAGCCAAAAATGCATCATACACTTCTGACTTCTTTTTCAAATAGTAGACCCAGCAAAAACGTGTAAAGTCATCAATGAATGTCACAAAATAATAACAACAGCCCAATGACATTGTTTGCATAGGCCCACAAACATCTGAATGCACCAACTACAATCTGGTTGTTGCTCTGAAAGAACCATCACGGGGAAATGAGAAATGATGCATTTTTCTCAAAATGCATCCCTCGCATAAGTGCTCAGGAGGTCTCTCCAAGAGAGGTAAGCCATCCAGCATCTGAGTACGCTGCAAAAGCATCAAGCTGCCAAAGTTTACATGCCCCAAACGAGCATGCCATAACTCTGCCTGTATCATAGCAGGAATAAGAGTGGATGTCAAGTATGCCATCTGATTTACTGAAAGAGCATCCAACTCATATAAACCATAACATAAAGATCCTGTCAAGACCAAAGTCATGCGTTCTTTATCTCAAACCATGCAACGGTCATCATCAAATGTGACCTACAACCCATAACGTGCCAAAGAAGAAATAAAAAGCAAAATCTTCTTGATTCTAGGCACAAAAAAAGCATCCTGCAGGCGGAGAATAGAGCCATCAATGGCTGAGTTGAATCTCCCCAATACCACGAACAGGGTATGATGCATTATTGGCACACTGTATAGATTTCCCAACGGGAGGTGCACTAACTAAAGCAAATAGATCTCTGCGAGATGTAATATGTCTAGAAGTACCACTGTCAAAGAACCAAGTGTCAGCATCCTTTGTAGAGCTAAGTGCTCTATCGGCCCAAGAGATGTCATAACTGCAAGTGTAAAAACAATAGTCCTGTCCACAACAAAGGACGCGGACTCACTAGTAGTGGAAAAAGTAGTAGAAACAGACATTCCAGACTCCTCCTTCTCTTTGGCAATGCGCTTCCTGCACTCAGTGATATAGTGGCCTAGCTTCTTACAATAATGACATTTTTCTTTTTTAGCTTGTGTCCCCCCTTGTATTTGATTCTGCGATGTGCCCGAAGTGCCAGAACTCTGTGGAGCATTTTTCACCTTGCTGTTTTTGCCTTTCTGTCTTGCCACAAAAGCCTGTTCAGAGACTATAGCATCCACACCACTATTTTTCCTTGTTTGCTCCTCCTCTAAAAGCAAACTAACCAGCTGAATAAAAGTGAGTGGGTGCTCGGCAATCCTCATGGTGAGGTTCAATGCAGTATGAAAAGACAAGTACGAAGGAGGTAAGGAATTCAAGGTGGTGGATATCAACTGTGCATTCGAAAAGTACTCATCTTCATTCATGAGCTGCTCCCTTAAGTCCTGAATCTTATTCAAGTGATCCTACATAGAATCACCCTCATTCATCTTCAAAGTCTCTAACTCTTTCTTCAAGAAAGAGATCCGAGTCTCATTCTTTCCTGCAAACATATGCTCCAAAGTCAACCATGCATCTCGTGAAGAAGATGCTGAACGAATGTGAGGGATGATGGACTGCTGAACTACCAGAGCAATCAGCGACAAGGCCTGTGCATCACGTGTATCCTAAGCTTTTTGAGCTGCAATTCTTGGAGGAAGTGGCTGAGATGGAGCGGGCTGAGGTCCCCGTTGTCCACGTGCTCCTTGAGGAGGAGGAGTAACGAGAGCTACAACTCCCGGTCGAGTTTCCTCTTCATTGACATAATCCCATAAATTCTTGGCCACTAATACATTCTTTATCATGAATGACCATAGCGAGTAATTATTTCCGTCCAATCTGTCTTGGATACATATGTAAATACATCACCTCCCTGATTTGCCATGATGACAAATTTCCAAAGACAAATGAGCAATGTCAAAGCAGTAAGGACTGGAAATTTGCAAATTTCCAGAAATTGCAGCAAGCACACTTCTGCAATTAATGTGCAAGGGCATACTCTGTCAAAAACTGTCTTTTAATGCACGCTTCCCAAGGTGCAAACAGTGCTCAGCAACACTATAATATCAAAATCCCCAAAAGTTTTGCCAAAAATTTGTTCAAAACAGTCTTTCTGTGACTGTAACAACAGTTCATATGCAACTGTTCTCAAAATACATAAAAGCCCCAAAATTTTTGATGAACAAGTCCAGAAATTTGCATCAAATTTAGCCCACACTTGTATCTTGTATGCGGTCCTTGCTGCGTATGAACCTCCTCTCCCAGAAATTGATTCTGGAATAAAGGGATAGATTTTTTGTTAAAAAAATACCTAACGTGGTCAGGGCAAACGACGGTGCTGACGTGGATTGCAGGCGGACGATCAAATGTCAGGTCGCTAGTTAGACGGGGCAGTCGGGCGGGCGTTTGGAGCGGACTTACAGGATGGCGCAACAGTTGTGAGGCGTCGCCCAAGTCTCGTAGCGACTGCGCCTACAGCTGGCGTGCCACAGGCAGGCGGCGCTGGAGACAGGCGGCGTACCACAGGCAGCTGGCGACTGCACAGGCAGTTTAGGGAAAAACTGACGGGGGCTGGCGATCAGGATCAGGCAGTGCTGGCGGGCAGACGAGCTGCAGGTCGAGCTGCTGAACTGGTCGACTGGGCAGAGCTGGCGGGGGCTGCAGACAGCAGACAGAAGACTGCTCTGATACCAAATGTGAGATGGAAGGATCGAGGTGCAGCTGAGAGTTCAGTAGACAGTGTGAGAGTGAGAGAGACAGTGAAGCACGACACCCAATGAAATAGACTGAAAGAGTGTAATTAGAAAGTACATAGTACAACCCTTAAACCTTAGGGTTGTAGGGGTTGCTCACACCCGACGCACACTAAGTGCTCATAAGTGTGTAACATAAGCACATAAGCACATATGACAATAAGACTATAAGTCTGGGGGAAAAAACCTCTCCTACCAAGAGTAAAAAGTGCCCCAGTGTCCTATTGATCACCGCCACTCCCATATGAGTGTAGGCGTAAGTGAGGCGTGAGTCAAATACCCAACACTATCTTGATCCCTCTTTCATTAGCATACGCAACTACCTCTGAATTCATTCCTAAAGTTGTTGGAGGACATAGTCACTAGTAATGTTACTTTTCGATAGACGCCCATTTCTTCCACGAACAACACTAAATAAGGAGGTTTCCAATGAAGGACTTCCTCATATGTAGAGCCTATATAAAACATTTACTTTAACCTATTCTATAAGCGTGAAGAGTTTTAAAAAATAGAGAAAAAATAGAAGAAAGAAAAGAGAGTAAGTGCTCCAACTTAGATATATACACACACTTACATTTCAGCGAAGGGCTCTCAAGCTAGAGGTGCATGATAGCCTTAGTTGGCTGACTACATCTCTAACCCCATAGTATGCTTTCCCACATTTCACTTTTTAGGGATCATCAAGGGTAGGCCACCTCAACAAACATCTTTCAATCACACACCCACCCATCGACCTTGACAACAACACATCACATCCCTTAGAAGTATATATTCCTTGCAAGTTCTTTTAAGGAGTCACGAATGCTACCAATGATACCATCTCTTGTTATAACCTCACCACCACATCCCTTGTCCCATTGCATTCTCTCATGTTTTCCACTCAAGCCCTCTTCCTTTCTCATATTTTAGGCAAGTAGTGCTAAGACACTAGTGCTTTGATAATGAGGAGGGTAATATTAACCCTAATCAACAAAGGCAAAAAATAGTAAGTTAAAGGTGGAGTCAAAGTTAAAGATAGTCAACAAAGGTCAAAGAAAGTCAATATAGTCAATAATCAAAGAAAAAGAAAAGGACAAAAAAAGTGATGGCAAAGATGGTCAAAAGATATAAAAGAAAGCCAAGATGAGCCGATTAAAGAAAAATAAAAAATTAGAAGAAAATCAAGGCTTCTAAAAATATTAACTAGATATTAGGTGCAAAAAACATCAAACATAAAAAAATCACAATAATTAGTTTTGGATTATCTAAGCATTGGTGCATTAAATTACTAAGTCAATATTTATTTTTGAGGTTTTGCAGCACAATGAGAAATTACTTTTAAAGTTTGAGTGCTAAGCTCACTCTTATGCAGACTATAAGTTCATTGCAAAAGCCTATGGACAATGGAAATGGCCCTTTGAACATGAGAGATATAAGGTATTAGGATACCCGCTCATGACAAATCCTAATCTATTGAAGTGTGAAAATCAATGAAAAATTCATCCATGCATATGATAGCCTATTATCTTACCTTTTTAAAACCTTTGTATTATGATTAGATGTTCACTTTTGCTACATGATATATATATATATAAACATCCTTTTACATGCCTCAAAGATGAGTGTGATGACATGGCCCCAGAATCCCACGCATGCACTCTCTCGACCTTGTCTCCAGGCTCCAAACGAGCACTAAACTCGCTGCATTGCATTGCAACTTCACCAACCCAACACATCATGACACCAGCTCAACACGACATGGAACTCACAGAATGTTCACAAGTTTGTAGAATGGCCCATCTTGAGGGCAAAAGCTCATATTCATATCAAGGTAGCATGTACAAGGCAAGTTGAAGGCACAGCAAGGGACCACATCACGTGTGAGGGTGGAGCTATCAACGGGCATCCAACACAACTTGATACTGCGGGATGAGGGAGTTAGACGATACATAAAACAACGATGCAAATTAAAGTTTTTAGTTACAATCCACTTTAGGGAGCCACTAGCACAAAAAAACCCACGGAGAGGCCTCGTTAGCACAAAAAATAAAACAAACTACAAAAGCTATCAAAGTTACTTCATACATCATGACCCAAAAGTAATTTACTACGTCTATTATGATTTTGCCACCTTGATAATCTGCTCATTTGCTTGAAAAGTAACTTAGTTCTTAGGCTTTTTGAACTCTATGGCAACTTTGCCACCTTGATAAATTGCTCATTTACTTGTCTTGCTAGCTATCTTCATGTTGGCAATTTCATGTTATCATGCTTTAGGTTGCGCTAGTGTAAGTTCGTATGTGACCCATAATTTGGTTAGCTTGAAACATTTTGATTGCTTTAATAATTCCAACCTTATCTTCTGTATTTTGCAAACTCCAAAGTCACTTAATTCTTTCATTGAAGACTTGCCATGGTAATGTCCACTTGAACACTTTTTCTTCCAATATTGGCCTTAGTTTGGTCTCTAGCCCATATATTTGAGCATTCTTGGTGCTCTTTGTCAGCTAGTCCTTGTGTTTCTTCATGCTATTCTTGAAGGATGCAATCTTCTTTTGCATCCTTATGTTTCTTCATGTATGAGATGCAATCTTCTTTTGCAATAATAGAGTTTCACTATACTAAAAAGATAGTATTGCTCATACATTATTGATGTGCCTCCTTTCTCACACACACACACACACACACACACACACACACACACACACACACACACACACACACACTAGAGTTTCACTATACTAAAAAGATAGTATTGCTCATACATTATTGATGTGCCTCCTTTCACACACACACACACACACACACACACACACACACACACACACATTACGAAATGCCAATGATACCATTGTGGACATCAACATCACCACCTTTGTCATCTACTTGTGTTCTTACCTTTCTTTTTTCCTATATTGTCGTGTTATAAAAGGAGTTTCCACTACCATAGCTTATACTTTTTCTTCTCTATTCATGCTCTTGAGCTTTTGCTGGTGCTTAATGAACCTCAGACAACAAGAGAAACACCAAGAGTTTGAGACAAAAAATATCAAATTATATACATAGGTTGGAGAAGAGTTATGGAGATATGTGGAGGCTACGCTATGATTGATGAATATACCAAAGTTGCATTCAAGTCTCGGCTACAAGATAAGGTAACAATGGTATTTCATCTTTTTACTCATGCTTTCTTTGTGTGCTTGGGCATAGGAGAATGAGAGAAAAATAGAGGAAGTGGAAAGTAGGAATTGTGTAATAGGACTAAGACTATGATAGATCAAAAATAGATAGAGGAAGTTGAAAGTAAGAATTGTGTAGAAGAACTAAGACTACAATAAGCCCTTGAAAGAATATAGGGGTACTCACATTTGATCCTGGTTGTGGGGGTTGAAGGTTAGAATTATAGAACTATCTACATCTCCAACTTGCTTGGTAGATTTTACAAATGCTTGAGAGCTCTTAATATAAAAAAATTGAGCATCTAAATGGGTTAGACATTTCATTGTTTAAGTGCAAATAATATCATTCAAGAATAGAGTAACCCATTGGAGAGCTGCATTGTGGAAGAGACCTTGAACTTCCTTCATATAACAAGATATTGGTTTCTTTTTCATTTAATGAAAATTATAAGGTTGCACATAATTTATGAAGACTTTCCATGGCACATCAAATTATAAGCTAAGGGGCTTATACTCAAGGCTAACAAAGGACTAAGAAGACAAGATAGAACATGCCAAAGGTTCCAAAGTTGGCAAGAGAAGAGGGAGGTCATTAAGCAGTGAATCAAATGAAGCTACTTAATTTGTTAAGTCTTCTAAGGCCCCCTCATATTGGTCGTAATGAGAGTGGTGGGAGGGCATAGAACTCATAGTGGCATCTTTATTTAAACCTACTATCAACTTACAAGCCCTAGTTCTAAGTACCACAAGAATGGAAGGCATGTCACCCTTATTAGGTCATCTATGTGTGGATATGAAATTGTAATAAGCCTTAAAAAATCAAAGTTTTCAATGTTCGATTGTTTCAAGTATGTGAAACAATGAATTTCTTAGCTATTGCAATATTTTTGCATTGGCGGAACGTTTAAGTGAAAAGACTAATATAATGTGCATCTAAATGTAGCTGAAGTAGCTTGGTAAAGGTCTACAATTTTATTTGGCTACGCTGTCTGTTTTTTAGCAACGAGGCATTCAAAGCGTAAGCCCACAAAAAGAACACACCCACATACTGAGAGCTTAAATGGCATCACAGTAAAAAGGCAAGTCATGATAAATGTCAGAGGCATTGTAAAAAAGACGGCTCTCAAGAGATTGTAAATGCGAGATGTACACTGAACAAGACGACACTTTCACAGGTAAACCATACTACATAGAATGAGGGATGAAGGTGCAGGCCAGTAAAATGAAAGGCATGCATATAGTGGCAGAACACTAGAAGGATTTGCTATTGTAAATACCCCTCCATAGAAAATTTGTGGACTTTCTTTCTTTCTGTTGAGTGAATTGTGAAATAATTTGCTTTTAGACGCCAGAGGATTTTATCATGCTGCCAGAGAAGAGCAGAGAATGGTTTGAACTCACGCACATGTCAAAACTCTACCCACACTCAAACTAGCTGAGTTGCGGGAAATAATTTGATGATCAAAATCTCCCAAGGTTTACTGAGTGGTCATCGATATGATACTAAAACTATTAAGGGTTTGAGTTGCCGGATATGCATTGAAGACACTTCAATATCGTCTTTAGGTTTGCCTTGAACACAGTTCGTCTGTGGTTGCATTGAAGACAGCTCATTGTCGTCTTTAGGTTTGCAGCATGATTGTTTCTCTCTGATTCCTCTTAATCCTTGCGATAGTGAGTTCCCACTTGATCAGATTTAGGGCAAGATATCTGTGAGCACTGGTTGGATTGGGTCCTGAGCGGTTATTTTTTCAAAGATGTATCCGGGATCCATTACAAATGTGAGATATGTGATACTTAAGAATTGGAGTAGACCAAAATTTCAGGGTGTACACTACAAACGTGAGATTCGTGATACTCAAGATTTGGAGCAGATCAAAATTTCAGGATGTACAGAGTAAAGCTTAAATCGTGGAGAACTGTGTCCAGGAAAAACGTCTTTCCCATCCAATGGTAAAAAGGAAGAGCTTGAAGTGTGACCAATTTATGTGGGAAAAAATGTGACAACAGCTGCACTTATAACTAAAATGTTCGAAAAATGGCTGATTTTCAAGGATAACCTTGAGTTTCACCTCATTTTTTGGAAATTCATACAGAAAAATACATTAAAGAACCGGTTTTCTGTGAAGGCTGGTGGAAAAGATCTCGATTTTAGAGTCCACCACCTCATTTTTAGCTCTATGTCTGTATAGGGTAGGGTCTTCGTACAATCTTTAAAGTATGGTACACCTTCCAGGGAAGATGCTTGTCCATCTGGTCCATAAATTTGAAGCTCTCCACCTTCCTGCAGGTCTTGCTGCAGGTGAAACAGGCTCGGTAGTGCTGTCAACAGTTCCTTCCATGGTTTCAATAGGCTCTGCAGCCTCTCTTTCATTAGGTGGTTTATCATCCTGAGATAACTCCCCTGGCTTCTTATCAAACAGTCCCTTGAACTGTTTACGTGCTTTGGCCTCAGCTTCCTAGTACCATTTTCGACCAAAAGACCTTCAGGATGTGAAGATAAAGATGTAACCAAGAATACCGACCTTTAAATTACTCATTGTAGGTATACAGAAAACAGACTCAATTAGATATATTGAGGGTACTTAACGCCTTTTAGAATGTGCAAGGATTAACTAAATGAAATTGAATGACTTGCATCGGCTTATTGAATGCATCCTTCAAGTGAGACATGAGTAAATGTTGTTCTACCTTCCCATCAAACTGACAGATGTACTCCACAATATGCCAAATATGCCAGACAATAAGCTTGCAATTGAAGTCTGAGATTAAGGTACTTGACACAAAGATTTAAGCATTTAGATTGCCTGCTTCATTTTGAACCGGTACGAGCCATAGGATCCTTATGACAAGATTGGGGAATGCCTTGTATTTAAGACTCAAGGTGGTCGGGCTGGCACACTATATAAGGCATTCTTACATTATCTGAAAACATCACTAGCCAGATGTGACATGAAATATGCAAGGGCATGGCTCTTTAACAAAGTGGAAGCATAAGGTCCTTTCAAATCTTTTTCTCCAAGTGACAAGATAGCCTGGACAACTGTCAGTAAATAAGAGTAAGAGGAGATGAAAATAATTATTTGATCAGAGGAGATTTGCAAGATGAGATGATGCAACAGTAGACAACAGTTACTAACAGGAGATAGGAAAGATTATTGGGCCAGCAAAGTTTTAAGAAGATAAGGAGATACAAGAGAGATGTAAAGATCAGAGAAGGAATTTACACAAAGGCCAAAGGGTCATATCAGGGGACAGCTTAATGCAAGCTGTAAAAAATTTGCACCAAGCATTAATGTGCTTATCTTGTTCATATTCTCTGGTCGCTTGCAGCCAACACATGTACACACGAGTATAAGAGTCAGGATATTATATTTAGACAAGGTGGTACAAACTTGAAACTGAGACAACTAGAACTGAAGTCTACCTGTTCAGTCTTCTTCAATTTCAACAGAGCAGCCTTGGCATCTGACTCTGCTGCCTTCTCAACATTTAGCATCTGGTGACATAAAAGAATCAATGAGCAGTTGGCATGAAAAGCATTATTAATTAGCTCCGAAGTTTAGTCTACTAACTCACCATGTTGAAATCTTGTCTTGCTTCATCAAAGTCCCTAATGGCCAGGTATGACATTCCTCGACGATATAGAGCTTTCACATGATGTGGATTTTCATCAAGAACCTGTTAAAATCTCCTGACAAATGTGACAAGGGCTATAGCATGTCTACTCTAAACAGGTGTTTCTTGTTCCCAGAATTGAGTGAGTTTAAAGAACTTGCCTTGTTACACGATTCAATGGCTTTAACATGCTCTCCAAGCTTTTGGTAGCATGCTGCTACATTCAGGTTCAAGCGGCACTGGAAAAAATCAAGCCCTCGTTAAAATTTGATAGTAGCTATGTTGACATACAGCTGTTTCTATGTCTACAATAAATTTGAAATTGACAACCTGAATGGTTGGTTTAAAATTTTCTGAAATCTCGAAAGATGGCAGGATGCTTATGTTCACAGAATAGAACTAAGGACTTCTATGGAATCTATTGCTTAACTTCTATTGGACTGAAATCATACTTCTTGCCAAATTTTTCATATAAATACAAGGAATGAGAAAGTCTGCAACATAATTCTCCAAAGCGGACCTGGAAGTGTGATTTGCAATCAGGTTGACTGGAGTGAAAGAATGTATTATTACTGTGTTTCTGGTCAGAAATCCAAGTTGCTCATAATGCATACATCTTTTGGGATATGCACGACTTTGGAAAGACACAAGTCTACCACACAAAGGAGGAATTCCCTGCTTAAGAAAGCAAGCTTTCTAAGTCACTTGACAAATATTAACCATGGGGTCATGATTAAAGGCTGCATGACTTCATGTTGCTGAATTGGGAAGTAGATTCTGAAGTTGCAATCCTGTGAAGGGACTTTCAAGATCATCAGCTTAATGCAGTTACAGTTTGGATGAATGCAGCTGATGTGGTGCCTGGTCATATAAATGAGCAGGAGTCGACACAGAAGGATGTGGAAAATAGCTCTTGAACATGAGACAAACACTCATGTTTTAATTTCCAGAAAAACTAGATAATTTCCATTTGGATGTTGCACTCTTGAAATGTTTTGTTTCTGTTGAGGTATATGCAACCCCTTAAAAACGTTTATAATGACAACCCTTATTCCAGAGGAGTTTTCGCCTTGAAAATGTTCTCTTTCTATCCAATTGGCATAACAAAGTTGTTGTGGGAGTATTTTCTAGAGCTTGCCCATGTACAGCCTCTAATTCAAGCCCTTCTCTCACCCATTAAACTTTACCAACTAAGTGATAAAGCTAAAACTTCAGTTTCTGGACAGCTAGTCTCCCTTATAGGTGTTTAGGTGTGTATGTCTTATCTCAAAGATGAACAACAGCATTTTGTGAGGAAACTCTTTCACCAATCAGTCTGCTCAGTCTATCCTCTGGAGGTGGTTAAAATTACCACACCAAAAGGTGTTGTATGCTAATGATAAAACGCGACTCTTTGTCATTTATTTATTTGAGTTCTCACACTAAAAGTATAGACACACAGATATGGTTTCGTCTAGTTTTTTTAGGAGCCACATTCGTCTGTCTTCTAAACTGAAACCAAGGAGTTTCTCTCCCCCATTTCAAGATAATACAATTAAGCATCAAGGAAGCAGAGTCTGTTACAACCAGACAATGTCCAGAGAGTATCTGAGATAGCAATATTTGTCAACATGCCAAGCATGGGATTATTGTTAGCAGAGTTTTCAGTGCATGTGTGAGCCTATGCATGTTCCAGTGGGCTGGTCATTTCATGATGTGGCCTGTTTATGTGGGCACCAGATTATTTTATTCCTTGTTATATGGCTGACTGCATTATGCCTGCTGGCTGACCTGCTCATGAGTTTGGGCCTATTTATAGGCTGGTCATTTCCTTCTCCAATCATTCACACTCTATACTCCCACAATTGATCCATTGGAGAGAGGGACCCAGTGCCAGTGCCAACACAACCGGTGATTCAAGTTGTTTCTGTACTCTCCCATGTCTTGGCATGTGGATTCCATTTCCTTAGCATCTCTTTTCTTCTGAGTTCTTTGTGTAGTGTTCTTCTTTTCTTTGCAGTGTTTCTCTTCTCTATTCTCTCTTGTGTTACGCAGTTTATTACAACAGTTTTCTATGCTTCCATTGCTACATCCACTTCTGACATGGTATTAGCTTTTAGGTTGGGGTTTTGCGCCTACCTGGTATCAGCCATTTGAGTTGTGCTGGTGTGCTATTTTCTGCTGTTGCAGGTCTGCTCATTCCTTTGCTGATCATCTCGGACTGCTCTGACAGTTTCTCAGCTTGGATGACCTTCTCTGCAGCCAAAATGGCCTGTTTACTGATTTTCAAGCCTGTGTTTTGCAGCTTGCCATTTACGTTTCCTATTTCTGGGAGTGTTTCAACTTTCAGGCTGGGGACCTGCTATTGACTCTTCAGAATCCATGCTACATATACATTTTGAGCTTTATGACCTCTTACTGGCTGGCAACAGTGTTTTCAGGCTGTGCATGGATTGTACCTTTTGTGTTTTGATATTCCCTGGCTGCATCTGGTTGTTCTTTACCTGTTTTGGTGTGTTTTCTCCTATCTGTTGGCTATGTTTGATATGTTTTTGCAGCAGCTGGCTTGTCCCCTTATTAGCTTTTGTAGGATTCACTACTCAATTTTCAGAGAGGATTCTTGTGTATCTGGTTGTTGTCTTCATTTCACTAAACTTAGGTTACTATTGATTCTTTCTCAGTGCTTTCTTTACTGCTTGAACTCTTGAAACTATGGTGAGTCTACTTTGTTAGCACATCTCTATGTGCTACTTCAGAGGCATTGTTGACAAACATAGAGAGCTGCTATGATTCTTCTCTGTTTTCAGGAGTTGGTACATGATGTGACCTGTTTATGTGGGCGCCTGATTATCTTATTCCTTTTTATATGGCCGACTGCATTATGGCTGGCCAACTTGATCATGAATTTGGGCCTATTTATAGGCTGGCCATTTCCTTCTCTAGTCATTCACTCTGCATATTCCTACAGTAGATCCACTGGAGAGTGGGAGCCACTGCCAGTGCCCACACTGCTAGTGACCTGCACTCTTTTTGTACCATATTCTGAGTTCTTTGTGCAGTGTCCTTTTCTTTGCAATATTTCTCTTCTCTATTCTCTTGTGTTATGTTGTCTATTACAGCAGTTTTCTACACTTCCATTGCTGCATCCACTTCTTTGTTCTCTCTTGTGTTATGCAGTCTATTACAACAGTTTTCTACACTTCCATTGCTGCATCTACTTTTGACAATTATACACCACTGCAATCAATTCAAAGAGGTATAGTGACCAAGATTGCATCTAAGCAAGCATAAGACTTGAAAGGAGCGAAGCTCTGCCATAGACTCCAATTTCCAAAAGCTTCTTGAGAGGGTGCAACCCTGAAACCTAGCAGCCAGTTTCTCACAAAGGGTAGAAGCCTTTAGTGTCCATTCATACCGGGAAAATGTCTAATAAACTCTAGATGGTTGTGAGGATGGGCAGATATAAATACTACGACACCCATTGAGATAATTGCCCACCATACATGTCCATAGAAAATATTTGCCACTTTAGAACTTCAAAGTTATTTCAAGTTTTCCTTCCACCAAGTAGAGGAAAATCCATCTTTCTGTTTGAGAACCAGATCAATATAATAAAAGTGTAGAATAAATTTTTTGATGAAGGTATCGTATTTTTGTATTCTACATCGATCTCATAAGGATCTTATCTATAATTGGTTAGGGAACCATATTGACCACCTATCACACCAGCAAAAAAAAAAAGCAAGAAATTGTTGATTTGGGAGAATGCTACCACAAAATGAATAGAAACTGGCTTAGAAAGAGAAGCACAAAAGGGAGGTTGGAGCAGATGGGAGCTAGTACAAAGATGGACGGTTTGCATATTCCAAAACTAACACATGAACAATTTTCAATCCATCATGTCATGATACAATGACTACAAATGACAAAAGAACCACATTACTACCTGAGCCAGACGTTTCCATTGGCCAACTAGAAAGGCTCATGAAACAGAAAAATGGTATAAGAGAAGATCCTTACTCTGGTCTGAACATAAGTTTTTTCTTCTTCCTCACCCTGTGGATGTACATGATTAAAATCCCTCAACAGCTGCAACATTCAACATCCACAAATTTAGTAATTGTTACATAACAACATAATTTCACTACAATGGAGAACTAGTTGATATTAGGTGGCGACTGAAAATCCACAGGGTCTTCTTTTTCTCTTCTCCACATGAAGCATGTAGGTGTACTAAATCTTTTGGATGCCAAAGTTAAAATTTGTTGCACATTGGCTTAAGGTGCAAGTCCCATTGGAGGCAGATGTCAAAGACATTGAATGGCCAAGTCTTATTTAGATTGAGACTATAAGTACCACCTTATCTGTGTTTCAATCCATAAAATAGGAGGTAAAGAGTCCATTTGAGATATCACCCACTCTGAGGTGCAGTGCAAGCTCTTGGTATAAGCAGGGCAATGTACATGCAGGCAGCATTTCAAACTTCCAATGGCTTATACTTTTGACTCTACTGAGGATGCCAATACTCCAGTACCTTCTCATACTTGGCTTTTGAAAGGGAGAATTTTCCTTCCTTGTACAACCTGTTTCCCTGAGATAAAGAGCCATCACTTCAAACCAAGAAGCATACAATGAACATACGATCTCATGCGGAAGTAATATTTGTCACAGGAAAGTAAGCTTAGATATGCCACTGCTATGACATAAATGTACCAAGTTTTCAAATACACTCATATTAATGATAGAGATGAAGTGCCAGAAAATTAGTATGCAAGCCAGCATGATGTCTTTCAAAACATGAACTAGGAAATTCTTCTGCATACATGTGTGAGTATGCAACAAAAGATGCAATATAAAAAGATGACAAACACAATAATCTTGTATGTCAATTGTAGTGTCATATGATGATTGATCTACAGAAAGAGGCATAAATTGGAAGCACAAGGGAACTGATAGAACAGACGTAGTGCCAAGCCAAAATTCTCTTACTTTTTTAAATTCAAAGAAGAGATGTCTCTCCTCCTGTGCTTAAAGTCACCATGTAATCTCTCCAATCTCCTGTGGAGTGCATGAGTAATCTTTGTGCAAATCCCAGAGATTCTCTCTATGTCATGTATGCCCTGCAAATCTATGGCATGACTACATCTGTAGTCAATAGGAGCCAAACAATAATACTAGCAATCACTTCCCATCTATTAAATGTTCCTCTGTTCATTGTGTCTACAAGAAGTTTGGAGTGGAAATTAGGCTCAACTACTGACCAAAGAATTGAAAAATTGGCTCCCTTGAAAATCCTTGTATACATATGCCAAGCCTTTTATTCATGTCCCAAGCTACTGTCCCTCAAGTCACAATCATTCAAACACCCTTTACAAATCTTTGATCTTAATGGATCCATGATAGAAAATTAAAACTACTTATTTGTGCACTACAATTGCTTGAAGCATGAGAAGTCTCCATGACTTAATCAAGAGAAACCAGTACATATACCTTGCTGTTCCGAGATTTGCAAATCACAAAGATTCCCACCTCTAGGGCAAGAGTGAACTCCCTATAACCCGCAACTCTTATGTATGACCAAGGACCTTAATGGAAGAACTCTTGTACAAGTAACTAGGTGTGGTAAGGGAAGGTCCAAGTTGTTGATGGCAAGAAGATGTTGCACACAGCAAGTAGGAGGTGAGCAGCAATGGGTAGAGCTGCCACCAGTGCAAGCAAGAGCAGTGCGCAGCCCTGCTCCAGGTGGGCCGAAGGCAAAGGAAAGTGGCAGAAGATAGTTGGGGGCAGTACACGACAGACTGGCAATCAGAGATTACATGTGGCAATTTCATTCATCTATGGGTACTCTACTCCCAAAGGGGACACCCTTTCAATCGTTAGAAGGGTGGAAGAATGAAGAAAGGATCCATGGAATATATCACAATACACAAATGTATGAGGTTAGGAAATCCGCAATGAGAATCAAGAGTACAATTATAGAGCACAAACCTGTATACTCCAAAGGTTACCTAATGTAAATAGGTTGGCCAGTAATCAAATAACCAACAAAAAAGCCAACCTTTGATTGACCTTTGGCACCTATACTTGTCAAATTTCAACTAAAAACATCCTCTCCAAGAGCATAGGTAGGACACACCTTGGAAGTTCCAACAAATTCAAAGCCTGATGGATGCACATCGGTACATTGTAAAGGAGAAGTCCTTCATTACAAAAATCCCTCTTTGAAGTTGAAGCAATGACTACCATTGCACTACCTTTAGCCACACAAGCGAGAGCACCGACGACAAACCATAGATATTTAGCACAATCAAGATTGGATGCACCTCAATAATTGCACTAGAAAGTAGATGTCCCCAACTCAATGAACCATGTTTGAGGTGAAAGCAGTTAAAGTAGAAATTGTTGCCTCACTTGACACAAGCTCCATGGATAGCTTGCTTCCTCCACTTGAGTAGGCCCATACCAATACCATCCACTTCCACTCATGCAAGACTACAAGCACATGCTGTCACCTGCCCGTTGGGAACTTGGAGAACTAGATCATAATAGTCCAATATTTTTATTTCAAAAAGACTGACACAACGATATTTTTAGCTATGACCTTGCTTGATTGATCAAGTGATGGCCTCAATAAAACAATGACATCATGTGATTGCCAATTAATGAAGACCAGATGATATAGATCTCCAAGCTCTACAATGGCAATTGCAATCTGACCTGAAAACTCCTCCCAAGATCTCTTGCCATGATTTGCACAAAAATCTATTTTATAACTAGGTTGCCATGGTCCCTTATGAGCACTCTGACAACCTGAATCAGTTAACCCCAAACCACCTTTAATCTTGGCTGAATGATGGCATTCCAAGCTACCTTCACTCTGGCCTTTTGGCTCCCATCTTTTCCTCACCAAATCGAGCTCCTGATGAGGTGCTTCACCTAGCCAATGCATGACCTGCACAAACCCATGTGATGTGTGACATGGTTGCTAGATAAAGTCTTAGCGTTCCAAGCTACCTTCACTCTGGCTTTTTGGCTCCCACCTTTTCCTCACCAAATCAAGCTCTTGATGATGTGCTTCACCTAGCCAATGCATGACCTGCACAAACCCATATGATGTATGACATGGTTATCTAGCAGCCACCACCCTCCTTTCTAGATAAAGTCTTCTTGTAGTCCAATAAACCGACTTCTGTCTAATGCTCAAAAGTAAGGCTGCCAGCTGCTGCGAAGTGATGTCAATGCCCACATCCAAGAAATCTCATTGAGGTCCCATGAGGAAACAAACTAAGGTCCTCATGAGATTCCTGATCTATCTATTGAGAGTCATACTATGTTGGGATACTTATGAACCTATCTGTCAAGTAAGAGCTCATGACATTTGCCACCTAAAAGAAAGAGGAAGGGGGCAACCTTGTCTTACTGATGTCGGGGATGAATCTCTCCCCTCTAGCTCCATTGACTAGAACCTTGTTGTGTATTGAAAAGTATAGCTTTACAAGTTCACTAACCCACTACTTTGGGAATCCCATCCTTAGCATGGTGTTTGGAGAAACTTCCAACACTAAGTCTCGCTGAGCCAATTGCATCACCGAGGGGGGACAGAGAGACTGAAGAGGAATGGGACGAGGCTGAGGAAATGAGCTGAAGAAGGGCAAGAATGGGAAGCTAGGTGAGAGAAAGGAGGTGCATGAAGCAGGGAGAAGTGGTTGGTGGGAAGTGCGCAGGCTGCAGGAGATTGGGGAAAGAGATGCAGCATGGGCCGGGTGGTTTCAGGGTGGAGCCCAGGCTGGTTGGGTGAACAGGCTGTGGGTTGCATGAAGGCTAGTGGGGCAGCACAGGTTCGATGGTGAGCTAATTCAAAGTGGCATGGAAGGCTGGGTGGATGGCAAAGGGAAAATCTTACATAATACTACATGAATACCAGTATTGTGCATCAATTGTTTCCATCTCATACTCTGTTCCTGTTTCTCCTTAGAAGCTTTCATAAGCATGCCCGTCTAAATAATGATAGAAGACAAAGGTATAACTTACAGCCTGTCATTAAAATAGGAATAGCACAGGCTGCAATGACACAAACAGTACTGACCCAAGATTATCACATCCCTTGTTTCTTGCTATACACACTTTTAGGCAGCTTGTATTCTCTGTAAGCATGTTAGATAATGGACATGCTAATTATCATGCTGTGCTTGGTGGTGAAAGTTATATACCAGCTTCCCCTCAATGTTTTGGTACAACCTGCATTGCTGGTGGTATCCATTAAAAGGTTCTACATAAGCAAGGGACAAACATGTACTGTTGAAGGTAAATTCAGGACTAAAGCCTCCAATTTAGTAAGCAAGTAAATGCAAATGCAAACTCATCAACAAATTGACGAAGAAACAATGTCTGAATCACATTCTCCCAAAGTATGTAAAACTTGTGAACAAAAATCTTACTATTGCTTTTATTTTCTCAGCTTCATCCATGATTTCTTCAAACGTCAAGTCGGACCAGTCCTGAATAAAAGAAAGAGAGAACAAAAACTCAGCTCTAGTGTATACAGTAAAAGAAAGTAAAAACCCCTCTCAAAGTCTGTATTTTGCTGAATAATCTCAAGGTTGTTCAGAGCATTGTACGGTTCAAAGTTTGATGCCTGGAAGTGTATAGATTGATGATGCATAAATTGAGTAGGAAGGCAGAAAAATTAAAGACTTCCAATGACTTTACAGACCCCTTGTGTGCCTTATTAACTAGCCCCATCTAGGCTTAAAGAGGCATGGGAGTGCCAAAATATTTGTACTTCTTTACTTTTCAAGAAAAGTTCCTTTTATTATTAAAATAAAGACTTTACAAACAGTCAGAAAGAGCTAGGGAACTGGACACAAACGAACTGCCACATCATGGGTGGTACTCTATACAAATGCATAATGGGTGCTTGATGTGGAACAGTACAGGACTTAATGTTGCAAATAAAGCATGCTGACACAAAATGACGCATTCAATGGTACTGTGTATACCATCCAAAGTAGCCCCAAATATTATACCCTTTCAGGAAATTCATTATAACATTTCAAGCATTTTTACTTGTAGATGGAACTCCTGTCCAAAAAGGAGCGATATTAGTTTTAACCATGTTTGTTTATCAATTGAGAAGATTCTATTATTGCCATGCTTACTTTATTAAAAGGGGTTTGTGTAGGATGCATGATATTTGAAGATGCCAATGAAGAAGAGTTTGGCTACAGTTAGAGCTGTGCATGGGGTGGCCGTGGAGATAAAATTAGCCTTCTTTATGAAGTAATCCACCACCACCAAGATGGTGCTGAACTTGTGGGATTGGGGCAGATCTGTAATGAAATCCATGCTCACTGCATCCCAAGCGTGTGATGGAATAGGCATCCATAGAAGTATGCTGGCAGGTTTCCATTGTTGCCCCTTCACCATTTTGCAGGTTGGGCATGTTCGGCAGTAGTCAAACACAGAATTTTCTCTGCTTTGACCGGTGTTCCCAGCTAATTTGCAATCATGATCCTTGCGGATGAGAGTGTTCTTCAATTCCAGATTATTGGGGATGTAGATCTTGCCTTGTGTACAGACTACTCCATCATGTAAAAGGTACATCCCACACGGTTGTTTACCTGCTACCATATCAACTATTAGTTGTTCCATCTCTGCATTTTCTGTTGTAAAATTTTGTATTGACTTGAGAAAATGATTTCTGGTAAGGGTCATGGCTTGAAGCTCGGCTGGATAATGCGATTGAGAGCACTAGACATTCCTTGCTAGAGCCAGCTAATGTAAGATCTCTATATCGAACTCTGCCAAAAAACCTTGCCACATGGTCTATTTTGGCATCAATTTGGCTGAGTTTGAAAATATTTGAGAGAGATTTTTTGTGTAAACCTTGGTGTGCTTATCTTGAATGTACTGTCTCCATTTCCTTATACAGTGCACTACAACCAGCATTTCCTTTCATGTGTGGTCCATCTCCGCTTTCCTAGAGCGAGGATTTTGGATTAATACGACAAAGGGTAGGAAGTATCCACCAGAAGCTTTTTATATCAAAGCTTACCTATTTAGAAGCTAGTAGGCTTCATCATGTGGGGAAGCAAGATGCCTAGGGAAAGTTGGAGGCAAGAGTACTCTGAAGTTGAGATCAAGAAGACTGATGTGGAGAAGAGCTCTGCGAGAAAGAGTGAGTGTATAACAATAAAGGACAGGAAAAGATCAGTATACCTACCCATCAATGCACATCATGATCGAGCTGACCCATGGCCGAAATGCTAAAAGGCCTCAACACATCAATTGTGAGAGAAAAACAGGACAAAAGGAAAAGCAAGAAGGATAGAAACAGAAGCAAGGTTTCCTACAGCGATTCAGATTTTGAGGATGAATATGGAAGATACAAGCCTCAACCTCCCCAAAAGTTCAAGAGAAAGAGGGAATCGTGCTTTGGAATGATGGATTTATGAGATGGGCTCTTACATGAGCATGATGTGGGTCTCAAAGGCATGCCATAGAGAAGTCAGTGATCAAGCTGTCGTGTCATGGTTGGCCAAAGAAAGAAAAAGGGAAGAGTCGGGCCTAGGCAAGGTGTCTTGGCCTGAGCTAAGGAATGAAATGCACACCTACATTGTTCCACTAAATGAAATGTAGAAGGTAAGGGATGAATGGAGAGGCCTGAAAATGTAGTCAGGCAAGATGAGAGAGTATGTGGGCAAGTACAAAGCACTCATCGTTCAACTCAGACACGGACCCTATCACATAATTGCATGGTTTTTTATATGGAGGGGGCCTGGAAGGAATAGAGAAATAAGAGCCCTTGTCACTCAAGGAAGTGTTCACAATGACTAAGCAAACAGTGAATTTGGAGGCAAGCCTAGGTCGAAGCTGGACTTCGAGCTTCTGCCCCACCACCAATTCAACTTGGAACATACACGTGGACCAAGAAGCCTCAACAACTTTAGACCTAGTAAAATCATATGTTCAGCCCAACCAAGTTGGTCTCAAGGCATGATGGTTCCAAGTTCTTTTTTTTTTGCAAATAAAATGTGGCTGATTATATTACTCAAAGAAACTGATTACAACGGAGTGCTCATGCTCAACAAACTAGTTGGAGCTGAAACACAAATACATCATGAATACAAGCCTCTCAGGGCGGTCTGGGGGGAATGGGGGCAAGAAGCCATGGAGGGGGGGGGGTAATCGCCATCTGGGGCTGTCTGCCTGCATCACGAAAAACAGGTCCTGGCCGCCCCAGGTATGCATAAAGTGGCCACGGAGCTCTTGATGAGCCTTGGAGTCGCCCTGCACCTGATCCCAACGGCCGCGGAGGGAGTGGATGATGGAGGTCCAGAGCTCAGCTAGGGCCGCCTGTGCTGAAAGTCTCTCTTCGCTGAAAGTCTCCTGACACTGCGCCTTCCAGATATGCCATCCAGTAAGATTCCCTATGATCTCCCATACCTCAGAGCGGTCTGCTGTGGGCTCCAGTACCTAGCGGATGGGTAGAGCCTCCAAACTGACCATTGCACACGATCCTACTTCAATGATGAATATTGTGTCCTGCATCCCGGCATCATATAGAAGGTGATGGCCTTGGCTGACTGCCTACTAGCAGAAAGCTCCCCATGAGAGACATCCAAGGTTGGGTGCTGTACGACGGAGGATGTGGCATGCTCCTCTCCACACGAGTTGTGCCTCCTCACAAGACCAAAGGCAGTGCTTTGGGGTTTCCAGAGGCTGTTGTGTGCAACGCTTACAACCTCCCTCCTGCATTTGGGCAAGCCAGCTTCCCACCGCCAAGCCTCCATGTACCACCACCCATAAGAAATACAATACCCTCCTTGGCCTCCAGCCATCCCATAGGCGGTGCCAGAAGGTCCGTCGGAATGGCTCCGTGATGTTGTGCTCCACCCAGTGCCTGCTACGTGACGGCGCCCAATCCATATCCTCCTGCATCAGTATGTGTTTGCCAATCCTGGCAGTGTACTCTAGGAACCTTGATGGCTTCATGGCGACTGCAGTGGTTGGCCATAGCCACTCTCCTAGATCCCACTCCAGCTCATCAAGTGGTCTGCCCTCCCAGATCCAAAGGCACCACTCCTTGAGCTCCTTCAGAAAACATAGGGGTCCAAGCGCCATATCTTCCCTTGAAGGCCCACCACCCGAATCCTCCTCCATGAAAGGGCAGCTATCCCCTCATCCTGTTGTCCTCTGTCAAGGGCTAGACACCTCCCCTCTTGAACGGTGAAGAAAGTTCCTTGCGGGGCGCCGCCCACTCTACCTGCTACCTATAGGGGGATGCCTGCTGGTGAAAAACCGGCGGCCCATACCTCCCTAGGCTCTATTGGCACTCATATCGGGGGAGCAAGCCACTCCGGAGGTATTGCTGCGTCTATCTCCCTTCGCCTCAACTCCACTCCTCTCTGGTAGCCTAAAACTCGTTGCAGCACCTCCTCGTTCGCCATCCTGTACACCTCCCACCATGTCTTGATGGTACGAACCGGGCTGGCCTCCCAACCAGCCCACTGGATGTGGGGGCACTCGCCAATCTGTGTCCCTTCCCGATCTTTGATCTGGGGGTTCCAGATCACCAGTTGACGGTCTATCTCCTCTTGGCAGCTTGGGGGGCTCTGGATTAGGGTCTTACGGAGGCCCTACCACACGCGGAGTAAGCTGCGTAGGAAAGGTGATCTGGGGGGGGTGATTTGGGTTGACGTGAAGATTCATCTCAGGGACGGCCTCCACTCACCGCCAAGCCTCGGTCTACAATCCTGAAGACCCTCCTGCAATAGGACCTTCCAAGTTTGCCCTTCCGGTGTGAGGCCGCGGACAACTAGCTTGCCCAAGAGGGCCATACTCCGAAACTCTGGGTCTATGATCCCAAGCCCTCCCTCTGACCGATGTCGTATGATGGTTGCCCATGCCACCTTGGCCCGGGAATCCCTGGAGTCGTCTGACTTGGACCAAAGGAAGTTCCGCACTAGGCGA
Organism: Lygodium microphyllum; assembly: GCF_053477565.2. NCBI lineage: Eukaryota > Viridiplantae > Streptophyta > Polypodiopsida > Schizaeales > Lygodiaceae > Lygodium > Lygodium microphyllum. The sequence continues at coordinate 142,959,969 of NC_141145.1, forward strand.
CGAAGTTGCACTACGCACGATGAGGAAAAGCACCAGCACGAGCCCTCCCTCTGACCGATGCCGTATGATGGTTGCCCACGCCACCTTGGCCCACGAATCCTTGGAGCCGTCCGACCCGGACCAAAGGAAATTCTGCACTAGGCGACGAAGCTGCACTACGCAGGATGAGGAAAAGCACCAACGCGAGGCGATGTACCAGGCCGTCGCTATGAGGACTTGGATAACCACCAGGGCTCGGCCGGCTAGTGAGAAGCGAGCCGTGCTCTAGTAAGTTAGCTTCCTCCGAATAGAATCGAGGACTGGAAGAAACTGCTGGGTGAGAGTGATGTCGAGTCCCACCTGGAACCCTAGGTACCGGATGGTCTGCCCTCTGCTCAATCTAAATCCTAGGTGGACGCCCCACTCTGTGCTAGAGTCCGGGTCTATGAGGAAACCAACCGACTTTAGCCAATTGATATTCGCTCCCGCTGTGGAACAGAACACCTCAAGAGCCAGCCTCACTCTCTCAAACATCAACTCATCGTCCTCTATGTAGAGTGTTGTATTATCTGCATACTCTGAGTCTAGCAACTCAGTCTCCTCTTGCACGGGAAGTCGAAGGCCGCGTAATCCGCTCACACAGGACCTGAGGAAGTGAGACATCACCTCTGCAAAGAGTAGGAACAGGTACGGGGCTAGGGGGCAGCCCTGTCAGACCGATCTCTCCAGCCAAAACTCCTCCCCTCGCCTACCACCTATGAGAACCCTGTTGGTGGCTGATCTATAAAGTGCGGCGACCCCACAAATCCAAGCTTGGGGAAAACCCAACCTCACCATGGTACCCTCTAGGAAATCCCAGTTCACCTTATCATAAGCTTTCTCAAAATCCAAGAGTAGTACGGCCAGTCTCTGCCCACTGTGCTGAGCCCACTCTGTCGCCTCAAGGAAGGTGAATACATTGTCTAGGATACTCCTATCCTGGACAAAGCCTGTCTGTGTATCATGAATAATGTCCACCAGCACGGGGCGTAGTCGCCTACCAAACATCTTTGCCAGTGCCTTATAGGCCATTGACAATAAGGTGATCGGTCTCCATTGGGAAAGCTCCAATCGGTCTTCCCCTTTGGGGAGAAGATTGACAAGGCTTGCCGAAAGGCTCCCTGGCATCTGTCCTGAAGTGAAGATCTCTTGGAAGGCCATTAGTAGAGGGTCCTTCACTACTTCCCAGAAGGTAGTAAAGAAGGCCTTAGAGAGGCCATCCTCTCTTGGGCATTTCTGCCCGTCCTATGTATGGAAAGCCTCCTCTAGTTCCTTCTCTATGAAGGGGGCTAGGAGGGGGCGTCCCATCTCCTTTGTGACAAGGGACAGGATGTGATTCCAAATCTGCTGCCTATCTTGTTGGAAAAGGCATCTGTAGTAATCAATGGCAATCTCCATCACCTCGTCTGGGCTTGAACTAGTCCTTCCATACTGATCTCGAAGGCTGCGTATCTGCATTCCTGAGGTGCGAGGCTTGTGCACTTGGAAAAACTCCCTCAACATCATGTCCCCCTTCTGTGCCTAAAAAGCTGTTGAGGTGCAGAAAGAGAACTCAGAGCGCTTGTCCTCTAGGCCAGCAATGGCTACTCGCGCTCGCACCTCCTGTGCGTGGAGGGTGGGGTCCCCTAGTGCCTCCTGTAGTAATATCTGCGTGGCTGCAAGGTCCCGTCGGAGCGCTCTCTCTTCCTAGCTCTACTGCTTGGCCTGTATGGCTGCCTCTTGGCAGATTCTGCTCGACTCGGCTAGGACCTCTGCAACCTCCTCTGCGATCCGGTCCCTCCTGCCCCACTCCCTAGTCCAAAGCTGCTCTATTTGCTGGTCACCTCCTCCCTCCTATAGATCGAGTCAGGGATTCTACAGGATCGAGTGTCTACGGCAGATGCTGGGGGATCTAGTGTTAGGAGAACCGGGCAGTGATTAGACAACGTGGTGCTCGCCAACTGCCCAATCTGGCCCCCATGAGAGCCTCCCCACTCTCCCACATAAAACCTGTCCAACCACTCCAGCAGGACTCCACCTAGCTGCCTGAATCCTCCGCGGTCATGCCTTGATAGTTTCTGCCTCTTCCCTGCTGGTCCTTCAAAGCCTCCAGGTTGTTGAAGTCTCCTCCAACGATCCAAGAGTCCACCTCTGGGAGTCCATCCGCGATCTCCACCCAGAATCTGCTGCGTGCCCTGACCTCCGTAGGGGCATAGACATTGAGAACTCCCACGCACGAGTCCCCAATATCCAGTCTGATCCATAGAACCCTCCCTACCACTATTGTCCTGTGGTCTCGTACACAGGCGGTGAGACTCGGGCCAATAGAGGTGCATACGCCTCCACTCTTGCCGTGGACACCTATGGCATGCTCCCAATACGAGCTGCTCGAGAGTACCTTCCCTACCCGCTGGGCCTGGGAGGGGGTGAGCTTGTGCTCCTATAAAAGTAAAATGTCGATCCGTCCGGCAAGGGTAGGCTGCAGCTCTTGCTCAACTTCTTATATCCACGTGCCCCACTGTAGTGGAGACTATTCACATTCCAGGATGCAAGGCGTAAGCTCATGGGGAAACCTGTGACTGACCGAATAGACATCTTTTCGGTGTGGAAGCTGCTGATGAGGATGAGAAACTATGGGGCATGCAAGTATGCTTTGCCGCAGGTCTGGACGGCGAACTCTAGTCCCCCATAGGGGTGATAGATGCTCCAGGTGGTATAATCAATGCATCTATTAGCCACGCTGAGAGTTGTGACTCTGTACATTGGTAGAACAGGCCGCCTATGCCAGGGGCTACTCGATCACATCCCTCGGAGCCCTCCACTGCGGAGGGGCTCGAAAGATAAAGCTCAAGTGTGGTACCAACAATACTTCTCAATCTTTTGAATTTACTTCTTCTTTTTTGCAAGATATTGGTGATGCTCATGATGAAGGATCTCTTCAAACCAAGTATTGGTTCATAAGCCCTGAAGAAAATAGATTACTCCATTGGAACTCAAGAAAAGATAAGAAAAACTTGCAAGATTCATTGGTAAGTGCTCATTCATCTTTTCCTTCCACTTTTATATCTCACGGTCAATTTGATTTTGGTGAATCATCTTTTTCATCATTTGCATTTAATGGACAAAAGGAACCTCAATCATTTTTCACTTCTACACCAATAACAAATCCACTTAACCTCCCATCCATTCCACCCACTAGTTTTGCTGCACCTTCCTCTCAGCCTCCATTAAGTGCACCTTTCATGTCATCACACATCACACCGTTTGGAGGGGGTCCCTCAACCTTAGGCATAGCCTTTAGAACCTCATCTTTTCCTCCATCACACCACGTGATGGAGGATCATTCTCCCCAATACACACTTTTGGAATTTTCATGCCCTAGGAATACCACCAGTCCTTACCGAGTGGATAAATAGGTTTCACAGTTTGCCTTCATGGAATTACCTAGAGGGCATTTCGGTCATTTTGTTGTGCCCTAGCCAACAGTTGGACACACCTTACGTGTCGTCCGGGTGTCTCCATCTCCACCAACACTTTATGGAAACATTCATGTTCCATGGCCTCCACATCATTCGGCACCCATTGGAAATTTTCAGCCTATTTCTGCCTACCCACCTTCTCCACCTCCTACTTATCCCCCTCCACCACCTCCTTATCCATCTTATTCCCCTTATCTGACACGTCGTGGTTCTTACTCCTCATCAGCCAAACATGTCTTTACTGACAAGAATCATTTTGATGGGTTAAACTTTACTACTTGGTCAAACCTGATGAGACATGTTCTTGACTCATAGAACCTACGAGATATTGTGTGAGAGTTGGAATCCCAACCTGATCCTGCCCTTGTTCCATACGAGGTTGTCGGATCATGGAAGGCTAGAAATACCTCCGCTATTGTCGAGCTCGTGTAGGGTCTATCACTTGAATTTCATTCATAGCTTCAACATTTCGACTTAGCATCCGAGTGTTGGGCACACTTGAGTGACCGCTACACGACTTGGGATAGAACTTGTTGCATCAATTTGGATCATGAGTTTAAATGTCTGACTGCGATGACTTGAAAGTTGAATTAGCTAAATATCAAAATCTTCTTGCCGAGTTCTCTACCACTAGGGCTTCTAAGTCCTTGGACGATCAAGTTACACAGTTTCTTAACAAGCCACTAAGGAAATACTTCCATTTTGAGCAGTAGATGATCTCACATCCTACTATGCCCACATTCTATGAATTTGAGTGCTAGCTATTGTATTATGCTCGGTTGTTTGATCAATTTCATAGTTTGACCTCTATAGAGGGGACTCTCAAAAAAACAAAAGATGTTACTAGTAGCTTTCGACCCACACGCCACTGCTCTCGCCTCTGCCATTGCAAACCATCGACCCCCCCTCCCCCTCCCCCGCTCCCCAACCCCCCGCTGATTGGCGTCGTGTATCTCTCTCGCTTGCCGCCCGCCATCGTGCTGCCTCCCCCCTTCCCGACACTATGTTGCCCAACCTCTTCACTACGCTGTGCCTTGCCCCCATCTCTTTCCCCCCCCCCCCCCCCCAAGGCCCAATGGGTAGGGAAGGTACTCCCGGACAGTTCACACACTTACTGGGAGCATGCCATCGGTGCCCACAGCAGGAGTGGAGGCGTATACACCTCCATTGGCCTGAGTCTTATTGCTTGTGTACGAGACCACGGGACGATCGTGGTAGGGAGGGTTCTATGGATTAGATTGGATATTGGGGACTCGTGCCTTGGAATCCTCAATGTCTATGCCCCTATTGATATTAGGGTACGCAACAGGTTCTAGGTGGAGATTGTAGTAGGACTCCCAGAGGTGGACTCTTGGATCGTTGGAGGAGGCTTCAATAACCTGGAGGCCTTAGAGGACCAGCAGGGTAGAGGCAGAAACTACCAGGGGCATGGTTGGGGAGGAGCAAGAGGCATGGGAGGTTTTCTTACTGGTAATAGGAGCACGCAATGCTTGGAGAGACCTAGCTTTCCATAGGAGGGAGAGATTGTTGGACTTCTCCTGGGGATACAAGCGGCTGGGCGGAGTCCTGTTGGAGCAATTGGACAGGTTCTATGTGGGAGTGGGGATGCTCTCATGGAGGCTAGGTAGGGAAATTGGTGGCGGGTACCACTCTGTCCGATTACTGCCCGATTCTCTTGACACTAGACCCCCCACCATCTACCCTAGACACACGATCTTGTTAGATCCCTGACTCGATTTATAGGAGAGAGGAGGTGAAGAGACAAATTGAGCAGATTTGGACTAAGGAGTGGGGCAGCAAGGATAGGATCGTAGAGAAAGTTGTAGAGGTCCTAGCCGAGTCCAGCAATATCTGCTAGGAGGCAGCCTTATAGGCTAGGCAACAGAGCTGGGAGAAGGAGAGAGCACTCTGGCGGGACCTAGCAGCCATGCAGAGATTACTACAGGAGGCACCAGGGGATCCCATCCTCCACGCACAAGAGGTGCACACATGAGCAGCCATTGCTAGCCTAGAGGCCATGCGCTTGGAGTTCTCTTTCCGTACCTCAGTAGGCTTCTGGGCACAGAAAGAAGACACGATGTGCAAGGAATTTTTCTAGGTGCACGAGCCCCGTATGTCAGGAGAGCAGATATGTAGTCTTTGGGATCAGTATGGGAGGACTCGTTCTAGCCCACACGAGGTGATGGAGATTGCCATCGACTACTACAGGTGCCTTTTCTAGCAGGAGACAGCTTCAACTAGAGAACAACGATGTAGACAACAGGTCTGGGATCACATCTTATCCCTTGTCATAGAGGAGATGGGACGCTCCCTCCTAGTGCCCTTCATAGAGAAGGAACTAGAGGAGGCTTTTCATAGACAGGATGGGTAGAAATGCTCCGGAGAGGATGCCCTCTCTAAGGCCTTCTTCACTACCTACTGGGAGGTGGTAAAGGACCCCTTACTGCTGGCCTTCCAGGATATTTTTACTTCTGGACGGATGCCAGGGAGTCTTTCGGTAAGTCTTATTAGTCTCCTTCCCAAAGGGGGAGACCGGTTGGAGCTATCCTAGTGGAGACCGATCACCTTGTTGTCAGTGGCCTATTAGGCACTGGTAAAGATGATTGGTAGGCGACTCCGCCCAGTGCTTCCAGACATCATTCATGACACACAGACAAGCTTTGTCCAGGATAGGAGCATCCTTGACAATCAATGTCTTCACCTTCTTTGAGGCAACTGAGTGGGCCCAACATAGTGGTTAGAGACTGGCTGTAGTACTCCTGGATTTCGAGAAAGCCTATGACAGGGTGGATTGGGACTTCTTAGAGGGCACTATGGTGAGGTTGGGCTTCCCCCAGGCATGGATCCGTGGGGTCTCAACACTTTAGAGATTGGCCACCAGTAGGGTTCTCATAGGTGGCACACAAGGGGAGGAGTTTTGATTGGAGAGATCGGTCTCGTAGGGCTGCCCCCTGGCCCCGTACCTGTTTTTACTCTTTGTAGAAGCGATGTCTCACTTAGGTCATGTGTGAGCAGGTTACACGGTCTCCCTCTTCCAGTGAGAGAGGGACGGAGCTGTTAGACTTAGAGTATGCAGATGATGCAGCATTCTACGTAGAGGACGATGAGTTGATGTTAGAGAGAGTGAGACTAGCTCTTGAGGTGTTCTGTACTGAAGCGGAAGCGAAAATGAACTGGCAAAAGTCGGTTGGTTTCCTCACAAACTTGGACTCTAGCACAGAGAGGGGCGTTCACTTGTGATTTAGATGGGTGTGAAGTGGGCAAACCGTCCGTTACCTAGGGTTCCACACGAGACTTGACATCACTCCCGCCTAGCAGCTTCTTCCAATCCATGACTCTATTCAGAGGAAGCTGACCTATTGGAGTACCGCTCGCCTTTTCCTAGCAGGCTGAGTCTTGGTGGTTAACCATGTTTTTCTAGGTGCACGAGCCCCACATCTCAGGAGAGCAGATATGTAGTCTTTGGGATCAGTATGGGAGGACTCGTTCTAGCCCACACGAGGTGATGGAGATTGCCATCGACTACTACAGGTGCCTTTTCTAGCAGGAGACAGCTTCAACTAGAGAACAACGATGTAGACAACACGTTTGGGATCACATCTTATCCCTCGTCATAGAGGAGATGGGACGCTCATAGAGAAGGAACTAGAGGAGGCTTTTCATAGACAGGATGGGTAGAAATGCTCCGGAGAGGATGCCCTCTCTAAGGCCCTCTTCACTACCTACTGGGAGATGGTAAAGGACCCCTTACTGCTGGCCTTCCAGGATATTTTTACTTCTGGACGGATGCCAGGGAGTCTTTCGGTAGGTCTTATTATTCTCCTCCCCAAAGGGGGAGACCGGTTGGAGCTATCCCAGTGGAGACCGATTACCTTGTTGTCAGTGGCCTATTAGGCACTGGTAAAGATGATTGGTAGGCGACTCCGCCCAGTGCTTCCAGACATCATTCATGACACACAGACAAGCTTTGTCCAGGATAGGAGCATCCTTGACAATCAATGTCTTCACCTTCTTTGAGGCAACTGAGTGGGCCCAACATAGTGGTTAGAGACTGGCTGTACTACTCCTGGATTTCGAGAAAGCCTATGACAGGGTGGATTGGGACTTCTTAGAGGGCACTATGGTGAGGTTGGGCTTCCCCCAGGCATGGATCCGTGGGGTCTCAAAACTTTAGAGATTGGCCACCAGTAGGGTTCTCATAGGTGGCAGGCAAGGGGAGGAGTTTTGATTGGAGAGATCAGTCCTGTAGGGCTGCCCCCTGGCCCCGTACCTGTTTTTACTCTTTGTAGAAGCGATGTCTCACTTAGGTCATGTGTGAGCAGGTTACACGGTCTCCCTCTTCCAGTGAGAGAGGGACGGAGCTGTTAGACTTAGAGCATGCAGATGATGCAGCATTCTACGTAGAGGACGATGAGTTGATGTTAGAGAGAGTGAGACTAGCTCTTGAGGTGTTCTGTACTGAAGCGGGAGCGAAAATGAACTGGCAAAAGTCGGTTGGTTTCCTCACAAACTTGGACTCTAGCACAGAGAGGGGCGTTCACTTGCGATTAAGATGGGTGTGAAGAGGGCAAACTGTCCGTTACCTAGGGTTCCACACGAGACTTGACATCATTCCCGCCTAGCAGTTTCTTCCAATCCTTGACTCTATTCAAAGGAAGCTGAACTACTGGAGTACTGCTCGCCTTTTCCTAGCAGGCTGAGTCTTGGTGGTTAACCATGTTCTCCTAGAGACGGCTTGGTACATTGCCTCGTGTTGGTGCTTCGCCTCATCTTGTGTAGTACAGCTTTGCCGTCTAGTGCAGAATTTCCTCTGGGCTGGGTCAGACGGCTCTAAGGATTCCTGGGCCAAGGTGGCGTGGGCAACCATCATCTGGCATCGGTCAGACGGAGGGCTTGGGATCATAGATCCAGAGTACTAGAGTATGGCCCTCTTGGGCAAGCTAGTGTTTGCGGCCTCACACCAGAGGGAAAACCTGGAAGGTTGTATTGCAAGAGGGTCTTCAGGAGTGTAGATTGAGGCTTGGCAGTGACTGGAGGTTGTCCCTGAGATGGATCTTCACGACAACCTAGATCACCAGCCGATGATCTGGAACCCCCAAGTTAGAGATCGGGAGGGGATACAGATTGGTGAGCGCCTCCACATCCAATGGGGCTGTGGGTGGGGGGTCAGTCCGGCTCGTACCATTAGGATATGGCGGGAGGTGTACAAGATGATGGATGAGGAGGTGTTGTAGCGGGTATCAAGTTGCCAGAGAGGAGTTGAATTGAGGAGAAGGGAGATAGACACAGCAATACCTTAGGAGTGGCTTGCCCCCCCGAGACGAGAGCCGATAGAGCTTAGGGAGGTATGGGCCGCTAGGTTTCACCAGCAGGTATCCCCCTACAGGCGGCAGGTAGAGTGGGAGGCACTCCACATGGAACTTTCTTCACCGTACAAGAGGGGGGGTGTCTAGCCGTTGATAGAGGGCAACAAGATGAGGGGATAGTTGTCCTTCCATGGAGGAGGATTTGAGTGGTTGGCCTTCATGGGAAGACATGGCGATTGGACCCTTATGTCTTCTGGAAGGAGCTTGGGAGTGGTGCCTCCGGATTTGGGAGGCTAGGTCACTAGATAAGTTGGAGTGGGATCCGGGAGAGTGGCTATGGCCGGCCACTACGGTTGCTAAGAAGCCATCGAGGTTCCTGGAGTATACAACCAAGATTGGCAGATATGTACTAATGCAAGAGGACATGGATTGGGCGCCATCATGCAACAAGGATTGGGCAGAGCACAGCATCATGGAGGCTTTCCGACGGACCTTCTGGCGACACCTATGGGATAGCTGGACACCAAGGAGGGTATCGTATTTATTATGGCTTGTGGCACATGGAGATGGGGAGTTGGTTAGCCTAGATGCAAAAGCAAGGGAGGTTGTAAACGCTACACACAGTAGCCTTTGGAGTCCCCAAAGCACTGCCTTTGGTCGTGTGAGGCGGCGCAGCTCGTGTAGAGAGGAGCATGCCGCATCCTCCGCTGTATAGCACCCAGCCTTGGATATATCTCATGGGGAGCTTTTTGCTAGCCAGCAATCAGCCAGGGCCGTCACCTTCTGTATGAGGCTGGGATGCAGGACACGATATTCATTATTGAGTTAGGGTTGTGTATAGTGGTTGGTCTAGGGCTTCTACCCATTTGCCAGGTACTGGAGCCCACAACAGACTGCTTTGAAGTATGGGAGATCATAGGGAGTCTTACTAGATGGCATATTTGGAAGAAGCAGTGTCAGGAGGTTTTTGGTGGGGAGAGACTTTTAGTACATGCGACTTTAGTAGAGCTTTGGACCTCCATCATCCTCTCTCCCTGGCTGATGGGACTAGGTGCAGGGCGTGTCTCGAGCTTGGTAGGAGCTCCGATCTCATTTTGTGCGCACTTGGGGCGGCTAGGACCAGTTTTTCGTGATGCAAGCAGGTAGCCCTAGATGGCAATATATACCCCCCCCCCCCTCATGCGACTTTAGTAGAGCTTTGGACCTCCATCATCCACTCTCTTCGTGGCTGATGGGACTAGGTGCAGGGCGTGTCTCAAGCTTGGTAGGAGCTCCGATCTCATTTTGTGCGCACTTGGGGCGGCTAGGACCAGTTTTTCGTGATGTAAGCAGGTAGCCCTAGATGGTGATACACCCCCCCCTCCCCCCCTCCTCCATGGCTTCTTGCCCCCATCACCCCTAGATTGCCCTAAGAGGCTTGTATTGATATATCTGTGACTCTGATCAGCTCTAGCTAGTCTGTTGAGCATGAGCACTTTCTTGTATTCAAGGTTTTTTTGAAGTAATATAATTAGCCACATTTTATTTGTAAAAAAATAGAGGGGGCTCTCATTGCTGCTTCTCAAAAAGGGCAACAAGGGAAGGGCAAACAAAATCAAAACTCAAATCCAAATAGAAAACAAAATCAAAATCAAAATCAAAATCAAGTTAGTGAGACCTAAGAAAACTCCTAGTTATCTTTGAAATCTGGGTGACAGAATATACCAAAGAAAAATTAGTATTGTCAACATTGTCAAAAGATTGGCCACTTTGACGATGAGTGTTGATTAAAGGCAGGAGGCACAACACCAAAAGCTAGGACTTAAACCTCCACCCTTGAGTTAGGAAATCCCCAATAGGGCAGACAGGGTGGTGGTAACTCTCAATAGGGATACGGCGAGGCTAGACTCACGTTGCAACCAATCAGCCATCACACCTCATAACATTCTCAATGCTAGAGGGGTTGTTTGACAGGTCTATAGAAGCCCACATCGTCTCCATAGAGACATTTGAGAATGTGAGTCTTGTCCATATCTATGAGTTGCCTCCTGATGAGGTGATCGCCCAGGTCCATTCGTCATAATCAAGTATCTCAACTACTCCTTGGATTGTCGATAGTGGAGCTACTCATCATATGAGCTCCCTCGAGGATGTTTTCATTTCCAGAGCCCTCGCAACTGGGAGAGGCCGAGTTGAAAACAAGTCCTCGATCAAGATTTAGGCTCATGGTTGCATCAATTTTGCCACTCACTAGGTCTTGGATCATGCTACGCTAGATGATGTATACTACATTTTCTAGCTTGGGGTAAACTTGCTATTTGCTCACCAACTTTGCTAGTTGGGACAAGTGGTCTTCTTTACAGTGACCTGGTTGAGGTTCTCGACTCTTAGACTGGTTTAAAGATTGCTTGCAGTGAGGCACAACCTAGTAGCTTGTACCAAATGACAGTTCCTTTTTGAGCCAACAACTGAGGGCTTTGAGTTCCATTGCTTCCAAGATTTAGCCATTGCACGGGAGTCTACAAGCACTAAGCATCTTTGGCATTTTTGCTTAGGACATCTCGGATAGGACTCTCTTTATGAGTTTTTGTGTTGATAGATGGTTGATAGCCTTCCACACCTGAAGCTATTGCAGAATATCTGTAAAGCTAATCAACTCGAGAAGCAACACCATACCTCATTTTGTCAATAGTCTTCATGCTACTAGTGCATAATCAAATTGGTCATCGTGCAAGATACATGAGTAGTGACAGTGAGCGAGTTCACCTTCCACAAGTTTTCTAAGTTTCTATAGGAGCATAACATCTCTCACTAGCGATTACTTTTAACCCCAAAAAGTAATCTCAGTCTAAGTGGGGTTACATAGTTTAAATTGAGATTACTTTTTGGGGACAATTTCTCTCTCTTCTTCCTCTCAAGCTTTTCTCCAAGAATCCATGGATTCAATTGCTGAAATTTTCTTCCAATGGCTATTTCCCCCTGAAGAGACATCAGAGCTTGATTCTTTGTGTCATAAGCTTCAGGTAGAGTAGCATATTACTCAAACTTGTTGAGCTTGATCAGCTAGGACAGCAAGAACAGTTGGCACAAATTGTGCTAATTTTCCAGCTCATCTTCTCCATGAAATTTCAATCTATGAAGCTTGGCTATGGCTTGAGCAAGCTTTGTCAAGGTTTCTTTCAGGTCTTCAGCAAGCATACATGGTCTCTTACACTCCTTGATCATCCTTGATCACTCTTGAGCTTTCAAAACCCTGGCTATGGCAGATTCAGGGCAGCAGTGAATTTCTTTTGAAATTTCTTCAAAGATCAAAGGGCTTTTGCTCTAACAAGTATCTTGAAGCTTCTTCAATAGTCAAGGGATCGACATTGATGCATTCTTGAACTTGAAGCTTCAAAGAACGGTGGCTATGGAGTCAAAACAGGGCAACCACTTGAATTTTCGGAATTCTTGGACTTTGAAGGATGGTATCATGGGGCTTTTGGTTCTTGATGCATCCTAAAGCTTCTATGCACGGGATTATATTAAGAATTCATGGTCTTGCATCAATATTGCAAGAATAGGGCTTCTTCTTATCATTGCAAGTGTATGGACAGCATATGCAAGCTTCAAAGCTTCAATGGAAGAGTTTTTTTATTAGGGATTGAAGTCTTCTACCTTTGTGGATGCTCATCATTGAATTCTTTCCAAGATTCCAGCCACATTTGGGCTACAAGGGTCACTTATATCAAAATTTTGGATATTGGAGCTCTCTTGAAGATAAATTGGAATCTATGAGCTACAATTTCATCATGGGAATTGCAATTTGAATGTATTCTTGGCTACATCAAGTGGGAGTTCAGGAATTTCAAGTCTCATACAGGTATTAGAGCTTCCATAAATTTTCACTTCAACAGTACAAGAGATAATTCTTAATTTTGTTCTTAATCCCTTAAAAATCCAATTGCTTAAGCTATCCATTTGTTGAAAATGGATAATTAAGAGTAATCTCATCTAAGAATTACCATTTGAATTGTATGTAGACCCAACTTAGGGCTGAATGGTGTCATGCTGAATTCTTTTCATTTTACTCAATAAAAATCAGTAAATTGTTGTTAATCCCTTCCACTTGCTGGAAAAATTGTGCTAATCCTAACCTTGAAAGGCTTGTTATGATGGAATGCAATATGGCTGAAAATAAGATTCAATTGGTAAGTAGAATTATATTGTAAAGCAGTGAGTCACTACTGTAGGTATTCCTTACCCATATCCATTTCAATTCAGTCCTATTCCATTTTGTTCTTGCATATCATGAAATGGCAAGATCTTGATTCAGCCATGCATATCATACTTTGATTGATAGAATACTAGATCTGCCATGTATATTCTAACCGAGGAAAAATGTTGAAGCTGAACGAGATAGTAAGACAAAAGAGAGGTGACCCTCCCTTGCTATTCAAGATTCCGTAGGGGTGCACAATCTGGCCCAGAAGAAGCTTTGCACACCTTCCAGAGTTTTAGAGCCCATTTAGGTGCCCGTCTTGCTGTTTTATCCCTCACCACAGGTGGTGGACCATGGAAGACCACTTGGGAGAAGTGGATGAAGATTTGAAGACTTGGGGTACCGAACAAGGCAGTTTGTAACATCCTTGGGCAGATTTACAGGTCTTCGACACAGGTACCTATCAGTTGCAGGTGTTTATCGGATACTCATAGGTGCCTTACAGCCTATCATAGGTCTATTAATTGCTTTAAAGGTCTACAAGTACTACAGGATTCATTTTAGGGTCAAACAAGGTTCCCACAGGGTGTTAACAAGTTGCAGGAATTCTCTAGATAGGTACACAGTTCCTATTACAAAAAATTCTGTCGTGATCTGAATGGGGATCTTAATAGCTTGATTTGAAAAGGGGATGTTAGGATTTCATTTGAACCAAAAAGTTTAGTAATCAGACATTGGGAGCAAAAGTTATGGTCAATTTACTGACAGGGGGTCTAGTGGACTGCACCTAAATAGACTGTCTTGGATATGCTGTTTGAGTTCATTCTACCCATTAATTATATTGAAAATACTTCAGTTCAGCCATCCAATATGAAAGGAAAGGGAATTGATCAGCCTATTATGTCAACCTTTGAGAGAGGAGACCCATCTACAATGAGTACTCATTACCAGCCACCAATATCATCAAAGCACCATGCTCGTCCTCAATTCAATCCAAGACGTGAAGCTACTTATGAAGAAGAGGATATAAGAAGAGAGGAGAATGAGGAGTTTCATGGATGTGACCCCTTCTACACATCTTTTCCCTCTCAATCTTCCATCAAGCAAAAAGAATTGGAGTTTCATGATAAGGATGGAAGATGTGATGAAAGAAGGTCATTCTATGATATCACCAACAAATATAAGTCATTTTATGGTCAGCCCACTAATGGACAACATAATTCTTTTGGATTGGGACAATCGAATCATGGTGGTAATAATCCTAGACCAAATTCCTTTGGAAGAGATTCAATGAATAGAGATTTTTTGAGACAATCATCTTTTGGGCCACATTCCAACAACTTTCAACCAACTTATAATGAAAGGAAGTATAAAGAGAAGATAACCATTTCCAACTTCAAGGGGGATAATGCATCCCCAACGGAGTGGGAAGAATGGGTAAACAAATTGGAGATGTACTTCACACTTTTTCCTCGCCATGATGAAGCCAAGATCTATTTTGCAGCACTCCATCTTGAAGGCTACGTGCATATATGGTGGAGATATATGCAAAGAGTTGGTCACAATTTTGCTTCTTGGGAGGATTTTAAGAAGGCAATGTTGGAAGTGTTTGTCTCTCCAATGGAAAAAGAAAGATTGCAAAGAAGATGGTATGGTCTTCAACAAAGGGGCATGTCTGTTCGTGATTACTCTAACATGTTCCTTAACCTTTCTATGTACATTGAAGGGATTGATAATTTGGCAAATATAAACAAATATATCTTTGGTTTAGATTTAGCCCTCTCTTCAGAAGTAGGTGAAATGCAGCCTAAGACAATTCATGGAGCCATTTTATATGCTGAAAGATATGGGCAGAAATATAGAAGAGATTCAATGGGAGTTCAACCAAAAAGTGCAGGGTATTCACTACCTAATCAGCCTTCAAAAATTGGAACACATTTCGGCTAGCAAAGGGATGAATATGGGCAAGAAACCAAGGGAAATAGCAACTACAATAGTAATTACAGCAAGTTGCCTACATATCCAACGGTCTATGGATTAAAACCAAGTGGAGGAAATGGTTATAGACCAATGGCTGAAGCAAAACAGAGCTTTGCAAGGGCTGAAAATGTACAAAAGGGATTTTAAAACAACACTTACAGCAAAGTTCTTTCAAATGAATAAATTAAAGACATGAGGGCAAAAGGGTTATGCTTCAAGTGTGGAGAAAAGTGGTCACAAGACCATAGGCTGAAATGCAAATCTAAAAACAACAAGCTCAACTTTGTTATCATTGATGAGATAGATGAGGATGAAAGTGAAGAGGGGAATGTATTTCAGGTAGAAGCAAACCCTATGGTTGAAGAAATGTATGATGAAGAGGAAGGAAATAATGATGAATTTTATGATATTGTGGACATTTTTCCTTTTGATCCGGGTGGTTCTTTATATGTAATTTCTCATGATGCTTGGACCGGTTATAAATGGGAAAATACCCTTAGACTTGAAGGGTTGATCAATAACAAAAAATTTCGTCTTTTGATTGATACGGGCAGCACCCATAGCTTCATTAATACCAAATCTTTGCATGGGTTGAGACTGCTTTCTCAACAAATGCAAGCGCCGTTGAAGATTCAAGTTGCTAATGGAGCTTATGAATCAAGTAATGAAGTATACCTACACACACCTATTACCCTATCTCCTTCATGTGTTATGAAAGTGGACTTGATCACCTCGGAAATGGGTCCCATAGATATTGTCATTGGCTGCGATTGGATTTACAAAACATGCTGATGGAATTCCAATGGAATGGACAGTCTATGATATTGAAGGGCATTGGTCAAAAGCAAAAGGAACTCATCTCTAGGAATAAGATGCGTAAAGAAATCAATGCACGGTCATGCATATTTACTCTTTGCTTGCGAAAGTGGATGAAGAGCAGTCACCAAATAAGCCATCATCTTCTTCAAAACAAAAGGATCCAAGAATGGAAAAGCTATTGGAAGAATACAAAGATTTATTTCAACAACCATCATCTTTGCCTCCAAAGAGAGAGGTAGACCACTCTATTGACTTGCTATCCAACACAAAACCCATCAACAAATCTCCCTATTGCCTGTCAAAGTTTGAAAGTGAAGAAGTGGAAAGACAAGTTAAAGAATTGCCGAAAATGGGTTTAATTCAGCCAAGTCAATCTCCGTTTGTCTCTCCTGTGCTTTTGGTAAAGAAGAAAGATGGATCTTTTCGTATGCGCATTGATTATAGGGAGCTTAACAAGTCCACGGCGACTTTTTGGATAAGCTCAACGATGCAAAGGCTTCACCAAGATTGATATTCGTTCGGGTTATCATAAAATTCGAATGAAGGAAGGGGATGAATATAAAATAGCCTTGAGAACTAAAAGCGGGTTATATCACTTCTTGGTTATGCCATTTGGGCTTTCAAATGCACCCGCTACTTTTCAAGCACTCATGAATAATATATTACAGCATTTCTTGTTCAAAACAGTCCTTGTATTCTTTGATGATATCCTCATCTATAGTAAATCCAAGGTTGAGCATTTGATGCATGTTCGAGAGGTCTTTGACACATTAAAAAGACATACACTCTTTGCCAAAATATCAAAGTATTCTTTCATGGAAGATGAAGTGGAATACTTGGGTCACATTGTTGGAGAGCAAGGCATTCGTGTGGATCCTTACAAGGTGAAGTGTGTCAAAGAGTGGCCTACTTCTATGAATTCTACTTCCTTAAGGGGTTTCCTTGGATTATCTTTCTTCTATAGAAGGTTTATAAAAAATTATGCTCATGTGGCGGCTCCTTTGACCGATAGGCTGAAGAAAGAAGCTTTCTTTTGGGACTCCATAGCCGACAAGAGTTTTAATGAGCTGAAATCTCTATTAGTTTCAGCACCTATTCTTGTATGCCCGGATTTCTCTAAGGAATTCATTATATGTGCAGATGCTAGTGGATGGGGAGTTGGGGCTGTTTTGTATCAAGACCATGGAGTTATAGCCTATGAAAGTCGCAAGCTTGATGACAAGGAACGTCAACTACATGTCTATGAACAAAAAATGTTAGCAATTTTGCATGCTATCAAAAAGTGACATCACTATATATATGGCAGTTATTTCAAGATAAAAAGCGATCATCGTGTGCTGAAATGCTTCCTTTCCCAACCAAATTTATCCCCTAAACAAAAAATGTGATTAGCTACTCTTCAAAGCTATGATTTTGAAATATCGTATATGGCTGGAAAAGATAATGTTGTGGCGGATACTTTATTACGTATGTGGGCATGTTCTTTATACTCAATTTAAATCATACATAAGAATTGAATTCATGACATCCAAGAAGAATATTTCCTTGATGAGCAAGCATCAAAGATGATGAAGGAATTTCAACAAGGAAAAGGAGAAGAGTATCCCAATTTTAATTGGCACAACGGTCTTTTATGGTATCATGGTAGAGTCTACTTGACACCACAATCCTCTTTCAAAGACCATATTTTGCATGAGATGCATTCTTCACCTTTAGCGGGTCATCATGGGCTGTTCAAAACGTTTGACAACATCCATAAGAGTTTCTATTGGAAGGGCATTTGGCGGGATGTAAAGGATTATGTAATGCAGTGTTTTCCGTGTCAACAAAATAAAGACTCATCTCTTCTACCTAGTGGCTTACTTCAGCCACTTTCTATTCCTCAAGGCAAGTGGACTGATATCTCTATGGATTTCATTGTGGGATTGCCTACAACTAAGAATAGGTGGAATAGCATTTATGTAGTAGTTGATTGGTTGACTAAATCAGCCCATTTCATCCCTACAAAGGCTCAATTTACAGCAAAGCAAGTGGCTCAACAATTTATGGAATGTATTTTCAAGCTTCATGGTTTGCCAATGAAGATTGTGTCCGATTGTGACACTAAGTTTATGGGCAGCTTTTGGAAAAAATTGTTCTCTTCAATGGGGACTCTTTTGACTCCTAGCACCGCATATCACCTGCAAACGGATGGGCAAACTGAAAGAGTTAATAAATGGCTAGAGGTTTATTTAAGGCACTTTTTCCATGAGACACAAAATGCATGGGACCAATGGCTCTATCTTGCAGAGTTTTGTTACGACAATACTTACCATATAAGCATTGGCATGTCTCCTTTTGAAGCTTCATGGTTTGCCAATGAAGATTGTGTCCAATCGTGACACTAAGTTTATAGGCAGCTTTTGGAAAAGTTTGTTCTCTTCAATGGGGACTCTTTTGACTCCTAGCACTGCATATCACCTGCAAACGGATGGGCAAACTGAAAGAGTTAATAAATGGCTAGAGGTTTATTTAAGGCACTTTTTCCATGAGACACAAAATGCATGGGACCAATGGCTCTATCTTGCGGAGTTTTGTTACAACAATACTTACCATATGAGCATTGGCATATCTCCTTTTGAAGCTTTATATGGCTACAAAGTACAAGTACCTTCCGCATTATTTCATGAAGATGTAAATCCACAAGCCCGTGAGAAGTTGGAAAAGATGGAGGCCCTTATGAAGCAATGCAAGGATAACATTCATAGAGCTCAAGAGACAATGAAGGTCTATGCGGATGAGAAAAGAAGACATGTGGAGTTTGAGGAAGATGAATGGGTATTTTTGAAGGTTCCCAAGTCACGTTATGCTTCTCTTAAAGGAGGACACAACAAAGTTGCTCATAGGTTTTATGGCCCTTATCGTATTATCAAGTGAGTTGGGGATCTTGCTTATCAACTAGACTTACCTTCCAACACAAGAATCCATAATGTCTTTCATGTGTCTCAACTTAAAAAGATCTCAAATTCAAATTCTTGAAGAATTACCTCCCTTGGATGATGATGGCTTAATCATCTATGAGTCCGAGAAGATTATTGGCAAGCGGGAGAAGGTTCTAAGGAACCGTATTCTTATTGAATACCTTATCAAATGGAATGGTTTGCCTATCGAAGAGTCTTCATGGCGACAAACATCATATTTGAAACAATTTCCATGGCTTTAGCAAGAGAACAATCCATAAACAGAGCAGTAAACAACTTATTGTATTAAATTTCTGTGACAAAGTAAATTGTCTTATTGGCTTCAAACTTCAATTTTGAAGGCATGGCTGGGTACTACATGTTATCCTCTACATTTCTATATCTCAAACATGGAAAACTTCTAGCTCAAGTTACGATCCATTTTTGTACTATAGCTTGTTTTGGACAATTTACAGCAGCTTGTTCCATTTATGTGGTCCATCTTCATCAACATGGAGCTTTATTTCAGCATGAATTCCAAATGCTTCAAGCTATATTTGTAATCATCCTTGTGATTTATTCCCAATTCAGCTTTGAGGACAAAGCTCTTTTCGGCCAGGATGGCTTGTAATAAAGCATAAGTCACTTTATTCTAGAGGAGGCTAGGGTTAAGTATAAATGGGGGAGATGAAACTTGTGAGGGATCTTTTTGCCATTTTTCAACTATACATGTTTTGAGGCTCCTTCCTCCCACCAACTAAGAGGGTGCATACTCTTAGCCACCAAGATATGGGGTGCATACCATGTCCCACCTTGACATGAGGTGAATATTCATGTTGCAGCTTACATCTTTGATTCTTAGCCTTCCATGACAATATTACTTCAAGCTTAGCTATCTTGGCTATGGCTATTTTACAAACTTGATGTATTTCTTGTATTTCTTGAAAGAATGGTATATTTTATGAATTTCGCATTCAATTGACTTGCTGTGAGAACTAGTTTATTACAACACTCTTTAGTTAGTAGACCAATATTACACAAATCAGACACAACCTATAAGTACGCCTCTTAATCCCATTGGCCATCTTTTGAAGGAACCCCTAGATCAGCCCTTCAATGAGCATATCTATAGATCTGTGATAGGGAAACTCATTTGGTTGATTTACACTAGGTCCGATTTAGCTTACTCAGTTAGTTTGCTTAGTCAGTATTTCATTCCATCTAGGATGTCCCATTGGATTGCATTTTGTGTTTTGAGATATTTGAGGTATATTTGTTCTTCTGGCCTGACGCATAGTTTCGGTTTATATTTGCAAGGGCACACTGACTTTGATTAGGTAGAAAACCCTGACACTTAGTGTTCCCATGGTAGCTGCCTCTTTACCTTGGGCACGGCACCCATCTCTTGGGCTCTCTTTTGCAATAACTAGAGTGCAATTGCACTAGTTGGTAAACCCATCATTACCCCTTGGATGTGGCATGTTGGCGTTTATTTCCATTTCACCAGAGAGTAGGTTGAGCTAGGTACTATTCCCCTAGAGTTTGTGCCTTTATTAGATAATTTTGTAGACACATTAGACAGTCACTCAACCAGTGCATTAGTACTTGCTACCAAGATAGGCTTGGGTACATCCTCCCCTACTTCTTTAGATTGATGGAAAGAGGGTGATTCCCTCTAGGTCTACCTTCTAGTTTGAGAGGGGGTGGATGAAGATACAAAGTACAATATACATAATGTCTGAAAAATAAATTGTAAACAACATCCTGTCACCACTAAGAGATGAAATCCATGATCACATCTACATTGCCTCTTGCATAACTCCAATGTATTGACATTGTGTTCTTGTAAATATGCATCTATGTGTATTTTCCCATTTTTAGTCTTTGGAGTGGTCGACTCCAGATCCACCATATTTATGGCATTGCACATGACAATTCTTAAGGTAATTTCCCTTGCTTGCTTAGTTTGACTAGCTTGCTTTCCACACATCTTTTTTATCTCTCCACATAACCCCTATATTTTCTTCACTTCACCCTTAGCCCATTCCTTCGTCATTAACACCCAATAGTCATAAGGATGGCTTGCATGTTTTGTGAAGGTCTTGGGTTTGACCATTTGTTAGTCTCCTGTTAGTTACTTTATTGACTACAATCCATATTTATTTAAACAAAGGGTTCATTGTGATTCCATTTGTCTTTGCAGGACTTAGTAGGCTACTCGGAAGCCAATGTGCACCCTTTATCTGCTGCCCTGGCCTCTCTAGGGTGACCACTTGGACTCCCTTGGTAAGATGACCATCACCTCTATCATCTTGGTAGGCCAGTTGGCAGCTGATGTGCACCATTTGTTCGATGCCTTGGTTGCTTTGGGGTGGGATACCTTGGGGAAAAAACATCAAAACAAACAAAACTTTGGGTTGGCTTTCATTTCTAGCTTTGTCTTTTGCCTCAATAGGGAGTGTTGAGTTAAAATATGCATTACATGCTGATTAGACTCTTGAACAACTCCAAAAATGCTTCTTTAGTATAAAAACCCTTAAACCAAGAGCGATTCTAGAGAGGTAAAATGGAGAGAGGTTCGAAGTCCCAAAACTTTCTACAAATAGGCAAGTTGCTCTCCATTCAACACAATCCTGTTTTTACAGGCTTCAAGTGATCTAGCTTTGATGTCCATTTTCTCAACTTAAGAGCATGAAAAGAGCAAGAAAAGGACTTGTATGCTACGTGGAAAGAGTGCCCATTTTCTCAACTTAAGTGGAAATCCTTGAATTTATTGTCTCTCAACATGGAATCTCAATGGATGGGAAGAAGGTGAAGACTATTCTTGAATGGGACCAAGATCAACTCAAGATGTGTAATGCTTCTTGGGATTCATATACTTTCACCAAATCTTCATTAAGAATTATTTGTGTGCAAATTTGATGCAAAGAAGGCTTTTCAAACATTTAAGAAAGCCTTTACTATGATCCCCCATATTGATACATGTAGATCAATCCAAGCTTTTCTTCTTAGAGACTAATGCATCGGATTTTTCTCTGGGTGCTATCCTTTCCCAAACTAGAAATAATGGCTGAGTATATCCGGTAGCTTTTTATTCTAGAAAAATTTTAACTGATGGTCTTAAATGTGGAAATTAGTCAAAGAATTTGTATGCATAAGTGATACATCCAACAATACCAAAGTCCCTTGCCACATCAACCTTATGGATCAATCCACCCCTTGTTGATTCCTAATCACCATTGGTTATTTGTGTCAATGGACTTCATCACAAATCTACCTTCCTCCAAGGGGTTTGATTCTATACTTGAGGTGGTTGATAGATTTACCAAGATGACACACTTTATCCCTACCCACAAGACAGTTACTAGCAAGGCACAACCCGACTTTTCCTCGAACATATCTATGTGGACAAGCTTTGATATAGATTTAATATGCAAGATTGCAAATCTATATGCACTTCTATGGAGCTATGCCTAAAGTTGTCTATGCATGATCGTGAAGATATGTCTAATGTTGTAATTTACAGCTAGGCTGTTAACTATCTTATTTATTTCAAAAAACCCTTCACATTTAGTGTGCAACATCTCAGGTGAGCAGGTTTATGCACAACCCACAGACTGCACATTGGCAAGCTGTTCAGCAGATCTTCAGATATTTGCAAGGTACTCAATCACATGCATTATTATTTCCCCGAAGTGGGAGGGTTTTGGGGGGGGGGGGGGGGGGAGGGACCTGCTTTAACATGCTAAGACACTACCTAAGTCAAGGAGTTTTATCAACGACATCCATTGAAGCCAAGAGTCTTACCAAGAGACCTCACTGCTCCTCGTAAAACGCATCGCTGAAGGAGAGGGTAATGTCATAAGCTACTATTTTTCTAGCAACTTCTAGAAGATTCGAGAATCTTCTTAAACATTTTAAGAAGGTTCTAGAAGATACTTTGGAAGATTGTAGAACACTGTTTGTATCAGCAGTTACATCAGCATTGCTTATGTCATCACTTATGTCATTGATGATGTCATCATCTACGAACTTCTCTTTAACCTCCTCAACTCTAGTATAAATAGGAGCCTGGGGGTACAACCCCTTCAGTCTTGCCAATACCAATTGTGAGGCTCTTGTGAGGTAAGTTCACTCTAATTCTAGTTCAAGCCATGTATCACCAATTCTTCTAGTCTTGTCTTGTCTTGTCTTTGACAGCCTGTCTCATTTGGGGCAGTCCACTGCAAAGTGGCCTACTGTCTTTCAGGCAGAACACTGCCCTAGGAGGCCAGTGTAGTAAACCATTTCTACCATACATCCCCCAATGCACTGAGGGGATTGTGATGGCTTGAGGAAAGGATATGAGTGACAAGGTAGGAACATCACCCTAACTGATGGGTGCTGAGGACACCCCTCCACTACTGCACTCTATCAAGGTCCATTCCTATGAATGACACACAAAAAAGATAAGCCAATCTGGGCAATGTGAGGGATGGAACATTTGATGAGGTCTGGGAAATGAACTATGGTAGCTGTACCATCACAAAGTATGGAGACATCCCTGCCCTTGACCAGAATTAAAGTTTGATTGTTAAGTCGTACATGCAAAATATCCTAATATTGTTGATTGAAGCCAGTTTGCCAAATTTTCCTCTTGGAAGTTGAGTGAAGAAGTAAAGCATGTTTGTTCAACTGTTGAGCCAAGCTGATTCTTCATGGAGTTGAGGATATTGAACAATCATAGCCAAGCTAGCACCATGAGAGATGAGCAGCATCTGACAGAAGAGATTCAATATATGGGATATCAGGCAGATACATGCTTCTACAATTTAGAAATCATGGGACCAACAATGCCGTACATTTCTCACGATATTGCTTGGCTGAAGACAAATAAGTTTCATCAACAGTCATGTTCAAAATTCCAAAACATTGCTATACCACTCATTGTGCTACCAAACCATTAGGCTCTTGACAAACCATCACACCTTTGCCTTTTCAAAGTCTAGGAGTTCAACTTCCCACTGAACAGTTGCACCTTCTGCAACAAGATTGGGCCTGCAACAGAAGTTCTGATTTCATGGCTCCAATATTTGTAACAGGAAAATTCTGAAATTAAAATGCACAATGATATGTTGTGAATTAATATGAAAAATAAGGCAAAGCATAGACAGAAGTCCTTAATACCAAGCTAACCTTTCTGTGGCAATTAAACCCATCCATCCAAGCGGTACTGGATATAACAGAACTTGAAATAGTGGGAAGACCTTTTCTTTCTTGAGTTTACGGTAGAGGCAAGCCTTATAAACTTACATCTTATTAAATTAGTGGTTATAAACAGTCCTAGAGTGTTCAGGCTATAAGAAGACCTTACATGTGTTCAATATCTCTTTAGTGTTGGATTTTCTGGTGAATAATACGTGAACTTGCACTCAAACAGTCAGAACAACATAAATGTGTTATGACCACCTATATCGGCCAGGAGTATATGCTATTCTAGTTAGTAATTTGCAAAAGATTCTCACAGCCATCTTACAACATTCTGTTAATATCACCATGCATGAGATGACATCAATGGCAATAGATGCACTCTGGCTCTTCTGTGTGAGTGGCCATTGTAAAAGAAGCCTTTAAGCCATCAGACAGCAGTGCTCTTGTTTACAATAGATCGCTTCAAATTTACTAATTTCTAAATTAATAACATATTAGAATAATGGATTATTCTATGTTTAGATTTGGAACCTGCATGTTTAAAGCACTCAATACTTGCAGTGAAGCATGTTAGCCTGCATAAGTTCATTAAAATACTAATTGTTTATATTTTTGTGGGTCAAAAGTCCTTGCAGAAAAGAAATAATAATCATAAGGCTTACAGCTGAAAAGGCTTGATCTCAACTTAAAAAATCTATGTCCATGGGAAATCGTCAAGATGCTTTACTTTCAGTACAGTATCTTGTGGCAAACCCTATCCAATCGTGCAATTTTTAATAAGCGTTAGTCATACTTGTTTTGAATTGTGACACTTGTAACAAGTAATATACCTTGGAAATTTGTCATAGGCATATTCAGAGGTGCTAGTCACCATGGCGATTTCTCCTGGAAGCATTAGTTTGACACCCATTTCCAGCCCCTCAGGAACCTGTGGGGAGCAGCTGTTGATTAGTCCTCTTGTACAGGTTATTTATGTTAGACTAGTAGTTTTCAAGAGAAGTACTGACTTGAATAGTTCAAAATATTGAGCAAGGCATCAATCCTTCCAGTACAGATGATCACACTGTAATGTGGAGAAAAAGTTTGAGATGCCACTTGAAACTGCTAGAATGTCTTTCATGAACAGAACTGTCTAACTGGGCATGGATGACAAGCTCTGTACCTCCCAATGGTGGCTATGTCGAGGGTGACTCCCTGGGTAGGGCCACCAAAACTATAATACTATTTTGGCTGGGTCAATACTTCAAAATTTTGAATAATGGATAGTAGTCCCTAATAGCTTTGCTAGATTTTTGGTGCTTTGCATATGGATTTGGTTTTAAGGGATTGTGCCTAATACTTTTAGGGATAATGCCTTTCTCACAGACTGATAGAGCTAAGCATGAGGTAGTGCTGACAAATGAGGACTTATTACGCATGCAGAAATCTTAATGAAACAGCACTTAAACCAATATAATGTTTATATGACCCCCGAGGTATAATACAGAGTACAAAGATGATTCTGTGAGGGGCTGATGGTGGGCCATAATGTCAGATTATGTGGTGCTAGGTGAAAGAAGGTGCCAGAGTCCCATGTCCGCATGAAAGCATCTCTCCTTATCCTCTCTGTGTCACCCTGCTTGCGGAGAGGATGAATAGTCTCTGTCAACCAAGCCATGAGACCAGCAATCAGCTCTGTGGCAATTCCCTTTAGTCCGTTCTCTCTGTGAGTAGTCTGGAGTAGGCATCCCCTGCTCATGCGCTGGCCATCAATGAGAAAGGAGTGGCTTCCCAAGAAATCCTGATATCATCATGCTGGGCCTATCTGTGACCCAAGCTACTGGCCCCCATGTTGCTATCATAGTCTCAGCTGATCATTAAAGGCTTATAGTATCTCTTGAGAATGACCAATATCCAGTGAGTCAGTATTGTGATGCCCACTCATGATTACCAATTGCTGGCATGTGATATCAGTATCATCCATATTTCAATGCATTGCACGAAGTACCAGTATCTACATATGTATGTCACCTCAACATTCCCTGTATTTCATAACTGCATCAAGTAATAGGCTTAGCATCATGGATCAACCAGAACAATAGGTATATGTCCAAATGGTTTTACATCCATTAGCATACAGCTATGAGCAAGAGCACCAAAAGTCAGCCTCCCTTTCCCACACATGCATACATGCACTCATCGACTACATGTGCGCCTTGAATTCCAGAGGACCATTCCGAGGATATGACTGTGCTGGTTGCTCAAGATGCAACACACCAAGTTGACCAACCATTAGGAAAGAAAATACAGTATAAAATCTCTTCTGAATATATTGTCACTCCTGTACACTCCTAGAACTCAAATGAAGACAGTAATAGTTGTTATTGATGCACAATGCCCGAAAAAGCTATGTGGAACTCAAACGAAGGCAGTAATAGCTGTTATTGATGCACAATATGTTCTGCTCGGAAAAGCACACCAGATGAGAGCATATGAGACCTTAGTGTAAGCCTCAAAGACCGTCAAGCCGAGCTTTAGAAGCAAGAAAGACGGGCTGATCTTAAATGGTAGCTCTTATTGTCACAATGAGCCCACTCGCTAGTCCTAGAGAAGTCCACAATTTTGTAACCATGATACTAAGCACTACCATATAGCACATAGTTCCATCACTCTCTATCAAGGGGACCAAAAAAGAGGACCAAGCTCAGTAACCTCACTAGATTACAATGTATCAAGCAGTCAAACATAATCGATTATGGTAATTGCACAATGACTGCCCTTCCTATGCTTGAAAGATTCATGCAGTACTTGGAATTGTTACGTACAAACACTAAGAAAACACCTGCCCTCCAATAATTCTTTACTAGCAACCTATTGTTTATGAATCAGGGATTAATCTTAGTTTGTAAACACAATTTATAAACAAGCTATTATGATCAATTGAAAAAGAAAGAGAATCCTGATGGAATAAGCTAGTGTGAAAGATGAATTGGGATGACAACCAGGCTTCATTACAATAGACCTAGAAGTGAATACGAACCAAAATCTTAAGCTAAATACTAAACAAGGTAGACCGAAATCCAGTGTTGCACTAATGGAAAACCTTACTTAAGAGCGCTAACGTAAGAGAGCTAAACAGTATTCATGTGGTACATTGGTTTGAAACCAAATCTAGGATTGGCCAACCTCCTAGAATAAGGACACACTCCCAGACCATTCGCAAAGAACTAGGATGACTAAATTAATCACAGTTCACACATTCCAAAAGGCTGCTAGAAATTGCTCAAAATTTACCAGCTCTATGGGATGAGAGATGATTGGTTTGTGCTTTCCATAAACTATTGAGATTCTGCCCTAGACATTGTCAAATGCTAATATTGTTTTTGTTTTGTTGGTAATTATGTTATCATGTAGAAGTTGGTAAGTTTTGCAAGCTAATCCTGCCATCTTACAGAGTAAAAAAGTTAAAAGGCAGCACTGATCTTTATGGGTGCAGAAATTACCACTTTTTCACACTTTCAACAAGAAAAGTTTCAACCACAATAGCAGTTATACTAATCTATGTCAAGACTGTATTTGTATACACACACACACACACACACACACAAACCCAGCTCTTTTACATGGAATACCCTTTGTGTTGTGTGGGAATTTTTTAACACATTGCAAAAAGATGGTTGAAGTTCAACTGTGCTGTACGAGAAGGTTGCAGCATACTGCAGCATCATGTAGGAAGTCATCTTAATGAAGAAGGTAACAGGTTTGGAAACATGGAAATCAAATATTTAAAGCTTTCTGTCACAGCTTCAAAATATTTCTGACACCCTGAGAACCACTGTACCGAGAAACAACTAAGTGTGCATTTGTTCACTCTTTGTCACAGGAAGTATGGCAACAAAATATTTAAATGGCCTGATATCTGGACATCTTTTCTGAAAGCCACCTGAGTTGCTTGTTCTTGCTACTTCTGATGCCTTCCTAGACAATTTAATTTCCAACACCTGTAAAGATTTAGCAAATCAGGATGCCACAACTTACAAGGCCTTCATCTGAACCAAACGTTACTGGTTCTCCTCCAGTGTTTGTATCCTTACGTGAATCATAGAACACCATGCCTCCAAGATCAGGTAGAATTCCTTTATAATGAATATGTAGCACACTGTCCTGCAATGGGCAATCCATTGGAAATTCCCCTGTATATTAAATGAAATTATTAAGATGTGTAACATTCTGTTCCATGCCCTACAAACAATTCTAAGGAGAGAAAACTCTATGTAACCGTGCTGTTCTGCTCCCCCAGAAGGAAGGATTCAATGAAAAACACACCTCAATGACTAAGGTAAAATACAATACAAGGATCCCAAAACAATAAATGAAATAAATATACACAAACACATCTCTCAAGATAGGTAAAATATTTAGTAGTGACTGTAAAAAACTAGTCTGTCAGTTATAATGCGAAACCATGGAGAGTCCAAAGAGGGAGGGACAACTCCCCTCTCCCTGGGTTTCCTTTCCCACACACCACCTGCCCCACCCGCCCGCCCTGTTTCCCCCCCCCCCCCCCCCCCTCCCCCCAAAAAGAAAAGAAAAAAAATCAAAGTGCAGGGGCTGTTAGCAGCTCATTCTGTATCTGTTTCGGTCTTCAACGGGCTGCCCTTGCACACGGGAGGCACAAATACAGAAAGTGTTGAACAGCCAAAACAGGATGTGTGCTGTGTTGGCTGGTTGCAGGGCGGCACCTGTGTGGCATTTTGGCACTGTCTTTGTCTCTAGCACTTGCTGCAAACGTGCAGTGCCTGTGGGTTGCAAAGTTGGCAGCACCAGGCAGAGTGAGTGGTTGACGGGCAGTGCAGAAGGCCTCCCAAGTCAACGTGACCAGAAGAAGGCTGGTGCAGGGGGGTAGAAAATTGGCACAAAAGGCAGAAGACTCATGCCAAAACTGTAGGGATCGACCCAGCCATAGCTCCTCCCTTTTTTTTTGTGTAAAGATAATTGAATTAGATAGTGAAGATAATTGACTCGCATGTGCCAGCAAGTGTGGAACTCTGGTACCATGCCATTCGATTGGAAGATTGCTGTCATTCAGTTGTTGCCCAAGGTTCCCTCCCCTAACTCTTTGAAACAATGGAGACCTATTTCCGTTATGGGTTCGTTATATAAAATCTTCTCCAAAATCATTGCGAACAGATTGCAGAAAGTTTTTCCGCACCTGCTTCATCCACGTCAATATGGTTTCATTAAAGGTCGGAATATCATGCATAACATCTTGAATGTTCAACTGGGAATAGACTATGCTAAAGCTTCAGGACAGCAAGTAGTAATGCTTTAGCTCGATATTGAGAAGGCATTTGATCATGTTAGCTGACCTTTTTTGCGGCAATTATTGTCTACAATGGGATTTGGCCCTTGCATGGTTTCTCTTGTTGACACTATTGGTCAAGGATTTGTAGCTCGTATTGCTCTTAACGGAGGGATCACGGAAGAAATGGTCTTATCTCGATCTGCTAGGCAAGGTTGCCCTCTCAGCCCTTTGTTGTTTGCTTTGGTCATTCACCCGATGCTCTCATTGTTGGACAAGTTGGCTGATCAAGGCGAGATAGTTGGCTCAACTCTTCCCAGTGGTACTCAACTTGTGGGTCAATCTTTGGCATATGATTCTTTTATGTTCCTTAAGGCTGATTGCACTAATGTTAATCGGGCAATGGTGGCATGGAATCTTTTTGCTTTGGCAGCTAGTCTTCATATTAATACGTAGAAATCTACACTTCTCTCCTGTACGGAGACTGACCTGCAGGCCTTCGGCTGGCATGGAAATGTGATTCCAAAGGGAAATATAACTAGACACTTGGGATATCCTATTGGGGTGGAGGTAGCACCCCGGGCCTTACTGGATTGGATGGCCTCTTGGATTCATGATAGGTTCATGTACTGGAAATCTCAAGGCTGGCCTTTACATGCCAGACTGAAAGTTGCTCAAAGTATTACAGTATGATATCATTCTTTTTGCCACTCCTTCCTTGGACTAAGAACTCCCTTTTGGAACTTGTTTAGCCTATCAAGTTTATGTTGTGGAAAAAGAAGGAGAATCGGTTGGGTCACGTTTGGATTTCGTGGCAGTATGTGACTATGCCTAAACGAATGGGGGGAGCAGCCCTGTTGGATGTTAATTTGCATATGAAAGCCTCGAGGTTGGCCCTTTTGCAGGCATTATGTGTACAGATTCATCCTTGGTTGGACATTGCAAAATTTTTCATTGAAAAGATTGGTATCTCTCATGGTAATACGGTTATTTGTGCCTCCTGGTGGCGTGTGCTTAACTCCTCAAGACCAATTAAGACCACCCAATCTTTTCTCCTTTCTCATTTGATTGCATCCTAGCATGAGATCTTACATTTTTCAGTTTGGCGCCCTCCTGAGATTCGCAAGGAGGCGAATTCACTACAAGGAGAGGTCTTAGCCTCCTCCAGGTTGTTGGATTGGCCGAACAAAGATATGCATAGACTCAAGTTTAATCGGATGGCTCGTTTGGGGTTGCTGTCTGTTTTTGATGGTGTTATTCCTGGGTAGTCCTATCTTTACTCTTTTCGGCGTATTCGTCAACACTTTCGAGTACCCCATGGATATTGTGATATCTAGTCATCCATACAGGTCACACTTCAAAGGTTCTCTCCTTTATCAGTGCTACAGCCATTGTATCCATGGCGTGACTAGAAGTTTGTGATTCCAGATGATTTTGAGAAGAGGTTTGCTAACCAGATATACCATTAGATGGTGGAGGCCAAGAGATGGCTCACTACAAAGGTGAATAAATTATGGCATATTAGGGACGGCAAAAAGAAGTGGCAAGAAAGATTCCTTCAGCTTTGGAAGTCTAAGGTTCCCTATCAGGGAAAAGTCTTCTTGTGGAGACTGCTGATTGGTGGTCTTCCAACTGGAGAGGTGCTGCCTGCGTGAAAGATCTCTGCTGGTCGTTGTGTATTTTGCACTACATGTGATGAAACATTGCTTCATCTTTTTGCCTATTGTCCACTAGCGCGACAGATCTGGTGTTTTATTTCTCGCGTCTGGCTCTCGGCGACTTAGCTCTGGATAACAGCCCGGTCCTTAGATGGACTGCCTTGTGGCATATTTGGCAAACTCGGAATGCCTTTCTTTTTGATTCAATCTCGGGCATCCATGGTCATGTGGCCCATATTCAAGGTTTAGTGCTATGGCAGATTTCTTCTATGATATCAACTGACCTAGTTCTTCCTGACATTGCTGCCCACTGGCTGGCCATTCTTCGCTCTACACCAGCAATGTGATTTTCTCTTTGTGTCATAGTCCTAATAGTCTTTCGTCACTTTCTTTGAGGACCTGATGGTCTGATGTAACATAATGTAAACACACACAGAGAGAGAGAGAGAGAGAGAGAGAGAGAGAGAGAGAGAGAGAGAGTTTCTCGGATGACCTGATGGTCTGATATAACAGAAAGTAAGAGATATAGAGAGAATGCTGACCTGATGGTCTGATGTAAATATTTACTACTTAATTCAACTATCTTCACGCGAGAGAGAGAGAGAGAGAGAGAGAGAGAGAGATAAGGCAATCTCTACTAGTACTTTGTTGTGATTTTTATACTTGTTTACTAATCTCGGAATCTTGTACTTCTTTGACATACGGCTATCTTGCATTTTGTAATGTAGTAATCTTGTTCTTTTTTTGTAATTGATACAATTACCTATTACAGGGGGAGAGAGAAAGAAGAAAGAAAGTTATATTAACATCTACAAAATGCCCAATTGGGCTATGAGACCAAAATGTTACATTTGAGAAGTCTCAAAATTTCCCATGTCCCACGAAAGTTGTCAACTAATGCTATAACTAACCAAATTGATTAAAAAAGTTGGAACAATACATAGTTGATGAGTACAAATTGAGGTCTAAGCTAGATACAATCTTGAACTGCTTAGCAAGCACTCATCCTAGGATGCCTCTCATGAGTCTATC
Organism: Lygodium microphyllum; assembly: GCF_053477565.2. NCBI lineage: Eukaryota > Viridiplantae > Streptophyta > Polypodiopsida > Schizaeales > Lygodiaceae > Lygodium > Lygodium microphyllum. The sequence goes on from NC_141145.1 coordinate 142,991,830, forward strand.
TAGCATGGAGAGGCTGAAGCTGCGAGGTAGGGTCCCCTCGTGGTGTAGTATCCTCTGTATCTACTAATGATGCCTCTTACGAGGGCATGAACCAGCTGGGCATGGGCAACAGGCATTGCATCTCTCTGTGGCTAAGTCTTTTCCCCTGACTAGTGATTGATCCTGTGTGGCTCTCCTCATGTGGTATAGGCTTGATTCCCATATGGTGGCTTCATACAAAAGTATTGGTGTGACCAAACTCTCAAATAGCCAAAGCTTTGTCTGAGGTTCCTAGAACTGTATGTGTACACACTCAATCTCCATCGACCGTAGAACTGCTTAGCCTCGTGTCAATCTATCCTCTGCTACTCTCCGCAAAGTGAATCTTGGCTCTGACAAGGTAATCCCCAAGTAAACATATCTTTGGACCACCTCCACTATCTTCTCTTTGCATGTGAAATGGGGTATTGATTGCTGAATCCATTGGGAGGAAGTGTTGAACACCATAACCTTGGTTTTCCCAAGGTCCACTGTGAGATCCATCTCCTAATAGAAGGCTTGTAGTGCATCTAGGTGATGCTGCAATCCCTCCAAGGTGCTGGAGATGAGCGCTGCCATTGGCATACAGTAGTCCCTCCCCCCCCCCTCCCCCCCCCCTCCCCCCCCCCCCCCTTCCCTCCCCTCCCTCCCCTCCAAGTCCATCAATGTAGTCTGACATCTAATCAATATAAAGACTGAAGAGAGTAGGTGAGAGTGAGTATCCTTGTTTCACCCCAATGGTCTTGGTGATCTCCTCTGATAGCCCTCCCGGTGCTTGTACTTATCTTGTAATAGACATGTATAATGCTAGTATCCCCCATCTCATCTCCATCGGAACCTCTAGGTCCTGTAGTCTCTGCATGAGGCTAACTTGTGGTACTATGTCAAAGGCCTTACGGATATCCATAAAGGAGTAATATACCTGAAACCAACCTTCCTTCTTGGAAAGGGTAGTAATTCCTAATTAAGCACTTAATCACAGCCATCAACAAATGAAGATAACTTAAAATTAACAAATTATCTTAATAATCTCAGACATTGGACACCCTATTGGCCCTAGAACTGGCACCCCTTTCAGTATTTCTTTAACTTGATTGCTAATGGAATGAGAACAAGCAGAGATTTACAATCTCATTTGCTGTTTCAAAAGTCTCTTTGCTGTAGCAATAGTCAGCAATCGATTCGAGACAATTGCCCCTTGATATTTCACCCAGTACTTGCACAAATGGAATCTCCAATTGACTAAATGTTACCCCAAATTACAATGAATGGGCTAGCATTTGAATTTCCTGATAATTACACAAATTTCACATGCTAAATTCAATATACAATGCCTTCACCAATTGGTATGGGTCCCGAGTTGGTTATTAAATCCTAACTTCTACAAAACTTTATAGCAAAGATCTCTTTACTGTCCAATAAATTTGGCTGAGATTTGCTCAAAATGATTGAGAAATGTTGAGATCTCTTGACAATGGGTTGGAGAAGGTGAGAGAAAGCCAAGATGAGAGAGAAATCTGATTTTCTTTATGAAAAAACTCTAAATTCTGCCTGCTACATGCTCCAAAGTGCATTGAATGCAGTCACCTATTGCCAGACATGTCCAAAATGCTGTCACCTAATCAGGAATGCTATTGCCATCCCCTAGAAGGTGACTTCTTGCTGTCTCCTACCTGTTGTTGAGCCTCCCAAATGGCTGTCTCTTGTAGCAAATTGTTGTTCTTTGACCAGAAAAAGGATTAGTAGCTCTCTCTCTCACACATACACACACACACACACACACACACACAAACTGTAAACTAGCTGAATGGGTGAGACCCAACCCTCAAAAACCTTTTCTCATTTTGCATGGGCATTTTTTCTAAGTAGCAGCCTTCTAAACTTTTTTTAAAGCATTATCCAACCATTAAATTAATTTTCAAAATTAAATAATCTTGAAAATTAATTTCAGCCCTTTTGACATTGCCTAAAATTAAATGTGCCTATCCGTAATTAAATTGCCTATGCTATTTGCAACTTGAAGTGGTCCCAACCTCTATTGACCCTTATATTGGCATTCATTTATTAATTAAAGCTAGTTCCTAGTGTCACCACCAATACTTATTGGCCAAATAATTGACATTAATTGACCCCCAAAGCCTAATTGGCATAACTTATCACAACTTTTGCCTTTGATACCCACTTCATCCTTGGGATCGTTGGCTTGTTACCATGAAATAACTGCCATGTGCATCACATGTGCTAAATAACCTTGCACATTTGATTAATAACTTAATCAAATGTTATCAACAAGATTAAAGTATCTCAAAATTTCACGTCCCCATGACAGACCTTGAAATCTCTACAATTGTCCTTGATTGCATTGCATTGTGCCAAAGGAAAAGCATACTGCACTAGAATTTCCATAAGGCATCACAATCACATCATTGCATACCGTTGTCCAACTATGCTACATGCCCCAAACATGTTGAAATTTTTAGTGAGTATATACATAACATAAAACTAAAAATCAGTCCAAAATTGTTGCTAAAAACTCATTGGATGCATCCATAACTCATGTTTCTCAATTGTTCTCACTATCAACCATAGACAAGCATCAATTCAGCATAAACCATGGCTCAAACTATCAATGGCATTTACTGACATGCTATTATTCATGGAACCAGATATAAACCATTGAAAACTAAGCATAATCTGATCATAAACTGATCACTTGCTAATCCGAGAATTAATCACAAACTGCTGCAAATGTGACTCCAAATTGATCACAAACTCATTGCAAAAAGTGACCATCAATCAATGCAAAAGTATAGTTCTAGTGCCTGGGTGAAACTCATACTTATCTACATACATCTCATGGTGACTAGTACACTAAGTAGTAACCTCATAGCAAACATACCGTTACCATAGTACCTTGCATGCATGCTAAATACATCTGAGATCCACTACATACAAGAGCTGTCCACAACAAGCAGAGTCGAAGTGCTATCTCGCTTCCCTCTCCCCTTCCCCGTCCTTGAGCATCAAGCAATACTTTGGACCTCAACTTTGCTCAACCTGACTGAACCCGAACTAAAGTCAACTCTAATTGAAACGCATCTAGGTAAAGCTACAACAACTGAGGATAGTCTGCCAAGTCATCCTCTTCTATCCATTTGGCATCCATTGGTTAGTGGATAATTTTGAAATTTTAGGAAGTATCTCCTGGAGACTTTACCTTTGACATTTCTTTCCTTATGTATCAAAATCTACTTAGGTAACAAAATCTTGTCAAACTCCTCAATTTTAGGTTGAATTTCAACAGACATACCCTCTAGCATATCACCATGAAAAGATCTAAAAAAATTTGACATGAAAGGCATGATGTATCTGGCAATGTGGAGGTAATTTCCGCCGATATGCCAGATCGATGATCTTCTCTAACACTTGGAAGGGCCCATAGTATCTCATACTCAACTTTAGATATAGTCTTTCTCTTCCTTTTATATTTTTTCAGCCTTGCCTTTTCAAAATGCAGCAATATATAATCGCCCTCTACAAACTACAAAGCATGTTTATGATGATCAACTACCCTCTTTTGCTTTTCCTATGATCTCTGAAGTGCATACTTTATATTTGCATACGTTGCATCCAAGTTCTCCACATAACGATCAGCCTCAAAGATTATTCTTATTTTGCAAGATAGGTGGTACCTTCTTGCTACCCTCACCCACCTCAAATGAAACTTTGCCAATGGAACTATGGACTGTGTTGTTGTAAGCAAACTCAACTAAGAGTAATCAATGCTCTCACTATATCTTGTGGTCTGAAACATAGTACCTTAAAAGATCTAACATTGTGGAATTTGCTTTCTCAGACTGACCACTTGTTTGCAAATGGAAGGATGATGAGAATTTCAGCATGGTACTCATATTCTCAAACAACCCCTTTCAAATAAAGTGGTTATCCGAGGGTCTGCCTATCATGCTTTACCTTCAAGCATATGATGCATGTCCTAACAAACTACTCTGCATCATGGCTCAAAGTAATCTCTATGTCCTGCATACAGAGGAGCATGACTTTCAATGATAACTCTAGGCCTTAACTGCTTTGTGACACATAGTCATCCATGCATCATTAGAAATCCATCTCTTAGCATAAAGTGCTCATGCATCTGGCCATTGCAAAGTTGATCATAAATATTAGCAAAGTCCGAATCAGCAGTATATTGCTCTTTCATGGCATCCAATTTAGTGTGATACACCATGTTGATAGCTGAAATTTGTGACTTCCATCATAGTGTATCAGCCACAACATTCTTTTTACCATTAATATGTAAAATCTGAAAATGAAACAGAGAAAAAAATTGCCATCTCATGTGCTTTTTTGACAACTTTGTTTGCGTCAAAAAGTACCTCAAAGTCTAATAGTCTATAAACACTGTAAAATCAGCCCCCAACAAATAGTATTTCCATGTAGATAGCGCATCAATTACAGCCAAAAGATCTTTCTCATAGACTTGAAAATTCTTTTCTGTACCGTGGAGAATTTGACTCTCATAAGCCACAACTTAGCCATCATGCATAAGAAGAACCCTAATGTTGTTACCACATGCATCACACTAAACCACAAATGACTTCCTGAGATCGGTCAAGACAAGCACAAGATTTGAAGTCATCTTTTCCTTCAACTTTTCAAATGCTGAAATTTCCATTGTTGTCAATCTAAATGATACATCTTTCTTTTGCACAGCATGCAATGGAGATGCAATTAAGGCAAACTTGTGTACATAGTTCCTATAGTAAAAACATAAACTTAAGAAGCTGCAAATCTCATACACATTTCTCAAAGGCGGCTATGATTATATTGCCTCAATCTTTGTAGGATCCATGCAAATACTATTAGCCGATATAATATGCCTCAAAAAGTGGATTTCATGCAAAAAGAATTTACCTTTCTTGTCATTGATAACCGGTCTATGCTTACATAGTTCATTGAATACAATGTCCAAGTGTCTTCTATGCTTTGCCTCATTCTTTGAATAGATAATCATGTCATCAAAGAAAGTGTCCACAAATCCTTTGTGTGGCCTGAAGATGCGATTCATCATCCGATTAAAAGTGCTAGGAGCATTTGTAAGTTCAAAAGGCGTAACAAGAAACTCATACAATCCAAAAGATGTCTTGAAAGATATCTTAGGCACATCTTACGGTCTAATGTGTATTTGATGATATTCACTTTTCAAATCTATATGACTGAATATGATAGTCCTCCTGCAATCTATTCATAATATCATCAATCCAAGAAATTGGAAAGCGATTCTTTATCGTGATCTTGTTCAAAGCACAATAATCAATGCACATACACCTTGACACATCCTTTTTTTGCACCAAAGATAGTGGAGAACAAAAAGGAGATGAGCTAGACTTAATCAACCCTTTTTCTAACAACTAATTTATTTGACTCATAATCTCCTATTGGGATGCACTGACTTTGTAGGGTGTCTTATTAGATGAGATACTTCCAAGGATAAGATCTATCCCATGATTTTCTCGTCTTTCATGCGGTAGCTGCTTTGGAAGTGATTGAGAGAAGCAATCAGTATACATTTTCAGAAATGACATTGAATCCTTCCTTCTTGAACTTAGACATGTTCCGAACATTCTCACTATCATCTTTATTCTTAGTTAAAACCGAGTACACTAAAAGATGATTTTTCATTACTTTATAAAATGGTAGCTACATATACAATAAGAGAAGATTCACATTTTATCTTTATATCAAGTGTGAGTGCCTTTCCCTTATGTTGAATAGTGATCTTTTTTACACAAAAGTAAATCATTACATGCATATGGTGACACCGTGGTATACCAAGCAATACTTCACAATCCTCTAGTGGAGCAATGAAAAACTCTTCACTATCCACATATCCTTGTATATGCAACCAAAGCTTTCCAATGAGCGGGGTGATGAGCTTTGTATGGCCTTTATATGCTATTCCAACTTTCCCCATGGGTCCTATCTCATCCTCTTTGATGCCTAGACTGGCTGCTATATTAACAGAGATGAAGTTGACTCATACACCATTATCAAAGAAAATCAATGCACACTAATTCCTAATTTTGCCCCATGCTCTACAAAACTCAATAGTATCATCATTAGGCTGATTACTGATAAAATTGGGTACCGATTCCACTGATATGTTGGGCTTCTTTCCTTTAGAATCTCCTTGATTTTTGATTTTCCAACTTGCTACCTATTGGGACAATCCCTTGTAATGTGACCCTCTTATTCACAAATCAAACATATCTTACACATTTGAATGAAAGTCAAAGCTTTTAGCCTACCTTGTGTACCACTGAAGGACTCAAACTTCACTGCTTTTCCACCCTTATCATAGTCTTTTGTTGGCCCTTTGGGTGTTAAGTTGCCATATACTAGCTATTGCAAAAAGGATGCATTCATTGAATTTACATCAAAACCAATATGAAATGGAGCATTTGCATGACCAACGCTCATTCCATGAGCCCCATAAGCATTCGAGAGTGCAGTTGCATTACCAAACATGCTAGTTTGCGCCCCAAGCATCAAACCAATGTTGCTATATATAGGGTTTTGCACATTTTCAGCCATACCCAAATACATTGGGCCTTGCATACCATGCATTGGCTGCTACATACCATAGGGATTTGTTCCATACATTCCCGTATGTGGTCCCTATCCAACCATAGGGTAAAAAATCATGCTTCTATCAAAGTATCTTGGCTGTCCCATCATAGTATACATGCTCGACTATCCAAAATCCATTGGATTGACACTTCCATGATAGCCTTGCATTTGCATTTCTTGCCCCAGAGGTACCAACTATTTCCCCTCATTAGCATCTTTGGGAGCTACTTGCTCCAACTTGCATTTAATGCAGTCACCTAACTGGCAAACACCTCCAAAATGCTCTCGTTGGATCAGCAATGCTGTTGCCAGCCCTTGGAAGGTGACTCCTTGCTGTCCCCTACTTGCTATGGCTCCTAGATGGTTGTCTTCTGTAGTGAATTGCTGTTTTCTCTCTCTCCTCCAAGCTGTAAACTAACTGAATGGCTGAGACCCAATCCAAAAAACGTTTTCTCAATTTGCGCGGGCATTTTAGCTAAGTGGCAGCCTTCTAAACCCATTTTTCAGCATTATTCAACTATTTTATTCATTTTTAGAATTAAATAATCCTGAAAATTAAATTTAGCCCTTTTGACTCTACCCAAAATTAAATATGCCCATCCATAATTAAACTGGTTAGGCCATTTGCAACCTAGAGTGGTTCCCAACCCCTTCTGACCCTTAGATTGGCATTAATTAATTAATTCATGCTAGTTCCTAGTGTCACCATCAACACTTATTGGCCAAATAACTGTCCTAGGGTCAAAATTTACATCAATTGACAACTGATCCCCAAAGCCCAGCTGGAATAACTTATCAAAAATTTTGCCTTTGACACCCATTGCATCCTTCGGGTCCTTGGCCTATTATCATGAAATAACTGCCATGTGCATCACATGTGCTAAATAACTTTGCACATTTGATTAATAAGTTGATTAAGTGCATCTTAAAATTTCACGTCCGCGTGACAATACCTGCCTCCTCTGTGCCCTGCTCTCCTTGATGATGGCTCGAGGTGTGAGGATATGATCAAAAGTGGAGTAAACCCTCCTAAACCCTACCTGTCCAGATGCTCGGTGTTGGTGCTTCTCTATCCATTTGCTTAGCTCTTGATCTAGTATTGATCCACAAAGCTTGGCCAACACGTGGCCAACCATGACCATTCAACAGTTCGTAGGAACCATGGAGTCTCTAGCTTTCAGGATTGATACTATAGTATACGCTAACAAACTAGCAGGGAAGCCTTCACTCAAGGCCTTGTTGAATATGTGGGCTACAAGGCGTGCTAGGATATCTCTAGTATGTGACAGGTCCTTTGCTACTAGTCCATCAGGGTCCTGGGCCCGACCGCTCTAGAGCCTATTGATGGTGTCCTGAACCCTCGTGCTGAAAAAGGTGGCTGATGTAGGTCTGTCCTATGGTGGTTAGGGCAATGGGGGCTGTCCATGTACCTAGTATAATGAGGTAGCACATGTATGCCACGTACCTGGGCAGGTGATGGGTGTATAGCTCGGGGATCTTGGAACGCTTTCTAGGCCTCCTTGAGAGAGAGAGAGAGAGAGAGAGAGAGAGAGAAGAGAGCGATGGCGGATTGTGGTCGCTGCCGTCTGCCCTTCGTCAGGTGAGCTCGTCCTGTCCTGGGCGCGGGGGTCCCTACCGTCGCCCTTCCGTCACATGGCCTTGTTTCGTCCCGCCCTGTCACGCCGCCACGTCTGCAGTCGCCCTGTCTCCTCGTCGTCGCCTGCAGCCGCCCTCTTGCCATTGCCTGCATCTGGCGGCCCGTCAGCTGCATCTCCAGCCCTGTTGTCGCCCACTTGAACTACGGGCTCTGTGCCAGGTTCGCGCCTATTGCCTTCTGCGTTAGGGTTTCTGCCCACACCTGATTCGTGCCCTGCGCCGCCGCTGCCGACTCTCCAGTCCTGTTGTCGGACCTGGGCCCTGTTCAACATCGCCCCGTCCCTGCCTTGCTTCGTCGACTGTCCAGCCCTGCCGTCGTCTGCCCGCCCAGTGGTTCGCCCTCCTGCACCTGCACTGTCAGGGTTGTGCCCTGTCACTCACGTTATTGGGATAGGCGACGACTGAAGCTGCTAGTCCAGTGCAGGGCCCGTTTTGCCTGAGAGAGAGAGAGAGAGAGAGAGAGAGAGAGAGAGAGAGAGAGACTTGTGCATTTTTGCCTCCCGTGAGCTCTTCACTCGGCCTCTGACCCGCATACCCAATTGTACAAGATAGCGGTCTGGATCTGGATTTTATAGACCAAACAGTGGCTGCTCTTGGTCCGGATTCTGACACCGAGGAACCAGAGGATATGGTTCCGTGCACAGAAGAGATACCCCCTGGTCCTGACTTCCAGCCTGCGGGCAAACGCACCAAGCATACTTCGGAAGAGAATGGATCGTCAGGATCGTTCCTACGCTCAGGTTGCTTCTGACTCTGTGGACTCTCAGGATGTTGACTGGAAGCATTTGCTGGAGTTTGCCAACACTCTGCTTGGCGATTACGTTCAACGTCTTAATTGCTCTAGCATGCATCCTTTACACTTTCGTTTGAAATGGGGCAACTTTGCAGGACATTGCTTTTCCTGTGAAAAATTGGGGCATTTTATGGCCGAATGCCCAGAGAAGCACCACACTTCAGAAGCTGAGCATGTTGCACTACCCTTGGAAGATATGGTGCGTGTTGCTCCGTCGCAGGATGCCACCCAACCACCTCAAGGTTTGGATAAAGGTAAACAACAGGTTTCGGGTTTGGATTCCCGTGGCAATGACTGGGTTAATGTACACGCAAAAAAAGGCAACAGGCTTGTTGCTGGCATGGTGGATACTGTGCCTACTGCCCCACAAGATTCCATGCGTACTTATATGCGCAGGAAAGAAATGTTGTCTTCAGAGCACTCTGCTCTTGCTATGGTTTCCTCTGCTCCCCGTCAACAGCCCAATAGGAGAGTGTATTCGGATGGTCCAAAGGGTCCACCTCCTAAGCTGGCTTTTGATACTAGAGGTAACATCATCACCCCATGGGATCGTTGTTATCCCCGTTCCATCCCCAAGACAGCGGATATGCCGTCTAGCTCCAAATCTGGCCATTAGAACTCTTTTGCTGTGTTGGCTGATTTTTTGGATGAGAGAGTCCTGAACATTCTTGAAGAAAAGGTCAAATCGAGGCAAGCTGTGCCTCGTACCTGATTTTCTTTTGAATACACATGAAAATAGCCACGTGGAATGTGTAAGGAATTTGTTCTCGCCACAAGCAACATGCCATGTGGACTGTATTGCATGAGAATTAATGGGATGTCTTGTGTGCTGTTGAGCACAAGAGTCACACTCAAGCAGGAAAAGTTGTGGATTGCCATGGCTTTCGTTTGTTCTATGCAGGGACACATGCCATGTATTATTCTGGTGTGCTCATGATTGTACATGAAAAATATCAGCCTGTTCTTATTAAAATGATGTACATGGCCGCTTTGTGGTAATTGAAATTTTTATTTGAAGGAGAGATCTTATGGTTACTTGGCCTCTATGCTCTGAATGATCCTCTATCTCGCCGGGAGCTTTGGCATACTTTGCAGACTTCCTTGTCACTTGGCAGACAATGTTTTTTGATGGGGGATTTCAATATGTGTGTAGATTCTTCGCAGTCCACATTGGAGCATTCGGTAATGGACGCGCCCGAAAGTCGTAGGTGGCATGAGTTGACTCTTGCCATTCTTAAGCAAGATCTTTGGTCTTGGCTACACCCTTCTTCTACAGGGTTTACTTTCCATTCTGCCTAGTATGCAACAACATGGCCGTGGTTGGACCGCATATACATCATGCAGAATGATGATTTCCTTCCTGAGATGCTCGAAATGAAAGTGTTGCAGCAATATGCCTTGTCGGACCATTTCCCTCTACAGCTTGAGCTGCTTACACAACCCATTGCACCTTTTAAGCAATTTCTGGAGAGACTCCCATTGCGTTTCAACTCGTCTTATTGGAAGCATGCAATCTTTCAGGGCTATATGTAGCAATTGATTGATAGATTCTTATTGGACTTCTCCTCTCAAGGCACTGCTTCGTTTGAACGATTGCTCTCTAATGTGCAGCGGGTTGCTCGGTAGTATGGGATCCATCATACCTCTCTTTGTCAGCGGCGTCGACAAGCAGCAGAGGACCTACTGGCTTTGGTTCATTCTCTGCTGGTGGACACTCCAGATGATGAATTTCTGTTGTCCCTGGCAATGCGTGTGGCTGATCTTATTAAAGAGTTTCAGTTGAAATCTTATCAGCAGGCCAAATTGCAACATCTGACGGAGACTTTGTAAGATAGTGCTTGTCAGACTCATAAGTTCTTTCAAGCTTTCCATGCTTCTCTTGCTCGAGAGGATATGACTCGACTCCAAGATGCAGAAGGTCAAATGGTCCATGATCCACAGGTTATTGTGAATATATGTAGGAATTATTTCCTGGACCTTCTTGGTTCCACTTCTCCACCTTCAAGCCAAATTACTCATGCCCGTTCAGTTTTTTATGATATGGTCCGCAATCAGGTTCCGCAAGACATGCAAGCTTGTATGGAGTCAGATATTTGTGGGGCAGAGGTTACGGATGTTTTGTTATACTTGCCCAAGGATAAAAGTCCTAGTTGGGATGGTCTCACCAATGAGTTCTTTGAGGTTTTTGCTACCCAACTGGCAAAACCATTGAAGGGTTTGTTTCAGCAGGTGTGGGAAACGGGGATCATGCCAACTCATGGAAAGGACTTATTAAACTGCTTCCAAAAGTCCTTTATGCATGAGGTTGGCATGATCCCTGTTTCCCACACCTGTGCATGTATGCATGCATGATTAAATTGTTTGCCATTATGGACTGGTTTTGAGAGAGTAAAGCATCCACTATTGGGAAACAAAAATGCAGAAGACAAGCATTCCTAAATAACCAAATTAAGCTTCTCTAGTACCTCTTCCATCTTGAAGACGCCTTTTCACAACTCGACCATCTCCGACAAGGTCTCGGACCTTTTAAACAGTGATGTTTGTTAGAATTAGGCTTTATCCAAGGTGCATCTAACTTTATGTATTATCCAAATGTGTGATTCAAGAGAACTGTATCCTTGCACATCCTTACCTGGATGATCTGAACAACTTCAATTTCAAACTCTAACTCATCCATGTCTGCAGGTAATTGTGGGGTTAGTGAACCCTTTGTGAGATGAGAACCAGACACAAAAAGTATAGCTTTCTCGTGCTTTGTCATAGAACCAATCCCCACTTCAAGTCCCATTGGCACCTAGCAAATACGACCTTTAGATATCAGCCTGAACTCATTATGATCAAAATGGAAATGATTTAATCAATCAGCACAACCACATTGACAGGTACATTCACAATACTCATCAGAGACAGATAGTATCCACAATTCTAATTGAAGCAGCTGATAGCATGAAAGTTCTATGCATAGTCTGCATGCATTGTGCAGACTAATGAAAACAGATAAAGGCACAAATCTAAGAGACCTCAACAATCACTCTGAATCTTCTTCGAGGTCTAATGTTAGAATCTACTAGTATTTCTTCTTCCCTATCACTTAAACACTGACCATTTGTGTATCTCAGATTCCTATATTTGACTTGAATCTGCAAGCCATGCCATAGTTGAACACTTATAAACAACCTTGACACAATCGATGTCATCAACATCGAATTGGGTGAAGCCAATGATTTAGTCAGCAAAAAGAAAAATAATATCACAATATGAAAAATACTAAACAACACTGCTCTGCCCACGCTTCCTGCACCCATCCCCTCTCCCTTTTCAGCCCTCTCACCTTGTTTTAGCCTGCATCCCACTGCCTGCCTCTCTTCCTCCATCTGCCCACCTGCCTCTCCTCATCCTCCACCTTAAATTACAGATTATGCCCTTTCCTCATAGCCTTTCACCTTTCAGTTGTTCTACATTCCTTTTCCATGATAAGCTACTCCATGAAACCAGTGCAACTATTTTGATTGTGTAATACATCCCCTGGCCAGACATTAAAATGACTTTTTTACTTCACCCAGCACCATGACCATCTGATTCCCCCAAGCCCACATGCATCATTCTCCAAAACAGGTTATTTTTGCATGTGAGAGAGGATATTTGATGTGACTACAAGTTAACATGTAGTCCATTCTTGATCTGTGTGCCAAGCTTTCATTTAACAAATGTCTTTGAGTGCTTGATTCTGAACAAAAATTGGGAGTCTTGCTTAGTCACAATGGGGAATGATCCCGGATTTGTCTGAAGATAAACTTTCATATCCATCACAGTAGCAAACATAGGTTACAATCATCCTTCTACAGGTGTTGCAGTTACAGTGGAGTCTCTTAGTTCTGTACAGTATATCCTGTATGCTAGCTTACTTGGAGTCCTAATGAGTGGGTGTGGTTGGATGCTGTCATTTTTTATGAGGTGCATTCTTTTCTTCTGACCACCACCACTCAGGGTTGTCACGTCCGATGGCATCCATTTAGTAAAGTCCGATGTTAGTATGGTAATAATCGGACTAATAAATCTTGGATCTATGTCTGATGTTAAGTCCGATGAAAGAAAAAATACATGTAATTTTAAGTCTATGCTTGATGTTTCGACCTAAAAGTTAAAACATAAACTTAGAGATTCAAAACTGCAAAAGAGAGTTGGAACAAGACTCAAGAGTCTAGCATGCTGTATGAATAATGAAAGCAACAACTTTATTATGAGCCAGATGTGCAATCTCACACAAAAAGTATACAAAAATGGATTGAGATAAAAGCCATCATCCATAGCTCAATCCGAATCAAGATACATGATTACTCTAGGTGCTCATATCACTCTTGGCATCGAAGGTGGAAGCGTTCTCATCGCCACTTGAGGAGGCATTACCCTCCTCAACAAAATTACCCTCACTAAGGACATTGCTCTTGTCATCATACTCGGGCTCTCTAAGCTTTATGTGAGAGGTAGTGATAGGTATGTCCTCCTGGCCCAAACTAGGAGTATTTCTTGAGCCACTCCCACGCCTCCTATAGCATCCAAGGGCCCCATGAGCATCACATGCGACTGATATGGATGCCAAAGTGGAAGCTCCATTGTTACCGGCACGAGGGCGAATAACAACACGGGCTTGGCATGCACGAGTGCCAGAGACCCGCCAGTCTATCTTCTCGAGCTCTAAGTAAAGCTTCCTAAAGATTTACTCCTTCAAGTCTCTCTAGTGAGTCACACTTTTAAGTATGCTATCGGAGAGCTTAAGTGAATCCACATTTATCTATACATTTAAAGGATAAAAAACTTAAATTAAAAAATGAAACTTCTCTAAATATATTTCATAATCTATGAATAAAGTTATGAACTAAAAAGTGTTAAAATTGGATATAGGATACTTGTCTTGCCATAGATATCTCATGCATGTTGCATAGCATGCGTTAAATTAGTCCCTCCAATTGTCGTGTGCTATGCTTATTATAAATTTTGGTGTGCATGAGGGAATAGGGGAATCAATTCCTCTCATATGTACGCGACGAACAATCCTAAACCATGTGAAGAAAAAGTAAATTTAAACTTATAAACTTGCAAGTTGTAACTAGAATTAAATGAAAAAAAAGAAGAGATTTTCAAACCTGTGCAAGAATGTGTAAAGCCACTATTCAGAGGTGGGGCAATTGGTAGCCAAATGACTCCAATAAAAAAAGGAACTTCACCTACGATTCCTGCTTCCAACAAATGGTAGATGCGAAAGCAGTGCCCCTTTGATTGCTATAATTTATGAGCTCTTAGAAGAAGGCACCATGGTGTTTTTCTGCCAAAGCCTTTGGATGAAATGTATCATGATCGGCAAGGACATTGGCATCCATGAAGAGAGAGGGCTTTTTTAAGGCAAGATGCAAGAGTGCCGCAAACCCATGTATGGGTCACTTCATCCACTCCCATCTTTTATTTGTCAAAAAGAGCGGTTACTCGATCCATCGAATAGGATAGAGCATCCATACTTCGACCAACTGATATGCACGCGCTTAAGGGACTTGTCAATCCTTTCTCTCTCCTCATCAAGTTTCTTGGTACGCATGTCATTGTATATGACACCATACCATCCCTCGCATGGACCAATGGCAGCAATGGCTTTTACCATTCGCTTCCATCAATCCACTTTGAGAATATGGAAAGAGAGATTACACTCAATTATGGTGTGTGCAATCTCTATTTCCGCTTGCCTTTGCCTCTCCTTGAGAAAGAAGAGAGGACCAGAAACTTGCTTTGTTGCTTGGGCAAGAGTGGCTTGTCTCTTGGGCGTAGGTGCACCACTAGAATGGTTTTTTCTAGACGGGATAGAAGAGACCCGTCCTATGGAAGAAACTGAGACAGTTGGAGAGGGATCGTCTTCTACATCCGAGACGTCATGATTAGGAGGGATTACCTCCTCACTTGCCTTAAAAGGCCTTTGCGTTGCTTCGATAGCAAGTATTTCCGATGACAATCTTTATAGATATCGTTGGGAATACTGCGGCATGGTGTGGCCTCCCCTCCTAATTTGCAAAGGTGGATGAGAATGCGAGTGACGGATGAGATTTGGAGCTTTGGGAAATACTTGCATTGCCGCCTGTAAGTGTTGGATTTCTCCTTCACTTGTTCGAAGTAGGCACAATGCAAGCGAAAGGCCTCATGGAGAGGGGGTGCCATTGATGATGTATAGAGAGATGTCAGATGGGAGAGGATCGAGGTGCAGCTGAAGTGCAGTAGACAGTGTGAGAGTGAGAGACAGAGTTGAGCACGACACCCAATGCAATAGTACTGAATTGAGTGTAAACTGAAAGTACAAATGATAACCCTTATACCTTAGAGTTATAAGGGGCTGTTCACACCCGAACACAGTAAGTGCCCGTAAGTGTGCACCACAAGCACATACAAAATAGTACACATAATCTGGGGGAAAAAACCTCTCCTACCGAGAGTAAAAAGTGCCCCAGTGTCCTAGTGATCACCCGCACACTCCCATATGAGCGTAGGCGTAAGTAAGGCGTGTGAGATACCCAACAAACCCCCCTGGAGTGAAGAGTGATCAAGTGTACAAGGATCATCCGCCACCAAAGGGCGTCAAATTCAAAGCATCGCGAAATGCTTCAAATTTGTCTCGTGGAAGAGCTTTGGTGAAGATGTTTGCCACATTGCTATTGGTAGGACAGTAGACAAGGCTGATATCACCTGCATGTAGCCTCTCTCTGACAAAGTGGTAGTGAATCTCTATGTGTTTCGTGCGAGCATGAAACACAGGGTTCCGTGCCACTGCAATGGCACTCTGACTGTCAGTATATAAAGGAGTAGGCTCCGTAACAGATACATCCAAATCAGCAAGTAAGCGTCTAAGCCATACGCACTCAACTGCAGTAGTGAAGGCTGCCTTGTACTCAGCTTCACATGACGACGTGGCAACAGTGGATTGTTTCTTGCTAAGCCAAGAAATGCATGACGAGCCAAGAAAGAAACAATTGCCACTAGTGGAGTGACGAGTATCAAAATCACCAGCCCAATCAGAGTCACTGTAAGCATGTAACTGCAGTGGTCCCCCCTTGGCATAAAGCAATCCAAGAGCTCTAGTACCCTGCAAGTAACGAAACACACGCTTCACAGCTTGCCAATGCGACATACGAGGCTGATGCATGTACCTGCTCAAAACTGAAACGGCAAACTGTATGTCTGGCCGAGTGTGGCATAGATAGATGAGACATCCCACTGCTGGAGCATAAGTATGGATATCAAACAAATCACTGTCATCATGTAATGACAGTTTGAGCCCAGGTTCCATGGGTGTACAAACTGGCTTGCAATCCTGTAAGCCAAACTTCTCAAGAAGTTGCCCAATGTACCTTGACTGACATAATCCAATGCCTCTAGCATCATGTACAAACTGGATGCCCAAGTAATAGTGCAAAATACCCAAGTCAGACATGTCAAAAGTTTGCTGTAAATTATTTTTGAATGCTGAAATCTGATCAGCACGTGTTCCAGTGAGCAAAAGGTCATCTACATATAGACACAAAATCAGCATGGATCCCCCCTCTTTATGTACATAAAGGGTAGACTCAGATGGGCTGTTTACAAACCCCTGACTAAGCAAGAAGGCATCTATCTTTGCGTACCAAGCTCGTGGAGCTTGTTTCAAACCATATAGAGCTTTTTTCAGCTTGCATACTAAATTTTCTCAGCCTTCAACTGCAAAACCAATGGGCTGCTGTACATACACTTCTTCCTGAAGTTCCCCATGTAAGAATGCAGTCTTTATATCCAGCTGATGCACTTTCCAACCAAAATGTGCAGCCAAGGCAATCATAGACCGAATGGTCGTCATACGGGAGGTAGGAGCAAAGGTCTCCTCATAGTCAATGCCCTTTTTCTGTGCGTAGCCTTTAGCTACCAGCCGTGCCTTGTACTTATCTATGGATCCATCTGCATTCCTTTTCAATTTGTAGACCCATTTCGTACCAATGGCACGCTTGCCAACTGGCAAAGACACCAAATCCCAAGTATGATTCTTATGAATAGAATCCAATTCAGCTTGCATGGCTGCCATCCAATGCACACTATGTCGTGCATCCTCAAAACATTCAGGCTCCTCATTATCATGAGTACATGCTGCCATAACCAACTCCATGGAATGTGCTGAATCATGCAGTCGAGTTTGCCTTCGAGTACGACCAGCCAAGGGTGTTTCCAAATGACTATCTCTCATAGTCTGCGTGTACCATCTAGGCACCTGTCTTGCTTCCTGACTGTGTACAAGTTCCTGCTGAATTTCAGTTTCAGCAATGTGCTGATTTACTGCATGTTCCATAGGAGCAGTTGGCTGAACATTAGGTTCATTTTCTGAAGTACCAACTGAATCACCAAATGTGATGGGCAGCAGCCCTTCAGAGACATCACGGGCAGCCTGATATGTATCAAAACCAGCCAAGGATAATTCTGATTTTTCATCAAATACAACATCCCTGCTGACAAAAACCTTCTTGGTCACGGGATCATAGAGTCTGTAGCCTTTGCTTTCGCTGCTATATCCCATAAAGATGCATTTTACAGCCTTGTTGTCCAACTTCTTTCGAAGTACCTGTGGAATATGGGCATATGCAAGACACCCAAAAGTACGGAAGTGGCCAACAGAAGGTTTGCGGCTGTGCCAAGCCTCAAAAGGTGTGACGGTTTTCAAGGCCTTGGTAGGGCATCTGTTCAAAATGTGGCAAGCGCACATGACGGCTTCCATCCAAAAACTATGAGGCAAACTCTTTGCCTTCAGCATACATCTGGCCATCTCCATGAGTGACCGATTTTTCCTCTCTGCTACCCCATTCTGCTGTGGAGTATATGCAGTAGTGTACTGATGGATAATGCCCTTCTGCTGCAAATAAGAATTCAGCATAGAGGACATGTATTCCCCCCCTCGGTCCGAACGGAGAGTCTTAATCTTGCAACCAGACTGAGTTTCCACAAGTGCACTGAAAGCCAAAAATGCATCATACACTTCTGACTTCTTTTTCAAGCAGTAGACCCAGCACAAACGTGTAAAGTCATCAATAAATGTTACAAAATAGTAACAACCACCCAATGACTGTGTCTGCATGGGCCCACAAACATCCGAATGCACAAGCTGCAATCTGGCTGTTGCTCTAAAAGCAACATCACGGGGAAAAGAGAAACGATGCATTTTCCCCAAAATGCAACCCTCGCATAAATGCTCAGGAGGTCTCTCCAAGAGAGGTAATCCATCCAACATCTGAGTACGCTGTAATAGCATCAAGCTGCCATAGTTTACATGCCCCAAACGAGCATGCCATAACTCTACCTCTAACATAGCAGGAGTAAGAGTGGATGTCAAATATGCAGACTGATCTACCGAAAGAGCATCCAACTCATATAACCCATGACACAGAGAACCTGTCAAGACCAATGTCATGTGTTCCTTGTCACGGACCATGCAACGGTCATCATCAAAGGTGACCTGCAAACCACAACGTGCCATAGAAGAAATGGAAAGCAGATTCTTCTTAATGCCAGGCACATACAAAGCATCCTGTAGGCGGAGAATAGAGCCATCAATGGCTGTAAGCTGAATCTCCCCAATACCACGAACAGGGTATGATGCATTATTAGCACACTGAACAGACTTCCCAACGGGAGGTGCACCAAGAGAAGCAAACAAATCTCTACGAGATGTGATATGCCGTGAAGCACCACTGTCAAAGAACCAAGTGTCAGCATCCTCTGTAGAGCTAAATGCTCTATCAGCCCAAGAGACATCATAACTGCAAGTGTAAAAACAATAGTCCCTGTCTGCAACAAAGGACGCGGACTCACTAGCAGTGGAAGGAGCTGCAGAAACAGACATCCCTGACTCCTCCTTCTCTTTGGCGATGCGCTTCCTGCACTCAGTGATGTAGTGGCCAGGCTTCTTGCAGTAATGGCATTTTCCTTTCTTGGCTTGCGTGCCCCCCTGTTTCTGACTTGTCTGTGAAGTGTTACTACTACCAGAACTCTGCGAAGCATTTTTCCCTTGGCTGTTTTTACCCTTCTGCCTTGACATAAAAGCCTGCTCAGAGGCTATACCATCCACACCACTGTTCCGTCTAGTTTGTTCCTCCTCTAGAAGCAAACTGACAAGCTGAATGAAAGTGATGGGCTCTTTCGAAATCCTCATAGTGAGGTTCAAGGCAGTATGAAAAGCCAAGTAAGAGGGAGGCAGTGAATTCAATGTCGTAGAAATCAGCTGCGCATCTGAGTAGTACTCATCCACATTCATGAGTTGCTCCCGCAAGTCCTGAATTTTGTTGAGATGATCCTGCATAGAATCACCCTCATTCATCTTTAGAGTCTCTAGCTCTTTCTTCAAGAAAGAGATGCGAGTCTCATTCTTTCCTGCAAACATCTGCTCCAATATCAACCAAGCTTCTTGTGAAGAAGCTGCTGAACGAATATGAGGAATGATAGAACGCTGAACTGCCAATGCAATCAGCGACATAGCCTGTGCATCCCGTGTATCCCAAGTTTTCTGAGCTGCAGTTCTTGGGGGAAGTGGCTGAGCGGGGTGAGGTGGAGGGGGCTGAGGTTGCCCTCTTGCACGTCCTCTTGGAGGAGGAGTAGCGGGAGCCACAACTCCCGGTCGTGCTTCCTCTCCACTGACATAATCCCACAAATTTTTGGCCACTAATACATTCTTCATCATGAAAGACCAAAGGGAATAATTGTTCCCATCCAATCGGTCTTCCTTGGACACATAGGTGAATACATCTCCTCCCTGATTTGCCATTATTTCCCAAAAGGTAATAGAGCAATGTCAATGCAGTACGGGCTGGAAATCTGCAAATTTCCAGAAATTGCAGCAAACACAAGTCTGCAATTAATGTGCAAAGGGTACTCTGTCAAAAAAAACTGTCACTGATGCACGCTTCCCAAGGTGCAATTAGTGCTCAGCAGCACTAAAACATCAAAAGCCCCAAAATTTTCTGCCCAAAATTTCTGTCACAAATGTCTGTTACAAAAGCCCCAAAATGTGCATTCAATGTGTCACAGACAGACACAGCACGTTTCCCAATGCTGAAAACTGAACCTGCTGTTCAGCACGTTTCCCAATGCTGAAAACTGAACCTGCTGTTCAGCACGTTTCCCAATGCTGAACCTGAACCTGTTGCACGAACTCCTGTGTAAAAGAAAAGTGCAGAATGTTACCTCTGTGTGTTGATGACGGGCACGATTCCCGAGATAATGACTGCTGGGTACAGTCGGACTGACGCACAGGTACAGGCGTGCAGGTCCAGTGACACGCGCAGGCAGGACTGGGCGCGCGCTGGGCAGAGGAGGCGGTACCCAGGACTGGGTGGTGGAGACAGGTGTCGCGCTGGCAGCTGGAGCTGACGGCACAGGCTAGCTCAGCGCAGGGAGGCTGCGCAGGCAGGACTGGGCGAAGGGGCACTCTGGGCAGACACAGGGCAGAGGACTCGCTGGGCAGAGGTGGCAGCACGCAGGTACAGGTGGCGCGCTGGGCAGAGGTGGCAGCACGCAGGTACAGGTGGCGCTCTGATTGTTGGAGCTGCACGCTGGGCAGAGGAGTCGTCTGGTGCTGCGCGCTGACGGACTGACAGGCGCAGGCAGGACTGGGCAGGAACAGGCGGCTGGGGCAGAACTGGCGGTGGCTGCAGACTGCAGACTGAAGACTGCTCTGAGCTGAGCTCTGATACCAAATGTCAGATGGGAGAGGATCGAGGTGCAGCTGAAGTGCAGTAGACAGTGTGAGAGTGAGAGACAGAGTTGAGCACGACACCCAATGCAATAGTACTGAATTGAGTGTAAACTGAAAGTACAAATGATAACCCTTATACCTTAGAGTTATAAGGGGCTGTTCACACCCGAACACAGTAAGTGCCCGTAAGTGTGCACCACAAGCACATACAAAATAGTACACATAATCTGGGGGAAAAAACCTCTCCTACCGAGAGTAAAAAGTGCCCCAGTGTCCTAGTGATCACCCGCACACTCCCATATGAGCGTAGGCGTAAGTAAGGCGTGTGAGATACCCAACAAGAGAGCCTCGAGGGTCACAGGTGGAGGATGAGGTGATTGAAGAAAGAAGTGGAAAGGAAAGAGAGCTTGAAGGAGTAGAGGGGTTGAGGGAAAAGGTTGGAAGGGTTGAGAGATTAAGGGAGAAGAGAGCTTGAGAGAGTAGGAGGGATGAGAGCTTGAAAGGAGTAGGAGAGGTGGAGAATTTGAAAGGATGAATAAGATGGTTGGGGTGGCAACAGGGGGAAAGATTTTTATAGAAAGGGAGAGTGATTTGGGGTTTAGAGTTGAGAGAGAGATTTCAAATTCTGAGATTTGAATGGTGCCATTGTGTGTATGTAAGAGAGAGAGAGATGAATGAAATTTGAATCATGAGAGAGGGAGAGGGAAGGAGAGTGTTTTTAAACTTGTTAGAGTTCTCCTCTAGACCTTTTGAGCCCTCAGGCAATCCCAAATGCAATGTCTATGAGTCTCCTCATGGTCCCCACATCTAGCGCAAGGAATAGGGTCTCTACCATCACCAAGCCATGTACTAACTGCTAGACTCCTATGTGTTAGTAACCAAGGAAAGAGTGAAATCTTTTTTGGTCTAAAGCTGTTCTCCATCTCCTCCAAAAGTCTGTAAGTAAAGGCTATGATATACCCTAGCTAGTCCAATGCTTAGCTGCAGTTGGCACTACTTTGATCCTGCTCATCTATATCCTCCTCCCAATGTAGTGGTATAGCCAAAGGACATATCTCAAAAAATCTCTGCAAATGAATCTCTCCATACCCACTTTCCAAAAACCCACTACAATCTCTGTAGCAACCTGCTCCTGTATGCCCAATGTCTCCATCCATCTGCCATACAAGTCTGATTGATCGAGGTCCTCTCACCTAAGTCTGCCATCCATCTCTATTGAGAAAGGAAACACACTCTTTCTGCTAGTGGCTACCATTGCAAAAAGGATCTCTCCTCTAGTACAGAGCCCAATCCATGTCTAATCAGTTGCTGTGTCAATCCTCAATTCAAGGCGTACACCTTCCTTGATGCTCTCCATTATGACTCTGTCACAAAGATAAAAATCACCTTGCATGGTGAAAAATGCTGCTTGTAATAGCGAAAGCTTGTGCATAAGTGTGTATAAGAATTATGCTGAACAATTGCTTAGGTTGTCTTGTGCTAGAAAGCTTGTAGATTGATACAATTATAGTGCACAATCGCTTGTCTTTACAAGATACAATGTACAGAATGTATTGTCTTGTCATAATAATAGATGCAACATATCTGACCTTAAAACTATTCCCAAACCCTGTAGCTCAGATGTGCTTAAATATCTAATGCATGCTAAGCTACCATGGTCCTCCATGAGTAGGAACAATAGTATCTAATCTCCATAATAGTAGCTTCTTCCATGGTTCTTGCCCAAAGGAAGGCCCCTCACAATGAGCTTTACCATCAATGCTCTATTTTGGCTATCTAGGTCAATAACTCCCAAACCACCCTTAGATCTAGGCTGGATGATAACATCCTGAGTTACCTTAGCTCTCGTCAGGCTACCATCTCGACACAACCAAATGAGTCTCATGATGAGTAGCTTCACTTGGCCAATGCATGACCTAGAGATAGCTGAACATGAAGTTATGTACCACATGGTGGCTAGTGAAACTTGATTTGCCACTACCACCTTGTCTTCTAGTGATAGTCTTGTTGTGCTCCAATATACTAGCTTTTGTCTTATCCTAAGTAATAGGGGCCCCTTTCCAACTCCTCCTCTGAATAAATATCAATGCCTACATGGCCACCCAAGTATCTCACAAAAGTGCCATGGTGGACCCAATTGAAATTCTCATGTGGCTTCCAATCTATCTGCAAAGTGTCACAAACTCAAATTTCATAGGATTTGTGCTAATTCATAAGGGTTGTAAAAGACCTCTGTTGAAGCTACAATGGCCCTGTAATTCTCCTGATCCCCATCCATGTAAATAGATGTGTCATCTACAAACTCTACATCCAGCAACTCCTCAATCTCTAGGACGGGAAGTCCAATGCCTCGAATGCTTGTATTCCTATCCATGGTCCCATCCCAAATGGAACCTTCTTGTCTGATCCATCCAATCTGGTTGGGTCCATCCAATTCCCCAACAACCAGGACTGTTAGAACCTCGACCGTTGCACACATGGTAGAGACCACTTGTTGACCATTTTTTAACTGCTTTTTAAAACCATTTTCTGGGCTCTTTCTTGGCTGGGATTGTTTATAAAAATCCCTCTCCCACTTCAATCTCCACCCATAACTTTCAAGCCTTCTCCACTCAAGCCTCAAGCCTGCACCTCTTGCTCAAGCTCACCAGTCACCTCCCCCTCTTCCTCTTCCTCTTCCTCTTCCTCTTCCTCTCTCTCTTCCTCTCTCCCAAGTTACCAACTTCTCTTCCTCTTCCTCTCTTCTCACTTCTTCTTCCTCCTCTTCCAAGTTCCATCTTCCTCTCTTTAATCATCAGACTTACTTCATACGACCTTCTCTTTCCACATCCTCTTCCACCTCTCTCACCACCTCCTATATCTATA
Source organism: Lygodium microphyllum (assembly GCF_053477565.2). Taxonomy (NCBI): domain Eukaryota; kingdom Viridiplantae; phylum Streptophyta; class Polypodiopsida; order Schizaeales; family Lygodiaceae; genus Lygodium; species Lygodium microphyllum. Next base: position 143,015,553 of record NC_141145.1, read on the forward strand.
CATCTTGACCTCTCTTACCACTTCCATCTACACCTCCCTCTCTCTTACCATCTCTATCTACTCTTGAGTCTTGACCCTTATCTATAGTTTAGATTCTATCACCATGCCTAAAGCCCTTCATGAAGCCTTTTCTCTTTATACATCATACCTTGAGAAAGCCACTAATAGTACTTGAGGATCCTTTAAGCAGTGGTTAATGACATCATCGAGAAATATTCCCCCATTTCAAATGGCATCGGACAAGGTCTCCACTAGTATGGCACAAGCTCAACAAGACATAGTCTCCCCCAACAAATGGACCCCTAAAGCCACCCATTCGGCTACACCTATGGCTACTATGGAGGGTTTCATAGACCCCTCTGATTCCTCATCTGCTTTGGCAGCCTTCACTACCATTGGCACCCATGAATCTAAGAGCCTTAAGAGACAAGCCACGCTTGTTGAGCCAAGCAGATGTGTTTCAGTCCCTCCCTCATTTCTTCGAGAGAACAAACAAATACAAAAATTCAGATTGCACAGATCATCATTGAGTGTAATCTCCCTTTCCACATTCTAAGAGTGGATAGAAAGAAGAAGAATAGTAAAGGCTATCACCGTTGTGAGTCCATGCGAGGGGTGGCATGGAGTTACCTACAACGACATGCACAAAAAGAAGCTAGATGAGGAAACAGAGAGGATCAACAAGGCCCTTGAGTCCATTCCTGGCGGTTGAATAAAGTATGGGTACTCCATCGTCTCCGATAGATGAAGTGACTGAAAGCACAGGGGAATAGGATGACTAGCCAATCCATCTACAAGCACATCTAACAAGACATTATAGAGATAAGTCTATATTCTTTAATATTTTATGTTTTATAAATCATCTTTCATGTTTGCTTCTTAAATATTACTTTTTATGCTTTATGTTTTATGTTTTAAACTTTTATGCTTCTTGAATCTTGAATATCTCCACCTCTCTCTACATACATTTTCATCTCCATTAGTAGAGGCTTGATCTCTATATATTTCCCAATTACCTATCTCTATCTCTAGGCCAAGCTATGTTCTATGTGTATATAGGTGGGACCAAACAACGTTATCCAAGTCATCACCGACAATGCTTCAAGTTTTTGAAGGATGAAACAATTGCTTGAGAAAGAATTCCCCTCTATACTGTGGACACCTTGTGCCACACACTGCCTTGGCCTTCTCATGGAAGATATACACAACTTGGAGTAGGTGAAGGAAATAGTGATGGATGCAAATGCAATCATCAATTTGCGTTCAAAAGGAATCTAATTATATGTTAGTACCGTGCAATCTGCGTATCAAGAATGATGGAAGTCTCTTTAAACTAGTTTTATGCCTGGATCATATCCTATCCTGTGACGGTATGACATCCTCTATCGCATTGAAAAGAGGTGAAAAATAGATGAATATATCTATCCATGGCCTAGCAGCTCTCTTACATCCCACTTATAAAAGCCCCTCTCTTTTCATGGACCAAGAGCTAGGGTTGAATAGAGATGTTAATCTCTCGAAGGCTTTGCATGAGCATTTGCATGGTCCATTCCTCCAAGAGCTAATCAACTCTACAGACCAAAGAGAAACGACCTTTCCTAGTGTTGTATGATAAAAAAGAGCCTCTTCGGTTAAGCCACTATTCTGGTGGGAGTCATTTGAGTATCAATTATCCAATGTGCAAAAGGTGGCTTTAAGAATATTAACTTTGGTCATTTAAATTTAAATCTTATCATTATGTTTCAAGTACAAATTTCTACTTTTCTAGTTAATTTTCACTTTTAACAAGTTGAAGTAATTTTGTTAACTTAAATAGGATTGTTCATTTAGTGTTGTGACAAAAATTAGTTAGCTATTCTCTTATACACAAAAGGATCCAAAATGAACTTAGCATCAAGTAATTAGCACAACTTATCTAATGCCATGTTAACTTGCATATGCTTAGAAACATGCACGAGATACTGATGGTACAAGAAGTAATTTTAAACTTGGCTCTATACTTATTCTAAATTCAAGAATATAAAATTTTAAGTCATCTCATATATCTTAACTTTGATTTTTAAGTAAATGTAGATGAGTTCAAGTTAAGAGAGGCCACAGTCAAAAGTGTGAATATATATATATATATATATATATATATATATATATATATATAGAGAGAGAGAGAGAGAGAGAGAGGAGCAGAACACCATCTTTAAGTAGATATGTATGGAGCGGAAGGAGATTGACCATAAAAATATACGTAAATGTAGGGGACGGCATGCCACTCCTCGAGGTATTGTAGTTTGTAACAGCACACTAGTGTGACAATCAAAACCTATCGGAGGCATGGTTCTAGAAGCTCTTCAGCTCCGATTGCTTGTGTTTTAGAGGATGCTCCTGTTTAATACCTAGAGTATAATGAGCATGGCAATCTCCTTAGCGATGGGGATTTTGTTCCACAGGTGTCAAAGTTATCTAGTGATGACCTTTTTTGTACTTGAGTCTTGAATATGATACTTTTGACTTGCCCAAGATACTTTTAAGTTTTTTGACCTATTGTACATGCTTTCAATCAATTGAAGTATATATTTTGTCTTAACCACTTGTCACGTTCATGAATCATTGTTGATACTTTAAACTTGACTCTCGTGTGTATTTCTAATTTCAAAAGTTAAAATTAAAACTCGTGTTAAAACAAGTAATTTTTTAGTGACTGTACAAAACACAAGATTTTATCCATCATTTTTTTTTCTGTACATTCAGTACCATACCAAGTCTACGGACTAGATGGATCGTACCTAACTATCCTCTTCCTATCCCTCAAGAAGAAGCTCATAGCCTTTGTAACAAATAAGAAAAGAAGAGGAGCAAGGACACATCCCTACCTCATTGACTCCTGAATACTAAATCTGGCAACTCTAGTCCACAAATGAGGACCTAGCTATGGGCTACTAAATATAGAGCCATTATATCTCTAATCCACTACTCTGGGAGATCCACCCTCAACATGGTACCCTCTAAAAAGTTCCAAAAGGTGACTATATTGTCTAGGGTATTGCACTCAGGAACATAACTAGTTTGGGAAGAGTGAATAGGGTGCGACATCAAGAGAGCTAGTCTCACACTAATCACTTTGGCTAGGATTTTATATAATATTCTTGGCAAAGTGATCAATCTCCATTGGGTCATTCCCATTCTATCATTGCTGCCCTTTAGGATGAGATCAATCAAACCCTCAAGACATCATCTCCGGCATATCTCGAAATGCCATGATCTCTTGAAATGCTATCGCATCCTAATAGCTCAAAAAGAAAGTCCTATTTGACCCATTGTCCCCTGGGCACTTCCGTGATGGTAGTGCAAGCAAGGCCTTGGTACTGTCGTCCTCTGAGAATGGGGCTATCAAATGTCTCCTCATGCTCTCTGTGACCACTAAATTTCAGCCACTATGGTTGATCATGTTTGTCATGTCTATGATATTGTGGCTTTCATAGAAGAACTTTATGTTGGAGATTCATTTGCTCTCCTGTATCTCTTGCATCACGCAAGTGTATACTAGGTCATAATCTCCTAACCAAGGTGTAAACTTGATTAAGCTCCTAATTCAATGCCTAAAATGAATACTCACGTAGATCATTCTCATAGTCATGCCAAGCCCTCTAAAAGTGGTTTAATGTAGTTTATATTGTTGACAAACACTTGCATGTCTCTAATTACCACTCTTTAGGCCGCTCAATTGCGATAAACAAGGATGCCAGCTTTTAAGTGCATAGATGGCAGCTTAGAAATCTTTTTCTTGGGTCATGTAGTGCATCAAAGTGGTCTGCGTCATTTGAATGAGATCGTCAAACCACTATAGTCAAGGTAGCACCTAACGTAGAATCATTGGCACGCTCAAAATATTTCATTGGACAATGATCTACAACATCAATGCAATTGCAGCTAATCACATCAACGTAACAACACATGGGACGATCAACTATCCACAGTGTAGTAAACATTGATACAATCACAGCTAGTCCAGACAACCAGTGCCCTAGCTTGATTTTAACTCCTCCTAAGACCCCCGCATAGTCATGATGGATTTTCAGCAATTATAACCTCTACAATTGTAATGCAATCAAAGGCAGCTTCACTAATCAGACAACCAACAAATATGCCATCACAACACTAATGCTACATCTTCAGAGCTGCATTGTATTTAGCTCATTGCACATACCTATTTTCTTATAAGAGCAGATTGACAAGTAGAAAATGTCCGTCCAACAGCATACTAGAAATGAGTATGTTCTATGGAAGCATAGCAATCCTTCTTCCCATAGATATAGAGACAAAGGCAAATGAATTGTCATCTATTGGAAGGGGGAAAGTGAGGATAAGCCCAAGAGATGTGACCAAATATATAGTGCATGCACAAGCACTAAGTGAGCCATCCTTTTTGAAACATCCATCTAGGATCCAACCTCCACATAGGACACGATACAAGCTAGGATCCACTAAGTGAACTATCCTTTTTGAAACATCCACCTAGGATCCAACCTGCACATGAAACACGAGACAAGCTATATCCATGAACATATGAGAAATGGACATTAAACTCAACTCCGATCCATAAAGCCAAATGGACTAGCAGCAAATCACGTCACGACGATGTCCAAAAAGCAGGCATCCCATACCACCAGCCCACACTATCCTAGTGTATGCACACATCAGCCTATCAGCCAAAGAGTCCAAGAGTAGTGAGTAGCAAGTACATCAAGTGGAAACATAGCAATGCCTCTTGCCACCGATAAAAGAGACAAAGGCAAATGATTTGTTATCTATTGGAAGGTGATGCAAATGAGGATAAGCCCAAGAGATGCAACCAAATATACATTGCAAGCAAAGGTTTATGGACAATAGCTACACCACAGTCCATGACCATCTCATCCAATCAGAAAAATATTGTCAATGTTGGGTTTGACTCACACCTACGCTCAATGAGGAGTGTTGGTGATCTACAGTAGGACATTGGGGCACTTTTTACTCTCCTTATGTGAACTTTTTTCCCCCAATTACATTATTTTCTATTTTGTGTTTATGTTACAAAGTTTGATCACTTACCGTACCTTACACCTTTCAGGTGTGAATGCACCTTAACAACCCTAAGATCTAAGGGTTACACCTTCTACTTTCACTTAGGCACTTAGAAATTGCATCGTGTGTTAAGCTGTGTCTTCACTCTCACTCTCTCTACTGTCTATTGTGTACTTTCAGCTAAGAGCTTCCATCTCGAATCTTGCATTTCATATCAAACCTCAAGCTCTGTCAGCTCCAAGCTCATCTGTTCAACCTCTGTTTCTTGCTCATCTAGTTGCAGCACAAATAGTTTGCCCCCTCAGCACCAACAGCAACCTGACTCTGCAGAAGTGGCCAGCAGTGCCAACACTGTGCCACCGCCCCCAATCCTACGCCGCTGTTCCTAGGTATGACAGCACGCCAACGCAGCCAGCGCCGCTGTCTTGCCAGTCTATCACAGCACCTACCCCCTGCTCTTGCAGCAACACCTGCCCCCAGCTCCACGTAACAGCTGCGCAGCTAGCATCCTCCCACCCCATCAGGCCACTTCATTGAAGGTAAAAGAGAGATTTTCTTATTTTTAATTCAAAAAATCCAAACTACAGCAAAGGGGCTTTTTCTTGAGGAGTGCATTTCTGCTCATGGAAGTGTTTTTTGGACACACAAATTGCAGAAATTTCTTGAATTTCGGGTCGGAAAATTTGGGGCTTTTGGATGTTTAGTAGACATCCGCACATGTACTGAAGATTCTGTTTGAAATAGACTGAAATTGTGCATTTTGGACAGCTACATTTTGGGGCTTTTGCATTTGTTGCACTGCTGAGCATTGTTTGTGCATTGGAGAGCATGTACATTGGAGAGTTGTGATCAATTGTGACGTAGTTTTGCTAATTACAGCTTGGTGTACGCTGTAATTTCTGGAAATTTACAGATTTCCAGGTTGTTCCAGCTTGAGTTCTTGTTGTTATGCTTTTTGAAATAGTGACATTTATCATGGCCAATCAAGGATAGAGTGATGTTGTATTCACCTATGTATCCAATGAGGATAGATTGGATGGCAATAACTATTCTCTTTGGTCCTTCATGATGAAAAATGTGCTGATTGCAAAAAATCTTTGGGAGTATATTAGTGGTGAAGAAGTCTGTCCTGGAGTTCTGGCCCTTGGAACACCTCCCCAAGGAGGGTGTGGTCAAAGGCCAGTTGTAGCTCAGCCAGTTCCCCAAAGATGAGATATACAAAAGTTTTGGGACACACGAGATGCCCAAGCATTGTCACTGATTGCTTTGGCAATTCAATGGTCCATAATCCCACATATACAATCTGTTGCTTCTTCACGAGAAGCATGGCTCACACTTGAGCAAATGTTTGCTAGGAAAAATGAGGCGTATTTCTTGCTAGAAAAAGGAGCTTGAGAATGTGAAGATGGATGAAGGTGATGCCATGCAGGATCATCTTAACAAATTTCACGACTTGCGTAAGCAATTAATGAATGTAGGTGAGCATTATTCTGACCCAAAGAAGATCCCCACTACTTTGATTTTCTTGCCACCCTCTTATTTGGCCTTCAACACAGTCTTGAATCTCGCCATGAGAATTTCTCCACAACCACTTACCTTTCTTTAATTGGTTAGTTTGCTCCTAAAAGAAGAGCAAACAAGAAAGAATAGTGGGGTGGCGAAATTAAGCAATTAATGAATGTAGATGAGCATTATTCTGACCCAAAGAAGATCCCCACTACTTTGATTTTCTTGCCACCCTCTTATTTGGCCTTCAACACAGTCTTGAATCTCGCCATGAGAATTTCTCCACAACCACTTACCTTTCTTTAATTGGTTAGTTTGCTCCTAAAAGAAGAGCAAACAAGAAAGAATAGTGGGGTGGATGTTGTAGTCTCTAAAGAAGCCTTTATGGCGAGACAAAAGGACAAGGGCAGCTAGTATAGAAGTGCTCCGTAGAGTTCTGGAAGTTTAGGTACTTTATAGAGCAACAAGAAGCAGGGCAGCATGGAAGCAAAGAAGGGCAAGCATCGTTATTGTAAGAAGTCACAGAATGTAGGAAGTGCATTGCCAATGAGAAAAAGGAGTTAGGGATGTCTGTTTCTGATGCACCTTCTACTACTACAGAGTCTGTGTCCTTTTTTGTTGACCGTGACTACTATTTTTACACTTGCAGTTATGATTCTTCTTGGGCTGATAGAGCATTTAGCTCTACTGAGGATGCTAGCACTCAGTTCTTTGATAGTGGTGCTTCTTAGCATATTACATCCTCTAGGGATTTTTTTCCCTCTGTTATTGTAGTTCCTCTTGGCAAATCTGTGCAATGTGCCAACAATGCATCTCATCGTCTTAGAGGTGTTGGAGAGATTGTTTTGAGAGCCATTGATGGCTCTACTCTCCGTTTGTAGGATGCATTATATATGCCAGTGATTAAATAATAATAATTGTTCATTTCCTCTTTAGCTAAATGTGGAATGCAAGTCACTTTTGATGATGACAAATGCATTGTTAGAGATTTCTTTTTCTTGACTTTGGTACTTATTAGCACATTATGACATGGACTCTATGAGTTAGATGCTCATTCGATTCAATAGTCACTCTATTTGACATCTACTATTACTCTTGTTATGTCACAGGTAGAGTTATGGCATGCCCGCATGGGGCATGCTAACTATAGCAGTTTCATGCTCATGCAGTGTACTCAGATGTTAGATGGTTTAACTCTCTTGGAGAGACCTCCTAAGCATATTTATAAGGAATACATTTTGAAGAAAATGCATCGATTCTTTTTTCCTTGCGATGTTTCTTTTAAGGCAATAGCCAGGTCATAGATTGTGCATTCAGATGTATATGGACCTATGCAGACAAAGTCATTGGGTGGATGTTATTATTTTATCATCTTCATAAATGAGTTGGGTCTGGCTGCAAAATTAAGAGACTCCATTCAAACCCACAAGGGGAATACATGACTTCTTTGCTGAATAATTTTTTGAAGTAGAAAAGCATTGCCCATCAATATACTACTGCATATACTTCACAATAGAATGGATTTACAAAAAGAAAAAATCAATCACTCATGGACATGGCCAAATGTATGTTGAAAGCTAAGAATTTTCCACATGGCTTTTGAATAGAAGCAATTATGTACATTTGTCACGTTTTGAACGGGTGCCCTACCAAGGCATTGAAAAATGTCACGCCTATTGAGGCTTGGAACAACCGTAAACCTTCAATTGGCCACTTTCATACATTTGGGTGTCTTGCATATACTCACATTCCCAAAGTAATGAGAAAGAAGTTGGACAACAAGGTTGTCAAATGCATTTTTGTAGGGTACAATAGTGAGAGCAATGGATACAGATTGTATGATCCTGTTTTCGAAAAAGTTTTTGTCAATAGGGATGTGAATTTTGATGAAAAATCAAAATTATCTCTTGCTGGTTTTGACACATATCAAGCTGCAAATGATGTGTTTGAAGGGTTGTTGCCTATTTCTAAGGTGGGACCTTAAAAGAGAAACCCTAGATTTAGGTGGGGCTGCTTCCTATGCTAAAAACACTTGATGCTGTTTCTTTTTTATTTGTGCACGCATTGATGGTTGCATAGGAAAGATTGATTGTGCTTGCAACAATTAGATCTAATTGTAATAAATTAATAATCAGGTTAATAAGACAAAAGATCGTGTTATGCCTCCCCATGGCTAGATGTACAACCCTACTTCAAGGGGACTTGTTTTGTACCGCCGCGAGGAGCTTTGGATCAGGCCCACGGCGAGAGGTCGCTCAGAGAGGAATCCGTTAGGCAGGAGGAGGCGGGAGTGCCAGGGAGCTCTGGCCATAAATCTCTCGATTGCTCCTACGAACTGCGTGACCCTTACACAAATCAGGATGGGATTTGAGAGTCCCTGAGCAGCTGGACTTTCAGTAAATGAACAAAATGTTCAGCCAATTGCTCCATTAAGCAATGCAGAAATTCAGCCTATGGCTGATTTGAATATTCAGCAAGATGTTGACTTGGAGGTTCATTAGGAGCATGTGCATAATAAGGAACCTAGGCAAAAGCCTAGATGGCACTTCCAAACTATGAAAGATAGTCATTTGGATGCTCCTATTGCAGGTCGTACTAGAAGACAAGTGCGTCTGCATGATCATGCTAATACAATGGAGTTTGTTATGGCAGCACACACACTTAATGATGAGGAGCATGATTGTTTTGAGGATGCACAACATAGTGTGCATTGGATGGCAACAACGCAAGCTGAATTCGATTCTATCATAAAGAATCAAACATGGGATTTAGTGACATTGCCTGTTGGAAGAAAAGCCATTGGTATTGATTGGGTTTATAAGCTGAAAAGAAAAGCAAATGGAACCATTGATAAGAAGAAAGCCAAGCTCGTGGCAGAAGGCTACATGCAAAAGAAGGGCATTGGTTATGACGAGACATTTACTCCTACACCCTGTATGACTATGATTTGGTGTATGGTTGCTTTGGCTGCCCAGTATGGTTGGATTATGCAACAGCTTGATATTAAAACTGCATTTTTACATGGGGAACATAAGGAAGAAGTGTATGTACAACAGCCCATTGGTTTTGCAGTTGAGGGATCCGAACACTTGGTATGCAAGCTAAAAAAGGCTCTGTATGGTTTGAAGCAAGCTCCACGAGCTTGGTATGCAGAAATTGATGCCTTTTTACTCAGCCAAGGGTTCATTAACAACCCATCAGAGTCTAGACTCTTTACGTATGCAAAGAGGGGGGATTCCTGCTATTCATTTGCCTTTATGTAGATGATCCTTTGCTCACAAGGATATATGTTGATCATATTTCGGTATTCAAGAAAAATTTGCAGCAAAATTTTGAAATGTCAGATTTGGGGCCTTTGTATTACTATTTCAGCATTCAGTTTATTCATGATGCTAGAGACATTGGATTGTCACAATCTAGATATATTGGTAAACTCCTTGAGTGATTTGGCTTTTGGGATTGCAAGCCAATTAGCACACCAATGGAGATTCGAATTAAGCTATCTTTGCATGATGATAATGATTTGTTCAACATCCATACATATGCTCCAGCAGTTGGATGTCTCATTTATTTATGCAACACGAGGCCAAATATTCAGTTTGTAGTTTCAACCCTGAGCAGATATATGCACAAGCCACGCATGTCACATTGGCAAGCTCTGAAGCGTGTTTTTTGTTTCTTGCAAGGTACTAGGATTCTTTAATTGCTTTATGCCAAGGAGACGACCAGTGCAATTACATGCTTATAGTGACTCACATTGGGTAGGTGATTTTGAGTCACGTCATTCTACAAGTGGAAACTATTTCTTTCTTGGCTTCGCAAGAAACAATCCACTGTTGCTACATTGTCTTGTGAAGCTGAATACAAGGCAGCTTTCACTACTAAAGTTTAATACATATAGCTCAAATGTTTGTTGGTTGATCTCGATGTATCTAGCATAGAGCCTACTCCTTTGTTTACTGACAATCAGAGTGCCATTGCAGTGGCATGGAATCCAGTGTTTCATGCATGCATGAAACACATCAAGATCCACTATCACTTTGTCAAAGAGAGGCTACATGTAGGAAATATCAACCTTTCACAACGCTTCAAATTTGAAGCATTTCACAATGCTTTAAATTTGATCTCCTTTGGTGGATGATCCTTGTATGCTAATCACTTTTCACTTTAGAGGAGTTTGTTGGGTTTGACACACACCTACGCTCATAGAGGAGTGTGGGTGATCCGCACTAGGAAATTGGGGCACTTTTTACTCTCCTTACGAAAGGTTTTTCTCCCTAGTTACAATATTTTCTATTTTTCTTCTTTATGTTACATAGTTCAGTCACTTACTGTACTTTACACCTTTTGGCTGTGAACACACGGTACACCTTAACAACCCTAAGGTCTAACAGCTACACCTTGAACTTTCACTTACACACTTGGTAATTGCATCGTGTGTTGAGCTGTGTCTTCACTCTCACTCCCTCTACTGTCTACTTTGTACTTTCAACTCAGAGCTTTCATCTCCAATCTTATAGTCAAGATAGCTAGCATGTCCTGCATGATATCGGCCTTGCTTCAATCTACATTTGGAAGTCTAGGACCATATAACTAGATTGAAGTTCTGAACTCAACTATTGCATAGGATGGATCCAACAATTAAAGCTCAAACCATCCACTAGGTAGCCCAAATACTTGTAGTCAATGGGGTTGTACAAAGCCTCATGCTTAGACTTCCACATAACGAACCCATTACTTTTGGTCAATATAAGTCAATTGGGGCATGAAATTAGAGAAAACAAGTATAATAATTGTCAAGTGAAACAATTACAATATTGCTGAAAAAAGTACGAGCTATACAACTTTGACCATCATGAGAATTTGGCTATTTGCAAGCACTGAGCCAACCACAAGATATAAGCTATATCCACAAACATATGAGAAATGGACATCAAGCCCACTTGCCATCTAGAGACAAATAGACTCACTCCCGAGTTTTTGATCTCGTAGCAACGCGGATCACAACCACATCCGAAGAGTTGGCGTGCCATAACACCAACCCACACTATCCCAATATAGATGCATTGGCCTATGGCCCAACAATTCAAGTATTGATTGCACAATGATGGGCGCAATAGGACCTTGAGTCCTATAAATGAAATTGAGATGCCCAACCCTAAAGTGGCCCTCATTACTTCATAACCACAATGACCAATGTTACTACTGCCCATCCACATGTCCAAGGATGTTAAACTTTCCCCCTTATAAATGATTGTTGTCCTCACAAATACCTGCGCGGACAAAGTGGGAAAAATGATGTTAGACTGTTCAACAAGCATGCTGGCCCCCAAGTAGCCTCGATATCTGAGTGGTTTTTCCCCTTGACTAAAAAATCTCGATAAATACTCAGATGGGATTGATTAATCCTATAGTAAAGAACCAAATTCCATTTGAAAGGAATATAACAAGCATTGTCCTCAAGCGACAAAACTTCCTAAATTAGAACCATGAGTTCACCTTGCCTCAATCATTCTTTCAATTATCGTGGAACACCAGATGAACTTCGATATCTAGAGGGCAATCAAGCTCATTGGAGACACTATTTATCCTTTTGATAATTTGGAAGAGACCACAGTACCTCAAAGATCATTTATAGCACTTGCTAGTAGTCATTGAACCGCTGTGTTTTGGGATTTTAACGTAGACCAATATGCCCTCAGAGCTCTTGAGGAGTATGATTTTGAGCATAAAATATAGAATGATCTTGGGTCATTTCAATGCTTTCTGTCGCAATTGTGAAGATCTGCATATCATGCAAAAATTCAACCACAAACTGCACTATCATCCCCTTGAGCTTAAGAAAAATTGGTGGTTTCAACCAATAACCATTGATAGGAATCGGCAAGGCACTTTAATTACACCCTCTATAGATTTATTTTCTCTTGTTACACTTGTTTTTTTCTTGAAAGGTGAGACCAAAACATTAATTGAAAGCACATAAGTTTTTTAGCAACTCCAAAACCTTCTTTCGAAAGGTTTCATTTGTGATTTGGTGGAGGTGGACATCATTATTGAGACTCAATGTTGATTTGAGAGTGTTACAAAGGGAAGAAGTTCTTATTATGAAGTAGTTACATTGCAAAGTAGTTTCTAGGATATATAACAAAGGCTTCTTGTTGATAACAGAATATGAATATGATGATATAGTTTCTACAAAGCCAAGTCTTTCTCAACCACTATAGTTGTCCCAATTATATCTTCAAGCAAGAGTTGAGGAATTTTGACCTCACTAATATATGTTGGAAGCTCTAATACAAGAGTCGTCTGATCGCGAAGTTTCTAAGAGTAGTTGCACTTGTACGTTGAACGGTACTGATCGTATTGTTCGATTCGTACCGTATGTATCCATATGATACCATACAGAAAAATTGGCCTTGTTTCGCCACTATGTCTTCCCGCATCTCCCTGCGTTCTGCCGTGCATTCCCCCTTTTCCAGCTATACACGCCTTCCCCAGCCCCCCTTAGATTCCATCCAACTAGCAGCCATGTTTGACACTTGATCCCTCTTTGACTGTTTGACCCTTCTTTCATCTACAAAAGGTGCTTCTCTCTCCATGCTTCCACACTAATTCAGCAAGCATTTGGCATTCTCATCTACCTCTCTTGGATCTTGAAATGATTTGTGATTCATGAAGCTCTAGCCTCTCACTCTCTCCTCTTTCACCCACCCTATCAACGCTCAAGCATCTCTCTCTCTCCATCTCTCTCTCCATCTCCATCTCTCTCTCAAGTTTCAAGAGTCGAGACTCGAGCATCTCCATCTCTCTCTCAATCTCCATCTCTCTCTCCATCTCCATCTCTCTCAAGTTTCAACTTTCAAGTTTCAAGAGTCAAGACTCGAGCATCTTTGTGTGTGTGTGTGTCTCTCTCTCTCTCTCTCTCTCTCTCTCTCTCTCTCTCTCTCTCTCTCTCTCTCTCTCTCTCTCTCTCTCTCTCTCCGTAAAAGGTAATTGTATTAATTACGAAAAAAAGGTACAAGTTTACATGATTACAAGATCCACGATGGCTGTACGCTAGCGTGTGTCAACTGTCAGTACAAAACCCAGACAGAGATACACAAGTCATGGCAAAAACACAGTGGAAATTGCCATATGCCAGGGAAGTAAGTCTTCCCGAGGGAGCAAGTCAGAGTGCCGAAGGAGATCTATCTGCCAAAGCAAACGGCCTTTAAGCTTGGCAATGTGTCTGGGAACATTAGATGCCGAATCAAAAAGAAACGCATTTCGAGTGGTCCAATTGTGCCAGCATCCCCAGTATCTAAGAAAATGGAACAAGATCTTCATATGCAACTGTGCCGGTGTGGGGTATTTTGGGCGTACAAAAACCCAATCGAAAGGGCTCATCGAGAAACCAACCATAGCTCGCCAAACTGCTGACAAAAGCGACCAGATTTTCTTAGCGAGAGGGCAAGAGATAAATCGATGACGGGCTGATTCCACAGTAGTGGTGCAAAAGAAACAATTGCAGTTAGAGATTCGACGCTTGGAAAGGACCGAGGCAAGAGGAAGACCACCAATCATTATCCTCCAAAGAAAGACCTTGCATTTGAAAGGTGTCTTGTTTTCCCAACCCTCCATCACAGTTGCCTTCCACCATGACTGAGATTTCCGCAACCCCCATACCATATTGGCTTTAGTGACCAGTCATTGATGATCTTTAATCAGAAGATGGTACACCTGGTTAGCCGAGGACTTTTCCAAATTCAACAGGCTTGCCAGGACCCAGTCCTGCCAAGGGCGATCCACAACAAGGGCAGGAAAGGGTTGCCTGCTCTGGAGGACTAACAAAAGTTGTTCCCACAAATTATGGTATCCCCGAGGGATTCGGAAAAGTTGCCTGGCAGTACGAAACGATACGAAGACATTACGGCTGGCAAGGGTGGCATCTACAACAGAAGTCAATCCCAAACAGGCCATGCGGTTAAATTTTGGCCGGAGCTCCTGTTTGCCTTCCCATGAAAGTAATCTCGAGGCTGCCAACAATTCCAATTAAAAAGAGTTAGTATGTAAGCCGGCCTCCACTGGATGCCAACTCGCCTTTTTGGAGAACCAATTGCTAGGAGCCGACCAAGTGAACAAGCAGGGATGAATAAGGACTCGAAAATTGAGAGTCTGCATTAAGAACGTGCCACCAGGAGCTTCGAATCTGTGTATTACCATGCAGAAGCCTGCAGTCCTCAAGAAAATAACGGGCTATCACGGCCCACAGGTCATGCTCCACACATATGGCACAAAAAAGAGACCAACGAAGAGCCAGCATATGAGTTTCAACATCCAAAATGGCCCCCCCACCTAGACGTTTGGGAGTATATGTATGTGACCACGAAATCCACGAATTACTTGCTTGCAATGAATCCGTCTTCCATAACATGAAATGAATGGGCTGCGTGAGAGCATTCAAAGTGGTACGAGTCCAAGGCAGCAATGGCAAGAAATATGTGAGCATTGGCAGCATAATTATCTGAGCCACTTTGAGGCGAACATGGAAGGGCCAAGCTTGCGACTTCCAATATAGAATCTTCGCTGCCAATTTCTGTGAAATCCACTGTAGCAGTTGTTTTGGCCGAATATCAACCCCCAAAGGGTACCCAAGATGCCTGACAATGAAACCACGGGGAATAACCTGGCCCTGCCAGCCCAGTGACTGTAAATCGGGCTCTGTGCAACTGAGAATAGTTGATTTGGAAGTATTCATACGAAGACCAGAAGCCTAACCAAAGAGCGTCCAGACATCTAATGCTTTGTGAATATTGTCCTTGTCCGCATGTAAAATCATAAAGTTGTCATCAGCCAAAGATTGACTAATGAAGTGCTAACCAAAAGAAAGAGACAATCCGGCCAATTAAGTAGAAGCTGCCATGGAGGATAACATCGAAAGAACCGGATGAGTCGCCAGGGCAAAGAAGAGAGGACTCAAAGGACAACCCTGTCTCACAGAGCGTGCAAGGACAAAGGATGCTGTAACACCACCATTTAGCATAACTCGCGAAGAAGCCGCATCACTAATGGTGTAGATCAAGCGGGACATCCAAGTGCCAAAGCCCATGGTAGACATGAGTTCTGCAACGAAAGACTAGTCTAAGTAGTCAAAAGCCTTTTCCAAGTCCAATTGGACCAAAACCACTTCCTGATTAGAGTGCCTTGCATAGTCAATCGCCATTTGCACATTTAAGATATTATGCAGAATGTTGAGGCCCTTAATGAAACCATATTGAAGAGGATGCACAATGGCCGGAAGATGCGTGTGGAGCCGATTTGCCAGTACTTTGAAAAAGATTTTATATATCGAGCCCATCAAAGAGATTGGTCTCCAATGTTGCAACAGTGATGGCGAAGGAACCTTTGGAAGCAATTTGATAAGCCCTTCTTTCCATGAGGAAGGCATGAACCCTGTTTCCCAAACCTGCTGAAACATAGCCGTCAATGGCTTCACCACTTGCGTAGCAGAACTCTCAAAGAATTCATTGGTGAGACCATCCCAACCGAGATTCTTCTCCTTAGGCAGGTGCATCAAAACATCCATAACCTCCTTCTCACAAATATCTGTCTCCAAAGTAGTTTGCATATCAAGTGGAACCTGATGGCGGACCATATCATAGAAGACTGAACGTGCATACGCAACCTGATCAGAAGGTGCCTGAGAAGAACCAAGAAGATTTAGAAAATAATTCCTGCACATATTGACAATGGTCTGAGGGTCAGTGACCATTTGACCTTCTGAATTCTAGAGCCTAGTCATATTTTCTCGAGCAGAAGAGGCATGCAGAGCGCGAAAGAACTTATGACTTTGACAAGCACTATCTTGCAAATTCTCAGTCAAATTTTGCAATTTGGCCTTCTGATAGGATTTCAACTAAAACTCTTTAATAAGGTTAGTCAAACGCATTGCCAGTGACAGCAGAAATTCATCATCTGGAGTGTCCACCAGCAGCAAGCGAACCAAAGCCAGTAAGTCCTCCACTGCGTGTCGACGCCGCCGACAAAGAGAGGCATGGTGGATCCCATACTACCGAGCAACCCGCTGCACATTAGAGAGCAATCGTTCAAAGGAAGTAGTGCCCTCCGAGGCGAAGTCCAATAAGAATCTATCAATCACTTGCTGCATATAACCTTGAAAGAGTGGATGCTTCAAATAAGAGGAGTTGAAACGTAAAGGGAGTCTATCCAACAATTTCATAAAAGGAGCAATGGGTTGTGCAAGCATCTCAAGCTGGAGAGGGAAATGGTTCCAACAAGGCATATTGCTGCAAGACTGTCATTTCTAGCATCTCAAGAAGAAAATCATTATCCTGCATAATGTACATGCGGTCCAATCACGGCCATGTAGTTGCATACTGCGCCGAATGAAAGGTAAACCTTGTAGTAGAAGGGTGTAGCCACGACCATAGGTCTTGCTTAAGTACAGCAAGAGCAAACTCATGCCATACCCGACTTTCCAGAGCGTCCATCACAGAATGCCCTGAAGTGGATTGCGAAGAATCAACACACATATTGAAATCTCCCATCAAAAAACCTCGTCTACCAAGTGACAAGGAGGTCTTCAAGGTATTCCAAAGATCCTGGCGGGATAAAGGGTCATTCGGAGCATATAGGCCCAGCAACCAGAAGATCTCTCCTTCAAATAAAACTTCAACCACCACAAAGCGGCCATGTACATCATTTTTAATAAAAACCGGTTGATATTTCTCATGCACAATCATAAGCACACCAGAATAATGCCCGGCGTGTGTCCCTGCATAAAATAGACAAAACCCATGGCAATCCACAACTTTTCCAGCTTCACTGTGACTCTTGTGCTCTACCGCACACAAGACATCCCTTTGATTCTCATGTAATATAGTCCACATGGCATGTTGTTTATGGCGAGAACAAATGCCTCGCACATTCCACGTGGCTATCTTCATGTATATTCAAAGAGAAGATCAAGAACGAGGCACCACTTGCCTTGATTTAACCTTTTCGGCTAGAATATCAAGGACACCCTCATCCAAAAAATCAGCTAACACAGCAAAAGAGTTCTGACGGCCAGCTTTAGAGATAGACGGAATATCCACTGTCTTGGGGATGGAACGGGGATAACGACAATCCCATGGTGTAATCACATTCCCTCGAGAATCAAAAGCCAACTTAGCGGCTCTCTCTCTCTCTCTCTCTCTCTCTCTCTCTCTCTCTCTCTCTCTCTCTATCCTTTGGGCCTCTCTATTTGTCATCCGCACCATGACTTGTGAGACGTATGAGGCCTTCAATTTGCACGCGATCCATGTGGAGAAGGGCACAAAGAAGTCAAACTCCTACCATTGGATGTGCAAGTATTACAAGAACACTATACATGTGGTGCAACCCGGCTTCTTCAATATCTTTCCAAGACATGAGGCAAGTTGCATCATGCAAGGAAATTCCTCAAAACATCACGGATGAGATTCTCGCCAAGATGAGAGGGGGATCTACAAGAGGAGGAGGATGTGGCATATCGCACCAACTCCTATGCCTACTAATGAGGAAGCATCGAATGTGGGTGAACCTTCAACCAATGCAAGAGAGGCCTCTACCATTGGTGGTGGCCGCTCCACATCTGCATCCGGCTTCGGTAAAAGACCAAAAGTGGAGGCTCATGCAGCACTGAAGAGACAATCCTCTCTCTCTCAAGCTCCTGGTCATGTGCGTGGATCGGTTGCCTTAGAGAAAGCCAATGACTTGCAAATATTGAAATTACACACACGGTGATTGAGTGCAATCTTGCATTCAATATCCTAAAGCAAGAGCAATGGAAGATGATACAAGCTATTGCCAATGTGGGTCCATGTGAAGGGTGGACCGATGTCACATATAATGATATGAGGACAAAAAAGATTGATGAAGGGAGAGAATTGATAAAGCCGTTGATCCTATTCGGGCTACATAGATAAAATATGGTTGCTTCATTTTCACCAACGCATGGAGTGATCATAAGAAATGGGCCATCATCAACATACTCGTATCGTGTCTACTCGGCACTTACTTTTTATGGGGCGTAGATACCAGCAAGAGGGGGAGAAAAACAACAGACACATTCATCTCTGTCGTCACATTTGGCAAGCTATCATTGATGTATACATTGCCTTTTAAATTTGTTTCACTTTCGTTCATTATAATTTATGCATAACTATCTATCTCTCTATTTTCTCTAATATCTATCTCGATTCTCTTTTTCCCCCCAACCCCCATCGTCTTGAATCTTGAAAGTTGAAACTTGAAAGGCTCAACTCACTCTTTCTCTCTCTAGCCTCCAAGTATTAATCCTTGTAATTTCTAATTATATGTGGGCCCGTCGAATGTGGTGCAAGTTTTTACCAACACTACATTCAATTGTCAGTGCATGGGCTATGTGCTTGAGGCCGAGTTTCCCACGATTGTGTAGACTCCATGTGCAAGTCATTGTTTGGACTTGCTCATGGAGGACATTCGGAGCTCAAGTGGGTGAAGAGGGTGGTCTACAAAGCTACATTAGTTGCCACCTTCTTCATAGTGAAGATCAAGACGCTTGCAAGGTATCGTGAGCATAGCACACTCGAGTCGAAGAAGCCTTCTTCCACTTAGTTGGCTTACAGTTATTGTTGTAGCGCCTTTATGAGGTGCGGTCCCACCGCCTTGCGCCAAACAATGGTGTCCACTCTAAGGAATGAGTGGAATGAGCATCATACCGAGGAGACCAAAGCCGTGTAGCACTTGTGTCTAAATGAGGAATTTTGGTAGAAAGTCCCTACTGTTGTCATTGTCATGACTCCCTTTTATACAGTGTTATGTATGAGTGATTGGGAGGGGTCCACTATCGGCCTTCTCATTCACTTCTTTAGAGCAGTATTTCTAGAGGCACGTGCTTGTATAGTGATCACAAAGATACAACGTTCACATGCTCTAGAGACATTAGCCCATCCATGGTTTTACTGCATTTGGTACATCCAGCCTACAACTTGCCAGTAGTCATGGATGATAGAGAGCTCCGTTCAGAGCAGCTAGTCTATTGGACTCATGTGGTCCCTGTGGATGACCATAATGCAGTGCTTGAGAAGCTAGGATGCTATGTGGATTAGAGAGGACATGCGGATTTTGCTTCTCCCACTCATTGGAGGAGAGTGTCACTTGTGAAGCCTTTATGTTGGTGGCAAGACTTTGGATACACATTGGAGACCCTTCAGCCCTTAGCCATGAGGTTCCTTGCCCATGATTGCTCTTCAGATGCATGTGAGAGAAACTGGAGTGCTTATTTTGTCATTCATATGAAGATTCACAATTGGCTTAGCACACGATAGTTAGAGTAGCTAGTCTATTGCTGCACTTTGCATAATGAGGGTTATGATGAGCATGGGTAGTCCAAAGCAAGTAAATACTTAACAGTAAAATTGAAATTTTGCTATTTTAAACTTTTAAGTTTATACTTTACAATTTAGAATTTAGCATTTA
The DNA here is from genome assembly GCF_053477565.2 of Lygodium microphyllum. Taxonomy (NCBI): domain Eukaryota; kingdom Viridiplantae; phylum Streptophyta; class Polypodiopsida; order Schizaeales; family Lygodiaceae; genus Lygodium; species Lygodium microphyllum. The sequence goes on from NC_141145.1 coordinate 143,035,599, forward strand.
CAATCTTATGCGCATTGTGTACGTGAATGTTGATACATTCAAGTTGACGGGCGACACACTTTTGAGTGTACATCAAGAGGTGGAGGAGATTTTTGCAAAGCTCTATAGAGAGCTTCTAGCATCAGATACTCATGACAATCACAGTCAAATGTGCTCGTGGGCGAGAAGTTCAACTAGGTGACAGTAGGGGCATGGTCATTTGATGCCCTCCAACATTGAGGATGGGTGTTTTGAGTGGCTTGCAGCCATATGTAAGGCGGGTCTCTAGTAGCTCACATTTCGTGAATCATGATGGCATCCCCCCCTTGCCTACACACTCGTCACCTAGGAAGCTATCATTCAATGATAATGGCAATCTCATCAATGAGGATGAGTATGAGAGTGTCTCATCATCCGATGCATAGGAGTCATCTTCAGACTCTCTTGATGAGCACTCAAATGGTTCTGATGATGATGATGATAGTGACGCCTCATCATAGATTCATAGGTCTCTCTTTTTTGTATCTACTATCAGTGTATCCACATGCATGATGCCACTATCATGTATCATCCATGGACCATGTATATACTAGACTATAGTTGTATCGCATGTTGTACACAACCCATGCGGCCACGATGGCCACCTTCATGTATTCATCTTATTTTGTAATGAAATGGCTATTACCACTTTAAACATTTGTTTTATCATTTAATGATCTATGGTTTTTTAAAAATCATGATGCTTTTTTTTCTGTACTAATATCGTATTGTATCTTATAAAATCATAAGGTAGCATTTAGTACTGTATTTTATTGCTCTGTACCGTATCGTACCTCACAACTATGATTTCAATATACCAACATCTACACAATATTATTTCATACATGGTTGGAGTCAAGACAAGAACAAGATAGATGGCCATATCTCATTACAATGTAGTTTGAGGATCCCCTACAAGTACATGCTTTTTTTTTTTGCACGTAAATTGTGGCTGATTATATAACTTAAAAAAACTGATTACAATGGAGTACTCATGCTCAACAGACAAGCAAGAGTTGATGAAAGTCACAACTACATCATGTATACAAGCCTCTCAAGGCGGTCTGGGTGGATGGGGGAAAGAAGCCATTTTGGGGCACTGGGGGGGGTGGTTTTAATCGCGATCTGGGGCTGCCTACCTGCATCACGAAAAACAGGTCTTGGCTGCCACAAGTGCACATGAAATGACATCAGAGCACCTGACGAGCCCTGGACTCGCCCTGCACCTAATCCCATCGGCCGCAGAGGGATTGGATGATGGAGGTCTAGAGCTCTGCTAAGGTCCCCTGTACTAAGAGTCTCTCTCTACCGAAAGCCTCCTGACACCATGCCTTCCAGATATGACAACCAGTAAGACTCCCTATGATCTCCCATACCTCAGAGCGATCTACTGTGGGCTCCAGTACCTAGTGGATGGGTAGAGCCTCCAAACCGGCCACTGCACACAACCCTGCCTCGATAATGAATATCGTGTCCTGCATCCCGGCCTCATACAGAAGGTGATAGCCTTGGCTGACTACCTGCCAACAAAAAGCTTCCCAAGAGATACATCCAAGGTTGGGTGCTATACGGCGAAGGATGCGGCATGCTGCTCTCCACACGAGCTGCGCCACCTCACACGACCAAAGGCAGTGCTTAGGGGTTTCCGGAGGCTGTTGTGTGCAGTGCTTACAACCTCCCTCGTTCTACATCTAGGTAAGTCAGCTACCCACCGCCAAGCCTCCATGTGCCACCAGCCATCAAAAATACGATACCGTCCTCTGCCTCTAGCTATCCTGTAGGCGGTGCCGGAAGGTTCGTCCGAAAGGCTCTGTGATGTTGTGCTCCGCCCAGTGCCTGCTACATGACAGCACGCAATCCATATCCTCCTGCATTAGTATGTGTCTGCCAATCCTGGCGGTATACTCCAGGAACCTTGGTGACTGCTTGGTGACTGCAATGGCCGGCCATAGCCACTCTCCGGATCCCACTCCAGCTCATCAAGTGGCCTGCCCTCCCAGATCCAAAGGCACTACTCCCTGAGCTCCTACCAAAAGACAAAAGGGTCCAACCGCCATGTCTTTCCCTGTAGACCAATGACCCGGCTCCTCTTCCATGAGAGGACAGTTGTCCCCTCATCCTGCTGTCCTCTGTCAAGAGCCACATGCTCCCCGTCCTATACGGTGAAGAAGGTCCCAGGTGGAACACTACCCACTATCTGCCACTTGTAGGGGGATGCCTATTGGTGCAAACCTAGCGGCCCATACCTCTCCGGGCTCTATCCGCTCTCATATTGGAGGAGCAAGCGACTCCTGAGGTATTGCTTCGTCTATCTCCCTTCTCCTCAACTCCACTCCTCTCTGGCAGCCTAATACTTGCAACAACACCACCTCGTCCACCGTCCTGTACACCTCCCGCCATGTCTTGATGGTACGAGCCGGGCAAGCCTCCCAACCAGCCCACTAGATGTGGGGGTGCTTGCCAATCTGTGCCCCTTCTCGATCTCTAACCAGGGGGTTCCAAATCACCAGATGAGGGTCTATCTCCTCCAGGCAGCTTGGGGGGGTTCTGGATTAGGGCCTTGCACGGGCCCTACCACACGTGGAGCAAGATGCGTAGAAAAGGAGATCCGGGGGGGGGGGGGTTATTTGGGCTGACTTGAAGATCCATCTCAGGTACTGCTTCCACTCACCGCCAAGCCTTCGTCGACATTCCTGAAGACTCTCCTGCAATAGGACCTTCCAACTCTGCCCTCTTGGTGTGAGGCCGCGGACAACTACCTTGCTCAAGAGGGCCATACTCTATTACTCTGGGTCTATGATCCCAAGCCCTCCCTCTGACCAATGTCGTATGATGGTTGCCCATGCCACCTTGGCCCTAGAATCCTTGGAGCCGTTTGACCTGAACCAAAGGAAATTCCGTACTAGGCGGCCAAGCTGCACTACACAGGATGGGGAGAAGCACCAACATGAGGCGATGTAACTACCAAGGCTCAACCGGCTAGTGAGAGGCGAGCCGTGGTCTAGTAGGGCAGCTTCCTTTGAATAGAATTGAGGACTGGAAGAGACTGCTGGGGGAGAGTGTTGTCAAGTCCCACATGGAACCCTAGGTATCAGACGGTCTGCCCTCTGTTCACCCATCTAAATCCCAGGTGAACGCCCCACTCCATGCTAGAATCCGGAGCTGTGAGAAAACCAACCCACTTTCACCAGTTGGTTTTCGCTCCCGTTGCAAAACAAAACACCTCAAGCGCTCGCCTCACTCTCTCCAGCATCAACTCATCGTCCTCTATGTAGAGTGCTATATCATCTGCATACTTTGAGTCTAACAACTCAATCTCCTCTCTCACTGGAAGTCGAAGGCCGTGTACTCCGCTCACGTGTGACCTGAGCAAGTGAGACATCACCTTTGCAAAGAGTAGGAAAAGGTACGGGGCCAGGGGGCAACCTTGCCGGACCGATCTCTCCAACAAACTCCTCCCCTCACCTACCACCTACGAGAACCCTGTTGGTGGCCAATCTGTAAAGTGAGGAGATCCCACGAATAGTGCCCTCTAGGAAATCCCACTCCACCCTATCATAAGCTTTCTTAAAATCCAAGAGAAGTAGAGCTAGTCTTTGCCGACTATGCCTAGCCCACTCTGTCACCTCAAACAAGGTGAATACATTGTCTAGGATGCTCCTATCCTGGACAAAGCCTGTTTGTGTGTCATGGATGATGTCTGGAAGCACGGGGCGTAGTCTCCTACCAACCATCTTTGCCAATGCCTTATAGGCCACTGACAATAAGGTGATCGGTCTCCACTGGGGAAGCTTCAACCGGTCTCTCCCTTTGGGGAGAAGACTGATAAGGCTTGCTGAAAGATTCCCTAGCATTTGTCTCGTGAAGTGAAAATCTCCTGGAAGGCCATTAGTAGGGGGTCCTTCACCACTTTCCAGTACGTAGTGAAGAAGGCCTTAGAGAGGCCATCCTCTCCCTAGCATTTCTGCCTGTCCTGTGTATGGAAAGCCTCTTCTAGTTCCTTCTCTGTGAAGGGGGCTAGGAAAGATCGTCCCATCTCCTCTGTGACGAGGGACGGGATGTGATCCCAGACTTGCTGTCTACATCGCTCTCCTCTAGCTGAGGCTGTCTCCTGCTGGAAAAGGCGTCTATAGTAGTCGGTGGCAATCTCCATCACCTCATCTGGGCTAGAACGAGTCCTCCCATACTGATTTCAAAGGCTGCGTATCTGCTCTCCTGAGGTGCGAGGCTCGTGCACCTGGAAAAACTCCCTGAACATCATGTCCTCCTTCCGCGGCCAAAAAGCTGCTGTGGTGCGGAAAGAGAACTCTGAGCGCCTATCCTCTAGGCCAGCAAGGGCTGCTCGCATGCGCACCTTTTGTGCATGGAGGGTGGGATCCCCTGGTGCCTCCTATAACAATCTCTGTGTGGCTGGAAGGTCCCACTGGAGTGCTCTCTCCTCCTCCCAGCACTTCTTCCTTGCCTGTATGGCTGGCTCTAGGTAGATATACTGCTCGACTAGGCTAGGACCTCTGCAACCTCCTCTAGGATCCAGCCTCTCTCTTCTGCCCCACTCCCTGTTCCGAATCTGCTCTATCTGTCTCGTCACCTCCTCCCTCCTGTACATTGAGTCAGGGATCCGATAGGATCTTGTGTCTAGGGTGGATGTTCGGGGATCAAGTGTCAAGAGAACCGCATAATGATCACACAAGGTGGTGCCCACCAACTGCCCGCTGATCTGCCCCCACGAGAGCCTCCTCACTCTCCCACATAAAACATGTCCAATCGCTTCAACAGGACTCCACCTAGCTGCCTATATCCCCAAGAGAAGTCCAACAACCTCTCCCTCCTGTGAAAGGTAGGGTCCCTCCAGGCATCGCATGCTCCTACTGCCAGTAGAAAGATCTCCCATGCCTCCTGCTTCTCCCCAGCCCTGCCCTGGTAGTTTCTATCTCAACTCTGCTGGTCCTCCAAAGCCTCCAGGTTGTTGAAGTCTACTGCAATGAGCCAGGAGTCCACCTCTGGGAGTCCATCCGCGATCTCCACCCAGAACCTGCTACATGCCCTAACCTTCGTAGGGGCATAGACATTGAGGACTCCAAGGCACGATTCCCCAATATCCAATCTGATCCATAGGACCTTCCCTGCAACTATTGTCCCGTGGTCTCGTACATAGGCAGTGAGACTCAGGCCAATAGAGGTGCATATGCCTCCACTCCTACCGTGGGTACCTGTGGCGTGCTCCCAGTTCTTGGCCGCCGCCAACCTGTGGGTACCTGTTCTTGGCCGCCACCAACCAACCCGTCGCCTACTGCAGGGTGCCCCCACCTGAGTTTGGACTATCTTTTTCCAAATCCCCCCCGTCAGTCCACCCATCTGACCGCTTCCTCCCGTTTTTTCCTCCTTCCTATCTGCTAGACATGAACGTCCCGCCCGCCTGGATTCTTCCCCTCCGCCTGGCAGCGCCCCCCCGCCCTGGCATGTCCGCCCAGGCCAGACAACGCCCCCGCCCCATCAATTCCCCCCCAGACAGTTTGTTGCCCCCCCCCCCCCCCCCCCCCACAAAGGCCTAGCCGCCCTAGAAGAGACTTTTCCCCCTGCCCTGATAGCCCGCTGCCCCCCCTCCCCCTCGATGCGCTGCCTCCATCCGGAACCCCGAATCCGTCCGCAATGTGTCAAATAGAAGCGGTCTCCCCCCTTGCCATTGACCCCCCACCCTCCAAGTTGCTCCCTCGATCTGAAGCAACTTCCCCCCCTTAGGTAGCACAGCGACGTGATTGGTAGTCCTCGCAAAAGGGACGCGCAATGGAAACCTCTGGTCGTTTTGCGTTGTCCTCTCTGAGGAGAAGCTCTTAGCCGCCCGAGCTAAGGAGCTAGAGGTAAAGGAAATGAGGATTTATGGTCAAGTAGTAGGCCTAACATTCCCCAGCCAGGGCCCAGCTTCGGGACTGGCTTCACTCCATGTTGTACATCGGCACAGCGCAGATCGTGGAGGCGGTCCTAATGGGCCAAGGGATCTTCATGGTCCGGCTCAGTTCGGCATACACAGCTTGCGACTTACTCGCCAGTTTACCATATGCGTCCACGAAGGGGGTCATATACATGGTCCCTTGGTACAGCGGCTTTACTGTGGAGGTGTTTGCACTCCACAACAGGTTTCTCCGACACTCGGTCAAGAATATCCCACAGTTCCTAGAGATCGAGGCGGGTGGGCACTCCTTTAGGCAGCAGGTCATTGTGATGGGGCAGCCAGGGGATGTGCCTACGCTGCCATGACTTTGGGCATCAGGTAGTAGGTTGCAAGTGTTTCGGAGCCAAGGTGGCTCTGTTGACAGGCCTGCCAGGTGGACGGTGATGGCTTTACACGGGTCCAGAGACGACAGAGAGGGAGACGGCAGGGGGGGTGCAGCCAGCGTCCAGACCCAACTTAGGCAACAGAGAGTAGGAGGGTGGTGGATGAGGGGGCCCCACCCGGCAGAACTGCAGTCCCCCACATCCACCACCTACGCCACAGACTACCTCTACTGACTCCCCACAGCCCCCACATCCACCGCCCTCCATGTCCCATGCCCCCCCCGAATGACCCTGGCCCACAGCCCTCGACTTCCAGGATCACCAACCCCCCCCCACACCCGCCATGTGCTTCCGTCGACCCCACCATTCCTCGATCATCCTCCCCCCCACCACCTCTTGCATCGAGCATTCCCCCTGATCCGCACTTGGTTCAGCGATCCCCCCCCCCTTCCTCCCACAGGAGGTGATGAGCCACACATGCCTACATCCTCTTCACACCAGCAGTCCTCCCCCTCCCATACAGCCACCAGCTCATCCACCCCTGCCGCCCGTCACACATTCCCAAGACAGGCACACCTGTTGCGGAGCATGGAGAGTTCCCACAACCTCTAAAGGTGGGGATCTTCGTGGTTCGTAAGTCAAGGGGGGGCAAGGTCCATCTATTGGCACTACCAGATGGACAAAACTACACTTTTTTTCTTCAGTCCTCTCACTCAGGGGAGTAGACGACGACATAGATAGAGGAAGAGTTGAAGAGTCAAGTGGCGGACCACACCTCCCAGTGGATGGGAGATGGACAAAACTACACTTTTTTTCTTCAGTCCTCTCACTCAGGGGAGTAGACGACGACACAGATAGAGGAAGAGTTGAAGAGTCAAGTGGCGGACCACACCTCCCAGTGGATGGGAGAAGGACTAGCATTATTTGCACAGCAGTAGCCTAGTTGCATGATGGACATTAACTGGTGGGCTAGTGCCGAGGTCCCTCACCTGAGCATTATCTTTCAAGCCCCTCCATAGTGGAGGACTCCGAGGGACGTGATCCAGTGGCCCCTGGCACAAGCGGCCCGTTTCTACCAGTGCACAAAGTCTCGACTCTCCGAATGGCTCTGCTAGATGCATTGATAGTACCACTTGGAACTTCTATCACCCCTATGGTCCGAGGGCCACCATGGGGGAATGGAGCTCACCGTCCAAACCGGCGGCAAAGCGCACTTGCATGCCTCATAGCTCCTCTTCATCATTAGCAACCTCCACACCGAATAGATGCATGTTCAGGCAGTCACAGGTTTCCCTATGAGCTTACACCTTGCATCCTGGAATGTGAATAGGCTCCACTACAGTGGGGCATGTGGTTCCAAGAAATTGAAATCTTACTTCTACAGGAGTACAAGCTCACCCTCGCCCAGGCCCAGCGAGTAGGGAAGATGCTCCCAAGCAGCTTGCACACTTATTGGGAGCTCGCCATAGATGCCCACGGTAGGAGTGGAGGCGTGTGCACCTCTATTGGTCCAAGTCTTACCGCTTGTGTTCGAGACCACGGGACGATAACAACAGGGAGGGTGCTATGGATCAGATTGGATATTGGGGACTTGTGCCTTGGAGTCCTTAATATCTATGCCCCTACAGAGGTTAGGGCACACAGCAGATTTTGCGTGGAGATCGCGGAACGACTCCCAGATGTCGATTCTTGGATTGTTGGAGAAGACTTCAACAACGTGGAGGCTTGGGAGGACCAACAAGGCAAAGGGAGGAACTACCAGGGCATGTCCCGAGAGGAGTAGGGGGCATGGGAGGTGTTTCTACTGGGAGTAGGAGCATGCGATGCCTGGAGAGACCCTGCCTTCCACAGGAGGGAGAGGTCGCTGGACTTCTCTTGGGGATACATGTGGCTAGGTGGAGTCCTACTGGAGCGGTTGGACAAGTTTTATGTGGGAGAGTGGGCAGTTGGGGGGCACCACGTTGTCCAATCATTGCTCGATTCTCTTGACACTAGATGCCCCAGCATCTGCCCTAGATACACAATCTTGTCGGATCCCTGACTCGATCTACAAGAGGAAGGAGGTGACGAGACAGATAGAGCAGAATTGGACCAGAGAGAGGATCAGGAGGGGCTAGATTGCAAAGAAGGTTGCAAAGACCCTAGCTGAATCGAGTAGAATCTTCCAAGAGGCAGCCATACAAGCCAAGCAACAGAGCTGGGAGGAGGAGAGAGCACTCCAGCAGGACCTTGCAGCCATGCAGAGATTATTACAGATGGCACCAACAGGGGATCCCACTCTCCACGCACAGGAGGTGCGTACGTAAGAGGCCATTGCTAGCCTAGAGGATAGGCGCTATGAGTTCTCTTCCCGCACCTCAGCAGCTTTCAAGGCGCAGAAGGGAGACACGAGGTGCAGGGAGTTTTTTCAAGTGCACCAACCTCGCACCTTAGGAGAGCAGATACGCAGCCTCCGAGATTAGTATGAGAGGACCCGTTCTAGCCCAGACGAAGTGATGGAGATTGCCACTGACTACTATAGTCGCCTCAGCTAGAGGACAATGATGGAGACAGCCTCAGCTAGAGGACAGTGATGTAGACAGCAGGTCTGGGATAACATCCTGTGTGTCATCCCAGAGGAGATGGGACGCTCCCTTCTAGCCCCCTTCATAGAGAAGGAACTAGAGGAGGCTTCCCATACACAGAATGGGCAGAAATGCCAGGGAGAGGATGGCCTCTCTAAGGCTTTCTTCACTACCTTCTGGGAAGTGGTGAAGGACCCCCTACTGTTGGCCTTTCAGGAGATTGTGACTTCAGGACAAATGCCAGGGAGTCTATCGGCAGGCCTTATCAATCTTCTCTCCCCAAAGGGGGAGACGAGTTGGAGCTTTCCCAATGGAGACCCATCACCTTACTGTCAATGGCCTACAAGGCACTCGCAAAGATGATTGGTAGGCAACTACACCCCTTGCTTCCAGACATCATCCATGACACATAGATAGGCTTTGTCCAGGATAGGAGCATCCTGGACAATGTATTCACCTTCTTTGAGGCAATAGAGTGGGCCCAATACAGTGGGCAGAGACTGGCCGTACTAGGATTTCCTAGAGGGCACCATGGTGAGGTTGGGTTTCCCCCACGCTTGGATTTCCGGGGTCTCCGCACTTTACAGATTGGCCACCAACAGGGTTCTCATAGAAGGGAGGCGAGGGGAGGAGCTTCGGCTAGAGAGATCGGTCCCACAGGGCTGCCCCCTCGCCCCCTACCTGTTCCTTCTCTTTGCAGAGGCGATGTCTCACTTCCTTAGGTCACGTGTCAGCAGTTTACGTGGCCTCTGACTTCCAGTAAGAGAGGAGACCGAGTTGTTAGACTCAGCATATGCTAATGATACAACACTCTACATAAAGCACGACGAAAATCAACTGGCGAAAGTCAATTGGTTTCCTCACAGAACCGGACTCTAGCACGGAGTGGGGTGTCCACCTGGGATTTAGATGGGTGAGCAGAGGGCAAACCGCCCGGTACCTAGGGTTCTAGGTGGGACTCGACATCACTCCTGTCCAGCAGTTTCTTCCAATCCTCGATTCTATTCAAAGGAAGCTGACCTACTCGAGCACCGCTCGCCTCTCACTAGCCGGCCGAGCCCTGGTAGTTAACCAGGTCCTCCTAGCGACAGCCTGGTACTTCACCTCGTGTTGGTGCTTCTCCTCCTCCTGCGTAATGCAACTTTGCCGCCTAGTGCCGAATTTCCTTTGGTCCGGCTCAGACGGCTCTAGGGATTCCACCGCCAAGGTGGCGTGGACGACCATTATACGATATCGGTCAGAGAGAGGGCTTGGGATCATAGACCTAGAGTTTCAGAGTATGGCCCTCCTAGGCAAGCTAGTTGTCTGCGGCCTCACACCGAGAGGGCAGACCTGGAAGGTCCTATTGCAGGAGGGTCTTCAGGACTGTAGACCGAGGCTTGGTAGTGAGTGGAGGCCGTCCCTAAGATAGATCTTCACATCGGCCTAGATCATCCCCCATAGATCACCCTTCCTACGCAGCTTACTCCGTGTGTGGCAGGGTCTCCGTAAGGCCCTTATCCAGAGCTCCCCAGGCTGCCAGAAGGAGATAGACCGTCAATCCGTGATTTGGAACCTCCACATTACGGCAGGGAAGGGGCAAAGATTGGTGAGCACCCCCACATCCAATGGGTTGCTTGGGAGGCTAGCCCAGCTCGTACCATCAGGACATGGCGGGAAGTGTACGGGATGGCAGACGAGGAGGTGTTGAAGCAAGCAACAGGCTGCAAGTGAGGAGTGGAGCTGAGAAGAAGGGAGATAGACGCAGTGATACCTCAAGACTGGCTTGCTCCCCTGATCCGAGAACCTGGGCCTCTAGGTTTTCACCACTAGGCATCCCCCTATAGATAGCAGGAACAGTGGGTGGTGCTCCACCTGGGACCTTTTTCACACTGCAAGAGGGGGGGCGTCTCGCTCTTGACAGAGGGCAGCAATAGGATAAGGGGATAGCTACCCTTTCATGGAAGAGGATCTTGGTGGTTGGCCTTCAGCGGAAGACATGGCGGCTGGAAACTTTGGTCTTTTGGCAGAAGCTCAAGGAGTGGCGCCTCTGGATTTGGGAAGGAAGGCCACTTGAGGAGCTGGAGTGGGATCCCAGAGAGTGGCTTTGGCCGGCCATTGCGATCGCCAAGAAGCCACCGAGGTTCCAGAAGTACACCACTAGGATTGGCAAACACGTACTGATGTAGCAGGACATGGATTGGGCGCCATCAGGTAGCAGGCACTGGGCGGAGCACAGTATCACGGAGCCGTTTCGACGGACCTTCTGGCGTCGCCTATGGGACAGCTGAAGGCCGAGGAGGGTATCGTACTTTTTATAGCTGGTAGCACATGGAGGCTTGGCGGTGGGAAGCTCGCTTGCCCAAAGGCACAAGGAGGGAGTTTGTAAGTGCTGCACACAGCAGTTGATGGAAACCCCAAAGTAGTGCCTTGGTCATGTGAGGCGGCATAGCTCGTGTGGAGAGGAGTATGCCACATCTTGCACCACATAGCACCCAGCCTTGGATGTATCTGATGGGGTGCTTTCTGTTGGCAGGCCATTAGCCAGGGCCGTCACCTTCTGTATGAGGCCGGGATGCAGGACACGATATTCATGATCGAGGCAAGGTTGTGAGCAGTGGTGGGTTTAGAGGCTCTATCCATCCACCACGTACTGGAGCCCACAGCAGACCACTTTGAGGTATGGAAAATCATAGGGAGTCTTACTGGTTGGCATATCTGAAAGGCGCGGTGTCAAATGGCTTAAGACAAAGAGAGACTTTCAGTATAGGCGACCCTAGCGAAGCTCTGGACCTCCATCATCCACTCCCTTCGAGGCCGATGGGATCAGGTGCAGGGCGAGTCCAGAGCTCGTCAAGAGCTCTGAGGTATTCCCAGATGGCGATACACCCCCCCTCCATGGCTTCTTGCCCCTATCCCCCCGAAACTGCCTTGCGAGGCTTGTATATATGATGTATCTGTGACTTTCACCAACTCCAACTTGTCTATTGAGCATGAGCACTTCTTTGTATTCACGTTTTTTTCTAAAGTAATATAATTAGCCACACTTTATTTGCAAAAAAAGTGTGTGAGTTGCCCGGGAGTACCTTGCCTATCAGCTGGGCGTAGGTGGGGGTAAGCTTGTGCTCCTGTAGAAGTAAGATGTCGATCCGTCTGAAAAGGGCAGGCTACAGCTCCTACCGAACAATCAACTTCCTGGAACCACGTGCTCCACTGTAGTGGAGACTATTCACATTGCAGGATGCAAGGTGTAAGCTCATGGGGAAACCTGTGACTAACCGAACAAGTATATGTTCGGTGTGGGGGCTGCTGATGGAGAGGAAAAACTGTAGGGCATGCGAGTACACTTTCTTGCGGGTCTGGACGGCAAACTCCAATCCCCCATCGTGGCCCTCGGCTGGACCATAGGGGTGATAGATGCTCCAGGTGGTACCATCAGTGCATCTATTAGCCATGCTAAGAGTCGTGACTCTGTACACTGGTAGAAGTGGGCTACCTCTGCCGGGGACCACTCGATCACATCCCTTGGAGTTCTCCATTGTGGAGGGGCTCAAAAGATAATGCTCAAGTGTGGGACCTCTGCACCAACCCACCAGTTAATGTCCATCATGCAACCAAGCCATTGCTATGCAAACAGTGCTAGTCCTTCTCCCAGAGGGGGGGAGGGGGGAATTGCTGTTTTTTTATATAAATATATATATCAACTAGGTGGAGGCGACGGGCAAGGGGGGAGGGGCAACGGGCACAAATGGGGATGGTGTCCAAGGAGTGGGGGTGAGCACTGGTAGGGAATGATGTCCAGGGGGCCGCACAGGCGGGTGCAGTTCAGGGGGCGAGGGCGAACACCACAGTCGGATGAGAGAATGCTACACCCAACCACCACCACCCCAGACACTACATCTCCTACCGATAGGCGTTACCGAGATACAGCATCAGGAGCCATCATAGTTGACAGAGCTACAATGCTACGCAAAGCATGACGCCCTAGAGTACTTACTCGCCAACATAGACGTGCCCATATGCGCCACATTTGCATCACACATACTTGTCAAGTACGAAATGTACGATACGGTACGGTACGATAAAATATGGTACTAAATGGTACCTTAAGATTTTATAAGGTACGGTACGATATTAGTACGACAAAAAAAATAACTTGATTATTTTGGACAAAAGATAATAGAATAGATATTTCAAGTCTAAAAAGCAATGCTATTAGAGTATATAAGATAAGTACTTGAGGGTAACATGCCAAAACCTAATGTGGAATGTGCAACATGCGCTACAACTACCTAAAACTTATAGCTACATAGATGGGAGTGGATACATCATACATGCATGATCATACAAATAAGAGAAGTGTGGGCTTGAGAGAGAGAAGGTTGAGAGAAATTATTTGAATCTCAAATATTTAATCTGATGGGACAATCATATTAATATAAGGAGCATTTAGCTCCTCCCAAAGTGCAGTTCGAATAGGAAAGATACATCCATTAAGTTGGTACCTTATGGTACTAATACATAAGGTACAGTACCTAGAGTATGGTATGGTATCAAACCTTTCGTACATGGTACTAGTGCAACTAGAGAGAGGAAGAGGCTGGAGAGAGAGAGAGAGAGAGAGAGAGAGAGGCTTGGGGAATAAAGTAGAAAGAAAGAAGGAAAAAAAAAATGAGAAAGAAAAAAAAGAAAGTTGTAGACTTAAAGTAGAGTGACCAAAAAGTGCCCATTTTTTCGTACTAAATCGTATAGATACGTACCGTACAGATCAGTCTGTACTACGTACGGAGACAACCCTGGCATCATGATTGCTCGTTATAGAGGCAGATTGGCACAGTAACTCAGTTGGAGCTAGCTTGTAGAGTCTTGGTGGATTCCATAGACTAAGGGGGAGAAACCCTACACTCTTGATCTTTTTAAAGTTAGTTTTATTCCAACTTTTTCAATTTCCATACTAATTCCAATATACCATGTAAACTTACACATAATTTATATCTACTCTTATCTAATGAGAGATGATGACACCACATATATTCCTTATGGTCTCATAGGCCACTCTGGCCTTTTAGAGACGTTAATAGATCTCTCTCTTTTTTTTTTCGTGAAAATAGTTGAATTAAGTAGTAAATATTTACATCAAACCATCAAGTCATCATTATCTCTATATCTTCTACTTTATGTTGTTAATCTCTCTCTCTCTCTCTCTCTCTCTCTCTCTCTCTCTCTCTCTCTCTCTCTCTCTCTCTCTCTCTCTCTCTATGTGTGTGTGTGTGTGCGCGCGCGCACGCTACTAAACTCAATCTGTCTATGCCTGTCTCTCTCACTGCTGAGATCTTCAAAACGAATTTCGGTTGGTCGAGGTTTCCCTATGTCCCAAAACATACGAGCCCTGTTCCTATTGCGAGAGGCCAAAGCGGGCTCCACCAACACCTCACCAAGGGTTCTCAAAACCAAAGGAAGAAGTCGCTAAAGATGTGCACGAAAATCAACCACCTCCACCCAAATTGGGCATGCTTGCCCAAGTACCTCCTAAAACTCCGCCATAGGCCTCCATGGGACCATATGTACTAGTTTACCGCCGTCCATGAACAAAGGAATACCTTGCATAATGTGAGCTCACACTTCCGGGGAACAAAAAAGGGCCTCAAAAAACCCTCTCAGTCCATAAAAAATCTCTTGAACGAGAGGGACCTACACCTACCCTGAAACATCATCTTGGCACGCCTCCACATTAACAAGCATGGACTCCAAAAAAGCACGAATCCTAGTAATCAAAAGAGTCATTCCCGTAAAGTAAAAGGATGGCTACCCTCTCATGGAAAGCAACAATCTGCTATAAAACCAAGTCACTTTCCATGACAACCATCACTTAATCCCCTTCCGTTAAAGAGCTCAATTTACCCTCATTGCAATGAACATAATCCACTTAATCCCGTTCCCTTAAAGAGCTCTTCTTGATGCCAGGAACATACCTAACATCATGAAGAATAAATTCCTAACCATTTTCTAGAGCCAAGTGTATGGTGCCCATTCCTTCAATATCACATGCATGATTGTTGCCAAGGTAAACTTTTCCAAGATTACCTTCTGCATAAGTAGAAAAACACTCCAGAGATGGAGTTAAATGAAAAGAAGCACCGTTGTTAACAATCCACAATTGTGACAAACCATCATGAGCTGACAACAAAGCATCTATTACATCTCTTTTAGTAATATGCATATCCTCCACTATCATAGCAAGCAGATCTGAAAATGCAACCTGCAAATCAGCATCTTTATCATCTTCTATTTCCTCAATAACAACACCAGATACCACATTTACTTTTTCCGTCTCTTTAGGGGTAGAGCTGTCATCCTTGTCATTCTTTTTCCCCTTTGCATTTGCTTGCTTCTTGTATTCTTGTTCCTTTTTAAATTACCTACAATTGGGCTTTTTATGCCCATTGCGACCACATTGATAACAAGTTACATCTTGTTGTTTTTCCTTGTTATTGCTATGATTTTTGTTTTCATTTGCAACATTATATCTTTTTTCAGTTCTTCCTCTTACATTGTAGGCTAATCCACTATTTTTCCCACTTGCCTTGCGTCTAATCTCTTCATTTAGAATAGAACCAGTGGGCACACCATCAAATGTCAAGTTGGGGTTATTGCTCAATGCCACAACCAATGCTTCCCATGAATTGGGCAAGGTCATGAGTAAGAAGATAGCCCTCAATTTAGAATCAAAAGCTAGCAAATCTACATCGTATAACTGACTCAAAATACCACTGAAAGAATTCAAATGCTCTGAGGCAAGCTTGGACTCATCAAGCTTCAAGTTGACCAACTTCCACATGAGATGTACCTGATTGACAAGAGTTGTATTCTCATAAGTAGCCTTGAGTTTCTCCCAAACTACATAGGCAGTATCAAGCCCCTTTATATCAACCGGGATATCATCTATGACCGCCATTCATAGTTGCATTTGTACTACATACGGACTAGTTCGTTCCATACGGTTAGTACCGTACCATACAATACGTATCCATATCATTTTGTACCAAAAACATGCTATTTTTTGCCTCTGAAGACTAGACCATACAATATCTTCCAACTCCTAAGCCTTATATTTATTATCATAATTCCAAGTCTCTCTCTCTCACACACACACACGCTCTCTCTCTCTCTCTCTCTCTCTCTCTCTCTCTTTCTCAACTTCCAAGATGAGTATGCAATTGCAAGAGCATCACTCCCTCTCTCTCTCTCTCTCTCTCTCTCTCTCTCTTTTTTTTTTCGTAAAAGGTAATTATATTAATTACGAAAAAAATACAAGATTACTGGATTACAAGATACATGATGACACAAGGCCATCATGTGAAGAGGTTTTCTCTTTCTCTCTTTCTCTCTTTTTTCTGATTACAAGATACACGAGGGCCCTAGGCCAACGTGTGGGGAAGCCCCGTAGTAATGCACTGAAAAAGTTACACCAATCATGGCAACGACCCAGAGGCAATTGCCATATGCCACGGATGCAAATCCTCTCGGGGGAGCAAGTCGGAGTGTCGGATGATATCCAGCTGCCAATGCAAGAGACCTTTAAGCCTGGCAATATGTCGGGGTACATTAGAGGCCGAATCAAAGAGAAAAGCATTGCGCGTGGTCCAAATGTGCCAGCATCCCCAATATCTGAAAAAATGAAATAAGATCTTCTCATGCAACTGTGGCGGTGCGGAATACTTCGGGCGCACAAAAACCCAATCGAAAGGAGTTAGCGAGGATCCCACCACCGCGCGCCAAATGTGCGACAAGAGTGACCAGATATTCTTGGCGAGCGGGCAAGAGAGAAAACGATGTCGGGCCGATTCCGCCGGTGTGGTACAGAAGAAACAATTGCCATTCGAGATGCGACGCTTGGCAAGGGCCGAGGCCAGAGGAAGACCACCAATCATTACCCGCCAAAGAAAAACCTTGCATTTGAAAGGTGTCTTATTTTGCCAGCCCTCCATCAGCGTTTTGTGCCACCATGACAGCGATTTCCGCAGTCCCCAAACAGTGTTAGCTTTCTCTCCCAGCCATTGGTGATCTTGAACAAGAAGATGATACACCTGATTAGTGGAGGCCTTTTCCAGACTCAGGCGGCCTGCAAGATTCCAGTCCTGCCAAGGGCGATCCACCGTCAAGGCAGGAAAGGGTTGCCGACCCTGAAGCTTCGACGAAAGCTGCTCCCACAAATCACGGTATCCACGCGGGATCTTAAAGAGTCGCCGCGCAGTCCGAAATGAGACGAGGACATTGCGAGTAGCAAGGGTAGCATCCGCAACCGACATCACACCTAAACGGGCCATGCGATTAAATCTTGGTCTGAGTTGATGTTTATCTTCCCATGAAAGGAGTCTCGATACTGCCAACAATTCCAGCTGAAAGGAGTTAGTCTGCAAGCGGTCCCCCACTGGGTGCCAGCGGGCCTTTTGGAGCACCACTTTCCAAGAGCCGACCAAGTGCAGTAACAAAGAGGAAGAGGGACTGGAAACACGAGAGTCAGCATTAAGGACATGCCACCAGGAGGCCCGAAGCCGTGTGTTGCCATGGCGGAGCCCGCGGTCCTCAAGAAAATAACGGGCTATGATGGACCAAGGGTGGTGATCCACACACATGGCACGAAAAAGGGACCAACGGAGAGCTAACATATGAGTGTGTGCATCCAAAATCGCCCCGCCACCCATGCGCTTAGGGGTACATGCGTGCGACCAAGAAATCCAGGAAATGCCGGCCTGCAGTGAGTCCTTCTTCCATAGCATGAAACGGATGGGATGAGTGAGGGCCTTCAAAGTAGTAGGAGTCCATGGCAACAATGGCAGGAAATACGTTAGCATTGGAAGCATGATTGTCTGGGCCACTTTGAGGCGGACATGGAATGGCCACGCTTGCGACTTCCAATACATAAACTTTGCTGCCAATTTTTGTGAAATCCACTCCAGCAGGGCTTTTGGCCGTACATCCACCCCCAATGGGTATCCAAGATGCCTGACAATGGAGCCACGGGAAACCACCTGGCCTTGCCAGCCTAAGGACTGCAAATCAGGCTCCGTACAACTGAGAAGGGCTGACTTAAGGGCATTGATGCGAAGCCCAGAGGCCTGACCAAAGAGTGTCCAAACATCTAAAGCCCTTCGAATGTTGTCCCTGTCTGCCTGCAAAATCATAAAGGTGTCATCCGCCAAAGATTGGCTAACGAAGTGCTGACCCAACGGAAGAGACAGACCGGCCAGCTGGGCAGAGGCTGCCATGGAGGATAACATTGAAAGGACCGGGTGAGTCGCCAGGGCAAAGAAGAGCGGGCTCAAAGGACAACCCTGTCGGACCGAGCGTGCAAGGACAAATGGCTCTGTAACTCCACCATTAAGCATAACTCTGGAGGAAGCCTCAGCACTGATGGTGTAGATCAAGCGGGACATTCGGGTACCAAAGCCCATAGCCGACATGAGGTCTGCAATGAAAGACCAGTCCACATAATCAAATGCCTTTTCCAAGTCCAATTGGATCAATACCACTTCCTGACCAGAGTGCCGCGCATAGTCAATGGCCATTTGCACATTTAAGATATTATGCAGAATGTTGCGGCCCTTAATGAAACCATACTGGAGAGGATGCACAATAGCTGGAAGGTGCTTGTGGAGCCGATTCGCCAGCACTTTGGAGTAGATTTTATACATGGAGCCCATCAAAGAGATTGGTCGCCAGTGTTGCAACTTTGACGGCGAAGGGACCTTTGGAATTAGTTTGATGAGGCCTTCTTTCCATGAGGAGGGCATGACCCCCGTTTCCCACACCTGCTGAAACATGGCCACCAATGGCTTCGCCAACTGCGTGGCCGAGGTCTGAAAGAATTCATTAGTGAGACCATCCCAGCCAGGGCTTTTATCATTCGGCAGGTGCAACAAAACGTCCATAACCTCGTCCTCGCAAATATCCGTCTCCAAAGCGGCTTGCATATCAACTGGAACCTGCTGGCGGACCAGATGATAGAAGACCGCACGGGCATGCGTAACCTGGCTAGAAGGCGAGGAAGAGGAACCAAGAAGATCCATAAAATAGTTTCTGCACATAGTGACAATGGTCTGCGGATCCGTGACCATGCGACCTTCCGAATCCTAGAGTCTGGTCATATTTTCGCGGGGCGGAGATGCATGCAAGGCGCGAAAGAACTTATGAGACTGGCAGGTGCTATCTTGCATTGTGTCCATCAAGTCGTGCAGCTTGGCCTGTTGATAAGATTTCAACTGAAACACTTGAATAAGATGGGCCAACCGCCTCTCCAGAGACAGCAGAAAATCATCATCAGGGGAATCCAGGAGCAAGGAACGGACCAAGGCCAGTAAGTCTTCTGCTGCATGTCGACGTCGGCGGCAAAGCGAGGCATGATGGATCCCATACTGGCGAGCAACCCGCTGCACATTAGAGAGCAGCCGTGCAAATGAAGGCCAGCCCTCAGAGGCGAAGTCCAATAAGAACCTCTCAATCAACTGCTGCATATAGCCCTAGAAAACTGAATGCTTCAGATAAGAGGAGTTGAAACGTAAAGGGAGCCTATCCAGGAATTGCACAAAAGGTGCAATAGAGTGTGCCCGCATCTCAAGCTGGAGGGGGAAATGGTCCGACAACGCATATTGCCGCAAGACCTTCATTTCCAGCATGTCGGGAAGAAAGTCATCGCCCTGCATGATATACATTCTGTCCAGCCGTCTCTCTCTCTCTCTCTCTCTCTCTCTCTCTCTCTCTCTCTCTCTCTCTCTCTCTCTCTCTCTCTCTCTCTCTCTCTCTCTCTCTCTCTCAACTTCCAATATGAATATGCAATTGCAAAAGCATCACTCCCACCCTCTCTCTCTCTCTCTCTCTCTCTCTCTCTCTCTCTCTCAACTTCCAAGATGAATATGCAATTGCAAGAGCATCACTCCCACCCTCTCTCTCTCTCTCTCTCTCTCTCTCTCTCTCTCTCTCATACACACACACAAAATAATGAAAAGCCTGTTTGTCCATCCACCCTTAACTTTGCTTTGTTATTTGATGTATTGCATATACACTCCCATCTGTCTTCTAGTAGCGCATTGCGCATGTTGTGTATGAGGTTTTTCCTTATTATCCTCATGTATTCATCCTATTAACTCAAGTGACATTGCTATTTTAGCTCTAAATATGTGTTTTATTATCTATAATCCAAAATAACCAAGTTTTTGGTTTTTTTTTTCGTACTAATATCGTACTGTACCTTGTAAAATCATAAGATACCAATTAGTATCATATTTTATCGTACCGTACCATATCATACCTTTCATACCTAACAACCCTATGGCCATTTTAATGTAACTAATGGCCCTTTTATTCATTTTAGCCCAATCCTCATCTAGCAAAGCAACAGGCTTATGTTATGCTAAAGCATCATCACAATCCTTTACAAAGAGTATACCATGCATACGATCTTTCTAAAGATCAAAACCATTACCATTGAATTTACGAATCTCAAAGAGATTCTTTGTGTCAAATGTAGATGCACTACAAGCCATCTTCAGCAATACACAACTGCAATAAAGGGGCTGAATGCTTTCAGCCAATAGCTAGGTTGCAGAATTGTAACAGTAAGTACACACTCTTGTACTTCCAAGGTGTCCAAGAAGCAAATGACTAGCTGCAATTTCAGTCTCAAGTATTGATTACAGCATATACCTGAATCAAAACTGATACATTTGCATTAAAGACAGCTCCCACTTCAGAAATACATCACCAAAATTCCCAAGTGCAATGACCCAAATGCTGTATTTACCACTCTTTCACTGCATATTGTGTATTCAGCAATACATGTACCAAGAGAAGCTGCCCTTTTTCAACATTTGAAGCATCCAAAACTCGAAAGACTCCCACTCAGCATTGAATCTGCTGCCAATTTGGCTGTTTAGTCTGAAAGGCCCCAAAATTTCTGCAATTAATCTACTCCAATTGCATCAATACATCTTCCAAAGCATCAAGTACGGGCTAATGTTGCAGAAATGTCACAAATTCTGCAAAAGCCCCAATTTTCCAGGTCCAAGAGTGCACAATTTCCAAGAGATTGACTCAAACAAGCAAAATTTTCACTTGCATTTGAAAATCCCCAAAATTTCTAAGACCCGTGCACTCAATGTCTACAATTTATTGATGAGGAGTCACTAACACGTGTGTCTGGCACAAATCTAGGAAAAGCCCCAAATTTCCACGCTCAAATTTGCACAAATCTGAGTTTTGTGTCTCTAGCACGTGACCTCCGTTCGTAGAAAGGAGTTTCAAAAAAATATTTTGAGGAAAATAATGGTTTTTGCAAAGGGCAAAAAAAAAGACCCACGGAACGACAGGTCCATTGACCCATCAAGTCTGCTTCGTTAGTTGCGTGTTGTGTCGTGGCCCCTGCTGCCTGGATCATGTCAGCGGCCTGCTATATATATAGTAGTTAGTTATATATATATAATAATAGTTAGTTAATATTTATTTAGTTAGTAATATATATATATATAGTAGTTACTTAATATATATAGTTAGTGAGAGAGAGAGAGAGAGAGAGAGTGTGTGTGTGTGTGTGTGTTACTTAATATTTTCCCATTCGTAGGGTATGTATGTATATTTTTCATGTTTATTTATTTGGATTAGTAAGTTTTTTATGTTTGTTAGTTTAGTTAGTTAGTAGATAAAGTTTAGGGTTATTGAACCTGACCTTGACGCCTGGCACCCTTTGGCTGCACTATTTTCCTGCTAACGTCTATTACCTAGTCGCCTACTCCTCAACAGCCTGATAGACTGTTACGCTTGTTGGTCCCAATGGTGACAACTACACTGTGAGCAGTGGCTACCGGTCACGATTGCCTGGTTGCGTAAGCCATTGACTCTAATACTAGTTTTTAGAGTTGAAGCGGAAGTAGATAGATAGATAGAGAGAGAGAGAGAGAGAGAGAGAGAGAGAGAGAGCAAAGAGCATGCACATTAATCGAGGTGCTCAATGATCCAGAACTGAATAGTGTTGAACAGTGAGAGTGAGTCGACAGATAGGTGTGTAAAAGTGTGGTACACAAAAAGAATTAAAAAATGTATTTATACTTAGGGTATGGTACACTTACACCCGCTAGGGTGAGTTCACATGTGTGAAGTAATATATACACGAAAGAGTGTAAAGGGCCTTTACACCCAATAGAACAAGATCAGCAAACACCATAGAGGAAATTCGCCACAACACTAAACCACCCAACAGAACAAGACCAGCAAACACCATAGAGGAGATTTGCCACAACACTCGGATTGCCACATCAAAAATGAAGGCATTCCGAGTACGCCAAATATGCCACAACGCTGTCAATCTAAGGAAATGGAAAAGGCAGAAATAATTTGGACGCACAGAAGTCATGTTTCCCATAATCCACGAACGAGCTGATATCCAATGCTCAATCAACGAGAACCATACATGGGAAACAAAACTCCAAATGTGTCTTGCAACAGGGCAAGAGAATAAAAGATAAAGCACTGTCTCATCACATGTAGTACAATATACACATTGACCAGCAAAGATCTTATGAGGACACAACACATTCCCTGTAGGAAGAGCCCCAATAAGTAGCCTCCATATAAACACTTTTCCCTGATACGGAACCTTGGATTTTCAGAGCTGCATGCATCTATCCTGCCACTTTTCTTTGCATGTAAAATGTGGCTGATTATATTACTCAAAAAAACTGATTACAATGGAGTACTCATGCTTAATAGACAAGCTCGAGCTAATGAAAGTCACAGATACATCATATATACAAGCCTCTCAAGGCAGTCTTGGGAGAATGGGACCAAGAAGCCATGGACGGGGGGTGTATCGCCATTTGGGGCTACCTACCTGCATCACGAAGAACAGGTCCTGGCCGCCCCAAGTGCACATGAAATGACATCGAAGCTCCTGACGAGCCCTGGACTCGCCCTGCACCTGATCCCATCGGCCTCGAAGGGAGTCGATGATGGAGGTCCAGAACTCTGCTAAGGTCACCTACACTAAAAGTCTCTCACTCGAAAGCCACCTGACACTGCGCCTTCCAGATATGCCAACCAGTAAGACTTCCTATGATTTCCCATACCTCAGAGTGGTCTGTTGTGGGCTCCAGTACCTAGCGGATGGGTAGAGCCTCTAAACCCACCACTGTGCACGACCCTGCCTCGATAATGAATATCGTATCCTGCATCCCAGCCTCATACAAAAGGTGACGGCCCTGGCTGACCGCCTGCCAACAGAAAGCTCCCCAAGAGATACATCCAAGACTAGGTGCTATGCGGCGAAGGATGCGACAAACTCCTCTCCACACGAGCTGTGCGGCCTCACACGACCAAAGGCAGTGCTTTGGGGTTTCCATAGACTGCTATATGCAACGCTTACAAACTCCCTTACAAACTCCCTCCTTCTGCACCGCCAAGCCTCCATGTGCCACCAGCCAAGCCTCCATGTGTCAACATAGAGCTAACAGATCTAAACTCTCTCTCTCTCTCTCTCTCTCTCTCTCTCTCTCTCTCTCGGGATTACAAAGTTCAGAGTGGCTATAGGCCATCATATATAAACTGATTGCAATGAATTTAACAAATACTAAAGGATAAGTATACAAGAGGAGCCCAAGGAATCAATGGACACAGGATCAACAATGCTATCGAGATTTTGCCACATGGCCTAGGCCTTCCCTGCCAATGTCTCCAATACACCATCTTCAAAGAAGTCTCGTAGCACTACAAAAGGATTGTGCCTTTGAGGATCCACTTGTAAGGAAGAAGGTCCATCTGCAGCGTTGGAGGTAGAACCTAGGTACTTGCAATCCCATGGAGTAATCACTCAACAATCTACATCAAAGGCCAATAGGCTTGATGGATCACATGCCAGCTGTTGTCATTGCATTTGTTTGGGGGGACTACGAATCCTTGCGAGTAGTAGAGACTAAGGTCATCTGCACATCTCAACGACGCGAGTAAGTGCGAAAAGGGTTCAATGCTGATGAAGGGCAAGCAGGTATTGCGGCACAGAAGCCACCTTCATTTTAGCTTTACTATGGCGGGCTTCCGTCCATCCTTGTGTACCCAAATTTGAGGAAGGAGATGGTGTTTTACATTTTGAGTGGCTCAACTCAATAAGCTGTTGCTCAATAGGACAAGGGAGCGTGTTTTGCTCTTCATCCATAGGTCCACCAAGGTAGTGACTAGTCTTTGTACTTCGACATTCTACAAAGAAGTGACCCAACTATGCACAAAATAACCAGTTTCCAGCAAAAGTACCTCACTTGAGGAGAAACCAAAGAGGCCGCATACCATTGCAATTGAGGCGCAACTAGTTGGGCCTCTTTCCAACTCTATTCCAAAGCATGCACATCCTGTTTCTGTTAGTTGCATTCACAATAGGGGGCACCAACACACCCATAATATCCTTGATGAGGGACCAATTGACAGCCGAGCATCGTTCCACTTCCACCCATACCGAACATGCCTCCTTGAGCAGACATTGGAAATCCGCCATTGGATGGCAAGAAACAATATCCACCAACTGTTTATCAAAAAAGAGGGGCTGCTGATGGAGAAGAAAGTCCCAAACTGAAGGAGAGTGAGAAGAGCCTTGGTGGCAGTCATGAACAGAAGGACAAGCGGCCTTCAGGCCATGAAACAAGCTGCCACTCACAGGGTCAAAATGACTGCTCCATGTGCAGAACGCACAAATGCCCACAGCAGCTTGAAGACAAATGGGGTAGAAGCTCGCAAATGCAGGGCTGTCAAGCAACAAGGCTCTGCAAAGGGCAAGCAAATGAGAGGGCATAGAGCAAGGGCAGGCAGTCAACAATAGGTCCAAACCCTACGCAACAAGGCAAGCACGCAACCATCACAATCCTAATCCCTCTCTCTCTCTCTCTCTCTCTCTCTCTCTCTCTCTCTCTCTCTTGTAATAGGTCCTTGTATTAGTTACAAAAAGAAATTACAAGATCACATGATTGGAGGATGCAAGACGACTTTAAGCCATCGTGCATAAGCTCAACTTTCTTTTACAAGAAACATGTAAAAGGAACACCATAGAATACAAAAATCAAGACACATTCACTAAAGAGACCACTCGACACCAAGGTACTAAATCCTCTCTCTCTCTCTCTCTCTCTCTTTTTTCGTAAAAGGTAATTGTATTAATTACGAAAAAAAATACAAGATTACTTGATTACAAGATAGTTGATGACCCTAAGCCATCAGGTGAAGAAGTTCTCTCTCTCTCTCTCTCTTTCTGATTACAAGAGACACGAGGGCCCTAGGCCAACGTGTGGGAAATCCCCGTAGTAATGCACTAAAAAAGTTACACCAATCATGGCAATGACCCAGAGGCAATTGCTATATGCCAAGGATGCAAATCCTCCCGAGGGAGCAAGTCAGAGTGTCGAATGAGATCTAGCTGCCAATGCAAGAGCCCTTTAAGCCTGGCAATATGGCGTGGTACATTAGAGGCCAAATCAAAGAGAAAAGCATTGCGCGTGGTCCAAATGTGCCAGCATCCCCAGTATCTGAAAAAGTGAAATAAGATCTTCATATGCAACTGTGGCGGTGTGGGATACTTCGGGCGCACAAAAACCCAGTCGAAAGGAGTTAGTGAGGATCCCACCACAGTGCGCCAAATGTGCGACAAGAGTGACCAGATATTCTTGGCGAGCGAGCAAGAAAGAAAACGATGTCGGGCCGATTCCGCCGTTGTGGTACAGAAGAAACAATTGCCATTCGAGATGCGACGCTTGGCAAGGGCCGAGGCAAGAGGAAGACCACCAATCATTACCCGCCAAAGGAAGACCTTGCATTTCAAAGGTGCCTTATTTAGCCAGCCCTCCATCAGCGTTGTCTGCCACCAAGTCGGCGATTTCCACAGTCCCCAAACAGTATTAGCTTTCTCACCCAGCCATTGGTGATCCTGAATGAGAAGATGATACACCTGATTAGTAGAGGCCTTTTCCAGACTCAACCGGCCTGCAAGGTCCCAGTCCTGCCAAGGGCGATCCACAGCCAGGGCAGGAAAGGGTTGCCTACCCTGAAGCTCCGATGAAAGCTTTCCCCATAAATCACAGTATCCGCGCGGGATCTTGAAGAGTCGCCTAGCAATCTGAAACGATACGAGGACATTGCGAGTGGCAAGGGTAGCATCCGCAACCGAGGTCACACCTAAACGGGCCATGCGGTTAAATCTCAGTCTGAGCTGATGTTTATCTTCCCATGAAAGTAGTCTCGATACTGCCAACAATTCCAGCTGAAAGGAGTTAGTCTGCAAGCGGTCCCCTACCGGGTGCCAACAGGCCTTTTGGAGCACCACTTTCCAAGAGCCGACCAAGTGCAGTAACAAAGCGGAAGAGGGACTGGAAAAACGGGAGTCAGCATTAAGGACATGCCACCAAGAGGCCCGAAGCCGGGTGTTACCATGGCGGAGCCCGCTGTCCTCAAGAAAATAACGGGCTATGATGGTCCACGAGTGATGATCCACACACATGGCACGAAAAAGGGACCAACGGAGAGCTAGCATATGAGTTTCTGCATCCAAAATAGCTCCACCACCCATGCGCTTAGGAATATATGTATGTGACCATGAAATCCACGAAATGCCTGCCTGCAGTGAATCCTTCTTCCATAGCATAAAACGGATGGGATGAGTGAGAGCCTTCAAAGTAGTAGGCGTCCATGGCAACAATGGCAGGAAATACGTTAGCATTGGGAGCATAATTGACTGAGCCACTTTGAGGCGGACATGGAAGGGCCACGCTTGCGACTTCCAATACATAAACTTCGCCGCCAGTTTTTGTGAAATCCACTCCAGCAGGTCCTTTGGCCGTACATCCACCCCCAATGGGTATCCAAGATGCCTGACAATAGAGCCACGGGAAACCACCTGGCCTTGCCAGCCTAATGACTGTAAATCAGGCTCCGTGCAACTGAGAATGGCTGACTTAAAAGCATTGATGCGAAGCCCAGAGGCCTGACCAAAAAGCGTCCAAACATCTAATGCCTTGCGAATGTTGTCCCTGTCCGCCTGCAAAATCATAAAGGTGTCATCAGCCAAAGATTGGCTAATGAAGTGCTGGCCCAAAGGAAGAGATAACCCTGCCAGCTGAGCAGAATCTACCATGGAGGATAACATTGAAAGGACCGGGTGAGTCGCCAGGGCAAAGAAGAGAGGACTCAAAGGACAACCCTGTCTGACTAAGCGTACAAGGACAAATGGCTCTGTAACCCCACCATTGAGCATAACTCTGGAGGAAGCCGCAACACTAATGGTGTAGATCAATCGGGACATCCGGGTACCAAAGCCCATAGCAGACATGAGATCTGCAATGAAAGACCAGTCCACATAATCGAACGCCTTTTCCAAGTCCAATTGAATCAATACCACTTCCTGACCGGAGTGTCGCGCATAGTCAATAGCCATTCGCACATTTAAGATATTATGCAGAATGTTGCAGCCCTTAATGAAACCATATTGGAGAGGATGCACAATAGCGGGAAGGTGCTTGTGAAGCCGATTCGCCAGCACTTTGGAGTAGATTTTATACATGGAGCCCATCAAAGAGATTGGTCTCTAGTGTTGCAGCTTTGATGGCAAAGGGACCATTGGAATCAGTTTGATAAGGCCTTCTTTCCATGAGGAGGGCATGACCACTGTTTCCCAAACCTGCTGAAACATGACCACCAATGGCTTCACCAACTGCGTGGCCGAGTTCTGAAAGAATTCATTAGTGAGACCATCCCAGCCAGGACTTTTATCCGTAGGCAGGTGCAACAAAACATCCATAACCTCCTCCTCGCAAATATCCGCCTCCAAAGTGGCTTGCATATCCAATGGAACCTGCTGGTGGACCAGATGATAGAAGACCGAGCGGGCATGCGTAACCTGGCTAGAAGGCAAGGGAGAAGAACCAAGAAGTTCCATAAAATAATTTCTGCACATATTGACAATGGTCTGCGGATCAGTGACCATGCGACCTTCCAAATCCTGGAGTCTGGTCATATTGTCGCGAGCCGGAGACGCATGCAAGGCGCGAAAGAACTTATGAGACTGGCAGGCACTATCTTGCAATGTGTCAGTCAAGTTATGCAGCTTGGCCTGCTGATAAGATTTCAACTGAAATACTTGAAGAAGATGGGCCAAACGCCTCTCCAATGACAGCAGAAAATCATCATCTGGGGAATCCAGGAGCAAGGAACGGACCAAAGCCAGTAACTCCTCTGCTGCAGATCGACGACGGCGACAAAGCGAGGCATGATGGATCCCATATTGCCGAGCAACCCGCTGTACATTAGAGAGCAACCGTGCAAATGAAGGCAAGCCCTCAGAGGCGAAGTCCAGTAAGAACCTCTCAATCAATTGCTGCATATAGCCCTGGAAAATTGAATGCTTCAAATAAGAGGAGTTGAAACGTAAAGGGAGCCTATCCAGCAACTGCATAAAAGATGCAATAGATTGTGCCCGCATCTCAAGCTGGAGGGGGAAATGATCCGACAACGCATATTGCTGCAAGACCTTCATTTCCAGCATCTCGGGAAGAAAATTGTCCCCCTGCATGATATACATTCTGTCCAGCCGCGATCAACTAGTTGCATATTGTGCGGAATGAAAAGTAAACCCTGAAAAAGAAGGGTGAAGCCACGACCAAAGATCTTGCTTAAGTACGTGCAAAGCAAAGGAATTCCACACCCGGCTTTCCGGCGCATCCATTACCGAATGCCCTGAAGTGGACTGAGAAGAGTGAACACACATATTGAAATCTCCCATCAAAAACCCCCTTCGGCCAAGTGACATGGAGGCCTGCAAAGTGGACCAAAGATCCCGTCGGGATGCGGGATCATTCGGAGCATAGAGGCCCAATAACCATAGAATCTCTCCTTCAAATAAGACTTCGATTACCAGAAAGCGGCCCTGCACATCATTTTTAATAAGGACATGCTGATATTTCTCATGGACAATCATCAGAACGCCCGAATAGTGCGTAGCATGGGTGCCTGCATAAAACAGACGAAATCCATGACAATCCACAACTTTTCCTACTTCACCGTGACTTTTGTGCTCAACTGCACACAATACATCCCACTGGTTCTCATGCAAGACAGTCCACATGGCATGTTGCTTATGGCGAGAGCAAATGCCTCGCACATTCCACGTGGCTATCTTCATATATCTTCAAAAAAGGAAGTCAGGAACGAGGCGCCTGTTGCCTCGATTTCACCTTTTCCGCGAGAGCATCCAGGACGCCCTCATCCAGAAAATCAGCCAATACTGTAAACGAATTTTGGCGACCTGCTTTAGAGGTAGAAGGGAAATCCACTGCCTTGGGAGTGGGGCGGGGATAACGCCGATCCTAGGGTGTAATCACATTACCTTTGGTATCAAACGCCAGCTTAGCAGGAGGGCCTTTGGGGCCGTCGATATAGACTTTCCTTGGAGGTTGATTACGGGGGGCAGACGGGGCCGTAGTACGCGCAGCCTGCTGTGAAGTGACCATTTCTTTTCTGCGCGTATAGGTGCGCACGGAATCCTGGGAAGCAGTAGGCCCAGGATCCGCCCGGCCTGCATCCAACTTTTTACCTTTTTTGGGACATGCCTCAATCCAGTCAGTGCGACAGGAATCCAAACCCAGGACCTGTTGTTTGCCTTTATCCATGACATGAGGTGACTGAAGGGCTTCTTGGGGCGGGGCATCAAGCACCATGTCATCCTTGGGCAGCACAACCTGCGTATCCTCCGAAGACGGTTGCCTTTCAGGGCATTCAGCCATGAAATGCCCCAATTTACCACATGAAAAGCAGTGTCCCGCAAAGTTGCCCCATTTCAAGCGAAAATGCAAAGGATGCATGCCTCAACAATTGAGGCGAAGCCACTCGGGCCTTTTCCTGGCCGTGTCCCATAACATGCATAAACGGTTGCGGTTCATTGCCCTGAGGCTTGGGGGAACTAGCACTGTTCCCACAACCGCCATCGCATCCTTCAACATTGGCCAATAGACCACCGGACAATTTTCCACTTCCACCCACACCGAGCATTCTTGTTGAAGCAGACGCTGGAAGTCGGCCATGGGGCGGCATGGTACAACATGGACCAAGCGGCGATCAAAGAATAGTGGCAACTTGGACAAGAGCTCAGCTCGATGCGTTTCCGATTTCAACAGCACCTCATAAAAGCCGCGAGGTCCAAGGAAGATCTCCTCAACACACTCCCCTTGCAATAAATGGTGCATCTACTGGCGAATATGCGACAGCACTGGGATCCTGCCAGTGAAGAAAAGTATAACTGCACGATCATAAAATACCGAGAAGGATCGCAAGACTAATTTGGGGTCCACCGTGGCTTCTAGCACATCATCCGTTCCCGCTTCAGAAAAAGATTCATTATTATGCTGGACATAATCGCCAAGCACAGTATTGGCAAAGTCTAGCAAATGCTCCCAGTCAATTTCCTGCGAATCCACAGGATCAGAGGGCACTTGCGCATAGGAACGTTCCTGAGGACCCATTGGCTCATCAGAAGTATGCTTGGAGCGTTTGCCGGTAGGCGGCAGTTCAGAACCCGGCAGTTCAGAACCCGGAGGCAGCTCCTCCGTGCATGGCACCATATCCTCGGACTCCTCTGCATCGGAATCAAGGCCAAGGGCTGCCACCGTCCGGTCGAGAAAATCCATATCCAGGCCAGCCATACTGCTGTCTTCTCGCTCTCTCTCTCTCTCTCTCTCTCTCTCTCTCTCTCTCTCTCTCTCTCTCTCTCTCTCTCTCTCTCTCTCTCTCTCTCTCTCTCTCTCTCTCTCTCTCTCTCTCTCTCTCTCCCTGTGCAAGTCCCGCAGACCTGCAAAATCAGGGAACCACCCGGGGTAACGGGTCAGGCACCGGTGAGGTGTCAACGCGGCTGTAGCAGCCCTGTTCGTTGACGCAGAGCAGTCAACCACGGACGGAATGCTCTGCACCGGTCAATCGTGGACGGGGCAGGCGTCACGGGGTCAGGCAGAAGGCAAACGGCGAGGGGTAGATGCGAAGGGCGCTGCTCGCTGGCACAGAACCAGCGACCAACGGTAGAAGTGGCGGGCAGATGGCGGGCGTCCATGGGGCCTGGCGATAGAGGGCGCAGGTTAGGGCGACGGCAAGAGGCGCGAGACGCAGGCGAAACGGGGCGATGGGACGCAGGTTAGGGCGACGGCAGGGGGCGCGAGACACAGGTCACGTGGGCAACGGCAACAGGTCGCGCAGGACGGGGCGACGTCAGGGGCCCCTGTCGATAGGTCAAAACGGCGGCTCGATAGGTCAAAACGGCGGCAGCAGGGCACGACGCACAGGCGACGACCCCATCTCTCTCTCTCTCTCTCTCTCTCTCTCTCTCTCCATGAATGAGTGTATATTAATATTGGAATATTTACATCCGGCCTTCGAGCCAACCAAACAGAAAGGATACAAGTCTCACATTTTTTACATCAGACCATCAAGTCAGCAAAGAAAAAACACAAATACAACTAAAAGTCTATCACAACTCTAACTCAGAAATGTCACTCAGAAAGGAAAGCTGGACTGGAGCGAACAATATCCAGCCAGGAAGTAGCAATGTTAGGAAGAACCAGATCAGCTGAGAACATATAGGAGATCAGCCATAATATTAAACCACGAACACGGGCCACATGACCATGGATACCCGATATTGAATCAAAAATGAAGGCATTCCGAGTACGCTTGATATGCCACAGGGCTATCCATCAAAGGGAATGGAACAGATAGGAATAATCTGAATGCAAAGAAGACGAGGAGATCATCTTTCCTATAAACCACGAACGAACTGATATCCGGTGTTGAGTTGCCGCAGACCACACACAGGAAACAAAACTCCAAATTTGTCTAGCAACAAGACAAGAGACAAAAAGATAAAGCATCCTTTCATCACATGTAGTGAATACACAACGAGCAGCAAAGATCTTGTGGGCTCGTAGCACATCGTCAGTTGGAAGACCCCCAAGTAGTAGCCTCCACATGAACACTTTACCCTGATACAGAACCTTAAACTTCCAAAGCTAGATGAATCTTTTCTGCCACTTCTTTTTGCTATCCCGAGTAAGCAATACTTTATTAGCCTTTTTCGTTACCCATCTCTTGGGCTCCACCATTTGATGATAAATCTGATTAGCTGACCTTTTCTCAAAATCATCAGGATCTGATTATCCTGAGGATTGAGACAACAAGAACATGGACCCATCCACTACTCCCTCTAGGATCAAGGATGGAGTTCTACAGGAGTCATTTCTTATGTCTCTCTGATGATGGTTTCACTATTCGGCCAGCATATATGGACACTCATCTCTCCCATAGCGTACGGGTTGCTATCGGAGAGATTCGCACCTCCTCACATAGACTTCAGATGGAGACAGGCAGATGGACAAATACCCTAGCAGAGGATAGGACTTGCCAGCTCTGTGGTCAAGAGCCTGAGACGGAGGAGCACTACATATGCAGATGCACAGTATACTATGACATACGAGGATGGTACCACTGCCTCTTCCGTGATGGATTTGGACCCCTTCGTCACGTCATGGAGTACGAGGACCAGAGATGCCTAGGTCTTTTTCTCCAGACAGAGCCACCCCGCCAGACACCTTATAGACCACACCGTGGTGTCACATTGGATAGAGCCACTTCCCTTCGTCGAGTACGACGACCCCGTCTACCAGGACCACATCCGAGGAGGCCACACCATAGTCGGATTAGAGCCATTATCACAAGACACCGTACACTCAACACCAGGCATATCAATGAAGCACCTAGGGACCGCATTATAGCTGAGATCATGTGCAGATCTTGAGATCACCTATATCCCACAGTCCCCACTACACTTTTGTACATGGTTCTATCAGATTTGGTTCTCCTTTCCTTTCCTTTTCTTTTCTATTGATGGAATAACACTACACATGGTTCAACCCAAGTATAGTCCCATCATATAGTTATTTTCAGTATTGTTTCATAGGCCACCGACTTATTTGTAATGTTATCTTTACCTTACTAATGAGATGACATTAGACATGGATGTACTCTGGATTTTGTCTCATAGGCCACATTGGCCTTATGTAGACGTTAATATATCTTTCTTTCTTTCTTTCTTTCTCGACAACCGGCCTTTTTCGTGAATAAGTGTATATTAATATTGAAATATTTACATCCGCCCCACTAGGAAGAGTCAGACCAACTATCTCCCCTTGATTAGCCAACTTGTCCAACAATGAAAGCATGGGGTGAGTGACTAAAGCAAACAATAAAGGGCTAAGAGGGTATCCTTGTCGAAGAGACCGGGACAAGGCAATTTCATCCGTGATCCCACCATTAAGTGCGATGCAGGCTACAGCACCCTAACTAATAGTATCTGCAAGAGAGATAATATGAGGCCCAAATCCATGGTGGTCATTAGTTGTCACAAAAAAAACCAGCTAACATGATCAATGCCTTTTCAATATCAAGTTCAAGCATAACCACCTGCTAGGGGCTAAAGCTTTAGCATAGTCGATTCCTAGTTGAACATTCAAAATATTGTGCATTATATTCCGGAACTTAATGAGACCGCATTGGCATGGATGAATCAACTACAGAAATACTTTTTGCAACCTGTTGGCAATGATTTTAGAAAAGATTTTATATAAAGAACCCATAATAGAGATGGGTCTCCATTGCTTCAAGGAGGATGGAGAGGGGACCTTGGGCAATATCCAAATGATAGCAAGCTTCCACTCTGAAGGCATCTCACCAGAATTCCTCACTTGCTGACACAAACGTGATAATGGGTCCTTAAATTGCTCCACATTCAGCCGAGAACAGT
Organism: Lygodium microphyllum; assembly: GCF_053477565.2. Taxonomy (NCBI): domain Eukaryota; kingdom Viridiplantae; phylum Streptophyta; class Polypodiopsida; order Schizaeales; family Lygodiaceae; genus Lygodium; species Lygodium microphyllum. The sequence goes on from NC_141145.1 coordinate 143,069,289, forward strand.
TCATTAGGAAGCCCATCCCAACCAAGGCTTTTCCTTCAAGGCAAATGAGACAGCATCTCTTCCACTTCCTTCTCTGAAATATCAGCGTCCATCAAATCAACCCATTCCAGCTTAAGCTTATTAACAACTAAATTGCAAATATATCTGCGAGTAAAAAGAATCGCATCTGAAATAGTCTCTTGAGGGCCCAACAGCGATTTGTAGAAGTCAACACACATCTGGATAATGGAAGTAGGTTTAGTCACCATGACACCTTGCTCATCCATTAAGCCCACAATATTTTCACGAGCATATTTCTGATGCAATTGAGCAAAAAAATTATGGGATTGACAATTATTGTTGTGGAAATCTTCTGCTCTAGCTAGCAATTCGTATTTAGCATATTCATTTTCTTGGAAAGGTTAAACTCTGCCTTTTAACCATTCAATGCATGTAAGCAAGTCATCATTGGAGTCCCCCAACTAACACAAAGACAACGAGTGGGTCAACAATGCTTGCACATACTGCAATTCAGCACGTAAAGAGAAAGCATGCTAAATACCATATTGTCGGGATAACGATTAAGCATTATCCCTAAATACAGCCCAAGCTTGCATCCCTTCAGTGAGGACCCTGGAGCTGAAAGAAGTAATCAGTTGCTGAATATATTCCAAAAACTGATTTCACAAAGAAATGATTGATTGAAACGAAGAGGCAAGTGGGCAAGGAGGGCCTTAAAAGCATGAACAGATCTCCGATTCATCTCCAAGACCAAAGGATAGTGATCTGACAAAACATGTTGTCTCTCCACCCACATATCAATAACTTTAGAAAGAAAAGCATCACTCTGGCAAATATAGATCCGATCTAGTCAGGCCCAAGTCTTTGGATGCTGAAGAGAGCGATAAGTATATTTGGCCTGAGAAGGATGCAACCAAGACCACATGTCCTATTTCAAGGATACAGCACCCAGAGCATCCCACACCTCTCGTTCAGGACCATCCATGATAGAGTGCTATGACGTTGCATGATCCATAGATACACATGCGTTGAAGTCACCCATAACAAAGCCAAGACAAAGAGCCATGTCCAAGTAGTGCAAATCATCCAGAGTTCACGACATTCTCGAGCACTAGGAGGATATGCCCCCACTAGCCACAAAACCTCATTGTCATGTAGGATTTTCAGAATCCTAAATCTACCACGAGGGTCCTGAGAAACCAAAGATGGTTGCAAGGATGATTTGACTGCCAACGTAACTCTAGATTTAAGTGGAACATGTCCACTAAAAACTCACACACACACACACACACACACTCTCTCTCTCTCTCTCTCTCTCCCCCCCCGTGAAGATAATTGAATAAAATAGCAATATTTACATGAGACCATCACATCACCTAAGAAAAACAGAACAAACACAAATGATAGGCTACCAAGACTCTATCACACAAATATCAAACAGAAAGTACAACCAATGTGGAGCGAATAATATCTAGCCAGGAGCACCAACCTCAAGGAGAACTAGATCAGCTGAAACCATAGGTGAGATATGCAATAACACTAAACCATGAACATGGACCACATGACCATGGATGCCTAAGGTTGAATCAAAAAATAAAGGCATTCCAAGTACGCCAAATATGCCACAAAGCTGTCCATCTAAGGAAATGGAAAAGGCACGAATAATCTGATTGCCAACTAGACATACAAATCCCCCTTCCCATAATCCACGAACAAGCTAATATCTCTTGCTGAGTCACCGAGGACCACACACAGCAACCACAGTAGATCTTGTGAGCAAGCAACAAATCCCCAGTGGGAAGACCCCCAATAAGCAACCTCCACATGAACACTTTACCCTGGTAAGAAACCTTAGACTTCTAGAGTTGGAGGAATCTTTCCTACCACTTCTTTTTGCTATCCTGAATATGCCATAATTTATTAGCCTTTCTAGTGACCCATATGTTGGCCTAAACCATTTGATGATAGATCCAATTAGTATTGGGTGTAAAGCTCCTTTGGGTGTAAAATCCCCTTTATCCCGTGTGTATAAACTTACAAGTGTGAACACACCCTTCACTTATACTACATTTTTATTCTTTGTATATCATCCAACACACTGGTACACTCTTACTCAATTCTCTGGTCTCTCAGCTCTATCACTGCTCATTCTAGTCTCGCATTCTATCAACACTCAAATTGGTATCAAAGCTCTTGGTTACAGCGTTTGCGCTTCCGAAGAGTAGCACAAGTCGTAGGACAAGACACATGTGGCAAATGAGAATAGTGTGAATCAAGTCGAGCTCAAGAAAGAGTGACCACCACAAATCTAGTAGTGGGAAAAACGACCAGCACAAGTCGACCTGAAGAAAAGCATTGTGTTCCCTTGTTTTTGCTCATACTTTTGAATTTATTTCTTACAATACCCCTCTTTTCTGACCTACCTCTAAGATGATAAGCTGAACCACTGCTTTCTCCATTGGACTTTCTTCTAATCTCCTCATTGAGAATAGAGACCCTAACACCATCAAAGGTTAAAGTAGGATTGTTGTTCAATGAGACAATCAATGACTCCTAGTTATCAGGCAAAGTCATCAACAAGAAAATGGCCTTCAATGACTTGAAGGGCTGCAAACCAAAGTCCTGTTGGCTCAAAATCCTTGTGAAAGTACTCAAATGCTTTGATGTTAGCTTAGACTCATCCAACTCCATGTTTACAAGCTTGCGCATGAGATGCACTTGATTTATTAGAGTTGTATTTTCATAAGTATCCAACAACTTTTTCCATATGGCATAAGTTGTATCAAGACGCTTAATGTCCGTAAGTACATCATCAGATACAGCCGTTTTAATGTATGCAATGGCCGACTTATTGAGTCTAGCCCAATCCTCATCTGTCATAGTTGCACGCTTTACTTCCAAAAGAGCATCATCACAATCCTTTAGAAACAAAATGCATTGCACCCTATCCTTTTACAAGTCGAAACCAGTGCCATCAAATCTCTTCATTTCAAAAAGGAATTTAGTGTCACTGCTACTTGAAGCATTTGTAACTATTTTTCAACAATGTACCCAACAAGCAATACAACAATTTATAACATCACCTACTATCAATGTGAACGTAAAGGGCACAAAAAGCCTGATTGTCACTACTACAAGAAAGATCAAGAAAGAAAGAAACAACAAGGAAAGAAAAAAAAGGATGACAAGAAAGATGATGACAACTCTCCCTCAAAAGAAGTTGCAAAGGCAAATGTTGCATCTAGTGTGATTATTGAAGAGCTCTCTGACACTGGAGAGATACTTGTTACAGCCTCATGTAGTGATGCAGATATTATGGTGGCACCAGGTGATATGCACATCACTAAAAAGGAGGTGATTGATGCCTTACTTTCAGCTTGTAGAGACGAGCTCAAGCTCAATTGCCAAGACCCACGGACCACTTATTGTTCAATCATTTCAAGCTGAGCACTAATGGCTACCTCTCACATAGCCGACGCACTATCTATCTCTATGAGTGTAGCAAGCAAGCAAGAAGAAGAAGAAGAAGAAAAGGAAAGCTACTTTTCGCCATACACAAGAATGAGCTTCTCATTCACTTCTAGGCCCTTTTTCCCATTGTCCTCCTATCTTCCTAGCTTCCTTCCTACCGCCCATCTACATTTACCATTTGCACGAGTGAGAGCCCGGAGCTCTTAAAATAAATCATGGCGCCCCTTGCGCTCTTTTACAAAAGTATTTACTTGCACTTTTTCTTATGCACCTTTCTCCTTGATTTAGGACTTTTTCTACACTTCTTGTGTTTCCATATTTTTCTTGGCGCGACTTCGTCTTCCGTTTCAGTTTTGGGTTGGCCTTGTTTTCCGCTTTAGATTTTCCGGATTTTCCACCTTGTTCGTCTAAGGGTTAACACAGCTCATGATGGGCTATCTCAATCATGGATGGTGGATAGGGGTGCCTCTTTTCATGTCACTCCCTCTTTGGAGTCATTTTCTGAATACACTTCAAGTTACCTAGGCAAGGTTTACTCGGGCAACAATTATGCATCTGAAATAGAGGGTGTAGATACCATTTACTTGGCCCTTGAAAATGATCAAGAGCTGATTTTTCATGATGTCAAATATGAACCTGGCATAAAGAAAAGTCTACTATCAATTGGGCAACTTGGTCCAACAAGGTATTTTACTACCTTTGGTGGTGGATCTTTGCTTGTGGTTCTTTGATGTATCCCATGGTTGCAACTCGCTCAGACATTGCTCATGTAGTGGGAGTTGTTAGTAGATTCATATCTAACCATGGCAAACCGCCTTGGAAAGCAGTGAAATGTATATTTAGATACTTAAAAGGTACACAAGACAAGTGTATATACTATGGAAAGGATACACTAGAGCTGCAGGGGTTTTGTGATTCAGACATGGCAGGAGATCTTGACACTGGAAAGTCTACCAGTGAGTATGTCTTTACTTTGGCTGGTGGAGCTACTTCTTGGTGTTGAAGGTTGCAGAAAATTGTAGCACTGAGTATCACAAAGACTGAATACATTTCAGCCACAGAAGCTTCTAGGGAAGCTATTTGGCTAGGCCATTTGGTCAAGGATTTTGGTCTCTCTTCACGTACTCCAATGCTTGGTTGTGATAGCCAAAGTGCAGTATGTCTCACTAAAAGTGCCATGTTTCATGCACGTACCAAACACATACATGTTCAGTATCATTTCATTCGACAGGTCTTGGATGATGGCCTTGTCACATTGACTAAGGTCAACACCCAAGATAATCGTGCACATGTTCTCACTAAAAGCCTTGCAAAGGCTCAGCATGAGCATTGCATTCGAATAGTGGAAGTCGGATAGTTTAAAAGCACCACCTCGGGCCTTTAAGTGGGAGGTTGTTGGGTGTAAAGCCCCTTTGGGTGTAAACTTCCATTTATCCTGTGTGTATAAAATTACGGGTCTGAACACACCCTTCACTTGTACCCTAACATATAAATACATTTTTATTCTTTGTGTACTGTGCAACACACTAGTACACTCTTACTCGATTCTCTCATCTCTCAGTTCTATCACTGCTCATTCCAATCACAGATTCTGTCAGCACTCAAGCTCAATAATTAGCTGACCTTTTCTTCAACTCATCAGGAAACACAAACATCCAATCTCACCACCGAGACGATGGCTATAAAGCAGACAAAGAAGAGAACCTCAAAAGCTTGTCTTGTATGGACGACCAAAAGTCATGATAACCTCAAGGCACTCGAAAGTGCTAACAAATACGCCAAAAAGAATAAAGACAGAGCTGCCTAGGAGTGACACCATCATGGACTATCTACAACCCCAAACGAGCCATCCGATTAAACATATCTCACCGCAAATCTTTATCAGGCCAATCCAACAACATGGAGGTAGCCAGCACTTCTCCTTGCAACGAATTCTCCTCCTTACGAAGATTAGGAGGGCGCCAAACTGCAAAACGTAATATCTCTTGCCACCATGCAATTGAATGAGAAAGGAAAAAAAACTAGGAAACCTTAATAGGCCTCGTGGAGTTAAACACATGCCACCAAGAGACTTGAATAACCGTGCTACCATGAGAGATACCAGTCTTTTCTATGAAAAATTTTACAATATTTGACCAGGGATGACTCTCTATACATAGTATCTGCAAAAGTGCTAGTCTCGACGCAACCATATGCAAATTAACATCCAATAAATCTGCTCCCCCCATCCTTTTGGGAGTAGTCACATGCTACCACCAAATCCACACCTGGCCCAAACGATTCACTTTCTTTTTCCACAACATGAACTAGATAGGGTGAACCAATTCCAAAAGAGACTTCTTAGTCCAAGGAAGTAATGGCAGAAAAAACAAGACCATACTAATCATGATGCATTGAGCAACTTTGAGTCTCATGTGAAGAGGGCAACCTTGAGATTCCTATTATATGAACCACTCATGTATACGAGATGACATGCAATCAAGCAAGGCACGGGGAGCTACATCCAAACCATTAGGATAACCTAAGTGTCAAGTAATATCACCTTCAAAAATCAAAATTCCTTGCCAACCCAAAGCTTGCAAATCATTCTCCGTACAAGAAAGTAGTGTAGATTTCCAAGTATTAGTATGAAGTCCCAACGCTAAAGCAAATAGATTCCACGTAACCATTGCCGGATTAACATTAGTGCGATCAGCCTTAAGAAACGTAAAGGAATCATTAGCCAACGATTGACCCAAAAGTTGGACAGCACTGGGAAGAGACAAACCAACAATCTCACCTTGATCAGCCAACTTATCCAACAGTGAGAGCATCGGATTAGTGACCAAGGCAAATAGCAAAGGATTGAGAGGGCAACCTTACCCAAAGAGACCGAGACAAGGCAATTTCACCTGTGATCCTTCCATTAAGTGCAATACAAGCCACAACACCTTGACTAGTAGTATCAACAGGAAAAGTCATGCGAGGACCAAATCCCATGGTGGACATCAATTGCCGCAAGAAAAACCAGCTCACATGATCAAATGCATTTTCAACATCAAGCTGAAGCATAACAACCTTTCGCTTGAGGTTTTGGCATAATCAATCCCTAGTTGAACATTCAAAATGTTATACATTATATTCCATTCCTTAATGAAACCATACTGACGTGGATCGGGAATATTTTTTGCAATCTATTGGCAATGATTTTAGAGAAGATTTTAACAGAAATGGGTCACCTTTGTTTCAAAAAGGTCGGCGAAGGAACCTTAGACAATAATCGAATAACAACAATCTTCCAATCTAAGGGTATCCTACCGAAATTCCACACTTGTTTACACAAGTGAGCTAATGGGACCTTAAGCTGCTCAACATGAGCTGAAAACAACTCATTAAGAAGCCCATCCCACCCAGAGGGCTTTTCCTTCGTGGTAAATGGAACAACACATCCTCCACTTCAACCTCTGAGATATTAGCCTCCATCAAATCAACCCATTCAGGCTTAGCTTGATTATTAACAAAATCACAAATGTATCGACGAGCAGAGTGAACGGCATAAAAAAGAATCTCATGTGGACCCAACAAAGATTTATGATAGTCAATGCACATTTGAATGATGGAAGCAGGATCAATCACCATATCACCTTGCTCATCCAACAAACGCACAATATTTTTCCAAGCGTATTTCTGGCAGCTCTCAAAGCATCCCAAGCCTGCCGCTCAGGACCATCCATGACCAATTGCGATGAAGTCGCACGATCCATAGAAACACATACATTCAAAACTCCCATAATAAAACCTTGACGAGCCATGGCAAGGCAATGCAAGTCATCCCAAAGATCATGGTGTTCCTGAGCAATAGAAGGAGCATACACGCCCACCAGCCCCACAAAACCTCTCCCTAATATATGATTTCCAGCATCAAAAATCTGCCATGAGGGTCTTGAGAAACCCAGGATGCATGCAAGGAAGATCTATCGGCCAACAAAACTCCAAATTCATGTGGAAACCGACCACCAAAAAACACTGTATAATCCTTCTATACATAAGAAGATCCGGCCAAAGCATGTTGTTTGTGCTCCAAAGCATAAAAAACATCCCAATCACCAGCTAACACAATTTTCCAAAACTAATACTACTTATTGCTTGAAGAAATGCCTTTAACATTCCATAAAGCAAGTCTCATGATAAACCACAAGAGAGAAAACTATTGAATCACTACTTTCCCTTTCCCTTTTCCTTTCACATCCGTAGCTTTAGCAGCCTGAAATCTCTCCATCTCACTACGGATTGCATCTACAAGATCCACCCTCTGCATACTAGCAATCGAAGCACGAGCAGGGAACCGTTGTTGCTAACAACGGAAAACATCGAGAGGAGGCACAAGCCTCCCACGCACATCAAAGTGCAAAGCAGAATTAGAAGCCCATTTATAATCCACACCAACTGCAAGTACACCTGAAGATTGAGCTTTCATATAAAACCCCTTACCTCTGTGTTGAAAAGTTTGAGTAATAGGGTGAGGAGATAGGTGAGCAGGAGTCGAACGAGATTCCTACTACCATTACATCTACCATAGTGACCTAAGAATCATCCTGAGGCAAATTACGACCAACCGAATGCAATGCACGCTCAATACCAAATTCGGAGACATCCTTATTTCCATCATCATGTCCATGCACGGCAAGGGGCACTAGAGCAACATCTTGCTGCTAAGCCGTCTGCTCGAAATCATGCTCTTGCATAGCCATGCCAAGATCCAAAGAACGCTGCAACACCTCAGGGCTTCTATCACATTCGGAAATAAAATGGCCCTATTGGCCACATCTCAAATAGTGTCCAGCAAATGTGCCTCATTTAAGCTCAAAAACCAATGTTTGCAACCCAAGGACCTCAAAAAAAAATTTGGTTGGTAGAGGTTTCCATGTGTCCCAAAGCATACAACCCTATTCCCATTGCGAGAGACCAACAGGAGCTCCACCAACATCTCACTAAGGGTTCTCAAAACCAAAGGAAGAAGTCACCAAAGATGTGCAGGAAAATCAACCACCTCTAACCAAATTGGGCATGCCTACCTAGGCACCTCCTGAAACTCAACCATATGCCTCCATGGGACCATATGTACTAGCTGGCCATCCATGAACAAAGGAATATGTTGCATAATGCGAGCACGCACATCCACAGTACGAAAAATGACTTCAAAGAAACCTCTCCACCCAACACAAATCTCTTCAACGAGAGGGGCCTGCACTTGCCCTGAAACATCATCTTGACACGCCTCAACATTGACAAGCCTGGAGTGTAACCAACAACGAATCATAGTAATCAAAGAAGTCCTTCCCGTAAAATAAAAGATGGCTTTCCTCTCATGAAAAGCAGCAATCTCTTGTAAAACCAAGTTATTTTCCATGATAGCAACCACTTGATCCCCTTCTGGTAAAGAGCTCGCTTTAACCTCATTGGCATGAACATAATCCAACATAAGATTTTTGGCAATCGCAAGCATAAACTAAAGAAACCCATGAGTCTGTAAGCAAGAAACATGAACATCTTGCTGAGGAAAATTCAAAGCATATAAAACCGATTCATGAACCGACTGACATCTTACAACGCTTTCCCATCTCATCCCCATCCATCAACTACTTAGAGTCCTCAGCCAAAGAGTCACCATCGGATTCCGCCGAATCTTTGTCATCTCCATGCCCTACATGTTGATCAAGAAAAGCCACACCAATACCATTTGACACGTGCATATTCGCCATATCAGAAATCTCTCTCTCTCTCTCTCTCTCTCTCTCTCTCTCTCTCTCTCTCTCTCTCTCTCTCTATGTGTGTCTATGTCATGAAGAAAAATACCTTCATATTTTGTGCTTTGGAATCATGCTAATTCCATACCTTGTAAATTCCAACCCTTGTAAATTCACCCCTTGTCTATGTAAATGTGCCCTTAACTTTGAAGATAAGGGGTTAGGATAAAGAAGGCAAGAGACTAAGAGAAGACATCTTTTGGCTCATTCACTAAGTTTGGCGAGAGATTGAACCATTTCTTGAAGGTTGAAGAACTTGGACAGCATAGGTATTGCCTAGAGCAATAGTTTTGGAATTCTTCTTCAAATCTTAGACTTCTTCTTGTTATTTGAAGGCTCAACAATGATCTATTTGAAGAATCTTGTGCCACTTGACTCCTCTTCATCAACCTATTGCCTATGGAAGACCGATGGAGCATTCTCAGGGGTATGATACTCTAAGTAAATGCCTCCTCCTGAAATTATCATTGGAAGGATTATTTTACTTATTTTCAAGCTGAAATTGAAGTTCTTTAAGCTTCAATAGTCTACAAGAAGTCTCTTATAGTTACCTACTTCTTCTTCAACCATTAAACTTTCTTGGTCAGTTGGGGATGCAATCTTGTAATGCCATATTCATGGAATGGTATAATTCTCTTGGCAAGGCATTTTATGCTTGAAGAGCATTAGTTCTTGCATTGTTATGTGCCATTCCAGCAGGTATTTGGTTGTTTGATCAATAGAAATTGATCAATGAACATCTATGAACAAATGGTTCAATGTTATGGATGCAACATGGTAATGAAGTATGACAGTAAGATGTTTTCTCCCTTGGACAAATGGAATGCAGGAGATGAGTATGCAATGAATGTACAATGCAATCTACTTCAGTCCTACACTTGGAAGAGTAAGTACTTTGATGTATCCAGGGGTATGAACAGGGCATACATGTTCATTGGCTTTCCTATGGGCAAAAGAGTGTCTCTTTCATTGAATTTTGACTTGGATTCATATTGACCATTTCTTGGGTATTCTTAAGCAAGATTTGCTTCAGTTTTGGAATTGCATAGGTTATTTTCATCTACTTCAGTACCCTACAGCTCTTCCCTACTCCTTTGAGTGTTTTGGTGTTGGATATTTGTTCAAAGTTTGATGAGAAGTACAAAAGACACTTGAAACAAGGCATTCACTGATTACAGAGTGTGTCTGGCTGTCAACAAAAAGCATTTCGAGAATTGTCTATACTTATCCATTTGCAGAGCTTGATAGCTCGTTAGAAAGGGGACTTCTCAAGCTTCAAGCAGAGCCAAAGAGTTCGTTATTCAGAGCACTAGAACTCAAGATATTTGACTTTTACTTCTGCTGTACATACAAGACAGGAAATAAGAAAAGGGATCCTATTTTGGACACCATCAATGAAGAGCTGAGAGAATACCAACATGAACATGAACATGAAACCCCTCAAGAAGCTACATACCGCATGCATTATGAGAATGAAGAGGTTGATGTAAGCTCCACTCATTCTCCTATCAATCAACCAATGAATGGAGTTGAGATGTCCCATGCTTCCATGAACTCTAACAGTCTACAACAACTCTCAAATGATATTAAAGACGTGAAATCAGGCCTTGATGGTGTGAGGATGGGTATTGACAAGTTAGTGGCTATCTTTAGTGAAAAGATGTTGCCTACAGCTGGTCCTAATGTTCCAAACCCTCCTTTGGCTGAAGAGCAACCCAAACCCTCTACTCCAAAGGTGGTAGGACAATTTGAGATTGGGGAATCATCAAAGGCTAAAGATTTTATTCAGCCCACTTCATTTCAGCCTCAACCCCATCAATCATAGGCCTATTCTCAGCCACATGGGCAAGATCCACATGATAGGGTTCAAGCAAGCTCTAGGCATGAAGAGGACATCCACAGTTGCCATCCATTTCATAAACAATTCTCATATGGACAGCAACAACACAATTCTCATACTCAAGTTCAGCCTGATAGGCCAAGCCCTTTATCCAATCATGGTTGGCCTCAACAAAACAGTGGGCAACAACCACCATTTAGCACTCCTATGCATGGACAACATCAAGGACATTATTTCCAGCCACAATGTTATGATATGTAGTATGGACAGCAAACCCCATATGCACAAGGAACTTGGAATTATGAATTCCCTAGGCAAGGCTCGTTTGGTAACTCTTTTGGACAGCAACATCATAATGGACAGCAGCACCTCAATGGGCAACCACCTCAATATGAGAGAGAGTATAAAGAGAAAATTGTCATCCCAAATTTCAAAGGAGAGAATCCTTCACCTACGGAGTTGGAGGAGTGGTTTGACAAATTGGAGATGTACTTCTCCCTTTATCCAAGGCCCGAAAATGCCAAAGTGAAGTTTGCAGCCCTTCATTTAGAAGGCTATGTATATACTTGGTGGAGATAAATAACAAGAATTGGGTATGACTTCTTATCTTGGGAAGCACTAAAGAATGCTATGATTGAAGTCTTCGTCTCTCCCATTGAAAAAGAGCACTTGGAAAAGAAATGGTACACCCTTGAGCAATGTGGTCTCTCGGTTGGAGAGTATTCAAATCAGTTTTTAAACCTCTCAATGTATGTTCATGGAGTCTCTGATAGTGCCAAATTGAACAAGTATATATTTGGTTTGGAGTCTATCTTATCATCCAAAGTTGGAGCCATAGAGCCTACATCTTTGCAAGCTGCCATTCAATTGGCTGAGCGTTATGGGCAGAAATACAAGAGTTTTCAGCCAAAAACAGGGCATTTATTTCAGCCTACACAGTCCCCAAAAACATCAGGCCATTATGGGCATGTAAGGACTGATTTTCACCATGGTGGGAAGCCAATAAATGTTCACAACAATACCTACAGCAAGATACCAACTTTCCCCACTGTTTATGGACTAAAACAAGGCAGTAATTTCAGATCTAATGCTGAAAATGATGGAAAAAGGACTGATATTCATGTCAAAATTTTAGCCCCTAACCAAGGCAAGCATGTGTCTAATGACAAGCTCAAAGAAATTTATGCCAAAGGATTATGCTTCAAGTGCGGGGAGAAATGGTCATCTGACCATAAGTCCAAGTGTAAGGCTAAGAATTTGAAGGTTAGAATGATTTTTTAAGATGATTCTAATGCTGAACCTATTGAGGGAAGTTTAGCACAGCTTGAAGGCTCTACTACTCAAGAAGAGATGCATGAAAATGAAGAGAGTATCCATGATGAGTTTTATGACCCAATGGATGGCTTTTCTTTTGATTCAGGTGGTCATTACATGGATGATTCTTGGACTGATTTACATCCCTCGCTATGTTCCATATCAAATGATGCATGGAGTGGTTCAATAGGGGGCAATACCCTATGCCTCAAATGCCAAATCAATGGAAGGACCGCTCACCTACTCATTGATACGGGTAGCACACATAGCTTCATTAATTCCAAATCACTCAATGGGCTAAAATTGAGTACACATGATATGCCTTCTTCCCTCAAAATCCAAGTGGCAAATGGAGACTTTGAAAATAGTAATCAATGCTGCCCAAATGTTCCTATTACTCTATCTCCATTGTGCACTACATCAGTGAGTTTGATCGCATTACAAATGGGTCCCATTGACATTATACTTGGTTGCAATTGGCTGAAATCTTTGGGCAGATTTACTATGAATCTTAACAAGCTGGAAATGGAATTTCAATGGTGTGGACAGCAAGTAACTCTACATGGTGTTGAGAAGAATGCTCCAACCACATTCCAATCTCTTATGAATAAGATACTTCAGCCCTTGCTATTTCAGACAATTTTGGAGTTCTTTGATGACATTTTGATCTATAGCAAGAACAAAGAGGACCATTTACAGTATGTAAAAGAGATCTTCGATATATTGAGGAAGCACAAACTATTTGCCAAGGCAACTAAGTGTTCATTCATGACAAAGGAAGTTGAATACTTGGGTCATATAGTGGGAGAAGATGGAATCAAAGTGGATCCTAAGAAGGTGCAATACATCAAAGAATGGCCTACTTCAACTAATGTCACTTCTTTCGCATAGCTCAACCTTTCTCCCAAGCAAAAAAGATGGTTGACTACCTTGCAGTCATATGATTTTGAAATAGCATACATGGCTGGAAAGGATAACGTTGTGGCTGATGTGTTATCTAGAATGTGGGCATGCAATTTATCTACAATGTCTACAATTTATAAGGATTGGATAAACGACATCCAAGAAGAGTATGTGCTGGATGAGCATCTGTCCAGATTTTACAGAAATTACAGCAAGGACATGATGAAGAATTTTCAAATTTCAAAGTGCATAATGGACTCTTATGGTTTAAGGGTAAAGTGTACTTGGTTCCTAGCAGTAAATTCAAGCTGAAAGTACTCCATGAGATACACTCATCACCAACGGCTCATCATTTGGGTCTTTTCAAAACCTTTAACAAGGTCCATAAAAGTTTTTATTGGAAGGGTTTATGGAAGGACGTCAAGGAGCATATATCTAAGTGTTTAGAGTGCCACCAAAATAAGGATTCCACCTTATTACCAACCCGACTCCTTCAGCCTTTACCTATTCCTACGAGCAAATGGACCGACATTTCCATGGACTTTATAACGGGATTACCTACTACTAGTCATGGATGGAATAGTATCTATGTGGTTGTTGATAGATTGACTAAATCAGCCCACTTTATTCCAACCAAAATACAATCTTCAGCAAGGCAAGTGGCTGAGAAATTTATGGAAGGTGCGTTCAAGCTGCATGGTATGCCAATGAGAATAGTATCGAATAGAGATACAAAATTCATTGGCAACTTTTGGAGAAGTCTATTCTCTTCTATGGGTACTTTTCTCACTCTTAGTACAGCCTATCTGTAAATGCCCCGAACAACGTAGTATGCTTAACAATTATGATATTCGCTTGTTTTCGAGATTTAATATAAAAGAGAATGAACACTTAAAGCTGAAAATGAAAATTACTCACAAAATTACAGCCATGAAAATGTAAAAGTAATGGAGACAAGATTGAGGGTTGAAGATGGGCAACCCCCCCCCGAAGGAATGCATTTCTGCTCAACCCAAGTCCCTTAGGGAAAAGCTCAGTTACAATCAACCTGACAGTGAGAAGAAGTAATTCTCACTCTCACAAGATCATGCAAAGATGTACAAACACACATGCATTATCTATTATGCAATGATAAGAACTGATTTCTTTACAGTATGAGAGAAGAAAAAGGGAAATTCAGCCTTTCTCCATCGTTGATCAGCAGTACATGGATAGGGCTTGCTTCTTGTAGCTAAAATGGAAGAAAAAGCTCGAGAAGGAGGTGTTGTGATGAATTTACAGGCTTGCTGTCTTGTAAACAGCAGTGATAGAAGAGGGAATATGGAGGAATTTGATAATGAAGAAGTGGGGGATGATGATGGGGATGGATGGGGCCAGTTTCTGGCTATCTGTGGATGCTGTACATTTTACAGCAAAGAAAAATGATGATCCATGAAGAAAAACGAGCTCTTATTTATAGGAGAGGGGAGAGCTAGTACAAAAGGGGAAAGTGGAGTAGCACAAGACAAGTGTCCAGCCACATGTCATGAGATGTGACAAGTGGTGGGACACTTGGAAACTTGTGTGACAAGTGTCTTGACACTTGTCTCTTCTCTATGGCCTTCCTTTTTGGGTTGAATACTGTCAAGAATAGAAACAACCAAATTTAGTAAGCGCAGTCAGAGTACAGAACTTACTATTTTTAGAATGACATCCCTATTTTTTAGGACTAGCATTTTTAGGCTAATTCGAGGCTCCTAAATTTTAGGGACCTCCTAAAATTTAGGAATCTCCTAAAATTTAGGGACCCTCCCAATATAGGTGTCATATGAAAGCTTTTTCCGTGTACATCGCAAAAATGGTATCCGAATCTTCATGTGACTTTCCTATGCAAAAAAATGTACATTTCAAGCTTTCAGCCCACACATGCACATTATACAAGCATTTCTTGATCATGCCATCTTGTTGATTGTAACTGTCTGTTCTAGTGGATCTAGCCCACACTTCAAGGCATCAATCCTTTCTGTGTGCGAGTCTAACCCTGATATGCGTGAGTTCTAGTCACGGGCGCCCAATCGGGTCATATAGGTGGAAGTGTGAACTATCTTTTCTCTAACCCACCGCGTGGGTCCACCATAACCTGTGACCACTCATCAGTGTCCAGCTCCAATACACTTTTCTTTATATCTAATTAGTGCAAAGGAAATAAATTTAATAAATCATTATATAGACAAATTAATGAGAAATGATACAAATTCTGTTTCTATAGAGTTGTGACAGCCCTCTGGTTTTATTCAGCTGTCCTCAGCTGAAAAGCTTCTTGATATTGCTCTAGAATATTTGGGTAATCCTTCATGAATTTTTCATCTACCCACTGTGCATCTGTTGTGGGTAGATTCTTGAATTTTAGTAAGGATTTTCGTGTCACAAGGCCACTTCTCGTGGTTTGATCCTTGAGAAACAAAATCTTTTCAGGTTCCAAGAGTTGCTCTGTTTCTTCAACTTCTGGGGGATCTTCAGTAATGGGTTCCTTTGGTTCTGGTCCTATGTAAGGTTTTAGCAAACTTACATGAAAAGCGTTGTGTATTTTCCAATGAGCAGGAAGCTCAAGTCGACAAGAAACTCCATTTATTTTCTCAATAACTTTGAAGGGTCCAAAGTATCTACTGGAGAGCTTTGGAAAAGATGAATTTTGACCAGAACCTTGTTTGAGCCTGCTTTTATCAAACTTTAGCAAGACATATTGACCTTTTTCAAAAGCCAAAGGTCTTCTTCGTTTATCTGCTTGCTTCTTTTGTCGCTCTTGCGCAACTTTGATAGTGGCTCGAACTTGATCCATTGTTGTTTTTAAATCTGAAGCAAACTCATCAGCAGCAAAAATCTTATCTTTAGTGCGAATAATTGGAGGAGGAATCACTTTACCCTGTACTATTTCATTTGGAGCTTTCCCTGTGGATGAGTGCACTGTATTGTTGTAAGCAAACTCCAATAATGGAAGATATTTCTCCCATTGTGACTTATGTTCACTAACATAAGCTTTCAACATATCCAAAAGAGTGAGATTCATCACCTCTGTTTGGCCGTCAGTTTGAGGATGAAAAGCTCAGAAGAACTTTAAAGTGGTTTCCAAATTCTCAAATAAAGCACGCCAAAAGTTACTTGTGAATTTGGAGTCTCTATCTGAAATGATCTCAGAAGACATACCATGTAATCTGAAGATATGTTGAATGAAAAGTCTTGCAGCTTGTGCGGATTTCAATGTTTTATGACATGGAATAAAATGTGATTGTTTGCTGAATCTATCAATTATGACCCAAATCATATCATGACCTTGAGGTGTTCTTGGAATACCTGAGATGAAATCCATTGTGATAGATTCCCATGGATCTTTGGGCACTAGAAGAGGTTGCAACAATCCTGGAATCTTCTGCCTATCATATTTGGATTTTTGGCATACCAGACAAGCCTCAATGAAGTTATGTGTATCTTTTCGTAATGTTGGCCAATAAAAGTAGCGCTCAATTGCACTTAGAGTGGCTGCCCTCCCTCTATGCCCTGTATAAGGGGGTTCATGACTTTCTTTAAGCACCTTTCCCATCTTGCATGTTTCTCCTGCAAATGCTTTTGAGTCTTGAAATACTTCAAGCTTTGATGATCGGTTTTAATAAGGAATTCATTGCCTAAAAGATAATGTTTCCATATCTTCAAAGCATGAACCACTGCTAAGAGCTCCTTTTCATAAATGTCATACCTTTTCTCCACATCATTTAGATGGCGGCTTTCAAAGGCTAGGGCATGGCCTTCTTGATTTAGCACTGCACCAATACAATCACCGCAAGCATCTGCTTCCACCACAAATGGTTTTACCAGATTTGGAATGATAAGAACAGGTCCAGAAGTAAGAGCTGTTTTCTACCTTGTGAAGGCTGCCTTCTCTTTTTCCTTCCATTGGAAAGAGATCTTCTTCTTTGTAAGGTCATGAAGTGGAGAATCCATATGTGCAAAATGCTTGATGAAGCGGCGGTAATAAGAACATAAGCCAAGAAACGATCGCACCTCATGTACATCACGAAGATGAGACCATTCTTGGATTATCCTGATCTTTTCAGGATCCATCTGAATCCCTTCAGAAGAGATGACATGCCCAAGGTAATTTATTTTATGCATGAAAAATTCACTCTTTTTACCATTTACCAAGAGTTGATTTTGTTGTAGTAATTGTAGAACAATTTCCAAGTGTTGATGATGCTCCTCTTCATTCTTGCTAAAGACAAGAATATCATCAAAGAAAGTACCGACATATTGTCGATGCTCTCTAAAGATGCGCTCCATCATTCGATTAAAGGTGGCTGGTGCATTGGTTAATCCGAAAGGAACCACCAAGAATTCATAAAGACCGTATGAAGTGCGGAAAGCAGTTTTGTGTACGTCTTGTGGTATTACCCTAATTTGATGATAACCACTCTTTAGATCAATGCGGCTGAAAACCTTTGAGCCTCCTAGACGATCCAAAATGTCGTCAATTCTGGGAATAGGAAACCGATTCTTCACAGTGATTTTGTTGAGGGCTCGATAATCAATGCACATCCTGAATGTGCCATCTTTCTTTTGAACAAGAAGAACCGGTGAACAAAATGGTGAGCTACTTGGCCTAATTAGCCCACGGTTGAGTAGGTCTTCGACTTGCTTTCTGATTTCTTTTTGTTGAGGACGGCTCACACGGTATGGTGCTATATTAGGAGGAGAACTACCCGGAATAATATCAATATGATGGTCTTCTGGCCTTTCTGGGGGAAGCTGATAAGGAAGATCTTCCGAAAAACAATCTTTATACTTTTCCAAGAGCTGAAGTTGCATTCATATTATCTTTTACAAGAGCATTCATATTATCTTTTACATCAGTGACATAAAGCAAACAACATTGAACACAATCCTTAATTGCTCTAGAGACTTGCATATGGCTTACCATAGGTATGGTGTCTCTAGAAACTCCAGCTTGGATCTCGTACTTCTTGCCTTTTTTGGTAAGTTCTACCTTCTTTTTCTGAGAGAAGATGGTTGAATCTACTCTATGATTCCAGGGCATGCCAAGAATCACATCGCAACCATCAAGGTCTCCGATACAGAAGGTATCTTCGTCACTGTAGCCTTGAATTTGAAACTTGAGCTTGCCAATGTAGGGTATCACAGTCTTCACTGTGTCACCTTCATCAGCATTCAAAGCTTGGCGAACTTCTGTCGGAGTGTCCATCTCTTCATTCTTTAATCCAAGCTCTTTAGCTAATTGCAAGGAAATAATATTTTCATTCGCCCCAAGATCTATCAAGAATAGTGCTTGCTTACCTTGCAACTGTCCCCAAGCTTTTAATAATTTGCGTGTCTCTAGAGTGTGAGTTGTGTTTGCAACTACATCACTAATAGCATTGATTTTCACTGGCGACTTAGGCTTGTTGTCAGAAACCTTGCTTTGTCCCTTGTTTGGACATTGCTTCGCTATGTGGCCTGTTTGTCCACATTTAAAGCACTTCCCTTCTTTCATGAAGCGTTGCATTTCTTCTTCGGAAAGCTGCTTTACTTATGGGTATAGATTGGAGCGAAATTGAGGAGCATTAGGAGGTGCATAGGGCTTCATCTTCTTTTGATTTGATGGCTGCTTTTGCCACTGTTTTTGTCCTTCATTTGGGGCTGAATACTCCTCATCATCAGCTACTCTCTTCTTATCATTCTTTTGGAATGATTTGTTGCCATTGTGCTCCATTTCCCATGTCTCAGCATGGTCAATGAGTTCCCTTAGACTAGAACAATGATAATGATTAAGAGCAGTACGAAGTTTAAAATGCAAACCTCCTTGAAACTTCCTAAGCTTTTCCGAACTGCTGATCTTCTTCAAATGTTGGACCTTCAAAAGTAGCTCCCAAAATCTCTTGGTATAGTCACCAAGTGACTCATTTTTCTTTTGCCAAAGCAGATCGCATTCCATTTTTACATCTCTTTTGAAATGAACAGGAAGAAATTGGCTTTGTATCAGGCGAACAAAGGACCGCCATGATTTTGGGGCAGCATGATCATATTCCAACACCGTCCACCAAGTATGGGCTAAGTCGGTTAAATGTAAAGCTGCAAACTTAATCTTTTCTTTTTCTTTATACTTGTCACGACCATACAAAATTTGAAATTGACGAATAAACTTCAGAAGAAGATCAGGATTTCGAGAACCATCATACATACTGAACTTGATCTTCTTTTCAAGTTGAGATAGTGACTTAGTCTTCTTATTCTTCTTATGCCTTCGTCCATGCTCGGATCTTGAGGTTAAAGATGATGAAGTGCTTGATGGGGATAAAGATGGAGACGAGGGTGAAGAATGTCGACGCCTTTGACGATGATGAGGTCTTCCACGAGAAGGCTGAGACTCTTCATTACTAGAAGAGGATCCATCAGAATAGGCGCCAGATGACTTTGAAGAAGAGCAGGAGCTTCGACGCAATCTCTTTCTTTGTCTTGAAGTAGAATGGGACTGCCTCTTAGAAGTAGTTGGACTTCTTAATCGGCTCCTTTCATTGGTATGGCTTTGTCTCCTTGAAGTAGATGGGCTTCTTTCCTTGAATTCTTTGGGATTCTCAACTTTTTCTAGTTTGAGAAGTTGCTCACGAATTTGCTGATTCTCCTCTCTAAGACTTTGAGTGGCTTGAAGGATAGCACTCGATTGATCCATTGAGACTAAAGAAAAAAAATATACTCAAGCACTCAATGCAAGGGCTGAAAACAAACAAACTTATAGTTGTAAGCACTACCAGTGTTGGGGGTGAGGACCGAGCCAAAGCTCTGATACCACTGTAAATGCCCCGAACAACATAGTATGCTTAACAATTATGATATTCGCTTGTTTTCGAGATTTAATATAAAAGAGAATGAACACTTAAAGCTGAAAATGAAAATTACTCACAAAATTACAGCCATGAAAATGTAAAAGTAATGGAGACAAGATTGAGGGTTGAAGATGGGCAACCCCCCCCCGAAGGAATGCATTTCTGCTCAACCCAAGTCCCTTAGGGAAAAGCTCAGTTACAATCAACCTGACAGTGAGAAGAAGTAATTCTCACTCTCACAAGATCATGCAAAGATGTACAAACACACATGCATTATCTATTATGCAATGATAAGAACTGATTTCTTTACAGTATGAGAGAAGAAAAAGGGAAATTCAGCCTTTCTCCATCGTTGATCAGCAGTACATGGATAGGGCTTGCTTCTTGTAGCTAAAATGGAAGAAAAAGCTCGAGAAGGAGGTGTTGTGATGAATTTACAGGCTTGCTGTCATGTAAACAGCAGTGATAGAAGAGGGAATATGGAGGAATTTGATAATGAAGAAGTGGGGGATGATGATAGGAATGGATGGGGCCAGTTTCTCGCTATCTGTGGGTGCTGTACATGAGTTTACAGCAAAGAAAAATGATGATCAATGAAGAAAAACAAGCTCTTATTTATAGGAGAGGGGAGAGCTAGTACAAAAGGGGAAAGTGGAGTAGCACAAGACAAGTGTCCAGCCACATGTCATGAGATGTGACAAGTGGTGGGACACTTGGAAACTTGTGTGACAAGTGTCTTGACACTTGTCTCTTCTCTATGGCCTTCCTTTTTGGGTTGAATACTGTCAAGAATAGAAACAACCAAATTTAGTAAGCACAGTCAGAGTACAGAACTTACTATTTTTAGAATGACATCCCTATTTTTTAGGACTAGCATTTTTAGGCTAATTCGAGGCTCCTAAATTTTAGGGACCTCCTAAAACTTAGGAATCTCCTAAAATTTAGGGACCCCCCCAATATGGGTGTCATATGAAAGCTTTTTCCGTGTACATCGCAAAAATGGTATCCGAATCTTCATGTGACTTTCCTATGCAAAGAAATGTGCATTTCAAGCTTTCAGCCCACACATGCACATTATACAAGCATTTCATGATCATGCCATCTTGTTGATTGTAATTGTCTGTTCTAGTGGATCTAGCCCACACTTCAAGGCATCAATCCTTTCTGTGTGCGAGTCTAACCCTGATATGCGTGAGTTCTAGTCACAGGCGCCCAATCGGGTCATATAGGTGGAAGTGTGAACTATCTTTTCTCTAACCCACCGCGTGGGTCCACCATAACCTGTGACCACTCATCAGTGGCCAGCTCCAATGCACTTTTCTTTATATCTAATTAGTGCAAAGGAAATAAATTTAATAAATCATTATATAGACAAATTAATGAAAAAGGATACAAATTCTGTTTCTATAGAGTTGTGACACTATCACCCCCAAACCGATGGACAAACGGAGGGAGTTAATCACTTCATGGAAGTGTACCTTAGGCATTATTGTCATGGTACACAAGCTTTATGGGATCGTTGGATCCACCTTGCTGAATTTTGCTATAATAACACGTATCACATGAGTATAGGTATGTCCCCATTTGAAGCACTTTATGGGTACAAAGTCCAAATCCCATCAATTTTTTTTCATGAAGATATCAACCCCCAAACAAAGGAAGAGTTGGAAAGGATGGAGATGCTCATGAGACAATGTAAGGACAGCATAAGGAAAGCACAAGAAGTAATGAAAGCCTATGCCAATGAGAAGAGAAGACATTTGGACTTCAAAGTTGGAGATTGGGTGTTTCTTAAAGTGCCCAAGACACAGTATGCTTCATTGAAGGGTGGGAACACTAAGCTTGCTCACAGATTTTATGGACCATATTTGGTAGTGGACAAAGTTGGAGCTTATAAGCTCCAACTACCTTCTTCCACTAGAATACATGATGTATTTCATGTTTCACAGCTTAAAAAGTATGTTGGACCTGATGTGCAGGTATTGGAAGAGTTGCCATCAATGGATGAAGCAAGACTTGTCAATAGAGGAATCTTCTTGGCAACCATCCACTTATGTGAATGATTTTCCTTGGTTATTGCAGGATGATACATAACAGACTGTGCAGGGACTGTGCAGGGGCAGCTTGCTGTGAGATATTACTGTCAGCAATAAAACTATCCTGACTTTATCAAAAATTGATTTTGATGTTAAGGGGTGATGCTAGGGATTGTATACTTCATTTCTATACCTCATATGTGTCATTTGGACCACTGTATCAAAAGTTATGACAGTTTTTGTAAATCAGCCCTATTTGGACAGCAGCCAGTTTACTCACAGTTTGGTATACATAAGTTCTCTCTTACATGGAAAGTGCTTTCCTATCATATCGAAGCTACATGGGCATGATTACTATCATCCTTGGCATGGATTTTGTCCATTTATCCTTGGTTCTGAGGACAAAACCATCTTAGGACGGGATGGTTTGTCATGTAGGAAAATACCCTGATATTTTTGTGCTTTGGAATCATGCTAATTTCATACCTTGTAATTTCCAGCCCTTGTAAATTCAGCCCTTGCCTATGTAAATGTGCCCTTAACTTTGGAGATGAGGGGTTAGGATAAAGAAGGCAAGAGGCTAAGAGAAGACATCTTTTGGCTCATTCACTAAGTCTGGCTGTTCACTTTCTTGTTGTTAGCTTTCTTTTTGCTAGATGAAGCATCAGCCATGGCTGTCATGTATTTTTGGAACTCTCATCATTAATACATGGCAAGATGTCTAGGTGCAATAGTTCTCTTGTTATTTCATGTCTATTCCAGTTTTTAGTTAGATTTCTTTTCTTGGTTGAATGCTTCATTATAGTCTGCTCTACTGAACTCAATCTATGTGTACCTCTCTCTCTCACTGTTGAGGTCGCACATCAACTAAACCCTTTTGGCCTTCTTCTGCGCAGATTAGTTGCGTAGCTTGCAAGTAGGTCGTCACTGCTTACCAATTGCATAGCAGATCGTCACTGTCTGCAAGCAAGTGTTGTGGTTCTCTCTCTCTCTCTCTCTCTCTCTCTCTCTCTCTCTCTCTCTCTCTCTCCAATTATAGGTAATTGTATTAATAACTAAAGAATGACAAGAGTCATAGTGAAGTAGCAAAAGAAACTGCCACATTCCAGGCAATGAAATTCTCCCTCAAGAGAAGGCTAGCATGCTGAATAAGATCCAACTGCAAATGGAGAAGACTAGAACATGACTCTTTTTTTTGGTAATAGGTAGTTGTCAAGCCTTCCAACAATGAACAATCACACAAAAACCTTTCCAACAGCTGGCTCATATATTATTTGAAGATAGCATGACTTAGAAATGACTCTCTCTTTTTCGTAATAGGTAATTGCATTAATTACAAAAGGTACAAGTATAAGGTTGCAAGATTACAAGATGCATGATGGCTCTAGTCCATCGTGCATAGAAAATACAAAGTCATGAGAGGAGACTGCCATATGGCAAGGAACTAAGTCATCTCTGTCCAACATATCAACATGATGTAAAAGGTAAAGTTGCAACTAGAGAAGTCCCTTAAGCTTAACAACATGACGTTGAATGCCCAAGGCAGCATCAAAAATGAATGCATGGCAAGTGACCCAAATATGCCAGCAACCCCAAAATCTAAAGAACTGAATCAAGATCTTCATATGAGGTTGTGGCAGACCATGGTATTTAGCTTTACCAAAGACCCAGTCAGTGAAGAGGACGCATCCTTGTCCCTACCACCACAAGCCAAATGTTCGAGAGAAAGGCCCACATCTTCTAAGCAAAAGGGCACGAGATGAATCTGTGACAAGAAGATTCAACCATAGTGGTACAGAAGAAACAATTCCCATATGAAATACCACTGAGTTGAAGAGCTGACACAAGGGGGAGGCCCCCACCAACATTCTCCAAATGAATACCTTGCATTTGAATGGCAACTTATTGCTCCATCCCTCCATTATTGTCCATTTCCACCAGGCTTTAGATTTGCACAATCCCTAAAGAGTGCTTTGGTGGCCGCTCTCTCTCTCTCTCTTTTTTTCGTAAAAGGTAATTGTATTAATTACGAAAAAAAGGTACAAGTTTACATGATTACAAGATACATGATGGCTCTAAGCCATCGAGTTACAAAAGTCATGGCAAAGACGCAAAGGCAATTGCCATATGCCAGGGAAGTAAGTCCTCCCGAGGGAGTAAGTCAGAGTGTCGAATGAGATCTAACTGCCAATGCAGGAGACCTCTAAGCCTCACAATATGTCCCGGAACATTAGAGGCCGAATCAAAAAGAAAGGCTCTCTCTATCTCTCTCTCTCTCTCTCTCTCTCTCTCCCCTAGAAAAAAGTTTTCTATGTCCACCACACTTCCAAGATTGCCTTAACAATACTGCTCAAAAAAGAGAAGTCATGGAGTATTCAGAGGGATGACCCACAGGAGGACTGTTTTCAAGACCCACTGTGCATGGGTAAGCTGTTTCAAAGAAGAGCAAACAGTGTGAACAACAATGCATAATCTAAATTTTCTGAATATAGTTTCATGGCATGGTCAGTATGGAAAAATAAGGTCATTCTGGACACCTTGCATGAGCTCATTATGTTCTGCCAGTGTGAGTAAAATGTGCAGGCAAAAGGTTCTCTCCAAAATTCCACCTGTTCAAATGGGTAGAAATTCTCAACCTTCCTCTTGCTACATACACCGTGCAACGCTGATTCAAGCAGCCGCCATCATAAATGAGAAAATAAGCCAAAAAATCCCCCATCAAAATCATCCCATCCCACCTGAGAAATATTACTCACGATAGCACAGCCTATAAAACAAGCCTTTATATGTCTCACACATCAATCTGCCTAACTTGGGGATTGCATAAAAAGGGCCTTTTCTGGCCAATGCATTAGAGATTTAAAAGGCTGCAAATACTGTGTTTATCAGATCCTGCTGAGAATACTAAAGCATAAAATTGGCTTATGGTTGCTCGAAAGGGCTCTCTTGTGATTTTCCATTCAAAGAGGCTCAATTTAAGGGGAAAACCAAAGACGGAAACACTTAATGAAGATAGTGGAGTATACACCCAAGGCACTTAAGCACTAGGTGGTAAGTCATCACATGCACCTAGGATGGGGTCCATGGCTGACCCACACTAGAGCATCCAAGGGGGTCAGCAGCCCCCCTGGCAGATGTCCAGGGACACCTACCCCAGCCTAACAGTATATATGAAACATTCCATAGAATATTCCCTAGAGTACCAGATTTCCTATGCCTGGGTGGTGCCAGCAGGTTGGTTGTCAGAATGCAACAATGGTAAGCCAAGATGAACTGCCCATGCGCATCTATTAGTAGCCAATCTCCAGCCTATATATACACAAGAAATGCTACTCTCCAACATGTCATGGCTGTTGAGCACTCAAACCTTCTACTCTCAAGGTCCTCCACTATCTAGCATTTGTCTCAATCACCATCAGAACTGATAGAGAAAACAGGTCAAAAGAACCTTCAGCCATCAATTGTATCAGTTTGTCATTAAATAATTTTTTATTCTATAGTGCATTTGTGTGCATTATTATCACCAAGCTCATCTGAAGTCGGTGGAGTTGATTATTGTTACATGAGAGTGGCATGACTGTAAGCCATAGAAGAGCAATAAGATTTCAAGGTCTGCAGGTGATTCTTGTGTCACAGTGTTAAAAGTATTCGCTAGCCTGAGCATTCATTCTAAGGCTGCCCCTTGACCTCAACAATGGCTTAAAGAGTGACAATCCAAGGGTGAAATCATAATTTTATTCTTCTGCAGTATGTGCATGGGTCAGCCACAGGAGAACCATTTTCAAGTCCGATTCTTCACGCAAACCATGCCATGCTATCTCAAGATGAACAAATATTGTGTAAATGCAATCTAGGGATCAGTACATGCTTAGGTACTTTATGCATCAACTTCTTGCCAACAATTATTATCTAAATTGCCTCAATAATCAGCTTTATCCTATCCTTGGTTTATGGCATGGCCCGAAGATACACCATTGTGGATATCTAGCAAATATGGATATATGAAGTATTAGGGGCATCCTGGACCTTCTGTGAATTGTTACAAGCATTAGTAAGATGTACTGGCAAAAGGCTCACTCTCAACTTTTTAGTCCATTTACATAAATGGATAGATATCCCCAAACATCCCCTTGCTATATATGAAGCATTAGAGGCATCTTGGACCTTCTGTGAATTATTAAAAGCATTAGTAAGATGTACTGGCAAAAGGCTCACTCTCACCTTTTAAGTCCACTTAAATAAATGGATAGATTTCCCAAACTTCCCCTTGCTATATACAGCATCGAATACTGCTAAAAGAGCTAGACGCTATTCAAAAATGAATAAGACAAAAACCACTTAGGAACACATTTGCACACCACTAGGCTAATCACATCCCACCTGAGAAATACTAGCAATGATAGAATGCCTAGAATAAGGATACATACTTTTAAATCCTGTTTAGTAAGATGTACTGGCAAAAGGCTCACTCTCACCTTTTAAGTCCACTTAAATAAATGGATAGATTTCCCAAACTTCCCCTTGCTATATACAGCATCGAATACTGCTAAAAGAGCTAGACGCTATTCAAAAACGAATAAGACAAAAATCACTTAGGAACACATTTGCACTCCACTAGGCTAATCACATCCCACCTTAGAAATACTAACAATGATAGAATGCCTAGAATAAGGATACATACTTTTAAATCCTGTAATGGCTCCGAGGCAAGCATTGAATTCCCTAATTTGTGTGTTGCAAAGGTCCCCGCATACTCTCATGAACACTCTCACGAATGTGCTGGAGATTTAAGGGATGCAAATAGTGTGTTCGCTACTTCTTGCTAAAACTCGTTCTATGTAGTTGGGCCATTGGAACTCGCCTTGATAATACAAAGAACATTGGAGAGATATCACATTGTTTACATTCTTTTACTCGTGCTTGAATGTATGCAGGCTATACTTTCTTCAATATAATGTGCATCTCACCGTGTATCAGAGATCAAAAAAAGTACTTCAATGGCCATACAAAGAAGCATTTTAAAAGTTTCTCCATAAATCCAGGACAAAGAGTATTTAGAGAGAATTATAGATATAGCATCAAAATAGTAAGGCTTTGGCAGCTTACTTCCTTTTTACCAAAAGTAAAATGAAAGGGTTCTTTATGTTGCAATGGAGAAAAATCCTCCTGGTTCTTCCTTTTCCAGCTCAACCTGGTTAATATAACATGTTAAATATATAATTGCAAAATCAGCTTACACAATGTGTTAGCTCTGATGTACTAAACCATTATGCCAAGAAGAAAAACCCCCCAACGTTATGTCCTGTAATTTGGACTCTCGATTTCAAAGAAGTCTTCTAGTTATAATGAAAGATTAAAAGATCCATACTTCATAGAATGCTTCTCTGACCTACTTCACACCAAGTCGCAGTATTGAGATTGCACATGGCAGACAAGGTTACATTTACTACCAGCTGGGATTTTTAAAAACATGGAGTTTTCCACAACCCTAGCCAATACTTCAAAGTTCACATTCACTGGGAAAAGCAGTTACATCAAGATGCAAGCATTATATTTGATCAGTGCCATAGGCTATCAAATATTACTTTACATATTTTTGAAATGATTCAAAAAATGTTGCATATAATCAGAGCATTTTGATCATCATTTCTTACCAGACTCTAACTTCATACGGTTGTCTGGGTGTTTCCCACCCCTCACCCTCCCTTAGAATCTGTGAGCAGTTAAAACACAATTCCTTAATTGCCATGTAATTATGATCATTGCAAAAGCTCACAAATATCTTCATGGTAGGGCCTTTTTTAAAGTTTGAAATAGTTTCATATGTTTATGAAATGCTCAAGTATGAAACATCTTTCCTAACCTTATAATATGGGTTTCTTATTGGCAACTATGCCTAGATGAAAGAAACCAGTATGCTGCTTCAAATTCACTTAGAGCTAGATTTACTTTAAATTGAATAGAGATTGCTAGTGAACACGTGCTTCTATTATGATCCTCAAATTCACTAAGAGCTAGCTTTAATGTAGATTGAATAAGCATACAAATAGTCTACGCTTCCAGGATATAAAATTCACAAATGTACAAAATTAGCATGTCAGGATTTATTTCATAAATATATAAAAACATGAACTAAAAGCATCAATATGAATAAAGTCTACCACATGCTCACTGTTTACTTACCAATGTCAAAGCAGCAATTCCTATATTTCTTCCACCAACAAATTAGTTGAACCTAGGCCACTCACAACCCGGTAGTGAGACATCCAATCAAAGGGACGTAGTAATGGTGGTCATCATTAAGCCCTGACAAACTCTCATAAGCCTCTCCACAACTATAAACAGATGGCAAATCTGGTGGCTAACGGATTCAACAAGTCTACGTCATTGTTAGCCTTGTGACAAGCATGGACTCTAGGACTCTTAAGAACAAACTTCACGGTTCTCCTTCAAGTCTTGAAGATCACATCTATCCATGAAATTTTCCCAAGATCCTCCATCAACAAATTCCAAAAATGTGATGCAAATGGAATCTACACAATCTTGTTTAACTCTCTAGCATTAACTACATTATTTACACCAATCTCCAAAAACAGAAGCCAAATATGCCTATAGATACGCTCACCTTCAATAGACTCAGGTGCCTTCAAGTGAGGATACTAATATTATACATGGATCTCTTCCTTCATCCCTCACATAAAATAGTCTATCTACATTTAGCCGGAGTGTCCTCTCAGTATTACATCTCTACCTCCCCAGCTTGGCTCTTTGTAGCAAGCTGACACTGTTAGATAATCCATCCAGCTAATGGCTCAAAACACATGTTCTGCCCACAACATGAAAAGCACATGTTTGCATCTAAATCCACATCACTGTTGGCACTACTTGAAGAACCACTAGCTTTACATCCTCAATCCAGCTTTAGGCACTAAGGTAGAAGTCAGCCACCGAGCGCATTCATCTTCATGCCTCTTGCTCACCAAAAGGTGTTCGCATCTCCACAGGTCAAAGCTCACAAAAACACCACCATGCACGGGAGCAATAATCAATTATCCATGACTTTACCACTCACATTGTAAAGATTAAAGATGCGTCTTGACTTTGGCCACATTCCCCATCTAAATTAAGGCCAATGACAATATATGCATTACAACAACTTTGAGCTACCACTATCTCCATAATTGTTCATGATACTTGTATGACTCCATTCACTATCCCTGATCATGGTGCACCTTGCTCCAAACAAAGAGAACTACCTGCAGTTAGGGAATAGAAAGCAAGAGAGAAGCATGGAACGAGAAATGGTGTGATGGATAAAAGCTTGAATAAACCTACATATTGGCATAGATAGGAATGAGCACAAAAGGAGATGAGCTCATAAACTGCAAAATAAAACACACAACAAAAAAACATAAACAATTTTGGTGCTCATGTCCCCTTCATTTGATGGTCTTGGAACGTGCTTCAGAGTTTCTGAAATGGTTCAGTTTCAATTTTTTGACTTTCAAGCAGGCAAAATGCCAATTTGGGACTCAGATATACAAATTTTCCTTATTTGGGGCCTGAACAATTTGTTTATCTGGAAAGAAAGTCAATCCCACAGTCTTTTCTTTTTTCAAAGAAAAAAATCCATTACTAAATTCTTATTTTTCAGACAAGGCATGTATACAAACTTCACAAAGGCAAACATCCCTTCCATTAGCAACACAGACTAATATAGTGCCTATTTCCGTTACAAGTTACAGTTACTACTAGCACATTGCACCTTCTATCTAGATATAGCTGAACAAAAGCTTTGAAGTACATACTCGATATATGTGATGTTCTTAGAGATTCCTGTTTTGAACCACCAAGGAGGACAAGATTTATCATTAATGTGGTTTCCAACATGTCCTCTTTTAGATAATAACCACAATAGTAAAAAGCACCAATCATATCATGCAAAACTTGCTTTTGTAGGTGTTGAAAAGGAAGCAAAAATACATAATTCTCTACAAATCTTTTCTTTGATTGGCCACTTCTTGCACCTCCTGAATATGATGCCCTAGCTTCCTGCGATAGCAACAATTGCTTTCTTCTTGGTTCTCCTTCCCGTTGTCCTACAAATGGAGCTAATTCTCCAATTTGGTCCTTACTCTTGGGTTTTGTTGAGTTAGGTGACTTGAAATGGATTGTTTCACCTTAACTTCCCTTGCAGTTTCCCCAAGCATGCATGATTTTTAACTTGTTAAAGATATTTCCATTTTTACTCCTCTTCAACAAGAAGCCCCATCAGCTCTTGAAATGATGGTGGAGTAGTGCTCCCTCATAGGCACACATTGGCCTCTACTGCATCCTAAGCTTATTCTAATGTTTCACAACAGCTGATGAACTGTAAGACCAAGCATAGACATTCCAATGTATCTCAATATTGCTTGATTGGTAATAAAAACATTTCATACATAATCAAGTCAGCATCAAGCAATAAAATCCTTTCATACATAATCAAGTCAACAAGATGGCAAGAGTATGGTCAAAATCTTAATTAGCCCTTAAACCCAAACCAAACTTTCTAGAGAACAACCAAAGTGTCTATGTCCCATGAGCCAAAACACTAAATTTGTGAGACTCCTCATTTGTAAATAGAAAGCTGCCCACCATTCAGCCCCAACCTTGCCTTGCAAATTGTTGGCACCCTCTTCACCACTCTCTACACCACTTTCCAAGTGGAAACGTCACTTCATGGTGCTATCCATCAGCTAGGCCCCTACATCAGCCGACATTCACCTTTTGAGCACAGCCCACTGCCTGGAACCATAGTTGTTAGGTACGAAAGGTATGATACAATACAGTACGATAAAATAAGGTACTAAATGGTACCTTATATTTTCATAAGGTACACCATGATATTAGTACAAAAAGAAAATTTAACTTGATTTTTAAAAAAACTACAAAACATTACATGATAGAACACACGTTTAAAGTGGAAATTGCCATTTGATTACAAAATAAGATACATAGATGACTATCAAAAGAGCCTTAAAATGCGACTTGCTATGGAGATCCATCCACTTGTACATAAGTGATTGCTAGCTCTACCTTCATTGGGCTACCAAATACTATTGAATAGTCCTCACTCAAATTTGATGGTGCTACTCAATATTGTTGAATAGTCCTCGCTCTAATTTGTTGGCACCTCCCATTTCAGACACAATTCTCTATCCAGTTGTACTTATTTGGCATGAATTACATCACAGTTGGATAAGAGCACACTTTGCTCATGTGTGGAATGGATTCAATACTTTTGCATACCACTTTTCGAGCCATGGCACTACAATTGAGCTACATTTCATTCAAGTTACAATCTTCGTCATTTTTATACATTAATGATGGATCAATGATCATAGTGCAAAGTGGAATCTGGATACAATGATAGTAGATACAAAAAGAGAGAGACCTATGAATCTATGAAGAGGCATCGCTATCATCATCATCATCAAAACCATTTGAGTGCTCATCGAGAGATTTTGAAGATGACTCCTCGACATCAGATGATGAGACACTCTCATACTCATCCTCACTAATGAGGTTACCATCATCATCAAATGATGACTCCCTAGATGCCCACTCTGTAGGCAAGGGGGTGATGTCATCATGAGGCACAAGATGGGAGCTACTAGAGCCCCGCCTTACATATGTCTGCAAGCGACTCATGACTCAAACCATCCCTCCTCGATCTCAGAGGGCGCTAAATGACCATACCAATACTGCCACCTACTCACACTACTCGCCCACGAGCACATTGACTGCGAGTGTCACAAGTATCTACTATTGTAAGCTCTCTATAGAGCTCCGTAAGGATTATCTCCTCCTCCACATCAACCTCCTGATGTACACTTGAAGAGTATTGCCCATCAAATTAAATATATCAACATTCACCTACACAATGGACATAAGATTCTAAATGTTCAAGTCTAAATTCTAAAGTATTTAAAGCAACAAATTTTAAATTTTATGATTAAGTGTTTACCTACCTTAGACTATCCACGCTCATCATAGCCCTCGTCATGTGCAAGTTAGTGCGGCACTAGACTAGCCGCTCTAACTATCATGTGCTAAGCTGATTGCAAATCTTTGTGTGAATAAGAGAATAGACACTCCAGTTTCTCTTACCTGTACTCATAGAGCAATCCTCAGCAAGGACTCTCATGGCTAAGGATTGAACGATCTCCATCATATATTCAAAGTTTTACCACCAAAATAGAAACTTCACACAAATAACTCTCTCCTCCAACAAGTGGGAGAAGTAAAAGCCACATGTCATCGCTAATCTGCATAGCATCCTAGCTCCTCCACCACTACCTTGGGATCATCCACGGGGACCACAAGGGTCAAATATGCAAGCTGGTCTGAACAAAGCCCTCTATTGTGCATGACTGCTAGCGACTTATAGGCCAAATTTAACAGTGCTACAAAACCATGGATAGGCTTATGCATCCATGCCCATCGCCTCTCTATTATCTCTAGAACATATGCAAGATATGTCTCTATGATCCCCATGCAAGCACATGCCTCCACCAATGCCACTCTAAAGAAGTGAATGAGAAGGCGCACGGTGGACCCTCGCAATCACTCATACGTAACACCATATAAAAGAGAGACACAACAATGAAAATGGCATGCACTTTCTACAAAAACTGCTCATTGAGGCCCGAGCGCCACATTGCTTTGGCTTCCTTTGTCTTATCCTCATCCCACTCATTCCATAGATTGGACACCATTATCTAGCGCAAGGTAGACTACATCTCATAAAGGCACTCGAGCAATAACTAGATGTAAGAAAACCGACTTGAAGAAGACTTCTTCAACTTGAGTGTGCTATGCTCATGATACATCACAAGCACCTTTACCTTTACCATAAAAAAGGTGAAAATCGATGTAGCTTCATGGACTACCCTCTTCATCCACTTCAGCTTCCCAATGTCCTCCATGAGCAAATTCAAACCATGGCGTGCACATGGAGTCCACACAATCCTAGGAAACTCGGCCTCAAGCAAACGGCCCATGCACTGGCATTTGATGCATTGTTGGTAACAACTTGCACCACATTCGAGGGGCCCACATACAACCACAAATTACAAGTTACTAACAATACTTAGAAGTTAAAGAGAGAAAAAGAAAGTTGAGTCTCAAAAAATTCAACTTCCAAGATTCAAGAGTCAAGCAAGAGACGGTTGGCAAAAGAGAGAATCGAGATAGATATTAGAGAGAATAGGGAGATAGATGGTTATGAATAAATTATAATGAAAGAAATTGACACAAATTCAAAAGACAATGTATATCTCAATGATAGCTTGCTGAATGTGGTAGTAGATGAATGCGCTCAACGTTTTCCTCTCACTCTTGCTGGTTTCTACGGCCTGCAAAAAGTAAGTGCCAATTGAACATAAGACAAGTATGTTGATGATACCCTGTTTCTTACAATCACTCCATCTGTCAATGAGAATGGAGCAACCATATTTTATCCATACAGCCTCAATGGGATCAAGGACTCTATCAATCCTCTTCGTCTCTTCATCAATATTTTCGTCCTTATATCATTATATGTGAGAGGCCAGTCTATCCTTCATAGGAACTAGCATTGGCAATGGCTTTTACCATTTTCTTTCATTGCTCTTGCTTTAGGATATTGAATGCAAGATTGCACTCAATCACCATGCGTACAATTTCAACATCCACCAAGTCATTGCCTTTCTCTAAGAAAGAAACCGACCCAAGCACATGAGCAGGAGCTTGAGACAAAAAGGATTGCCTCGCTAATCCCACAGGAACCCCCACTCTGTCTTTTGCAAGAGCTGAATAAAGATGTGGAGCCCCCGCCACCAATGGTAGAGACCTCTCCCGCATCCATTCAAGAAATGCCCACATTCGATGTTTACTCATTAGTAGGCATAGGAGTTGGTGATGATACGCCACTTCCTCCTCCTCTAGTGCATCCCCTCTCATCTTGGCAAGAATCTCATCCGTGATATTTAGAGGCATGGAGCAAATTCCCCCCAGGGGTCTTGAAAAGATGTTGGAGAAGCCCAGTCACACCACTTGTATAGCCCTTCCCGTAATACTTGTACGTCCAATGGTGGAAGTTGGACTTCTTTGTGTCCCTCTCCATATGGATGGCATACAAATTAAAGACCTCGTGCTTCTCACAAGTCATGATGCCAATGTAGGATAGAGAGGTCAGAGAGAGAGAGAGAGAGAGAGAGAGAGAGAGAGAGAGAGAGTATATTAACGTCTCTAAAAGGCCAATGTGGCCTATGAGACCAAAACAGTACATACAATGATGATGGTGTGTTTCTCATCTAGAACGAGAAGAAAGATGAAAAACATGCCTATAAGACTGAAAAGGAAATGAAATGAAATGAAATAGTGTCCCATAAAAGGGAAACATGTCAGTGATCTGAAAGTGAGAGTAGAGAAAGGAAAACTCTCCATCAATGATATGTCTGTTCTCTAGGGAAGTGTATCTCTGCATAGCTAAGGCGTCTTGGCATCTGTCTCCTGTGGCGCTCAATGATGGCTTTAATTTGTCTGTGGTGTGGATGTCTAGGCCTTCGTCCGGGTGGACATGGGCGCCTAGACCGGCTAAGTGCCACTGCTCTATCCAAAGGGACACCTACAGAAGATGAGGTCCAATGATGATGTATTCCTATAGGCTGTGTGGCAGTAGTAGTGGTATCTGCCATACTCTGTCGTGTATCCATGAAAAAGTCAGTGACTGCTCTCTGTCTATGTGAGCCGAGCTGTGGGGGCCTCCTACTCCGTAGAATTGTTGCTCTGCGCCTCTGGAGCTCCAAGAGGAAAAATCCCAAGCATCTCTGATCCTCATACTGCATGATCCGTCTCAGGGGTCCAAAACCCTCTCGAAACAGACAGTGGTATCTACCTCGTATGTCGTAATATACAGTGCATCTGCAGATGTAGTGTTCCTCTGTCTCTGGCTCTCTGTCGCATAGTGGGCATATGCGTTCTTCTGTCTGTATACCCTCCCATCTGCCTGTCTCAATCCTCAGGTGGTGGGATGAGGTGCGGATCTGACCAATAGTTGTGCGTAGTCCATGAGGCAGCTGTGTGTCCATGTAATTGGGTCGGGTGATGAAACCATCCTCAGATACCTGGAGGAAGTGGGTCTGGTAGTGTGCCATCCTCGTGCCATGGGGCGAGGGGGGTCGGATCCAGGTCTTCTCCGTATCTAACTTCAGTATGTCTGCTCTGATCACATGGTTTAGCTCTGATCGGCTTAGGTCAAGTGTAGGGCAATCCAGGCTATAGTCAAAGGGGGGTAGTCTGTCAATCTACAGACCATGTAGACGCATCCATGTGCTCATCTGAGCATACCAACAGTGTCTGTCACCGTCTGCTACTAGTTGTCTAGAAGAGGCCAGGGCTAGCTGTGGGTATCTATCTTGGGGGAGCTCCCATAGTCTATGTATGAAAGTCACTGCCTGAACCAAGGCCTCAGCCACCATGGGTGATGCCCCCAACTCAGCTCTGATAATCTCATGTGGGGTCGAGCTCTTCGCTCGTATCATGCGTGAGATCATCATGACCAGTGGTCTTTCCATATGCTCCCATCCATCTCAAAGAGAGAGAGAGAGAGAGAGAGAGAGAGAGAGAGAGAGAATCAGATGCTTATGTCTTGAAAGTTGAAAGAGAGGGAGAGGGTTGGGGTAAGGTTGAAAGAGCAAGAGTGAGATAGGGGATGGGAGAGCTTGAACCTTTATCCTTGAGAGGGTGCAAAAAAGAGGAAAGAGTGAAAGGCTAGAGCTTCACGAAATCAAGGGAGCTAGGGGAGGAGTGAACAGCTGAAAAAGGGACGGGGCTGAAGTGTTCAAGGCTTCCCACCCCCTTAAAGTGCCACGCAAGACGAAACAAACCCAAAAATCTGCAGGAACATGCAGGAATGCACCAAACGTGGTCGCCGGAAATGGTCAATTCGACCGTACAAATTTGTATGGAAGCATGCCGTATCGTATGTTATGATCAGTACCATACGACGTACAAAGGCAACTATGCCAAGAACCTGCAGCAAAGGCTGCATTTTCTGCACAGCTCACACTACTGAGGTCAACAGATCTATTGTTGCCTGCATCTGAGACTTGTAATTTCAGTCTACGCTTGTCACCCTGCTTCCACACTGCCTCCCTGCTTTCAATGTCAAAACTGCTGCACGGCTCATCAGATCAGTCCTCATCTGGTGCAGCCTGCATTTTCAGAATAGAGGAAGCTGCACTGCTGTTTACAGCACAGCTGGTCACTATTTGGAGGCTTCCTGCTGCGATTCAGGATCCATTCAAAGTATGACACTCTCTCCAGATTATCTTTGCCACAGTTCATTTAAAGACATGTGAGTTCAAGGTTTTGTATTCACTCCTGTATAGTGTGTTTAGTGCATTGAGCACCATATTATTCATTATTCATTCTTCAATCTTCATTGTCTCTAAGTTGCTATCTTCACCTTTCTATTCTTCTACTATCACTTTGTGTTTTGTCATACACGTATTAATCTTTGGTGATCGAGTATTTATTTACAAGGT
Organism: Lygodium microphyllum; assembly: GCF_053477565.2. NCBI lineage: Eukaryota > Viridiplantae > Streptophyta > Polypodiopsida > Schizaeales > Lygodiaceae > Lygodium > Lygodium microphyllum. The sequence continues at coordinate 143,106,060 of NC_141145.1, forward strand.
ATCGGAGCTAGGTACTATCTGAAGAAACCTAACCCTTGATCTAAAAGCTCCACATCCAACAAGAAGAACCAGGAGGAAAGTTCGCCTCAAACTCTTCTATACCACTGGTGGGATCTTCAAACATAGGCACATTATTTCCCTTTGGGTTGTTTGTGTTGTTGGGATATAAAGGCCCGGTAGCCTCCGTGTATAGTACATGCACATTGTACATGTGAACGCACCCTTTACGTGCCCTAAGTATAAATACATTTTATTCTTTGTGTACCAACACATTGTTGGTACACTCGAATCGGCTCGTACCTTTCACTCTGCTTACACTCTCTTCAGCCGTCACGCTCACATGCTCACTCCTGCTCGATCTCCATCTCTCTCAACTGAGCCCCTATTGGTCGAACAACTCGTATCAGAGCAAAGGGAGAACACGACCTTCAAACAATTCGAGCTCCTGGCGACCAGTGTGTCGGGGAGCTGATGCAAGAGGTCCATTGGCGGGCAGGCATAGTGGTCATGTGACGGGCGACAAGGCAGTCAGGCGCAGGCTGCAGCGTATTGGGCATGACGGTATGGACAGCGCGGGCTGAAGCGTGTTGGGCGACAACCAACGACTGGGCGACGATAGGCGATTGGCGAGCGACTGGGCGACAGTGGGCAGGCAGTGTCAAGTCGGGGCACCACACGACAGGTCAGCGCACCTGCAGCCGGACCTCACACAACAGCAGGCGGTGCCATGCGACCCGCTTGACGGTTCAACAGACCCCCTTTCCGCCATTTTTTATAAACCAGAAATTCGTTTTTCCTTGAATTCCTTTATCCTCTTCCTTGAGGGAGTTCACGCGTGGAAAGTTTCAAAATCTGTGCAAATCTAGGCAAAGAATTTGGGGCTTTTCCCAGATTTGATCTCATCTAGGCCTGACAGTAAATTCCGAGTCAAAAATTGCAAACATTGTGAGAGGTAAACCAAATTAAATTGGGGATTTTGCCAATTTTGTCGAAATTTTTCCTTTTTGAGTAAAATTTCCTGACATTAGATCCCAGACATTTGAGGCTTTTTATGTATTGGCAAAGCTTTACTCAGCTTGGTCAAATTGACTGACATTAATGCAATTTTGGATTTGAAATTTTGGGGATTTGCACGGAATTTGGTAAATTGCTGCATATTTTGTCCATTCTTTGGCTGGTTCATGTACAAACAGCAAAATTTTACTTCTAGTTGAGAAAGAAAAGCAGTGCATTTTGCTAGTACAACTTGTGCTTTTGCAAATTAGTGCATTTACTCTTGCGTTCTTAATAAAATGGCTGCAGCTTCTTCCAGTTCAAACATCAAGAGTTTGATGGAGATCAAACGGTTTGATGGTCATGGCTTTGACCTTTGGAAAGATCGTATACAAGGCATTTTGTTCCTAAAGGATTGTGAGGATACCTTGTAGGAAGATATGCCCGCACTAATGTCTAATGCAGATTGGGCCAAAGTGAATAAAAAGGCTGTGGTTTACATAAAGATGGGTGTCACTGATGACTATCTGACAGACATTAAGGGTTTAGATACTCTCAATCTCTAGCTGATGTGAGGAGGTGCGCAACTAGCCAATAGTACATTTGATCACATGGGAAAGGTGGGTGTCCATGTATCTGGGGTGAACAATAAATCCATCATCCGTAGTACAAAGGAAATGCTTGCGATAGGAAGCCATCTTTGTTCCTAGCTCCTGCCCTCGCATCAACCATGTCTGACATCCAACAGGGTGAGATCCATCCTGATGATCCTGTGAATCTCTAACCTACTCAAATCAAGAGATGGTGCATCAAGGGAGTATTGGAAGGGGGGTAACTTGTCCATGCTAAAGCCATGGGTACATGAACCTCAAGCTCTAGCACGACACTGGCATGGTAGTAGGTTTCACATGGCTTTCTTGTCGGATCGGCGAAACACCTTTCAGAGCCTAATTGGTGTCTTATGCAATATGGGAGAAGCTGAAAACTACTTATGAGATCACTACACCTGTTAATCAGGTGCATTTAATGTGCAAGTAGGTGAATATGTGACTAGATGAGTCAAAGCTTGCACTTGAGCACTTGAGTGTATTTACAGGGATTCTAAATCAACTCAAAGATGCAAATTTAGACTTTGATGATAAGTTGAGGGTGATCTTTTTGATCATGACACCGCCGGACTCGTGGGAAACCTTGCTGGTTTCACTCAACAATAACCCCAATCTTTTATATGATTGAGTGAGGGGTTCTATCTTGAATGAAGAAATTATAGACGTATGTCTAGTGGAGAAAGCAACAACTCAGCTTATAATGTAAGAGGCAAGGCTGAAAATAAAAATGCAAATGCAGGGCAGAGAAACAAGAGCAAAAGCAAAGGAAAGAAAAAGAGTGGCATTACTTGCTATCACTGTGGTCGAAAGGGCCACAAGAAACCTGATTGCAGGTATTACAAGAAGGAACAAGAGAGAAAGAAGAATGCAAAAGATAAAAAGAAGAAGGAAGAAAAGAAAGATGTATCGGAGACAACCAAAGGCAAAGAGAAGGCCAATGTGACCTCTAGCATGGTCATAGAAGAGCTTTCAAATACAGAGGCTGATGTATTATGTGCAGTTGATTATGATGCCCTTGTATGTCACATGCAGGATATGCAGATTACCAAGGCTGATGTGATTTATGCACTCTTGTCAATTGATGATGGTGTCACTCAGACTTGGATTGTAGACTCTGGTGCCTCTTTCCATGTGACTCCTTGCTTGGAGTGTTTGGCTATGTACAATGCAAGCAGTTATGAAAAGGTGTATCTTGGAAATAACCATGCTTGTAGCATTGATGGGATTGGCACATTACACTTGTCTTTAGACAATGGTCAAGAGCTTGTGTTGAAAGATGTCAGATATGTGCCTGGCATTAAAAAGAGTTTACTATATGTTGATCAGCTTGACTTGCATGGCTACACCACACTGTTTGGTGGTGGTTTACGGAAAGTGAAAAAGGGTTCCATGCTGATTGCAAAAGGAACCAAGAAGGGCACTTTGTATTGCTTGCACTGTAAAGCCTTGAATGGCAAGTTTCTTGTAGTTGCTGAAACTTATAGCCACTTGGAGTTATGGCATAAGAGATTAGGCCATATGAGCCAAAAAGGACTTGATGTCCTTACCTCTCTGAAGAGGGTTGATGGAAAAGGCTCTAAACTTGATTTCTGTAATGAGTGTCAGTTTGGACAGCAAATAAAAATTTCACTTTACCTTGGTGTCTGATGTAAGTCCAATGTCTTGGACTAAGTGCATTCTGATGTATGTAGTAAGGGCTTTATGTTACAAGGGTATACTAACTCTAACTGGGCAAGAGATCCTAACACCTATCATTCCCATGGTGGCTATATCTTCTCCCTAGACATGGCTCTAATTGTATGGTCCAGCCACAAACAAGAAACAATGAATGCCTCCACTTCCAAGGATGAGTATTAGCATCTCTATGATGGCACCACATGGCAGAGAGGCCATCTATCTAGGGAGCTTGTTGGCAGACCTACACATCCTATGTAGCACACAAACTATTGTCTTCTACAACAACTAGAGTAAGATAGCACTACCTGGTAACCCTATCATCATTCCAAAGACCAAACGTGTTGGTGTTAATTATCATTTTACCAAAGAATAGGTGAAGCTAGGGCCTATCCACCTAGAATTTCTTCAGTTATCGAATAATTTTGCAAACATTTTGACCAAGCTGATCAATGTATCAATCCTTCACTAATTGCTTCCCCTAATTGACATGGGTGCCACTCTCCTTCTACTTCAGCATGATGGGGAGAGAGAGTTCCCATAGCTTTCCCTTCCACCGTCCAAGGATAAGAGACCGCAACGTCTTCTCTTGGTGCATTCACGATTTAATCGACATTCTTTCAATGACATCTATCCTTTCATATCATTGTCTGTTTGCATCTCGATCATCATGACTGTAATCTTGGGCAATCCTCACACACTGGTCCATATGCAATACCTTTTCCAATTGCCATTGGAATCCCAGAACAAGGTTGTCCTACTACTATCCACCAAATTTGACTGAGATCTGCTCCAAGTAGCTGAGAAATACTGAGATCTTTTGAGATTACTGGAGAAGATGATAGAAAACCAAGATGAGAGAGAAATATGATTTTCTTCACAAGAAGACCCTAAAATCCGCCTACTCGAGCCTGCATTTAATGTAGTCACCTACTGCAAGGCACCTCCAACACCTGATCAGCAATGCATTTAATGTAGTCTCTCAGCAACCTTATAGGTTTAGTCTAAAAGAGGAAGACAAGATAGCTAGGAAACTTTCAGATTACCTAGCTAAGGTTTCATTAAACCGAGTAAATACCCATGGGGTGGCTATCTTTCTCGCTAAAAGAAAGGATGGCACAATGTACTACATTGTGTATAATAAAGGTCTCAATAAGATGACCATCAAGAATAAGTATCCATTACCTAGGATGTATATTACCTTATAGATGAACTTTGCACGATAGTTCACCAAAATTAATCATTGGTCCCATTACCATCAGAGATGGATAGCTTCAAAGGATGTCCTGAAACCTTTGTTTTGAATACAGTATGGACATTATCGATTCCTAGACCTACCTTTTGGATTGACCAATGCACCTACAACTTTCGAGCAAATAAATGATTTATATCCTCCGTATCTCAAAATGTGGATAGTCGTTTTCATCGATGACATTCTTATTTATAGTCGAATAAATCCTAGGAGGAACATACAAGGCATTTGCATATTGTCGTACAATTTTTAAAACGAGAGAAATTGTTTGTAAAATTACCCAAGTGCGATTTTCTTCGCACAGAGCTCTTATATCTTGGTCATGTAATCCTGATTGATGGCATTCAGATTGATCCTAAAAGAGACAAGTAATGTTTGATTCGCCTATTCCACATACCATAAGGCAAGTAAAATCTTTTTTAGGATTTACTGGATTTTTTTGGTAGTTCATAAAGAATTATACTCACATTATTGAACCCGTAAGACATTTTCTCAAGGTTATCCAAAGCAAGAAAAAGCACGTTAGTCCACCAGTTGTTTGGACTAGTGAGCTCAATCCAAGTTTTCAAACATTCAAACGGCCGGTTACTATTGCACTAATATTGCAAATTATCAATCCAAATAAACCTTTTGAGGTTCATACGGATACGAACGATTATACTTTAGGAAATGTTCTTTATCAGGACAGCCAACCCATTGCATTTGAGAGTTGTAAGCTCACCAACGCGTCCAAACACATTATAGCACCACCCAAAAGAATGAACTATTAGCAATCATCCATGCACTTAACATACGATGTCATTATTTGTATGGCATCGAAATAATTATTTGGACCAACCACCATTCATTGAGATACCTTTATGATGAACCTAATCTCCGTGGCAGCAAAGCGAGATGGGCAAAGCTTATATAGGAATTTGACTTCGAGATACATTATAGGAAGGATTAAACTAATATAGTTATTTATGCTCTTAGTCAAAAACCCAAAGTTAATGCCTCATCCTTCTCCAAAATCTCAACTTCTTTCTATATTTCTCTCTGTGGCATTGCCAAAATGATCTTCACATTGGTAAGACTTGGCAATCAATTTAAGAGGGATCTAGTAGCCCAACAAGCTTGTCGCTTTGGGTACTCAAACACTACCTACTGAGAAAAAGATGGTGGAAAAGTATTTCATTCGTAATAGATTATTTTTTTAATAAGGCAAAGCATGTGTACTCAATGATCAAGATATGCACAAGAAAATTTAATCTATTATGATGCACCGAGCGCAAGATACTCTGGCATACACCTAATTTTTGCCTTGGTTACTCCCAATTTTTATTAGCCGCATATCAAGACTATGGTCGAGCCTTATGTGTGTGAGAGCCCATGGCATTAGCTTAATAAAGTTTAACAGCACAAATAAGTGGGGATGTTGTATCCTTTACAAATTCTCGATAGAAAATAAACTAATATTTCTATGGATTTTGAAATAGGATTGCCCCGTATGAATCCAAGTCATGAGACGATCCAGGTTCCGGTCGCTTAATTGATAAAAATGGCTTGATTCATCTCTACAAAGATGATCCTGAAAGGCCATGAGTTGGCTAGTCTCTTTGTTGAACAACTTTATAGACTTTATGGTTTACTTAATGAAATAGTCAATGACTGGGATCTTAGTTCAATGGCCATTTCTCACAAATAGTTTTCTAAGAATTGCAAACTTGCTTGTCCATGTCATCCTTGGAGCATCCTAAAATGGAGGGACAAACCAAAAGAACAAATCAAACCATGGAGGATATATTGCATTCATATGTCTCCCATAGGCAACCTTATTGCAAACATTACCTTCCTCAAATTGACTTTACTTATAATAATGCTAAGCACTTGGCTACCAATTATAGCCCCTTTATGCTTACGTATGATTATGAGCTGAAACTACCAATTACCATACAGCTCAAAGGGGTGAAAATGTAGTCTGTAGTTGACTTTCTGTATGACATGCAGGAGATGTTGACAATTGCTAGGAAAATCATTAAAATGGCCCATAATTGTGCCATGTTTTATGCTAACCAACATCGTACTCCTCAAGAGCTCCAAGAGGGTATGTGTGATTATCTTAAAGTCCCAAAGGACTCTAATTCGATGACTAGTATCAAGTGCTATAAATTGTCCTTGAGGTATTATGGTACTTACCAAATTACCAAGAAGGTAAGTAACATATTCTATGAGTTGGATTTTACCTTCGGAAATCCAAGTTCAGACCTTAAACATTTGAAAGAATGATTGGAGATGGGTCAACTAATTGCTCCAATTGAGGAAGTCGCACGGCTTGAGGATACTACTCAATATGTTCCACTCAAACTTGAATTGATTATTGACCTTTGGACACTTGCCGGACCGTTTATCCCAAGTATTCGGTCAATTGGAAAAACTGCCCGAAGGCAGAGGCCATTGAAAAGTCATTGTAACCAGCCTTCCTTCCATGGATGGGTGATAAATCCCTGATTACAACCTAATTACAATAGCAAACAGTTAGTGCAAATCTGAAAATACAAATTTACCTACTGATCTTGGACAATGCACACCCGATTGGTCCCAAAATTGGTACCCGTTTCGGTATTTCTTTAGCTTTAGTGAAGAAAAAGTTGATTTACAATGGGATTCTCCCGATCCCCTTCGCAATCCAAACTCCCCTTGCTGTCCAAAGTGACCAACAAGTCTTCAATCTGATTTGCCTCTTGATTCGGGCACTTAATTGGCCTTCAACCATTTGATCGACGATGGAAATGCCCCAAATTCAATGGCTGGCTAATCCTCCACCTGAATTTAGCTGAAATTCACCTTCAACCCTGAAAAATCCAAGTATTGGAGCTTCCAATTTTTGGCAAGCTTCCCGAGATTGTTGTTATTAAACCCTAATTTTTGCTGTAAATTAGGGTTTACAACAGAGAAATTCGCAATTTCTCAATCTCCAAGGATCCAAATGCTAAGATCTTCGGAGCAAGGCTGTGAAATGGCTAGAAAATGAGAGAGAAAATTCAGACTTTCTTCGCGAACTAAAGAAAATCTGTCATTTACTGTTGCTGCACTGTCTCAATAGCTTGTAGATGCAAAGAACTGAATAAATTCTATCATTTACTGCTGCTACCCTGTCTCAACAACCTGTAGATGCTGTCACTTGCTGTTGATTGGTCTTCCCCTGCCCCTGGCTGCCTCAAAAGGTCTTCCAATGGCTGCAAATCAAACCAGCAGCATCTCCTTCCTCTCTCTTGCAAGCTGAATACACTAAAAATGCCTCTCCAGCCTCTAAAGACGTTTTTTAGTCTTGCACGGGCATTTGTGACAAGTGGTAGCCTTCCCAAATGGTTTTTCCAACATTATCCATAATTAAATATTACTTTTCAATCTTTCAATACTAAAAATTAGTCTAATAATTATTTCCGTGCCCTGAAAAATAATTTGACTGTTCAATAATTAAATTGGCTAGGCAACTTTCATTCCCGAGTATCTCTGCGCCAGTCACCAACTAACACTTATGGCCAATTGGATGCCCTAGGCCAACAACTAGCACCAAATACCACCAAGTACGTGTGCGGCATAACTTATAACAACTTGTGCCTTTGACATCCCGTGATTTCTTCGGGTCCCGGGCTTGTAAATATACTTTAACCCCAGTTGCACCTCTCATGTGCAACATTTACTAACCATGTGATTAAAAATTAATCCACATGTTAAGTGAGGTTTCAAAAATACATGTCCTCATGATAGTCGGTACGTTTTTTCAAGAGTATTTTCCTCACTTTACCCCTAAGGATATTGATGAGGACAACAATCATTCATAAAAGGATAAGTGTTATGCCATTTGACATCTAGATAGGTGCTAGTAGCATTGGTCACAGTGTCATGAAGTGACTTAGTGCGAATAGGAGCTATCCAAGGATGTTTGTAAAGCTTGTCTCAGCTTGGGAAACAATCCTGCACTCGAATTTCATAAGAACTCCGCCCATACAATTGAGGGGCCTCTTAGGTTGATTCATGTTGACCTTTGAAATTTATGCACTAGCATCGACCACCACCATTCATGGCGCGTTGTACTTCTTTCTCATTGTGGATGGCTTTTCGAGATATATGGGGGTCTATTTCTTATAGCATAAATCTTACGCCTTAACATAATTCTCTATACAAGAGAGTTGTCTGGATAGATACTATGACGAGTGACGGTGGTAATAAGTTCATCTTCCACGAGTTCTCTAAGTTTTTACACAAGCATGACATTCAATGCTAGCTCACCTCTACCAACTCCCCTTGTCAAAATGGAGTCATAGAGCATATGGATGGGACTATAATGAACATGGCATGCTCTATGTTGTTCACAACAAAGCTACCTAAGCATCTATGGACTAAGGTTGTTAACATTTCGGTGTCTACACCTTTAGTTGCTGCCCAACTCTGGTAGTCTCTCAAAAGACCCCTTCGAGGCAATCTTTGGTACTCAGCCTCTCATCTCCCGCCTTAGAGTTTTCAGTAGTGATGCAATCATGCACACTCTTGATCACAAGATAGGACAGCTTGCGCTCATACTTGAGATCTTGATTTTCCTAGGTTCCTCTTACAAGGCTAAAGCATATCATTTGTTTCATCCCCGAACACAAAGAGATGTTATCTTTAACAAGAGGGATATCGTGCAATCCCTTGCGTTGGTTTCCAAGCCAATTCCTTAGCCGACTTTACCTGAGTTAGTGTCGTCTATGCCTAGTCTAGTAACTACTCATGTAGAGGCTTCAACTCCCATGCCCCCTCCTAGGGATCCATTACCTCACCGTTACCAATAAACCACACAAGATTTGGGGATCCCTCCATCAAAGTCCATCCTAGAGGTACCTAGAAGATCTAATAGGCTCGCACACATTGCTACACCTGCATTTGTGTTTATGACAAAGTATATAGTCCACTTTGGGCCGAACACTCAACAGGAGGCTCTAAAGCATGCCCAATGGAGGCAATGGAAAGGAGCTGGAGAGCATTAACCAAAATGAAACATAGACTTTAGTGGATCATTGAGACTATGTGGATTTTTCTCACTAAAATGACAATATCCTATGAAGCTTTCATCAAGTACAAGGCTCGCCTTGTGGTACAAGAGTTTCGATAGAAGCATGGTATTGACTATGAAGAGACCTTTGTGCCGATTGCTCGATTGGCATTATTCCATTTGCTAGTTACAGTGGAAACTTCATCAAATGGATGTGAAGGGTGCCTTTATGAATGACTATTTCGAGAAGAAAGTCTATGTGGAGAAACCTAGAAGCTACCGAGTTTTCTCTTTCAGACCATAAAGATAAGGTCTTTCGCTTGCAAAAAGTTGTTTATGGGATGAAGCAAGCACCATATTCACGGTTCCACTGGATGGAAGAGTTTTTCCGAACTCACAGCTTCTATTCTTTCCCTTCTAACCCAAATTTATATATCAAAACCACTTCTGAGGGGGTTAGCTATATCTTGTTCTATGTTGATGGCTTGTATCATAGACTCAAATTCTGCAACCATTGTAAATATAAAGGCCAAGCTCTGCACTACCTTTGAGATAACTGATTTAGGTTGGCTATCCTATTTTCTAGGCATGGAGATATTTCAGCAACGGAATCTTTGTATCTCACCAAAAATACATCCTTCAATTAGTGGATCAATACTGCACCAATTAGAACCAGCCTTTGGCTACTCCACTTAATCCTACTATGAAGCTTTCTAAGCATCCCCCATGGTCAACTCTTTGATAAACACACCTCTCAATCTATGGTAGAAAAGCTCTTTTGTTGATTCACAAGATTCCAAATTTGGCATGGTATGTTTATCTGCTTAGTCACTATTTCAATACACAAAAAAAGTTACATTGGATTCCTTGTTTGCGTGTATTGTGTACTTGTTCTTATGGTTTACATTGTGGCCACGATTTGATTTTGCAAGGTACATAGATTCTGACTAGACAAGAGATTGCAACACTTGGCGTTCCTATGGCGGTTACATGGTCTTCCTAGGTACTGTGTCCGTTGTTTGGTCCAATCGTAAGCAGGAGACGGCGGCTGCCTCCACTATTGAGGCTCAAGAATGAGCTCTATATGCTGGCACCACAAAGGCTATCGACTTCATGAGCTTGGTAGCGAAGCTCCAATCTTCTTATGGCTCTCCAACTGTGGTCTTTTGCGAGACAACCAAAGAGCATTGCACTAGCTAGTAACCCCATCATCAGTCCGAAGACAAGGCACGTTAGAGTACACTTTCATCTTAGCAAAGAGCATGTTCAGATAGGCACCATCCACATAGGGTTTATGCCTTCATCACACAATTTTGTAGATATATTTACGGAGCTCATCAATCAAAAGATTCACCAATCCTTGCTACACTGGATCAGCATGGGTGCTCCCTCCCCTTCTACTTCAACCTAACAAAGGGGGTTTCTTGTAGCTTTCCCTTCCACTATCCCCTAGTGGTGAGAGGGGGCAACTTCTTCTCTTGGAGTTTCAAGGTTTTAGTTAGCTTTTCTTTAATAACATTTTGTGCTTTTCAATCATATCCATAACAACTTGATGATCATGATTGTAAAAGGGTGCTTGGGCAAGTCAACAATTCCCTTGTGAGGGCATTGTCCAAGTGTAACCACTGCATAGCACTTTACTTGAGCATGACATTCTGCATTGCCCCTTGCACTAGCCCATGCATTGGCATTCTCTTTTTTTAAACATGCATCTGTGCATATTTATCCCTTTTTAGTCAAGGGATGGTTGACTTTGAATCCACCAAATTCACGGCAACTCACTAGAAAGTCTCTACAACAGTACTTTTGTTCTGGAATCATCCCATACATACCCTCCATACAATGTTCATCACCAACACCCACGAGTAGTTGGGATTGCTTTTTATTTTGCAATATTGAAGAATCTAACCATCCCTTCTATTTGCCCCTAAGGCACAATTACTTGATAGGATCATAACAAAACCCCGAAGAAAAAGAGTTCAAAGAAGTTTCATCACCTTTGCAGGTCCAACTAGGCCATTGGACAACTGATGAGCATCTTTTTTCCAATGCCTTGGCCTCTCTAGGGTGACCTTTAGTTCCCGAGGTAAGATAATCATCACCTCTATGATCTTCGTAGGTCATTGGGCAATCGTGACCTACACCCTTTGTCTAATGCCATAGTTGCTTTGGGGTGGGAGGCCTTAGGATAATTATGGGACGAGGTATGCTTTGCAATCCCTCTTGGGTTCTAGTTTTGGGCCTTAGAGGGGCTACAGAGATTAAAAACACACCATATATTTATAATCTCTTTAAAACAACCTAAGCATACTTAGCACGAAAGTTTCATCAAAATTATCAAACTTTCGTAGACAGTTTCTATGTCCCATAAGTTCTTAAACAACTTGACTACCACTGTATTCGAGAGGAAGGCCTGTTACATGGTTCCATTGCCACAATACCATCAACTCCCTTTAATTGGTGGGATCACGCCACTTGATTGGAAGTCAGAAGCATTGCTTTAGTGCCGTAATTGTATTCCCCTTAGCATTAAGCAAGAGTGTCTTCTTATAGTGACATGAGATCAAGCAGTGATGATGCCTCTCAGTCTGAAAATTCACAATATATAGGGGAAATGCAATGCCTAATCTGGCATAAGGCACTCAACATGGGCAACAGGCGGATAATGTTAGGGTAGACCAAAATGCAAGCCCTAGGCCTCTTGTAGCTAATGATCTGCAAGAGAGAGGAATTTGATGACCGATTTAAAGATCAATTGAGAACAGCAACTGAAATGTTTGTGCAATTGGCAAACTATCCTCAGTTTATGCACTTTTTGAGCTGCCCTAAGGAGGACAACAAAGGCAAGAGGAGGAAATCGTGTTCAAGAGCTTCAAGACAAAGAGATGCACTGAAGGAAGAGCCAAGGCAATAGCATGATGTTTTAAATGTGGGTAATGAGCATAAGCAAATGATGCTAGTGGGGCAATTGATGCATATGCAAGGCCAACTTGGAAGTGCCAATCCACTGCTTTCTAGAAAGCTAGGCATGTATGCTATTGTGGGTCATCCAAGTAACTTTTATGATGCTTTGGTTTTCCAAGCAATGGCTATTAATGCTTCAACTAGGAGGATGGAGGGACCAAAGGTAATTGGTATGCAACCACCTATGCATAGTATGTAAGGCCCAATGTATCTGGGTGTGGCAAGTGCAATACAAAATCCTATGTATAATAAAAATAATAGCATGATGCTTGGGGTGGCACAAGGTAACACCATGTTTGGCAATGCATTTATGCAACCCATTGTGTTTGGGACTCATGATATGAATATTGGTCATGTTGATGCTCTGTATAGAGTTGATCATGAGGAAAATCCAACTAGTAATGCCTACATGACAAAAATGCAACTAGTAATGCATGCAATATATGGGAAAATGTATGTTGGTACGGCCAATAGTATGCAAGTTCCCATGCATAGTCACATTGCAATGGTCCAGAGTATGCAATAGGAATGTTTCCTAAAGCATTTGGTACTTCTAGCATATCAGGTATACATGAGGGGCGAGTCAACTAGATGCAAGGAATCATGGTGGTTAAGGTAGAATTTCAGCAATGTCAAAATGCAAAGGATCTCCATGCTCCACTATGAAAAGGCTCCCCTTATTAGAGCATGGAGATTTGTATTACTAGGGCTTCACCAACTAACCCCACTATAGTCAAACTTTGAAGAGAAGAGAAGACAACCTCTTCTCTTCAATCACTATTGGAGATTAGACTTTGGGCACATTCTTGGACTTTGGGCACATTCTTGGACAAAGAACATACATATGATAGGAGAGATTCTCTTTACAGGTGGTTGTATCAATAGGAAGTTAGTTTGCATTCCAGAAGTTACCACAAGAATCTCAAAGGCAAAGACAACACGATCTCACGGGAGCTAGTTCCACTAGAGTGGTGAACAAATATAGGTACCTCTCAGACTTGGATCGATCTCTTCTCTAGCAAGGACATTGTTTCAGCAAACTTTGCAACTAGGAAAGGCAGGACATTTATATTTATGGTTGAGGAGGATGGACATCTCCAACAAATCTCCATCCTCTAATAATGCCTACCAAGTCTATTGTCCAAAATTGATTGGTAACATTTATATTTCAGATTATGTGAATTCTATGCTTGTTGTAATTAGTTCTTAATCGGGTTATTTACCACCCTATCTAACAAGGAAGGCTAGTAACACGGTTCCATTGCCGGGATACCAACAACTCCCTTGAATTGTTGGACTCATACCATCTGTTTGAAAGTCAGAAACATTGCTTTAGTGCTGAAATTGTATTTAGCTAAGCATTACAGCAAGAGTGTTTGTTTATTGTGAGATGGGATCAAGCTGCAGTGATGATGCCTCTTAGTCCGAAAATTCAAAAAATGTAGGGGAAATGCAATGCCTAATCTTCGACAAGGCACTCAGCACCATGGGCAGCGAGCAGATAATGTCGGTGTACAACAAAATGTAGGTCCTTCTAGGCCTCTTGAGCTGATAACCTACAAGAGGAAGAAGAATTTGATGACCATTTTGAAGATCAATTGAGGAAAGCAACTGAAATGTTTGTGCAACTGGCAAATGATCCTTGGTTATGTACTTCTTGCACTCCCCAAAGAAGGATAGCAAAGGCAGCAGGAGAAAATCATCTTCAAGTGCTTCAGCACAGCAAGATGTACCAAAGAAAGAGCCAATGTAGTAGCATGATTTCCAAATGTGGGTAATGAGCATAAGCAAATGATGCTAGTGCGGCAATTGATGCATATGCAATGCCAACTCGGAAGTGCCAATCCAATGCTTTTTGAATAGCAAGGCATGCATGTGGGTCAACCGAGTTACTTTGGTGGTGGTTTAGTTTTCCAAGCAATGGTTGTTAATGCTTCAGCAAGGGGGATGCAAGGACGAAATATATTTGGTATGCAACCATGTATGCTTAGTATGCAAGCCCAAGATATCCGTGTATGGCAAGTGCCATACAAAATCCTATGTATAGTAATGTCTCATGGGATTAATGTTGACCATACAAATGCTCACTATAGAGTTTCTCATGAGGAAAATGCAGCTAGAAAACCCTACATAAGGACAAATGCAGCTAGTAATGTTGAGCTAAAAATGCATTAGGTTCATTAAAACAGCCCCAAAGCTCAATTAATGATGAATAAAATATTTTATTAAAAAGAAATGTGTTTCTAGAGTGTCTGTGTCCCATAAGCACAAACCCTAATTGGGAGGACCCAAATTTTCTATAAATACATATTCATCTCGTTTTTGCAGCTTGTAGGTGCCAGAGCTTTGCTCTCCATACCGCGTATGCGAATGACCTTAGCCAAAGCTGTCCACCATTGTCTTCTACCATCAAGCCCTTGCTTCTCGGCCATACCTCACATATTTGGAGGATACCTCAGCCAAAGCTGTCCACTATTGTCTTCTACCATCAAGTGCTTCCCTCACACCCATTCCTCATGGATGCAAACTATTTCCGTCCATGTCCACCATGTTGTCATCAAGGTGACTACTATCTATACCTAGGAGTTTGCGTTTATCATTGCATGGTACCCAAAACACTGCCTTTCGACCAAACGCGTTGCCCCCTACAGCTCACGACCTCCAATCTACTTGCATTATGCATCACCTTTTGCCGCCCATCCCTAAATATCACCATCACTACTACGTGTTGACTTATACATGTCGTCACTGATCTGACATCCTACTCTTGCGTTTGCTGCACCCAAATGTTAAGCTAAATTGTATTAGCATGACTTAAACAGCCCCAAAACATACTTAATTAATGAAGAAAACCTCTTTATTTTGAAAAGAAACGTGATCCTAGAGAGTTACTATGTCCCACATGCAAAACTCTAATTTGGGTGCCCTAGACTTTTTATAAATAGGCACACCACTCTCCCTCAATATTGATTTTGCACGTTTTAGGAGCCATATCTCTGTTGTTCACACCCCATACATAGAGGACATCACAATCAGAGCCTTCCACCGCAGTCTACTATCACTTGACACCTATTTCTAGTCTCTGTACCTGTCACCTACCTCTTAGAGTTGTCACCAACATCATGGAATTTGCATTTGTTGTTGTTGCCAAGACCAATCGCCATCAATACAAGCTATCACCATTATCATCTTGCTTACATTTGTTGTCAATCTCTCTCCTCTAGCTATCGCCATTAGCATCTGCATTGTTGCCATCAATTTCCACCTATCACCCAGCATAGTCAACTTGCATTTACTTGTTATGTACATTCGTTAATTTTTTCTCTCCTCAAGTACCTGCGTTTTTAGTCTTTCTCTCTCCTCGACTATCATCTATATCAGATGTAGCCTTCCTTGGCTGCGCTTGCTGGTGTTCAACACTCCGAGGCTGCCTTTGCTGTGATTCAAGATCCTTTCGCAATACGACACACTCCACAACCCATAACCTCTGCCTTGATCCTAGAGATACGAGAGTTTGAGATTCAATATTCATAGCATAGTGTGTTTGTTGCATGAGCACTATCTATTCATTATTCATTCACTTTATTATTCATTGTGTTCACAATCTCTAAGTTGTCCTAACCCTAACCCTAACTATGTTCTGAGTTTATCAGTCTGTGCCTTGTCATACAATTGGTGTTGTGCTTTTTGCGTTTAGAGCATTTCTTCACCTAGTATCAGAGCTATATACTCTCTCAGAAACCTTCGCATTTCATCAAAGAGCTCATTCACGAAAGCAAGAACAACAAAAGGGTCAAATGACTTCACACACATTCACAACACTGCTCGAGTCTCCACAGCCACACATGGAGAGAAATGCTTTGGAGTGAGCCTCCTAGCTTGCTACTGCCCGATTTGACATGGGCAGAAAACCATCCAGCTCCCATGGAGTAGTCCACAAACCATATCAAATTTCTACTACCGAGTATAATCTCATCCTTATACATAGGGCTCAACAGGAGGTTGAAGGTAAGTCTAAGTTTTCTCCTTTATATTCAATGCACAAAACTAATGATCTTGCAGGACTTTTAGAATCTCCACTATGCATCGGTAGCAGAATTTATGGTAGCATGTGTAGCTAACAATGCCAGAACCCCCGAGCATTGGTTAGCAATCTTCCCCACCACTTTCAAGGGTGTGGCATTTCAGAGGTATGAGAGACAAGTAGCATAAACTTTTGGCACATGGGACGAGTTGGTCTTCCTCACTAAATTCAGGTGTGAAGGTTTGAAGAGCGAATACGAGAGGAGTTCATGAACCAGTCCTCTGGAGAAAAAGTAGAATCTTATGTCTCGCAAATGGAATCCATCCTGAAGAGATGGACCAATCATCATTTGGATGAAATCCGCAAGTGAAACCTGGCCTAGATTACACATCACTTTCTCAGTACTTCTTTGGATCCACGTGGGCCAGACACCTATTCACCACTTTTTCGTGATTCTTCCCTGCCTGAAATACGATGAGCTATTCCAGAGGCACCCAAGTCATGTCGAATCCCTCAATGGAGTATGTGCATGTAGCAATGGTGCTCACAAAGTCTTCCAAAACCTGAAGGGAGGATCCAGCGCGATGAGAGCACACTTTCAAGGTTGAAATTCTTGGAGAAAAGTTGAAATATCTCATCACCCTAGCCAGCAAAGATAGTCTCGTCGATCCACTCATCAAAGTGCGCGTGAGCATCCATAGTAGCAGGTAGGAGGGATGTGGTGGATGTAAAGAGATAGAATGTCGAGTACAAACACTACTACTTGAGATTCTATACCAACTTTTTTTGTATTTTTTGTTGGATTGAGAGATGCTCATTAAGAAGGGACTCTTCAAAACAAGCTTTGGTTTGTGAGTAATAAGGAAGACATGTATTTCTTCATAAACTCAAAACTAGATAAGAAGCTAAAAGAAAAACTTGTAAGTATTCCTATCCATCCTTTTCCTTCAAATGATTTTATTTCTCATGGTCAATATAGAGTAGGTGTATCTTTATCTAGTGCATTTAATGGACAAAAGAAACCAACCATGTTTCTAACAACAACATCCATCACAAATCCATTGGGCTCTCACCTATCCCTCCCTCATCTTCCGCTGCACCTTCCTTTCCGCCTCCATTAAGTGCACCACATTATCCACCACCATAGACCACACAGGGGCGTTTTGCACATTTAAGCACACCCTTTAGGACCTCTACATACCCGTTTCCAGGTGGTGTACCTGTGACGAAGGCTCGAGCTCCCACACACATCCTTTTGGATTATCCCTCTAGGAGTGCATCCTAGATATACTGGAGTGTGGATTATTTGGTATTGCATTTTGCCTCTATGGCATTATTTAGTGGACCATCCGATCATTCTATAGTGCCCCAACCGATCTTTGGACAACAAGGCTACCATGTCCCATTGCCTCCACCAATTCCTACAAAATCATATGGCCCTATGTCCGTTTCAGTACCTCTACAACAATATATACTCATTGGACATCAACAGCCTATTTCTACCTATCCATCTACCCCCTCCCCCTTATGCACCCCTACCACCACCATCTTATCCCATCTATCCATCTTCATAGAAACCTCATGGTTCTAACTCCTCATCCGCCAAGCATCCATTTAATGACAAGACTTATTTCAATGGATCAAACTACACCACTTAGTCAAACTTGATGAGGTATGTCTTGGACTCTCAAAACCTATGGGATTTAGAGTAAGGTTTGGAATCACAACCTAATCCCGCCCTTATTCCATACGAAATCGTCCACTCATAAAAGGCTCGTAATGCCTCCACTATTGACGAGCTTATGCAAGGCTTATTGTCTAAGTTTCACTCTCAGCTTCAGAATTTGGACTAAGCATCCGAGCATTGGGCACACTTAACTGACCACTATGCAACTCGGGATAGGACTCATCACATCAATTTGGATCATAAGCTCCAAAATTTCAAAATCACAGACAAGGATGACGTGAAAGTCAAGTTGGCTGAATATTAGTGTTTCCTCACTGAGTTCTCAACCACTGGGGCTCCTAAGTCCTCTAACGATCAAATTACCCTATTTCTTAATAAGCTACCATAACAATATTTCCATTTTGTGCAATACGTGATTTCACAACCTCGGATGCCCACATTTTATGAGTTTGAGTGTCAATTGTTGCATTACGCACGTCTGTTCAATCAATTTCATAATATGTCCTCAACAGAGAAGTCTCTACTTGTATCTTCTCAAAGGGGGCAATAGGGCAAGGGCACACAGAACTCAAATCAAAATCAAAATCAAAACAAGGCTAGTGCATCCCAAGGAAACACTCAATCTTCTCTTAAACTTGAATTGCAGAGTGTACCTAAGAAGAATAGCTAAAAATGCATTAGCCTAACTTAAACAGCCTCAAAGCACACTTAGTGAAGAAAACCTCTTATTTTATAATGAAATGCGATCCTAGAGAGTTACTGTGTCCCACATGCAAAACCCTAATTTGGATGCCCTAAACTTTCTATAAATAGGCATACAACCCACCACTCTCCCTCAATCTCGTTTTTGCAAGTTCCAAGAGCAGTACATCTCCTGCCCACACCCTTACATAGAGGATATCCGAGTCATAGCCTTCCACCGCACTCTACTATCCGCTCGCGTTTGATTCCAACCTCTATGCCTGTCATCTACCTCCTTGAGCTATCACCAACATCAAGGAACTTGTGTTTGTTGCTGCCATGGCCAAACGCCATCATTTGTAACAATCACCATCATCCTCCTGCTTGCATTTGCAGTCAGTCTCTCTCCTCCAACTGTCGCCGTTAGATCTGCATTGTTGCTATCAATTTCCACCTGTCATCCACCATAGTCAACTTGTGTTTACCTATTCTGCACAATAGCCAATTTTTTCCCTCCTCAGGTACCTACGTTTTTAGTCTTTCTCTCCCCTCCACTATCATCTGTATCATATCCAGCTTTTCTTAGCTGCCTTTGTTAGTGTTCGACACTCAGAGGCTGCCTTTGCTGTCACTTGGGATCCGTTCCGAGTACGACACGCACTAGAGCTCATAACCCCTGCCTTGATCCTAGAGATACGAGAGTTTGAGGTTCAGTATTCACTCTATAGTATGTTTGCCACATGAGCACTGTATATTCATTACATAGTTGTTATGTACGAAAGGTACGATATTGTACGGTACAATAAAATATGGTACTAAATGGTACCTTGTGATTTTATATCCTGCGCAAGGATTCTCATGGCTAAGGGCTGAAGGGTCTCCAGTGCGTATCCAAAGTTTTGCCACCAAAATAAAGGCTTCACAAGTGACTCTCCTCCAACAAGTGGAAGAAGGAAAAGTCACATGCCCTCTCTGATCTGCATAGCATCCTAGCTCCTCTAGCACTGTATTGTGGTCATCCACATGGACCACAAGAGTCAAATAAGCAAGCTCATCCAAACAAAACTCTCTATCATCCATGACCGTCTGTAGCTTGTAGGCCGGATCTACCAATGAGACAAAACCATGGATGGGCTTATGCATCCGCGCCCATCTCCTCTCTGCTATCTCTAAAGCATGTGCACACTGTGTCTCTGTGATCACAGTACAAGCACATGCCTTCGCCAATGCCGCTCTAAAGCAGTGAACGAGAAGGCCCATGGTGGACCCCTCGCAATCACTCATACATAACACCCTATAAAGGGGAGTCACGACAATGACAACAACATGGACTTTTTGCCAAAACTGCTCACTAAGGCACAAGCGCTGCATGGCTTTGGCCCCTCTATAGATCTCATGCTCATCCCATTCATTCCATAGAGTGGACATCACTATCTGCTGACGCAAGGTGGGTGGACCGCACCTCATAAAGGCGCTCCAACAATAACCACATGTAAGAAAAGCGAGTTGAGGAAGGCTTCTTCAACTCCATTTTGCTATGCTCACGATACATCCCAATAACCTTTACCTTTACTGTGAAGAATGTGACAATTGATGTAGCTTTGCGGACCACCCTCTTCACCCACTTGAGCTTTCCAATGTCTTCCATGAGCAAGTCTAAACAATGAATTGCACATGAAGTCCACACGATCGTAGGAAACTCGGCCTCAAGCAAATAGTCCATGCGCCGACAATTCGATGCATTGTCGGTAACAACTTGCACCACATTTGAGGGGCCCTCCTACAACCACAATTTACAAATTACAAGTATACTTATTACTAACAATACTTGAAAATTGGAGATTAGAGAGAGAGAGTCAAGAGAGAGTTGAAACTTGAGTATTTCAAGTTTCAAGTTTCAACTTTTAACTTTCAAGATTCAAGAATGAAGAGAGATGGGGCTCGAGGATTGGGGGCCTTGCGGCCTAGGGGAAGAGAGAGAATCGAGATAGATCATAGACACTCGAGAGAAATTAATTATTAGAATAGGGAGATACATAGTTATGGATAAACAAATTTCAATTATAAATCATGATATTATCATAATGAAAGCAAGTGAAACAAATTTAAAAAGCAAAATGCAATGTATACCTCAATGATAGCTTGTCAAATGTAGCAGTAGATGAATGCACCCGTCGTTTTTCTCTCTCTCTAGCCGGTATCTACAGCCTGCAAAAAGTAATTGCCGAGTGTACATGAGACGAGTATGTTGATGATGCCCCATTTCTTATGACCATCAGTGAGAATGGAGCAACCCTATATTATCCATACGGCTCAAATAGAATCAAGGGCTCTATCAATCCTCCTTCTCT
The DNA here is from genome assembly GCF_053477565.2 of Lygodium microphyllum. Classification (NCBI taxonomy): domain Eukaryota; kingdom Viridiplantae; phylum Streptophyta; class Polypodiopsida; order Schizaeales; family Lygodiaceae; genus Lygodium; species Lygodium microphyllum. Next base: position 143,127,311 of record NC_141145.1, read on the forward strand.
TCATCAATCTTTTTCGTCCTAATGTCATTGTATGTAACACCAGTCCATCCTTCACATGGACCAGGGTTGTCAAGTACAAAAGGTACGATACGGTACGGTACTAATTGGTACCTTATCATTTTATAAGGTACGGTAGGATATTAGTATGAAAAAAAAAAACAAAAACAAAAACTTGGTTATTTTGGATTATAAACACATGTTTAGAGCTAAAATAGCAATGTCACTTGAGTTAATAGGATGAATACATGAGGATAACAAGGAAAAACCTCATACACAACATGCGCAATGTGCTACTAGAAGACAGATGGGAGCATATATGTAATACATCAAAGAACAAAGCAAAGTTTAGGGTGGATGGACAAACAGGCTCTTCATTCTTTTGTGTGTGTGTGTGTGTATGTGTGTGTGTGTGTGTGTGTGTGAGGAGAGAGAGAGAGAGAGAGAGACGAGGGGGGGGGGAGGGATGCTCTTGCAATTGCATACTCATCTTGGAAGTTGAAAGAGAGAGAGAGTGTGTGTGAGAGAGAGAGAGAGGCATGGAATTATGATAATAAACATAAGGCTTAGGAGTTGGAAGATATTGTATGGTCTAGTCTTCAGAGGCCAAAAATAGCTTTTTTTTTATACGAAATGGCATGGATACATACCGTACGGTACGGTATGAACCATACGGAACGAACTAGTCCATACGTAGTACGAATGCAACTATGACATCGACCCACATTGGCCATGGTTGTTACCATCTTCTTCCATTGCTCTTGCTTTAGGACATTGAATGCAAGATTGCACTCAATCACCGTACGTGCAATTTCAATGTCCGCAAGTCATTGCCTTTCTCTAAGAGAGGCAATCGATCCACGCGCATGACCAGGAGCTTGAGAGGGAGAGGATTGTCTCTCCAGCACCGCATAAGCCTCCACCCTTTGTTTTTTACCGGAGCCGGATGTGGATGTGGAGTCCCTACCACCAATCATAAAGGCCTCTCTCGCATCGGTTGAAGATACACCCACATTGGATACTTCCTCGTTAGTAGGCATAGGAGTTGGTGCCGATAAGCCACTTCCTCCTCCTCTTGTGGATCCCCCTCTCATCTTGGCAAGAATCTCCTCCACAATGTTTTGAGGGATCTCCTTGCATGGAGCAACTTGCCCCCCCATCTTGAAAAGATGTAGGAAAAGCCGAGTTGCACCACTTGTATAGCGCTTCTCGCAATACTTGCATGTCTAATGGTGGGAGTTGGACTTCTTTGTGTCCCTCTCCACATGGATCACATGCAAATTGGAGGCCTCGTGCTTCTCAGGAGTCATGGTGCCGATGACGGATAAAGTGTAACCGGCCTGTTCACTGGGAAGGGCGGTAGTGTACAACCAAAATAAATAAATACTTTCACCCAATTTACAGTCGTCCACTTTACCTGAACTTAAAGACACAGAAGCAAGAAGAAATACAAGAAGCTAGAATGCTCCTGTTGCATCACAGACACCCTGTTGGCCCCTAAGTCAGGCGCCCCTTGCGGTATTTCTTTATTCATTAACAAAGGGATAATCCCACAATAACCTGCCTACAAGCTGTCCCTATACAAAGTGGAGAAGGAAACACAGTTTCAACCCGATTTCGACACCATAACGGCAGTACAACTTGACCTGGTCATTATCCCTACTCAATTGGTGCCTCCATACACCTAAACACACTCAATGAAGTGCCTGGTAAGAAATTCAGCACACTGCATTTTCTGGTTTTTGTCTTTAAACTGCTCCAAAATACATGTACACTGTCCCTGGAGCTTCCTTGAAGCTTCAAGAGCAAATAGACACCAAAAATGTCCAAAAACCCAAACCTGCAAAAATATACAGCAGGCTGTAATTTCCTGTTTTGGGCCCTATTTTACCTGCCAATCACTTGTGTGCGTAGCCAACGGGCTCCCGCACCTTATGGGCCACTTGCCCTTTGAATCCTGCGAGATTTCACGCAAGAAATCTCAGGAAAACAGCGTTTTCCACACAAGTATCTGCTTGGGAATGCAGTTAGCAAACTTTGTACCAGTTCAAGAGGCTCTTGCCTCGGCAATTATGCATAACAGTACAATTATTGACCCAAAACAAGTTGACCAAGAGGGGAAACTCTGCCCAAGTCTGAAACTTCTGATTGGAGTGCAGAATTGACCATTTCAGCCTGCTGAAATTACTGGTTCAGACCTGCAACTCTGCTGTAATCACTAGTTCTGACCTGCAATTCTGCTGTGATTACTGGTTCAAACCTGTTCTAAAACCTAATTACAACTCTTACTGTTCCCTGTACTATTCAGCCCTCTGTAATTACTGGTTCAGACCTATTCTGAAACCTCTTTTCAGTTCATACTGCTCCCTGCACTGTCCTGCATCATCTGCGCCAATTGCCCCTTGATTCTAGCATCAATTGGGCTCTGAAATAGCCTCTGAACAGTCCAAAAACAGTACTGATTCAGTGCTGTTTCAAACACTTACTTGGTGAGATTACCACCCTCATCTGTCCTTGCTGGGAAAGCATACAACTGCTCCTGTTCTTGGAGAAAGGAGGCTCTTGCCTCATGCAAAAACAACATATTCCACACAGCTGTACCCGAATCAGAAGAAAAGCCCTTGATTTTGCAGCATAACCGTACTGTCAAGGAGAGAGAGAGAGAGAGAGAGAGAGAGAGAGTAGGAAGCAAGCCCATCCCTCTGTGCATCATGGACAAGGTAGACCAGCTCTCAAGAGCTCTCCATCTGCAGCAATCCATCTCCCTTTTTCAAAAATGAGCCCCCCATGCATTGAAACTCGTTTTTTTGTGCTCGCCCTCTCTCTCTCTTTTGGGAATTTATCCCCAAATTGTGACACATGGCATACATATAGCAATTTCCCTGTTTAAACCTTTCGGTCTAAAATTCTCTATGATCGGTGCAAAATTTGACCTCGGCACAGACCAGAGAATTAATCCTCGTGCAAAAACGAAGATAATGACGCAAACAGATTCTGGGGTCCAAAAATAGTAACTCCCTAAATTTTAGGAGTTGCTTCCATTGCATCCCACTAGTCTTCTGACCATCTTTGCAGACTATGGCTACATCCAAATCTGTAATGTAGCTCAACTGAAAGTGAATTTCCACTGATGACCCCACATGGACTAATCTCTTGAAGATTTGTCCATCTTCACTTTGAACTAGTCTCTTCCAGGCTAGTTCTTCAACACACTTGTCCATATACACTTTCACAAGTCTCTTCCAGGCTTGTCAATCTACAATGCCATCAGTCTCTTCCAGACTTATACTGGACCTTAACTGTCCAGTCTTGACTTACTAGACATTCCTGTCTGTTTCACAAACTGGCCATGCAACTCAGGCGTTTAGATTTCAAGAGGGATCCTTCCATAAAGAAAAACCAAATAAAATATGTAATAAAGAAATCAACAAAAAAGTAATAGTAACATAAAGAGGCCCGAGAGAGAGAGAGAGAGAGAGAGAAAGAAAGAGAGAGAGAGTTTATTATCGTCCACGGAAGGCCAAATTATGACCCATGGGACCTTTCCAAATATACAATGATTCTCCTTCTCCATGGTAGGAAAGGATAGCTACAGTAAAAGAATAATCTATGCAGTGTGGTTCTCCTGAAAGCGTAACATGCGGGTGATGAGAGCCCCTAACTTCAATATAGGAGTAGTGGTCAGAAATTGGTAAAGTGGCCCTGCCCCTTTAAAGGGATATCAAAGTCAGCCCGTATGTGTGCATATGCTAGGCATGTCATAATCATGTGCTCCTCTGATTCTACACTTTGTAGTCCACACAACTTGCATAACCTCCTCTCTCTTGCCTGTGCACTCCATGCACCTGTCTCGATCAATAAAGTGTGTGATCGAGTTTGAAGTCGTGCAATACTCCGTCTAAATACCACTGAGAGCGGATTGGCTATGTATGGCTACATGTGTGCCTCTGCCTGCATGTAGAATTCCCAACATGAAGGATAGATATGCATACTGTAATAAGCAAGTTTACCATTTGCTCCCTTGCTTTGATGTTTTACTTGATACGCTCGTAAGAGGTCAAATTGAAATGTGTCCATGCATTTTCAGATGCCATATCTAGATATCTATCCACTCTCCACCCTTTAAACCATTTTTGCATATCCAGCACCCATCCTATTGAAAGCACTTTACTTTTCCACATTTTATGTAGGCATGTGCTAGCATCCCATGCCCAATTGGGGAGCCTACTGTCATCCATTTGGCGTACTCGGGTGGCATATCTCAGTACTCGGATCATAGCATGTACCTCAATCAGCCGACGGCCAGTTTCCAAAAGCATAAGTACATATGGTGTGGTGCTTTTGATGCCCAAATGTCTACGAATAAAAGCTTTTTGCAGCTTCTCAATGTCATTTCATGCAGATAAGGAGATGCTCCCTCCCCCCACACTTCCACTCCATATAATACCATCTGTAGAACATATGCATCAAAAATTATACAGCATATTTTCCAGCATTTAGTATCTTTACGGCTGCAGCCGTTTTCAAAGTGATAATACTTGCTTTTCCCTGCCGCTAACCGCCGCTCTACACATGTATGCCATCTGTGGTCTACAGGTATCTCAATCTCCAAGTATTTGAAAGTGGATACTACCTCTATAGACTATCCCACATAATGTACTTTTGGTGGGGTCTTTGATTGCTTGGTGCACACAGCCATTAGCTTTGTTTTTTATACATTCACCGTCAAACCACTATCTTGACAAAACCGTTCAAGAATCCCCATGAACTGCTGCATACGTTTCCCAGTATATGTAAAGAAGACCACATCATCTGCATAAAGTAGGAGCAAGATGGGAAACATACCAATATGCAAGCTTTTGGCTTTCTCTTCATACATAGCCGTGAGAAGTATTTCCTCTAGCTTATCAATGCATAAACCAAAAAATGTAGGGGAGAGCGGACAACCTTGTTTAACTCCCATATTACTCTCAAATACTTGTGACAACCCGTTGCGACCTCTGACGCGGCATACCACTCAATGATATATCCTGTAAATTCCCATGCATAGATCACTTGGAACCCCTAATTCTTGCATTCATTGTCATAAGCCAACCCTTAGTACGGTGTCAAAAGCCTTCTTAAAATCCACAAAATAGCAATACAAGGTTGCTCCCTCAAGCCGACTCTCATCCATAAGCACATATAAAGTAACCAAATGGTCTATGGTGTTATGACTAGGGCGAAAACTGTCCATAAGCTCATTTGTTATTACTTTCTACCCATTTACTCAATTGCATTTCCAAGATAGTGCTGAATAGCTTTGCCATGGAAACCCTCTACAATTCCAAAACAACACCTTCACAAGCGCACAGCTCCCATGGGTCGCGCATCCCTAAGCATCCTTTGAAGTGTTATCACTAGATTTCTTTCCCTTATTGTATTGCTTCTAACGTTCCTCCTGTTGCATGGGGATGTGATTCTCATTTACATAAAAATCTATTCCCTTGAGGTATACTCGACTATTGTCTAAAAGTATAGTTCTCTTACGTGCATCCAGTAGAGTGCATACAATGGCTCTGTGAGAGAGAGAGAGAGAGAGAGAGAGAGATGCTTGAGTCTTCACTCTTGAAACTTGAGTCTTGAAAGTTGAAAGGGAGGAAGACTCAAGAGGCCCGACGGTTCGGGTAAAATTGAAAGAGCAAGAGTGAGAGAGAGGGGATGGGAGATGAGAATGGCAAATGCTTTGATAGGGTGCAGGATAGAGGGGATGGGAGATGAGATTTGAGAATGGCAAATGCTTTGATATGGTGCGGGAAAGCGGGGATGGGAGGTGAGATTCGAGAATGACAAATCACAAGTCCATTCAAGAATCAAGATCCAAGAGAGGAAGATGAGAATGGTAAGTGCTTGCTGAATTGTTGTGGAAGCATGGAGGAGAGGAGCACCTTTAGTAGATGAGAGAAGGGTCAAAGTTCAAATAGTCAAAGAGGGGTCAACGGTCAAAGAGAGGGCTGCCAACTAGAAGGGATCCAACGAGGGCTTTTGGGTGGTGATGGTGGTGGTGGGGGGGGGGGGGGGGGGAGAGAGGGATGGCTGGAAAAGGGGGTGGGACGAGGTATGCAAGGCTTCCCACCACCCCAAAAAGTGCCACGCAGGCAGGCGGAACGCGCAGGAGTAAAGGCAGGGGCATAGGAAATGCAAGATCCAGGACGCGCAGACTAGGTGGCCCAAATAGGCCCAAAATCACATACGAATTCGTACGGATACATACCCTACGGTACCATATGAATCGTACCGTACGTCGTACATACGGAGACAACAATGATTCATTATTCATTCACTTAATTATTCATTGTGCTCTCACTAACTCTGAGTTACCCTAACCCTAACCCTAACTATGCTCTGAGTTCAACAATCTATGTCTTGTCGTACGATTGGTTTTGTGCTTTTTGCATGCAGAGCATTTCTTCACACTAGACACATACAAAGGGCTGCCTTGCTATGTTTCGCGATCTATCACAGTATGGCACTCTCTCTAGCTCATACTCTCTGCCCTGGCCCTTGAGACACAGGAATTCGAGGGTGAGTATTCTCCAATGCATAATGTATTTGGTACATTGAGCGTTGTATTCTATTCAGTATTAATTCTTCATTATTTACTATGTTCAATCTTTGCCTTGCCCTAACCCTAACTATGTTGCCTATCCGTCTATGCATTTGTCGTACAATTGTTTTTGTGTTTTCTATGTGGCAAAGTATTTCTTTACATAGTGTCAAGGCTAGGTACTCACTAAGGAAACCTAGGCCCTTGATCGGAAAGCTCATTGCAAAAGCAAGAATAATAGAAGAGAAGATGACATCAACCACTACCATACCTATTCAATCCCCAAAGAATCCTATGCTGAAGACTGAGCAAATGTGGCATCCATTGCCAACTTTGAAAGGTTCTCAAAGTCACAATGAGTATGGTCTTTCTTCTTCATTGTGTTTTGCATCATCGTATTCGTTTCAATTTCCTTCCATTAATCAAAATCAGCTTAATATATCTTTATTTCAAAATCCATCCATCCCACCCACTTCTTCAACTGCATCACCATGACCTTTCACACCATTCGCCTTTGCCTATCAAACACCTCATGAACCATGGCATTGCACATACCACACTTCGGGATTCTTGAGACATAGGCAAAACCTTTAGAACCTCTACACCTCCTAATCCACGTGGTGTCATACACCATTGGGAGAGGTTCATCCTCCATCTTATGCACCTTTGGGTTACACCCAGCATGGGGTCCCTACCCATGCTTACCCTGGTGCCGACCAATTGATACTATAGTTTGCCTCCATGGCGATTCCTAGTGGGCCTTATAGTTATGCTATTGTACCTCAACCAACAATTGCGAAGAGTTTGAGAGTCCTCGTGCCAGCACTGCAAGTACTTATGGGTCCCTTTCTTAATTTTTCACCCAACCCACCCTATCCCTCTTGCTATCTTTATTATCCTCCTTCCACTCCAACACCACACATTTCTTCATTCTCATCCACCAAACATGCTTTTACTGACAGGACTTGTTTTAACAGATCTAACTATACAACTTGGTCAAATCTAATAAGGCATGTTCTTGACTCGTAGAACTTGTGGAATCTTGTGCAAGGGTTGGAACCCCAACCAAACCCACAATTTGTTCCACCTGAGGTTATCTGCTCATGGAAGGCTAGAAATGTCTCCACTATTGTCAAGTCGGTTATTTCCCATTTCACACCCCTGATGATGAGATAGAAAAGCTCACTCCCTGAGCTAATCTCCTAATTTTTGTACCCTACACTTTTGAGCCGAAAGCCTAGGTCCTATCATTTGTCGAATCCTCAAACAAACAAGAGAATTCTCCAAATAGATATTGTGTTTTATGAGAACATTGTACATAGCACTACACTAGCCTTTGAGTCAATCCCTCCTTCCACATCAAAGATAGCGTCATCTTAGCATAGTCCGCTACCTACTCTTGATCCACTTGCAAATTCTTTAGCACCCAGGCCTCCTCCGTAAGATCTATTACCTCATTGGTACCAATTGACCATGAGGAATTCCGAGATCCTTCCATCAAATTCCACTCCAAAGGGCCCTAGAAGATCTACCCGGCTTGCACTAGTGTTTCATTTGTGTTTGTCTATATGGCAGATTACATAGTGCATTCTGAGCCGAAGAGTTGGTAGGAGGCTTTAAAGCATCCTCAATGACGAGAGGCAACGGAAAGGGGGCTTGCAAGCATTGATCGAAACGAGACATGGACCTTGATGGATCGTATGAGCCACAAGAAAGTCATCGTGACCAAGTTGATCTTAAGCATCAAATTGGAACCTAATGGAACTTTGGATAAATACAAGGCTCGCCTTGTAGTGCTAAGTTTTCGACAAAAACAAGGCATAGATTATGAGGAGACCTTTGCACACCACTATGTGGTTGACATCATTCTGTTTCTTGGTTGTCCTTGCCGCTCATTACCATTGACTGATCTATCAAATGGATGTCAAAAGTGCCTTCCAGAACAGTTATTTGCAAGACCAAGTCTATGTGGAGTAACCTCCCCAATTTCCATTTGCTACCATAAAGATAAGGTCTTTCCTTTGTGGAAAGATGTTTATGGGCTCAAGCAAGCATCACATTCCTAGTTCCATAGTATAGATGAGTTCATTTAGACTCATGGCTTCCATTATACCCCCCATGACCTGAACTTGTATAAAAAACCACTTCAGAGAGGGTCAGCCAGATTTTCTTACATGTTTATGATTTACTCATTACAAGCTCTAATTTTGCTACTATCGCACATATTAAGGCCCAACTTTGTTCTACATTCGCGAGGACATATATTGGTAAGTTATCTTCTTTTTGGGAAATGGAAGTAGTTCCATCTAGGGATTATATTTTTGTGTCATAGCAAACGTACACTCTTCAATTAGTGGAATAGTATTATACCGATCAAACAAGTTCTATCCCCACCGTCCACTTATCTAGGCATTCCCTAGATGAGCCTTTCCATGAACACACCTATAGATTTTTAGTAGGAAAAATTCTCTGGTTGATGCATACTAGACTTGATCTTTCATACTTTGTTTCTTTACTTAATATTGCAATGCACCTAAAATGTCACATTGGGTTGATTGTATATGTGTGTTGAGATATGTTCAACATACTTTTTCGTATGGTCTCACTTATAGTCATGGTTTGCGCTTTTTGTAGGGGTACACTAATTTGGACTGGGCTAGAGATCCCAACACTCATGGATCTCATGGTGGCTACATGTTCTCTTTGGGCAAAGCTCCCATTTCTTGGCCAAGCTGCAAGCAAGAGACAATGGCTACTTCCATGGCTAAAGAAGAGTATCGAGCACTCTTTGATGGCACCACAAAGGCTATCTACTGGAGGGGCCTTCCGGCTATTCTATAATTTTCTTACGACTCTCCGATTGTCATCTACTATGAAAACTAGAGTGCCATCACACTTGGTGGTAACTTGATCATCACACCACCGATGTTGCATGTTGGATTTTACTTCCATTTCACCAAAGAGTACACTGAGCTAGGCACCATTGGCCTAGATTTTGTGCCAATATCCAACAATTTCACAAATATTGTGACCAAGGTAGTCAACCGCCCGCTTTTACAATACTTGCTATCCCAATCGATGTGGGTGCATTCTCCCCTATTACTTCAAACTAACAAGGAGAGGGTTATTTCTTCTAGCTTTTTCTTCGACCTTGAGAGGGGGCAACTTTCTTCTCTCGAGAGTAACAAGATTTTGATTCAGGTTATTGCTTCAAATACATTTTTATTTTGTACATTGTATCATCATCTACATCCTCTAGATGACCATAATTGTAAAAGGACACTTGGACAAGTGAATAATTTCCCTACAAGAGCACTATCCAAGTGTACTATTGCATAGCATTTTGCATGAGTATGATCACCTACATTGCCTCTTACATAACTCCAATGCATTAGCATTCCATTCTTATAAACATGCATCTATGCACATTTATTCCTTCTCAATCTTTTGAGGTAGTCGACTCTAGATTCACCATATTTGCAACAACTGACATGGCAGTCTTCCAAGGCAATTCCCCTTGCTTGCTTTCCTTGCTCAGCTATCTTTTCTACTTCCACCGCATACCCTCCATATATTTTTTGGTCATTGACACCTACTGGTGTTGGAATAGCTTGTTTGTTTTATCAAGTCTTGGGTCTTGACCATTCCTTTATTCTCCCCAAAGGGACTCAAACTACTCAGTAGGACGAAAACTACTTCAAAACTCACTTAAAGATAACTCATTTGAAACAATCAAAAGCCCTCCAAAAAAAAGGAGAGCAAAGTCTACCATGGGTCCATCCACCTTTGTAGGTCTTGGTAGGCCTACGCATCCAATAAGCACCCTTTGTCCGATACCTTGGTCTCTCTAGGGTGATCACTTAGGCTCTCTCAGTAAGATAATCATCACCTTTGTAGTCTTGATAGATCACTGGGCAGCTCACATGTACCCTTTGTCGGTGCCCCTATAACTTTCGAGTGGAACACCTTCGAGAAAAAAAAAGAAAAATTTGGGCCTGGGCTAGTGAAGTCCCTTTCACATTTGGGCCTAAGAAGGGGTGTTGAGCTAAATACGCATTAGCTTTATTAAGACAGCCCAAAAACTCAATAAATTAATGAATTAAATCTTTTATCCAAAAGAAATGCATTCTTGGAAAGCATTTGTGTCCCATAAGCAAAAGCCTTAATTCAAGAGACCCAATCTTTCTATAAATAGGCAAACTACCCTCCACTCTGTCTTAATCTCGTTTTTGCAACTCGTAGGTGCTAAAGTTTTGCTATCCACACCTCATACACAGGGCATATCTTAGGCAAAGCTGTCCACCATGGTCTTCTAACATTAAGCACTTGCTTCTCAGCCATTCCTCGCAGATTTAGACTATTTCCAACCATCTTCGCCCTGCTGGTCATCAAGGTGATTGCTATCTACACTTCAGAGTCTGTGTTTATTGCTACACGCTATCCAAAACACTGTGTTTGGACCACAAATGTTATTGCCTATAGTTGGCAACCTCCAATCTACTTACGTTTTGCATCATGTACTTCCACCTAACCTCAAACGTCACCAATGCTCTTGTGTTTTGACTATTCTACTTGCCATTTTGGAGCTCCCTTATACTATGTTTGGCTAATCAGAGCACTTGACCAGCTGCAACGTCATCATCTTGGCCTATGTTTGTTGATTTCACACAGTCCTCTACATGTCTATCATTGATCTAGCATCCTACATATGCATTTGCTACAGCCAAATACATACGGAGGTTGCCTTGTTGTATTTCAAGATGCCTCACAATACAACACTCTCCCTAGCTCATACTCTCTACCTTGGACCTCAACCACAAGAGTTCAAGGGTTAGTATTCTTCACTGCAAAGTGTGCTTGCTACATTGAGCATTATATTCTATTCAGTACTCATTCTTCATTATTCACTCTCTTCATTGTCTCTATGTTAACCTAACCCTAACTATGTTCTTTATTAGTCTGTGCGTTTGTTCCACGATTGTTTTTGTATTCTTTGTGGTAGCTCTTTTTTTTTTTACAAGTAACGCATGCAATGTATGGTAAAATCTATCTTGGTATGGCCAATAGTATGCAAGTTCCCATGTAGAGTCACATTGCAATGGTCAAAAGTCTACAAACAAGGATGTTTCCTAATGCATCGGATGCTCCTAGCATATCAAATATACATGGGCTTGTCAACTAGATGCTAGGGTTCATGTTGGTTAAGATAGAATTGTAGCAATGTGAACGTACAAAGGATCTCCATGCTCCAAAAGAAAAAAGGCCTAGATCCTAATGTAGCTTTTGGGACATGAAGAGTCCAAGGTAAAGTTTTCAATGCCTCTTGGTGAAGTTTCAGTATTGTTTCACCTATTGATAGATGCAAATGGATGGAGAAGGGTTACATAGCAAATCTTTGTTAGTGTTGCACCTTACCTTGATGAGTTTCAATTGAAGCTAACTCTAAATCAGGCTTATCCAGATTGAACAAAGCATAGGTCCAAAGTATTGCCTCATGCTCAAGGGGGAGGTTGCACCTCCACTCCCCTGACAATAGATAGCTGAATTATGTAGTGGATCTCCAATGTACTTTTTGCATCTAGGGTACTCTATGCTGACAGTATTTCTACCATTGGAATCACTACTCAATCTAGTAGTCACTGTGAGTTGGTATATAGATGTGTATGGCTTGTATCTAGGCTCTAAAACTATACATTTGCAAGGCCACTAGCATGTATTCAGTACATGGAATGTGCATTTAGATAATATGATGTACATTTACAATGCATGTATGGAAGACATGGATGATATGCAATGTATATTTGTGGGTCATGCAACAAAAGTACATTTGCCTAAGTTACATGCGGTTTGCACATGTTGTATGCTTTTATCACATGATACATCATTGCTACGACACACTTATTCTGCTTAGTTTACGCATTACTTTGTCCAATGTTGGGTTTTGCAATTATGGTTCTAACAATGGTTATGATTCATGTGTGTGGATCATAAAGGTTTAAGTGGTTGGAATTTTAGACATGAAAAGAGCATAAGCATGGTTAAGCAATAGATGCACATGTTGTTTGACTATGATACAAGCATGTATTTCCAATAGTGGTAACACATGCTTTCAACATATTGTAGTGCAATTGAGGACAATTGCGAGGATTTCACAAAGGAGGTCTCTCTCAAGGATATAAATTTATTATGCTTTGCTTAGCCATTGATTTAGTTATTAATCAAATGTGCACATGTGAGGTGCATGTGTTGTGCAAGTCAGTCAAGTCATAATGATAGGCCAACGACCTTGAGATATTTGTGGGTGTCAAAGGCAAAAGTTATAATAACTTATAATAGTTAGGTAATAGTGGGTGCTTGGCATCACTTATGACCTAGGACATTTAATTGGCCAATCAATGTTAGTGGCCACATTATAAACTTGGTATTAAATAATTAATGAATATCAATCCAAGGGCCAATTAATGTGTTGTACCACTTGAGAGTCAAAATGGCCTGACCAATTTAATTGTGGACGAGCATTGTTGCTTTTCTAGGCAAAGACAAGGATTAGAATTAATTTTTTAAAATTATTAATTTTGAAGATTTATTACATGGCTGAAAATTGCATTTAAAAGGCTGCCACTTGGCAAAACTTACCCATGCAAGTGAGGGAAGGGCTAAGTTGTCTATTAAGCTTGGGGCCCATAGGGAAAGCCTACTGCATGTGGGGCTCGTGTTGGTGGTGGGCTGCAATCTTTCAGTCATTTCAAGCAGAGAAGCAAATTTGAGTACTTTCCCATGATAGAAATTGGAAATTTCTCTCTCCTCAGCTTTCTCTGTCCTCTACAATAAATCCCTCAGCAGATTAGCCATTTTGAGGCCCTAGTGAACAGCAACTGTGTTTTTGTTACTGTAAACCTTAATTTAGGGCAGAAATTAGGGTTTCGCAGCCATCTTGGGTCACATGCCAAGAAATTGAAGGCTTAGTTCTTGGAATTAGCAGCTACAATTCAAGGAATTGCCAGAGATTCCAAAAGGCCAGCCATCCCTATTGAATTTGGCACTAGATTTGACCAGCCAAGGGTCTATTAGAGGCCAAACTCTGTTAGATCAATGCAAAAATTGATAAGAAGGGTTGCTGGTCATTTTTTACAACAACAAACATTGGATAGTGAAGGAGATTGGAGAGAAATCTATCTACTTCATCCAATTCCAATAGAAGCTTTTAAAAATACTGCAAGGGGTAGCCAACGGGAGTCTACTGACCAAGATTGATTGGCATTTGTATTTTACTTTCTGTGAATCTTATGCTTTCCTTAATTAGTGCTTAAATGGGTTAATTACCACTCTATCTGAGGAAGGAAGGTTGGTTTCAATTTGAGCAAGATCCCAATCCCAAATCAGTAGCACTATCATTGATGGGAGTTCGTTGCCAGCATCATTACTTGATTCATTGGAATGGAAGGTGTGGCAATGTCATCAACTTAAGGATGTCTCCATTGTAGAGACTCTCTCGGTTACCTCTTCATCAAATTTTTTTTCTCACTTCATTAGAATTGAAAACAGGAGCATCACCTAGCCAAATAGAAGCATCATTACTTGATTCATTGGAATGGAAGGTGTGGCAATGTCATCAACTTAAGGATGTCTCCATTGTAGAGACTCTCTCGGTTGCCTCTTCATCGAACATTTTTTCTCACTTCATTAGAATTGAAAACACAAGCATCACCTAGCCAAATAGAAGTGGACTAGGATACTAGTACAACATCTAAAACGTTTTAGTTGAGCCTCAACTCAATCTCTACAACAAGATCGAAAGCTCCATTGTTAATAACCAGTCCTTATGGCTTACAAGGATGGTTCTTTCAAGTTCAAACATCCATTGGAGCGAAGCATGTCTTGGCAATATGGGGGAATGCCTAGTACGCACAGAAAACTTTATATCAGAATTCCATACACAAAAATAGGAACTAGCTAATTTGTATGAAACAAACTCTAGAGTTTTGTCAATGGGAAAGAGAAGAAACGAAAAGATGTTGCCCAAGCACTACCTTTGGATGTATACAATGACAAGCCAAGAACAAGTAGCATGGGAGTGACAAGATAGACACTATTCGGACCAAAGCCATGAGTTCCAAGTTTGAGCTACTTTATTGAGTTCTTTGCATCAGATGAAGTCTCCAGCTTCACTCCTTCACACTTCAACTATATGCAAAGCTTAATCAAACAACTTGTAGGCACTTCCTAGAACATGGATAAGGACATCAGCATAGCTTTCCTTTCGAAGCCCTTACCCTCTAAGTATGGTAGTGATGTAGCCATCTTTACCAATATATCAATCAATAAAATTTCAAGCCACATACACCCTAGCAACAATCCACTCAACAGCTCCACAACCACTGCAGGAGCAATGAAATACCCCCTTTTTTCACATATGGAGTATAATCTTTGCTTTTGTCTCTCCTTGTTTTCCCCTCTATCTTGCTCCCCCACCCCAAACCTCCCATGCACCTTTCATAATTAGCAACAGCCCTATGCATAATTTACCCCTATCCACAACTAAGATCATGTCAGTTGGACCATGTTATTTTTGGCCTAAATAGATTGCTTGAGAATAAAGCAATAGCTTGGTATGCTTAGTTGCTTCATCTAGCATGTGTGAGCCAAAGGAGACTCAGAGACACAGCCTAAAGGAGTGCCCTAGGGTCCAAGATGTGTGGAGAGCCCTGATGATGATCTTTCATGGTACATTTGAGACTATGATAGTAACCTGGGGGCAATAACTTATGTCATGGATAGATGCCTAGCATGTGGATAAGAGGATATTGAGGGTATTCACTCCTTACTATTGTTGGTTAGCACTTAAGCATGATTCTCACTCCACCTCACAGGCATTTTGACTAAGGGGCATCGCACAAATGGAAGCTTGTTGCTGGCGTTACTGGTTGATTCACTTGGACCATAAGCTGCAATCATGCCAGTGACCTGAAGCACTTTCCATTCTAGAGACCCTCTCTATGATCTGGAAAAAGATTGTGTAAACACTCCAAGGTAGATTGGAGCCTCCTGGGTAATTTTGACAAAGGGGCATCGCACAAATGGAAGCTCATTGCTGGCATTACTGGTTGATTCACTTGGACCATGAGCTGCAATCATGCCAGTGACCTGAAGCACTTTCCATTCTAGAGACCCTCTCTATGTTCTGGAAAAAGATTGTCTAAACACTCCAAGGGAGATTGGAGCCTCCTGGTTGACTCTGAGCATATGAATGGAGGAGAATACATGTTTTTTCTTGTTCTTGGGACTCTGGCACCTTCTAACACTTTTGAGTTCGCACATGGTCTGGTGTTACAGCCTGCCAGATGCTGTTTACTTGGTACTTCGATTTTTATCTACTTTGTAGTTCCTTATACGGTTTATTTTATACTCTGCATTTACCTGGATGAAGGTTTTTCCTGAGCTCTTATGAATAGAAATTTCTTTGATTATTTTTTAAACAGCAATAGCTCAGCCAGATTTACTGCCAAATTGCTTCATTTGCTAAATTAACAAATTCATGCATCCATACGCCCACTCTTTCTTTTTTTAAGAGGGAAGAAGTGCCTAGTGACGGTTTGATGTTTCATTGTGCTTTTTCAAACTCCTCAACAAGAATAAACTGATCGCTGCTAAAGGGGCTACCTGCACCCAACCTCTTACTCACAACAAAAAATTCCTTCATGCATCATCATTATCCTTTAAGACCACTGAGTAAAAGTTTTTATTAGCAAAGCATACAAATGCAACAAGTCTAGATATTAACAAGTATCTGTGATAAAGAAGCTGAAAGGCTGTGACAACAAAAACAAATATTTAATAGAGCACAGAGACAACAACTCAAGAGATCAACCAATAAGCACAAAAACTCAAGAGATCAACCAATAAGCACAAGTTTCATTAGTACAGCATCGAAAACACAACAATTGTGGGATTAATCAACAAATACACACAATAAAGATAATTACAACAACAATTATTACAACTTTAGGCGACAATCCTACCAACCAAAACGTGAAAATCCTAAAGAAAACTTTAATGTGATCAGTACAAGCTTGCAGCAAATTGTTGAGTTTGATATTCTTGAAACAGCTAATCATTTACACAAGCACGTACCTTCTTAAGCACACCCAAGTCTTCTGCAAGCACCTGAAGAAAGAAAAAGCAGAATAAGACACAAGAAACCATAAATGCTTGGGCACTACAAAATAGTGATTCTGGAGAGGTTCATAGTTAGATGCTAAAAAGGCAAAAAGAAAAATGTGTATGTATGGGTGCAGCATGCATCACATACAAAAGCCCTTCCAACTCATTTCAGATGATAAAGCATATTTTATCCTAGTTTACATCTGCCATCTAGAAACTTGAGGTGGCAAGAGATGGAGGCAAGACAAACAAGACATGTGCATTCCACTAAATTATCTGCTCCATAGCACCAAGAAACGTACATTCCAACAACTATCAATAGCCTACCTTTTGCCTGATTGAATTCCCGGTTCTTATTGACTGATGACTCTTATCATACAAGTTTGAGTGTATTCTCTTACCCACAAGGCTGAAAACCTTTAGAAGTCTGCAGAGTAGATTCCTGAGGTGGAGAAAGAAACTCCACCTAAGGACTTACAAGAATGTCCCCGATCAAGTTTTAGAGCATGAGAGGGAAACAGAAGGATTGCAAGTATGACGGTCATGTTTTTATATGCATTGGAGACAAATATTGCTCTCACAACTACGGGATGTGGATATGTGACAAATAATAGCACAAGATGAACTATGGGGGATTTCTTGCACATTCTTAAGTTTCAAGAATACAACAAACATTGCCATGCGCGGCCACAAATATGAGTTCTTGATTTGATCTATGATACTAGTAGAAGCTAATCACATTAGAAAAAACAAATGAGAGAGCCTTATTTTCCCATTTGGATCCTCATCCTTGAGATTCGTGACCAACCTTGAAACATAGCTATTATCAAGATCTATTGGCTCGATGATTCAAATTGAGTTCACACTCACAAAGCTTGAAATGTGATTTCTATATTCTTCTTGAGTATTTAAAATTATGATTAACTTCTCATCTTTTCATTCAACGATGGCCAATGGCCAAAATGCCCTATAAATTTGGCTCATGGATGAGATGCCTAAGAGAAACTAAAAGTTTAGTTTGGTAGTTAGATTCACCAAAAAGTCGAGATCACTAAGCCTTTTTCAGTCGGGTAGTCAAATTAACTAGAAACCCACATAATGAGAGATTTCAAAAGGCGAAACCATATGCTCATGATCAAAGAAACAAGCCATGGGTGGACATATACAATGAAACTATCTAGAATCCAAATTTGGCAACTCCTACATTTTAGGAGATTGTTATTTCTACAAGTTACTCCAATGGAAACTTTTTTCACATCAAAGGCTCCCGAATTCTGCAAAGAAAAATTTTGTCTTCAACATGTGTCATTTTGAAAGTAACAAGTGTCCCTACACTCGAAATTTTGCTTAATACTTGTCATTAGCAGTAAACATTTATCTTTTGTAGCCTTCGTTTTACAATTTTGAGCACCCATGTCTCATATATTAGATGTCTCTCTCGACATTTCCATAAGCTCTATCATTGAAATTTCAGCCACATATTATGTATAAACCTATCTAATAGTCATCCAAATAAGCACTCACTACTTAGCTTAATCAAATCAAAGCACAAAAGAAGCAAATCAATATTAGGTTCGGATTCAGCAACACGAGCATACACACTCACTTAGAGTGAACAAGTGAACAACAAGAGAGAAGAGACTACTCAAATGTCGCACCCACTATGTGAGAATGAATGAAAGTACAATCCTTGGGGTGCTAAGTACCACACCCACTGAAAGGTATTCACACGGGGAAAAAAACACTTCTCCAACTAGAAGATTAAAAGTGCATGTGGGTAAGGGTGTATTCACACAAGAACTTAGGAGGAAGATTATAAGTGTGACAAATCCCCCTCGAGTGAATGATGTGAAGGTATACATGGAATAGGCAAATCAATTAAGGCTAGAGCCTTGCGAAACGCTTCCAACTTCTTTCTAGAGAGAGCTTTTGTAAACAGATCTACCAAGTTGTCGTATGTAGGGACATAAACCAAGTCAAACTCCCTTACATGGAGCCTCTCTCTAACATAATGACAATGCACCTTCATGTGCTTAGTGCAAGGATGAAAAATTGGATTCCTCGCAATTGCCATGGCACTCTAACAATCAGTATAGGTAGGAGTAGGCAATTCTTGTCCCATACTAAAATCGGCCAAAAGGCATCCGAGCCAAACACATTCCAATGTAGCTGTAAATGTTGCACTATATTCAGCTTCACAACTAGATGTGGCCACTACAAACTATTTCTTACTCAGCCAAGAAATGCATGAATCACCAAGCATGAGACAATCACCACTAGTGGACAACCTCGTGTCAAAACAACCAGCCCAATCACCGTCTATAAACACAAGCAAGCAAAGAGAACTGCCTTTGGGATAGAAAAGGCCCAATGTTTGAGTGCCTTTGAGATAGCGAAAGACATATTTAAGAGCTTGCCAACGTGTAGTACCACGGCTGTGCATAAAGCGCACCGAGTGAGAGACCCCAAACTAAATATCCCGCATGTATTACACAAATATAATAAACAGCCAAGAGCTTGCTGATAAAGAGAAGCATCAAATGGATCTCTTGCATCCTCAAGTGCAAACATGTGGCCTGTCTCAACTAAAGTAGAGATAGCCTTGCAGTCTTGCGTCTAAAAACACCCAATGCATAGTTGTCTCCACACATTGTACGTGTCTGTACAATAAAACAAGGCCACTTTTGCCGCCACGTCTCCACGTCCTCCCACGTTTTGCCACGCTTTAATCCGGTGCATTCCCCTTGCATGGCACTTTTTCAGGGGGTGGAAAGCCTTGGATACCTCATCTCACCGCTTTTTCCAGCTATGCACTCCCCCTCCCCCCCCCCCCCTCCCCAACCCTTCTTGGATTCCATCCAACTAGCAGCCCTCTTTCAAGTTAACCCCTCTTTGACTATTTGACCCTTCTCTCATCTACAAAAGGTGCTCCTCTCCTCCATGCTCCCACACCTGTTCAGCAAGCATTTACCATTCTCATCTTCCTCTCTTGGATTTTGAATGGACTCATAAAGAGAAGCATCAAATGGATCTCTTGCATCCTCAAGTGCAAACATGTGGCCTGTCTCAACTAAAGTAGAGATAGCCTTACAGTCTTGCGTCTGAAAACGCCCAATGCATAGTTGTCTCCGTACATCATACGTATCCGTACAATAAAACAAGGCCACTTTTGCCACCACGTCTCCACGTCCTCCCACGTTCTACTACGCTTTAATCCGGTGCGTTCCCCTTGCATGGCACTTTTTCGGAGGGTGGAAAACCTTGGATACCTCATCTCACCCCTTTTTCCAGCTATGCACTTCCCCCCCCCCCCCTCCCCCCCCCCAAAACCCTTCTTAGATTCCATCCAACTAGCAGCCCTCTTTCAAGTTAACCCCTCTTTCACTATTTGACCCTTCTCTCATCTACAAAAGGTGCTCCTCTCCTCCATGCTTCCATACCAATTCAGCAAGCATTTACCATTCTCATCTTCCTCTCTTGGATTTTGAATGGACTCATGATTTGTCATTCTCATCTCCCATCCCCTCTTTCCCACACCCTATCAAAGCATTTTCCATTCTCAAATCTCATCTCCCATCCCCTCTATCCTACACCCTATCAAAGCATTTGCCATTCTTATCTCCGATCCCCTCTCTCTCACTCTTGCTCTTTCAATTTTACCCCAACCCTTGGGCCTCTCCCTCTCTTTCAACTTTCAAGTTTCAAGAGTCGAGACTCAAGCATCTCTCTCTCTCTCTCTCTCTCTCTCTCTCTCTCTCTCTCTCTCTCTCTCTCTCAAGCCTCTTTATCCATCATCGGCACCATGACTCGTGAGAAGCAGGGGGCCTTCAATTTGCACGCGATCCATGTGGAGAGGGACACAAAGAAGTCCAACTCCCACCATTGGACATGCAAGTATTGCAGGAAGCGCTATACAAGTGGTGCAACTCCGCTTCTCCAACATCTTTTCAGGACGCAAAGGCAAGTTGCTCCATACAAGGAGATCCCTCAAAACATTGTGGAGGAGGTTCTCTCCAAGATAAGAGGGAGATCCACAAGAGGAAGAGAAAGTGACTTATCAGCACCAACTCCTATGCCTACTAACGAGGAAGCATCAAATATGGGCATATCTTCAACCAATGCGGGAGAGGCGTCTGCCATCGCTAGTGGGGGCTCCACATCTGCATCCGGCTCTGATAAAAGACAAAGAGTGGAGGCTCATGAGATGCTGAAGAGACAATCCTCTCTCTCTTAAGCTCCCCATCATATGCGTGGATCGGTTGCCTTTCTTAGAGAAAGACAACACCTTACGGACATTGAAATTGCACACACAGTGATTGAGTGCAATCTTGCATCCAATGTCTTAAAGCAAGAGCAATGGAAGAAGATAGCAAAAGCCATTGCCAATGTGGGTCTAGGTGAAGGATGAACCGGTGGCACATACAACGACATGAGGACAAAAAAGGCTGATGAAGAGGAGAGAAATGATAGAGCCCTTGATCCTATTCTAGCCGCATGGATGAAATATAATTGCTCCATTCTCACCAACGGATCGAGTGATCGTAAGAAGTGGGGCATCATCAACATACTCGTCTCATGTCCACTCGGCACTTACTTTTAGCAGGTCGTAGATACCAGCAAGAGGGGGAGGAAAACGAAGGCCGCATTTATCTACCGCCACATTTGGCAAGCTATCGTTAAGATATACATTTGTCATTGCCTTTTAAATTTGTTTCACTTTCTTTCATTATTATAATTGATTTATGCATAACTATATATCTCCCTATTTTAATCTCTCTCTAATATCCATAGAAACATGAAACAGGAAACAGGAACGGGGAACAGGGACGAGGACACCAAACCTAGGGAATGGAGATGTGGGAATAGGAACGGCATTTTAAAAATTAAAATTCATGAAAAAAAATTAATATTTCACTCATAATCCATGTGGACTCTGGAGTGTTAAAACCAAGGTATATAATCCAGAAGGACAAATCATTTTAAGTTTTAACTTTAAGATATCATGCATCATTCTAAAACTACTCATTAGAAATTGAATTGCAACTTACAAGGCTCAAGAGGTAAGCTATTCAATTATAAAATATATAATACATATGCCATAAATGATAAAACAATGAATAATGAACTAAACTTAAAAGTCTAAGCTGAAAGAACATCCTCATGGTTCCATTGCCAAAAAACTTAAAAAATTACAAATATGAAGTCTAATCTTTGAAAGAACATGCTCATTGCCCCAAAAAAGACTACAAAATATAAAGTCTAATCTCTAGACTAAAGCAAAATGCAGCATGCGAAAATAGCCCTAAGGGCAACTGCAAGACTACAAGTACAAATACAATATCGGCATGGCACAATACCCCAAGTGTCACACTATCATCAATGATCATAATATCATATACAATATACATGTGTCATGTATCATGAGACTGATGATAAGTAAACTAAATCAAAGATCATCATCATGATCTGAGGCTGCTCTAGCTACTCCTGAAGTGCTAGCCTCATCATCATGTGTACCATGAATTGTTGCATCTCCCTCAACATCACCATGTGTCTCTACTTACTGCATCTCCCACTCTGTGAATGGATCGGGCTTTGTTGTCATACTGTTACATAACATCCTCAAATTAGCACTAACGAATACTAGATCGTTTTCCCTCTCCACATCAAGACAGTTCCTCTTCTTTGAAACAATGTGAGCGTATGTACTCCACAATTGCTCCGAACAAGAGAAGCTAACTAACTGACTCAAAATACGGATTGCTAATTGCTGCAACTCAAGACCATCCGAACCATAGTACGCCCACCACAAAGCTGTCCCAATCTTACAGCAATCCTCTTGTGCATCCCCACAACCAAAAGAACCCCGAAAGGTCCTATAACATGAAAGTTGATCTCTGATCTTTTGTCGAGTGCCATGATTAGACACTAGACGAGATAATATAAGTCTCCATGCATCCATAACCTCAGTGGCATTCTCCTGACCCTTGCCTTGGAACTCAGGATCCATAACAAATGCAGCAATATGCATGGATAAGCTATAGGAGTTTCACCTCGTCACAACTAAATGGCGTATCTCCTCATATGCCTCATCATTTGGTGCCAACTTCGGCAACTTTTCATTTAGCCTATCCATAGTCTCATATATCTTGCCAATGCAAGGATGCATAGCATCCATAACCCTCAATAAATGCACAATAGGTGATACCATAGCCTCTGTCCACATTACATCATCCCAAAAAGTGGAGTTATTTACTTTCTCCAAGCATAAGATACCTATAGGAGTATCTGCCAATGTTGATGAGGTAAACTCATCACTAAGAAATAACTATTTCAAGGCACTGCTGCATTCTCTTAATCTACCTAGCATCAAGAAGTTAAAGGCAAATCTGGTATCAAAGTATTTTAAAAGTGTCTTCTTCGACCCCAAAGAGAAGTGATGGTGAAGAAACTGGTGATTCAAAACAAAGCTAACCATTTGAGCTCCTTACTTTATGACAAGTGCAATCCATGACAGGTTACCAATATCCTTTAGTAGGTTATTCAAGCAATGAGCCATACAACATGAAACTGTGATATGCAGATAATATCCCTGGATAATAGCACCTGCTGCCCTATTTGCATGCTCTCCATCTGCAACAAATCCCACAACATGCTCTAGGCCAATAAGCTCAATATCTGTAACCCACTCTGCTGCAAGTATATATGCTAACTTTCTTGTCCCGATGCATCATGTGAAGATATAAAATGCATTTTCCTACAAAAATAAGTGACCATACCATGAATGGATTGCTTGCGTGTATCATTTCAACCATCAACAATCAAGGAAGCTCCATTTTTAGCCCACATGCTCTTTCTAGTCATTGTTGCTTGCTCAACAAGGCACTTTTCCTTGTCAAGCAAAGTGGTGTGTAAGGTCTCTCATGATGGAGATACATACGAAGGGCCATACTCGCCAATCTTCTTGCGCATCAATTTAAAATACTCTGATCTGACTGCACAAAATTGAATGTGGTCATGATAAAAAAAACATGCCACTGATGTATCCACCTCTTCCTTCTGCTTAGGATCCCAACTAGCATCAAGTGTGCTCTGTGTACATGCAACATGTGGCGTTGATGCCATGGCCAATGCAATGCCTGCAGTAGGTGTGGAGGTAGCACTTCCTAATATTGACCCTGCTCTAGACACATCTAATGGGAATGGCGTCACAAAAGTTGCAGGGTTAACTGCAACACGTTGTGATCTAGATGCAAGATAAGCTTGTTGAACTGCTACACGGTCATGAAGCTCCCTTTGCTTCTCCAAGGTCACATTCGGACAAAACTGTACCTCTAAATTTGGCTCATAAAGGAGATGAGCTCCAACCTGATTATGCATAGAACGGAACAAGTGGCAATTGGTATTCCATATTCTAATATTTAAGTAACTTTAAAAAATTAAAATCAATAAAATTTTGAAATACAAATGCTCGGCTCAATGGATTACCTTGTTTGTTAGCAAACATGGATCTTAAACACAGTTTAGCTATGGAGGCTTGAACTCGTAAGCAAGAGACATGAAGAATGACTGGACACAGACTTTTACTCAAGTCAATTAGGTTCCAAGATAGATTAGCTTGGACTCATAAACACAATTTTGAGTGGATAGAGTTACAGACTCTAAGTACAAAGTACAATAGCATTCATTTAAAAAAGTGAACCAAGTACATGCTTTTATAGCTTTCTAGCTTCTCCACTATCCTCACTGTGCATATGGGATTTAGGACAGCTCTTCCAAGAGTATACATCATTTGTCTATTTCTCAACACCCCCCCTTAAATAATGAGTTCCTACACTTGCTGGCTTTTGCCTCCCCTACATGATAACATGGCTTAAAAGACTAGCTCATAGGCAGCCTAGTCAAGTTAAAGCTTGAGACCTTACATCTTTGGCGAGGGTTTTACAAATCAAATCCACTGAGGGAAACATAGAGATCCACTATGGAAACAAATTCCTTAGAACAATCTGTCAGAGTTGTTGATGGTAGCGGAAGTATCTTCTTCTTATTTTTCGTTCATGAATTGACTTTGGTGGTGGTCATTCCGCATCTGTTGTGCACTTTTCTTATGGAAGCATTCACTGACAATATGGCCAGTTTTACCACAATAATGACATGTCATCCGACTCCTATTGTCGGTGTTAAATCCTCGACCTCTTCCCTTGGGTCTAGTAGCTCCTCTAGTGTATAAGAGGTTTTCCCTTGAGCTGGTCTCTTTTACATCTTTGCTTTTGAATTTTCTTTCTCCATCAAGCAGTGAGTGCTCAATATCTTTGAGTGAGAGACTCGGAACATTACTTAGAGTGGACACAAGGTTCTCATATGGATCCTTGTTTACACTTGCAAGTACTACGGCTATTGCTTCATCTTCATCAATATTCTTCTTAAGAGTTGCAAACTGGGTTTTTAGGCTCTTGAACTTGTTTATGCGCATGGTCATAGAAGCACTGTCTTTGATATCTAGCTTATAAAACTGCATGAGTAATTTTACCTTTGAGTTCTTTGCTTAGATACCAAACATTCTGTCAAGTTCCTCCCAAGCGGTTTAGCATTTCTAATGCTAGATATATGATGTAGCACATCATCACTTAGTCCCCAGGCAATGATCCCTAGTGCCTTGTTATTCATCTTCTTCGATTCTTTGGTTTTGAATTGGTCTTCTTCAACGAACCCATCTTCATCATCTTCCTTCTTGTTATCTACATCATCTTCAAACAAGTCCCACAAGTCTTTCTGCATAAGATGGTACATGGTCTTCTCCTTCTAGGCATGAAAGCCTTCACCATTAAACTTTGCTATCTCTTCCACTTCGGTCATCTTAGTAAGAGGTCTTACCACAAGAACTCTCGGACAGTGTCTATCCTTTTACAAGAAGATTGAGATTTACAAGGGATTTGATAATTGTGACTTTAAATCATTACACAACCTGAGAATGTTCTTCTAAACTAGAATTAGAAGGTGAGTTACTTTTGAGTAAGCTGAAAAACTCAAGTGCCAAGAAGCTCTATTTGAGTATCAATAGATACTATGTCTTGAAGATCTTGATATTTGGCTCGATGTTGCTAGGTAATCTTTGAACTTCCTTGGATCCTTACAGATCTGCAGTAGGCTTCAGAGATAATTTCAGAGTGATCAAGGTCACTATTGATGATGCCAATGAGAAAAGACAAGGTTGCCAAGCTTTTTAAGTTCCTAGCCATGGCTTCCACTATTTAGGGTTTCAGACAACCCTGATTTTTTGTTGCAACAGGAGCTAGGTGCAACCATTCAAGCCAAGGATTGGATGGGGAATAGCCTATAGTATAGGCTTTGAATGCCCCATATGGGCAGGATGAGTCGCAGCCTCCACACGTCACTCAGACTGTACGATTGTCACAGGGTGTAGCAGAGACAGCGATGTTCGATTTTCATAATTCTAGACTCCATGATGGATAATGTCACACTTTGATGTGATAGGGAGCTGTGCTGAGAGCAAAGGAAGAGCTTTCAGAAGACACCTTAAGCTGACATTGCTTGTATGATGAGATCTAAGAGCTCCACTGAAGATATGTGCAGTCTGGCTACGGTGGCCAAGAAGAGATATGTGAAAATAAAGTAGAAGATAAACTCAACCACTTGTCCTGAGTTGGAGTTGAGCTATGATAAGCTGGAGAAGTAGGAGGAAGGGCTAAACTGAGCTCACCATGGCTCTGATACCATGTTAGCAAACATGGATCTTGAACACAGTTTAGCTATGGAGGCTTGAACTTGTAAGCAAGAGACATGAAGAAGACTGATGACTAGACACAGACTTTTACTCAAGTCAATTAGGTTCCAAGATAGATTAGCTTCGACTCATAAACACAATCTTGAGTGGATAGAGTTATAGACTCTAAGTACAAAGTACAATAGCATTCATTTAAAAAAGTGAACCAAGTACATACTTTTATATCTTTCCAGCTTCTCCACTATCCTCACTATGCATATGGGATTTAGGACAGCTCTTTCTGGAGCATACATCATTTGTCTATTTCTCAACATTGTTTGCTCCACTAGTTCGCTTGTATGGGCAAAGCTTGCAAGCCCATGGTCGAGATCCTCCACCACTCAATAGGCAGTCAACATCTAGTTCTTCCCACCATGACCAATCATTGGACCTTCTTCCTCAACCACCAACCCGATGAGCGAGACAGGAAGATGAAGCCATTTCAAGCTGAAAATTGAAATAAAAATGGCTCGAGAGAAGTAAGAACTTGAGTCTCAAGCGAAGGGAGAAGGCCCAAGAGTCAAGAGTCAAGAGAGAAGGGAAAAGGAGAGGAGAGAAGAAAGAAGAGAAGAGGAGAAGAATGATGAACTTGTAGCTTGGAGAAGAAGGAAGACTCAAGAGAAGAGGAGAAGAAGGAAGAGAAGGGAAAAGGTCAAAGGAAGAAGGAAGAAGAGAAGGGAGAAGTGAAGAGAAGGAAGAAGGAAGAAGAGAAGGAAGAAGGAAGAAGAGAGGTTGTAGGTGGGAGCAGAGAGGGGAACTGGCACGGCTGGCCTGACGGGGGAACAGGGAATGGACACCAGGTCAACTAGTCACTGGGGGTGGAACGCGCAAACAATCGGGCAGGAGCAATAGGCAAGAGAGAAGCGGGCGGAAAAGCGCAGAGTCGCAGCCAATCGGGCAGGAGCAGCGGTGGGCCAAAGGTAAGTGGGTGCCACGTGGTGTTCCCTATCCCGCGCTCCCTGTTGCATTCCCTATCTGAAACAGGACAAGGAACGTTCCACAGATTTGCAACACATCCCATGACCAGGTTCGTGCCGGGGATGACGATTCCGTGTGGCAAGGGGCCATTCCGGCCATTTCTTGTTTCTATGCTAATATCTATCTTGATTATCTCTTCCCCCCAGGCTCTCTTTATTCTTAAATCTTGAAAGTTCAAACTTGGAAGGCTCAACTCTCGAGTCTCTCTTTCTCTCTCTAACCTCCAAGTATTGTTAGCATACTTACTTGTAATTTGTAAATTATGGTTGTAGATGGACCCCTTCAATGTGATGCAAGTCGTTACTAATAAGGCACATGGGCCATTTGCTTGAGGCCGAGTTTCCCATGATTGTGTGGACTCCATATGCAAGTCATTGTTTGGACTTGCTCATGGAGGACAGTGGGAAGCTCAAGTGGGTGAAGAGGGTGGTCCACAAAGCTACATCAGTTGTCACCTTCTTTACAGTAAAGGTAAAGGTGCTTGCGATGTATCTTGAGCATAGCACACTGGAGTTGAAGAAGCCTTATTCAACTCGCTTTGCTTACATGTGGTTATTGCTAGAGCACCATTATGAGGTGCGGTCCACTGCCTTGCGCCAGATAGTGGTGTCTACTCTATGGAATGAGTGGGATAAGTATGATGCCACCTTGCGTCAAACAACGGTATCTACTCTATGGAATGAGTGGGATGAGCATGAGACAGAGGAGACCAAAGCCGTGCAACGCTTGTGCCTTAATGAGTAGTTTTGGCAAAAAGTCTATATTGTTGTCATTGTCGTGACTCCTTTTTATAGGGTGTTACATATGAGTGATTGTGAGGGGTCCACCATGGGCCTTCTCATTC
This sequence comes from Lygodium microphyllum, assembly GCF_053477565.2. Lineage (NCBI taxonomy): Eukaryota > Viridiplantae > Streptophyta > Polypodiopsida > Schizaeales > Lygodiaceae > Lygodium > Lygodium microphyllum. The sequence goes on from NC_141145.1 coordinate 143,155,661, forward strand.
ACTTCTTTAGAGCAACATTGGTAGAGGCACATGCTTGTATAGTGATCACAGAGACAGCGTACACATGTTTTAGAGATAGTAGAGAGGAGATGGGCATCATGGATGCATAAGCCCATCCATGGTTTTGTTGCCTTGGTACATCGGGCCTACAAGTCACCGGCGCTCATAGATGATAGAGAGTTCCGCTCGGACCAGCTTGCTTATTTGACTCGTGTGGTCCCTATGGATGACCACAATGCAATACTGGAGGACCTAGGATGCTATGCAGATCAAAGAGGGCATGTGGCTTTTGCTTCTCCCACTTGTTGGAGGAGAGAGTCACTTGTGAAGCCTTTATTTTGGTGGCAAAACTTTGGATACGCATTGGAGACCCTTCAACCCTTAGCCATGAGGGTCGTTGTGCAAGATTGCTCTTCGACCGTATGTGAGAGAAACTGGAGTGCCTATTCTCTCATTCACACAGATTCGCAATCGGCTTAGCACATGATAGTTAGAGCAGCTAGTCTATTGCCGCACTAACTTATGCATGATGAGGGCTATGATGAGCATGGGTAGTCCGAAGCACGTAAAGATTAAACACACCATAAAATTTAAATATTATTGGTTTAAACTTTGAATTTTAAAGTCTATACTTTACAATTTAGCCTTTAGCATTTACAATCTTACGTACATTGTGTAGGTGAATATTTATACATTTAAGTTTACAGGCAACACTCTTCCAAGTGTACATCAACAGGTGGATGAGAAGAAGGAGATGATTTTTACAGAGCTCTATATAGAGCTTATAGCAACAGATACTCGTAACACTCGCAGTCAACGTACTCGTGGGCAAGGAGTTCGAGTAGGTGGTAGCAGGAGCATGGTTATTCGACATTCTCTAACATCAAGGAGGGATGGTTTGAGTGGCTTGTAGACATATATAAGGCACGGCTCTAGTAGCTCACATCCTGTGTCTCATGATAACATCCCCCCCTTCCCTACACAGCCGCCACCTAGGGAGCCATCATTTGATGATGATGGTAACCTCATCAGTGAGGATGAGTATGAGTGTGTCTCATTATCCGATGCCAAGGAGTCATCTTCAGACTCTCTTGATGAGCACTCAGATGGTTTTGATGATGATGATGATAGTGATACCTCATCATAGATTCATAGGTCCCTCTCTTTTTTGTATCTGCTATCATTGTATCCATATGCATGATGCCACTATGACACACTAGAATCTAGGCTGTAGTTGTATCGCATGTTTTGTGCAGTCCATGTGACCACGATGGACACCCTCATGTATTCATCTTATTTTGTAATAAAATGGCTATTTCAAGTTTAAACATGTACTCTATTATTTCATGATTTATGGTTTTTTTTTTTAAACCATGTTAAATTTTTCTTGTACTAATATCGTACCATACCTTATAAAATCATAAGGTACCATTTAGTACTGTATTTTAGCGTACCATACCTTTCGTACCTGACAACTATGGCTCAATGAGCTGCCCAATGTACTTAGACTATCGCAAAACGATGCCCCCCTCAAATTTTGTAAACTGTATGCCAAGATAGTAGTGCAAGTTGCCAAGATCTGCCACATCAAAAGCATGCTACAATTAAGCTTTTAAGACTGAAATCTATATCTCCTAAGGCCCCATCTTTGTTGACATAAAGTGTACTTTCAATGTGAGAATTACTAAATCCAAGAGAAATCAAATATACAAGTTCTCAATATATTTCCCTTAAACTAGTACACTTTGCTTTCTTAGCCTTTCTCAACAAAGCCAGAAGATTTTGTAATGTAAATCTCCTCATGAAGATCACCACTCAAAAAAGCAGTCAACCCCAACTGATGCACATGCCAATCAAAATGGGCAGCCAAAGTAATGGCACTACAATTAGTGGTTATACATGAAGTGGGTGCAAACGTTTCATCATAGTCAATCCCATGTTGTTGGGCATACCCCTTGGCAAGAAGATGTGCCCTGTAGCAATCAATGCTACCATCGAATCTACATTTTAATGTGTGAAGTTACTTTGTGCCTAAAGCACACTTGCCAACCAGCAAGTCACATGACTCCCATGCACCATTTTTATAGATATATTCCATTGATGGCTGCATAGCTACCATCCAATGCTCATCCTATAAAGCCTCATGTAAAGAGACACGATCCTCATTGCATGCAGCAACTATGAGTGCCTATGCAACAAAGTTACCCTATGCATGGCAAGTGGTTGCTCTTGTTCTACCGAAAAGTGGAATGGATTGTTTGCTGTCCCGTAATGTATCTAACAGCCATCTAGGGGCTATTTTAACTTCTCAAATAGTAGCCCTCTCATCGGCCACTTCATCATCAGCAATTCCTTGATCAATGGGCTGAAAATCAGGCTATTGTTCAGCATGTGCTTGCTTCTGATTTGCTGCTGTAAGCCCTCAATAGGATGCTGAAATTAACCAAAATCAAGTGGAGTTTGCAAAAATAGTGGCAACAAACTATCAAGCACGCCCATAGACCCCATATTGGGCTGATTTTTGCAGTCCATGAAGAGCCAACCAGCATATTCAGCGAATACTACATCTCCACTAACAAAAATCTTGTTTATGGGGGGTTGATACGAGTGATATCCTTTATGCTTTGCACTATAACCAATAGAAATGCATTTGATAGCCTTGTCTTGCAATTTATGCCTTTGTAGCTATGGCACCAAAGCATATCCCAAACAACCAAAGACACGAATATGTGATAGCACTAGTTTCCGGCCATTCCAAGCCTTATAAGGCATACATTCAGCCAATGTTTTAGTGGGCCTCCATTCAGCACATACATTGCACACATCATAGCATCAAGGCAAAAGGTTGGGGGCAACTTAATGTGTGACACAACACAACATGGCATTTCCATCAAAATGCAAGTTGTTCTTTCAGCCACACCATTTTGTTGAGGTGCGTAAAGCGTACTACACTGATGTGTAATACCCCATTTCGCCAAAAAGGGATTAAAACTCTCATGACATGTATTCCCCACCTCGATCTGTACACAGTGTAATCAGCTTGCCAAGAAGCTTTTAAAGCTTACAAACACTTTTAGATTTGTGCCTCAAAGCATATGCCCAACAACGACAAGTCATGTCATTAATGAAGGTAACAAGGTAGAAGTATCCTTCGATGGATTTGACACACATGGGTCCATAAATATCACTATGTATGAAACCAACCTTTCTTCTTGGAGAGAGTGGTCATTCCCAAATTAAGCACTTAATTACAACAAGAATTAAATTCACATAAACTGAAAAAGCACACTTTACCACTTTAATCTTGGACAATGGATAGCCTTGTTGGCTCCAAAATTGGTGCCCCTTTCAATATTTCTTTAACTTTAATTGCTTATGAAATGAGTACAAGCTAAGATTTTGCAATCTCCTTTGTTGTTTCAAAAGCCCCTTGCTGTAATAACAATCAATAAGCGATTCGGGCCATTTGCTCCTTCGCTTTTCACCCAAAACTTGCACAATTGGAAACACAAACTAACTAAATGATGCCCTAATTTACAATTAATGGGTTAGCATTTGAATTCTTAACAATTACACAAATTTCAGGTGCTGAATTCAATGTACAATGCCTTCTCCTATTGGGTTGGGTCCCAATGTGGGTGTTAAACCCTAATTCTTGCCAAAATTTAGAGTTTACAACAAAAATTCTCCTGCTGTCCACCAAATATGGCTGAGATTTGCTCCAAATGGCTGAGAAACTCCAAGATCTTTTGACAAATTACTCGAGAAGATGAGAGAGCCAAGATAAGAGAGATATCAGATTTTCTTTGCGAGAAAACCCTAAAATCTGCATGTTGCCTACTCTAACCTGCATTTAATGCAATCACCTACTACTAGGCACCTCCAAAAACGTTGTCATCTAATCAGCAATGTTGTTGCTAGCTCTAGAAGGTGTCTCCCTGTTGTCGCTTGCTTGTTGAGGCCACCAAATGGCTATCTTCTATAGCAAATCATTGTTCTTTGATCAAAAAATGGATCAACAGCTCCCCCTCCCCCTCTCTCTCTCTCTCCCCACTATAAACTAACTGAATGGCTAAGATCCAACTCCCAAAAATATTTTCTCAGTTTGCATGGGTATTTTTGCCCATTCTAAACCCATTTTTCAACATTATCTAACCATTTAATTAATCTAAGAATTAAATAATCCTGAAAATTAATTTCAACCATTCTAATCATGTCTAAATTTAATTATGAAATAAATAATCAATAATTAAATGTCCCTCCAGCTCTATTGACCCTTAGACTGGCATTAATTCATAGCTTATCACAACTTTCGCCTTTGACACCCATTGCATCCTTGGGATCCTTGGCCTGTTACCATGAAATAACTACCATGTGAATCACACGTGCTAAACAACCTTGTGTATTTGATTAATAACTTAATCAAATATTGTCAGTAAGACTAAGGCATCCTAAAATTTGACGTCTCATGACAAACCTCCCCTTTCAAGTTCTTGCAATCATCCTCGATTACAGTGCATTGTGCCCTAAGAAAAGCATATTGCACTCGAATTTCCCTAAGGCAGCACAATCACAACATTGGCCACTGTTTTCTAACCATGCAATATGCCCCAAAGCTTACTAAGAATTTCTAGCCTGCATAAACATCAAATACTACTAAGAAATAGTCCAGAACTAATGCTAGAAACCCACTAGATGCATCCATAACTGATGTTTCTCAAGTGTTCTAACTTCAAAACCATAGTAAAGCATATTCCCAACATAAACCATTGCTGAAATTGTCAATGGCATTTATTAACATACTATTGTCCATGGAACTAAATGTAAACATTGAAAACTGACCATAATTTTATCATAAAGTTATCACTTTTGCTGATCTGAGAACTGAACACAAACTACTGCAAATGTGAGCTCAAACTGATCACAAACTGATTGCAAGGACTAATCAGCAGTTGATGCGAAGACAGATGCAAAATTGATATCAAAGTGACTATAAACAATTCTCAAACTGATCAAAAAATGAATTGAAACTTATTAGAATTTGATCTCTGCATATAGCTGGTAATATGAATAACCTCATGTAGAGCAATGTTGGTATGTGGCTGGGGTATAAATCGCCAAGTCTGGCAATGCATATATGTAAACAACTACATTTGGAACTCATGGTATTAATGTTGATCATGCAAATGCTCCATACAATGCTGGTCATGATGGAAATTCAGCTAGTAATGTATGCAATGCATGGGAAGATATATATTGGTATGGCTAGTAGTAAAGAACTTCCCATGCACAATCACATTGTCATAGTTCAAAGTATGCAAATAGGAATGTTAGCTAATGCATCTGGTCCTACTAGCATGCCAGGTACACAAAGGCAATCTTATCAATGTTTGCCAGACTCATTCACGGAGTCTTAACACAACTTTTCCTATTAAACTAGTTAGTGTCTGTTACACTACAAATTAGATAACTTAACACATCTTTTCCTATCCAACTAGTCAATATCTACCTATTTGGACTCTTTCTTTTATTTATTTTCATTCCTATATACCCTCAACACAATTACATTTGAGGATTGGAGGCTTTAAAGTCCTAACTTTACTCCGCTTGGCTCCTCTGCTTTTGCATATCAAGTTTGGGAGGCATGTTCCCAAGTTATCAAATTCTTAGGATCTAGGTGCATTGGCTCGATTATTGCTACGGCACACCATGCCTCAAGTGAGGCAATTCATTAAGTTGGTCTTTACATAGTTCGTCCCTCTAAATCCATCTTCGTAAGTCTTTTTCCCTTGATTGTAGCCTCAATAATGCATTGATAACTTACAAACACCATACCTACCACTTCCTCAACACTAATCTTCTCCTCTTGTAGGGCCAATATGTCAAGTTTCAAGAGAAAAAAAGGCCTAGAACCTAGTGGAGGTTTTGAGGCAAGTTAAGTTAGAGGTAAAGTTTCCATGTGTTTCTTAATAAAGCTTCGGCATTGTTTCACCTATGAAAGAATGCAATTGGATGGAGGGTAACTTGGTAGATTACCCTCAATGATACACTTTACCTTAATGTGTTTCAATTGGAGCCAACTTTGGATTGGGCTCTTTCAAGCTCAACAGAGTATAGAAGGTCTAGAGTATTGCCCAATGCTCAATGGAAAGGTTGCATCTTGACTTCCCTAGTTTGATGGACAGCTTAGTTATGTAGTGGATCTCGGATGAAATCAACATGCATCCAAGGTACTACACTGATAGTACGTCTCTCATAAGGAAACTACTCCGTGTACTAGTCATTGTGAGATATATGCGAATGAGTATGAGTTTCACCCGGGCACTCAAACTTGCATCACTTCATGATCAGTTTAGCATGGGTTTTTGCCTTAGTTTTAAGGAAAATTTCTTATTAGTTTCAGCTCGGTTTTTGATAAGTTTTGAGGACGGTTTATGGCCGATTCTAGGATCAATTTTTGCATCAGTTACTAATCTATTTTTACAAAGGCCAATGTTGTGGCTATCATGCCTTAAGGGGAAGGTTTGTCCGAGGACATGAAATTTTGAGATACTTTAATCTTACTACTAACATTTGATTAAGTTACTAATCAAATGTGCAAGGTTGTTCAATACATGTGTTACACATGGCAATTATTTCATGGTAACACGCCAAGGACCCCGAGGATGCAATGGGTGGCAAAATGCAAAAGTTATGATAAGTTATGCCAGCTAGGTTTTGTTGGTCAATCGGTGATAGTTTCGACCTTGGGATAGTTGTTTGGCCACTAAGTATCAATGGTGACACTAGGGACTAGGCATTACTTAATTATTCAATGCCACAATCTAAGGGTCAACAAAGGTTGGGCACCACTCCAAGTTGCAAAATGGCCTAGCCAATTTAATTATAAATTAGCACATTTAGTTTTGGGCAAGGTCAATAGGGCTAAAATTCATTTTCAAAATTAATTTAATGGTTGGATAATCCTAAAACTTGGTTTTAGAAAGCTGCACTTCGCAAAAATACCCATGCAAACTGAGACAACATTTTTTCGGCCTGGTTTCAGCCATTCACTGAACTTTCAGCCTATGGAAGAGAGAGAAGAGGCTGCTAATCAGAATTTTCTGCAGAAGAGACATTCACGAGACTGCCAGCACCTGTAGGAGACCCTAATGATGCAAGTGATACCAGTTGGGCACTTCCTTGACAACAGGTGACAACAATCTGGGCTGATCAGAGCACACAGCAGTCAATTTCACCCATTTCCGCATGAAAAATCTCCGAAATTTCTCTCTGGCACTGTCTCACCTACTCTAGCCCATTCTCCAAAGATCTCAGCTTATCTCATGCATTCAAAGTAAATCTCAGCCAAATATAGTGGACAGCAGAGGGAGTTCTACTACAAACCCTAAATTTTTGCAGAAATTAGCGTTTACTAACCACCTCGGGACCCATGCAATTAATAGAAAGCATCATACACTGAATTCAGCACCCGAAATTTGTGGAATTATCAAGGAATTCAAATGCCACCCCATCCATTGAGAATTTGGGGCAACATTTGGCTAGTTGGGGTCCCTTTAGAGCAAGTGCTAGGTGAAAATCAAGGGGCAATTTGCCCAATTTGTTTGTTGATTGCATTTATAGCAAGGGGCTTTTGGATCAACCACAGAGATTGTGGAATCTCAGCTTGTACCAATCCATTAGTCAATAAAGTTAAAGAAATACCGAAAGGACCACCAATTTTGGGGGCAACATGGTGCCTATTGTCCAAGAATATTAAGGTAAAGGGTGCATTTCAATTTATGCTTATTTATGGATTGTTGTAATTAAGTACTTGATCGAGGAAATTATCACCCATCCATGGAAGGAAGGCTAGTTTCATCTCTCCTCCCATTTGTCCTCCCAAGAAAGCAAGCAAGACACTAGTGGAATTTCCATCTGTAACAAATTTGAAACCAATCCATCCTCTGCCGCATGATGCCATTAGACTTTGCAAAGCACCCTTGTCCATGAACACATCAAATGGTCAAGAACAGAATCTCAGCATTAAGCACATGCCATCATGAACCCTGAATATTCATATTACCATGCCCAAGGTCCCGATCCTCAAGAAAAGCACCAACAATAACAGTGCAAGGTTGCTAGCAAGCACACATTGCCTGAAAAAGAGACCAACGAAGGGCACATCCAGAACAACCCCACCACCCATTAATTTCAAGGTGCAAACATGACTCCAAGATATCCATGATATGCTAGCATGTATAGAATCTTTCTTTCATACCATGAAACGGAAGTGTTGGCTGAGATCCTTTAATGTAACATTATTCCAAGGCAACAATGGCAAAATATATAGTGAGAATTGGGACCATAATGATTTGCGCCACTTTAAGTGCACATGAAATGGCCAAGCTTGAGATTTCCAATAAACAAACTTGGGTTCCAATTTTTGTGATATCCATTTCAGCAAGAGTCTTCCCTGCATATCAACATCCACCCAAGGGATAACCAAGATGCCTAACAATGTCTCCTTGTTGAACAACCACGCCTTGCCATCCCAATTCTGGCAAATTTGAGCCAGTGCAAGCAATAAGGGAGGATTTAGCAACATTGATACAGAGACCGCAAGCATGTCCAAACAATTCCCAAACATCTAAAGCTTAGTGAATATTAGAGGCATTTGCCTTCACAATCATAAATCTATCATCAGCCAGCAACTAACCAACAAAATGTTGTTGCAAAGGGAGAGAAAGAGAGGGCTCCAAGGGCACCTTGTCAACCCAAGCGTGCACGGGAAAAGGGCTCAATGACTCCACCATTTAGCATAACACCAAAAGTAGCACCCATACTAATGGTGTAGATCAACCTAGACGTACAAGGCCCAAAGCGCATGGCTCGCATGAGATCCGCAAGAAAAGACCATTCCAGGAAGTTAAATGCCTTCTCCAAGTCCAATTGCACTAGAACAACCTCCTCCTATATGTATCTACATAATCTATGGCCATATGTGCAACAAGGCATCCATAACTTCACCCTCACAAATATCAGCATCAAGGAAGCCTTGCATGTCCCAAGAAACCTGATCTCTGACCAAGGTACAAAAGGCTACACGAGCCTGAGCAGCCTAAGGAGAACATGCCTACTACAAACCTAGAAAGTCTGTGAAATAGTCCTGACACATACAAACAATAGATCAGGGGTCCCTGACTATGTGACCATCTGCATTTTGCAGCCTCACCATATTCTCCCGTGCAAGGAATGCATACAAAGGTCAAAAAAAATTTATGAGTTTGATAAGAACTTTCTCAAAGACCATTGGTCAGATCTTGGAGTTTAGCTTGTTGATAAGACCACAACTGAAAGCCTTGAATAAGTACATCCAACTTTGCGGATAATGAGCCCAAAAAAGCATCTTACGGAGAATCAAGCAACATTAGATAAACCAAGGCCAACATGTCCTCTATAGTATGCAAACACTACCTAGTTAGCAAAGCTTGGTAATCCCATATTGCCTTGACACCTTTTGCACATTAAGAATCGGTCTTTCAAACAAGTCCAAGTCTTAGAATGGAAAGTGGCATAGAAATCTTTCAAGCAATTGGCTTATGCATCCCTTGAAGATAGCATGACTAAAAAAGGAACAATTAGATTGCAAGGACAACCTACCCAAGAGACCTACAAAAGGATCCACAGGTTGCCTACTCATATCAAACTGCAAAGGAAAATGATCGGATAAGACATCACTACAACACTCACATTTCTTGAATTTCTGAAAAAAAGAATCCTCACACACAACATCAAGGTAGTCAAGTATGATTCGTCAGGTTCGGTCAAATCCGTACACTAAGTACCGTACCGAACAATGGATTGAAAAAAGAAGCTAGCTACAATGATGAATCGTGATTCATGGATCATGGTATAGCAAGTCACAAGTGCCAAGTGGCAAGAACAAAAAGTAGTACATACAAAAAGAAAGGCTAAGAATCAAGTTGAGCTGTGTGTAATGTGAAGGCTCCATGAAGAAGCTCACGCATTGTGATAAAGGAAAAGAACATAGAGACATAGGTAGAGACAGGCAAAAGAAAAGGGTAAGATAAGAAGGTAAACAAAGAGAAAATAGAAATAGAGCTACACAAAGGGAATGAGAGACAAGAGGAAGATAAGAATATACAAGTAGTGAGAAGTGATGGAGGAGAAAAAAGAGTAGAGGAGCTTGTAAGAGAGAGGTTGATGAGGAGGTGGTTAGTGAGGTATAGGTAGAGGTCAATGATAATAAACAAGAAAAGATTAAAGTAAAAAATCACTTTTCTTTTAACATCAACTCAAAAAAAAAAAACAAAACAAAACAAAACAAATTGGTAACCAAATGACCCTCACCAAATAAGGGACTTCACTAACGTTTCCCACTTCCACTAAATGCTAGATGCGAAAGCGATGCCTCTTTGATCACTATAATTTATGAGCTCTTGGAGAAAGGCACCATGATGCTCTTCCGCCAAAGCCTTTGAAATAAAGACATCACAATCAACAAGGACATTGGCATCCATGAAAAGAGCGGGTTTTTCGAGGGCGGGATGTGATAGTGCCGCGAATCTATATATGGATCACTTCATCCACTCCCATCTCTTCTTCATCCAAAAAAGAATGTCATCTCTTTTAGGGGTGGTATCGAAGATATCACTATAATAGGTGTAAGAGAGTAAAGATTTAGAGGGAGATTTAGGGATGAGATTTGAAAAGAAAAAGAGAGAGACAATGTCAATTATAAATTCTAAGACCAAAACGAAGCATCAATCATTTTTAAAAATAAAAAATAAAAAGAATATAATTAAGAAGATGCCTCTGTCAAAAGATGACGTACCAGCGAGGCAGTAGGGTTAGCGGGGAGGAACACAGAGTGAACTCGGCAACATGGAGAAGAGAAGAGAAGAGAGAAAAAACCCTAATGAATGGAATGATGAAGATCTGAATCATGGAGTGAATGTGAAACAAGGAAACAAGGGTGCCGTAGCACAAGGAAGATGATGAAGACAACCACGAACCACGACCCGCAATGACCTCTTGAAGGGATGTGAGGCTAGTGGAGAGGCTAGAGAGAAGAGGTGGCGGACTGAATGAATCAGCCGTAAGGAATAAATGAGAGAGTGGCCTATAAATAGGCATTGTCAGTCTAGGATGGCGCCCCTTTTTGGGGCTGCAAACCCTAAACGCAAAACGCAAAAACACAAAAACGTAAACTGCGGGTGAAGGGTGAAGGGTTTCACATACCAACAAGACAGTAGGGTTGGCGGAAAGGAATACAGAGTGAACTTGGCAAACATGGAGAAGAGAATAGAAGAGAATAAAGAAGAAACTCTGATGAATGGAATGATGAAAATCTGAATCATGGAGTGAATGTGATACAAGGAAACAAGGGTGCCGTAGCACAACGAAGATGATGAAGACAGTCATGAACCACGAACCACAATGTCCTCTTGAAGGGGTGTGAGAATAGTGGAGAGACTGGAGAGAAGAAGTGATGGACTAAATGAATCAACCGTAAGGAATGAATGAGAGAGTGGCCTAAAAATAGGCACAATCAATCTAGGATGACGCCCCTTTTTGGAGCTACAAACCCTAAACGCAAAACGCAAAAACACAAACTGCAGATGAAGGGTCAAGGGTTTCTCAACACCCCCTCTCAGGCCCAAAAAGGGGAACAAGAGAAGAGTGAGGTCGAGATGTAATGCTTATGCAGCACGTGCTACTTGGACAGTGTCCCTCATGGGAAAATTGTTCACTTGCCCAAGCACCCTAGTACAAAGATGATGAAAACATGCAATGCATAGAAGAAATGTCAAACTTTATGTAGTGTCGAGAACCATAAGGATATGCCCGTACTTGATCTCAGGAGGTGGCTCCATGCTAACCAAGTGACCAAGGCAAGCAGAGAAGAGGAGGAAAAAGATGTAGAGGATTCCAAATTCCAAGATTTCCACCTGAAAGGTAACCTACAGTAAAGAACAGTAGACAGAGTGAATTGGAAAACCCGAGACTCAATCTCGGCAAAGAAGCCATGAGCTCTGTGAATCCATACTGGAAAGAATATGAAGGCCTCGTCACTAAGTCGTGGTTGAACCTCCGAGGTCCCGATCTAGGTGGTACCTGAAGATCCTGGGTATCAGTAGAAGAGATGACTGGTCGAAGACAGCCACCCCAAGAAAGTAGAGGATGGGTGAAGAACTTCATGTCGAGTAGGTTCACCCTCTGAGGTGGAAGGTGGAGAGGCCCCCATTGAAGCCGAAGAAAAAGTAGATGCCCCCTTTGAGGGCAAAGAAATAACATCTCCCTCTGAATCCCCTCTGAAGTAGATACAGAATCCAGAAACTCATGGATCACAGACTCTGAAATGTCCGATAACAAAGGAAGTGCCGCCGGTCCGAGCCGAAGAAGGTATCTGGGGTGCCGAAGAGCTCCAAGAGGTAGCCTCTAGGCTCTCGACTTGAGTAGTTGAGAATGGGGAAGCGTGGGGCTCACAATGAGCAAGAGGTGGGCAACAGTCTGTCTCTTAGTAGAGCGGACTGGGTAGCCGAAGAAGAGGAAGGAGTTGAGCAGCCACCACTATCTCTCAAAGGAGCAGACTAACGAGGAGACAGTATCAAACAATCATTGTCTCCCGGTGGAGCAGATTGCAGAGTTGTAGGTCGTGGAAGCCACTGTACCTAAAAATAAGTGGGAAAAGACTGCCATTGGCATTGGCACGATATCCTTGAGGTCATACATCAATCGATCCTCTATGTGCTCGAAAGGACTTAGTGCGCATCGGATATGTTTTATTGCCTTGAGCATAGTACTTTGATAGCCGATGCAGAACGATCTCTGTGGCCCAAAAAGAAAAGGTGGCACAAGGAGTGCCTAATGGAAGATGCATGTACTCCAGAGGGGTGGGGAGCAAAGGTCGAAGTTGGCAAGCATCGATGGTGTGTCTAGCGATGCCACAGTAGAAGCACCTAATAGTCTGGCCATCTATAGGTAAAGAAGCCATGGATACCAGTGTGCCTAGCTGAAGAAGGAAGAGGTCAGCCACCATGAACCACGAACTGCAATGTCCACCTCAAGGGGTGTGAGGGCAGTGTGAAGCATGAACCGCAATGTTCGCCTCAAGGGGTGGGAGGATAGTAAAAGGGCTAGATGTGAGTTGTCAATGGGAAGAGGATGTAACCAGCAGTAAGAGACTGCAACCAATAGAAAAACGCAGGTGACGAGAGAGAAAGACTAAAAACGCAGGCAACAAGAATATGATGACCTGGCAAGCTGCATAGCAGCAGGTCTGCACAAGAACAGCAATCGCCTGGCTGGAATCAACTCCAAACTGCGTGAAGAGGGCTGGAAATCAGGCGCCAACTGATGGAGACAGCAATGGACAGCTTCGGCTCAGATGTTTTGTGCGAACGGGGTGTGGACAGCAAGTTGAAACACCTGAAATCTACAGAAACGAGATTTTGATACAGCGGAACAAAAAGAGAAATAGATGCCGAACCCGCCACCGGTGTCTGCCTTCACTAGAGTGGAGGATCTTCGCTGCTAGGTGAGCAGATCCAACTCTGATACCATGTCAAAAGATGATGTACCAACAAGACAGTAGAGTTGGCGAGAAGAAACACGGAGTGAACTCAGTAAACATGGAGAAGTTCTGAGAAGAGAGAAGAAACTCTAATGAATGGAATAATGAAGATTTGAATCATAAAGTGAATGTGATACAAGAGAACAAGGGTGCCGTAGCACAAGGAAGATGATGAAGACAGCCATGAACCGCAATGTTCCCTTGAAGAGGTGTGAGGGTAGTGGAGAGGCTCGAGAGAAGAGGTGACGGACTGAATGAATCAGCCGTAAGGAATGAATGAGAGAGTGGACTATAAATAGGCACAATCAGTCTAGGATGGCGCCCATTTTTGGGGCTAGAAACCCAAAACGCAAAAACGCAAACTGCAGGTGAAGGGTGAAGGATTTCTTAACAGCCTCCCCATCCAAGATAGTCGATAATTGTATCTCCTCCATTGCATGCGCCATAAGATGATTGAGAAGGCCAATAGTAGGTCCCCCCATATCCATCATGCGAAGCACCTTGTAGATCGGAGTGACAGCAATGACAATGCCTCTCATATCCATCCAAAATTCCTCCTTTAAGCAAAGCCTTTGACAACCTTTGCTTCCAATTGGCTTGATGTAAACTTTCCTTCAAGCCACTCCTTGAACTCATCCAACAGGATTGAAACCAGTATCCCTTCTTGGAAAGGGCGATAATTCCCTAATTCAACACTTAACTACAGTAATCAACAAATGAATATAACTTAAAATGCACAAATTACCTTAATAATCTTAGAGATTGCACAACCTCTTGGCCCCAAAACTAGCGCCCCTTTCGGTATTTCTTTAACTTGATTGCTAATGGAATGAATACAACCTGAGATTCACAATCTCCTTTGTTGTTCCAAAAAGCCTCTCTATTCTAGCAACAATCCACAAAATCAATTCAGATCAATTGCCTCTTGATTTTTCACCTAGGACTTGCACAAATGGAACCACCAACTAGTAAAGTGCTTTAAGTACAAAATTCAATGTACAATGCCTTCACCAATTGGAGGGGCTCTCAAGGAGGCTGTCAAACCCTTGTTTCTGCAAAAATTTACGGTTTCAATAGAGAATTCTCTATTGTCCACCAAATTTGGCTAACATCTACTCAAAATGGCTAAGAAATGCTGAGATCTCATAAGAATGGATTGGAGAAGGCGAGAGAAAGACAAGATGAGAGAGAAATCAGATTTTCTTTCCGAGAAAACGCTAAATTCTACCTGTTGCTTGCTCCAGCCTACATTTAATGCAGTCAACTACCACCAGGCATCTCTAAAATATTGTCACCTAAGTAGCAATAATATTGCCAGGTCCTAGAAGATGACTCCCTACTGTCCTCTACCTAGTGAGGCCCCCAAATGGCCGTCTTCTGCATCAAATTGTTGTTCTCTGATCACAAAATGGACTAGCAACTCCCTCTCTCTCTCTCTCTCCCAAGCTATAAACTAACTAAATGGCTGAGACCCATTCCCCAAAAACGTTTTCTTAGTTTGCGTGGGCATTTTTGCTAAGTGGCAACCTTCTAAACCCATTTTTTACCAAGTGGCAACCTTCTAAATCTATTTTGGCCAAGTTTGCAGGGGCCCTTAGATTGGCATTAATTAATTAATTAATGCTAGTCCCTAGTGTCATCACCAACACTTATTGGCCAAATAACTGTTCGAAGTTCAAAACTGACACCAATTGACGCCCAAACTATAGCTCACATAACTTATCACAACTTTTGCCTTTGACACCCACTGCATCCTCAAGATTCTTGGACTATCATCATCAAATAACTACCATGTGCATCACATGTACTAACACCCTTGCACATTTCATTAATAACTTAATGAAATGTTATCAACAAGATTAAAGCATCTCAAAATTCCATGTCCTCATGACAAGCTTTCCTTGTGAAATCCTTGCAATCGTCCTCAATTGTGTCGCATTGTGCCAAAGGAAAAGCATAGTGCACTGAAATTACCATAAGGTATCATAATCACAACATTAGTCACTGTTGTCCAACCATGATACATACCCCAAACTTGTAGAAAATTTCCAGCCAACATATATATAACAAAAAATTAATAACACCCTTGCACATTTGATTAATAACTTAATGAAATGTTATCAACAAGATTAAAGCATCTCAAAATTCCATGTCCTCATGACAAGCCTCCCTTGTGAAATCCTTGCAATCGTCCTCAATTGTGTCGCATTGTGCCAAAGGAAAAGCATACTGCACTGAAATTACCATAAGATATCACAATCACAACATTAGTCACTGTTGTCCAACCATGATACATGCCCCAAACTTGTAGAAAATTTCCAGCCAACATATATGTAACATAAAATTGATAATCAATCGAGAATTGTTGCTAGAAACTCATTGAATGCATCCATAACTTATGTTTTTAAATTGTTCTCACTGTCAACCATAGAAAAGCATTAATTTAGCATAAAGCATGGCTGTAACTATCAATGCTATCAATGGTATTTCGGCCACTTTTTCAATGGGTGCCCACACAGTGGTGTGCCACCCTAGACAACTTATGCTTATAAATAGGTAGTCACTTCATTCATTCTTCACTTCTACCGCCTCTCTCTCTTCAGTCATTCTTGACCATCTTCGGTCACCACCACACGTGTTGCCGCCTGATTCAAACAAGACAATGTAATTATCTTTTGAGCTTTGGCTCCACTATATCAGCTTTTCTTCTCATAGCATGATTCAGTGCATCATTACCATGTTCTTGTATTTCTGAGTTTCTCTTCTCTCTCAGTGTTTGCTATACACACTCTGTGTTACTTCCCGCAAATCCTACTATGTCTCTGCACTCTCACTTATTTTAATATGGTATGTGAGCACACGTGTTATTTTTTACAAACCAAATAGAATGGTAACAACTCACATGAAGCAAGTCTTCTGGCCAACTAGAAAATCCTAGCAATTCACATGTGAAGCTAAATGACTACCAAAACCTAGCATACAAACATCACACACACACACACACACACACACTCTCTCTCTCTCTCTCTCTCTCTCTCTCTCTCTCTCTCTCTCTCTCCGTGAAGATAATTAAATTAAGTAGTAAATATTTACATCAAACCATCAAGTCAGCATTGAAAATAACAAACATGAAGGAAAGTCTATAGTGACTCTAACACAAAAATGTCACACTGAAAGTACAACTAATGTGGAGCAAACAATATCCAACCCTATTTCGGTCCACATGACCATGAATACCAAATACTGAATCAAAAATGAAGGCATTCCGAATACGCCAAATATGTCACAAGGTTGTCCATCTAAGGAAATGGAAAAGGCAGGAATAATCTAAACTCAAAGAGGTCATGGAGGTAATCTTCCCCAAGATCCATGAACGAGCTAATATCCGTTGTCGAGTCAACAAGGACCAGATACAGAAAATAAAACTCCAAATCTGTCTTGCAACAGGGCAAGAGACAAAAAGATGAAGCATTGTCTCATCACATGTAGTACAGAATATACATCGCCCAACAAAGATCTTACAAGCACACAGCACATTCCCAGTAGGAAGAGCCCCAATAAGTAGCCTCCACATAAACACTTTTCCCTGATACGAAACCTTAGATTTCCTGAGCTGGATGAATCTGTCCTGCCACTTCTTTTTGCTTTCCCGAGAATGCCATACTTTATTTTCCTTATCTGTGACCCATCTCTTGGCCTCTACCATCTGATGATATATCTGGTTGGCTGATCTTTTCTCAAAATCATAAGGAATCACAAACATCCAATCGCACCAAGGAGACAAAAGCTGTAATGCATGCTAAGGATAGTAGCTCATAATTCTGTCCTATATGGCTGTCCAAATAACATGATATCCTCTAGGCACCCGAAAGTGTTGACAAATACACCGAAAGGAGTAAAGATGGCCCTACCCAGGAATGACACCATCCTGGACTATCTGTATTCCTAGACAAGCCATCCGATTAAACTTATCTCTCTGCAAATCCTTTTCAAGCCAATCCAACAACCTAGAGGAGACCAGTACCTCATCTAGCAAGGAATTCTCCTCTTTGCGAAAATCCGAGGGGTGCCAAACTGCAAAACATAGCATCCCCTGCCAAGATGTGATCATATGGAAAAGGAGGAAAAATCTCCGAGACCTTAATAGATCTTGTGGAGTTTAGCACATGCCATCAAGAAGCATGAATAATCGTGTTACCATGAGAAATGCCTATCTTTTCTATAAAAAATTTTGCTATATCTGTACAAGGATGAGTCTGTGCACAAAGTGCCTGCACAAGAGCTAACCTCAAAGCGGCCATATGAAAATTAACATCCAAGAGAGCTGCTCCCCCCATCCTTTTAGGAGTAGTCACGTGCTGCCATGAAATCCACACCTGACCTAGATGATTTCCTTTCTTCTTCCATAACATGAATCGGATAGGTTGAACCAATTCCAATAGAGACTTCTTAGTCCAAGGAAGCAATGGCAAGAAAAACGAAATCATGCTGATCATAATGCATTGAGTAACTTTAAGTCTCACATGGAGAAGCCAGCCTTGAGACTTCCAGTACATAAACCGATCATGAATACGAGATGCCATCCAATCCAACAACGCACAAGGAGCTACCTTCACACCAATAGGATAACCCAAGTGTCTGGTTATATTCCCCTTAGGAATCACAATACCATTCCAACCCAAAGCCTGCAAATCATTTTCTGTACAAGAGAGCAGAGTGGAATTCTGAGCATTAATATGAAGTCCCGATGCCATAGCAAAAAGTTTCCACACGACCATTGCCCGATTAACATTCGAGCCATCAGCCTTAAGAAACATAAAGGATCTCTCTCTCTCTCTCTCTCTCTCTCTCTCTCTCTCTCTCTCTCTCTCTCTCTCTCTCTCTCTCTCTCTAGGTAATTGTATTAATTACGAAAAATATACAAGATTACACTAATACAAGATGCAAGATGGCTCTAGACCATCGTGCTTAAACTTACTTTACAGAAGATCAAATAACCTAAAGAGTCCAAAATCACGACAAAGAAGCAGCAAAGATTGCGTATGCCAAGGAGCTGAATATTAGCATGCTGCATAAGATCTAACAGCCAGTGTAGAAGACCCTTGAAAATGGTTATGTGTCTTTGGATGCCCATAGCAGAGTCAAAGAAAAAAGCATTCCAAGTGAGCCAATTATGCCAACAGCCCCAAAATCCGAAAAAATGGAACAAGACCTTTATATGTGGCCGCACTAGTTGGTATATTTGGCCTTGGCAAAAACCCAATCAAAGGTCGCAGCAATAGACCAACAATCGCTTGCCAAATATCTGTCAAAAGAGCCTAAATTTTCCTAGCAAAAGGGCAAGAAATAAATCTATGATGTGAAGATTCCACGCTGGTTGTACAAAAAAAGAAATTGCCATTTGACATTCAGTGCTTTGAAAGGGCCAAAGCAAGGGGAAGCCCACCAATGATCGCTCTCCAAAGAAAGACCTTGCATTTGAATGGGATCTTGTTCAACCATCCTTCTATCTGTGAGAGTGCGCTGCGGAAGAGGGAATACGAACACGGAGGGAGAGAGAGAGAATGCAGAAAATAAGGAAGAGAAATCTGCACTGACTAAAATGAATGCTGAATACAAATAGGAAGGCGGAAGGAGACTGATCAGTCCCTGCACGCAGCCCACAGCGTTAGTGAGGGCACCAGATCAGGCTGATGATGATGGCAGCACCACCACGGGGGAGAAGGAGTGTTGGAATCTGCAAGAAGACAAGTGATCAAGTGGGGAGAGGGACTGCCTATAAATAGGCAAAAGGACAAACCCTAACCCTAACCCTAAAATGGGCGCAAATCCTAAAAATGCCCTAAAATGGGTGCCCCACATCAGTGGCCGGGCATTGGCCACTGAAAAAGTGGCCGAGCAGCCAGGCTGCCCACTAAAAGAGGCCAAAAAGAAATACACATCCTAAGACAGCTAGTTAAGAGTGACTAGCCTCCCCCATCATAACACATGACAGACATGTCAGAGCTCCTAATGTCCTCATCTGACTCAGACTGAGGCTCACAGGCAGGAGATGACAAGGCATGACAAACACGACTGCTAACACCCCTGCTCAGATCCTAGATGACAAGGCAGAAGAAAAAATAGATCCTGGGGTGGCAAGAGGAATGCCAATGTCGATGAAGTCCATCGATGTAGATTGCCGCTGAAGGAGCTCCTCATGATCCTGGGAATCCCCCTCTAAAACACTAGGGGCCAGGGAATCCACAGCCGCATCACCGAGATCGTCCCCCTCTGAAAGGGATGGGGGGGTACGAGGGAACCACCGGAGGAGAAGGTGGGGGATGGGAAGGAACCTGTGGAATAGAAGGTGCACAAGCGGGAACGGGTGTAGCAATAGACTGCCTTGGAGGACCCTGCATCAAAGAAGGGGAATGGAGCCTGTAAAGCCCGCTCTCCTACCAACCTGTAGATAAGACAGCTCCTGTAAAAGAATCCTCAATAATAACGGCATGCTCGGTGAAGATCACTCATGTGCCAAGCCTCGTAAGGCCATAAACTCAGAGGAGGGGAAGGCCCAAATCCAGAACATGTAGGGCCTGTGAAAAGGAGCTCGAAGGTCGGTCAATAAACAAAGGCAATGTGCCAACACCACTAATAGGCACCGATAAAATGTCACCAACAGTGACTGAACCCTCTGATGGACGGAGATCCTGTAACAAATCACCTCGGGGAGTCATATGACTCGAAGCACCACTGTCCACTAACCAAGGCTGCGCAAAAGACACTACAGCCACGGAAGAAGGATCCTCCTCCAAAGCATGGATATGAAGGAACACTGACTCATGGGTAACAGCTGGTGTAGAGGTAGAAGAAGGCTCCGATGTAGATCCATCCTTCGCTCCCGGACGAAGGTGAGGGTACTTCTTCCAGTATTTCTCTTCGGGATGTGTCCCTTTCCCACAGTGTGGGCACTTCGGTCTCTCTGAATCTGAGTCAGAGCCTGAAGAACGGTCCTTCTTCTTAGCCTTTGACTTCTTCTTCTTCTTTTGTCCTCCTGAACCTGCAACAAAGGCTCTAGTGGAGTCGGATCCACTAGCACTGACCTCTCTGAGTCACTCGTCATGCTCCAAGACAAGCGGGGATAGCTCCTTCCATAGAAGCTGGGCACGGGTCCTCGAAGTAAGAAGGTTGGTGTAGAAGACATCAAACCGAGGCGATTGCACCTGCGTCAAAAGAATCATAGCCATGTCTTCAAAAGATATCGTCCGACCGAGGGATGCAAGCTCATCCCTCATATCCTGTAATCTGTTGATGTGGTCCTTCATGGAAGGACTATCATCAATAGCGAGCATCCACAACTTCTTTTCGAGAGATATCCGGTGGGCAAATGTCTTCTGTTGATAGAGAAACGCGAGCTTTCTCCACACGTCTGCTGCAGTCTTCAACCTGTGAACATGAACAAGGACAGAATCCTGCAAACTTAGAAAGAGAAAAGATCTGGCTCTAGAATTGAGCCGATCCCATAAGGCTACACGATCCATAGAAGTCCCATCTACGGGATCCACCTTAGGCCGGGGAACAGAAACAGAAACAAGCTCCCAAAGATCAAAGAAGTCCAAGATACACTCCACCTTGCAGGACCATAGAGAAAAGTTGGAGCCATCCAACCGGTCCTCTTTGGGCAGCTGAGAAAGGACGGGTACCTGTACAAGGGGTACCAAAGGCTGCATCTTCGGCCCACTGGAAGGGGCTCGCCGAGATACATGAATAGAAGGGGGACGGGAAAGAGGAATAGACTCCGGACGACGGTCCTTGTGATAGAAATCACGCCTCCATTCAGATGAGTGTTGAGACAAAAGCTCGTCATCTGAGTCATCAAAGCCCGTAAACTAATGAGAAGACATCTTCCAATCTACAAAACACCAAAGAAAACTTTGCCGATGCCGAATAATGACCAGCAGTATGGTCACCGATCACCAAAACGCAGGTGGGGGAGGCCTACAGACACCTGGAGCTGCAAAACGCAAGGTTGTCTGATAAATAGCACCGAGACAGAAGCCGCCAGCACCAAAACGCAGCCTGGGAGTAGATCACCAGCAGGAGAAGAACCGCCAGGAGATGGAACAACAACCAGATCAGCAAAACGCTGACTGGAGGAATGTCGCCCAGCTGTAGGAGTGGCCGCCCTGACTGAAAACGCAAGCAAGAAGTGGTGGTTGATGACGTGGCAGTCTCTGTAGGGGGCGCCTGCAGCAAACGCAAGGATGGTGACCTCCTGGAAGGGCCGCCTTGGCTGTTGGGGATGAGGCCAGCAGCAAATGCAAAGATTTGGGTGATCTCTCGCGTAAATCTCAGTTCCGTGTACTCTCCTTCGGCTCTGATACCATGTGAGAGTGCGCTACGGAAGAGGGAATACGAACACGGAGGGAGAGAGAGAGAGAATGCAGAAAATAAGGAAGAGAAATCTGCACTGACTGAAATGAATGCTGAATACAAACGGGAAGGCGGAAGGAGACTGATCAATCCCTGCACGCAGCCCACAGCGTCAGTGAGGGCACCAAATCAGGCTGATGACGATGGCAGCACCACTACGGAGGAGGAGTGTCGGAATCTGCAAGAAGACAAGTGATCAAGTGGGGAGGGGGGCTGCCTATAAATAGGCAAAAGGACAAACCCTAACCCTAACCCTAAAATGGGCGCAAACCCTAAAAATGCCCTAAAATGGGCGCCCCACATCAGTGATCAAAAAAGTGGCCGAGCAGCCAGTGGCTACCCACTAAAAGCGGCCAAAAAGAAATACACATCCTAAGACAACCAGTCAAGAGTGACTAGCCTCCCCCATCATAACACATGACAGACATGTCAGAGCTCCTAATGTCCTCGTCTGACTTAGACTGAGGCTCACAAGCAAGAGATGACAAGGCATGACAAACATGACTGCTAACACTATCATTGTCATTTTCCACCAAGCCTTGGATTTATGCATGTCCCAAATCATATTGGCTTTAGTAACCAGCCGATGCTTATCCTTAATCAAGATATGATACACTTGGTTAGCTAAAGTCTTTTGAAGACAAAGACAACTAGCAAGATCCCAAGCTTACCAAGGGCAATCCGAATTCAAGTGAAAGAAAAGGCTACATGGGCTACATCAACCTTTCAATTCGACCCCATAAGTTGTGTATCCACGAGAAATCCGGAAAAGTCTCATCGTTGCATGAAAAGACATCAGGTCCCCACGGCTCATCAAAGTGGCACCCACAACAAAAGACAAACCCAAATATGCCGTACAATTGAACTTGGGCCTGTCTTCCTGTTTCCTATCCCAAGAGAGCAACCGCGACAACACCAACAATTCCAAATAAAAGAAATTTGCCTCTAGACAATCCTTTGTAGGATGCCAACGAGCCTTCTGAAGAACAAGCCTCCAAGAACAAACCAAATGATTTACCAAAATGGAGGGTGTGGAAAAGTGAGTATTCAAATTAAGCACGCGCCACCATGATGCCTATATACTAGTGTTACCATGTACAATATCTCGGTCTTCCAGAAAAAAGTTAGACTATAAAGACCCAAGGATGACGATCAATACACATTACTCTGAAGAGTGACCAATGAAGGGCCACCATATGGGTCTGTACATCCAAAATCGCCCCACTGCCCATGCTTTTCAAGGTGCAAACATGGCTCCAAGATATCCAAGAGATACCTACATGCAAGGAGTCCTTTTTCCACAACATTAATAAAAATATGTTTAGTGAGTGCATTCAAAGAAGCGATGTTCAAGGTAGAAGTGGTAAAAATTAGGTGAGCGTGGGTAGCATGATGGCCTCGACTACATTGAGACGTCAGAGATTGGGACGGGATGCAGATTGGTGAGCGCCCCCACATCCAGTGGGCTGACTAGGAGGCTGGCCTGGCTCGTACTATCATGACGTGGCGGGAGGTGTACAAGATAGCAAATCAGGTGTTGCAAGGGGCATCAAGTTGTCAGTGAGGAGCTGAGGTGAGGCGCAGGGAGATTGACTCAGCAATCCCTCAGGAGTGGCTAGATCCCCTGATCCGAGAGCCAGTGGAGCCTGGTGAGGTGTGGGTTGCAAGATTCTCACCGATAGGTATCCCCTTACAAGTGGCAAGTAGAGTGGGCAATGCCCCCTATGGAACTTTCTTCACCATGCAAAATGGGGGGAGGGGATTGGTTCTTGACAAAGGGCAATAAGATGAGGAGATTGTTGTCCTTCCTTGGAGGAGGATTCGTGTGGTTGGACTCTAGGAGAAGACCTGGCGATTGGACCCTTATGTGCCCCGGGAGGAGTTTCGAGAGTGGTGTCTTTGGATATGGGAGAGCAAGCCACTTAATGAGCTAGAGTGGGACCCTGGAGAGTGGCTATGGCCGGCCACTACGGTTACCAAGAAGCCTTTGAGGTTCTTCGAGCGCCTTTCAAAATATGCAACTTTGCCAAAGCTTTGGACCTCCATCATCCACTCCCTCCGCAGCCATTAGGACCAAGTGCAAGGAGAGTCTCGAGCTCGTTAGGAGCTCCGTCTTCACCTTCTTCTCACTTGGGACGGCCATGACTTGTTCTTCATGATGCAAGCAGGCAGCCCCAAATGGTGATACACCCCCCCCCCCCCATGGCTTCTTGCCCCCATCCACCCCCAGACCGCCTTGAGAGGCTTGTATACATGATGGATTTGTGATTTGCATCATCTCCAACTAGTCTATTGAGCACGTGCACTTTATTGTAATCAGCCTTAGGAGTAATATAATTAGCCACATTTTACTTGCAAAAAAAAAAAAAAAAGATGATCAAATCCAAGACTAGTTTTGCCTCGATTAAACTTTTTGTGCTAGCAGTTCAAGAGTTCCCTCATCAAGAAAATCAACCAAAACTGCAAATGAGTTCATCCTCTAACTTGCCCATTTTGAGGTAGAGGGATCCTCTTCCTTTTTTTCAGGTGGACCTTCAATAACGGTGATCCAATGGCATAATTACCTCACCCGTGTGTTAAAGGCATGTCTTGACACAGATCTTTAATACAATCTGCAGAACCTTTTGCAACAAAAGGCGTCCAAGAGCCAAAAGAGGCGATGTCATTATCTGGAAATGCCATGGGGGCCTTATCTTTTCGTTGAACATAGGTACGTAGAGAGTCTTAGGCAAGACCAAGCATAGCAACTGAAAAGTCAACATTACTCTTCGCTTCTTTTAGGGCGTGCATCCACCCAACCTTGATCCGGGTGATCAAAAGACTGCATAGGCTCTATCCCCTTGTCTGCATTGATCGTGGCAAGGGCTTCATCATTTGGAAGGTTGTCAACCATAAGATCCTCATTAATAATTGGGGCACTCCCAGCCTCTGGAGATGCATGTTTTTCTGGGTATTCAGCCACAAAATGCCCCAACCGCCCACAAGAGAAACAACGGCCAGCAAAAATGCCGCATTTCAAACGAAAATGCAATGATGGCATGCTAAGGCGATTAAGCCGCAGCCAGTTAGGCCTCTTGCGAGAGGTGTCCCATAACATACACATGTGGTTACGATTGGTGGCCCTTAAACTGGAAGGCACCAGGATTGTACCAAAAGCTATCATAGCTTTCTTTAGCAAAGGCCAATACACAATAGGATAAGCTTCCACATCTACCCACGCTATGCACTCATGCAGAAGCAAGCACTGAAAATCAGTCAACGGTTGCCAAGGCACGGCATGAACAAGGCGGAGTTCAAAAAACAAAGGCACTTTGGCTAGGAGATTATCATGAAGCATGGCTAACTTTAACATTACAATTTACTTCATAAAAGCCCCGTGCTCCCACAAAAATCTCTTCCACACAGTCACCCAAGAGAAGGGAATTCAACCAGTGGTGAATCCATGAAAGCATCGGGATTCGGCCTGTAAAGAAAAGGATAACCCCTCTTTCATAAAATGCCAAAAATGAACGCAACACTCTTTGTATCCACGGCAGCTTCCAAAGCATCATCCTGATCCTTGACATGGAAGGTCTCATGGTTGTGTTGGACATAATCTCCCAATAACGTATTAGCAAAATCCAGCAAGTGTTCCCAATCTAAATCTTGTGATTCCTCAATGGCTGATGCGACCTATGCATAGAAGCGTGGCCGGTGATTATCTAGCAGAGGTTCCTCATGGTCTTCCATCAAAGCATCGGAAGTATGTTTGCTACATTTGACTGGTGGTTGCACATCAGGACGGGGTTGATCGATAAAAGGGTGTTCAATTCAGACATGACTACTGCAGCAGTAAAGTAGATGGGTTATGTTCACCAAATCATCTGACTGATCTCTGATCTGTGATCTGAGATCTGCTCTGTTCTGCTCCAAAATCTGCTCTGCAATCTGCAATCTGCCCTCTGCTCCTCTGTTCTGATCTGAAATCTGCTCTTCTCTTCTCTTCTCTAACCCACATTGTTTATTTGGTTTATTGACTGTGAAAATGCAACCTTCATATTACTGCTTTGAGTTCCCGCATTGGTCTGACAACCCATACATGGCTAAGATTAGAATGCAGCTTACCTTTGGGACAAAATATGCTTTATCAAGTGAATTCAACTTCAGTTAATACTAACAAGAACATAAAATGGGCAGAACAGATTTGCTTACCTTCACAGGATAAAAGTCTAAAAGCTCAATTTCAAAAATTAGGTCTTCATTTTTGGGGATGGACTCTGGCACTATTACTGGGCACTTTTGATCACCATAGTGGAACTCCGGCTTTATCTTTATCTGTTGCATAAAAGGTAATTGAAAATTGATAAGAAATGTGACATTTGAACAAGTTAAAGGAACAATAGTGTCAACAGAGCTTAATATATATTCGTCATAATTTTAGCCGATCCACCTTAGGTATGTTTACTTGAGGATATTCACCACAGTTATTGGAAACAGCAAAGGCTTGAAGCATCAAGGTGTTTACAGCAACTAAGTAGTGAGGAATCAATGAAACAAAATGGAGACAATAATAAAAATGGAAATCGAAACAGGAGTTTCAGGGAGTTTTCAGTAACTTTCAGATTCACCAGTTTATCATGAGTTTTGAGTAACTCTTTAGTATGTTCATTTTAAGCTTGTTACTTGTTTCCATAAGAAATTTATCTTTCTTGCTACCTTGGATAAGATCATGGGGGGGAGTGTGTCCATGTAGATAGGAAAGGAAAAGAGAAGGCTCTAGACCAAGGACTGTGTTTTCTGACATCTGCATAGATTTACTTCCACTTTCTAATGCCCAACGTCAATGAAGTTTTGTGACCCAAAGGCTACATCTGTGACCAATGTTGGCACCAATTCGGATATCCAAATATGTAACTGTTACTAAATGGTTCTAAAGTTCACACAGACTTGCACACACACTTAGGGGTGTTTTCTCACACGAGTTTACACACAGGGAGGAGTCTTCCTTAGAATTTCCCTTCAGATCAAGGATGACCGTATGCATGCACAAAACCAGCCCTAGTGCATATGCAACAGATAACTTTATGACCCAAGACAATGACGCTGGCCACCATCCAGATGTCCAAGGATGTAATAGTTACTCAATGCATCTAAACTTCACATAAACTCAGGGTGTATCTTCACACAAAAGTGTGTTTACACACACACACAACTATTCCTTAGAATTTCCCTTCAAGGGTGAAAGTATCCGTGACATGAAACACAAGCAAAATCTAGTAGCAAGGTCTTAGTTTGAAGAGAATGTCTAATCTTATATTATAATCAAATGCATAATGACAGCCCTTACTCCTAAATATAGTACTGCCTGCTCTCCCAATCATTTACATGCAAGTTAATGGAGATTAATTAGATGGAATAGCATGTTTCCATAAATGCACTAGTTGTGAGATGACCATTGACCACACATGAGCTTGAAAAGGCACTTTTGGTTTTGCACTCAAGCAAGTGTCTAGGGGATGATGGATTGGACAAGTCCTTTTCCTTAAATTATTAGGATCTTATCAGTAAATGTCTCATTGCAGCTTTGAAGAGATAATGGCATCAATAACCAAGCTAGCGAGACTATCCAAGGTATTTATCCATCTCATTTGGTAGGGGGCACAAATTGGATATTAAACACTGGAGACCATTGCTTACAAAAAATCATTATCTAAGGGATTGATCCATCTCATTCTTAAGGGTAGCAAGGATAGATTGGATATTAAACGATGGAGACCAATCACTTTGCTTGGAATTGCTAATAAGATCCTTACAAAGGCAATCTTGTTAGATTGGCCCCCTTGATGTCAAACGTTATCCACCCCACTCAAACTAGTTTTGTTCGAGAGCAGCACATCTTGGAGATCTCCACCTTTAGGAGTCCACTGCTCTTACACATTCCAAGAAGCAAGATTCATTGTGCTGCTTCTCCATTTCAAAAACTATATGACCGTGTACATTGGGAGTTCTTGGAGGACACCACAGATGATGTGATTTCGATAGCAGTGGGTGAGAGGAGTCGCAGCCCTCTATTCTTCAACACATAGCCAAGTTCCCATTGGTGGGGCTAGAGGAAAGAGATTCATCATTCAAAATCAATGAGACAAAGGTGTCCATTAGCCCACTTACTATTTTTATTTGCAGCAAAGGCCATGATGTTTTTCAATTCAATGACACATGTTGTTATTAGAGATATAAGGTTGCTCATACCTGAGTTCGAGGAGCACCTTGATGTGGAGTTTGTAAATGGCATAACAATATATTTAGACATGGATGGGAGCAACTTTAGGGCCTTTGTTGCAGCCATGGAGATCTTTAGCAGAGCATCTAGTGCTCTAATCAACCGGCACAAGTATTTTACTGTATGGATATTTTGCACTAGTAGACAGCAAGATTAGAGACGTCATGAGGACTTTGCTTGGGTGTCCCACTAGACCACCATTAGATGTCCTAGATGTCATGACTGAATTGGCAATACTTCAAAGCAACAATTCGTACCTCTTCTCTTGTGCATCAAACAAAAGTTCCTTTTTTTCTCCAAAAAGAGTAAAAATCTATTAATAAATCCCCTCAAGACAATGTATTTTAAGGCAAAATACAAATTACTAAACAGCATTGTAAGGGACTTCCATGCCAAAAATATACAACAAGGAATGTCTTTGCAAGGCCTAAATGAACAGTCAATCAAGAGATCTATAGTTTCAAACTATATGGGCTAACAATGGCTTCCAAAATGCCCAAGTCCCAACTCCTAAGAGAAGCATATCTACTCCTCATAGTCTCTAAAATTCCCTGTATCCTCTCCCATCTCTTATGTAGAGTCTGCACAGTCCCTATTCGAATCCTAGAAAGAGAGATATCATAAATCTATGGCATGGCTTGATGCAGTGTCCCATACGTGCCAAGTGATACTACAAGTTATGAGCTCCCATTTGTGACAACGCCTTTGGGTCCACACCCTCTATTCGAAATCTAGCATGACGATCATCACAAGCTGCCCCAAGACAAATAGGCATACCACCCTTACACTCATATCCCCATCTAGGCTTCTATCCGTGACCAAGCAATCGTCCCCCATCTAAGAATCATAGAGATTTAGTACTATGAAATGTCATCCTAAGGGCTCTCCTTCAAATCTCGTAGGCCCTAGGGCAATCCCAAATGCAGTGTCTTTGTGTCTCCTCTTGTCATGGGGATGTGAAATTTTGAGATGCTCTAATCTTGTTGATAACAATTGATTACGCTATTAATCAAATATGTAAGGTTGTTTAGCACATGTGATGCACATGACAGTTATTTCATGGTAACATGCCAAGGACCCCGAAGATGTAGTGGGTGTCAAAGGCAAAAGTTATGATAAGTTATGCCAACTAGGTTTTGGTAGTCTGTTGGTGCTAGTTTTGACCCCAAGATAGTTGTTTGGCTAATAAGTGTCACTGGTGACACTAGAGACTAGCATTAATTAATTAATTAATGCCACTCTAAGGGCTAACAGAGATTAGCGACCACTCCAAGTTGCAAATGGCCTAGCCAATTTAATTAAGGATGGGCACATTCAATTTTGGGCAAGGTCAAAAGGGATTAAATTAATTTTCAATAATTTAATAGCTAGAAAATGCTAGAAAAGGGGTTTAGAAGGCTGCCACTTGGCAAAAATGCCCATGCAAACTGAGAAAACGTTTTTGCAGGCTAGAGAGATGGATTCAATTCATATAGGTTGAGGGGGAGAGAGAGAGAGAGCAGGCTACTAATCGATTTGTGCAACAGTGGAGACCCATCTAGGGCAGACAACAGTAGCCAACACCTTTCAAAAGGCATGAGACAGCAAAATTGATCCCTCCAAAAGCTAGTGACAGCAGATCGGGGCTGGAAACTGCATTTTCGGGGCTCCTAGGCAGCAAGCAATAGCTTCCTGGCAGTCCTAGATAGGGCAGCCATCAATCTGAAAAGTCTCCCATGAAGAAAATCTGAGATTTCTCTCTCTACAGCTTTCTTTCATCTTCTCCAGCCTATTCATTAGGTTGCTGCTCGAGGGACTGCATTTTGCTGCTGCTGATATCATCATCATTCATGATGGATTGATGCTACCACATTTGGGGAACCATCTTGTTTACGAGTCATTAATGGAGCTGTTCTTGGCATCTCCAACTCCTCACACAACTCATCTCTACCTTGGTCCTTGAGACACAAAGGTTTGAGGTCCGATTGCATCATTCTCATTTCTATACAAACTCTTTTTGTGTCTATTGTGTGTCATAGTTTTTGTAGTTCTCTTCATTTCTCTTAGCATTTGCTTCAATGGTATTAGAGTGGAATGATTTCGAAGCTTGACATTCAAGAGCAGACAAAACACTTTAGGAGAAGTCTCAACCAACCTCACTAGAGACCCACTGTTGGAGCTTGCTTCTATGGATCCAATTTTCTTCTTTTTATTGGCTCTAAGGGAGTGTTATCACGACTTTGAAACATGGGTTAAAAGGGGTAGAAGGGAATACCTTGAATTAAAGGATTACTATCCCATTGTTGGATAATCAACCTAGGCGCTTGGAAGTATTGGCATAAAAAGGGTTAGGACGATGAAGTTCTATAAAATAGCACCCAAGGCTCATTTGTGCACTTTTATCGTGTGATCACCATGCTTTGAGTAGAGACACTAGGCAAGTCCCTCTTTTGGATACACCACTAGCTTGGGGAGGAGGATAAAGATGGCCAAGATCAGAGTAGTGCCAACGATGACTCACCATTGGGGTGCACATGGAATTTCTCTACCTTTCCTTATTGACTTTTGGAGGAGATTCGAAGACATGTTTAGACTAAGAAAGATCTCATTCTTTCTTTGGTTGCTCGCTTAGAGGAGTCTACCAAGTGCTACGTGGCTTGGCTATGGTAAAGTCCTTGCCCTTTGTGTTAGATATAGGGACTTGGAGGTGAAACCAGTCTTCCTACTTGGATAGGGTCATAAAACCTGATCATTGATCAAGCACTTAATTACAGCAATTAATAAATGAGCATAAACTGAAATACACATATTACCTTATCAATCTAGTACAATACATGCTTGATTGGCCCCAAAAATGGTGCCCCTTTCGATATTTCCTTAACTTTATTGCTAATGGATTGAGTACAAGTTTGAGATTGCGCAGCCTCCTTTGCTGATCCAAAAGCCCCTTGTTGTTCAAGCAATCAACAAGTAATTTGGGCCAATTGCCCCTTGATTTTCACCCAGGACTTACACAAATGGAACCATCAACTAGCCAAATGTTGCCCCACTTCACAATGGCTGGCTTGGCATCTGGAATCACTGCCAATTCCATAAATTTCACGTGTTGATTTCAATGTACAATGCATTCTATTGGCACAGGTCCCAAGGTGGCTCTAAACTCTAATTTCTGTAGAAATTTAAGGTTTACAACAAAAATCCTTCTCCTGTCCACCAAAAATGGCTGAGATTTGCTCCTGAAGGCTGAGATTTGCTGAAATTAGAAGAGAATAGGCTAGAGAAGATGAGAGAAAGCTGCAAGGAGAAATCTCAGATTTTCTTCATGGGGGACTCTCCAAATTGATTGTTGCCTTGTCTAGGACTGGTAGGAAGTTGTCGGTTGCTGCCCAGGAGCCCCAAAAATGCAGTTGCTGGCCCCATCTACTGTCGCCAACCTTAGGAGGGATTAATTCTATTGTTGCATGCCTTCTAGAAGGTGTTAGTTGCTGTTGCTTGCCCTAGATGGGTCTCCATTGTGGCACAAATTGATCAATACCCTTCTCTCTCTCTCTCTCTCTCTCTCTCTCTCTCTCTCTCTCTCTCTCTCTCTCCTTTCCTCAACAAACCTCACATAGAGCTAAGGCGCCTCTTAGATCGATTCATGTTGATCTTTGTGGGCCGATATCCACTGCTGCCTTGAATGGCGCACTGTACTTCTTTTTTATTGTGGATGATCATTCTAGATACATGTGGGTGTACTTTCTCAAGCATAAGTCTGATCTTTCGCATATTTTTTTGCTTGGGTGTTGCTGGTTCATAACCAAACTGGTCGTCATGTCGATTGCATGAGGAGTGATACCGATGGTAAGTTTATCTCCCATGAGTTTTTCAAGTTTCTAAAGAAGCATGGCATCTCTCGCCAACTCACCTCTACTAACTCCCCCTCTCAGAATGGAATCGCAGAGCGTAGAAACTGGACAGTCATGGAAATGGCACATGAACATACCTATCACTCTATTGTAGGCAAACTTCTTTGGTTAATTCACACTAGGCCAGATTTAGCTTACTCAGTTAGCATACTCAATCAGTATTTCACAACACCTAGGATGTCACATTGGATTGCATGTCTTCGTATGTTGCATTATTTACGGTGTACTTATTCTTATGGCTTGACATATGGTTCTGGACCCTGGTTTATGTTTGCAGAGATACACTGATTCTAATTGGGCAAGAGATCCTAACACTCGGCATTCCCATGGTGGCTACCTCTTTACCTTGGGCACGGCTCCCATTTCTTGGTCCAGCCGTAAGCAGGAGACGATGGCGGATTCCTCGGCCGAGGCTGAGTACCAGGCTCTCTTCGATGGCACCACCAAGGCTATCTATCTGAGAAGTTTACTGGCGGCACTTCATTTTCCTCGTCTCTCCCACAGTTGTCTACTACGACAACGAGAGTGCCATTGCCCTTGCAGGCAATCCGATTATCACATCACGGATGCAGCATGTGGGAGTCCGCTTTCACTTTTCCTAAGAGCAGGTTGAGCTAGGCACTATTCGCCTAGAGTTTGTGCCTTCATCAAATAATTTTGCAGACATTTTGACCAAAGTGGTCAACCGGCCTGTTCTTCAATACCTGCTTCCCAGGATCGGCCTAGGTACACCCTCCCCTACTTCTTCAGCTTGACGAGGAGAGGGTGCTTCCCTCTTGCTTTCCCTTCCAGTTTGAGAGGGGGCGGCTTCTACTCTTTATCGTGACAGTGATGATGCTTACAGTTTTTAGACATTAAATTCATTTATTCTTTTGTATTGTATTATGGACATTTGTAACTTCATCTGCACTCAAGATCTGCTCGAGAAGGCTGGAATTTGCCGAGATTATCAGGTCCTCCAACTCATGGTAGTGTCAGAGTGCAACGAATGCAGAAGTGTATGGACAAGACTGAAAGACAATGAACAAAGAGATGAGGGGGAGAGAGAAAAGAGTTTGTAAAAAGCACAAATCTGCAATAAAACAATGCTGAAATAAAGGTGGCAGATATACAAATGGGCTATCGAAATATCTATGCAAGCCAATCTCTCTCTCCACATGAAACAAACAAGTGTGGTGACCTATGCAGGCTGTCTATAAATAGGCATAAAGAAATATAATAAGATAATCAGGTCAGCCAGGCCAACTGCTGCAAAACTGCAATTGCTAAATAAAATAATGAGAAAAAATGTTATACAAATCTGCCAGCTGCCACATGGCAACCTATGCACCATGGTAAGCCTCCTCAACTGCCCAATGAAGCTGATAAATGCCTATAGACTGAATAGAACTGTCCGACTGATAAAAAGGAAATGCGTAACTATGCCCGAGAGAACTAACAATACAACAATACCCTGACAATGCCTGTCCAAGGGATGAATAAATCTCTAACACCCCCTCTCAGATCTTCGACAGGAGGGCATAAGACTCAAGGATCTAGAGTGCTATCAATGAACGGTCTTAGGAAGAGACTTTGTAAATAAATCTGCCAAGTTGTCCTTGGTCTTGCAATAAACCACATTAATGGTCTCATCCAAGATCTTCTCCCAAATGAAATGGTACTATATGTCAATGTGCTTCGACCTAGCATGGAATATGAAATTCCGTGACAAAGCAATGCAACTCTCATTGTCACAATGCAGTATACTGTGACCTGTTTGAGGACAAGAGGACAGTCAAGCTCTCGTAACAATCGTCGAAGCCACAACATCTCACATGTAGTAGAAACAGGCTACTTCGTAGCCTTGTTGAGTGCTTATTGAGCTGAGGAGCAGCCATTTTATCCATTTTAAGTGGATATAAAGTGTCATGCTAAGAAATGCACTTAGCCACTCAAACAGCCCCAAAACATGCTAATTTTAGGCTTATTTTAGCCAAAACCCTAAAATGGGGAGCGGATCGAGAGAGTTAAATGGGAGAGGATCTAGAACCCTAATTTTCTATAAATAGGCAGCCAGCCCTCCACTCTTCTCTAATCTCGTTTTTGCAAATTTCAAGTGTTTCAGATTGCTGCCCACACTCCGTTTGCGGAGGACATCTCAACCGAAGGTGTCCATTGCTGTCTCCATCAGTTGGCGTCTGATTTCCAACCCTCTTCACGCAATTTGGAGTTGATTCCAGCCAAGCGACTGCTATTCCTGTGCAGACCTACAGCCGTACAGCCTGCCACATCCTACTACCTACGTTTTTGGTCTCTCTCTCTCCTGCAAGCTATCATGCCTGCGTTTTTAGTCTTTCTCTCTCCTGCAAGCTGTCTTGCCAATGTTTTTAGTTTTTCTCTCCCCTCATTGCTGTCTGCATCAGATCCAGCTTCTCACTGCTGGTGTTCCACATCTGGAGGCTGCCTTATTGCGATTCGCGATCCATTTAGAGTACGACACTCTCTAGCTCATTATCCCTGCCCTGATCCTTGAGATACAGGAGTTCGAGGTATAGTATTCATTCGCTACATAGTGTGTTTGCTGCATGAGCATCGTATATTCAGTAATCATATCACTTCATTCATTCACTCTCTTCATTGTCTCTGAGTTATCCTAACCCTAACTGTGCTCTTTTATCAATCTGTGCTTTGTCGTACGGTTTCCGTTTATGTTTCTGTGTTAGGGCATTTCTTTACATAAAGCATGTTGTAGAAGTCGTAAACAGCCATAACAGCTTGATAGCACTATCATATTTTGGCCATAACTTTTGCATACAGTATCAGATTTAGGTAATCTACAGCTAGAAATGAAGAGTGCAATGAGAGCTACAAATTTGGGCACTCATGGAGTTGACTCTGTGTAGTTTTATATTCTCTATTTTACACAGAACAAAACAGTTTTAGTTTGGACAGTAAACAGTAAATTTCATAATGCATGTTTGATGCTTTAGAGATAATATTTTGGTGCCGAGACGGTATGGTTATGCTTTTGGGCTAATTTAAGCACACATTTGGTCTAGTTTTCTCAAAGATTTCATTGCTGTAATAATAGGACTGAATGTCATTTATCAATGAAAAGCTTATGCCAAATGTTCATTGATGCTTTACTGGATACTCAATGGATATACCGCTACTTCGATTGTTATGTATACTTTGCCATAAACTATGGCATCTTTTGAGCTCAAATTTGAGCTCCGTTACATTGATATTGGTTGTGGTTACATGCCCTGATTGCTTCAGAGGCTTATGCAGTTACGATATTGTGCTACTACATGGACATAGTGTGAAAAATCCTCGAGTACATCATCATCCGAGTTTCTTATTAATCTAGAGAGTCAATGTCATATTAGTCATTAGTGTTAGCGTCCATAGTATGGATGGTTCAAATTTACGAGGATTTTTTATAATTTTAGCCTTTTTTTATATTTTTGACATTATTTCTTGTAAATATCCTCAAAAGCTATAGTAAACTTCTAGAATAGGCTGTACTAAATAATAAATACCTAGGTCAGGGATCCCCCTAAAGAACTGCAAAATCCTCATAGCAACCTTCCAATGAACCAGCTTGGGTTCACTCATATAGGCAAACCTACAAGAAAGCACAAATCAATCCGAGTGTTTAGGAGCCATATAAATGACCCAATCAATTGCCTATAGTAGGTAGCATTCACCACCGGTGAATCTCCACAGACTCTAGTCTTCCAATTTGGAACCATAAGAGTAGAAATAGCCATATACCTCTCCCTCTCAAACGTAGTCAAAAGCTCCTACATGTACCACTATTGGAATATGAAAATCCCCCTCAAAGTCTACTAAATCTTATGACCTAGAAAGAACTGGAAAAGGCCCATATCCATCATCTCAAACATCTCATGTAGTGACTCCTTTGTTTGCTAGAACTTTTGGGCATGGTCACCTATCAAGATGAGATCATCCACGTAAAACACAAACAACACATGCCCTCCAACTAAGATGTGGACATACAACTAGGGATCGGAAGAGAAACACCGATATCCTAACTTCCCTTGGAAGAACAAGTCTATCTTCTCATTCTGAGCACATGAAGCCTATTTGAGGCCATAAAGGGCCTTCTTCAATTGTGCACCTTGCCATTTGATGAGGAAAAGCCAGAAGGCTACTCAATATAGATATCCTCCTTTAAATCTCCACTAATTTAAAAAAACTTCACATCAAGCTGATAAACTAGCCATCTAATAGTAGCCATTCGAGTTGTAAATGCAAAGGTGTCATTTAAATTCACCCCTGGCCGGCTGAGTGAAGCCCTTTGCAATGAGTGTGTTTGCAATGAGCCATGCCTTGTGCTTATCTAGAGTGCATCACTATGGTACTTCGTCTTAGAGACTCATTTGACTCCAATCACCAGCCTATGCAGCCTATGAGCATGCCAAGGTACTAGATCCCAAGTGCCATTCTGCTCAATTGCATCTAACTCCTGTTTCGTAGCCTTTTTCTAATGCTCTGACTGTAAAGCCTCCTTCACAGAGGTAGACTTGTAAAAAGTGATGCAACAATGGAAGCATAGACAAGTGCTAAAATAAACTACTGAACACAAGACAAAAGAGAAAGAAAGCTGAAGAGCACTACAAAAGAACAGAACTCAGAAATGTGCTCGAGAAATTAAATCCATATACCAAACACAAGAATGACGCATGCAACAGTGAGTCTCCGGCTCCTAGGCACTGGCACTAGCTCCCTCTCTCCACAGAACTTGTAGGTGATGATGTAAATAAATGAGGAGGGAGCCAGGTTGTTAACCCTCAAACGAACAAGGTGGAAAAGCTGGAAAATCTAAAGTAAAAGACATGGCCAAGGCAAAAGTGAAATAGAAGATGAAGGCGCGCCAAGAAAAATATGGAAGCACAAGAAGTGCAAAAAAGCCCTAAATAAAGGAAAAAGACGCAAAAGAAAAAGCGCAAGTCAATACTTTTGTAAAAGAGCGCAAGCGCATCATGGTTTAATTTAAAGAGCATCGGGCTCTCACCCGTGCAATTTGTAAAGCTAGATAGACGGTAAGAAGGAAGCTAGGAAGATAGAAGGACAATGGGAAAAAGGGCCTAGGCCACGGCCCGCCATGTAAAAAAGGGGATAAGGGGATGGCCTCCCAAAGAGGATTTAGGGTTTTGTATATAAAGTTGAAAAGTGAATGAGAACCTCATTCTTGTGTGTGGCCAAAAGTGGCTCTCTTCTTCTTCTTCTTCTTCTTCTTCTTCTTGCTTGCTTGAGCTTGTGCTTGAGAGAGGGAGTGTGAGAGTGTGAGGGAGTGAGTGTGTGAGGGTGAGGGACCGGGGAGGAGAAGCTCTCTATCTTCTCCTCTCTTCTTCTCTTCTCTTCTCTTCTCTTGCTCGTGGCAATGGAACTTGGAGCGTGGAGCTTAAGGATGGAGCTTGCTTGAAGCTTGCACTTGGATCGTGGAGCTACCAGAGTGCGCAGGAGAGAAGGTAACTCGATCAGCATGGAGGTAAGCTCACTACACCCGTAGATATGGAAGGCGCATTGGCTATGTGAGAGGTAGCTATTAGTGCTCGGCTTGGAACGCTTGAAGCAATAAGCGGTCCGTGGGTCTTGGCAGTTGAGCGAAAGCTCCCACATTTTGGTTCCGTTGTCGAGACCAATGGATTCAAGCCTTAAGCACTTATGTGCTTCGAATCAAGCATCAAAATAGGTTTTTCCCCGAACCGGTGCTTGAGGTAGATAGGTAGGAAGCGACGAAGTTTGAAGAGATATTCAATCTCCTTAGCAAGTAGGTTTTTGGTTTTTGGACTTAGAAAAGCATGATGGAGTAGTGTAGGTATTTCCCTTGTGATTTTTTCTTGCATTTAGGAGGGATAGGAGCAAAACATTGCAGCAAATAATAGGGTTTTCTATTGCTATATAACACGCTGAAACAGGAAAAAGAAGGGAAAAAAATGAAATTTTGGATTAATTGTTGGTGAAGGGAGCAAAACTAAGGTGAGTGCAGGCCTAGGCAGGGTGATAAGGGGCCAGGAGTGGCAAGAAAGGCCACATTTTACATTGCGAGGTTTCAAGAGAGTAAGAGAGAGGGAGAGAGCTTCATTGCGTGGACTTACTTCGATCTGGTCATCTAGGAGTTATTTGCCCAGCCCAGGTAATTTCACACCTTCCCCTACATGAGTAGCTTGGATCTAGAGGTGCTCAACAGGTAGAAAGCCCTCAATCGCTCGGAACGAAGAATTCTGTGAAGTCCAGCAAAAATCGCATCGCGCTCGGCCCATCCGAGTGACGGCGATTCTGGGCTGAGTTCCAAAATCGGCCCTCGGACCGCTCGGCCCTTCGGCCCTTTAGTATTCGGCCCTTCGCCCTACCGACTCGGCCCAACCCCACTCGAACAAGTTGACATTCGGCCCAGCCGAATTCACCACTCGCCCCTCGGCCCACTCAGCCCTCGAATAACCACACTCAGACTGGCTGAATTTGACATTCGGCCCAGTTACATTCGGCCGTCGGCCTCGAACGAGCCAAATCGGGCATTTGACCCCTACAATTCAGACCTGTTGGGCCGAATTTGGATTTTTTCAAATTTTAATATATAGACATTGAAACTGACCAAGAAACCATATAGAGCCGAAACCACATCATAGATCTATCACTGGGCTGAAATCTAGAGCAAATAGTTTAAAACTTGGCTATAAACGGTCCTCCAAAACGCGCATGGCATTTACCGTAACGGCCCTATGGACCGCGAGGGACTCCCCCCCTGGACCCCC
This sequence comes from Lygodium microphyllum, assembly GCF_053477565.2. Taxonomy (NCBI): domain Eukaryota; kingdom Viridiplantae; phylum Streptophyta; class Polypodiopsida; order Schizaeales; family Lygodiaceae; genus Lygodium; species Lygodium microphyllum. Next base: position 143,194,565 of record NC_141145.1, read on the forward strand.
GCAGAGGGGGATCTGCCCCCTCCGCACCTCCCCCAAGTAGGTTGGAGAGAAAACATGCGCCATGACAAGACCTCCAAATTAGACCCTAGTGTAGTAATGGCTCTACACAAGCATGAATTCTCACTTGCAAAAGAGCAACCAAAAGTTCATACCCGAAACAAAGACCCTAGAACCTCAATGGGCCAATCTAGCCAATAAGGGCAAAAAGGTCACATTGCAAAAGCACGTACGTGTTGCATTCGAACTGCAGCTAGTCAAAGCAGAAAGCAACAACATCAAGCTACAATGGCGAGGATGACTAGATATGACAGTCCTAACGATAGATGCAACTTGAATAGCACTACACAGACGATCCAAGACATCAGTGAAGAATCCACATCTGGTTGTGCGGTTAGGGACTCAAGGGCATTTGTCCGAAGGCTTAAATTTATAAGCCAAGACCGGGAAAATGAAAACATAGTACCGCTTGCTCATCTTAGGGTCAAACTCACCGCGAAAAGAGAGCATACTATCGATGCTTTCATTGATGAAGAGGTAGATTTTAATATCTTGACCTATGAAGCATGGACCCTACTAGGCCAACCAGAGCTCACACCGACTAATGCAACTTTTAGTCCTTATGGGGGACACCCACAAGCACTTATGGGAAAGTGCAAAGTCCTTGTGACCATTGAAACGAAAAGCTTGCCTATCCTATTCCATGTCCCTCTAAATAGTGCGAATTGTGGAAAGGAAACCCTCCTAGGAAGACCCTTCAAAAGGGCAACCAAGTGTGAGGCTGACTATGTAGCACAGAGGATACACCTGACACTACCGGATGTGAGGATAGTCACAACCTTTAGCAAGGGCGTCCTCATCGAACCTCGAGGGAACTGGACGACTGCTGAAAAACTGCAATTGCTGAATAAAATAATGACAAAAAATGCTGCACAAATCTGCCAGCTGCCACGTGGCAACCTGCGCAACATGCTGAGCTTGCTCCACTGCCCAGTGAAGCTGATAAATGCCTATAGACTGAATAGAACTGTCTGACCTGATAAAGAGGAAATGCATAACTGTGCCCAAGAGAACTAACTATACAACAGTAGCCTTACAATGCCTCTCTAGGAGATTTATTACCAAAGACAGCAGCAGACAAGTGGGCAATAGGTTAAAGATGCGGGCAATGGCTCCAAATGGGTGCTGGGTAGGATGGAGACAATGGCAATAGGAGGGCACCAGCTGGATGTGAGGCTAATGATGAAATGATGAGGGGAAAGAATGTCCACAACAAATCCTTTTATAGGAGATTTGTGGGCATCTGTCCAACCATCACATCCACAACCATGACCTCATCCACCTCGAAAAATCAATTGCTTCTTCATCGTCCATATGCTGGTGGCATTCCTTGTAATGGCATCCTCATCCTTATCAGAGCAGGGGGGATCACAAGACTAATGCTCATTGCCATTACCGCTGCTACACTTCTTGTCATGTCACCATCCACAAACCTTCACTAGGAGGGGGTAGAAGCTATAATCTCCTTTTGAAGCATAATGCAAAAAGTTGTCAACTTGGCAACTTCGTTTGAACATCAATCGTAGCTTGAAAGAATAACAGACTCTGACAAGTTCTGAGAAATATATAACATAGTCACTCTCATCAAAAGACTTACCAACCTTGGTCAATTGACCTATGAGGTCAATCCCATTGAGATTTGCTCCCTCTAACATGAAATTCACCAACTGCTCCCAAGCTAATAGTGCTGTAGGTTGTCCATACCAACAAACCTGTCAACAAGATAAGTCTATAGAGATTGAGCAGTTTTCTGCTTACCACAAGTGGTGAACACTTTATCTGAAACAAGAGAGATGAGGGAAACTAGAGCCCCCTAATCACTGACAACAAAAGACGGTCCATTATCCCAAGGAGTGATGGAGGGTGGGAGCAGCTCCTAGGTGTATGGTACAACCTATAAAGGGACACAACACAAAACACACCAGGATGGGTCTGCAAGCTGCTGCAACTGCAGCCTCCTGCAGCCACAAACACAAACAATTGCCTGGAAAGGTCGAGAAAGTACCAACCACTGCTGCACCAGCAAAAGCATCATTTGTGAGGCCTTCTTGTTGCAAGGAAATGCAGCTCCAAACTGCAACACTCCCATGAACAGATAGTTTCACCTTGCACGATGATGTACACGATGCTCTCATACCATGAAGAAATCAGAGGCACAACAGAAGGAGAGTGACCACTGAAGGGAACAGATGGATGCAAAGGCAAATAATGAAATAAGGGCCTCCAGGCTGAAGGCAAAATACTATATGGAATGTGCAATGGAGCATGTGTAGAGGAGGCCTAAACATAGGCATAAAGTGAATGGCTTGGCCAAGGCTGAATAAGGGGAAAATGTGGTTCAATCATGCCCTGATATGGAACTGGGCACATACTCTAATAGACTCGGGGGGACCCAGAAATGCAGCAAGCAGTCATGAGCAGGACCAGCAACGATCAACACAATCGTACCACCAGCATTGCCATTACACTCATCCATTCATTGTTGAAAACTGCCTCAACTGCTTTCATTATTTTTCCCTCTCTTTCAAAAGAGCAGCTGCCTAAGATTCTTGAAAATCAATAACAGAGTCTCACCAATTAAACAGAACTATCATGCACAACAGTGTTATTCCTCAAAAAGAATAAAGGACTGAAGGTCTAGAAAATTGGGCCATTAAATTTGGCCTGTTGAATCTCCTGACAAAATCAACATCCCATGATAGCAATGCCAAATCAATTACGAACATATAAGAAAGACTCTACTTGCATCTAGCCTGTTGCCATAAGAAATGGCTTCGGCAGTTCAAACTGCAACTTCAGCAGACCTCACCCCCATAAGTGCAGCTATTACCCTAGCCTTGACACTCTTGCTGCTTCACTATGCCAATCCACCTATGTCACATAAGTGTGTCACATAAGTGCTAGGTCAGAAGAACAATGTCAGGTAAGAGGTACCACATCGCAACTCTGCAAATAGAAATGAATATGTACAATGAACTAACTGACTGAACATGTGTGATACAGCTAAGTCAACAACAAACCACTCAAGATGCACCAACTGCACACAAAATGTGTAAAATACTAGGGTACGGGGGGGAAATTGGAGCAGCAACCAAATTCAATTTCAGTACTTTGAAAACAACAAGAAAAGATGGTGATTGGCCACATCATGGCAACACAGATACTTGCACACTATTCTCGTGGATTGTTAGTCTTAATTCTTTCAAGCAAGGATCTCTTTAAACATCATAAGGCTGAAATGCTAAAGCCAACTTATCATGACACCTCACTTTGAAGAGGTATTCAAGTCCTTAGTCATCTATAGCTGTATACTTGATGAAAGACCAGAGATTTATCAAGAATGGCATCTTTTTTTTTAAATTCATCTTGACACTACAATTTGAAGAAGCTGACTAGTGGATGACACCTCACTTTGAAGAGGTATTCAACTCCATAGCCATCCAAAGCTCTGCATTTGGTGCAAGTCGAAAAGCTTATTGCAAGTGGACCATTTCATTGAAATTCATCTCAAAACCTCAGATTTAGATGTTACAACCATCAATCATCAATTATGTTTTTGTTAGAAGGACAAACAGACTATGTTTGTACAATCTTGGGCAACTCAAATCAAAGAAACAAACAAACAAGAATAGGCCACCCATATTCTGGAAGTCAATGTTAAAACTAGTTGAGCTCATACAAATGTATTCATCATGGCGCCGAACATGATTGCAAATGTAGCTGTAGATTCGAACAAGCATGGTGAAACTGAAAAGAATAAGCAATAAATCTTGCTGAATATTGTCATAAAATGAGATATTTAAGAATTACCATTGCAACTTCCCCCTTCCCCATTGTAGGTATTCCCTCTTCCCAGCCCCTTATCAGCTTGCTCTTTCCCAACACATACATTTTAGGAATCCCGTTACCTGTCAAGAGACCATACAGTCATCAGCATACCACATCCACCAAAAATCAGAACACGCAGTAAAATAAATTTTCTGGCATCCAGCCACCAACTACAAAAGTACAAGATTGGAACACACTAGAGCAGCCAGTCTAGCAGCACCAAATTCCCTTCTCCAGTTTCCTTTTGTACACTTTAAGAGGAGTTTGAAGCCTTTTGGGCTTTCTATTGTAGACAAGGAAACTAGCAACATACCACATCAAACCAAAATCTAGAGTACAGATAGAAAGACTATTTTATGGAATCGGTACCAAGATCCTCTTTTATACCACAAATCGAGAGAAACTTATATCGCCCGTGCCACCTGTGCCCTGCTCCAGCACCACCTGCGCCCTGCCCCGGTCGCCTACGCCCTGTCGAGAGCCACTGCCACCAACCTAGCCATCCAACCGCCAGCAGCTCCAATCCACAGCTGTGTTGCCTGTTCCGGGTCTCCTCCAACATCTCACCACCAAGCCAATTGGCTCAAAGCCAGCATTAGAGGTAAAAGGAGACATTTATCCATTTTTTTTTTAATTCAACATTTGAATTTCAGACAAGTACTTTTGCCCTGGCAGGCTATCTCTGCTTCTAGACATGTCTGGGACACATTTATTGCAGAAATTTCTTGAAATTCAGGCCAAAATTTTGGGGTTTTTTGATTCAATGTAGACATTGGCATATGTACATTAGGTTCAGTCTGACTGAAATTGTACATTGTGAATAACAAGATTTTGGAGCTTTTGCATTTTTTGTGCTGCTGAGCATTGTTTGTGCATTGGACAGTTTTGACAGTGTGTGATCAAATTTGTTAATTACAGCGTAGAGCTTGCTGTAATTTCTGGAAATTTCCAGATTTTCAAGTTGTTCCAAATTTAGCTCTTGCTCTTGTTCTCTTTGAAAAGGTGACATTTACCAAGGGAAATCACGGAGAGTAATGTATTCACATATGTATCCAAGGAGGATAGATTGGATGGCAACAACTATTCTCTATGGTCTTTCTGTTAGTGATCAGAGCCAGGCAGTCCAGTCAGACTGTAGCCAGGCTGTACAGTCGGACTGTACAGTTGGACTGCCACATGGCAGTCCGACCTGATACAGTACAGTCGGCTGCATTTAACCGACAGGCAGTTATTTGGCACCCAGTTCTTGGCTATTTTTAGCCGTGATTTCCAGCAGTCTCCCACATTCTTCTGCTTGCAGATTACAGGCTGGAGGCTCGCGCAGATTCCGTCTCTGTTTGCAGATTTCAGACAGGAGATCGTGCAGACTGCAGCGGACTTCGAGGTGAACAGCAGGTTGCATCGTCGAGGTGGAGACACGCAGTCCAGCGCACTACACCCGTGTATATATCTGCATATCTTTGTATACAGCACACTTTATACAGCAGATCTTCATCTTCCACTGTCTCTTTCTCTCTCTTCTCTCTCTCTCTGCGTTCTCTCTCTCTCAGTCCTACGCTTCCACACCGCTACACTCTGACATGGTATCAGAGCAGTGTTGAAGGGCTGACTGAGTGCAGAACCAACCTGAAGAGGAGTTTCCATCATGGTACAAGGCTGTGTTTTCAGCGTTTGAGGGCAGGCAGGAGAGCTGCGCCTCGGAACAAGGCTGAACCGAGCGTGGGCGTGCGGGAAAGGAGTCCAGGTGGTGGATTTGCTGCTGTTTGACGAGGAGGAAGTTTGAGTTTTCAGCTTTCAAGTGCAGGTTTTGCTTTTTCATCGCCTCCGGCAGGTGAAGAAGTTTCGGGACCCGGAAGAGCCCTAGCAGGCTGAGCTTTCACAGTCAGAGGGGGCTGCTTTTGCATTTGTGAAGGCATTACAAGTGAAGATATCTACAGAGATTGACTTGGAGTTCCAGACGATTATGGACCGGAAGGTGCCTGTCTTACCGGCTCTTCCCACAGATCAGAAGCTCGATGGCGACAACTACCGCATCTGGTGCGTGATGATGTTAGCCATCCTTAAGTCCTACGATTTGGCGGAGCTTGTACAGGAGGAGATCGACCGGCCCTCGGTGAGAGATGAGTCCAAACTCTCTTCCGATGCTCGTGCGGAGTTGGCCAAGGCGCAGTCTCACTGGGACAAACTGAATGCCAGGATTCATTCCTTTCTTTTTCTGTCTTGTACTACAGCCATGATAGCCCACATCGAGCATTTGATGGTGGCTCGGGAGATATGGCTGGAGCTTGATCAGATGTATAACCAGATGACCCTTATGAAGCGGGTTTCTTTGGAGGTGCAGATGCGGACCTTGTCCATGAACAAGTCTTCTTCGTTTGCAGGAGCACATCAACAAGCTTAGACAGCTTCAGATGCAGGTTCAGAATGCGGGGAAGCCGATTTCCTCCGAAGACATGGCGATCACACTCTTGTCCCAGTTGCCGCCACGATTCGGTGCTTTCTACTCCGCCCTCATTGCTTCGGGGCAAGAGTCCACTCTTCGGTGGGAAGAGTTGGTTCCTATGGTCTTGGACCAAGAGGAACAACTGAAGGGACAGAATGCTTCCAAGTCGGAGGCACTGACAGGTCAAGCCTCTCAGAAGAAGAGGAAGGACCCAAAGAAGAAGAAGGGGGATAACAAGTCAAAGAAGGACAAGGACAAGGACAAAGAATCCACATGCCATATTTGTGAAAAGACCAGCCATTGGAAGAAGGATTGCCCTGACAAAGACAAGAAGGACACCAACAAGAAGGACACGAAGGATTCTAGAGTGGTGGCTGCACCGTCATCAGCTGCATTTCTTCATCTAGCTGTCATTGAGGACTCTACACCGAATGCTTCTGATGCTGCGATGACAGCTCCCCAAGCTCGAGAGTGGATCGTTGACAGTGGTGCCTCCCGGCACATGACTCCTTCATCAGATGGTGTTGCCCAGTTGCGACCTTCGCGTGGGCAGATTCTCATTGGAGATAGCTCTTCGGTGTCTATTGCAGGACGGGGTGAGATGCAGCTTATTCCAGATGGACGCGGTGGTACCCATACCTCAAAGGTCTTGCATGTACCCGGTTTAGGGTATCATCTTCTATCAATTCATAAGATTTGTTCCCTTGGACTTTTGGTAGAGTTTGACAATAATTCGGTGCGGGTCCTTGATCGTGGATCAAGGTTCTCTCATCTGGATATGAGGAGAACGGCATCTACAAATTGAAGTCTTCTACCACCCTCTCTACTCTTCTTCTTACCTCTCAAACACAGTCAGAGCTATGGCATGCTCGGTTTGGTCACCTCAACTATGATTATCTTCGGAGGGCGTCACGTGGACAGCTTGTTCGAGGGTTGCCAGACATAGTGGTGAGCCAGCAGTCATGGGTCTCCTGCATTCATGGGAAACAGCATAGGGATGCGATTCCCAACAAAGCTTCGCAGCAGTCTACTTCAACGATGGAGCTTGTATCTACAGATCTTTGTGGCCCTATGCGGAACGAGTCCTTGCGAGGAAGCTCGTACTTCATGTTGATCGTAGATGACTACAGCAGGATGACATGGGCCTATTTCTAGGCATTGAAGTCAGAAGCTTTCTCCCACTTCAAGGATTGGCTTCTCTTTTAGGAGAACCAATCAGGCCGGAGATTGAAGACCTTGCAATCCGACAAGGATGCTGAATTTGTTTCTAATGAGTTTGCTTGTTTTTGTGCAGATAAAGGTATTCACCAGGAGTTTGCTAACACCAACACTCCTCAAGAAAATGGAATTCTTGAACGGAAGAACCGAAGTGTGATCGAGATGGCGCGCACCATGATGGAGCACCGACAGACACCTCAGTTTCTGTGGGCAAAGGCTGTGGCTACTGCAGTCCACATCCTTAACCGATCCCCCACTTCGGCCGTTGATGGAATGACACCTTTTGAGGCTTACTTTGGGACTAAGCCCGATGTTTCTTATTTTAGGGTTTTTGGGTGTGATGCCTATGTTCACATTCCCAAGGCTCATCGCAATAAATTTGAAGCAGCTTCCCAAAGACAGGTATTTGTTGGCTACAGCTCCCAGTCCCAAGGCTATCGTTTGTATGATCCCATCAAGCGGGATGTGTACACCAATCAAGATGTGCGGTTTGTGGAGGTTCCGGCCATAGCAGCAGGTGAGGAGCATCCCGTTCTTGGAGATCCAGGGGAGAGTTCGGCTCCCGCGACAGTTCCTTTGGAGCCTGCGCCTTTTGATTCTGATTCTGTTTCTGACATAGAGTCTATTGTTCCACCGGTCACCCCCCAGGAGTTACCACCGGTGGATATCCCAGAGTCTTCAGCTGATGGAGAGAGACGAGGAGAGGTCCGGCCTCCTCCTCATTGGGCCCGTGACACACTCCGTGATTCAGGGATGGAGGGGGTCCCTGAGGAGTGGGGACCGGAGGATGGTCCGCGGCAGTCACAAAGGCACCACGCACATTCTACGGAGCTTGTTTGCTCTAACTATTGTTTGATGACCCGTGTTATGCAGGATCAAGAGCCCACCTCCGTGAAGGAGGCTTTACAGTCTGCACCATGGAAGAAAGCTATGGAAGCCGAGTTGGAGGCTATTGAGAGGAATAGCACTTAGTCACTTGTGCCACGCCCCCCGAATAAGAAGGTGATTGGCGTCAAATGGGTCTTCAAAACCAAGTACCTTAGTGATGGTTCTTTGGACAAGCACAAGGCTCACCTTGTTGCTAAAGGTTTTGCACAGCGCCCAGGGATTGATTGTCATGACACTTTTGCTCCCACTGCTCGTATGGCGACTATTTGAGTTGTTCTTGCCTTGGCTGGCCATAGGAGATGGCATGTCTACCAGTTGGATGTGAAGTCGGCCTTCCTCAATGGTGATTTGAAGGAGGAGATCTATGTCGAGCAACCTCCTGGCTTTGGATCTTCAGATGGGAAAGTCTACAGGTTGAAGAAGGCCTTGTATGGCCTCAAGCAAGCTCCGCGTGCATGGAACGAGAAGATTGATTCGTTCCTTTAGTCACAGTTGGCATATCGGTGTTCCAAGGCCGATCCACGACTTTATGTACACACTTCCGAGGCTGGTTGTGTGCTTTTTGTGTTGTATGTTGATGATTTGATTGTCACAGGTGATCATGCACAGAAGATCAAAGAGACGAAGGCAGCTTTACATCAGACGTTCGAGATGACGGACTTGGGTCTACTCCATTTCTTTTTGGGCCATGGGATTTATCAGTCTCAGAGGGGGATTTTCATCTCTCAGCAGAGATATGTACAGGAGCTCTTGGTTTCTTTTGCGATGGAGGATTGTCGGACCCTTTCTACTCCTATGGATCCGAACTGGAAGGCCACTTCCCATTCAGCTTCTCCCTTGGCGGATGCGTCCCGCTATCGTCAGTTGATTGGATCATTGATTTGGCTCCTCAACACTCATGTTGATCTTTGTTTTGCTGTTCGGCTCTAGGCGGGGTTCATGAGTGAACCTCAGATGGTGCATTGGCAGGCTGCCCAAAGGATACTTCGGTATTTGAGGGGGACGTCTGATTTAGAGATTCATTATCCAACCGGCACAGGTGGTTCAAATCTTGTTCTTGCAGGATGGAGCGACTCGGATTGAGCCGGTGATGTGGACCACAGGCGGTCTAGTACAGGTTACTGTTTTACCTTGGGTACAAGTGTTATATCATGGAGTAGCAAGAAGCAGAGTATCGGGCCGCGTCTTCCACCACATGTGAGGCTGTGTGGCTTCGGAGATTGTTGGAGGAGCTTGGCTGCCCCCAGACTCGTCCTACTTTGCTGCAATGCGACAATGAGAGTTGCATTGCCTTGGCACGGAATCCTGTTTTTCATGCCAGCACATAGAGATCCAATACCACTTTATCAGAGAGAAGCTTCTGGATGAGACCATCACCGTGGCGTACTGCAAGACGGAGGACAATCTTGCAGATTTGTTTACGAAGGCGCTTCCCCAGGCTCTACTTCGGAGACATACCAGATCCTCAGGCTTCTGCCCCGCCCAGGCTCTGAGAGGGGGTGTTAGCGATCAGAGCCAGGCAATCCAGTCGGACTGCCAGGCTGTACAGTCGGACTGCCAGGCTGTACAGTCGGACTGCCACATGGCAGTCCGATCTGGTACAGTACAGTCGGCTGCATTTAATGCAGCCCACAAGCAGTTATTTGGCGCCCAGTTCTTGGCTATTTATAGCCGTGATTTCCAGCCGTCTCCCACATTCTTCTACTTGCAGATTACAGGCTGGAGGCTCGCGCAGATTCCGTCTCTGTTCGCAGATTTCAGACAGGAGATCGTGCAGACTGCAGCGGACTTCGAGATGAACAGCAAGTTGCATCGTCGAGGTGGAGACACGCAATCCAGCGCACTGCACCCGTGTATATTGTAAACGCCCTGAACAACGTAGTATGCTTAATAATTATGATATTCGCTTGTTTTCGAGATTTAATATAAAAGAGAATGAACACTTAAAGCTGAAAATGAAAATTACTCACAAAATTACAGCCATGAAAATGTAAAAGTAATGGAGACAAGATTGAGGGTTGAAGGTGGGCAACCCCCCCCGAAGGAATGTATTTCTGCTCAACCCAAGTCTCTTAGGGAAGAGCTCAGTTACAATCAACCTGAGAGTAAGGAGAAGTAATTCTCACTCTCACAAGATCATGCAAAGATGTACAAACACACATGCATTATCTATTATGCAATGATAAGAACTGATTTCTTTACAGTATGAGAGAAGAAAGAGGGGAAATCAGCCTTTCTCCATCGTTGATCAGCAATACATGGATAGGGCTTGCTTCTTGTTGCTAAAATGGAAGAAAGAGCTCGAGAAGGAGGTGCTGTAATGAATTTACAGGCTTGCTATCCTGTAAAATAGCAGTGATAGAAAAGGGAATATGGAGGAATTTGATAATGGAGAAGTGGGGGATGATGATGGCGATGGACGGGACCAGTTTCTGGCTATCTGTGGGTGCTGTACATGAGTTTACAGCAAAGAAAAATGATGCTCAATGAAGAAAAACGAGCTCTTATTTATAGGAGAGGGAAGAGCTAGTACAAAAGGGGAAAGTGGAGTAGCACAAGACAAGTGTCCAGCCACATGTCATGAGATGTGACAAGTGGTGGGACACTTGGAAACTTGTGTGGCAAGTGTCTTGACACTTGTCTCTTCTCTATGGCCTTCCTTTTTGGGCTGAATACTGTCAAGAATAGAAACAACCAAATTTAGTAAGCACAGTCAGAGTACAGAACTTACTATTTTTAGAATGACATCCCTATTTTTTAGGACTAGCATTTTTAGGCTAATTCGAGGCTCCTAAAATTTAGGGACCTCCTAAAATTTAGAAATCTCCTAAAATTTAGGGACCCCCCCCCCCAATATGGGTGTCATATAAAAGCTTTTTCCGTGTACATCCCAAAAACGGTATCAGAATCTTCATGTGACTTTCCTATACAAAGAAATGTGCATTTCAAGCTTTCAGCCCACACATGCACATTATACAAGCATTTCATGATCATGCCATCTTGTTGATTGTAACTGTCTGTTCTGGTGGATCTAGCCCACACTTCAAGGCATCAATCCTTTCTATGTGCGAGTCTAACCCTGATATATATGAGTTCTGGTCACAGGCGCCCAATCGGGCCATATAGGTGGAAGTGTGAACTATCTTTTCTCTAACCCACCGCGTGGGTCCACCATAACCTGTGACCACTCATCAGTGGCCAGCTCCAATGCACTTTTCTTTATATCTAATTAGTGCAAAGGAAATAAATTTAATAAATCATTATATTGACAAATTAATGAAAAAGGATACAAATTCTGTTACTATAGAGTTGTGACATATATATCTGCATATCTTTGTATACAGCACACTTTATACAGCAGATCTTCATCTTCCACTCTTTCTCTCTTCTCTCTCTCTACGTTCTCTCTCTCTCAGTCCTACGCTTCCACACCGCTGGACTCTGACACTTTCACGATGAAAAATGTGCTAATTGCGAAAAATCTTTCGGATTATGTTAATGGTGAAAAAGTTCGTCCTAGAGTTGTGGCTCCTGCAACACCTCTTCCAGCAGGACGTGGTCAAAGGCCCACTCCAGCTCAATCACTTCCCCAAAGACCAACAGCACAAAAGGCTTGGGACACACGGCATGCTCAAGCATTGTCAATGATTGCATTGGCAATTCAGCGGTCTATAATCCCACACATACGGTCTGCAACTTCTTCATGAGAAGCATAGCTAACACTTGAGCAAATGTTTGCTGGAAAAAATGAGACACGCATCTCTTTCTTGAAGAAAAAGCTTGAGAATGTAAAGTTGGATGAAGATTATTCCATGCAAGATCATCTTAACAAAATTCAGGACTTATGTGAGCCGCCAATGAATGTAGATGAGTATTATTCGGATGCACAGTTAATCTCTACTACTCTAAATTCATTGCCGCCCTCTCATTTGGCCTTTCATACAACCCTAAATCTCACCATGAGAATTTCTCCGTAGCCACTTGCTTCCCTTCAGTTGGTTGATTTACTTCTAGAAGAAGAGCAAACCAGAAAGAACTGTGGGATGGATGTAAAAGTCTTTGAACATGCCTTTTATGGCGAGTCAAAAAGGCAAGGGCAGCTAATTAAAAAAAATGCTCCGCAAAGTTCTGGAAGTTCTGGATCTTCACAGAGCAACAAGAAACAAAGAGACATGCAAACCAAGAAGGGCAAGTGCCACTATTATAAGAAGTAAGGTCATTACTGTAAAGTGCTCGCCTATCGGCTGTCCAAGCACGCTTTTAGCGGTCTATCGAGAAACGAATCTAAGCGTCGCTACCCGGCACTCCCATGGAATGTTCCAAGTTTTGTCGCCTAGGGTTTTCCGAATCCACCTCACAACAGAATGTTCACAGCCGAACCCACTACGATCGATCTGAAATTTAGGTTCCTAGTTGTCAAGGTCTCCTCACAACATTTTAACATCGGGTTTTGGACATCCTACTTTACGCAGAGATACCTAATCCGAAGCAGATCTATACCGCACTTGGTTCAAAGAGAATGGGAAACGAGAGGCATGCGCGCTCAACATCTCTGCCCATAAGGCATAGTCCCATTCCGGTCCCCTAAAATGGCATGAATCAAGGTTCTATCCTAACAGTTCCTAAAGTCAAAGACGGTAAACCTTGTGAGAAGCCTCCCAGTTCTCTGGGACCACCCTGCCGTAGGACGGACCCATCGGGGGTTCCGCCCACCCGCTTCTCTTAATAGCTTTAGTTTTCTAATTAGGTCCTACCACATTTATGTGTGACACTTAAAGTCAGCTTCATTAATTAAGCCTTTTAGGGAACAAGGTTCGTTCGCATAACTTACTGCACAGACACAAAAACAAAGTAAAGCAATCTATTAACAAACAAGTTCCTTAACTTATCTTCAAGTTAATCTTTGTCTCCCACCCATACAGGAGAAATTATATATCCCTTTTGTCCAACAGAAGTATCTCCTCTACCCTGCAGAAGTAACTGGTCCAAATCACATGGCACCACAAACTCAATCATTTATCAAGAATAGGATCTCCCAACATGCCCAGACGTTAGGGGCCACGGAGGTCTTCAACTCCATTCTAGACCTAGCAAGGGGTGTCCAAAGCTCCAACTGACTCGCAAGCTGTCTAGGAGCAAAACATCATTCCCGTGGTTGGCCTTTTCACCACTCGACCTTCGACCCATGAATCGAGTAATGCCCTCTTTGGATTAATTCACAGTGTGATCGTGGAGGTGATCCACCCGTGCAAAATATCCTTCCTTAATTAAATCCTTTAATAATCAAGCACAAACAAGGCATTCAGGCCTAATATCATTTTCCAAGAAAACATTTATTTATTCCCATAACGACTTGTCATCACAGACCCTTGCCATGCATTCACCATAAATCACAAGCACTTGGAATAATCATCCAAACAACAACTAACAACCAATTGAATGTAAAAGTATTTAGGATGTTGTTAGATCAACCAACAAAAAAACCAATTGTATTCTTGCCAAACAATGCAAGAATAGTCGTGATAACATTACCATCGCATATATGTTCTTTCCCTTGGGATCAAAGAGCGATTCTATGTAAATTTTACTTAACACTTATACACATAATTTTTAATATCATGATTATGCCATTCATAACCCTTGAACGATTCCTCCTTGTAATTGCTCTATCAAGGAACAAGCCATATGCAACTAGGTGCAATTAACTTTCCTTAATACATGCACTTTGCAAGCTTGACCTTTTCAATCTGTGAGATAAAATTTATCCCTTCTAATGATCTATACTCGTGCATCATAATATGGGCCTAACGTATCTCATACAAGAATCAAAACAAGCATCTATCAATTTGAAAATACATTACTTACGACCGGTACCGCAATTTGGATTGACGGTGATGCCTTCGTCTGAAGCTTTGTTGTTGGTTATGGGATTGCCATCCACACGTGACATTCTTCGCTTGGGGGCCATCGTCCGCAAGTAAGCTCAAGAGATTAAGAAGGCGGAATAGATTCGAGATGGGAGAGCGTAGGAGAAGATGGCTAAGGTGAGGATCGAGATAGAGGAAATTGTGAAGCCTCTCAGGGTAACTCCTCTCTCTCTCTCTCTCTCTCTCTCTCTCTCTCTCTCTCTCTCTCAAGCACTCCCTCACAATCTCTTGGAGGGGTATCCTTCTCTCTATCTCTCTCTCACAGCCTCTCATGGTCTCCTGCTTGTGCCTTCCCCATGCATTATTTATAGTGAGTTAGAGAAGAGGGCTTGTAGCTGAGAAGTGGAGCTCTTTGTGGAGGGGGATCTTGGAAAGATCAGTGATCTGATGCTCAGATCATAAATCCAATGGTTCCATTGGCTATGAAATAGGAGTAAAACCCCGAGACGCTTGATTAGAAAGCTCTCAATTCACTCCTTTTCTCTGTTCGAAGTATTGTTTTTTGTCTGTAGACTACGATCACGGCACACGCGATTTCGCCAGTCACTTTTCTCTAGTTTTCTTTTTATAAAATCTCCAAAACTAACTAAAACATCACTTGTCTTGTCTTTTAAATGACATCCAGTTCTAAAAATCTCCATATCTTTTTTAAAGATAATATCCAAAATATACAATTTTGGCCCAAAATCTAATATTTTCGGACCATCCAAACTATACACATTAATACTAGTGATTAATATAGCTCATAAGTCTCATTCACGTTGTAACTTATGTGAAGGGTGGCTACGGTCCTTGTCAATCCGAGAAAAATATCAAGTTTACGACTCGATTTTTCTAGATAAAATATTTTTAATTAAATAAAAATTATTAGTTATTAATGTTAGTTAGTTTTTATCTTAGTTAGTCTTTAGTTAGTAATCTTACTAACTCATTATTTGACTAACTAACTTTCGAACTAACCAACTAACTTTTATTGTGTGGAAATATTACATCCTCCTTCCCTTAGAGAAATCAATATGTTCTCATCTCGAGAGAATCCGAGGGTATCATTTTGGAACCTGTGGGTTATGGATCCACCATGCTTTCGTTGCGCTACTCTGATCACTCACAAGCATGCAGTCTTTTGAAACAACCACCTATTGTATTTGATATATCCTGATAACAAGAGAAAATTTATTGTAGTTACATCTCATGGATATCTTCTATGTTTTTTCTAAGTATCTGGTATATTCTGGATCACGGGAGCTTGTACAACTTCATTTCTTGTAAGCTCAAGTTCTCTTCGAGTGAGACGTTTGTTCGCTAATCTTGATGTATCTATCACGTAGCCTACTTCTTTGTTTACTGATAGTCAGAGTGCCATTGTAGTAGCATAGAACCCAAAGTTTCATGCACACACGAAACACACAAAGATCCACAATCACTTTGTCAAGAAGAGGCTACATACAGGAGATATCAGCCTTGTCTACTTCCTACTACCAGTAATGTGACAGACATCTTCATCAAAGCTCTTTCTCAAGACAAATTTGAAGCATTCCGCAATGCTTTAAATTAAATCTCCTTTGGTGGATGATCTTTGTATACTAATCACTCTTCACTCCAAGGGGTTTTGTTGGGTTTGACTCATGCCTATGGGGTTTGACTCACGCCTGCACTCACAGAGGAGTATCAATGATCCTCGGTAGGACACTCTGGCACTTTTTACTCTCCTTATGAGAGGCTTTTTTCCCCAATTATATTCTTCTTCATTTTATGTGCTTATGTTACATAGTTTGGACACTTATTGTGTTTTACACCTTTCGGGTGTGAACACATATTAACAACCCTAAGGTTTAAGGATTGTACTTTGTACTTGCGCATCACTCTTTGATTAATGTATTGGGAGTCGTGTCTTCACTCTCACATTCTCTTCACTATCAACTATATGCTCTCAGCTGAGCTTTGATCTTTCCCATCTCTCACATCAGTTGCCTTCATCCATTTGTGTTCAGGTTTTAAATCAGTTTCAATTCCTGCTTCCGCATGTATTCTACATTTAAGGCTAGTTAGCACTTGGAAGTTGGCCAGACATGTACTACCATTAGTGGCATTGCCAGCTAGAAATTGCGTAAGTCCAACCTTGAGCCAGTAAAGTTCTTACTGCCATACTTGTAGCTTCACCAATTAAATTAAAGCATTTTTTGTCATCATTTTAGTCTTTAGACATTGTGAAGTGATCCCAATGTCTCAAATGGTTCTGCACATTGCACCTCATGAAAGAGCTGAAGACTGTAACGTCATCTATGTGATTTAGTTAATTGCCTTCACCCATTGCTGTGTTCAGCATCCACTTTGCTTTCATTTTTGTTTGTCTGTTCTTTCTCGCAATAATTGCATTGAATGCTACTTTGAAACTAGCCAAATCGCATACTGCTTGTACTTGTATTTTTGCCTCCTTTTATGCAAGTTCACCCTTAAGTTCGATAAGTCCTTGTTCCCATCATCGTGTTTTGAGAAGCTGACTCGAACTACAATTTCAAGCAGCTTTGAGGTGCCTGTGTGATTTTGCATGATCCACTTGGTGTTATGTTGTCCCACTGTCCCAATCTATTGTAGTATGGTGTCAACTTTGAAACCAAGTTTCCAGCCAAGGATTGTCACTCTCAAAATAGTTTTAGAAAACTACAACCTAAGCTGACTCATCCACCAATTACACTCACTCCATGAAAGGAGAAAAGTGAATACTCTCCTTTCGTTGTGGGGACTTTGGTGCCCAAGGCAAAGAAAGGGGAGTGGGGAGTGTTTGAGGAACCACCTAGTTTATCTTCTCTAACCAATATCTATATATATATATATATGCTTTCTCTAGAAAGAGATACCTCATAAGCATTCTTTCCTACATTTAAAAAAAAGAGGTGTTGTTTTCCTTTCATGGGTATGATTTTTTATCACCAAAATACAATGGTCTTGGTTTAACAGATTGTTTGGTTGATTTTTCAAATTGCAAGTACTCAAATATCTTCAATCTCATTGGCTTGAAAATGAGAACTTTATGAGCTTTTTGAAATCTTGTATACTATTTAGGTACATGGAAAATCTGGTGGTTTGGGACTCCGTAGAGCTAGCTCTCTCTTGCTGTACACTGATTTCTCCACTCATACCAAAAGACTAATCTGTGTTAGTTCTAGGTAGAAAGATATGATGTAGCAAGTCTTGAACTTTTGTCTGGAAATGGCAACTCGATAGGATTACAAGACTAAGCCACAAGGTATGACAACGCACCTCCGAAATCAAGTCGAGTGGACTCAACAACGACTCCATCAGAAGTCCGTGTTGTGTAATGCATGACAATCTGCAATTTGCATGAAAAAATGGACTGAATTCTAGCATATCCCTTATGGAGATCCTCAGATAATATAGATGCATTTTGCACCAAAAAATTGCACTGAATTCTAGAATATCCCTTATGGAATTCCTCGGATAACTTAATGTCAAAGAGGCATACCTGATCACCCTTTTGGGGGGTTGCAGCACCTTCCCCAGGTCTAATGATTGCCTTCATTACATCCCCAGGTGCAAGTGGGTGCTTCTCCTCACTAAAGGGCCATCATAGTCATGTTAATGATTAGGCGTCAGCTCATCCGAATTTTCAATGGTTGAAAACATGGCATGTCCCGAGAAGTCTATCACACATATCAGAACAATGAATGCACCCAAGAATGAAAAGAAACCTGGAATCGGCTTTCTGTGAGGGTAGCAAGGGAGGCTCCATCGCATCGTGCTGTTCGTTTCCCATTTCAGCTGTGCTCTCTCTGTTTCTACTTGTGTAGCCCCGTCAGTGATCTGGTTTCATATATTTAAGAACGTGATTTGCTTGATAAGAATGAAGACATGATGAATTCACGGATTTATTCACACGTACGTGTGTTTGTTTTCTATTTTGTCCTTTTTTGTCCCCCAAGGGTTTAGAAATTAGGAGTCTAGAGCTATCACAATAAAGTTTTAGACAAACTCTCACCATAATTCTCATATTGTGAATTACGACATCAACATGAGCTTTTGAGAGGTAGAGACTGCATACCTAGCTAGATGTGGTTAGAGGCAGGGCGCTGCCGGTCTAGGCCCCTTGCCCCCAACCACACCTAGCTAGGGAAAAGAGCCCCTTTTTCCCCATGGAAAAATATCAAAAACTTCTTGTGTGCGGGCCAAATATCCTTAAGCATGCGTAGAAATAGAGTGTTGCTATGAGGGGAGGGAGTGAGAGGCTTATGCTGCTTACAAACTTGCATCAAGGCTTTCTAAAAAGGAGGGGTCTATAAATGAGCTGGTCACACACATAACATATCACAACGGCTTGTCATCCCACTAAGTTAGTGTAATTGGTTAAGAAATTAACTTGTGATTGGGAGATCGTCAAATCTAGTCTCGGCTTAGTAAAAGGGCGTAGCAATTTTGATGGGCGTTGTTTGATACATGTTTGTGAACTTCTCTTCAATGCAAACCATCTACAACATCTATAAGGGCCCTTAGGAGTTGGGTAATGTGTATCTCCACCCTCTTAGGTGCTACAATGGGCATTGAAGTAACTATCATTTGCCCTCTAGTATCACAATGTTCTTTATGGAGTTGTGGTAGTTGGGCCCCTTGTGTTCAATGAGGTATGAGCAAGCCACATCACACGAGGGATATCTTAACACATGACATTGTCGTGCTAAGGGGTGGAACTACAACAACTTAATTGTGATGCAAAGTAGCATAGAAAATGGAGTGTAAGAATAAGGAAACCTATGTCTCCCCCTCCTCCTAGGTGACAAAATGGGCATGTGAGCAATCATCCTTTGTCCCCCAATATTGTGTGCTCTCTATAAAATCAAGGCAATTGGGGCCCTTACTTCTCACTAACATGAAACTATAGCGGATTCCAAGCCATAGTGTTCACAATTCCTTAATCAGCATAGTAAATCAAATGGAAGTATCACCTTATCATTTTGCAAACATTTGAAATGTATATGGACACATATAAATTGTGGGCCACTAATCTTAGAGTGGAGCCCAAATATTCCAATCAAAAATTACCTAATCACATCACCATGCTTTTTACCATTGATAATAGTTTTCATGTGATATACCATAGCTCTTCTTCTTCCTCTTACATGACAATTCTGCAACAAACAAAAAAAAACACACATTGCGAATTATTGTTTTAGCTTATGTTTGCTACTAAAAGACTATGATAAAACACCTTCCTCTTGAAATATATGCATTAGTTCTTCACCCTACAAAAAAGGAACCATACCACAAACTCCTATTACCAAATAATAAGTTGTTTCTTAGGTATGGATCATGCTAATGGAGAGAAATAGAAGGAGAGTGAAAGGTGCAACACTTTGTTGTCCTCTAAAGTCTCATATATGTAGGCATGGACTGTCTCTTATATGTATCATGTACAACACCAAACTATAGTAGTACTTTGTCTTTTTTATCATGCAATTGTTTAAACGTGTGAACAATTGAGAATCATGCAATATCTCCATTATTGAATATAGCCATTTCAAATTTGTAACTAAATCAAAAGGAAAGAAATTTCACTTTGGAAATCGGTTTTTGAGTGCTTTATAAGTTTTTGAGAGAGAGAGAGAGAGAGAGAGAGAGAGAGAGAGAGAGTGTGTGTGTGTGTGTGTGTGTGTGTGTGTGTGTCCAAACAGGTGTAGTTCAATTGGTTAAGTTGAATGCATGATGACCAAATGGTCTTGAGTTCAATTGATATATCCACATGGTCATTTAGTACATGAATTAGAAAGGGAGATTTGAACCTAGATCAATGGGTTGATAAAACAAATGGCTTACCATTACCACCACTAGGGGCTAATAGCCACTTGATTACGAGAGGTGTGTCTCTAAATAGGTGTAGCTCAATTAGTTAAGTTGAATGCATGATGACCAAATGGTCTTGAGTTCAATTGATATATCCACATGGTCATTTAGTACATGAATTAGAAAGGGAGATTTGAGCCTAGATCAATGGGTTGATAAAACAAATGGCTTACCATTACCACCACTAGGGGCTAATAGCCACTTGATTACGAGAGAGAGAGAGAGAGAGAGAGAGAGAGAGAGAGAGAGAGAGAGTGTGTGTGTGTGTGTGTGTGTGTGTGTGTGTGTGTGTGTGTGTGTGTGTGTGTGTGTGTGTGTGTGTGTGTGTGTGTGTGTGTGTGTGTGTGTGTGTGTGTGTGTGTGTGTGTGTGTGTGAAAAGAGAGAAAGAGAGGGATAGCAATCAAATACTTTTTTCTTTCTGTGTGTGTATCAAACATAATGAAATGAAGTCTTAACACCTTGCATATCTAGTCTAGCAAAGATAAATGTGTATACATATTTATCACAATCCTAATGTATTGAGATTTTGTGGGAGATCAATAAGAGAGGAAATGAAAGAGTGCAAAATGCAATGGAATCACATCATTGAAACAAGAAAAGTGAACTATTTATTCCATGAGAATGAGATGCCTTTATAAAGCCATTACAAATTGTGCTATTTCATAGTAGTTTTATTAGGTGTAATCACACCTAATTGGTTTCTAGGTGAATCTTCGAATGAGCAGAGTGGGAAGATGGAAAAGTTGATTCCTATGGTGCAATGTGTGTAGGGAAACTCTATACTAAGACATGAATAAATATAGGATAAAATAATCAAAGCTACTTAGTGCACTTCTCATGCATCTCCTCAATGCACATCATGGATTTCATATCTCCCTATCCCCCTTCAAACTCATGGTGCACAAAACTTTAGGCATGACCATATTTTGCAATTGCTTGGTCATTGCATGGCTTAAGGACTTAAGTGTCCACCCTTAAATAGCTCAACGACATTCTTGTTGGCTTGATCATTGTGGCTCAAAGGTTTCAATCATTTAAGAAACTTGGGCTTTTAAGCATGATGAGTATAGCCAAGGCTTATATATATTGAGTTGAAGGGTTTAAAATTTTCAAAAGAGATACATACTTTAGAGAAGTCCTTCATCAATTGGAAAAATAGGTTTAGCTCCTCTCTTCTTGAAGATCATGGTAAAGGCTTCAAGATGCTTTTTATCTTCTTATTCTCCTTCATTGTCTTATTCTCCTTCTTCATCACTCTCTTGAATTGGCTTCATGTCTTTAAGGTGTTGCCTATTCCAAACAACATCATTAACATGAAAATTGAAGAAAACCAAGTCTTTCAATATCAAGACCTAGTACTTGCTAGTGGTAGATTACATACATATTCTCGAAAACCATGAGGGTCCTTTTTCTCATCATGCTACTCTTTTCATAGTGGCCTCAACTTTCAAAATTCAACTCTAAAGTCTTTTTTTTTTTTCATAAGTGCATGCATGCATAAAAGCTAGATACTTGGCAACTGATATACAAAGGTATCATGTAGCTCCCAACTAGTTTTTATAGTGTGATAAAAAAAATTT
This sequence comes from Lygodium microphyllum, assembly GCF_053477565.2. Classification (NCBI taxonomy): domain Eukaryota; kingdom Viridiplantae; phylum Streptophyta; class Polypodiopsida; order Schizaeales; family Lygodiaceae; genus Lygodium; species Lygodium microphyllum. The sequence goes on from NC_141145.1 coordinate 143,216,360, forward strand.
CTATTTTTACCAAAAGTATATGTAGATAGAGGGATAGCTTAAGAATAATATTTTTCTTTGCTTGATATGCCATAGGGAAGGGCCTAATCAAGTAAATATTTCATAGTAGTAAATACCACTAATATATAAGGGAGGGCCTAGTCAAGTAAATATTACATAATGCATTCAAACATGCTAAACAATACAAAATGATTCTAAACTTGACTACCACCTTGGAGACACAACTCTTCATGTATGTATGTGATGTGTTCTGGGGGGGAGGGGATCTATAAGAAAGTGTAAAATAAGATCTCTATCATAATCTCTCCAATTGATGTTAATGAAAGGGTGAACAAGAGTGAGAGAGAGAAAAGCACAAGTGGAAGCAAGAGCAATGGCTATGGAGGTTTTGAACCCAACGAGAAAGACCAATGTGTGGGAACTACAACAATCACACTATATGACCTGCATTTCCTTTATTATTCTATCATAGTAAAGAATAAGGAATAAAGATGACAATGATATGGACAACTACTATATGTAGTGTATGTGGGCACTGAGTATAAGGTAAATATAGGTGCCTAGGTACATGAAGCCTTTAACCCCAAACAACCTCCCACTTAAAGGTGAATGTGTCATGAGTGAGGAGAAAATTACAACATGTAGATATGAGTACAATTGGATGAGGAAAGACATCATCTCACCCTAGTCCCATCATCTTTCTAAGGAAAGCATAGCATTCCACTAAAAGACTTTTAGTGAGCAGATTAGTATGATTCTTGTTTGTAGAGATCTTGACAAGTTCTATATGCTTGTCCTCAACGACCTTTATGATGAAGTAATATCACACCTCAATATATTTGGACTTCACATGAAAGAACAGATTAGGTGCCAACTAGATGGCATTCATAGAATATGAATATGGTATAGAAGTCATAGAAGTATTACCAAGGTTTGCAATCAAATGGACTAACCATAGGGCCTTCTTGCATGCCTTAGTGGCTACCCAACCTTGATAGTAGATAAGGCAATGCATTTCTACACCCTAGACATCCAAGAAATAGCATATCCACCAAAGATAAAGACATAGCTAGAGATGCACTTTCTATTATTGGCATGTCTTGCATAATCTGAGTTAGTGTAGTCCACAACTCCAATATCTTGGCTACCATAGTAAAGGCACAAGTCTACATTGCCCTTAAGGTATCTCATGATAACCTTCACAACATTTGAATGTAGTTGGCCAAGTGTTTCCACGTAACGAGCTACAATTTCCACTGCAAATACTATGTCAGGTCTAGTGGCTATCATCGCATACATCAAGTTGCCCACAATAAGTGCATATGAAAATCTTGGCCATCTCAACCCTCTCATCATTTGAATGGGGACAATCTACCTAACTAACATTCAGATGTGGAAGGTAAAGGAGTGCCAATATGTTTACCAACTTGCATATAAAACTAAAACATCATGTGAATGTACTCCTTCTAGGACAAGTAGAAGAGTCCCTTAGAGAGATTGGTTGTGCATAATATGCATACCGAGCATATGAGAAGCATGTCCCATGTTCTTCATCTCAAAGCTCTTCTTGAGCTAAGTCTTTAAAGCATCTAGCTCACTAAGAGCACTTTCAGTAAAATCAGCATATCATCAATATAGAGTATCAAAATTATAAGCCTACTATCACGGCCTTCTTCTTGTGCAGATATGGATTCATAGCATTGCCGGAGTAAGATTATTGATTCTTGTATGGCATCAAACTTATGATACCATTTCCTAGGCGCCTGCTTAAGTCCATAGAGACTCTTCCTCAACTCACACACTAGGTGTTCCTTGTCCTTTTCTACAAAGCCCTTACGTTGCTGCATATAAATGCACATATCATCCCTGTCAAGACAAACTACAAAGCCTCAGACATCGCAAGATTATTCATCAAGGAAATATTCAAACTGCATGGGTTACCCAGAAGAATCATTAGTGATCGTGATTCTCTCTTCACATCACACTCCTAGAGGGCTATCTTCGAGGCCATTGGGACTCAACTATGTTTCAGTATAGCTTACCATCCCCAAACTGATGGTCAAAGTGAAGGGTAGTCATTTTGACCATAAAAGAGAAGATCTCATCAAAGCCAGCTCCCTTTTCTCATTTAAAATCCTTTGCAACTAAACATTCCTTATATGTTGGCTTAGGGTGACTAGGAGTGCTCTTCAACTTATATGCCCACTTCATAGCAGTGCATATTTTTCACTTAGTAGGGAAACCAAATTCCAAGTATGGTTTTTTCGCAATGAGTCAAACTCTGACTGCATAGCTCTCTCCCAGAAAAATTTGTCACCTTTGTGCATAATCTCCATACAAGTAATGGGCTCAGCAAAGCTTGTCATCTTGGCATAATCTATAGAGGGTGCATAGTGATAAAGAGGACACGAGGCTCTAGTAGAGCATTGCAAAATTATTTATGGAGCTAGTGCATCTTGTTCTCTTTGTTTAACATTGACATGATCCCAAACAACAAGCAAATCCTTGGCCATTGGAGCATCAACAATAACTACATGCTATCCTAAGGGGGAAGATTAGCTATACAATAATAGGAGGTTCCTCTTGAAAGATTATTCTACACACCTCAACTACTTGCTCAAGTTTCTTATGTATCTTATCCTCATGAAACACAACATCATGGTTTTGGATAATTCTTTTAGCATGTGGATCCAACAAACGATAGCCCATCTCTTATACATCACCATATCCAAGAAAGATGCATTTAACAGACTTTGGATCCAACTTGTTGCACTTATCTTTGGGAATATGGTAGAATGCCTCACATCCAAAGACTCTCAAGTGTCCATATTAAGGAGTTTTACTAAACTATACCTCCTCTGCAACTCTATCACCAAGAGTAGTGCACGGGGATCTATTAATCAAATGAATTGTAGTAGTAACTGCCTCAACCTACAATGTATGGGATAAGTCTTCACAATTGAGCATACTATGAGCCTTCTCCTAAATGGTCCTATTCATGCTCTCGACAACATCATTTTAGGGTGGGGTATAGGGAGTAATCAATTGATGCTTAATGCCTTGATCATCTTGAGAAAGAATGACAGAGAGAGTAAGAGAGCTTAAAGCTTTGAGAGGGAGAGGGAGAGGAAGAGAGAGAGAGAAGGGGGGGGGGGGAGCGGAGCTCATCACCACCATCGTCGTTGCCCACCGTTGTACACGAAGAATAAAGAGAAGTGTGCAAGGGAGAAGGGAGGGAAGGTGTGAAGAGGAGGCACAAAGGGTTTCATCTTTAAGCCTTTGAGGTAGGTACATTGCCTCTTCTTGCCTTATTTTTGTGTTCTTTTCTTTTAGTTTTTTGTTTTTCTTTGCAAAGAGATGCATGGAAAGAGAGGGAGGGAGGAAGGGAGAAAGAGGGAGAGAAAGGGGAGAAAGGAACCAAAGAGAAGAGAAAGAGAGAAATGAGAGAGGAAGGGAAGGAGAGAAGAGGATGAGTGAGAGAAACATACCATTTTTATACATTTTTACATATAGAAGGATATAATATAAAGGGGTTATTTACAAATTGAATAGAAAATGACTATTTTTTATTCAAGAAAATTTCACAGATAAGCCATTCTTTGGAAAGTAACTATACACCTTTCTCCTGATTCTTTTGAGATCATCATCAATCCATCCATCTCTCCTAGACGAGGTACTCAAATACTCTCTGATTTGTAGCCACTTTCCATCATATAATTCCTCTGAAAAAGTTTCCATTAAGAAAATATGATAGTCATGAACAAGTCTAGTAGTTGCAACTTTTGCCTCATCATCATCAAGCACCAAATACTCTTCAACTTCATACCTGGCTCTAGATAACATATTTGCCATCCATATGCCACCACTAGGTTTAACACATATTTTGGGTATTTTTCACGTATATTTTGTCATATGCCACTACAAGGAAATGGGGCAATAGCAACGTCCATTTGCAACGCAAAATAGTGGTGTTGCTAAAAGTGTCGCTATTAGCATTGCAAGTTCTATTTGCAACATATATAGCGACGCTAATAGCAATGCCACTCTGAGAAAAAAGTTTTGAAAACCTGTGTGACATTTTCTCTTGGAAACATCTAAATCACAAAAGAGGTATCCCATAGTGAGTGATGTGTGACAAGGGTATTGAGTTGTATACTGAGCAAGAGTCTCATCAGAGCTTATGGGCTAGTCACAAGGGATTATGGGCTACCTTTGAGAAGATTCATATAGAGATATTGGTGAAAAGCCATGTGTAGGGATGTTTCACAATTTGTAGAGACTTGTAGCACATGCTAGATGTATTATTCTCTAAGACCTTGACTTTTTGCATCCTATGTATTCTCTTTTGATGCATTGCAAATAGATTGTAGATCTAATGACCATGCCTATGGGATGGGCTTCTCAAGCAAGCAACAAAGTGCTGAAAGATACTAAAACTTTTGACTTCTTTTTTATGGGATAAGCCTAGAGTTTATGTGAAAAATCATTAATAAACATAACAAAATACTTAGCACCACCCAGAGACTAATAGGGCATGGGACTACAAACATCAAAATGAACAAGAGCTAGCAACTTACCCATGTGCATAGAGCCAAACTTCTTATGAGCATCACAAGTCTGCTTGCCATATAAGTAACGATCACAAGAATCAAAACTAGAATAGTCCAAGGGTGAAAGATATTGCGAAGGAGTTAAAACTTTCATTCCTTTAAATGACATGTGTCCAATGTAGTGATGCCACTAAGATATGTGAGGAAGATAAGTGATAGCCAGCACATGATTAGTAGATCTAAAAATAAGCAAGAGATAAATATTGCCAACCTTGGCACCTCTACCAAAAATGAGGTTAGAGTAATGTTCCAAGTAGAATCACCAAAAGAGATATGATAGCCAACATCATCCAATTATCCATCAACGGAGATAAGGATTTTTATCAAAGCAATGACGTGATGTACATCATGCAAAATAAAAGAAGTACATATAAGAAACTACAAGTGAACATCACTGATGCCAATAATGTCACATATATTATCATCTCCCAATTGTACAAAACGTGAAATGGTATGGTAGGTATAAAACCAATTACAATGCAAGGTCATATTGAAGGAAGCCCTTGAATCAAGTAACAAACACTGTGAGAATGAGGATTGATCATTAGTCAATTGTGTGGCACCAAGTGAAGAATAATCCAATATGTAGTCATCTATAATATACTCAAATCCATTAATCTCTTCAATCTTGATAATGGATTTAGCCTTATCTTGTATTTTCCCTTTGCCTTTATCATGCCTATCCTCGCATATCTTATGGCACTATGGTTGTATGTATCCCTGCTAATTGCAATAATAACATGTAAGTGAAGACTTAGGACCATAGAATTTACTACTACGAGATTGCCCATGAGATTTAGACTTAGATCTATTCTGCTATGGATCTCTACCACGACGGTCTCATAACTGCCTCTAACATCAAATGAAGATAAGCCCCCAATGATTAATAATTGCAAAGACAATGTCTGCATAAACCAATGAGCATAGATGAGAGACTCCCATAATGTCTAAAAGCCAAGATCTGTAATAAAATTTGAAAGTACTCCCATTAGAAGCAAACTAGAGCATCCAAGAGCAAAGTAAGCACAATATATGTATGTTATAACATCTAAAAGCCCAAAGATACCAAGTAATACATTCGAGATAATATAAATAACATAATCATCTAAGCCTGAAAATAGGATCTTCTTGCAAAGGCCATTTGGGATCAAATGGTTGGTTTTGAAGTTGGGAATCATAAAGAATGTTAGCTTGAGGTAGAACTTGTAAGCTGCCAGATTTGCCCCTACTTGCAAGGGAAAACCTCTCATGCTCTCTCCTTAGGGGAATTCTAGGTAGTTTGCATGCATATGATGTATGTATGGATTGGGAGATCGGTCCTTGAGGCAAAAGCCAGAGTGTTTTCCCACACTTGAGGACCTAATCCATGTATAGGTGGTAGAATTACTATGTAAATGCATGTTCTTACATAGGCTATTAGATAGTTAGAAGACAACAAAATGTCTTTAGTTCATCGATCATCAATGAACCAGGGCACTAATGGATAACTAGTTGATGGGAAGTATTATTGTTGTTGTTGAGGGATAACGGAGTCAATGGGGAATCATGAGAAGGACCTCAAAGTACTATGAGATGCATGGATTCACAATCATAAGTGTGATGGTGAAGGTTTCTTTCAATGAAAAGAGACTACAATGCTGATGAGTAGGACTACAATATTGAGTAATACCCAGTTCACTTGCTAGTTATCGTGCTTCCTGTATTGTTACTATAGCTATGAGAGATCGGAAAAGGTTGGAAGAACTTATGCAAGTGACTTAGGGAGATAGTTTTAATCATATGCAAGTCGAGGCTCCCTAGGTGTGTCCTACCCTTGATGTGCCATGAGTTACGTGGGGGAATAGGAAGTAAGGTTAGGGGGGTTAGGGATGTTGCTAGTACCTGATTGAAGCCACTAGGCATGCCTAACTTAAGGGCCCCTAGGTGTGGTGCTATATTTCTACGTGCATATTTTTCTTTGTTCTTTTCTTTATTTTAAAATACAATGCAATATGAAAAAACGTTCTAGTCTTAGTGAGAAGAATATGACAAGATTAATATACTTAAGGAGGCTCTTAAGAAGAAATAACTTGGTCGATGTCGAAGATGTAACAATGGAGTGATTCACGAAACTTGAGGTATGGTGTTACTAAAATTATGGCTTGATTGATGACGAACCAAAATTTTTGAGCTTTTACCATTGATAGAGGCTTACCTTCTCATTAATATTGTGCCTTATTTGTTGGTAGAGAGAGTAGCCAAGCAAATACTTATGGAGGCACACGTATATGAAGCATGATCTTTGTAGATGTGGTCCTTAAAGCCTCTTCTAGTGATATATTTTAGGTAGGTCTTCATTGCTTGATGGTGCATTTGGTAATTTGAACAATTGATCCATTAATATGTGTAGTCACTTGTATTATCCTACATTCACTTGATAGAAATAAAATTATTGCTTGTTACTTTCTTTGAGTTATGGGACATATTTTGTACTACCATAAGCACTAATGCTCATAAGGGTAGCTTTGAATGCTCAAATATAGAGGGAGATTTACTTATTTAAGAGGTTAATAAGAAGAATGCTGATGCATTCCGCACCTCTCATGCTCTCATAGTTTGAGGTTGGCATGATGCTAGAGGCAATAATGACCATTGTGGTAGAGACCCATTACAGAATAGATCTAAGTCTAGATGTCAAGGGTAGGCTCATATATATCTTGTGGTCATAAGTCTTCACTTATATGCCATTAATATAGGTAGTAGAGAGACACATATGAAGAGCACCTTGCCACAGCACCATGAGAACCACGAACCGGCCAAGAGAGGCTACAAGCACACTTGCTGGCCATAAAAACCTGCAAGAAAACTCTCCTTCTCACCAAGAATCCATGCTCTCCAATCACACAAGAAAGAGGCACACAAGAAATTGGACAATTCTTCCATCCTCACCCTCTTCCTCTTCCTCACTCTCCATTAAAAATGAGCATGAAGCACAAGAGAGAAAAGCAAGAACAAGAAAGATGAGAGTTGTGCCAAAATGGGAGAGAGGAGAAAATGAAGCGTGAGAGGAGAAGATAAAGGAAGAGAGAGAGTATAACCACCTCAGCCTCCCACCTCCTCAAATCACCCGACAAGCCTCCTCATTTTCCTTTCTTGATATTATAAAATTGAATTGCATACATTTTGGCTAAGGTCTAAAGACCCTTCAATTTTTGGAATGAGATGAAGGTGTTTGACCTTACTTTTCCTTTCAATATTTTAAGATGTGAGCTTAAGGACCCACATTGTTACATTGCTTCATAAATGATTTTTGACAAAAATTACATTTGCAATGGATCATTCTACAAAAGATGTTTCCATGACAAGCACATTTTGGTGCCTTTACTTGCACATATTTGTTGGTCATCAACATACGATCACATTGCCATAAGATGTGCTAGGATAGGCATGATAAAGGCCAATAACAATGCATAATAAAAAATAAAAATTCATTGGATGATTAGTGCATTACTAAATCCATTGTCAACATTGAAGAGATCAATACATTAGAGTACAATTTAGATGACACCATATTGGGTGCTTCTTTACTTGCTACCACACAATTGACTGATGGTCAGTCCTCATTCTCTTGGTATTGGTTACTTGATTCAAGGGCTTCCTTTCATGTGACCCCACTTCGTAGTTGGTTTTATTACTATACCATTTTAGGTTCTGTATGATTGGGAGATGATCATGTATGTGATATCATTGGCATCAATGAAGTTTGCTTGCAATTTCCTAGGAGTACTTCTTTTGTTTTTCATGATGCACATCATGTCATGAGTTTGACAAAAACCATTATTTCTACTAGAGACAGTTGGATGATGCTTGTTATCATGTCTTGTTAGGGGTAAAGGCACGTGTGCTTATGTTGCATGTGTTTTCACTACATTAATGGTACTTGCATGCTTGTACATATGGTAGATGCCTATTATTGTCACTTCATTCTTTATTTATTTAGTGAAATAATAAAATAAGGGATGCTGGTCACACATTGTGAATGTTGGAGTTCCCACATCTTGAGTCTCTCTCTCTTACTCTCTTACTCCATCTACCATAGCTCACCTCTAGTGCTTTTGATTGCTTGTGCTCTCACTTGGGCTTCTCCCTTCAATTGGTATTAGAACATTGGTTTGAGGAGCCTTTCTTTAGTTTGCTTTAGCTTGTCAATGCCTATAGCTCAAGGTTTAACAATTTCCATTTCTTCCATTTGAGGTAATTGTTTGAACTTGACTTACTCCATGGTTGATTGAGCTTGCCAAGGCCTTTCCAAAGGAATCATTGAGCACTAATAAGTGTTCCAATGTGGCTAACAATAGTAACAAATAAGTCAGTGTGGACAACTCATATTGCACTTGTTTTCAGGCCTCTTCTTCCTAGCATTAACAGTAGTACTACTGCTTACTCTAGTACTTGTTGATCGCTAGGCATTGCTTCCCTACCCTCTCAACATTAACATTCATCATTGGACACAAATCTTGAGATTCTAAACCTCTATTTGTGGGTGGATATTCAAGATAACATGTTATCATAAAACAAAGATAACCATTTCACTTTGAGCTTCTACCCATGCCTATTGATGCTCATATGATGTTGGGATCATTGATGAATGCTTGGCCCATGTCTTGAGATGCTTTAGGCATTGATTCAAGTCCCCCAAACTTCTATTAGTTGCTATAATATATAGAAAACCTACTATAATACAAATCTAGGAGGGTTTACTTCAGTGGCTTGGAGCCCCTGTTTATATCTACTAATGCTCATTTGGTACCCCGATGGTTGTGGATGTTATGACATTATCTTGGGATGATTTTTGGTTGATTTGAGCCCTCATTTGGCTTAGCTTTCAAAGGTTTTTGCATTGCTATTATAACAAAGCAACAAGCTTTTTATTAGGGAAAATGTATGTCTATTGCTCTTAAATGTCATTTGGGTACTTCATATGAATGTATTAATACTTAGCATTGGTCTATGCACTTGAATATGCTATGGGATGCTTTTGAGCCTCAATTTTGAGCTTGGTGGCATTCATATTAGTTGCAGTTACATGGCTTGGTTACTTTAGTGACTTACATACTCCCGGGTTTTGGTTCATGTATCTTGGATGCTCGAATGTCATGTCTATGATATATTGAGCTTGTCTTGCTCGGTTGGCACTTGATTTTGTTCCATTGGGAGTCACTTGAGCTACTTGGATATTTTGCATTTGAGTAGAGCTTTGGGTTTATGCAATTGAGCTTCTTTCATTGAGACAATGGGACTCATTGAGTTGCACACATGCTCTCATATGCTTATTTGATGTAGTTACTCTTTAGTGGGTTGATTTGATTTGTGCTTTGGATCTGGCACCTATCTTTGTCAGTGTGATGTCAATGATGGGTACATATTGCTTGGATATGTATTGAGCTTTATTACTCTTGCTTAGTCGAGCATTTTGGTAGTTCTCTTTCATTCTTATTGAGACCTATTACATGCATGATATCTATGCCTATTGGATGTATGATTCACTAACACATTGAGATGTGATAGATCTTGGTATCTATTGTATGCATCTTCATTGCTAGTTGCTTCCTCATATCCCCATTGTTTCTTGGATATTTCTCATAGTGGGAGCTTGGTCTTTTGTTGATTTTCCCACACGGTTTTGGATTCGCTACTATATTTATTTTAGCATGTTGTAATTGCAATTTTTAGCATCATTTCTAAGAGCAGACACTTTGTCTTGACTGTTCGTTGATTGTTGCAACTAGTGGATAGCTCACTATTTTGGTGGTTTATCTTGATTAGCCCTTGTGTTGGCTATAATTTTAGGGCTGATTTGTAGTAATTTATAGTAGCCCATTTGCTTGCATCGTGCTTTCATTATTGGTATGATGACTGGTGGATTAAATGATAATTGACAAACGAGTTGACACTAATTACAACTATCGGAAGGCACAAATATGGCAAGTTTTGGTACAAAAATTACAAAATAAGCCATTGGGACATGAGGGTATAAACCCCAAATGTTTTAATATAGAGAATTGGGCTGAATTGGATGAGCTATGTAAATCTACAATTATTTTGTCACTCTCTAAGGAGATTCATTATAGGATGTTGTCTCTAAAGGGAAAATAGCCTGGCACTTATGGGACAAAATCTGTAATGTCTATGATAAGTGGATCCTTACCTCTTAGATGTATTAGTTGAAGCAACTCATGGACCTTTGTATGAAGGAGGGGACTTCCATGTTTGTCCACTTGAATGAGTTTCCTTCTATATTCAGCCACTTGTCTTCATAGGGGATTAGCTTTAGGGACAATCTTTTGCCATTATTCTTGTTGGTTACATTTATTGAGTCATGGGACACATTTTGTACTACAATATGTGCAAATATGCCTGCCTTTGCTGATGGGCTGAAATTGTAGGCTGTAGAGGGTGCATTATTGAATGGAGAAGTTAACAAAAAAACGTTGATGCTTCCCATAGCTCTCATGCTTTGATAGTCAAAGGCAATAATGGTAAGAGTGGTAATGACCACCATGGGAGAGACTCTCAGAAGTCTCGTTGTCAGTCATGTAGTAAGTCCCATGGCCATAAATCCACATTGACTTGTCACTAGTGTGTGAAGTAGGGTTATATTTGGCTGTAATGCAATAAAATGCATGATGACAAGTGCAATGAAAGGGAAAGGGCAAAGTGTAGGAAAAGGAAAAGTCAAAGGGAAGTTACAACCTCTTAATATTTTTCAAATGAAACAGAAGCTCATTAACATGGATTTTGTTATATGACTTCCCATTATACAAGGGGGCTATGATTCAATACTAATCATAGTATACTTACCAAAGCTAGCCCATATCTTCCAAAGACTATCTTTAAAACCTTAACCATCATGAGGATCTTTGTGTAGGGTAGATTATTTAAAAAAAAGTGAGTGATAGGGATACTTTATTTACCTCTAGATTCTAGACAAGCCTTTTTTAAGAAATTAGAACCTAGCTTTGTTTTAGTATAACTTATCATCCCCAAACTAATGGTTGGATAGAAAGAGTAAATCAAGTGAATGAGGATATACTGAGAGTATATTGCATTAGACAACCCAAGTAGTGGATTTAGTATTTAACCTTAATGGAGTTTGCATACAACACCTCTTATGATTAGAGCATTGGGATGACCCCATTCCAAGCAATGTACGGCCAATATTACTAGTTCCCCGTAAAATTTTTGGACCCTATTCTTAAGGTGGAAGAATTGAAGAGAATACTTGAATATATATAGGAGCAAGTGATGGTAATTTGCCAAGATATTAAAGCCACTTTAGGATAACCATAAAACATATGTAGATCCAAAGAGATCAAAGTAGATATTTCAGGAGGAAGATATGGAAAGTTGAGCCTAAGATACTATTGTCTTTACAGGATTGTTAAGTGCCTAGGAAGACATGCATACAAGTTGCAACTCTCAAAACAATATCAAAGTTCATGATATGTTTCATATTAGTCTCCTCAAAGCATATGTTCTTAACCTTGATCATGTGTTAGATGATTAGCCAAACTATAATGCCCAAACAAGGGATTCTCAAAGTATAGCTAAAAGAATTCTTGATACAAAGGAGAGAACCCTTAGAAATAAAACTATCATGAGCATCTTGTACAATGGAAATAATTTTTTGAAGAAGATGCTACTTGGATAGATGAAGTCACTTCCACCCCCCGAGTTCTCTCAAGGTGAGGATACCTCAATTCCTCTGGGGGTAGGGAATATAATATACTTGTTCTAGGACCTACTTTATTCAATGAACATGACTTATCAAAAACCATCTTGACAAATTCAAATGATCTCATAAGTTTATTTTATTTCCAGTGCAACTTGGTTACATCAGTTTTATTCTACGTTATTAGAAAGCTATAGTATATGTAGGTTTTCAGATAAGATTTAGCAGTGCAATTCACCTAATAAAATAATCATATAATATTTTAAACCCATCACAACCATTAAGACAATCCCATAAATTTATTTTTATTACTCGTACAATCATATTTCCATAGTTTATCTTAGCTGATGACCTAAGCATTTAAGTACCCGACATAAAAAGCCACATTAATTAGAAGGTGCTGACATAAAATAGTAGTGCTTGCAAGCATTCTTGAAATAAATATTAATGTTTATAGGCATTTAGAAGTGGCCCATGAGTTCATGAACCTTGGAGAGGTGAAAAAGACCCATAAGACCACATTACAATGAAAAATAGATAGAAAATAGGAAAAATAGTAATAAAAGAAAGCTTGCTAAAGCTTCACAAATTAGCAGTCTCTTGCCTAGGCATGCGCACCCTAAATTTGAATCATCTTCTCTCTTGCTCTCTCATCAGTATAAAACTCCTTTGGACTAATCTCAAGCTTCTCTTTTGGAAATCCATTGATTTCATTGTAATCAGTCCCTAAGTCAGCCCCAAAATGCCCCTTTTATGTTACTTGCTCACACTATTAGTCTATAATAGCCAATTGTCTCCAAAAATTTCACTACTATGATTTTGATCTATTCCACATGTTGACTTAGTTTTAATTAGTTTAGATCTTGAGTGCCATAATTTCCAAAAATTACTTCATTACATGCCCAAAAGTTTGCATGGTTATTGGCTATTAAAATGGAGCTATCAACTCACCTACAACTAACAGGAGCATCTTCGATAGGAGATTTCATCCCCAATGTCCCCAAAGCATTGTGCAACAATAGAGCAGAGCCCATGATGGACACAGTAGAAGCGAAGCTGGTTGTTGCAAACATGAGTGTAATTCCATTACTACCCCCACCATCCATATATCAAGTGCCAAAAGTAATAGTATAGAAGAGATGATTAATGACACAATAGATTTAACTAGTTATGATAAATAATAATTTTAATCCCGTCCTAGTGCTTAGTTTCATTCAAATTAGAGATAATCAAGTTTTTCGTTTTAAATAATAAGTCAAGTATATACCAAATTTAGGTGTAACTCCTATAATCTAGCATTGTGTTAACCACTAGAGATTATGAATTTAGATTGAAATTCTTTAAACCTTATTATTGTCCTTAGATTTGAGATGATATAAAGATCTCATGAAATAAGAACTCTTACAACAATCGTAGAATGAAATCAAGATAGTTTGCTAAGTCAACATGAAACCCAACAATTGTTTTGTTGATTAATGGATTTCTTGATTAGATTGTTTTGTTTAGTCCTAGAAAAGAAAATGGAAAAATATTGAAAGGATTTGAAATGGATTTAAGAATTCAAGCAATAGGGAGGATTAAATTGAAACCATGAAATCTTCATAAATTGTGGAATCACTAAAATCCTTGTTTATTGTTGATTTTCAAATGAAAGAAGAAGTCAAGGAAAAGAAGGCCCAATATTTGGGAGGAACACAAGCACCTTTTTTGCCACCAACAAACAACAATAGATGGAATTAAAGGCGCCCTACCAAAGGATTCGGTTAAAGTAGTAATGTTTCTCACCTAATTTAGAATCAATAGCAATCCAAAGTGAGGGTCATAAAGATATTTGAGTATAATACAACATATATAGCTTGCACTTGCCTTAGAGTGATAGTGGCTTCCACTATAAACTATCATATGTATGGTAAATCATCCTTTAGTAGATACTTTTTTAACCAAAGAAGAGATGCATGTGGCTAGCAAGTTAGGCAAAGGTAAAATGATCTCATGTATTGTATATTATACTATGTACTTGATTGTCTGATCCCATAATCTAGACGTATACCCTTCTCTTCAATATAATCCAATTTTCTACCAATGGCTTCTTCCTTAAGTCACATTCCTTTTGTAATAAGTAGAAAAACCCATTCTTTCTTGTACATAAATAACTATTAAAAATAATAATTTTAAAAGCATTAAAACACAATAAAAAATTCAAAGAGGAAATGCATAGCACTTCAAGTTATATTTCTTGATCAGCTATATCTTATTCTTATGGTCTTATGAAGAAGTGCTTGTAGATCTACAAAGGAGGAAAAATCACTTCTTCATAAGGAGGAAAAATCTACAACCACTTCTTATGGTCTTATGAAGAAGTGGCTGTAGATCTTATTCTTATGGTCTTATGAAGAATAATAGGCTCAAAGGAGGAAAAATCAACTTTACTTTCTTTACAACTCAAGAAGGAAGTCAAGACTCGTTCATCAATAACCATACCATACCTTGCCCTCTCTAAGCAAATAAACCTTGATTTGACCTTACCAAACATAACCTTTTGCTAGAGGAGTTGCAATCCACTTCAACAACTTGAGTTATTCATAGAAACATGTAAATGGAGCTTAGTTCTTCTTCAATAACAACCCTATTAACATCAAGGCATTGTACTTCAATCATCTTGGTCCTCAACTTTTATCATACAAACCTATTTCCATGTAACCATTCTAGAGAGCTACAAGGCTGCTATTTCCAAGTAGCCATTGTATTTCAATCTTCATTGTCTAAAAGCCCAACACATATTGATTATAGAAGAGAAAAAAGGTACCTAGATCATTCCATAGCACTTAAGGTCCTCAAGTTAGAGATATCTTGTGGCCTCAAACAATCAACATAGTCTCTAATCCCCTAGCCTCTACTTTCAACTTCCCCCAAATAAGCAGAGGGTGAATTAAGCATAGGATGTGCCTAGGAAGTCTTGAATTACCTATGGTTAAACCTATATTTGTAAGTCACTTGCACCATCCCCCCTAAGCCATTCAACACCCCAATACCAAAGCATTAAATATGTGTATAGCAAGGTGACCAATGACAAAGATCTATTCCTTCGTGTATCATCTACTGATCACCATGGAGGATTGATGTTTCCTAATGATTATGAATGAGAAGTAATAAAAGGTGGAACAAAAGTGGAAGCATGAGTGGAAGTAAGAGCTATGGAGGTTCAAGCAAGAGAGAGCAAGATAGTATATTGGAACTCCAATAGTCACAATGTATGACTTGCCTTCTCTTATTATATTGCCACTGAAAGAATAAAGAATAAAATGACAGTGATGGGTGCTCATTACTTGCAATAAAGAATAAAATGACAGTGATGGGTGCTCATTACTTGAAAGAATAAAGAATAAAATGACATCCATCTTCTTTAGGCCAACAAAGCGACACAAAAATTACATCTTGTAAGATACATCAAAAGTGGAAAATTTGAAGGTCTCTTTCATATATACAAATATCTAGATACAAGTCATAAGTCAGAGGCAAGACCACTAAGAATGCAATATTCATAACTTGTGCAAGTTGTTTACAATAATTAACATGTTACAAATATGACGTCTATGAGCCTTTAGAAGCTTCAAGGTTGCCATGAGAGCACATTATTGATGATTTTCAATGTGTATTTTTGAATATGTGAGCATGTACATAGTAAATGTGGGTAGCTAGGCATAAGTATCTTTAACCCCCCACAACCTTCTATTTAAATGTGAATGTGCTCAAGTGTGGAGAAAACAAGAATAAAGTGATGAAGTACAAACTATACATAGAAGTACAATAGGATGAGGAATAGATGTCATCTCATTCTATGCCTATCATCTTCCTAAGGAAGGTATAATGTTCCACTAGGAGACTTTTAATGAGCAGATCTACCTCATGAAGTGATAATGGACCTCTGTGCTTGGTCTTCACATAAAAGACTAGATTATATGCCAAGTGAATGGCACTCATAGAGTCTAAATGCAATGTAGGAGTCATAGTTATACCTAGGTTTGTCCCAGTAGATGGCTTAGCCATAGGGCCTCCTTGTAAGCCTTAGTGGTGGTTGCAATGTACTTAGTCTTGGTAGTAGACAAGGCCATGCATTTTTGCACCATGGATATCCAAGAAACAACACCTTTAGGAAAGGTAAAGACACATCTAGAGATAGACTTTATACTATTTGTATGCATACCCTGCATACTTAGAGTATGTGTAGCCCACAACTCTAGTATATTGGCCACCATAACAAATGCATATATTTGCAGTACCCTTAAGGTATCACATGATACACTTCAAGGTGTCTCAATGTTGCTTGCTAGGTGTTGTGAGTTACAACTCCCATTGCAAATGCTATGTCTGGTCTACTGGCTATCATGGCATATATTAAACTCTATGCATTGTGAATGCATAGGGGATCTTGGCCATCTCGACCTTCTCATTATTTGATTGGGGATAATCTTCTTGACTAATCTTCACATGAGAAGATAATGGGCAACTAGTAGGCTTGTCACCTTATATATGGAATCACTAAAGGACTTTATAAATGTACTCCTTTTGTGAAAGTAGAGGAGTCCTTTAGAGTGATTATGTATAATGTGTATACCAAGTATGTGAGAGGCATACAACATGTCCTTCATCTCAAAGCTCTTTTTGCATTGAGTCTTCAAAGCATTCGGCTCATCATGAGCACTCCCAACAATCAGCATGTCATCAACATATAGCACCAAAATGATAAGCTACCATCACGGGCCTTCTTCATGTGAAGACATGGATCCATATCACTATGGAAGTAACCTTATCAATGCATAAAGGCATCAAAATTATGATACAATTCCTTTGGTGCTTGCTTAAGTCCATAAATACTCTTCCTCAACTTGCACACTAGGTGTTTCTTGCCCTTTTCCTCAAAGCCCTTACGCTGTTGTATATAAATGTCCTCATGCAAGTCCCCATAAAGAAAAGCCATTTTCATATCCATCTCATACAAGTTCAGATCCATTTGTGCAACCAATGCTAATACCAATCATAGGGTAGTCATCTTAACCATAAGAGAGAATGTCTCATAAAAATAAACTCTCTTCTCCTACCTAAAACTCTTAGCAATCAATTTGGCCTTATATGCTGACTTGGGGTAACCAAGAGTACTCTTCAATTTATATACCCACTTGCATGGCAATGCATGTTTTCCATTGGGCAAAGGAACCAAATCCCATGTATAATTTTTTGGCAGTGAATCAATACTCAAATTGCATGGCCCTCTCTCCAAAGTGACTATCACCTCTACACATAGCCTCCTCATAAGTGTGAGGCTCACCAATATCTGTCATTATAATATGATGTATAGAGGGTTGAAATGATTAAGAGGACATGAAGCTCTAGTGGAGCAACTTAAGACTATGGGGCATGTATATCTCTTTGTCTAACATCATGACCCTATATACAATAGGTGGATCCTAGGCCGCCACGATATCATCGATAGTTATAGCAGGCTCTCTCGCTAAGGCTAATTGTATTTTAACATGAGGCTCCTCCTAAAAGGTCACCCCACATACCTCAATCACATGCTCTAGTCTTATATGCATCTTTTTCTCATGGAAGATAACATCATGGCTGCAAATAACCTTCTGAACTTATGGATCTAAAAGGTGATAGTCCATCTCATCTACATCACCATATTTAAGAAATATACATTTGATGGAATTTAGATTCAATTTGTTGTGATTATCTTTGGAAATATAGTAGAAAGTCTCACTCAAAGACTCACAAGTGTGCATACGAAGGATGTTTACTAGACTATACCTCCTCTACAACTCTACCACCAAGAGCAGTGCATAGAGATTTAGTGATGACATGAATAGGAGTAGTAGCTATCTTAGTCCCAAAATGCTATGGTAATCATGCTTGACTAAGCATATTGCAAACTTTTTCTTGAATAGTCTTATTGATGTGCTTTGTAATACCATTTTGGGGTGGGGTATCTAGAGTAGTCAATTGATACCCCTCTTATTACAAAGTTGCTCAAAAGCCTTAGAGATATATTCATCCCCATTGTGAGATTGTAGGCATTTATTTTAGCTTATGCCTAGACTGGTTCTCAATCATAGCAAGAAAGTGCTAAAATGTAGGCAAAACATATGATTTCTACTTAATAGGATAGGCCCAAACCTTATGCGGATAACCATCTATGAATGTAACAAAGTACTTTGTGTTACCCAATGACTAATCGGGATAGGACCATAGACATTTGAATGAACAAGAGCCAAAGACTCACCCACACACATAGATAAATACTTCTTATGCAAGCAATAAGTGTGCTTGTTATAGAAACAATGATCACATGAATCAAAACAAGAATAATCAAGAGATAGAAGATAATGCAAATAAGTAAGGACTTTTATTCCTCTCAAAGACATATTGATACCATAGAGATACATGTGAAAGATTAGTCATAGCCAGAACATAGTTAGCAAATCCAAAGACAAACAACCGATAGAAGCTACCAATCTTGGCACCTCTAGGAAAAACAAGACTACCAAAGGGTAATCTTCCATGAAGGATCACCAAAAGATACATGGTTCCTATCACCATCTAGTTGTCCAGCTAAAATAAAGCTTTTAGTCAAAGCCAAGACATGATGTATATCATAGAGCGCAAAAGGAGCACCTTGTAGTCTAAAATTGCCCATGTCAATCATATCCAATGCAATGTGTCATCTCCTAGTCTGACAAAACCTGTAATAGTACAATAGCAATGAGACTAATACCAATGTGGAGTAATATGAAATGAAGCCCCCGAATCAAGAAGCCAACACTGAGAGTAAGAAGATGGAGTATTCGTCAACAACTGAGGAGCATCAACTAATGAAGCAACAAGTATGTAATAATTGGAACTATACTCCAAGGCATTTATCTCCTCTATCTACACACAGGACTTTGGCACAATACTGCGATTATAAGAAGATTTATCATTATCATATACTTTTCCTTTACCTTTGTCATTGTACCTATCATTGCATATTTTATAATATCGCAGCCTAATGTGACCATACTACCCATAATAATGACATGTCAAAGAGGGCTTATGACTGCGTGACTTGCTACATGATTGCCCTCAAGGCTAAGACTTGTCCCTCTTGGGTTGTCAGTCTCTACCATTATTATTATTCCTATTTTCACCATTTTTTCCTCTAACTATAAGTGCATGAGAAGTAGGAGTTGCATCAATGTTCTTCATATTCACTTCTTTTGAAGTAAAGCATTCATAGCAGTATCGAATGTATTCCATGACTATAGAAGTGTGATAAGCAAGAACAAACACCTTATGTTATCCTCAAACCGAATGCCCTACGAGACAAGAAAGAACAAAGACTTTACACTAGCTTTAAACTAAATGCCTTGCTATAAGATCCGCAAGAACAAAGACTTTATATTATCCTCAAATTGACTATCCTACAAGATAAGCTGGCCGACAATTGAGTGAAACTCATTCAAATGAGTAGACATAGGGGTGCCCTTCTTCACGCAAAGGTCCACAAGCTTTTTCAACCAATATAACTAAGGTGTAAAACTATGCTTGTCATAAAGGTCACATATCTTCTTCCATAAATCATATGCACCACCATAAATTAAAATAACATTGAAATACACCTATAACTTAGATAAAGAAAGTATGATAGTAAACATCAAGCTCATCATAATCATCTCTATCCCAAAATTTTGGCTTTATGCCCTTGCCTTCAATGGCCTAATATGTGTCTTTTGCACCAATACCTTCTATATTTTCATCTTTTAATAATAAAAGTTGTTACCATCCAACTTTTTAATATTAAAAATAGCACTATCATTGGATCCCTTTGAAGTACATGACATTATGTTTGCAAATAACTACAAAGTATAAGAGTATGGGTTGTTGTAATTACAAAAAAATTGAGGCAAAAGCTTGGGCAAGAAGTGGGGAACTAAAGAATATAAAGCTATTTACAACCAATAGATACTAGAGTATTCAAACAAGGCATTTGCTCTCAAAGAAACTACTTGTAAACAATTTTCAATATTATTCTCCACCATAAAACTATAGTAAATGACCATACATCTATAGGCAAATGACCAAAGGATTAAGATCCCATTGCTAGGAATATCGAGGTAGCAACCAAGATATATAAAATGCAATTGGCAATATAGTAGCCAAGTACCAAGAACTATCAAAACATGTAGGGTATTAGATGTATAGATGCATACAACAATGCGTATCAAGCATGTATCCACCACAGACAATGATAGGTATAAGGTATCTAAGCTCAAAAGTAATTAGTCCTCCACAGTCATGAATCTTTCCAAATAATAGTGTAGCATAAACCAAAAGAGTATAAAGAGTCTTCCACTGACTCAAAGAAAGAAGCTTTGCAATATAAATACAAATGGCACCCATAGGAAGTGAATATGGAATCCCCAAGAGCATAAAAAAGCTCAATATATCAAGCACATTTTTGGGAAGCCTAAGCATATTAATGATACATTCAAAAGTATATAGATTCAATATATCTTCAACCTGCAAGTGAAGAATCATTGAAGCAAATGGATAATTCCCAAATACGTCCAACAGAGCCCAAATGTAAGCTTCATAGGTCACCATAAACATATCTAGGCATAAACATCAATATCGAGCATCAATATATACATACAGTTGACTAGCATAGCATATAGACATGTAATACATAAAGCTTTGTAACCTATGTGTGTTATCCAAATCAGAACTATTTTATTCTATATAAAATAGAGAATTGAAAACTATATAGAATCAACTTTATGAGTGCCCAAATACATAGTCTCATCATGCTATTTGTTTCTAGCTATGGAACACCTCAATTCGATATTGTATGCAAAAGTTACAGCCAAAATATGAAAGTGCTATTAAGTTGCCATTACTATCTATGACTTCTACAACATGCTTTGTATCCACTCAAAATGGATAGAATGGTTGCTTCTTAGCTCAGTAAGTAAGTACTAAACAAGGCTTTCGCTAAGCCTTGGGAAGAAAGGTGTAAGTCAAGCTCTATTCCTAAGCTGAATGCAATGTTAGTGAAGCTCCTTGAATGCCTACTATGACACTAATTGAAAGATGGAGCTAAAGTAGAAGCACAAGCAGAAGTAAGGGCAATGGAGGTTCAAGCAAGAGAGAGCAAGGCAATATATGGGAACTCCAATAGTCACAATGTGTGACCTACCTTCTCTTATTCTGTTGTCATTTAAAGAATAAATAATAAAGTGACAATGATGGGCACTTGCCACTTGTAGCTACAAGTGTGTGGGTACAATGTATAGAGTAAGTGTGGGTAGCTAAGCACATGCATCTTTAATCCCCAACAAGTGCAACAAACAAAAATAGTGTTCTAGCTAAGTACTACTTAAGTAAGCATGTATACTAACATAATATTTCTACCATAGCCTGTACACAGATTGGATCCTTAAGTATGCGATAACACTTTAGGCTTATCTAGAGCCAATCCAATAATACATGTCATATGCATAAGAACAAAATTTTAGCACTCTTCCTAGGAATTGAATAGATGTGAGGTTCATATTGTAGGGATAGAAGTTCATAACGGATCTGAAGCCATCACCTCTATTGCTATAGCAAGCCTTTAGCCTCTAATAACTCACAATCAATCCTCCATAACCCTTCAAGTTCCACCCAAGAAGGAAGAACTGTGGTCAACGTACCAATAGTGAGACTCACAATCCTCAAGGACCTTGATAAGAAGTCAACCATTCAAATTCCATCTAAGAATAAGGCCAACTATATTCTTCAACCATGGTATATCAATCCTCGTCATCAATAGCATCCTTTTGCTCCTCCCACAACCTCACAACTCAAATCCATGCACTCTATGC
Source organism: Lygodium microphyllum (assembly GCF_053477565.2). Lineage (NCBI taxonomy): Eukaryota > Viridiplantae > Streptophyta > Polypodiopsida > Schizaeales > Lygodiaceae > Lygodium > Lygodium microphyllum. The sequence continues at coordinate 143,238,583 of NC_141145.1, forward strand.
CAAACATGCTACCTTTGACAAAGAGTGCAATGTTGATAGCATTGATCTAGGAGGGGGAAAATGTTAACCTAGTTTAGGAACTATTAAAAATAGTAGCCACTAAATATAGCAGTGTAAGATTCCAAAAGCATAAAATCTCAATCAATGTATTCAAATTAATTTTTTAAAGGGTTGTAAATTTTAAAAACTTTATGTGCTACTTTAGGCACCATGTGTGTGCGAGGTGAATATGTAATTTCCATCCTTATAGATTCTTATACTTTTGTATAAACAAAGTGACAGTTAGGATCACTCCTATGAAAGTTGTAATATCACCTAAGGCTAGACTAGATTTTTCCATTCTTACAGATTGGGACTCTCGTATTTTTGTATAAACAAAGTGAGAGTTAGGATCACTCTTATGTAAGTTGTAATATCACCTAAGGTTAAACTAGAAGATCTGCAAAATTGATAAAGGGGTCACATACAACTCTATTTGCTTTTACCTCAAGACCATGTCCACAATACTCGAAGTGAAATGTTAAAACCAAAAAAACTAGTCACTGGTGGAAAAGGGGTAAAGGGTACCCAACATAAAGTGAAAATTTAACCCTTCTACATATGATGTGTATAAGTGGATAGAGAGCTCATTCTTGTGTGTGCAAATTATTGAGAGCTTCTCTTCTCTATCTTCTTGCTTGCTTGACCACACACACACACACACACACACACACACACACACACACACACACACACACACACACACACACACACACACACACACACACACACACACAGATAAGTTGTGAGAATCTCAATTCTCCATCCTCTTCTTCTTCTTCTTCTTCTTCTTCTTCTTCTTCTTCTCTTGGTGTTGGAGTGGCAGTAGTAGACAAATCAAAGGAGGGATCAAGAGGAGCCACACTCTAATTTAGAGCTTACTGGAAATCGATCCTTCTTTTCTTCTCTATTCTCCTCTTGGCATTGGAGTGGTCGCAATAGATCATCAAAAGTAGGAGAGATGGAAAAACAAGAGGTGTGACACATATGAATTGTGGAGCTTATCCAAAAATTGTGTGGAAGATAGAACTAAAATGAGTGTAGAGGAATATAGTAATGCTCACTACATCCACTTTTGAATTGTTTAACTTCTTTCTTTTTATGCAATTGAGAAAAGAGAACTAGTTGGTTTGAAGCAATAATATAAGTTAGTGAGATGAAAGATAGCTTGAACAAGAGACAGAAGAAACACATGAAAGAATATATATCCATCTATATTTGATTGTTGAGCTTTGATAGAGCCTAAAAATGATAGGTTAATAGTCTTACTATGAACAAAATATAACTCTATCACAATAAAAATTTTGAATTAATTTTGTGATTGAATATAGATGTAGATCTTAAATACTATTTAACCAAGGACTAAAAGAATCAATTGTATTGTTTCTACATAGATTATGGATCTCACAATAAAGTGCCAATTAAAATATCATATTGTTTTGTGTAGATTATCTTTGAGATAAACTTTAAGAAGTTTTTTAGTACAATTGGCAATCTAGCTGGCACTAGGTTTTTATCATTACACTTGATATTTTCAAGATTATGTTTTCTACTTAGTTTGGCTAGTGTGCATGTGAGGAGCAAGTAGCCCACCATTTTTTGTGCAACCAACCCCCCCCCCCTCCCCCACCCCCACCCCCTCTACAAAAAAAAACCTAGCGTCACAACCATTGTTATAATTATCTATCACACACACACACAGACACACACACATGTACAATAAGATATATGGTGAAGGGATCTTCTTGATGCACACTCTCTTACAAAGAAAATGCTACTAAAATTCAGAGTTATAGCAGTAGTAACTCCTAAAGGGTTGTGTTCATAGGGTTATCATCAAGGCTATGCTAAGTGATAAATATTTTTTCAAGTCTCAAAGCCATCTTTGAATGTATCATCTATAAATGAAGTAGTAGAGGGGTCTGTTAATCATGTGGTAGGGGGACTTGCTTGAGTTGCTGCACTAAACACACACCATACACACAAGAGAAAGCTTACTCAAGAATATAAGAAGGGAGATGGAAGACAAAATGTTTTCTTATTGGTTTTTCCTTCTTCTTCTACACATAATACAATGTGCACAAATTATAGATAATATATAATATAAAGAAAAGTGGCCTACTAAGTCAAACAATGCATAACTACCTATACTAATCAATTGGCACTATAACTATGCTAGCTCTAGGTAGGTACGACAAATGAAATATAATAAGTGATAAGGTAGTGGCCATGTGAGGATCATAATGACCATCGACATGTTAAGTGAAGATATGCAGACCCATCTAGCCAGGCGGTCCATCATCAATGTTCTCATGTGTTGAGTTTGCCATCTCAACACTCCCCCTCAAGCTCAACTATATCTTTGCAACTCTAGAAACTTTCAAAGCTTCTCTACACCCAATGCCTTTGTGAAAATGTCAACTATCTGATCATGTGTGTTGACATATAACAAGTCAGTCTCTCTTGCAAGTATCTTCTCTCTCACAAAGTGGTAATGCACCTCAATGTGATTTGTCCTAGCATGGAATATTGGGTTCGTAGCTAGTTGTATACTACTCATGTTATCATAGTGAATGACAATTGGACCATCTCCTTGCATATCCAAATCACCCAATAACTTTTGTAGCCATACCACCTCACATGCTACCATAATAGCACCTCTATACTCAGCCTCTGTAGGTTGCTTTTTGTTGCTCTATGTAATTTTTGCACTGCCAAGGGAAAACATGAATCTGCGAGTAGATCTTTTGTCAAACGTGCAACTGGCCTAATCTGCATCTATGTATCCAAACACATGTATATTCTTAATTGCTTTATAAAAAAGTCCATAATGCAAAGTGGACTTTAGATACCTAAATATTCATCTAATTGAGGCTTTCTAGGTATCTCTATAAATTGATCGACAAGGCTAGCAACATAGCTCAAGCCTGGACTTGTGATAGTCATGTAAATCAAACTTCCTACTATCCTCTTAAACAAAGTAGGGTCTTCTATCTCATCCCCAATATCAGCACTCAACTTCACATTTTGGTCTAACGGTATTGAAAGAGGCTTACATGTTGTCATACCATACTTGGATAATATATCCAAGTTATACTACCTTTGGGGACATCTATATACCATCATCACATCTGATCACCTTAATACCAAGAAAGTACCTCAGCTCTCCCAAATCCTTCATCTCAAACTTCATCTTCAAAAATTTCTTAACTTTAGTAATCCCAATGTCATTGTCATCAGTAATAAATCAAGTCATCCACACAGATGACTATGATGACTTCATCTTCAAAAAGTCCTTAACTTCAGCAATTCCACTATCACCAGTAATAATCAAGTTATCCACATAGATGACTATGATTACCAAGCCTATATCTCCCTTTCTCACATAAAGTGAGTAGTCAACATTAGAAACATAAAAGCCAATGTTGATAAGATACTCTTCCATCTTGTTAGACCATGCTCTAGGTGCTTGCTTCAACCCATAGAGCACTTTCTTTAACCTGCACACATACGTGGGATGATCTAAATCCTCATAGCCTATTGGCTACTCCACCTCTTCTTGGAATTCACCACAGAAGGCATTCTTAATATCCATTTGTTGCAAGTTTTAACCTTTGGCTATTGCCAAAGCAAGCATGCATCTAACAGTTACCATTCTAGCAATTGGATTGAATGTCTCTTCATAATCTATGCCATATATTTGAGTATAACATTTTGTAATTAGCCTAGCCTTGTACATGCTAAGAAAACCATCTACATTATGCTTGATTTTGTAAATCCACTTACAACCAATACTTTCTTGCCCTTAGGAAAGGGTATGAGATCCCAAGTCTTATTAGCTTCTAATATAGACATCTCCTCATCCATTGCTACATCCTAATGAGCATGACCAATAGCATTCTCAAAACAAGTGGGCTCAATATTCTCAACCACATTTATCATATAAGCATAATGGTGAGTTGTATAACCTTCAAAACCAAATATTTTAATAGGATATTTGGCCCTACTAGACCTACATACCATTGGATCACTCGTTGGAGCCTTTACATTACCATGTGCTCTCTGTACACTTAGTGTCTTGACTGAAGGAATACCAAGATCATCATTCAAACTCTCTGAACCATTGGAATCTCCATCAAATTCCAAATCCCAAAAGACTAGTAGATGCATAGTTACCATCTGATACTTTCTTTTTCCCTTTGTCTTTACCTGCAATAGTTGTAGATGCACATGAATATGTAGGGCTACTCCTTAGTCTACTAAGGCTACGTGATTCTTACTTTTTCTTTCTATACATAATTATCATCATCCACATCATCATCATCCAATGCATCACCACTAGATGCATATCAATTGCTCATTTCATTAAAAATAACATCCCTGCTCACTCTAAACTCACTTGTGATAGGATTATAACAACCATATCCTTTGTGATCTAAAGAGTATCTAGTAAAAATACATGGTTAAATATTTGGATTAAGCTTCTTTCATTGCTCATTTGGCACATGAACATATGTAATATAGCCAAATACTTTCAAGTGTGACACATTGGGATTCTTATCTATGAAGCATGTGTTAGGGGTTATCCCATGGACTGCAATTGTGGGAGTTCTATTCTCTAAAATAGCTAATTCTCACATCAAGCAACAAGATAACTGGAAATATAAGAAATACACCATATGTGCCAAGAAACCATAGCCAAGGTGGCTAGGCATGAAATTATATTGCCATGAAAGGATGAGAATCATAGATGAATGTTGCAACCCTCATGCCAAGGTGGGACATAGTATGCACCCCATGATCTTGGTGGCTAAGAGTATGCATCCTTTTAGATGGTGGGAGGAAGGAAACCTCAAAACATGTATTCTTCAAAATGGCAAAAGATCCTTTACATGTTACATCTCTACCTTTTATACTTAAACCTAGCCTACTCTAGACTAATGCATTTATGCTTTATCACAAGCCATCCTTGCCTAAAAGAGCTTTGTCCTCAGCTAGAATTGGAAAAATTTACAAGGAAAGATTACAAGGATATCTTTGTAAGTAATGGATCCATGCTGAAATGAAACTCCAAGTTGAAGAAGATCTCATATGTCAATGAAGAACCAATATGAAATCTGAGTATACTATTGGAAATTGTCCAAAAGACGCTGTTGCACAAGAATGGCTGTAACTTGAAGAAAAAATGTCCAATCACCACGTATGAACTATAGAAATGTAGAGGATAATCCCTAGTATCCAGCCATGCTATAAAAATCTAATTTTGATGACCATAGATCAATTATTTTTATGATAGAATTTTAATATAGCAAGATGTCATGTTCAGAATTTACTCAGTTTCCTACAAAAACCATGGAAAAGAATCAAGATATGATGATGGTTTCCAAGTAGACTCCTCCATGGGCAAACCTCACCATTTAATAAGGTATTCCAGCAGTGAACGGTTTCTTAAAACCTTTTCTCTTTTGCCAATAATCTTTTCAAGCTCATAAGGGATGAGACCATCTTCATCTATGGGAGATAACTCCTCTAAAACCTTTATAACTGGACCCACATATTTCTTAAGTTGGGAAACATGGAAGGTAGAATGAATCCTTATTGAAGAAGGCAAATCAAGCTTGTATGCAAGATTGCCAACTTGTTTGAGGATTTGATAAGGCCCATAGTAATGATGAGCCAACTTATTATGACCGCCTTTGAGAGAAGCATACCTAGATATAGGCACTTTGATAAATACCCAATCTCCTTCTTCAAACTCCAAAAGCCTCATCTTTTCATCAGCATAAGCCTTCATAACATCTTTTGCCTTTCTAATGTTTTCTTTACATTGATGTAAAAGAGCTTCCATTTTCTCAACTTCAACCTTGGCTTGTGGATTCACATCTTCATGAAAGAGAACTGAAGGTATTTGCACTTTGTATCCATAAAGCGTTTCAAATGGCAACATGCCAATGCTCATATGATGAGTGTTATTACAACAAAACTCAGCAAGATATAGCCAATGATCCCACGAAGCTTGAGTGCCATGGTGGCAAAAATGTTGAAGATAGACTTCCAACCATTTATTGGCACGCTCCGTTTGGCCATCCATTTGGGGATGATATGCTGTAAATTGTTCCCATAGAAGTGAACAAGCTCCTTCCCATGAACTTAGTATCACAATCGGATATGATCTTCAATGGCATACCATGGAGCTTAAAAATACATTCCATAAATTATTCAACCACTTGCTTTGCTATAAATTGAGTCTTGGTGGGGATGAAACGAGCTAATTTAGTCAACCAGTCTACTACCACATAAATGCTATTCCATCCATGCTTAGTTGTAGGTAATCCCATAATAAAATCCATAGTAATATCAGTCCACCTTCCTTGAGGAATAGGGAGTGGCTGAAGCAAGCCGTGGGTAGAAGAGAGGAGTCCTTATTTTGTTGACACGAAAGACATTGCATAACATAATCCTTTGACATCCCTCCAAATGCCCTTCAAATAGAAGCTCTTATGGATATTATCAAATGTTTTGAACAATCCATGGTGTCTCGCTAAAGGCGAAGAGTGTATCTCATGTAAGATACGGTTTTTGAAAGAAGATTGTGGTGTCAAGTAGACTCTACCATGATACCATAAAAGACCGTTGTTGGAGCCCCAAGAGGAACACCAAGGAAAAGGGGATTCTACTGCAAGAAAATCTATCTTGTAACATCAACAAGCTCTTATTTCATTCTTTTGATGACCAAAACAAAGAAAACAATAATTCTTCACGCAACATCATAGTAGATATCTCTCACAGATTTGATAGAATCAACCATAATCTTCATAGAATCCATCAATAGAATAAGGAACATAAACGAATACACCATTTTTGAATGGAAATAAATCACATACTATTCATCTTCAATGTCTTCATAGTTTTCTCTCTCAATCTCTCATATACAGATACATTGTTTTGATAGAATTAGCTATCTCTGACTCTCTCTCTCTCTCTCTCTCTCTCTCTCTCTCTCAATAATACATCATCTCCTCACTACAATACTCAATAATGACACTTAATAAACCCTCTCAGGTCATGGATACACCTCCCAATAGGTATGGGAGGTATGAAAGGGCACTTGAGCCACTACAGTGTCTCTTCATAGTAGCTGACTTCTGTCTTTGTCACTCCAGTCTTCTCTTTAGTCTTCAGCAGCCGCTTCTTCCATTTATTTTAGCTCTTTTGAACTTAGATTCATCCTTTTCAAAAGTTAGAAATTTTTTCCAAAGTCACACATACATCCTACAGAACACTTATAGAAGATCTATAGAACAAAATAGAATAGGAAGAGAGCAAAGACAGAGGCTCTACAGAAGGTCTACAGAGGGTTATAAAAGGTCATCCGAGAACACTAGATCCTCATAACTCATACTAAAACCATTCAAAACTATCAAAAACTATTCAATAAGCTTTCAAAATATTTCAACCTTCATCAATCATCAATCCATGCTTCATATAGACGAAAATCAGAACAAAACAGAAGCTATTATAGAAGGTATCAAAACCAATCAGAACCTCAATAGAACCTATCAGAACATCACACAGCCTTATATTTCTACTAAGAATCATCATGAACTTCCAAAACATAATCAATATCATCCAAAAAACTCTCAAAAACTTCCATTAACAACCATACATCACTCTAAATCCATCAAAAAACCAATTCAGACCTCAAAAACAACAAAAATCAGTCAAAAATTCAGTCTTTTCCCACTCTCAACATATCCTCACACTTAGAAAGGAAGCGTCCTCGCCACCTAAGGAAAAGAATAATGTAAGTTCAATAAAGAGCTTAATTTGATCTTCTTTAGTATCTTCAACAATCACTCCACCATGACCCCAACTTATCACTTGTATCTAAAAAATACTAAAATGAAAGGAAAACACCCTTGTGGATATTATCTCTATTTTTTAAATATAAAAATTATTAGCAGTCACAAAGTCATAAAGGATATACGAGTTTTCTTTGGATTAGCATCATCTTCTGCTAGCTTGTAGTCCAACATCTTCTTCATCAATCCATCTTCAACTTCAGCTCCATCCAACAAAGATAAACAATACATACATACCATATATACAACTCACATAGACACAACACTAGGTAATCTGAATGGCACATGCTCCCAAAAATGGAGAGCACAAAAAAAGATTTTCATTAAAAAAAAAAAACTAATACATAAAAAAAGAGCTCCATTGCTAAGCAGGATGCAAACACTTCTTCTTAAACTGCATGCTAGACTTGAGACGCTCCAGAGTTTTACTCTCATCTACAAAATGCAAATGCACATTTCTGGAGGAACTGTATACAACACATCCTTTCCAGCAAAATAAGAAACTTGGTAGGGAAAGCTTGTGCGAAGTAATATAGAATATCCATATGAGCAACAATCACATCCACATTCGGATTGATGATCAAACGGGGGATACACTTGCGTGTGTTCAAATTAGACTGCTGACGCATAAAAGCAAGATACCAGCAAAAATGAGCCGCAAGACATACATAGGTATCCTTAGAATGAGCATGCACTCGAGAAAAATGAAGGTAAGAGTTCAAACATGCTGCAGAGGTATCCCAGGACCCTAGAATGAAAGGCCAGTTAAATACTGGTCCTGTCACAGAATCATGCACTGTCCATTGTCGTCGACGAAGTATGTCACTATCATACCCTAGTGTATCCAGCACTAATTGAGGAGGAACGTTAATGTAATCGGAAGGAGAGGGGAATGGAATAAGAGGAGAGCATTGTAAAGGAGGATAGGATAGATCATAAAAAGAAGGGAAATGAAGAGATAAGGAAGATCGAAGAGATGGAAAATTCAGGAATCTGCTGAGAAAATAGAAGGAACAGGAGGAACTACAGGAGAAGGTCCAAAAAGGGTAGGCGATAATGTCAGATCGACAATGAAAGGACAAAAAGTAAAAATAGGAATGTGAGGGGAATTAGAAGGAGTAAAAGACAACATAGGAATAGTGTTAGGGTTGGAAGTGAGGAGGGAAATATACAATGGGAAACCATAGGACATAAGAGAATAAGACAAAAGATCAGTGGGATCTAATGGATAAAAAGAACAACGATAAGCAAAATCTTGGAAAAAAGAATCAGCGAATAATGGATGATCAGCAATATGACACAATAGTTGATTTTGCAAAGGCTTGATATCAGATTTGTGGAATACACCCCTGAGATGACAAGGCTCCAAAGCAACATCCTCCGAAGGTAGATGCCAAGCATGTCCTCTACACCAAGACATCTACTCATGATAAGTTTTTAACCCTTCAGCTTAAAGAAGTTCCACTGAATGTATATACATCACAGCCTGTAAGATGACATCTCCCACATAGAAATTCAAATCCTCCTCATCAGGAATCTACAAATGACCCGTAAGATACATGAAAGACAGCAACTGTACTTCATGCGAATTTAGCTTATCAACAAATTTGTCAAACATAGACTTCAACAAATCTGCAGACCACAAATTATGCCACCCATCCTCTAGAGGTTCTAAATCCACATTGCTCAAAGAGATATACAAGGAAAAACACTGTCGATTATACTTGATCTAGAAAGACAGTGGGGGTGACACCAGCTCAGCATAACTAGTAAAATCATCATGTACGTAGTTCATACGTTGTTGAAGGTGTTCGACCTTAGTAGAAAAACCATTACACAACTTCGCCTTCTGCTATAACTGGTCAAGCTCCTTGTTGGAAGATACTATAGAAGAAGCCATAGGAGGTGGAGGAACAGAAAGAGTAACAATCTTCTGATTAAGCTCTGCAATCATCTTCTTTTGTGACTCAATAGTTTCCTGAGAAGACTATAGCTGACCCTCACAAGTATCCACCCTATTGGCTAAGTCAATCATCTCCTCAAGGGCAGAATTCTTCTCTTTAGTCAAAGATGCATTCTCTGCTTCCAAGCTAACTACTTGAGCTTTTAACTTTTGAATGGTGGCCTTCTCGGAATCCATCAGGGTAGTAGCTTCAATCATTTGTTTGTGAATATCCGTGAGGGCAGCTTTCTCAGATGCTAGATCCTCCAAAGCCTTACTCAATTGACTAGTTAGGGAATCCACTTTGTCCTATAAGGAAGTATACATCCCTATGTAAATGGACTGAAGATAAGTCGTTAGTGAAGTCTCCAATGTAGCCTGGACACCAGAAACTAGCTGAGGAAGCAAAGGTCTAGCTAACATTTTTTGTTAGGAAGCAGGGATCTGTTTATCCAATTGCCCATCCCTTTGTGCTGCAAATAGATTAGGACATGACAAGAATGAAGGAAGGGAACTGGTAGAAACAGGAGGAACGGAGTCATGTGTAGGAGAATTAGAAACTAAAATAGAAATAGGACTAAGGGGCCCTTTAGGACGTAATCTTTTACTGCGAGAGAATCTGGTAGGGGGCTCATCCTCCGAATTAGAATTGGGCTGTGATGGAGGAGGAGTTGGAATAGAAGGTGGAGGTTGCTTCAGAAGAGGAGCATAATTAGGAAGTGGCACACCGCTAGGAGGAGGTGCAAGGGAGATAATCTTTTGAAGAAAAACACCGTAGGAGACATTATTGCCCTGACCTTTCCCAACTCTTTGAAAATGATGATCCATCTTTGCGAGCATGAATGCCGCCCAATTGAACTTGGCTCCCTCCAGGATCCTAACAGAAGTAGTGAACAACTCCTTGGAGAGACATTTGGAAGTAGGCTTCCCTGACATGAACATGTCTTGTAGAAACTGGCAAAGTTGTTTCCATACTGGGGAGGAGATGTGAGCTATAGAAACCCCAAAACCGGTGATAACTTTGCTGGAGACCAAAGGGGTAGAGGTTTCTTTTTGCAAGAGAGAAAGGATCTCCTCATCTGTCAATAATTGATTTCCACTAGGGACGAAAGACATTGAAAGAGGCAAACACAATGCATCACTGATATTGGCTGTGGATAAGCAAAAGTGTCGGTTATAAATCAAGCCAAATTGGTTCTTGTAGGATGCCAAGAAGGAGTAGCAAATCATGTTGTCCCACTGGCGAAAACTTCAAAGCCACAAAAGGATGAAGACCAGCACGGTGAATGCAATCCGGCTCTAGGAGAAGAGCATAGTCATGCACTAGCAACGGCATAGCTGGATGACAATAGGAGGAATAGAGGTAGATGCCATTCAGGCTACACAGAAGACCCACACACACAACCAAGGAAAAAGACGAAAAATTTCCTACAAAACCCAGACAAATCAACACTGAGAAGAATATCAAAACAAAGGATAAACGACCAGACCAGACTGGACCAAACTTCCGCAAACAATCCACATCCTACAAAAAAAATTTGACAAGACCTACGTACTCGTGCGACCGGAAGCTTCATGCTATACAACGAGCAGGCACCCAAGACCCCGTGGAATCAAGCAATCAATAAAAAAAAACTCAAACACACCGTACCCCAGACAATGACTAGACTCAAATAGAATCCAAGACTTGGACCAACTAAATAAAGATAGATGAATAAGACCAACATCTCTAACTTAATAAATCTCAATCCCCGTAAACACATTGCGCAAACCTATGATGCAATGAATGTGGATGGGTGAACACTATCGAATTCATTTTAACCATGTACAAATTAGATTGCGGTTCATTATTAATTAACCATTAATGCATACTGAGTCGATTCTGCAATCCCAACCCCTACTTAGACTGACTTGATTGACTTGGGGTCCCTAAAAAAGCAATTCATTGTTACAACTTACATGATCTGTGGTGCAAAGCGCATGCATGGATGATGATGGGGGTTCATTATAAATTGTGTTTGTAGCGCGTGTGCGCATGCACTGTGGATTTATTTTTAGAAAATTATGTGGGTTATTGTGCCATGTGCTCGTGCAATGACGAGGTTTCTTTTACAATTAACGGTCGGGTTACTTGTAAATTAAACATTAATGAAATACATTTTGTTTATTTGGTGGGTGCAATGGTCGGTTGATTTAACTTGGCAATAGGTGGGCCTATCTACAAAGTCTGATACCATGTCCTAAAAAAAAAAGGAAAGGTGCAATCCACAAATATTCCACACAACGGACAAAAGGTCGACTAAAACGAGTTATCTTGTCGTACAGAAAAACGAAAAAAAAAACAACCAGCACATTGACCACAAAGAATAAAACAAATGATACGTATGACCAAAACAAAAAGATGGATATGTTGGGATGTTGATTTGATTGGGATTTATGGTAATGATTTTTTTAAATTTTTTATAAAAAAATATGTTTTGGTGTTTTAAAAAAAAGGATGTGAACATGAAATTTCAGCAATCAATCATGAGCATCAAGTGTCAAAAAGGTAATCAGATTTAATTCACATTTTTCAGCTCATTGTTGATATTGAAAATGAATTTTGCATGGATTTGGGTAAAAAATTTAGGGTTTTGTCTTCAAATAATACTTTGGCCACTTATGAAAGCATTTTCAATCAAGAAATGATTGACGAAAGGGACAAAGAAGTTTGTAGAATTTTTTGAACTTTTTCTGAAATCATATCGGTATTTTTATCAAATTTTAATGAATTTTGACCAGTTTTTTAATATTTTTGAAAAGAATTTTTGATTTTTGAAAATTTTGTAAATTTTTAAAGGTTTCCACTTTGAAAAATATTTCAATTGTTTGCAAAAATATTGGAGATTTTTCAAGATTTTTTGGATTTCAATTGAATTTTAATGAATATTTGAATTTTGTATGTGTTTTTAGAGATTTCGGGATTTGAAGTACCATGATTGCATATGAACGACTGCTGATGACTGTGACTACATACGAATGGCTGCAAGACCCTGCCGCATGAACAAGGCGGATGTGCGTCCTCGCTCGTGAATGCACGCGAATATCCACTGACACCAAAACGGCGACTGCAGCGCACGAAGGGGGGCGAACAAGGGTGGAGGGGTAAAGGGCAGAGGTAGGGGGGTGGGACAAGGGGCTTAGGTGAGGGGTGAGGTAAATTAAGAGAAGGGGAGGGGTAAATGTGGGGAGGGGGTCAAATAAGGGGGGGGGGGGGTAAATTAGGGGGTGGGGATAAAGTTGGGGGTGGGAGTTAAATTTGGAGGCGGGGGTTAAATTTGGGGGTGGGGATAAAGTTCGGGGTGGGTTAAATTTGGGGGTGGTTAGTTTCAAAAGGACGGGCAAGGGGGGGGGGGGAGGCGGAGGATGAAGGTGGTGGTGGAGGAGGAGGAGTGGGAGAGTAGCAAGAGGTGGAGGTGAAGGAGAAGGGGATGGTGGTGGAGGAGAAGGCACAGGTGGGCGCAGGCAGCGGGTAGTAAGGTGGCGGACGGAGTGCAGTGAGCGGCGAGTGCAGGCGGTGGAGCGACGCAGGTGGCAGTAGGGAGGGGAAGGGGAGGAAGAAAAGGGGAGGGAGGAGGAGGAGGATAAGGAAGAGAGAAGGAGAAGGGAGGAGGGGGAGAGGGAGGAAGGAGGAAGAAGGAGAAGAAGAGGGGGGAAGGAGGAGGAGAGGAAGGAGGAAGAAGGGAAGGAGGAGGAGAACGGGGAGAGAGAAAGAAGAAGAGAGGGAAGAAGGGGGGGAAGGGAAACTGTCGGGGGGGGGGGGGGGGGTTCCTTTTTTTTATTGTCTTCTTCTTTGGGTTTTGTTATTTTGTGTGCTTTGTTTTGTGTTTTTTATTAAATTTCTCTTTTTTTTTTCTTTTTTTTGTTTGCTTTGTTTGTTTTTCTTTTGCTTTTTTGTTTGTGTGTTTTTTTGGTGGTTTTGTGTGTGTGTGTGTTTTTGGTAATGGTTTTGTTGGTATTTTATTTATTTATTGATCTATTGTTGTGGTTTGGTTGTTTGTTTGTTTGTTTTGTTTAAAACGTTTTTCTTTTTGAAAATAAAGAAAAAGAAAGAATGGGGAGTTGGTCTCATCCCGCGCGCATGCGCGGGGTGAGGTTTAAAAAAATTTTGAAGGGATAGGAAACAACAGGGGCTAGGATGTTGGGCAAAAGGACGCAACAACAACGAGGCATGTCAAGGGGCGTAAATTCAAAAATGTGCGCGTTCACGTGCAAGGCAAGGCGCATGGGGACATGGCAAAACAAAGAAAAATTAATAACTCTTAAACCATTTGTCGGAACACAATGCGATAAAAAGGGAAATTGGGCCGGAAGGTAAGGGGGAGAGTGCAAAAATTTAGAATGGGGTGGCCGGGATCAAATTAGGGCGTTTCCATGGGAAAAATACGAAAAATGATGCCAAAAATACATACGGGGATTAATATTGGAAAATCAACACATTGGAATGCAGAACAGAAAGAAGTAAAATTATTCCAAATAATGTGTCCGACAAACCTATCATATCAAAACACAGTTTCGACCGAGAGAGGACGCGTTCACATGGAAAAAACCAAAAAAACAAACCCGAAAATGGGCGCAAAGATGAATACAGAAAGAACCGAGTAGCGAAATGAAGGGTAGTAAAAAGAGAAAATGTCTGCGAGAAGGGGATGCACAGGGCTATCATGTCAAAACTCACTTCTGGTGATATTAGAAGGGGTTCACATGTGAAAAACAGAAAAAGCAAAACTGAAAATATATTAAAAAATTAATAACAAAAAATATAGTGGTCGAAATAGGGTGGAGAAAAAAAAAGTGGGGAAAGGCTGGTGGGACACAACAATCAAATGAAACTGGAATTCTAGTGAAAATAAGACATGTTCACATGAAAAAATGTTAAAAATATGCACGAAAATGACCCGAAAACGGGCAAAAATTAATAGCGGATGAACTGTGCATTGGAAGGACAAGGAGCAAAAAGAAAAAATGTCAGGAGGAATATGGAGGACATGATGTCACGCCAGATTGTTGCTCGAAAGCAATAAAGGTGCGTTCACATGGAAAACCGTCCATTTTATGGGAAATGCTTCAAAAATTAATAACTCAACTGTCGCCCGGAACAGGGGTTGGTAAAAAGGAAAAATGGTCAGGTCGAAGGGACAAACAAGATTGTAAGGTTGGATGGGGGTCTCAGTGAACGTAGGATGCGTTCTCATAGAAAATCGTCACAATAAGGGATAAAGGGGAAAAAAAAGAAGGAACGGTGCCAAGGATGGGTTGAACATGGACAAGTGGGTGGGGAAGGGACCCCATCAGGGTAAAATCAGGTCATGGCATACATGCAAAATTAAAGTGAAGCATATGCAGAGGGGTATGCATCATAGACACACAGGGACTCATCCCCACACTTAAAACATAACGCACACTTGCAATCATAAGGATAAGGTTAGAAAAACTTGGCCCGTTTCGCGAATGGTCGAAGGAACCGTCACTGCTACAGAAAGGTTGGAGTCGGCTACAAGAGGTACCACGGCTTGCTCCAGCATTTAGCCAGCATGGTAGGGACCATGCAGCAGCACCCAGGGAGGTAGCTGGTTGATGAAGCCCGTCGGGGGAGGTGTCGTTGACGAAGGATAGTCACTCAACTCACGGGCACTCAGATGGGATGAGAGAATAGTGACCCGCCCCATAACTTACATCATCTCATTACTTGATCCTTTGATAGGGAATGAAACCTATATGAGCTCACATGCTTTAGCATCAAAAGACTTGGGATGAATAGGGTAGGGTGGTAGCTTGGGTTTTGGTTGATTTTTCTCTTTGGAATGGATGTAAATGCCTTATTTTCTAAAAGAATATTAGTGCCAAAATCATAAAGACATGGGACATAGATACCATCTTTAGTGCAATTCATCACTAACTATTCTTCCTAAACTCCATAAATTGATCAACGTCATGCTTTATCAATAATCTTTATATCTCTTTAGTAATATTCTCAGTTGGATCCTGCATTAGACTTCTATTAGATTATGAGTAGTTTATGTATAGTTACTACATTGGGTAACACATTACATAGTAAGAGTATGTAAAGTTTATGTCTCTTTAGATGTGAAAATAATGACACTAAATATAGTATCCTGTAGTGCCAAGCCAAATGGGCTTGTGTATTACCATGTTTAGTGTATTCCATTTGCAAAAGCCATAGTGTAAAGTACTCTGTAGCCATAGTGTAAAGGATATATTCTCTCTTGAATGAATGCCATTGAAAGTTCCAAAAAGGTTTTGAACTATATACAAGGTCACTTCATATGTTAGAACTTGTTACTCCAATCATGGATCATGTATGATTTGGACTATGATGATGGGTTATGTATTGGTTTAATTAACATTCTATCGTCTTATATACAATATTTTCAAAATTTAAACACCTTTAAAAGATAATTGAAGAGAAAGAATCTCACTAATGAGTCCAGAGAGAGAGAGAGAGAGAGAGAGAGAGAGAGAGAGAGAGAGAGAGAGAGAGAGAGAGAGAGAGAGAGAGAGAGAGAGAGAGAGAGAGAGAGAGAGAGAGAGAGAGAGAGAGAGAGAGAGAGAGAGAGAGAGAGAGAGAGAGAGAGAGAGAGTTCTTCTAATGCCTAAAACACTCCTTATTGTGAATGAATCTACATGTACACATACAAACCAAGTATACTAGACAATAACTAATGTTTAGATACAAGAAAAATGTGAGCTTTGTATGGGGGATAGAAAAGTACTTCTAAACAGTATGATGACCCATATTAAATGTTCCTAAGGTGTGCTTGTGATCACTCGTGCATCAAAATGATGTTAACAATGGCATGCACAAACCAAGTACACTAGATGAGAACTATGGCCTCTTAACTTGTGCCAAGTGCAATCATATAAATGTGTATTGATCATATGAAAATAGTATATTTACACATGCAATAAATCCTACAATGAAAGTATTAACCCTAAAAAGTATACTAGTCAAACAATTTATTTAATATTACCTAAGTAAACTCTTGTAAAAGATATTATACTCTTGTAAAATTTCCCTGCTATCTAGTAGTGCAAGGCTTTTAGTTTTTTTCCCTTTACTTTCACTCAACCATTTCACTTTGTAGGGTAGAGGGGCCACTTATATTGCATGTAACTCTTTGTGGTTTGATGTTTGCACGTCAAGGAAAAGGTTGAGACAAAGCAACAATATATGCATTCATTAGTTTGAACTCTACCATCAATATAAATGTCACATCATGTAATGGTGGATTGAATCATAGAAAAAAAAAGGCCTTGAAAGATTCAAGCATTTATTATAATATTAGGATGTGATCAAACCCTCATTTCCTCCAATAGAGAACAACACAATAATCTTTTACCTAAAGAAATATTGATAATTGATATTTGAACATTATGAAGTCCTTCCAAACACCAAGAAACATGTTTTGAGTGATTCATATTTGCCAATGAGAAGGCTTCTCTCTCCCTCCCTCCCTCTCTCTCTCTCTTTCTCTCTCTCTCTCTCTCTCTCTCTCTCTCTCTCTCTCTCTCTCTCTCTCTCTCTCTCTCTCTCTCTCTAAACTAGGGCATGGCACCGTTCCCTAGTTTATAGAGTTTCTAATAACCTTACTTCCTTTTATTATAGAGTTTGTACACATAAGGGGTTCCATTATCATTTAACACAACTCTTATTGGGAATAATGTGATTTCAAGTCATGTATTATGGAAAAGAAAACACCCTCTACTTGGAATCATTGCACTCATACAAAACACGTTATTTGTATGGCTACTACTATGCTAAAAGTCATATCTTTTATTGCCAATGAATGCCTTATGTATTCCTTCAAAATGAGCTACTAACCTCTATTGACTTTGCTTTTGACTATTGGCTCTGGTCACGCGCACTCGACCACAAATGATAGCATCGATGGCATTGTTGTGGGTAGTCCTGAACTTGATACGACTGCAACTACCTGCTGACATTGATCATGGGCACTTAACCATTGATGACGCTCTTGATGGCATTGCTGGGGTTGATCACGAACTTCATAATGCTATTGATGGGTGTTGCTGATGAAGCAAGTGTGACTGATGGGTGCTACTACAAGTCCCCCTCATTAGTCTCCACGTAGTTGAGAGAGCTAGATGAGGGTCGTGTGTTGCCTTCTTGCCCTTTATCTAACGCTTGCTTCTCCTTCCTTCTTGGGAGACCATTCAAAAAAAGAAAGAGGGAGGGAGGGAGAGAGAATGCATTTATATTTACACATGTTCTTGCAATAATGGCCACAAGAAGGAACAATAAAGACGTTATGGAGCCACTACCCAACTAGTTCACTCTACACTTCTTAAGGCATTTCATCCACCATGTATGATTAAATTTTGATAGTGCGCTTCATGTTGACACTGGGTGGGTGGATCGCATGGGCGGTTGAGCATGCATGCGGCGGGTGGTCGGGCAATTGAGTGTGTTGAAAAATGGGTTGAGCCAAGATAGACACATGATGATTCTTTGTGATCATCAATGACTTATACTTTGCAAAGCTATATGACCAATAGACTAGTCCCCACCACCATGATTGAGATCAAAGTTGATGCATAATACCTTGATTTATCCATAGATAACCTCCATTAAGTCAAACCACTATGTGTATGCTTATATCCAATTGTACCTTGAGTCCTATTTAGGCTCTTATGAGAGAGCCTCACAATTTGCACCATATACTATTGACAAAATCTTACACAATTATTTCATGCCACTAACAAAACATTTCTTGCAACTTTGGCCATTTTCAATGGACTATGAATCCATATTTTCATGTAACTTCATCAATGCACATTCTAGAAACTATATGGTTGCTTCAAAGTAGGGTCTAGCATATGATGGGGCTACAAAGTCCCTTTTACCTATGTGAAAATGAGATGGGTACTATCAAACAATTTTGGTTGTCATATCACCACTCCATGTGAGTAGATCCACAATGATCTTGTCATAGCAACTAGTAAACAAAGAGACAATGATGATGTATGTGAAGCTAATTTCATGAGAGCTTTGTGCCATTTGAAACCCTAGTTTTAGTGTGTAAAACTACATAAGAAAGTTTGGCCACAAATCTTTTGCATGACAAAAAAGCATCTATATTGTGCTTATGTGCATATGTGTGTGGATGTATATATATGTATATATATAAAGAAAGTGCATGTGTGTGTGTGTGTGTGTGTGTGTGTGTGTGAAGGAAATACATGTTATGTTAAAGATAAAGATAAAACATAAGGTTTTTACAATAGTTATTATTAGGAAGCTTAACATGTGCCTTATGATAATAGGTAAAATCACTTTTGAAGGCATGTGTTACAAAATCCTGTCGTTACTGACTTACATCGCTACTTGCTAATTATGTGTCCCTTGCATCTTAAATTGGAGTGTTCTAAAAATTATACTTTTATACCTCCTAAGAAGAGAAAAGAATGCCATCAACTGTTCATGGCCATACTCCTTTGAACCTAGTTTCATATATAAATAGAGGAATAAGAAAAAGAAGACAAATCAAACCTTCACGCTACATGCATATTCTATCTATTAATAATAAAAGAAGTATAAACAATCTTGATAGTTGCCTTCAGAGAATACTTTAGTCCCAAATGTGCCTATTACTTTTGATTAACTTCTAATAGAAGAATGAAGATTCATTCCATCTTTTTCACATCTTTGAGAGAGAGAGAGAGAGAGAGAGAGAGAGAGAGAGAGAGAGAGAGAGAGAGAGAGAGAGAGAGAGAGAGAGAGAGAGAGAGAGAGAGAGAGAGAGAGAGAGAGAGAGAGAGAGAGAGAGAGAGAGAGAGAGAGAGAGAGAGAGAGAGAGAGAGAGAGAGAGCATGCAACTCCACAAAATAATGTAACAATCACTCTTTCTCTTCTTTTGGGTTGGCTTTACAAAATCTAAGTCCAAGTGCTTGACCACTTTAGAGAATGTCTCTTCAATGTTAGATCTTTTCACTCATCCTCCACCTCTTGTATGAGAGAGTGAGTGAGAGAGAGAGCATAATACCCTAAAGATTAGGGGTACTATGTTTACTTGTTGAGGTTCATCATACCCTTTTGTTAAAGATCCATACCAGTTTTATGATTTAATAATACCCTTTTGTAGAAACTTTACATGTTCAATATAAAGATGCCTTTTGTGAACAGACTTATTGCTTTTAAAATATTACCTTCTATAAATGTACATCTATAAGCCTATGAATTTTTATATTCCTTTATTTTAAACTCACATTACACACTTTTTTATACATAGTGACCCCCCCTCCCCCCGAGGGATGGAACTATACCTATCACAAGATAACCTCTAGAACATCATCAATAGCAATGAAGAATGACGTGAACAAGAAGGAGCAAACAAATAATACTAGATGTAAAGAGATGCAACTGCAAGGATGAAGATTCCGATCCATTGTGGAGATCAACAAGGGCAACTAGTAAGAACAATACCCATCACTACAAAGGGTATTTGGATTTCTTCAATAATTCCTATGAACACATATATATTGTATATTAAATGACCATGTTCCTAAAGTTTGCGAGTGCCACTAGGCATGAAGATTAATCTACCAGTAAGTTCTTACAGCAGTGGTAGTCCCTACTAGATGAAATCATAATATCTGGATTAGTCATCTCTAAAGAACTACAAGCTATGTTTCTTCTCTCCTAAAGAGCCTTTATCACCACTCAAACCTCCACTAGTATACTCAAACTTAAGCCTCTTATCAATAGAATCAAGCAAGAACAAGTTATGAGGGATACTCTTTTCACTTCTTCTACTCAAAAGACCAAAGCCCTAGCTATAACCACCCACAACCCAAAACATCTTCACAAAAGAGTTCACACCCTTCACCCAAAGCTTGAGTTCTCTCCTCAATCCAACTTCAAATGAATCCTTGGGAATCCTCATCACAAACCCAATTTTCATCAAACATTTCAATCCTTATCCTTTTCTAGAAATTCTCACTACCATCTCATATGCAATGTTTGTAAAAGATAAGGTCATATAGAGAAGGATTGTTGCCAAAGAGATAGAATTAACAAAAATCACTCAAGAGGGCAAGCTCACTTTGTTAGTATTGGAAACTATGACATATAAGATTAATCAAACACTATCACCAGCTTAACTACAAGTGTCTGGGTACCTTATCAAGACTCCAAAGAAGAATACACCTAGTTCCTAGACTCTGGAGACTCATCATATGATTTTTCACAAAGAATGGTTGGTAAATTTTAAAGAGGTGTCTACTCCACTCAGTGTAACCATGGGTGATAATAGCACCTAGTAAGCTAAAGGCTACAGTACCATTCAAGTGGAGCTTTCATCCAATTATATCATTAAGGTACATAAAGTTTATTATGTTCCAAATCTCAAGAAAAATCTTCTATGCATTGGTGAGCTCACTTCTCAAGCCTCTCTCACTGCTCACTTCTTTATTAAGGATCATTGTATCCTGCATGCACTTTCACCTCCTTTGGTATTATTCTTATGAGTCCTAGCCTATACCCACTTTGTCATGTAATTGATTTGCCACAATGATGTAGCATGCTTATGAGTATTGATTAGTTAGGCTAATGGGGCATTCTAATGCCACAATGATGTATTGTGCGTATGAGTACTAAGCAATTAGGTTAATGTGACCTTCTAGCCCCATAAGGTCACATAGTGTGTAATCTCACTCTCAGGGAAGTTACTATATATATGTCCTCTACATCACGTGCGTTCAAGGCCTATTTATAAGTATCCTTATCTGCGAATTTTAACTGAATAAAACATAATTCTTCAATATGTAAATAACCCCTTTATATTACACCCTTCTGTATGTAAAAAAAATATTAAAATGGTATTTTAAAAATCCATTATTTTGAACCCACGTGATGCACACATATATTCATGAGTAACTTACCCGAGAATCTCACTCATTTCATTGTCACAAGGGATTTACACTATAATATCACACTCCTTTCATAGTCATTGGGAATTTATGAGTTCAGAGCCCTACTAAGATTCTCTGAGCTTTCGAAGCCCTCTTACATCAAGGGGGCACTTACCACTTTGTCCTTTGCCTTATCATGTACTCAAGTGATCACAAAACAAACACCTAGCTCTTGCAAGAGTATAGAATCGTCACATTGCAAGGTGAGTTATTCGAATATCTTGCAAGATGCTAAGATATGTTAGTATGGGGATCCCAATGGCCTATACCACTTTTAACTCTTTTTTGTATAGCTACCACAAGCATAGATTCTTAGGGTAGGATAACCATCACATTCAAAATCTAAAGATAATTAGAAAACATCATGTTTTCATAGTTTATAACCATATTGAGCATGAAACTACCCTTGCTTTTATCTCATTTTATATTGATAAATAGAAAATATCTAACTAAAGTTGATTTTGAGGTTTCTTAGGTTTTTATCAAGTCAATTCTTAGCTAGGATAATCAATTGTAGTGCCTTCTCAACCACTTTGGGATTAAATTTTATAATATTGCCAATGTGTGTGAGACTACATGCATAATCTAAAGAGAAAAATAATGAATTTAAAGTAATAGTTAAAATAAAATTATTTAATTATAATTTACCCAATTTTTGCTATTGTCATTTGGCCAATTCATTCTTGAAAACTACCATTACCTTGGGTTGCTGTGTTGATCTCCATTTTGGGAGTGATTTTGAGGAGCTTCTTATGAAGATTATGCAAAAAATGTGATCTTGTCCACTCTAGCATAAAGTGCAAATTTTGAGCTGATCTCCTTGCATCTCCTTGCATCATGATCTATTTCAGTCTCTTCCAAAGCCTATTTTATTTGTTGCTTGAGATACATAAAAAGTATTTTGCAGTTAGAACTTAGAGAATATGAAAATAGAGAGAGATATGAGCTTAAGAATCTCTATGGAAGCTTGAAAAGAGAGAAGAATAACATAGTTTCAAAAAGTAGTGAAAACTAAACCCTCTTCCAAGTCTAGATGACCTTCTTTCCCCAAAATGATCATGAGAATGACATAACCTTTTGAACTTATCACAATTCTCTTCCATTCTTAAATAATGTTGTCCCAAATAACTCTAGACTTGTCCTTTGTTAATAGTAAAAGATCATTTGGCTAGAACATACAATATTAATGGAGTTGTACAACTTGGCTTTTGGATTTTCTTGAATTAACACTAAGAATATAGAGATGAAAGAAATGGATCAAAGACATAGCTCTCATACTAGTTGTAAGGGAATGAACTCGAGGAGACAAACAATATGAGTGCAATAGAGAGAATAATTAGAAGAGGAGAGGCAATAGAGAAAGAAGACAAAGAAAGAGAAAAGAAGCCATGAAAGTTGGCAAAGGTGTAAGATGAACACATTGCTCAATGTATTAAAGTGGTTAAAAATGAAACCAAGTCCCTTAAGTCCTCTTATATGCAACATACCCAAAATTTTCCTAATAAATGCACACAATCATGCCAAAAATTCTCCTCCTCACATGCAAACTATCAAATTTTATACTTAAATATATGTTTGAATACTCAAGCACATGCTTAAACTAACTTTAAAAATAGAAGAGATAGATTTTTTAAAAAATAGAAGAAGGAAGAAAAATAAGAAAAGGGCTTAATATACAACTTGGGGGAAAGGGGGGGGGGGGACCCCCCACAAATGGGGGGTGCACTCAGCAGGGTTTCCCCCCCTTATGGCCCACTTTTTTTTTGTCAAAAGGAAAATTTGATTTTAAAAACTTCCCTTTACCTCTTCAAAAGGAAAAAATAAAAAAACTTTTCCCTCCTTTGTTTCAACCTTTCCTTCCCCTTTAATAAAACAAAATCTGCGAGGAAAGAAAATCCCATTTAGGCGATGTCAATTTAGCATTCTTACTATGGCCTCACAAACGTGTGTCAAGGTTGCAGGTCCCCCCTTTGCCCCTAATGCTAAACACATGACAATTGACATGACTAAGGTTTATTACTTTTATTTTGAAATTCTTTAAAAAATGATTAAATGAATAATTTGGCTTTAAAAACTTTGTAAATTATAATTACCCTTAACACTTTCTCTAATAATTCTCCTTTAAAGTTAAATCCATTAATTACTAAAATTGATAGAGAGAGAGAGAGAGAGAGAGAGAGAGAGAGAGAGAGAGAGAGAGAGAGAGAGAGAGAGAGAGAGAGAGAGAGAGAGAGAGAGAGAGAGAGAGAGAATATATATGTTAAAATTTATTGAAAACTAAAATTAGAGATTAAAAAATAAATTTAAATTTATAAATAATTAATTGAAAATTAAAATTATTATATAAATAAAATAAGTTATAAGTAAATTAGGTTCGAGAAAAAAATTGATTTTTTAAAGCTATTGGCTAAATTAGTAAGAGAAAAAATAAAAAACTTATATTTTAATTCTATAAATTTATCATTTATAAAAATCTCTGAAATTATTAGACTCTTAGGAAGATTTTTTATTTAAGTTGTCATTAAAATACCTAAGTAATATTAATATTTTTTAAAAAATAATAGCCTAGGCTCCTTTATGAATAATGCATGTTTGATATACATTTTCCCCATAACTTAGTTGAAAATGAAAAGTAAATCATTTAGTTTTATTTTTCTACATTTTTAGTAATTTAAAAACTAATCGAATCACCATCATATTTAGGTATATGCATGTATATGGACATAAATTAAACTCAAACTATGAGTTGATTATAAGATTATTAATTAGAATATAAGTTATTGAGACTCCATTGAAAAAGTTACCATTGGCATTGTCTAGAAATGATAGTTTTTGAAATATTCTCATGATTGACTTTGTTTGCAAAAATCTTATACATGATACTAATGATGTTCGTATCTTTGATAGAGCTGGATGAGATGCAGGTGGTCTTCACTGGAAGAATAAAACTACCTAAGGCTACAGACCGCTACTTGGGTATGTGAGATGTCCTTATAGGAAAGTTCTCCCCCTTGATGGGTGAGAACCGGTGGGCACTCAGCCCACCCTCTGTCTCACTTTTTGTTGAAAGATCCAGGAGGGCAACCCGTTCCTGAAACCCATTGATATAATCTTCATTGTCACTTGTGCAGAGGTTGTATGCCTTGTGCGCTTTTGATGGTGCAACTGTGCATCCTGCCCTATGTCAACATATAGTGCAAGAAGGAAGGCCAGGGAGCCTTATGGTGCAATGCACAGTAACAAATCGTGTGTTGTGCATTGAGAGGCCCATCCCGTGCGTGCAACACTCCATTCACACATCTCACCTCTCATTTGATTCGAAGGGAAAGACTGGCAACTCACCCCACCCTCTGTCTCACTCTCTGATAGATACAGAGGGCAGCCCATACTCACATCCCCATTCTGTTAGGATAAAAGCTCACATCACTCAAGGGGTTGGTGATGAAGATCGTGTCGACTATTACTGTCATTAGGATCTTGAAGACGAGGCGAGGCGTACCCATGGAGGCAGCCAACAAATCTGATACTTCAATGATTTATAAGAAAGGTTGCCTGTTAAGAAGGACACACGGACTGATATTGTAGAGATAACACACCAAGGGAGGTGGCTTCAAATTACTTGCTGGAAAGATTTTGCTGGTGAGTCGGCTATCTTGAATTGCGGGGTGTTACCACTTTTTCCACAATCAGCTTCCCATCCAAGGGTGTTTCCACCTTTTCTTGGAACGAGGCCTGTTATGATAGGGAATTTCTTCCTTTTCTCGCATAACAGTTTTGTTTGTTTTGTTTTTTTTGTTAATAAAGAGATGGTAGAAATACCATGTGTCCGAACCAACCTCGCTACCATTGTTGGATCAGACGGGAAGAGAACAAGGTAGAGTTGAGAGGTATTTGTGAGGGGCTAGTAGAACGAGACTGCCTCATGAGGAGAATCATAAGGGCTATCAGAAGCACAAAGAGAATGGCAGTGCGACACCCAAAAGGGAGAGGGTAGGTCGACTATGATTGTCAAGATCCCCAAGGAGGGAAATATTTCTTCAGACGATAACCATCGATCAGAAAAGGATCATCAGAGGCATCAATAGTCTGCAACTAAACCGAGCCATTAGGATTGACATCAAGTACCTGGTACTTACAGGCCCATCCACCTTTGTTGAAGCTTTCCAGGAAACGTGCCAAATCTCGAATCATAGGCTAGGACAATATCACCTTCTTTGAACTCCTTGTGCTTGATAAAACTATCATGATAGGCCTTGCGTCGCGGTTGAGTGGTTTCCATACACTGTAGGGTCATTTGCTGAATCTCATCCAAACATTCCAAGTGTAGGAGGCGGCATTGCAGTGACTCATCATCTCCCAAGCGTTCTTTAACTGCCATTTGCAAAGACGGCAATTCCAGTTCAACAGGGAAGAGGGCTTCTGTACCATACACTAGCTGGAAAGGGGTTTGCCTTATAGCTGTCTTATGGGAGGTTCTGTATGCCCAAAGGGCCTCTATAAGTCGATCATCCCAATCGCGATGATGTGCAGCAATCTTTCTTGTTAGGATCAAGCAAAGGATGCGATTGGTGACTTCAATTTGGCCATTGGCTCTGGGGTAGTAAGGAGTGGACTTGAGATGGCGGATCTTATACAGCTCTGTCAGCTCCTCCATGATTTTGTTAAGGAAATAAGTACCTCTATCACTTACTAGCTCGAGGGGATTGCCAAAATGGGTGATAATATTTTCATACATAAACAGAGCTATGCTGTTACCATCGTCCTGCTTCAAAGCTTTAGCTTCACACCACTTTGTGACATAATCCGTACATACTAAGATGTATATGGTTTGCTTCCGTTTGGTGGGTGGATCAATGGGACCCATAAAATCAATCCCCCACTTCTTGAACGGCTTTAGGGGACGAATAGGTTGCAGTGGCATGGCACTTGTTTTGGTGGGTTTTCCCATTCGCTGACAAGCATCACATCTCTTGCAATAGTCATGTGCATCCTTGTGGAGGGTCGGCCACCAGTATCCCGCCAATAGAGCCTTCCTAGCTGTCGCTTCTCCTGCGAAGTGTGCACCACATGGTTCGTCATGGCATGCTTTCAATACTGTGCCAAATTCATGTTCTGCAACATATCTTCCCAGCACTTCATCTTCCTCTCTTGTATAGTGCACCGCCTAACAACATGTATGGGGTTGATTCTAACAGAAGCTTCTTCTTCTCATGGCTTGAGATGCTAGGAGGATACTGTTGAGTTGCCAAGAGGTTGGCTATTTCTGTATATACCAAGGAGTAACTGTTTCAACTAGAAACAAGGAAGCATCAGGAAGGTCTGGATCATCCTGTTCCTCTTCTGCAGTTTGAGAGATCTATGATAGATGATCGGCTAGGACATGGGAATGGCCAGGCTTAGTGACCACTTCAAAATCAAACTCTTAGGAGCAACCATCTCATTAGTCATCCTTTAACATCTGCTTTGTTCATTAAGAAGGACAGGGCTTCATGATCCACGTAGAACTTGAAATGTGTTGACAATAGATAGTGTCAAAACTTCTCTAGTGCAAACACCATTGCCAAGCACTCAAGCTCTGTCTCTGTGTAGTTTCACTCCCTATCAGTGACCTTTCAGCTTGCATAATGTATTGGTTTATCTAATTTAGAGGGGTCCTTTTGACATAGGACAACACCTAGCCCTTCGATTGATGCATCTGTGTGCACGTGAAACTCCTTTGCCCAGTCAGGAGGCTGCAAAATAGGTGCTTGGATAAGGCACTGTTTTAGGATATTAAAGGTTTCTTCGCAGTCATCAGTCCAAAGGAAATCCACATCTTTTCTTAGGAGCTTGTGCAGAGGGGCTGCCTTGGTTGCAAAATGTACAATAAATCTTCTATAGTAGCCCACATGGCCAAGAAATCCTCTCATTTGCTTGAGGTTTGTTGGTACTGTCAAGGCGGCAATCTTCTCAATCTTCACCAGGTCTATTACAATTCCTTGTGCAGAGACAATATGGCCTAGAAGAACTCTTGATGAGACACCAAAGACACATTTATTAGGGTTGAGGGAAATCCCATACTCTCGGCATCTGTCAAAACATTGCTCTAGGTGTTCCCAATGTGCACGTATTAAGCTATAGACACATAAGTCATAAAGATACACCTCAATGAAATCACGCAAATGATTTTGGAAGGCAGCCATCATTACTCATTGGAAGGAGGCAGAAGCATTACAGACCCCAAATGGCATCACTCTATAGTCATAGGTCCCCCATTCTATGGTGAAGGTTGTTTTGGATTAATCATCTTCTGTGATTTGGACTTGGTTATATTTGCTGAATCCATCCAAGAGGGAATACAGCTCATGGCCTGTCACTATGTCCAACAGTTGGTTTGTAAAAGGGATAGGGAAATGATCCTTCTTCATCTTCGATTTCTTAGCTTTCGAAAGTCTACACATATTCAAAGTTTCCCGTTCTTCTTGGGTACAACCACAATGGGTGAAACCCATCCACTGTTAGCCATGGGATAAATAAACTCAGCTTCAAGAAGTTTCAATAATTCAGCCTTCACAAGACCAGAATAATTAGGATTCATATGCCTTTGCCTTTACTTTACAGGTTTGGCATCAGGCTCTAGGTCAATATGATGTTCGCATACTGTGGGATCAATCCCCTTTAGGTCTTTATATGACCAAGCAAACACGTCTAAGTTCTCCTTTAGTAGATCTTGCAGGACCATTAGTTCTTCTTCTGGAAGATTGAGACCCACTTTTAGGTGATGTTTAGTACCGTCAATATCCAAGAATGTTACTTGTCTTTCACCTTCAACTTCGTGGATAAATGTCCCACGGATTGCTTCTAGATAAAGGTCTGACTCTTTCAAGGGAGTAGTGTCATCATCTGATGTTCCACTAGAACCAGTGTCTTCCTTCTGAACATATGACTCATTTGTCTATTGAGATTGCTAGAAGGGTATCAAAGCTTTGTTTACTTCTGTGTGAGTGGTGATTTCTTCTAGACTTAGGGATTCGTCTTCAAAGGATGCATCCAGGAATGTCACATAGCACGAACCTTCTAGAAGCTGTGGCTCTGATGGCTCTGGCTTATGTTAACAAGGGGCATCATCATCATCTTTTCTTCGGAATGAATGGTCAGGGCGATAGAAGCCACTGGTGAACTTAATTTTAATACCTTTGATCCATTGCTTATGCAGGTTCTACATACTTTGTGGTCCATTGGTCAACCCAAATGGAACCATGGTCATTCCCTCCAACATCCCGAGATCTTCGGCCTCTGAGGTCTCTGTAGGAACATCAACAAGATCATCCGCTATCAGAGGATCTTCTTCATCCGCACTTTCATAACCTGCTTCATTTTGTTCCTCATCATTTTCATCCTCTTCCTCTGGAGACTCTGTCTCTGCTTCTGTAGAGGCTCTGTAGGAGAAGAACAGATCTCTACCTCTGTGTCTGTCTTTGGCTCTGTCTTTGTTACTATCTCTACGATTGCCATGTAACAGGGAGAACAATACATCCATGCTTCTATCTCGATGTCAAAGGTGATTTCAGAAGTCAATTCGAGTTGAGGCATGAGGTATTCTTCCATGGACAACGACTTTGCTTCCTTTGGTAGTTGGCGTACAATGTCCACTGTTAGGGATTGTGCCTCTGTTTTCTTGGGAAAGATCTGTTTAATAGCCTCTTCATCTTTTGATGTACCATCTATTACTTCGTTGGAGGAGTCAGTTATGACTTCGATGGATGTGGATCCATTGCCTCGTTGCGATCCATACAACTTTAACACCACTTTATTGGGTCCTCTGCCTAGGGTTAGGGTTCTTTTGAGCCAGACCGTCCTGGCTCTTGCTTCAAAAAGCCAAGGTCTTCCCAACGGCAGAGGATATGAGGTCCCGTAAGAATTTGGTTTGACCACCAAATAGGCCAGCCAGTAATCTTTTCCTGCAAGGGTTGTGTTTACATATGGGAGGATGCCCAATGGTTTAATTCTGCTTTGGTCTGCCGATCTGATAAGCAACTGCGTAGGTTGAGTTCCATGCAATCCTAAGTCCTTCATTGTCACATCCATCATTATGTTTACTGATGAGCCTCCATCAATCAATACATTTGAAATAATGCATCCTTCTATCCATACACTAATCTCTAGGGTTCTAGGATCTAGGAAGGCATTAGCCACATCTACTTCCTTTACAAGCTCCGGTCCCTTATTACTCTTGGTCATTGTTGAAGGAGCAATCCTTAGTCTGCGTCTTCTTGTCAAGATGCTTTTGAATTTCTTTCAGCAACTGGGAGACAAGATCAGCAACAACTGACGAAATGTTAAGTTTGGTTTAAAAGTACCTAGGTATTTTACCAAGGCATATTCTTTGATAGGATCCATGGGCTTTTCCATCCTGTTGGGGAATGGGGCTACACCCATTTTCATCTTTCCTTTTTCTTATAGCAATGGCATCATCGACACTTCCTCTGTTTCTTGAGGTGCTTCTGTATCGTCTATCTCCTGGACCTCTAGTCCTGTTTCTGGGACTATCTATGTGACTCTCTGTGTTACTACAGTGCTCTGTACAACATTGTTTTGTCCTGTACTGCTCTGTCCCTCTGTTGGTAGGTTGAACTTCACAGTTTTGGCAGGAGAGTTGTTCTCTTTCTAGACAACTGGTTTGTTCTTCTTCGCACGCGTGATAGTGGCAACTTCCAACTCTACCAAATTGGAGGCAGGCTCTTATACCTTCTGTTGGATATCAGTGGCATTGGCCTTGACAGGGGCCGGACTTGGACAGTCCTTTGCATTGTGGCCTTCTCCTTTGCATTGACTGCATAAGGGCTTGTAATCCACAGATCTTCTAGGGTTTGAACAATTTGGGGAGATATGACCCTTTTCTCCACACCTATAACATTCCACCTCTGATCACCGCTAGACTGTCGTCCTCTATAACTTTGAGAGGGAAACCTCCTTGGACCGAAATTAGGACTAAACTCCCTAGACTTTGGTCCAATATCCGGGGTCATCATTTTGGATTCTAGCAAGTTGAATATTGCATTTTCATCTTTCTGTCTTCGTTCGTGCATCTCTTTTAGAGAGAGCAAACATCCTATGTATGGTTCTTCCGCAAGCAGTAGGAACAAAAGGCTCCTGTAATGGTTGGTTTTCAGTGGCTAAATGTCCCGCTTGATGACACTTTCCACACCATGTATTAGAACACATTACATCTCTCCCAGCTCCCACTGGGGTGGACATATTGGTGGTATTCACCTTCAGTGTTTGTAGCTGCTCTGTAGTCACATCTATAAGCTCTTTCTTGATAGTTGCAACTGAGTTGGATAAGTAGTCCTTCATATTTTCACCTCCTGAAGTACTTGTAATCACATCCATACATTGGTTGGGATGAGGGTTCTTTGTTCTAGTTCTGATTCAGAGCTCTTGTTGAGACTTGGGGTTGTTGATTCCAGTTGGTAGGGTTCCACTGTTGTTGAGTCACCATTGGAGGAACTGTTTGAGGCCACTATTGTTGTGGTTGAACCATCATTTGAGGCACTGTTGTCTGTGGCGACCATAGTGGATTAGGTGCATTATACTGTGGCATTGTTTGCATCTGGGGATAGGGGTAGGGAATTGTCCCTGGGATTGCATTTGGTGAGTATACCATTTCTGGCATGGGAGGAGGTAAGACTCCTCTTCCTGGAGTCATTGACAACCTTGCTTCAACTTTGTCATACAATCTTGCACCTTCCACTGCAGCTTGCAGATTGACTGGTCTTCTCAATTCCACAAACTTGCAAACTTTTGGTTGTAGGCCTCTGAGAAACACTCCTTTTTGGATACCTTCATCCAAATGATGGTTAGTCCATCCCTTCACAATGGATTCCATTCGCGAGACATAAGCTTCTACTCTTTCTCCAGAGGACTGACTTAGGTTATTGAACTCCTCTCGCATCCGCCCTTTAAAACCTTCACGCCTGATTTTAGTGAGGAAGACCATCTTCAGGTCGTCCCATGTGCCAAAAGTTAGTGTTGCTTGTCTCTCATACCACTGAAATGACACGCCCTTTAAAGTGGCAGGGAATATTGCTAACCAATGCTTAGGGGTTCTGGCATTGTTAGCCACACATGCTACCATAAATTCCGTTACATGAAGATCAGGGTCTTCATTGTACTCTCCCTTAAAAATTGGCAATGGGACTACATTTGATGGCCTATCATCAATATTTCCAAGACGAATCTGACAAGGAAGGGGACCTTGAGTCGCCATGGGGACTTCTGTAAAGAGTGTTTTTAGGGCATCAAAGGAGGCTTCTGCTGCGAGCTCGTTCTCAGCCTTGATTTTTGCCTTCTCTCTTCTCACATACCTCTGGACTCGTTCTAACACTTGCGTCTTGATTGCGTTATTCATCAGCTTGGCTCCAACCAGTTGTTCAGTACTCAATAGAATATAATCAGAGAGGGGCTTCAGTCTATGGGGGATTCTCTGGCCAATATCTATTCTACTTCCTTCTTTTCAACATCTCTGAGTTCGACTTTCAAACCACTACAGAGGGGGAGATATTCTGTTTTCAAAGTATCAAAACTCATTCTTCTTAGGATCATTGTTGTGCCATTATAATAATGCCAGCTTCTGATGGTTTCAATAGTGTGTGTTGTGAAAAACACTCTGTCTATCAACTTCCAATGGGTTGCTAATTAGACAAAGAGAAGATTGTCAGAACACCAAGCATCCCACATATCTTGCTATTGAGCATCCACGAACAAATTCCAACTCTTTTCTTTCTTATTTTCGTTAACCTCCACAAACCACGATTCCTGAAGCTTCTTCACGATCTCCCACTTGATGATGTCTGAAAACTTCTTAATAAATGCCAAATCTTTCGTGGATAGTCATTCTCTCTACTTCTGGTCTTTAGTTTGTTCCCAAACAATTTGCCACCAAGATGCAAGTTTATGTTGCTTTAACAGGAAGAGGAAATAATCAACCGCATAAAGCTTGCATCATGATGGTGCTATGTTTTCGCCATTGTGGGATGAACTTCTTGTGGAAAGTGGCCTTAGCAATAAGAATCTCCAACTCTTCAATGGAAAAATGAACTTTGCAAACATCCATTGAATTTTTTTCTTTTTGCCAATGCTATTTATTTCATTTTCAGCATGTTCTGATGCTTGTTGATGGCAAGTTTCCTCGGTTGCGAACAAAAAACATGGAGCCCCAAGAGGAACACCAAGGAAAAGGGGATTCTATTGCAAGAAAATCTATCTTGTAACATCAACAAGCTTTTATTTCATTCTTTTGATGACCAAAATAAAGAAAATAACATTTCTTCATGCAGCATGATAGTAGATATCTCTCACGGATTTGATAGAATAAACCATAATCTTCATAGAATCCATCAATAGAACAAGGAACATAAATGAATACACAATTTTTGAATTGAAATAAATCACACAGTATTCATCTTCAATGTCTTCATAGTTTTCTCTCTCAATCTCTCATATACATATACATTGTTTTGATAGAATTGGCTATCTCTGACTCTCTCTCTCTCTCTCTCTCTCTCTCTCTCTCTCTCTCTCTCTCTCTCTCTCTCAATAATACATCATCTCCTCACTACAATACTCAATAATGACACTTAATTAGCCCTCTTAGGTCATGGATACACCTCCCAAGAGGTATGGGAGGTATGAAAGGGCACTAGAGCCACTACAGTGTCTCTTCATAGTTGACTTCTGTCTTTGTCACTCCAGTTTTCTCTTTAGTCTTCAGCAGTTGCTTCTTCCATTTGTTTTAGCTCTTTTGAACTTAGATTCATCCTTTTCAAAAGTTAGAAATTTTTTCCAAAGTCACACATACATTCTACAGAACACTTATAGAAGATCTATAGAACAAAATAGAATAGGAAGAGAGCAAAGATAGAGACTCTACAGAAGGTCCACAGAGGGTTATAAAACTAGATCCTCATAACTCATACTAAAACCATTCAAAACTATCAAAAACTATTCAATAAGCTTTCAAAATATTTCAACCTTCATCAATCATCAATCCATGCTTCATACAAATGAAAATCAGAACAAAACAGAAGCTATTATAGAAGGTATCAAAACCAATCAGAACCTCAATAGAATCTATCAGAACATTACAGAGCCTCATATTTCTACTAAGAATCATCATGAACTTCCAAAACATAATCAATATCATCCAAAAAACTCTCAAAAACTTCCATTAACAACCATACATACTCTAAATCCATAAAAAAACACGATTTCAGACCTCAAAAACAACAAAAATTAGTCAAAATTTCAGTCTTTTTCCACTCTCAATAGTTGTGCCATTTGAAATCGGGATACTATTCTGCTTTGCCTTGCTGAAATTCCTTCATCATCTTTGATGCTTGCTCATCAAGCAAATACTCTTCTTGGATATCATGTATCCAATCCTTATGCACAATTGGAATTGTAGAGATGTAACATGTCCACATTCTTGATAAAGCATCTACCACAATATTATCTTTTCCAGCCATATATGATATTTCAAAATCATAGCTTTGAAGAGTAGCTAGCCACCTCCTTTGTTTAGGGGACAAATTTGGTTGGGAAAGGAAATATTTCAGCACACGGTGATCACTTTTAACCTTGAAATGGCTACTATATATATAATGATACCACTTTTTAATAGCATGTAAAATTGCCAACATCTCTTGTTCATAGACATGTAGTTGATGCTCCTTATCATCAAGCTTGCGACTTTCATAGGCTATAAATCCATGATCTTGATATAGAACAACCCCAACTCCTCTCCCACTGCATCTGCACATATAATGAATTCCTTAAAGGAATCCGAGCATACAAGGATAGGTGTTGAAACTAAGAGAGATTTCAGCTCATTGAAACCATAATTCATAGGGAGTGATTATGAAGAGAGGTAGAATACAACCTAATTTGGAGATAAGTTGTGGTAGCAATGGCTTCTTCCTATATTCTTTGTCAAGATTAGCCACTGATAGCATAGCTCTTGTAGCACTTAGTAGAGTGTAGTTCTTAGCTTCAAGAATTCCATTTTGTTGTGGATGACATAGTATAGTAAGCTCGTGTGATGAATTCCAAAGGTTTGCAATAGTCTTAAAACTCATTGGAGGTGTATTCTCCTCCATTATTATCGGTTCATAAAGCCTTGGCTTGTAACTCGTGCTTATTCTCCACCACTTCTTTGTACTCTTGGAATTTTGAAAATGCTTGTGATTTCCTTGTGAGAAAATATACAATAGTATATCTAGAATAATCATCTACACAACAATATACCTTATGTCATATTTTCTAGAATTTTGGAAGCACTAGTTTTGGATAAGTGAGTTTAGAGAACTATAGGACCACTGGCTAGGCTCATATAAGACTTTAATGCCATCATACTTGTTGAGTTTCTCATCCCTAGTCTTTGAATAGTAAGTAGTGCAAGTATGCTAAAAGGCACCAAAGATAAGGGTAATCATTTGGTTGAATGGTAATAAATTGACAAGGGAGATTTGTGCTCTTGCACATACGAAAAAACTTAAACTTAGAGGCCTCGGACCCTATCAAAAGCTATATGAGGGAATTTGGGAATTTCCATACATTTATTATTTGACCACATAGTCAAATCTTATTTTTACTTAAAGGTGGAGTCTACCTTAAGTACTATATAAGCTACCTTCCCAAATCCCACTTTCAAATATGGACCAAGATTTAGCCACAAGGTCAAATATTTATCACTTATTTGAAAATAGAACTTGGAAAATTTCCAAATTCTCTAATATGGTGTTATCATGTCTATGTTTTTTAATTATTAGGATAAAAAATGTAGAACTTGAAATCGTGAAAGAAGACATCATTGGTCATTTTAATAGACTTCCATTAAGAAGTATTATTTCCAAGGCATTAACTAGATGAAGCTTCCAAGAAGGACGTTGATGTTCCCATTATAGTGATACCATGGTAGTGGAATAAAATTGATATGAGAAACTTGAAGAATATGCATAACTCAATCGGTGTCTTAGCTAGGTCCCTTAATTCCAAACTCATATAGCAATATCACAGTTATTGTCCTCAATAACTTTGAATGAAAGGATGATCCCATCATTCATTGAATGTACCTTTGAGTCTAGTTGATAGTAGAAAAAGATATTGCTAATGTAGACACTTCATCTATGAAGGATCAAATTTCAATGCCTTGCCTTATTATGTTTAAAATAAACTTGGTCAACCACTATTGAATCCCACTATCATTAAATGGATGCCTTGAAGGGACAGACCCTACTACTTATTAGAATAGTGTAGGCTTATCATCATGGTAGATATTGATAGCATTCATCTCCTCTTCTATGTTCTATCAAGTTAGGGAGACGTGGGGGACTAAAGTACTCTTAGGGAAACCTCTCAAGTATCAAGTCTATTGTAATGTCAACTATGTTGACAAGTGGGGCACATGGAACCTGACACTCCTACTCCATCACATGCACCTTTAATTGACATGAAGGATGCATCTTGCTCAAAACATTATTGGATGCACAAGCCAAGAATCTAAAACCTATTAGCAAGTTGAAGCCATATTCTCAAACAAAGAAAACTTCTCATTTTTAAGGGCAACCTAAGGATAAGTCCCATATAAAGTCACAGCCTCCTAAAGCCAATAAACCATTGTGCATAAAGTCAAATCAAGAAGGCCCCAATATATCATTCACATGAGTATCCAAAGCTCTTCACAAGGTGCAAGGATAGTATCAAGGCACTTGTCATTTGTGGATCCCCAAATGCACCAAAGCTAGCTACAAACCTATTCCCAAGGCATAGCCTAAGGCAACTGAACAACCTTTGACACCCATTCTAAACAAACAATGGGAACCACACTAGCAAGGGCCTAATATCATTGCTCAAAAGAAGGAAATAGATCTG
Organism: Lygodium microphyllum; assembly: GCF_053477565.2. Classification (NCBI taxonomy): domain Eukaryota; kingdom Viridiplantae; phylum Streptophyta; class Polypodiopsida; order Schizaeales; family Lygodiaceae; genus Lygodium; species Lygodium microphyllum. Next base: position 143,275,327 of record NC_141145.1, read on the forward strand.
CAGTAGGAAAAAAAGGAGTTGTCCACAATAATCCTCTGAGTGAGTTGATAAGACTAGATTTGGGCCCATAGAGTCCTCTATGGGTTCTCAAAAGCCTTAAGTAGCTAAGCTTGCTATGATCTGCAAGTCCTAAGGTCTTAGTCTCTTCTCCACTTCTGTTACTCATCTAAGGCTCAAAAGTAGAGTGCCATATGAAAGGCTATCCCAAGAACATTGTCACCAAGAGTCACATGTTTGAGACCTAAAATTCTCAATCAATCAACACCTTGGGCATTGCAAATCTATCCACTAGTTATACTAATATAAACAAGAAAAAATCCATAAATACCTTAAGGAAACAACCCAAACTAACCTCCAAATTAGACCATCAAGCCATTGCCTCCTATTAGCCTAAGGCATGTGCACACTTGCCAATCAATCTGCAGAAAACGAATGTTGATACCTAAGTTTAAGGCTTTCAAAAAACCTGAACAATTCTTGTTTGAGATCAGCTACCTTTTAGGATAGATTTGACTATTTTTTCTTACTATTATTCATTAGATATTTATGATGCTAAAGGCACATGGTTTTCCCTTGTTTCTCCTATTCAACTTTCATGGATTGTTTAAAAACTCCACTAAGGTTAGATCCATTTAGACTTGAGTCTCCAACTAGGGAGCTATACAATTTTCATATTTGAGGCCATTTATGAAGAACACTGTCACAAGCTTTCGAGTTTTCCTTTCTACAATTGGAATTTTCTTGGAGTCTACCTTGGATGATTTTCACATAGCCTCTACTAGCTCTCATCCTCCTTTTGGCCCACATTCATTAGCTTGTCTACAGGATTGTCTACATATAGCAAGCCTCAAAAAGTAATTGAATGAACATACCTACTAGAGTTGTAAACCTAGCCTTTTCTACATTAGCTAGACTTGTGAACCACATGTATTCATTTTTGCTTAAGCACAATTTAAAAGATTGTGATTTCTTGTCACTAGATGTGAGATTTTTAGTCTCATATGATTATTCAAACTTTTGTACAAATCTATACCATTCATCATCACCCTATATGGCTCAATTTTCTTGATATTCATGGAGACATCTTATCACTCATATTTCTCAAACTTGGTCATAATCCACCCATCAAATTTGTTCCAAGTAGTGTACTAGATTGTGTAGATGTGGAGTTATCAAGCAACTTATGTTCCAAGAGTTTTGATACAAAGTCATTACTAGTTTGTGTAGATGTGGAGTTATCAAGCAACTTATGTTCCAAGAGGTTTGATACAAATTCAATTGGATTTCTCGCAACTCCTAATGTTAACCCCAGATCGAGATGGAAGAAGTAGGTTGGAGAACAATCAAAGGTTCAAGGACGGCCTCTAAAATTAAGCTAAAGGCAAAAGTGCAATTTTAAGTGAAAGGCACCTCAAAACTTTTGTAAAGGAGCACTAGGCTTGCTCTTGTGCAAATTGTAAAAGGGTAGACAAATAGGCCAAATAGAAGGGAATGGAAAAGAGGGCCATGCCACAAAATGGCGGTCATGTAAAAAGGGGGATGACTGCCCATGAGATTTTAGGATATGTATATAAAATTCAAAAGGTGAATGAAAGCTCATTCTTGGGTGTGTGGCAAAACAAGAGACTCTTCTTCTGTTTTTCTCTCCTCTTGCTTGTGAGTGCTTGCGAGAGGGAGTGAGAAAGTGTGAGGGAGTGAGTGTGTGAGGGTGAGGGATTAAGGAGGTGAAGCTCTCCACCATCTCCTCTCTTCTTCTTCTCTTCTCTTCTCTTCTATTGTCTCGCGTGTGGCTATGGAGGATGGAGCTTGGAGGTGGAGGCTTGAGGATGCTTGAGCTTGCATTAAGAATCGTGGAGCTACCGATGCACTTGAGGGAGGAGGCAACTCATTCGGGCATCGAAGTAAGCTCACTACACCCCGATAGGATCAGAGGCACATTGGCTAGGTGAGAGATACCCATAGGTGCTCACTTGAAATACGTAGAATGTGTAAGCGGTCTATGGGTCTTGGCACTTGAGCATGAGCTCCCTACACCTACATTACCCATTATTCTCCAAATAATTTTAGCTCTTTGTCTTGTATTATGTTGGCTTCTTTCTAAATCTATGGTATAACACTTTCTATGACATTCCTTATTCTTTTGTAGCTCCTACATTGGCAGTGATTTATCCTACTTTCCTTCCCTTGTTTTTTATTTTAGATGACTCTAGGTAAATTCTAAGATTGTTCTAGTAGGGTCAAAGTAGATTTTTTATGACATTGACAATCATCTTTGTCATCTATTTTTATAGGATCTTTTATGTGGTCAAATAGTAGGAGGATGGGAGTTTCTTTTAAAGAGTAGTCCCTTGATGAAGACACCTTGAAGGCTTATGTCTTCACAAAATTGGAATCCAAATCTTATTTAGGTTTGTATGACTAAATAGTACTTCTCTAAATTGCCTAACTCTATAGGTCAATAAGTATTGATTCTTTCCCTTGAGTTATTCTTGGATAATGCCTCAAGGGTTAAGTTAAGGTGCTCTACTAGATGGTTTTGGTTTCTTGCCTAGAAGACAAGCTTTTCAAGGTGTTGGCTTATGTCCACTCTCTAGGCAAGGGTGTTTGCCTAGTGTTAAGAATTGAAGTCCATTTAGATCTCCAACCAAGAGAATTATTCCTCACAATATTCTTGGATATTTACCTTGAGTGATAAGGTGTTTTTAGGACATTGTTGTAAAGCATACTTGGAGCTCCACATTCTCTAAGATGATGCACAAGTCACTTGCCTAGCTTAAATATGTTTGTCTACTTAGGTTGCATTAATCTTTACCTAAATCAAAAGGAGATCTATTAGCTATCAAGGTATTTCTAGAATTTTCACCTCGAGAGATGGGGTATTATGCATTTTGGTCAAAATGAAGATTGTGTGTTGAGTTAGATCACATGCGAAGTCTTTGAAAGATTCATTTGCAAGGTTTGAGATAGGCAATCAGGTCAATTCTATGTGATCCTCCTCTTGCCTAAGCTAGAATGTCCTCGAGATATTGTCCTAGTTTCTACCTTGAGGGGTAAGGTATTCCTCTAGATGGTCTAAATCAAGACTTTGTTAGTTGATAGCTCAAAAGTAAGATATGCCACTTTCTCATCAACAAATGAATGCCAAGGTCAAGTTTAAATTGTTAAAGCTTCTTCCAAGTATTTTTTTTCCAACTATCAAGCTATTACTTGAATTTACCTTGAGGAGTAAGATATTAGGGCTTTGGTAATTTTGGAGCCTCTTATTAGAGCGAATCCAAACATGGGAAGTGTTCTTAGAGAGAACGAGAAGCATAAATGTAAGAGAATCAACTCAAGATGTTATGAGGTTTGGATGTGCAAGGCCAATTATCTCTCAAGATATGTCCTTTGCTTTTAATAATTCACTTGGAGGGTCCTAGAATTTCAAGTTCTTGGGTTAAGGAGTTGCAAGATGTGAGCTACAATCCCTAGAAACAATGTCCCTAGACTACACAAAAATCATGGCTTTGTTATGGATTAATTGGCTCTCAAAATGTTCCTAGACTACCCTCAAAATGTTGCTAGAAGTTTTATATAAGAGAATAGGCTAGGTCTTCCTAAAGATTTTGATGATTTTTCAAGCCTTCGATTGCATTATTGCTTGACTAGTAGGAAGAGTGCATAACGTTTGATAACTTCTAATTATGTACTCAAATGCAATCTTCTAGGGTCTCATCTAGCCCTCAAGGTATTCCCAAGTTTTTGCCTCTAGTAATAAGGTGTTAGTTGGGATGAGAAGTTCTTTAATTATCAATACGCCTAATGTTTTGCAAATGCTCCAAGATAGTTCTCAATAACCCAATGATCTATGTTCTTTCAACTTCTTCAGTAATGTGTGTGCTAGAGTGTCCTAATCAAACTACAAGGTATTCTCTAGTTTTACCTTGAGGTTTAAGGTATTTCCTCCCCTCTTTAATTTTGATGTCTTATTGCCAACACAAGTTAACTATACTCCAAACAATGTTATGCCCACTATGAACCAAGCGTTGGCAAGCCAAATGATCCAACATATGTAGTCTCAGGTTCATTACCTTACACACAAGGATCCTCTAGTTTTACCATTGAGGGGTAGGATATTACAACTTTTAAGAGTGAGTATGTTGATTTTCAAGGCTTTACATTTAGACTATTAAACCTTTGATTTGCCAATGAATAAGAAATGTGTTAGGTCAACCAAATTGGGATAAGGAGAATCAACAAGCTCATTCAAGTATAACTAGGGGTGCCCCTCAATGAATTGATTTCTCAAGGGAATTGACTCTGTGGGGAATTCTAGAAATCTAAGGAGCATGACCAACCAATGCACAACCAATTCGATTACAATGCAATAGAGAAATCAATCTATTCAACCAAGAATGTCAATGGTACTAATTAGTCCTTGAGGTATTTTCTAATAATATCTGATGGGTTAAGGTACTATGTAGTTAGGGAAAATTCCTAGCTTCAAAGTGTAGATAAATCAAAAGGGATAGTCTATTTGGTCTTCTCCATCATTCCATAACTCAATAGGGGATGCATACCAAATGGACCAACATTATCAAAATAGGGGAGAGGGATCAATAGCACCAAGCATTCCTAAAGTTAAAATAAGTCAAGAGAACTTCATGCACAACTAGAATGCACATGAAGCTCAAGTAACATGCATTGAAGTCACTTCAAAGGCATATGATAAAAGTGGAACAAACAACATGCATTAAAAAGACAAATACATGCATGACTATGAGACAAGGCATGTGCAAGATACATGTGGTGTGTTGAGCTATTGAAGGCATGCCTAATTGAATAGATGGATGCCCTTAGCATATTCCTAGAAGTTTTTCCTAACTACGTTATGTTTTCCAAACACCAAAATGTGATGCTTTTATACTTTTCGAAGTGCAAAACAATGTAAAACAAGACTCATCTAAGATAACTTCTACCCTACCAATGCTTGTGGAGTGGTAATACAAAAAGCACTTCATCCCCTAAGCATTTTCTTTGCTTCAAGCATATGTGGATGCATGGGGAGACTCTCTTGAAGGGTACTTAAGCCAAGCAAGTAGTCAACATGAAAGGGATGGTCCACTAGATAAAGTCATGTGTTTAACACTAGTCTAGTAGCAAAAAAGCCACAATTGTGGCTATTTGTATACCTTCTTTGAATTCTCATTTCTCTTTGAATATATCTTCTCAATGAAATTCATTTCAAGAATTTGTAGTGAACACAAGATAGGAGTTGAAAAAAATACAAATATGCTTTTTTGTTAAGAAAATATATTTTTGGAGGGGCATAATTAAAGGTGTTTTATGAAAAGATGGTTTAATTTGACAATTTTCTCAATAAATTTTGGAACACTTCAAACTTTTTACTAAAAATACTTGTGACATCTATGAAACTCATCCATATAGATATTATATCAATTGAATAAGAATTGTCAACTTTTTGAAGCACTTGAAGTTAAGGGTGTAGAGCAAAAGTAATATCACTTTTGTGGCTTTCTTTGTAATGCCATTTTAAAAATCAATCAAAAGCATGAAATAAGATTCATTCAAATTTTCTATTATGGTTATTAATCTAGAATTGATCAATCTTACAACTCTTTCGTAATACATAAGTTATTAGCAAATTAGTGAAATCATAACAAATCATGTTTTAGCCACTTATGTGGCTTTAAGTTAGTTTTATGGCTCCTTGACAAGACTAGTGGCAAGAGATACAAAGAATCCATGAGTCCTAGGGAAAAAGAAGATTTTGGATTTATAATGTAATCCCTTCTCTATAGGAAAATAGACTTCACAACTAAAATTCTCAATAAATCAAGCAATTTAATCACAACTTTTGCAAATCAATCAAGCAATTCAATCATAACTCATGTAAAGCAATGCCTTGACACAAAGTATTACGAGGATATGATATCAGCCCATGCAATAGTTGGCTTTTGCTAATTTATGCATGCATGCACCATTACGAGCCCTAAAGGTAGTGCTACTAAAAACATCCCAAGGGTACTCTCTCCAAAATTTTCATTTTTAAGCTTTCAAGTTTCCCAAGTGAAAGTGTATGTAACGTATGATAGCATCCAAAGGCATGTTAGACTCAAGTGTCACTTCATAAAAGTTGTCCAAGGTAAGGAAGGGGAATTTCCGCTTGCATTGGATACACCATATGTGTAAGTACATTGTGCTTCTTTTGTATTATTTGTTGCTTGATGCTAAGATCTCTCTCTAAGCCTCATGGAACTAATCTTAAACCTTCCTTCTCTCTCTCTCTCTCTCTCTCTCTCTCTCTCTCTCTTTGTGCACATTATCATACTAAAGGTTATGCTCATTTTTTTCATTCTCCATCCAATAATCATGGAACTAATGTTAAGCATTCCTTGTTATTCTCTCTCTCTCTCTCTCTCTCTCTCTCTCTCTCTCTCTCTCTCTCTCTCTCTCTCTCTCTCTCTCTCTCTCTCTCTCTCTCTCTCTCTCTCTCTCTCTATGCACATTATCATACTAAAGGTTCTATTCATTTTTCTCATCTCTCCATCCAAGAGGAAGAGTGTCAAAATTTTGTTTATTTTTTGCATTCTTGTACAATAGTGTTTAGGATTTTCTTTATAAATTTTTGTGTTATTTTTTAGTTCTTGTGATTGAGGGTCCCTCTTGTCAAACATGCATTGAACACATTACCACCATGTAGCTTTATTTATTAATTTAGGGTTTAGAGTTTATGTGTTCTAAACTCTTTGTTTGCTCTTCACACTATATAACAAGGGCACATATCAACCCAACCTAGATCATGAAACTTTCTTGTTTGAAAATTCTAGAGTTGCCAACAAAGACAACATTTCTAGAAAAGCTCATTGCACAACATAGGAGCTGGGCTAAGATTAAATATGAAATTGAAAGAAGGCAACACCATGGCAATGCCATTTGGTGCAAAAGTGCATGCCTTCTTCTGATAGCACTCTAATGCTCTCTAATTGGTTTGCTTCTTCTTACATCATCATTCACTTGATTAGAAAGAATAATGGTTAATTTTGTTATATTGTAGGATGAATATAAGAATGAACTAAGAAAAGAGGAGGCATTCTTGAAAGACTTAAATTTACCTCATGCTACTTATGAGTCTAAAAGAAAACAATTCATTAACAAAGAAGAGAACAAATTGAGAGACAAGGGGTACAAATACTCAAGCATAGCCAACTTGTCTCATGGAGAGGATTTTTTCTCAATGCTATATAAACTTAAATGGGATGAAAAAAACATGATGACCATTATACAATTTGTAATGCCAATATGACTCCCAAAAGGTGATCTATAAATAACATTGATGTAGTGCCATGTTCATATTTATCAAATGATTAGTAATATCCTAAAGTTACATCTTTCTATTTTTAATTGGAATAGGATAAAGAAAATACAATAGAATTTGATGATGATGAAGGCAAAAAATGCCTTCAGTGTCACACTTAACTAATATGAAAAATTTATGTGTATACTTGCAAATCATGAGACCTATTGCTACCATCTCTTTGGGGAGGCCTCATTATTGATTCAAGTATTGCAAGTAGATGGTATCAAGTTAGCAAAGGGATTTGAAGATTTCTTTAAAGTCCACATGTGCCTTCATGTGGTGAAGCTATTCTCCCTTTTGCTTTTGTTGACATTAAGAATGTTGGAACTTAGAGAAGATGCATAAGTTGACACAATCAAGAAGAGATTAGTTTATAGGTGTTTTACTTGGGTTTAAAAATGGATTCTAATCGGCTTGATTTGATAAGTTTCCATTGCTTTTTGTGATCATAGAAAGTGAACAATCAAATGGTTTTTGTAGATGGTGTCATGGCCTTCTCCTTTTTAGTAAAGGGATTTGAGATTATACATCCTCTTTTGGAGGAGTGGTTAGATTTGCATGGTGATAATTATATGCACTCAAAGTCATCTTTTGAAAGGGGACTAATAACATGGAAAACTCAAGAGTTTCCATGGGAGTTATGCTACTCTCATAACATCATTTCTAAACAATAGATAAAGCTATGGAAAAGCATGATTTCATATATGCAATCCATTATCATGTATTTTTTATGTTTTCCTTCTATCGATTGACACTTTCACTAGCTATTTTCATTGCAATTAATCAAGGGTCCAAGTCAAAGGCAAGGCTTCATCATGTGCAAAAGGAGACATTGAGACCGATATAGTAATTGAGGCTCATGTTGCACTAGAGCTCCTAAGCATTCAAAAGAAAATCGAAAGGGGGAAATTTGAATCAATAAAATTCTTGTAAATATCAAATATGCAATAGAGAACCATATTTGTTCCATGTTAATACATAGAAAACAAAAAATATAATATATTCAAAGTCTAGCAATGCATAATATCACATAAGAGATAGAGACAATAGATACTACAATTTTTTTTGAAAATCACTGTATATTGTTTTTGTACATTTGCACTCTTCTCGTTTGATGTGCTATGATATGTGCTAATATGTGGGTTAGATATGATAAGCTTAGAGAAGCAAGTGTCAAAGGGAAAGATAACACCTTTTTTTTTCAAAAAGAGTACAAATTCCTTCAAGATTGATGTCAAAGATAGTGGGTTTTACAATACCAACAAATATATGGGCCTTTTACTTTTATTTGTGGGTAGAATACTTGCCATGATTTTTCCTCTTGTTTTTCAAAATAATATAGGCACCAATAAACACCGCAAAGAGCATAGGGGCATCGAAAAGGACAATAGTATGGGAAAGGATAGAAGACACATTGTGCCACCAATACTAGAGTCTACTCTATCCCATGCACCCTCCCTAGTATCATTATTGTCTATGCCTTATGATGAGACAATCAAACCATCTTCAAAGCACAAAACAAGTATCCATAATAACAATATATTTAACTTCTTTGCTTGAGGTGTATACCTTCTTTCTTTTCTACTATATCATCAATGCTATATAAGCTTAATAAGAGCTTGATTGAATCTAATTATTCTTTTATATCAAAGGGTTTTGATATATAATTTTTTTTGACAATGTTCTAATGGTTGATTGGGTGCAACAATTGTCAATGTTCTATTGGTCAATTGGGTGTGACAATTGTCAATGCTCTATTGGTCAATTGGGCACAACAAACACATTCTCATTGGAGGGGTGAAAATTGCTCGTCTATACCATGTTTTCTAAATTGGTTTTGGAGACACACATAAAATATTTTGAAATGTTATGCATTTTACTCTACCTTTCCCTAGTTCTAACCATGGCCTTGAAGTGAATCAAGGGCCCCTTCCTTCAATTCATTCTAGCTTCTCTCCTACAATGTTGTCACCTATCCTTTGTATTGACAATTAGTACAAACCATTAGCATAGCATGGAGTTATGACTCAAATATTCAAAGAGCTAGGTCATTTTGCATTTCCTCTTTGTTAAATTGACTATAATCTTGGTGTGAGGGGAATGTTTTAAATGTCTAGATCTTATTAATGCATAAGAGTGGGGCCAATAGTCCTAGCCGTAAACAATGGATACTAAGCGCTACGTGTATCGACCTGTGCGGTGTTGTAGCATTAGCGTTAAGTATTCAAGAGTACTTAAGTGGCTAGGGGTGAATCAGAAAGCTACGACTCTATTCCTTTATTGAAGTCTGAAGGGCCATAAGAACCTACATGCAAGAAAATGAGTCATCTTTCGCCCCACAACCATGCAACCATCGCGAAGCAGATCCAGGTCCCAATACACCCAATGCCAGATAATAGCAAGAAACAACAAGCCGGATAGTATGATAACTACACCTCGTAACTCCAGATACATGGGGCTTGTTTATTTATGTGGACAACATGGGATGGACTTGGAAGGAGTGATTCATAGAAGTGAGGGCTATATCAAAGAGAATCATATACATCCAAATCATATGGTTTGATGTCTATTAGGTGATGTAAGTGCGAGCATCATGTAAGACATCTCTACTCCTAGCATATTGAAAATAATGTGAATCTCTTATTCTATTAACACCTTGTCTAAGAAAGGATGGTGCTTCATAGTTATGTTAAAGCCAAGGTCCATTTGACATGTTATGCACATCACTCTCATGGATGTTGAGACAACATACACGGGATTATATTTAGCCATTTTTATGGCCCGATTTTGTCCAATCTTGGTCATTATTTGGTTGTCTTTTTTATCCTAATAGATACCACTCTAAAGGACAAGTATCACTTTGTGCTTTCCTCCTCCAAACCTTCCATAAGTTCAATGATACTAAGTTTATATGAGATGATAAAATGGGTGTGCTTAGCTATGTACTCTTGTAGGTTTTGTCTGGTCTCCTCAACTATGGTGACATATTTATCATAAAATATGCTCATGCTCTTTCTAGATAGCATGGAGAACTTTTGCACATTGTGCATGTTTCTTGTTTAAGGCTCCTATATCCCTCAATTGATAAATTTTTGCAAGCACAATCATCATTCCCTTGACTTGTTTAAGGAAAGTTTGTAATTTTGTGCCACTTTTCTCAATGAGTGCCTATGTTGATTCATGTTTGATGTTTAGCATGGTCAAATTAAGTCCAAGAGGAGGTTGGGTTTAGTTGAGCATACCTCTTTAAGTGGATGACCACCAGTAAACTCAACACACTTGTGAATTGGTGATTCTAGTGGGTCCTTGATCACACTATTCTTGGCTTCCTTCTCTTTGCTAGGTTTGGAAGAAGTTGAGAGTTGCTCTTATTGTGGATCCAAATTTGCTTTGGAAGGAGTTGAGAGTTGCTCTTATTGTGGATCCACATTTGCTTTGGAAGGAGTTGAGAGATAGTGGTCCTTGATGGGAGGTTGGGAAACTTTGGAGAATTGTAGCAATCTAGAACTAGGTTGTATTGGAAAATTTAGATCATAAATATGTAATTGAAGGAACATCAACCAACTACTATAGAGGTTGCTATTGTTTTGGTTCCTACAATTGAAACATTACACCATTTGGAACCAAAGATGTTGAACATGAAGGTTGGGAGCTATTGTGGTGGTTTTTACTTTGACAAAAAAATTATTATAGACATCACCATTGTCATGGTGGACTTTGGTCATAATCTCATCCCCTTTCTTTCCTAATGTCGACCTTCATGATTTTGTTGTTGGTTCAACCTTCTTAAGTGTTGGCTCCTTGGCATTGTCACTTATTGTGAAAGTCTATGTGTTTGATGATAAGCTCATCCCCTTTCTTTCCTAATGTTGACCTTCATGATTTTGTTGTTGGTTCAACCTTCTTAAGTGTTGGATCCTTGGCATTGTCACTTATTGTGAAAGTCTATATAGGTGTTTGCTCTTTCGACATTGATTACTCACGATAAGGAAGGACTAAGTAGTTTTAATAAGCCTTTGAAGGGTCGAAAGTTTTGATTTCCATACAAAGTTCAAACTCAAAAGAGAAAAAAAAGTGCCACTTATATTTCAAAATGATGGGGGGTATAAGACTAGTATCAATATGAATTCTTTGAAAAAAATCTTTACAAATCTAAGATTAGTGGGGCCATGTAATATTGACAAAATCTGGAACCTTTCTTTTTTTTTGAGAATGTAGTCTCTCTTCTTTTAGAGGCTCCTTGATAATCATTAACTCCAAGGACTTGTTAGCATTATCTACACTATTATGCATTCGTCATTGATCTAAAAGCCCACCTAGTCGATTTAAAAGTTGAATAGATGAAATGCAACAACTAACTTAAAGGATTTTTTAAATTGATGCAACCCTAAATCAGTTATCGTCATCATTGACTTGTTACTTCTCTTAGGAATTTCATAATTCATAATAACCACAAACCTTGTCCTTCACTTTGGTTAGACATGAAGAGTATGGTTAGAAATGATGCTATAGTTAGATATGAAGGCTTCTCACTAAAAGAATGATCAAGTTTTTAAGTTAGACATGAAGGGTATGGTTAGAAATGATGCTATCACAAAGACTTCTCACTAGAAAAATGCTCAATTCAAAAGGTAATAGCACCCATAACTCCATCTATCACCATCATATGCATTTTTTTCTTCTAGGTGGTTTGATTAGTTGGGTGTTTCTTTTACCTTCTTACTAGGTCCATCTTACACAAGAGATGGGGAAGTAGTTAATGTTGGCTAAATCTCATAATGCCTTGAGAAATTTCAAGAATTACTAAGATATCTCACTCATTATCACTTTTTCTTTTTCACTTCTTGAATACCTCAAGCATATATCTCAATAAGATACAATAACCAAGGTTTCCTTTCGATCTTCTATAGTCATCATGTGCTCTACCATATCAATACCCTAGTGAGGCACAACATCCAATTTTGACTCTGCATCATTCTAATTTGTTGTTGGTTGAGGTTTTTGAGCCACTCTCGTTGGCAATGAACTTTTTTGGTATGGATTTAGTGCACCCAAACTCTATGGCATTAGGAGAAAATTGAAGTCACTTTTTGGCCTTGTAAGAAATTGAGGAGAGATAAAGTGTGGTGTAATTTCTTAAAAACCTTCTTGGAAAAAAATCCCAATTCAAGGGAATATGTACATTGTCAATCATTGATGACAAAAGCATCACATGCAATTGTTGCCTTCCATGCCTCACCCTACTACTCACAATCTTCCCTTCTAAATTGATGATGGTAGTGTTGCATGCACTTGTTAGCTTCAATACCAAGCTCAAAGTCTTTCCTCTTGAATTCACATTTTTGTTTTGGTGGCCTTTGAACCCTATTGCAAACATAAATCACTTCTTAGTAACTCTATTACAAGCATGGACTTGATCACATCGTAATACTCATGGATTGCTATAAAAGATGTCTATACAATCTTCATATTGGATGTCTATACAGTCTTCATATTGATATGGAAGATGAGTATGAGCCTATTTGTAAAAGAAATAAGGTTACTATAATTATACCAAGTACAATAGAAGTACTAAGGTTCGAGGGTACAAATAATATTGATCTATAGACTACTTGTAGGTTGTATCCGATTGGTCCTACAACAAGAATATGCATAAAATCTAGTAGCCCATTCAACCCTTTTTAAGTTAGAGAATCAATTGCTACATCAAGAAAGGGATACAATGGGAAAACAAGTAGAGGAGAGCCAATAAAAATAAGGAGTCTCCAAACCTAGTTTACATGCAACCAAATGCAAAAAAAACAATCTTAAGATGTATGAAAGATAGAGAAGTCTGAAGAATATTGAGTCTCATGCATAAAAATGAAGGTTGGAGCAAAAGAATAAGAGCAATATGGTAACAGTTACCCACCCACTTGAAACTAGTTTTACATTCTTCTATTTTGTTTTAGGCATATCAAGTTGTAAGTAAGTGCCCATTATATGATTGCATTATGAATCCATGCTTATTGTTTTTGTAACTTATAGGACCCTTCTTCATCCGAACAAAGCAAAGAGGAATGTAGAGAGAGTATCACAAACTTACAAGAACATCATTCCTCCTAGAGTATAAGGGATATGTTGGCTAAGAAGAGGTTCAAGAAGGCCAAGAAACAATGTGTTGAAAAGTTTCTACAAAGGTCTTGCTTGGACAAAGAGGATATCCAAAGCCTATGGACAAAGTGGGGATCAATAGATAAAGCTACACTTAACTCTTCAAAGCCATGCAAGAGACATTGAATAAGAAAAGGGATATTTGCTTCCAAAGCCATATTCAATTTAGCAAATAAGACAAAATATCAATCAAAGAGTCATGGAAGTTCTTGGTGCCCTTCCACATCATAAGCAAGAACTATCCTAGAAAGAAAATAAAGCTAAACTATAATAGTTTGAACAACTTATTTGACCTAAGGACTCTGCAAAAGAACTATGATTAGGTTTTATAGGCTAGAGTATGTCATGCGAATGGGATTGCTATTTTTTATCAAGCTAGATGAAACTGAGGTTATGAAGGCTAAGAAAATGGAGACAATTCGTATCACTTAATGAATAGGGATTTTTGGTGAGGTACTAAGGGGGATGAAGGCATGGAGAGTTCAGTACACTTCAATGTGTAATTAGAGCCAAGACATCTAGTGGTTAGGAGTATTTCAAGTTGATTCTAAAGATTTTGATGTGTTGCACTATATGTTTCAATAAACTTCCATACATGATATGATAAGGTCTCAATAAGTAAGGAAGAGACTAAGTATTGAAGGGTAAAGTGGACTGACACATGGCTATAGAATTCAAGACAATAAAGTGCATGTATAATGTGTCAAGGGGTGCTTATGCTAAGAGTCATTGCATTTATCACATGGCCCCAACCAAGGACTACATTATTGCTAATTGAAATAATGCATGCGATAGATGTATCAAAGATACAGACTTCCAAGGCATTCAAGATATTCCTCTCGCACGTTCATGTGTGCACATCACATGCCTTCTATAGAGTTCTTTAAAAAATTGCACATCATAGGTTTTATGTGGAAAATACAACCTAAGTTAGCTAGCGATGATGCTATCATGACCATTGAAAAGGCCATATCAAACATTGGTCTCCATGGTAGCAATGTTGCTATCAAGCCAGATCCTCAAAGGTCCAAAAGTGGAAATAGTGTTAGTAGGAAACCCTTAATAGGTAAAGTTAAGGCCAAAAGGAGTTTGGTCTTCCATGGCAAATCAAAAAAATGGAATCCAAGGAGGACTAGATGAAATGATGGCAGCAAAATTGGTTATGAGCAAAATCATGGGCTGTTTTGGCCAAAAAGAAAAAGGAAATTTACTTAAAATTTGTTTATAAAATTTAATTTTTATATTATAAATAACATTGGCCCTTGGCCTAGTGGTAGGGCCTATGCTCCACTAGTTAGAGGTCTTAGGTTCAACTCCCACCTGTACACAAATCTAGGGTTGTCCACCCATTGTGAATCATGTGCATACATGGAGTGCAACTCATGCTTCTCACACTTTGGGCACCAAAACTTCTCCCTTTATAAAACAAATTTCAATTTCAATTTTGAGGATTCCTCCACAACTTTCAAACCACAATCCCCTTTTTTGAAAATTTTATTTTGAGAATACTACTACTTTTTGAACAAAGCCAAATTAATAGGTCCAAGGTGGGAAAGGGAGTGGATAAAATGTGCACACCACCCCGTCTCCTATTGGTCCACATCATAATATTCATGCTTAAGAAGGTGATAATCTCCTAAGTTAAAGGGTCCTTTTTTAGCACATATTTTTCCTAATGGGAAATTGCTACATAATATAGTCAAAGACCATGGAGATGATGGAGGAGAAGGAACAAGAAGACTAAAGTCTTGGAGGAATTAGAGATAGTCTTTGTATATTGTGGTAAAATGTGTTTGTCCAAGAAAGATCTCGTAGCCTTCAAGAAGGTGCATGATAATTTCACATTATATGATAAGAAACTTTGCAAATAGTTTTTAGGCCTTTGAACTTATCATTTAGCTCTTGATTGACTCCATCTCTTTTCTTATACACACCATATTATTTATAATCACAATCATTGGTTTGTGAGGAAACATGGGATTTTGTCTATTTGATCCACCCAAAGAATGGATAAGTCTCATTACCGAATAAGGACATTCAAGGCACAGTGGTAATGCACAGAAGGCAAATAGTCTATTTGAAGTTATAAAATAGTTTTACATATTAATTTGATATAAAATGGGTCAAAAGAAGCAAAGAGAATATGTTAACACTCAGACATAGCTCTTGCATTACAAAGATCCAAATAAAATAAAAGCATACAATCTAGGTTGCATTGTTTGCTCTAAATTATGGTTGTCAAATATATTTTACTTTATTATTCAAAATTCACCCCAATAATTGAAAAATATCTAGATAAAATGAGTTATGAAATATACGATACATAAGTAAATTTTGAAATCTATTTTTTGCATCCTCTCCTCTTCTCTTGCCTTCTAGCTTTTCCAAGCCTTTAGTCAGCTCTTCACAAATTTTTAAAACTTTTTTTGTTTTTCAATCTAACTTGTGTTTTTAAATATTTTTTAATATTAGAGGTTTATTCCATACTTCAAATTTATTTTAAATCTAATTTAATATTTTTAATACTTTTGTTTTTTAGAATTTTTACCTCACACTTTAAACATATTTTCTTATATTAGTGATCTAGCTCATACTTCAAGACTATTTTTTAATTTAGTCTTCCTTTGTGTGTATGTTAGAGACTTGCCTCTCGCTCTAGAATTGGAATGTTAGGATTAATTTGCTTGTGTTGTGTTGTGATGTTAGAGAAACACGATTGCACTCAACAACAAAAGCAAAATACTTGTTTGGATTTGTTATTGCTAATGTTCAAGTATTGCCCTCACACTCCAATAGTAAATTTTAGTAATAAAATATTCATTTTTGTGTATATTAGAGGCTTTTGTCATACTCCAAGGACATATTCAAGCTATATGGTATCTACATTTGTATTATCTTAAAGGCATATACTCACATCACAATATACGAAAAAGATTTGCTTTAATTTTCTACTACTAGTGTCCGAGGTTTGCACTTGCACTCCAATAGTTTCACAACAATAAAACATTTGTTTCTACATGTATTAGAGGCTTGCCATAAGATAAATTTAAACTTTGTAATGCTTGTACTTTTACCATGTTAGAGACTTGTACTCACACACACAATATAACTTTTCGATCATAGTTTTAGACATTATTTTCTTATTTATGTCCTACATTGACTCAATTAGCTCACACTCTAACTATTGTACTCACAAATGTGCTTTAACGCATATTGACAAAATATATTTTTTGAATTGGCAATGTTTTGTACATGGCATTGACTCAATTAGCTCACTCTTTGACTATTGTACTTACAAACACATTTTAACACATATTGACAATATATATTTTTTGAATTGGCAATGTTTTTTACATGGCATTGCTTGCAATTTTTTAATTTAAGGTTACATATGATTTTTCAAAATATTATTCAATTAATTTTATTGTGATTGTCTCAATAATGGCAACTGGTGAGGTTATGATCTCTAAGAGCCATAGAAAATGCTTGAGTGAAGTTGTGTCCTAACACTTATATCAAGGCGATGAACATCATCTTCATGTAGTCTTTAATAGTGATGAAAATGGTGCACATGATCAATTCATTGCCAATTTGTTAGCACACATATTCAAGTGCCTTCCAACAACTTTTCCATCCCATCATTCGAATGTCAGCTTTTGTATATCAAAGTTATTGTTTGGGGAAATTAGATGAATCATGGTTCAAGTTTTAGTTGTGGAAAGAAGACTATCTCAACCCACTTTACACCAATCATTTTTTGAGAGGATGCAATGAGTGTATCAACTCTTGCAAATGTATAGAGAAAGCACAATTGGAAGGATTGTCACATAAACATGCATGTGTGTGGAACTATTGACAATAATACAACACAAATAGGTACACAAGAGAGTACAACAAAGCTCTAGGGGTACATATTAGCTTATAAGACCCCCTCACTATACATGTTAGGGCCCTCGAATATTACTTTTTTGCCCAAAACTCATATTGGAAAGGGAACATTTGCATTTGTTTGCAAAATCAAGGTAAACTACAATGGCTAAGTTTACTAAAAGAAGATGTAATCAAGCCAATGGCAAAAGATTTATAGTGATATCAAGGAACCTACAACAAATAGAGACTAGGATATGGGCCATTATTAATGGCTTCCTATGTACTATAGATTTGTGCATATCTTTTTTTTTGCATGATGACCTTTGTACACACAAAACATATGTAGGAATAGTGGATTGGGGACATGCTATTTTGTATCCTAAAAGTAGTAGTTTTCAATGCTCGTCGCAGATATAAATCCCTCCATTAGAAAGTCCTAGAGCACAAAGCACTGTTAGGTAGCTCCAAAATGTACTTCTAGTAATTCCCTCTTTTATAATATGCATTAAGAGATACATTGTGTCGGCTATGTAATCAATCATTTACTAAAGTATACACCTTGTAACCTTGATACTCATTTTGATTATTTGGGAAAATTCAAGTCAATGAATGTATAATCCTTAGAGAAGTATCCTCAAAAAAGAAAGACATCAAAGGAATTAATATCCCTTTTATCTATAGCACCCCATGTGGGCATTCCAATTGTAAAATCTGACAAGCTACACCTTGAATTTAATTAATGCATTATTCTTATTTTGTGGTGTTCAAGATATTTTCTTGTGGCCGTATCTAATTAATTGTCTACATTAGTCTTTTATGTCAAATAGATGTAAATTGAAATGTCTTTTACTTAATATACTAAGTCTAGAGTTTCAAGTACCTTGACTTTGACGATGCACCATGTATGTAGTGAGTATACAATACACACTACACATATAATGCTCTACCTATATTGATAATAGCTTATGCGATTTTTTATGTTACAAGTATCAATTATAAACTTTTCATTCTAATCATCGTACAATGTGCTATGTGAGATTTTAAAGTCACTACAGGGCTGTGCTACTTGTCCAACATCATGTCTAACATCTTGGCCATGAGTGCCAACTGCTGCTGTAGGCTATCCAACTGATTGTACAGGAGCAAGAAGCTCCACCTAAAAGATAACCCTTTGTATCTCCACTACCTTCTCAAGCTGCCTATGCATTTTGTTCTCATGGAACACAACACCATGGCTACGGATGACTTTCTGTACACATGCAGGTCCCAAAGACGATATCCCATCTCACCTGCATCTCCATAGCCAAGGAATATGCATTTCACACTTTTAGGATCCAACTTATTGTGCTTGTCCTTGGGCACATGGCAAAATGCCTCACATCCAAAGACACACAAATGAGTATAAGAGGGAGGCTTTTCTATCTATACCTCCTCTGCTGCAACCTAGAAGTTAATGCCACTACAAGGTGATCTATTAATGATATGCAATGTAGTCGTAACTACCTCAGTCCAAAAATACTTTGGTAAGCCTACATGGCTAAGCATACGCGTACCCTCTCTTGGATAGTCATATTTATACGCTCAGCTACCATACCATTTTGGGGAGGGGTGTAAGGGGTGGTCAACTATGACGCTTAATACCCCGCTCATCACAAAATTGCTCAAAAGCACTTGAGACATACTCATCCCCATTATGTGTCCTTAGGCATTTCAGCCTATGCCCAGACAAGTTCTCGACTAAAGCAAGCCAACAGTGAAATACTGCCAAGACATCTAACTTTTGCTTTATGGGATAAGTCCAAATCTTACGTGAAATGCCATCAATAAATGTAACAAAGTACTTTGCACCCCCTAGTGAGACTAACAAGGCATGGATCCATAAACATCAGAATGCACAAGAGCTAATGGCTCACCCATGCTTGACATACCAAATTTCTTATGTGAGTTCCTAATCTACTTGCCATACAAACAATGATCACATGACACAATGTCAGAAGAGTCAAAAGGTGGGATATACTACAAAGCACAAAGCATTTTCATTCCTTTAAGAGATATATACCCCAAACGAGCATGCCAAAGAGATACATGTGAGATAGAAACCACTACCAAATCATGATCAAGAGTAGAACCAGATACAACCAAGGGGTAGACATTGCAAAACTTGGCACCTCTTACAAGTACAAGCCTACCACAAGTAACTTTCCATGTAGAGTCCCCAAAAGACACATGATATCCTGCATCATCAAGCTGTCTAGCTAACATAAGACTGCGGGTCAATGCACGTACATGGCATACATCATGCATAAGAAAAGTGCTGCTAGAGGGAAACTGCAGCATAACATCACATATGCCCACAATATCAAGAGACCTATTATCACCAAGATGCACAAAACTAGAAATAGTGCGATATGTATGAAACTCGTCTCTCTACAAGGTGTCACATGAAAGGATGCACTCGAATCCAAAAGCCAACACTGGGCATACATAGAGTGAGTGTCAGTCATCTATAAGGCATTACATAAAGCAGCCACAAGAATATATTCTCCATTAGAGTCCTCAGGCTGCATAACATTAATTTCCTCAATCTTAACACTGGACTTTGCAGGTACAATACTGCAATTAGAGGACTTCTCATACACTTTCCCTTTTCCTTTTTCCTTGTGCCTTTCATTGCACAGTTCATGACATTGTGGCCTAGTGTGGCCTTTTTCCCACAATGATGGCATGTAACATTTGCATTATTGCCATGGGATTTGTTGCATGATTTTCCACTAGACTTGGAGCAGGATCTATGAGAATCCCATTCGATCACGTGAAGCATCCAAATTCTTTATGTTTATCTCTTCCTGAAGAAGAGCACTCTCAACATTAGATAGCTTAAGTGTAGTACAGAGGCACACAAAGTAGCACGAAAGATATTCCAAGAGTCATTAAGAGTGCCAAAAGCAAGAATAAGGGAGTCACATCCTCCTTAAAATCAATGTCATGCGAAACCAAATGTTTCAAGATAGCATGGAACTGGCTCAAATGAGCACACATAGTCACATTCTCCTTCATGCAGAGATCCATAAGTTGTATTAACCAATACATCTAGGAACCAGGACTTTCCTTGTCATACAAGTTCTTAATTTTCTCCCAAAGATCCCATGCACTCTGTGATTCCTCAACTACATTGTAATGTACATGTTCTATGAGGGACAATATGATAGTGGACTTGCACAATTCATCAAGCTCAAGCTGTTGAGAGTGGAAAAAGACTGAACTTTTGACTGATTTTTGTTGTTTTTGAGGTTTGAATGATTGATTTTGACGGATTTCGAGTGATGTATGGTTGTTAATGGAAGTGTTTGAGAGTGTTTTGGATGTTATTGATTATGTTTTGGGAGTTTATGATGATTCTTAGTAGAAATATGAAGCTCTGTGATGTTCTAATAGGTTCTGATTGATTTTGATACCTTCTATATAGCTTCTATTTTGTTCTGATTTTCTTCTGTATGAAGCATGGATTGATAATTGATGAAGGTTGAAATATTTTGAAAGTTTATTGAATAGTTTTTGATAGTTTGGAATGGTTTTAGTATGAGTTATGAGGATTTGATGTTCTCGACAACCTTCTGTAACCCTTTGTAAACCTTCTGTAGAGCCTCTGTATCTACTCTATCTCTGTTCTGTCTCTGCTCTGTTCCTGTTCTGTATTGTTCTGTAGATCTTCTATAAGTGTTCTCTAGAATTTATATGAGCCTTTGAAAAAGATTTCTAACTTTTGGAAATGATGAATCTAAGTTCAAAAGAGCTAAAACAAATGGAAGAAGCAGCTACTGAGGACTAAAAAGAAGACTAGAGAGACAATGACAGTAGTGGGCTATGAAGAGACACTGTGGTGGCTCTGGTGCCTCTTCACATTAGACATACCTCTTAGGAGGTGCATCCATGACCTAAGAAGGATTATGGAGAATCATTATTGAGTATTGTAGTGAGGAGATGATGTACTTTTTTTTTTTTTTTTTTTTGAGAGAGAGAGAGAGAGAGAGAGAGAGAGAGAGAGAGAGAGTCAATTCTATCAAAATAGTATAAATGTATATGAGAGTTTGAGTGAGAAAACTATGAAAACATTGAAGATGAATACTATGTGATTGATTTTCATTCAAAAATGGTGTATTCCTTTGTGTTCCTTGTTCTATTGATGGATTCTATGAAGATGTTGAAGATTATGGTTGATTCTATCAAATCCTTGGGAGATATCTATTATGATACTGCGTGAAGATTTGCTGTTTTCTTTATTTTGGTCATCAAAAGAATGAAATAAAAGCTTGCTGATGTTACAAGATAGATTTTCTTACAGTAGAATCCCCTTTTTCTTGGTGTTTCTCTTGGGGCTCCATGTTTTTTGTGCACAGCCAGGGAAACCTGCCGTCAACAAGCATTAGCAGAGGCTGAAAATGAAGGAAATGGCATTGCCAAGAAGAGAAGAATTCAATGGATGTTTGGAAAGTTTCTTCTTCCATTGAAGAGTTGGAGATTCATGTTGCCAAAGCCACTTTCCACAAGAAGTTCATCCCACAATGGCAGAAACATATCACCTTTATGATACATGCTCTATGTGGTGGACTGTTTCCTCTTCCTGTTGAAGCAGCAGAAACTTACATGTTGGTGGCTAATTGTTTGGGAACAAACTGAAGAATAGAAGCAGAGAGAATGACAATCCATGGAAGATTTGGTATTCATTGAGAAGTTTCCAGACATCATCAAGTGGGAGATTATGAAGAAGCTTGAGGAGTCTTAGTCTGTGGAGGTTCACAAAAACAAGAAGAAAAAGAGTTGAAATTTGTTTGTGGATGCTCAATAACAAGATACGTTGGATGCTTGGTGCACTGACAATCTTCTGTTTGTCCAATTAGCAACCCATTGGAAGTTGGTAGATAGAGTGTTTTTCACAACATACACTGTTGAAACCCTCGGAAGCTAGCATTATTATAATGGCACAACAACGATCCTAAGAAGAATGAGTTTTGATACTTTCAGAACGGAATATCTCCCTCTCTATAGCGGTTTGAAAGCCGAATTCAGAGATGTTGAAAAGAAAGAAGTAGAGGAGATATTGGCCAGAGAATCCCCTAGAGATTGAAGCCCTCTCTAATACTATTCTATTGAGTACAGACCAACTGGTTGGAGCCAACCCCTTGATGAATGACGCAATTAAGAGGCAAGCGTTAGAACGAGTCTAGAGGTACGTGAGAAGAGAGAAGGCAAAAATCAAAGTTGAGAACGAGCTTGCAGTAGAAGCCTCCTTTGACGCCCTAAAAGCACTCTTTACAGAAGTCCCCATGGCGACTCAAGGTCCCCTTCCTAGTCAAATTTGTCCTGGAAATATTGATGACAGGCCAGCAAATGCAATCCCATTGCCAATTTTTAAGGGAGAGTACAATGAAGGTCCTGATCTTCATGTAGCAAAATTTATGGTAGCATGTGTGGCTAACAATGCCAGAACCCTTGAGCACTGGTTAGTGATATTCCTCGCCACTTTCAAGAGCACGTCGTTTCTGTGGTATGAGAGACAAGCATCATGAACTTTTGGCATATGGGACGACCTAAAGTTGGCATTCCTCACTAAATTCAGGCGTGAAGGTTTTGAAGAGCGGATGCGAGAGGAGTTCATGAACCTAAGTCGGTCCTCTAGAGTAGAAGCTTATGTCTCGTGAATGGAATCCATCCTGAAGAGATGGAATAACCATCATTTGGACGAAGGCATCCAGAAATGAGTGTTTCTTAGAGGCCTACAACCAGAAGTTCATAAGTTCATGGAATTGAGAAGACCAGTAAATCTGCAAGATGCAGTGGAAGGTGCAAGATTGTATGACGAAGTTGAAGCAAGGTTGTCAATGACTCCAAGAAGAGGAGTCTTACCTCCTCCCATGCCAGGAATGGTATATCCACCAAATGCAATCCCAGGGATTGTTCCCCACCCCTATCCCCAGATGCAAATAGTGCCACAGTATAATGCACCTAATCCTCTGTGGTCACCACAGATGACAGTGCCTCAAATGATGGTTCAACCACAACAATAATGGCCTCAAACGATTTCTCCAATGGCGATTGAACAACAGTAGAACCCTACCAACTAGAATCAACAACCCCAAGTCTCAACGGGAGTTTAGAATCAGAATTAGAATAGAGGACCCTCTGGATCGACCCAATTAGTGTATGCAATAATTATAGAAGCTTCCCAAAACCCTACTATAAGTACTTCAGGAGGTGAAAATCTAAAGGACTACTTATCCAACTCAGTTGCAAGTATCAAGAAAGAGCTTATGGATGTGATTACAGAGCAGCTACAGATGCTGAAGGTGAATACCGCCAATATATCCACCCTTACGGGAGCTGGGAGAGATGTGATGCACTCTAATACATGATGCGGAAAGTGTTATCAAGCTGGACATTTAGCCACTGAATGTACTTGAAAACCAACCATTCCTGGAGCCTTCTGTTCCTAGTGTTTGCGGAAGAACCATACAGAGGATATTTGCTCTCTGAAAGAGATGCACGAACGAAGACAGAAAGATGAAATGCAAGATTCAACTTGCTAGAATTCAAAATGACAACACAAGATATTAGATCAAAGCTTAGGGAGTTTGGTCCTAATTTCGGTCCAAGGAGGTTTTCCTCTCAAAGTTACAGAGGTCGACCGTCTGGCAGTGGTCAAAGATCAGAAGTGGAATGCTACAAGTGTGGAGAAAAGGGTCATATCTCCCCGAATTGTCCAAACCCTGGACGATCTGTGGATTACAAGCCCTTATGCAGCAGATGCAAAGGAGAAGGCCACACTACAAATGATTGTCCAAGTCCAATCCTTGTAAAGGCCAATGGCACTGATAGTCAACAGAAGGTACAAGAGCCTGCCTCCAATTTGGCAGAGTTGGAGGTTGCTGCTGTCACGCACACCAAGAAGAAGAAACCAGTTGTTCAGAACAAAAATAATTATCCTGTCAAGACTCTGAAGTTCAACCTGTCAACAGAGGGACAGAGTAGTACAAGACAAAACAGTAGTATAGAGCACTGTAGTGCCACAGAGAGTCACAGAGACAGTCCCAGAAATAGGACCAGAGGTCCAGGAGATAGACGATGCAGAAGAACCTCCACAAACAGAGGAAGTGCCAATGCTACAATTATTAGAAGAAAAAGGAAAGATGAAAATGGGTATAGCCCCATTCCCCATCCGGTTGGAGAAGCCTGTGGATCCTATCAAAGATTATGACTTGGTCAAAGACCCAGACACTTTTAAACCTAACTTAACATTCTGGAAGTTGCTAATGCTGTCTCTCAGCTACCAAAGAAATTCATAAGCATATTGATAAGAAGACGTGGACTAAGGATCACTCCTTCAACAACGACCAAGACCAATAAGACCCTAGAGCCTGTAAAGGAAGTAGATGTGGCTAATGCCTTCCTAGATCTCGGAACCCTAGAGATTAGTGTATGGGTAGAAGGATGCTTTATTTCAAATGCATTGATTAATGAAGGCTCATCAATAAATATAATGACGGATGTGACAATGAAGGACTTAGGGTTGCAAGGAATTCAACCTACATAGTGGTTTATCAGATTGGCAGACCAAAGCAGAATTAAACCGTTGGGCATCCTCCCATATGTACAAACAACCATTGTACGAAGGGACTATTGGTTGACATATTTGGTGGTCAAACCAAATTCTTATGTGATGCCAGGAGGCATATTACACGGTGGATTCCGTGCCACGGTGGATTCCGTGAGGCTTTATGGTGAATTCCGTGAACTTTTATTACCGGGGCTCATACACAAAGTGGATTCTTTGTGCGAGAAGTTGATGGGGACACCTATCCTTTTCGGGCGTTTTGTTAATTTAGTGTGTACATGGGTTTTTCCATAGCGGGTAATTCCACAAAATACATATTTAAATTAATAAACGATTATGAGTTTAGAGTGTGCACTCGTGATAAATTAAGGTTAGGATTGATTTCTAACCAATTTTTTTATTTATATAGCTGAAGACTGCTAGGTATTCACTTTTGTTGGTTTAATTGTATTATTTTACTAACGATTGTAAATGCTCCAGTTGATGTGTAGAGATAGCAGTGGTGGTAGTGGAAAGCATTGGAGGATAGCGTGTATTCAAATTTATCGTCAATGTTTTGATGCTTCAATTGATGTGTAGAGATAGCAGCGGTGGTAGTGGAAAGCATTGGAGGATAGCGTGTATTCAAATTTATCATCAATATTTTGATGGGCACATACCTTAGGCATGGCACTTATATTTTGTCGTGCCTATTTATCAAGGCGTTTGATATTTATTTATTATTTTTGTATGCGCATGGGTGCACGATTTAGATATTTGTATTTGGACATTGTATTGGATATACCCGACTTCTTGGGCGCCTATTAGCTTTATTTCTATTTGGCACAAAAGCAAACTCAAAAGCTTAAGCGTGCTATTTTGTAATTTGGGCTATTATTTGAGCTTGAAGATGATTAATACATAAAATACATGCTTTGTGGAGCGCTCACACAAGGCATGGGGGAGATTGCACCCAATTGGTCTCTTGTTCATGTCGTGTAAGTCTTCTACATTGATTTGTGTGCAAAAAGTAGAGTTCTTTTGTTCTTGGGGACCTTCTGATACTCACTATGCGCGCTTACGGCATCCAATCTATACACCAGTGGTATCAGAGCGAAGCTGAGATCGAGAGCTTCCAATCGCTTGCCATCTTGCACGAAGGCGGAGCTCCTGGAACGATCGAGCTCTACAGTCAGTTTCATCGTGAACGGTCGATACCGGTGACTTCCTGGCAGTCAAGAACCCCAATCTGCAGCTTCTGTCGTGAAGGACCGGTCTGAGGAGGCGGAGGACCACTTCTACATCTCCTTCTTTAAGATTTTTTTTCCAAACAGTCAACAGTAAGCTTCCATAACTCAAAAGCTTCAAAAGCTTTAACTTAAAAGCTTACTAAGCCTTAATAGTAAGCTTTAAAAAGCTTACTTATCAAATTTGTCATCGAGTGGCATGAGTGTGTACTGGGTGGCGTCAAAACGGCAGCAAACGTCCTCTTATACACGACGATCACGCAGGTCCTGCTACTAAGCTTCCTAATCTCCCAAGTCCTCCAAGTCTTGTAATTCCTGCAAGTCACAAAGGTCAATCAAGTCACCATAGACTTAACCAACTATTTTCATAAAGACTGTTCATAGCAGAAGCACAAAATTCATTTATTGCTCTCTAGAAGACCCTGTTCCTATTTGCAAACTTGCTGAACCAGTTTCAGCAAACGCAGAAGGTCATACGCAGGTCATACGAAGATTATACGCAACTTCTACGAAGACAACGAATACCACAATTGCAAAAGACAAAGACTACAAAAGCCCAACAAAAATTTATAAGCCTTGTATACTCGACTTTGAGCTACGCTCATCCCGCTAATTAGATTTCGAGAGTGTGAGGTCTTTTGGATTTCACAGGATGACGGAACAAAATATGGACGATTTTATGGCTGAAGGTGATCTTCCGAACCAACGATGGAACAAAAGTTGGATTTGATTATGATGCAGCTTGATGAAGAACGAAGAGCCCGACAAGCTTTGCAAGTTCAATTGGCCAATCTGCAACGATCTACCACCGACAAAGATGGACCGCAACCCGAAGATCTTATACGATGTACTATCGATGCGACACTTGAAGCTCAATCCATCCGCAAAGAAACAAAGATAAGTAAAAGAAAGTTCAAATTTTGTACTTTCAATGGATCTCGAGATGGAAAGACTATACTTGCATTTATCAATCAGTTTGATGATTACTTTTATGAAGAGACATATGCTGAGAAAGACAAAATTAAATGTGTCACTAACCATTTAGTTGATCGAGCATCTCTATGGTGGACTGTGGTTCGCAAGAGCATTGATTGTCCCACTACCTGGGAGAGTTTCCAAAAGAAGTTTTTGCAGAATTTCCTTCCTCCTCAATTCCATGAAAAATCCATAAAGCAATGGGATCTTCTATAGCAAAAAGATCGTGAACCTATTTCCCTATATACTGAACGTTTTTGGAATGCCCTACTGCAATTATGCATGCTTGAAGATGTACATGAAGCGACTCACAAACGCAAGTTTATGTCTGGTTTACTTGGACATTACTATACTAAAGTTAATATGTTCACGCCAACAACCCTTGAAGATGCAATTTCCTTGGCTCACGACACTGAAGACAAGATTCGAGGAAGAGACAAGCGTCCACAACAATTTCAAGCTAATGGTAACTATGGTTCCAAGCAATTCAATTCAAATTTTAGAAGATTCAATCAAAGTCGTTTTCTTCCATCTTCCTTTCGTAAGTCTTGGACACAACCACCTGCTTTGCCATCAAATACCAATCCAAACCCTAAGCCATCCTCACAGCCAAATCCTAATATTCCTAGACTTCCTACCATTGCCAACAATGTATCTAAAGCCAAACCAATAGTTTGTTACAAATGCCATCAACCTAGACATCCAGCAACCAATTGTCAATCGAAAAAGCCACTTGTCCATATCAATTATCTTGCAGCAATGGAAGATGAAGAACGTGAGGAAATGCATGACTTTACGGAAGATGATGATGACATTGGTACAACTTCGGATACTTTGCCAGGTATGCCAACTCTACATTCTTTGTTGACAATGAAACGTTTTGTGCATGGTAAAGAAAAGATTATTTTACATGTTGATGGTAGCACACATGATTTTATTTCTGCAAAGTTAGTGAAAGAATTGAATTTACAGACTGTTTCTACA
This sequence comes from Lygodium microphyllum, assembly GCF_053477565.2. Classification (NCBI taxonomy): domain Eukaryota; kingdom Viridiplantae; phylum Streptophyta; class Polypodiopsida; order Schizaeales; family Lygodiaceae; genus Lygodium; species Lygodium microphyllum. The sequence continues at coordinate 143,303,504 of NC_141145.1, forward strand.
CATTATTGCATTAAAGCAGCATTCCTAGGCATGAGATATAATGGAACACAAGAGGTGCATAACTTAGAAATTAAAATTGGTCAATACACTAAACGAAGAAATTTCCTAGTTGTACCTTTGCAGTCTAGTGATATTATCTTAGGTATGCCTTGGCGTCATCAGTATAATCCTGACATAGATTATTTTACACATTCAATTAAAATTTATTTTCAAGGAAAACAAATCACATTGAATGGTATGCACGCTTCTAATAAATTTCCACTGCTTACTCATACTCAAGCTAAACATGCATTACGTAAAAGTAGCAAATCTTATTTAATATGGGTGAATGAACTTCAAGCTAAAGAAAAACATATGCATCCTAGGCATACACAATTTCTTGCTCAATTTAAAGATTGTTCTGCTGATGATTTACCACTTGGACTACCACCTTCACGACCTGAAGATCACAAAATAGATTTAATTCTTGGTACACAACCACCATGTAAATCACTATATAGGCATAACCAAATTGAATAGAAAGAAATTCAAAATCAAATAGAGGAATTGCTAAACAGAGAATTAATTAGACCTAGTAGTTCTCCATTTGGTGCACCTGTTTTATTAGTAAAGAAGAATAATAATACTTATCGCATGTGCATTGATTATCGTGCCCTAAATAAAATTACTGTTAAGAATAGATATCTGATTCCTAGGGTAGATGATCTTATGGATAAACTACAAGGTTCTGCCATATTCAGTAAGATAGATCTTAAATCTGGTTATCAAGTAAGATTGGATAAATCTTATATATTCAAAACTGCATTTAGAACACAATTTGGACACTATGAATTTCTAGTGATGCCTTTTGGTTTAACTAATGCACCAGCTACATTTAGTTGAATGATGAATCATATATTTCTGAAATATCAGTATTGTATTATAGTATTCTTTGATGATATATTGGTATTCAATAAAAATGAGAATGAGCATTATGAATATCTGTCTTTAGTTTTCAAGTTGTTAAAAGATAATCAATTGTATGCTAATCCAAAAAAGAGTGAATTCTTTCAAACAGAAATTGAATATCTAAGACACATTGTTTCATCAAAAGGTATTAAGGTTGACCCTAAAAAGATAGAAGCAATTTTAAATTGGCCCATACCCAAAAATGTGCATGAGTTACATTTTTTTCTAGGTCTTGCTAGTTTTTACCGAAATTTTGTGCGAAATTTCTCATTACTTGCATTACCTTTGACTAAACTTTTAAAGAAAGGTATTGTTTATAACTGGTCTGATAAGCAACAAAAATCTTTTGATTTATTGAAACATGCATTAACCCATGCTCTTGTATTACAACTACCTGATTTCAATAGACCATTCTTTTTAGTAGTTACTGATGCTAGTGGATCTGGAATAGGAGCCGTACTTATGCAAGATAATCATCCTATAGCCTACTCTAGCTATAAATTGAAACCATCTGAACTTAAATACTCTACCTATGATAAAGAATTGCTAGCTATAGTACAAGCCTTACGTCAATGGAAACATTACTTAATGGGTTTTGAATTTATGATCAAAACTGACCAACAAAGCATTCGACATCTCCTTAGTCAATCCCAAATATTTGACCGACATATTAAATGGGCAGCTTTCATTCAAAGTTTTCATCCCCTTATACAATATCAACCAGGAAAAGAGAATATTGTAGCCGACGCTTTAAGTAGAAGACCGACAATTCATAATATCTCTGTGATATCATTTGATTCTCTTATCCCTATGAAAGATACTTATCATCAAGATATTACTTTTCATGCTGATTGGAATAAATTAATTGCAAATAATTGGATTCCTATTTATTCATTGTCTTACAATAATGGATTCATGTTTTATGAAAAGAGATTATGTGTGACAGTTCCATTTAGATCTTTTCTTTTGAATGAGATCAATTGTCCTCCATATCAAGGTCGTAGAGGTATTATATCTACTTTGCGTACATTGACTGAAGATTTTTATTGGCCACATATGGACACTAATGTATCTAACTTTTTCTGAATGTTTAGTTTGTCAACGAGTTAAAAGACACCATGGTAAATAGTATGGTTTACTGATGCCCTTATCTATTCCATCACGACCATGGGAACATATTTCAATGGATTTTATCACTGGTTTACCTAACACTAAAGCTAACCATGATATGATTTGGACTGTTGTAGACAAGTTTAGCAAACAAGCATATTTTAATCCATGCAAGAAAACTTTAACAGCATCTCAAGCAGCTCAATTGTTTTTGAAAGCTATTTTCACTAATCATGGTTTACCAAAAGTTATTATTTCTGATCGTGATTCTAGATTTTGTAATAATTTTTGGATTACTTTGTTTGCTAACTTAGGAATAAAGATTGATTTTTCATCTGCATTTCATCCTGAAACTAATGGTCAAACAGAAGCTACTAACAGTACTATTTTAGATCTTTTATGTGCTTACACTATTTCAAAACCACACACATGGGATACACATTTACATTTACTTTAGTTTGCATATAACAATACACCACATATACCTACAAACAAAGCACCATTTGAAGTTATTTATGGATATAGATTGCCTACACCTGTTGCATCATTATCAAATAAAATTCAGACTGCTGATGATATTGCTAACATGCACACTACTATTTTTGATGAAGTTAAAGACATGATTGCCAAAGCCCAGCAATCATATACAAAGCAAGCAAATAAGAAAAGATAGGCTATGAATTTCAAAGTTGATGACTATGTTTGGTTACGAATAGAAAAACGTAGATTACAAAGCATCGATAAACATCCACTTGTGAAATTAGCACCTAGATTCTATGGACCATTCAAGATCATACACAAAATCAATGACAATGCATTTAAATTAGAATTACCACAACATTGGAAAATCCATAACACCTTTCATATTAGTTTACTACGACTCTTTAGAGGCCAATTACCTGTACACCTTGTCTATGAAAATCCACCTTTACTAGATGAAGAGACTGAAATCCTTGAGCTTGAAACTATTATAGATACTGACTTTATGACCACTAGAATTGGCAGTGGATATTCTAGATATTTGGTCAAGTTTTAAAAGCATCCTGTTGAAGAGGTCCAATGGATGCACCTTAGAGACTTAAATGCTTTCCCCACTCTGTTAGCCTCACATTGAGCTAATAGCAATTGAGGACAATTGCTATCCCACCCCGGGGGTATGATGCTAGGAGGCATATTACACAGTGGATTCTGTGCCACTGTGGATTCCGTGAGGTTTTACGGTGGATTCCATAAACTTTTATTACCGGGGCTCATACACAAAGTGGATTCTTTGTGCGAGAAGTCGATGGGGATGCCTATCCTTTTTTGGCGTTTTGTTAATTTAGTGTGTACATGGGTGATTCCATAGCGGGTGATTCCACAAAATACATATTTAAATTAATAAATGTTTATGAGTTTAGAGTGCGCACTCATGATAAATTAAGGTTATGATTGATTTCTAACCAATTAATTTATTTATGTAGCTGAAGACTGCTAGGTATTCACTTTTGTCGGTTTAATTGTATTATTTTACTAACAATTATGAATGCTTCAGTTGATATGTAGAGATAGCAGTGGTGGCAGTGGAAAGCATTTGAGGATAGCGTATATTCAAATTCATCATCAATATTTTGATGGGCACATACCTTAGGCATGGCGCCTATATTTTTTCACGCCTATTTATCAAGGCGTTTGATATTTGTTTATTACTTTTGTATGCACATGGGCGCACAATTTAGATATTTGTATTTGGACATTATATTGGGTATGCCCGACTTCTTAGATGCCCATTAGCTTTATTTCTATTTGGCACAAAAGCAAACTCAAAAGCTAAAGCATGCTATTTTGTAATTTGGGCTATTATTTGAGCTTGAAGATGATTAATACATAAAATACATACTTTGTGGAGCGCTCACACAAGGCATAGGGGGAGATTGCACCCAATTGGTCTCTTGTTCATGTCGTGTAAGTCTTCTACATTGATTTGTGTGCAAAAAGTAGAGTTCTTTTGTTCTTGGGGACCTTCTGATACTCACTACGCGCTTACAGCATTCGATCTATGCACCATTATGGGACCTCATACCCTTTGTTGTTGGAAGACCTTGGCTTTGGGACGGATTGGTTCAAAGGAACCCTAACCCTAGGCAAAGGATCCAACAAAGTGGTGTTGAAGTTGTATGGATCGTAAAAAGGCAATGGATCCACATCCATCGAAGTCATAACTGACTCCTCCAATGAGGTAACTGATGGTACATTAGAAGATTTAGAGGCTGTTAAGCAGATCTTTCCCAAGAAAACAGAGGCACAGTCTCTAACAGTGGGCACTATAAGTCAACTACCAAGGGAAGCAAAGTCCTTGTCCATGGGAGAATACCTCATGCCTCAACTAGAATTGACTTTTGAAATCACCTCTGACAATGAAATAGAAGCATGGATGTATTGTTCTCCCTGTTACATGGCAGTTGCAAAGACAGTAACAGAGACAAAACAGATACAAAGCAGAGACATAGCTAGAAATAAAAGCAGAAGCAGAAGCAGAGGCAAAGGCATAAGATCTGTTCTTCTCCTACAAAACCTCTACAGAAGCAGAGACAGAGCCTCCAGAAGCAAAGGATAAAAATGATGAGGAAGAAATAAAGCAGGTTATGAAAGTACATACGAAGAATTTCCTATGATAGCAGATGATCTTATTGATATCCCTATAGAGACCTCAGAGGCCGAAGATCTCAGGGTGTTGGATGGAATGACCATGGTTCCATTTGGGTTGATCAATGGACCACAAATTATGCAAAATCTGTATAAGCAATGGATTAAAGGCATAAAAATTAAGTTCACCAGTGGCTCCTGTCGCCCTGACCGTTCAATCCAAAGAATAGATGATGATGATGCCCCCTGCCAACAAAAGCGAGAGCCATCAAAGCCTCGGCTTCTAAAAGGTCCGTGCTATGTGACATTCCTAGACGCATCCTCTGAAGATGAATCCCTAAGTCCAGAAGAAGTTACCACTCACACAAAAGTAAACAAAGCTCTGATACCCTTCCAACAATTCCAACAGACAAATGAGTCATCTATTCAGAAGGAGGACACTGGTTCTAGTGGAATATCAGACGAGGACACAACCCCCTTGAAAGAGTTAGTAGACCTCTATCCAGAAGCAATCCGTGGGACATTTATCCGTGAAGTGGAAGGTGAAAGACAAGTGACGTTCCTGGATACTGACGGTACTGAACATCACCTAAAAGTGGGTCTCAATCTTCTAGAAGAAGAACCAGTGGTCCTGCCAGACCTACTCAAAGAGAACTTAGACGCGTTTGCTTGGTCATACAAAGACCTAAAGGGAATTGATCCCACAGTATGCCAACATCACATTGATCTAGAGCCCGATGCCAAACCTGTAAGACAAAGACAAAGGTGTATGAATCCTAATTATTCTACTCTGGTGAAGGTTGAATTATTAAAACTTCTTGAAGCCCAGTTCATTTATCCCGTGGCTAACAGTAAATGGGTTTCGCCCATTGTGGTAGTACCCAAGAAGAACGGGAAACTTCGAATATGTGTGGACTTTCGAAAGCTCAATTCAAAGACAAAGAATGATCATTTTCCTATCCCTTTTACAGACCAACTATTGGACATAGTGGTAGGTCATGAGCTCTATTCCCTCTTGGATGGATTCATCGGATATAACCGAGTACAAATCGCAGAAGATGACCAATCCAAAACAACCTTCACCACAGAATGGGGGACCTATGCCTATAGAGTGATGCCATTTGGGCTCTATAATGCTCTTGCCACCTTCCAACGTGTAATGATGGCTACCTTCGAGAATCATTTGCATGATTTCATTGAGGTGTATCTTGATGACTCCTGTGTCTATAGCTTAATCCGTGAGCACTGGGGACACCTAGAGCAATGTTTTGACAAATGCCGAGAGTATGGGATTTCTCTCAAACCCGACAAATGTGTCTTTGGCGTCTCATTAGGAGTTCTTCTAGGCCATATTGTCTCTGCATAAGGGATTGCCACAGACTCGACAAAGATTGAGAAGATTGCCGCCTTAACAGCACCAACAAACCTCAAGCAATTGAGAGAATTTCTTGGCCATGTGGACTACTATAGAAGATTTATTGCACATTTTGCAACCAAGGCGACACGACACGACGCGATGCGCCCCCCCCCATGACGTCCCCCCCTCAAAAATTCGCCTCCCCCCTCAACACACACCTCCCCCCTCTGCACAAGCTCCTCAGGAAAATTCGCCTCCCCCCTCTGCACAAGCTCCTCAGGAAAGATGCGAATTTTCTTTGGACTAATGACTATGAAGAAGCCTTTAATACCTTAAAACAGCGCCTTATCCAAGCACCTATCAAAAGGGCTCCTTTAAATTAGATCAACCAATATATTATGCAAGCGGGAAGGTCACTGTTGATAGGGAACGGAACGACACAGTGAGACAGAGCTTGAGTGCTTGGCAATGGTGTTTGCACTAGAGAAGTTTAGGCACTATCTATTGTCAACGCATTTCAAGTTCTATGTGGATCATGAAGCCCTGTCCTTCCTGATGAAGAAAGCAAACGTTAAAGGACGACTGATGAGATGGTTGCTCCTATTCCAGGAGTTCGATTTTGAAGTGGTCACTAAGCCTGGCCATTCCCATGTCCTAGCCAATCATCTATCATGGATCCCTCAAACTGCAGAAGAGGAATAGGATGATCCAGACTTTCCTGATGCTTCTTTGTTTCTAGTTGAAACAGTTACTCCCTAATATGCAAACATAGTCAACCTCCTGGCCACTCAAGAGTATCCTCTTGGCATCTCAAGCCGTGAGAAGAAGAAGCTTCTGTTGGAATTAGTCCCCTACACTTTTCTAGGCAGTGCATTGTACAAGAGAGGCAAAGATGAAGTGCTACGAATATGTGTTGTAGGGGATGAAAACGGCATAGTATTGAAAGCATGCCATGACAAACCATGTGGTGGACACTTTACAGGAGAAGTGACAGCCAAGAAGGCTCTGTTAGCAGGATATTGGTGGCCTACCCTCCACAAGGATGCACATGACTACTACAAGAGATGTGATGCTTGTGATCGAAATGGGAAAACCCACCAAAACAAGTGCCATGCCACTGCAACCCATTCTTTCCCTAAAGCCGTTTGAGAATTGAGGGATTGATTTTGTGGGTCCCATTGATCCACCCACCAGACGGAAGCAGAACAGATACATCTTAGTATGTACGGATTATGTCACAAAGTGGTGTGAAGCTAAAGCGTTGAAGCGGGACGATGGTAGCTGCGTAGCCCTGTTCATGTACGAGAATATTATCACCCGCTTTGGCAGTCCCCTCGAGCTGGTAAGTGACAGAGCTACTCATTTCCTTAACAAAACCATGGAGAAGTTAATGGAGCTGTATAAGATCCACCATCGCAAGTCCACTCCTTACTACCCTAGATCTAGCCAACGGCCAAGTTGAAGTCACCAATCGCATCCTTTGCTCGATCCTGACTAGAACGATTGCCGCACATCTTCGCGACTGGGACGATTGACTTACAAAGGCCCTCTGGGCATACAAAACCTCCCATAAGGCAGCTACAGGACAGACCCCTTTCCAGCTAGTGTATGGTACAAAAGTTGTCTTCCCTATTGAACTGGAATTGCCCTCTTTGCGAGTGGCAGTTAAAGAACGCTTGGGAGATAATGAGTCACTTCAATGTCGCCTCCTGCACTTGGAATGTTTAGATGAGATACAACGGATGGCCCTACAGTGTATGGAAACCACTCAAGTGTAACGCAAAGCCTATCATGATAGTTTCATCAAGCACAAGGAGTTCAAAGAAGGTGATCTTGTCCTAGCCTATGATTTGAGATTTGGCAAGTTTCTTGGCAAGCTTCAACAATGGTGGATGGGCCCGTACAAGGTAGTTGCTGTCAATCCTAATGGCTCTGTTCAGGTGCAGACCGTTGATGCCTTTGATGATCCTTTCCTGATCAATGGCTATCATATGAAGAAGTATTTCTCTCCCTAGGGATCTTGACAATCACAGTTGACCTACCCTCTCCTTTTGGGCGTTGCATTGTCCTTCTCTTCTTGCTTCTGATAGCCCTTATGATTCTTCTCATGAGGTGGTCTCGTTCTGTTAGCCCCTCACAAATACCTCTCAATCCGACCTTGTTCTCTTCTCGTCTGATTCAACAACGGTAGTGAGGTTGGTCCTGACACATGGTATTTCTACCATTCTCTTTCGTAGCGAAAAAAAAGACAATAGAAAAAGAAAAAGAATACGAAAAAAAAACACAAAACAAACAAAACTGTTATGGGAGAAAATAAAGAAATTCCCTGTCATAACAGGCCTGGTTCCAAGAAAAGGTGGAAACACCCTTGAGTGGGAAGCTGACTGTGGAAAAGGTGGTAACATCCCGCAGTTCAGGATAGCTGACTCATCAACAAACCTTTTCAGCAAGTAATTTGGAAGCCACTTCCCTGGGCGCATTGTCTCTACAATATATGTTCGTATATCCTTCATCACCAACCCCTTGAGTGATGTGAGCTTTTATCCTAATAGAATGGGGATGTGAGTATGGGCTGCCCTCTGTATCTATCAGAGAGTGAGACAGAGGGTGGGGTGAGTGGCCAGTCTTTCCCCTCAAATCAAATGAGAGGTGAGATGTGTGAACGGAGTGTTGCACGCACGGGATGGGCCTCTCAATGCACAACGCATGATCTGTTCCTGTGCACTGTACCATAAGGCTCCCTAGCCTTCCTTCTTGCATTGTATGCCGGCATAGGGCGGGATGCATAGTTGCACCATCAAAAGCACACAAGGCATACAACCTCTGCACAAGTGACAGTTAGGATTACATTAATGGATTTTTGGGAAGGGGCTACCCCCTGTATCTTTCAACAGAGCGTAAGACAAAGGGTGGGCTGAGTGTGATTGGTGTTTCTTCAATCAATTATCAAGAGGTGAGGATTGAGGGACATTACGACCATTGGAGTCAGGTACGTTCTCGTTTCCCTCTGCACCCATGGGATGGGTCTCTGCCATCAGCACAGGACACATCACTCTGTTCTGTATACGGTACTGCAAGGCTCTCTGACCTTCCTCCTTACACTTATGCCAGATGGGTTGGACGCACTAATGCACCATCAATTGTGCACCCTGGTATACTCTCTCTACACCATTCTCTTATCGATTCCTAAATCGGATGTGAGATCTGGGTTTCCATCAATATTACCTCGAGTGATGTTAGTAATGGGGCGAGTGACTGCTCTTTTATTCCATTTGAGTGATCGTGAGTTGAGTGTAATATCCCTTGTCATCTATGAATTTCATGCGATTCCTTCAATTAGCTACCTCCCTAGGTGCTGCTGCATGGTCTCTGCCACAAAGGACATGTGCTGTGAAGACACCTCGGTCCTTCCTGCAGTCGACAACGATACAAGACGCAACCTCGATAGTCGACATTACTCCTCGGCAATATGGGCCAAGTTTTTCTAACCCTACACCTTCTATTTCTCAGTGATGGTTATGTCTTAAGTGTGGGGATGTTCGTGGTTGGTCTGATGTGTGGTACTAGGTCCTTGTTGTTCAGTTTACCCTTCCTGTTAAGGTTTTAAGTATGGGGACGCGTCCCTACGCATCTATATTGCATACCCCCATGCATATACCCTGTTCAGATCATGCATCTATACCATGAATTCATTTTACCCTAATGGGGTCCCTTACCTACCCCCTGTCTATTTTTCCACTCCCTTGGGGTCGTTCCTTCTCTATTTCCCTTTGTCATTTGTTTTCATGCTCTTTTATGTAAATGCACCCTACGTTCCCTAGAATCTAAATCCAACCTCATAGCCCTGTTTTTCCCTTTGAACTACCCATTTTTCCTTTTTACCAATCCCTATTCCGATAGACGGTTCTAAAGTTATTAATTTTTGAAGCAATTCCCGTAAATTGGTCAGTTTTCCATGTGAATGCATCTTTATGCTTCGGAACACTGATCTAATGTGCCAGCCCTACCCTATCCATTTTCCCTGACATTTTTCCTTTTTATGCCATGTCATTCTGATGCACGGTTCATCCATTATTAATTTTTGCAAGTTATCGGACCCTTTTCGTGCCTATTTTTCACATTTTTCCATGTGACCATGCCCCATTTTCATCAAAATTCTAGTTTCATTTGACAGTCGTGTCCCACCAGCCTTTCCCCCACTTTTTCATTTTTCCTTCCCCCTCTTCCAACTCCTGGATTTTTAGTTATTAATTTTTTCGAGTGTTTTCAGGTGTCTTTTTTGTGTCTTTTCCATGTGAACCCTCCCCAATCCCCCCAAACTGGGTTTTGATGTGCCAACCCTATGAATCCCTTTCCCTCAGACATTTTTCATGTTTATTGCACTTTGTTTCGGCAATTGGTTCTTCTCGTATTAATTTTCGAGTCCATTTTCGGATCCGTTTTTGAGGTTTTTTCCATGTGAACTCATCCTATCTTGATCGGAACTGTGTTTTGTCATGATAGGGTTTTTGGACACATTATTTTGCCCATTTTTCATTTTTTTGGCACTTTGTTTCGACGAGCGGATTTTCCAATATTAACACACGTATGTGTTTTTCGATTTTTTTTTTTTGCATTTTTTCCATGTGAACACCCTGCTTTTGCCCCAAAACCAGTGTCACCTTTTTCTATCATCTTCCCCTCGTCTCCCGACACATTTTTTCTTTTTACGGTTTTTCAATCCAACGTACGGTTTGGGTTTTATTAAATTTTCTTCCTTTTTGCCGTGTGGGCGCGTTTCTCGTGTCGCGCATGAACGCGCTTGTTTTTGGTTTTCCGTGCCTCGAGATGCCCCCGTGACTTATGTGACTCATGTGTCGCCATCCCCGCCCCGTCTGATCCCGTCGATGCAAATTTTTTTTACTCCCGCCCCGCGCAAGCATGCGGGATAAGGGTGCACTCATTTTTAACACCCATAACAATTTTTTTTTAAAAAATACACAAATACACAAACCAACCAAGAATAGGAAAACAAAACACAAAAACAAAAACAAAAACACACACACACACAAACACAATAAAAATAAATAATTAAAAAAAAACAAAAAACAACAATCCTAATAGAATTTTTTTTTAGAAAAAAAAAAAAAACAACCCCACCCAACAACAAAAACAAAAACACAAGTACAAAGAACAAAAAAAAAAGAAAAAAAAAACCTAATCATTAACACAAAAACCAAAAACGAAAATTAGAAAAGAAGAGAAAAAGAAATGAAAAAGAAACAATGGTTTTTTTTTTAAAATGTACCTATCATTTCCTCGCGTCGTGCCTCCTTCCCCATGACCTCCCCTCCTCTTTCTTCTCGCCTTCGCCACAACCTCCCCTCCCCTTCTCCCTCCTCCCCCGCTTGGCTCGCCCCCCCTTCTTCCCCTCCCTCCTTCTTCGTCGCATCCTCCGACGCCCTCCTCCTCTCCCTTGCTGCGACGCCCCCGGCGACACCCTCTTCCCCCGCCACCTTCGCCTGCAGCGCCCCCGCCTTCTCCCTCCGCTTCTGCCTACAGCGCCCCTGCCTTCTCCCTCCTCTTCCGCCTGCAGTGCTTGCCCCTGTCGCCTTCGCCTGTAGCGCCCCTGCCTTCTCCGTCCTCTTCCGCCTACAACGCCCCCGCTTTCTGCCTCCTCCGCGGCCATTCTTCCCCCCACCTCCTGCCTTCTCTTCCTCCTCCCTCACCTCTTCCCTGCGGGCCCCGAAAAATGCAGATCTTGTACCGACTTTTCATTTCAAAACCCGAAAAACCCTAAAAATACACAAAAACACATAAAAACAAACATAAAAAACCAAAAAACTTCAAAAATTCATTTAAACTCCAAATAAATTGTAAAAAAATTCCTAAAAAAGTTTTTAACATTTCTAAAATCATTTGCACTATTTTCTAAAGTGGGAATTCAAGAAAATAAATTGCAAAAAATTCAAAACTTCAAAATTCTTTCAAAAATACATGCAAAATGAGCAAAATTAATTAAAAATGAGTAAAAATTCAAAAATACTTCCAAGAAAATTTCAAAATTTTTACAAACCCCCTTGCCCCTTTTTCCAATAATTTCTCAATTGAAAGTACTTTCATAAATGGCCAAAGTATTATTTAAAGCCAAAACCCTATTTTTAATACCTCACCTCATGAAAATTTATTTTAAATTTCAAAAATCAATTGAAAAATTATGGATAAATTTAAACACATTGTTGATACTTGTTGGATTGTTAAAATCCCACCATTACACTTTAGAACATATTCATGTGTCTTATATCCCGTTTTAATCATTTAAAAAATTAAAAAAAGAGGAAAAAAACACAAATCATAAAAAAACTGAACATTCACCAAATCACACAATCAAAACACACCAAATTTATTGACATTTTTATAAGATGTTGGTTTTGTTGTTGAAAAGCTTATTCTGTTAAAACTTTTCAATTATTGGCATTTTATTTTTGGGACTCATTTTCATTATCTTGGGATTGAGACGTGTGTATTCCATTTTCTTGCATATACACATATCCACTTTGAGGTATTTTTATTTTTCTCTTATTTTTTATTTTTCACTACTCCAAAATTCACACTTAATTCTTAAAATGAATCCTAAACACCACCATGGCACGCGCGCTCGCGCTAAACACACATTTTTCTAATAACTTAAAATCAACCCATCATTCACTTTGCACGCGCTACGTGTACTTCAGAAGCACTTTAATTTTAAATAAAAAATAAAACAGCCATCACAAAAAAACACGCACTGGCAAAAAAGCACTCCACATCACTATGAATTTCTAATTAATGAATTTGCATTTAGAGACCCCAATCTGGGTATCGAAGTCCAGGTTTCGTTTAAGCGCCGCTTCATCCTAATAATTTGTAATTAATTTTTTTAAAAGGAACCGCCGTTTTCTTATTAAGATTTACAACCTAATAAAATTTCAACCATTGTTAATAATTGATTAAAATGAACCCTTCATTAAAATCATTCCCCTCACTGCACTTTTTTTCCCTTTTGAATAAATACGCTTCGTGGGATGGGCACGTACAGTCCTTTAAGTTGACATTGTTTATCCAAGTTATGGTTAGGTCTTGATTAGATTTTTGAGGTATTATGGTTTGCTTGTGTGATACGATTACGGGTGCGGTTTATAGTTTTTCTTTTTGTTGCCTGATACGGGGTCTTGGGTGCCTGCTTGTTGAATTGCATGAAGCTTTCAATCACATATGTGTAGGGGCCATGCTGTACCAAGACACCATCTCACTATTTGTCCAAGGAGCTCTTCATAGCCTCCAGAATGGTGTTAAAAGGGGTTGCCATTGACTGGAGTACTTACCTGCTTACGAAGATGGATCAACATTTTATCAAAGTGACCAAAGTGAATGTTACCAATGTCACTTATGGTTCATACTTATATGCTTTCTTGATATATTCAGGCCTTAAGAAGGGTGTGCTTCCCCCTCCTCCATTTGATCCAGTACCTCCCCCTCCACCTTCAGAGGATTCAAAACCCATTGACATAGAGGATCTTGATTCCCCTCCTTCATTGGTCATTCAGCAGAAGCACTTGAAGCATGTGGCAGAGAAAACTCCCCCAGTCATTCCTTCAGTAACAGTTCTTGCTACTTCTGGTAGTGACCTCCCTGCCTACCTCACATGCAACAATTTATTCAGGGCACATCGAGAGGGTTCTTTGGAAATATCAGTTCCTTCAGTGAACAGTTTAGTGTCAGGAGATGCCATTCCTTTCCTTTGTAACAACATCCAGAGTTCTGTTGAACTCTCAGTGACAACCTGTGTTCAACAGTTATATGCTTCTTTCTATGAAGAATTGATGCAATCCAAAGACCAGTTGCATAAGATAACCACAGAGTTAGCCTCTGCTAAAGACACTCTTGCCAATCTGTTTAAGCAAATGGAACAACAGACACAAATGATTGAGATCTAGAGAGATGAAATATCTTCTTTGAAAATTCAGTTAGCAGAGGCTCAATTAGAGGTCACTAGAGTTTCAAAGGAGAAAGAGAAAATGTCCAAAGAAGCCCAAGAGTTTAAGACTCTTTTAGATACGAAACTGTCACCTTTGCAGACTGCTCATAATACATTGGAATCACAAGCTTCCCAAATTAAGCAGTTGCAGGACCAACTCGCGCAGTCACAATCCATTCCTCCAAGCCCCAGTGTTCCTATTATTCCTTCTATATCTCAGCAGGACTTGGCAGTTCTCCAGAGACAGGCCACATTATGTCCGCTCTTTCAAGATAAAGTGGAAATATTGCAGTCCAGGATGGATTTGTTATGGTCTACATTTGAGCACTTTCAGGAGTATGTTCCTTTGGACCATTTCTTTTTTGTCCACTATCAAATGTAGAAGTTGGCCTTCTATATGAAGCTTTCAACAATGGATCTCCCTCTTCTAGAGGATGGTTGGAGTGGGGCTTGGTCTTCTGATTTGCTAACAGAAGTTGTCCATATGGTCTTTGAAGTTTCTATGACGACGGATACCATGTTGCTATCTTATATGTATCTACGAGGTGATCTATTGATTCCAGATGGTGTAGATCTAGCTTGATATGTGGGGGATGTGGTTTTGCAAGCTGTCTTATATGTCAACTATTTGGAGTTAAGGATAGATGACATGTTCCAATGCTATTCTTCTAAAGTGGCTACTTGTCCTAATATTTCATGGCATTCAATGATTGATTCTGTAGTCCTGAACCAATGCTAGAATACAGCTTCTACTTATGTGCAAAGCACTAACCAACCGAGGGCGGATCTCCTAGCTTGTCTTTCCAATAACCATCCATTTGATTCATCCTTCTTTGATGCCTACCATAGACGATCTATTTTAGGTCCCTCTATTCCTAGCTTATTATACTATCAACAAATGGCCCATCACTATTATGCTTATTTTTCCCTTTATCAATCCAACTCAGCAGCTATCTTACCTCTCCTTTTCCAACCTCTGGTTTTTCCTCAAATTCCCATCTTTACCTATTGTTATTTCATTGAAGATCAAGTCTTTTCCCCTTCTCCGCCATGCCCTTCTCCATCTATCCATATACCTTCTACTTTTCCTGCTTATCGATTGACACATTTCCTAACTGATTCATTTAAATTTTCAGCCACTCCTTCTTTAGCTTATTCCTCCTTTTATGATTTTTCCTACTCATCTCTTCATCCTCTTTTACTTATTCCACTTCCATCTCCTGCCACTTCTATTTTTCAACCCCCTCAGTTGGTTAGTGGGTACAAAGGATTTGATCAGCAGATTCCAAGAAGAAGAGGATGGAGCTCAACTGATTCTCTCACAGGACCACAGATTAATTGGCCATTAATTCCAGGGGACTGGACAACTGCTATTCAAGCATACTAGAATTACCTCCATTTTTCTCACCAATATTCAAAATCTCTTGATCGTTCAGTGAGATTGACAACCTATTTTGCTTGGTACTTAGCATATATGCATAGGCATTCCCATAACGATCAAAAGGCCATTCCAAAGCTTTGTATGAATATCAATGTGAACATTGATTCCCAACAGTTGGATGTCCTATATTTTCATGCCCTATGTCTACCTAGCAGATACCTTGTTTTGCTAGAAATGATGTGCTGCCTTCAGTTCTTTCAAAATCCTCCCAAGACATTTGTGGATGAGTCCTTATCCATGGATCATTTTCGTAATCACCAAGCCTTCAAAAGGGATCACCTTCATTGATGCCTTTGCAATGTATTTTGGATGATTCTTAATGATATATATCTCTTTTTGGAGGTGTCATTCAGATGGTTGTTTTGTGTTTAGTGTTTGTGTTATGGGTTGGTTAATCTTATGTGATGAGATCGTGGTGATTGCCTATTCAATTTTCTTTTAAGAGATACATTTTTGGAGAATTGTAGTGATGGTGATGCTGGTTGGATAGTTCGAAATGATGAAGAAGAACTTCTTATATCCTTTATAAATTTGTTATGACTCTTCAATTGATTATCAGATGTGTTAATGAATAACGAAGTTTTCATTTAGTAGTATTCTTTTCTAGAGATACAGATAATAAGTTGGGGTCGTGGTGGAGTGATTATTAAAGATACTGAAGAAGATTAAATTGAGCTCTTTAGTGAACTTATATTCTTCTTTTCCTTAGGTCGCGAGGATGCTTCCTTTCTAAGTGTGGGGATATGTTGAGAGTGGAAAAAGACTCAATTTTTGACTAATTTTTGTTGTTTTTTATGTTTGAATTATTGATTTTTAATGGATTTAGAGTGATGTATGGTTGTTAATGGAAGTGTTTGAGAGTATTTTGGATGATATTGATTATGTTTTGGAAGTTTATGATGATTCTTAGTAGAAATATGAAGCTCTGTGATGTTCTGATAGGTTATGTTGAGATTTTGATTGGTTCTGATACCTTCTGTATAGCTTCTATTTTGTTCTGATTTTCTTCTGTATGAAGCATGGATTGATGATTGATTAAGGTTGAAATATTTTGAAAGTTTATTGAATAGTTTTTATAGTTTGGAATGGTTTTAGTATGAGTTATGAGGATTTGATGTTCTCTGACAACCTTCTGTAACCCTCTGTAAACCTTCTGTAGAGCCTCTATACATGCTCTGTCTCTGTTCTGTCTCTACTCTGTTCCTGGTCTGTACTGTTCTGTAGATCTTCTGTAAGTGTTCTCTAGAATGTATATGAGACTTTGAAATTTTTTTCTAAATTTTGGAAAGGATGAATCTAAGAGCTAAAAAAAATGGAAGAAGTAGCTTACTAAAGACTGAAGAGAAGATTGGAGAGACAGTGACAATAGTGAGCTATGAAGAGACACTGTAGTGGCTCTGGTGCCTCTTCATATCAGACATACCTCTTGGAAGGTGCATCCACGACCTAAGAAGGATTATGGAGAATCATTATTGAGTATTTTAGTGAGGAGATGATGTACTATCGAGAGAGAGAGAGAGAGAGAGAGAGAGAGAGAGAGAGAGAGAGAGAGAGAGAGAGAGAGAGAGAGAGAGAGAGAGCCAGAATAGTCAATTCTATCAAAACAGTGTAAATAGGCTATATATGAGAGATTAAGAGAGAAAACTATGAAGACATTGAAGATGAATACTATGTGATTGATTTCCATTCAGAAATGGTGTATTCCTTTGTGTTCCTTGTTCTATTGATGGATTCTATGAAGATGTTGAAGATTATAGTTGATTCTATCAAATCCGTGGGAGATATCTACTATGATGCTGCGTAAAGATTTGTTGTTTTCTTTGTTTTGGTCATCAAAAAAATGAAATAAAAGCTTGTTGATGTTACAAGATAGATTTTCTTGCAGTAGAATCCCCTTTTCCTTGGTGTTCCTCTTGGGGCTCCACAAGCCATTTATCATTAGGCATCATTGGGGGCTACTTCCCACTCAATCTCATTGGTTTAGCTTGTGATTTTTGTACCAACACTTGCCATATTTGACTTTTTCAATTAGTCATAGTTCGTACCATCCAACTTAGTGATGTTGAATATAGCATTATCAGTGGAGGAACTAGCCATAATGCAAGCTGTAGATAGTCAAAGTAGCTTGATGTATACTGCTATAAATAACCCAAAACCACAAGACAACCAAGACAAAATGGTGAAATACAAGTGATTAATGATGGTGCCCACCAAGTACTATCAATAGTACATCAAAATGACATGATTTAGCCCAATAAATACATAACAGTGTGCATAAAACAACTTGCTATAATAAATGACAATAGTGAGTAAATGAGAGCAAACAGTGAGCTAATAGAGATCCAATGACAATAGTGACTGCCAAGTCTAATCCTGCATCAAGTGGGCATAACAGAGGCACTAAGACAGCCAATGAACATGAGCTAAACACCCAAATGTATCAAGAGAGTCCATCAATACAACCAATACATCCCCTAAGTAATAAGCAAGATGTGCACACAACTGGCAAGACCTGAAAAAGGTCGGTGTATGTTCAATGAAGACGAATCAATTAAGCTCATAAGCATCCAAGAGCAGACATGGAAGCATCTATCAAGCAAATATCATAGTCAAGGACGTGTAAGAGATCCCAATCTCAAATCTCAAGTAATATCTCAAATGCATAATCTACAAGCTCTGGGTAAATCCAAGACCATAAGCATAAAGCTCTCATTGGCACAAAAGTCAATGGCAAATGAGCAACCAAGCTCAGAGATAGCATGTAAATGCATAAGACATCTCATAGCCAAGTCCATACATCATGAGAGCATCAAGAGCATGTAAGCGGTCAAGCATCTGATTGCATCCAAGTACATCATGTACAAACCCAAGTCAATCTCTAACAAGCCAAGAAACATCCAAAAGAGGTTCCAAAGTATCCAAATTTGAAGCTCCAAGTGGCAAAAAAGCTCAAACAATGTAGGTAGCATGCATCACTAACATATTGGTCATGCACTAACTTCAAAGCATGCATCACTAACTTCAAAGCATGTACCAATTGGTCATGCATGGACCATAGGTATAGCCTTCTGTCACAAAGCATGCCAGTGTAGACCAATGTGAAGTAAGTGCCAACCAATACAGAGCTCAAACGAGGCTCAAAATACATTCCAAAGCCATCCAAGACATTTTCCAACCTCCATTTGCATCCAAATAGTCATAACAAGCATCCAAGAAGCACCTAGAACAATAGGCATAACATAACCTGAGTTAAATAGCTTCAGCCTCGCTCTATTACAGTAGTAAATTCACTATTAGACTAAGCATAAATAGGGCCAAAATCAGCACCAAATCAATAGCATAACATATGCATAGCTTCCCATAACATCCGGGCATGATTTGGGTACCAAATGGCATCAATAGCTAGTATCAAGCATAAATAGGGCCAAAATCAGCACCAAATCAATGGCATATCATATGCATAGCTTCCCATAACATCCGGGCATGATTCGGGTACCAAATGGCATCAATAGCTAGTACCAAGCATAAATAGGGCCAAAATCGGCACCAAATCAATGGCATATCATATGCATAGCTTCCCATAACATCCGGGCATGATTCGGGTACCAAATGGCATCAATAGCTAGTACCAAGCAAGTATAAACATCAAATGCTAATGTAGCACTATTTGGAGCCTGCCTATGGACTATTATGATAGTCCTAGACTGAAGTATATCAGACCCAAATATCAATGCCAAGCTCAAGCCTTCAATGCCATGGATGAAGCATGCTCCTATGCCTCACATGAGACCTTTGTGTAGTGCCAATGGCCTGAAGAGGTATTGGAGATAAATGCCACGTTTTTGACAAGCTAAGAAAATGGCACAACCTACTGAAATAATGTTTTTTATGTTGTTGAGGGAGCTATGGCACTACTTGATGGTTAGGGAGCTTGTATGGCTCCCAACGAAGAAGCTTCCCAAGAGACCTCAATAGGTATAGAAGAGAGAGAGCTCAGTTCCAAGCCTTCATGGGTTTAGCCATGTATGCCTTGTTCTTCAAACCCTATGGACTAAAATAAAGAGTGGAATGAGAGCTCCAATACCTGTAGATAAATACCCTGAGGTTTCCCAAGAAGGCCCAATGCTTACCCAAGAAGGATGAGACCGACCGGAAGCTCGAAACGTGTGGCTATGGCTACTGCCAAGAGTGAAGACAAGAGTGTAGGTATTCGAATAAATGTTGAACGAGTACCCGACCATACTTAAGACCTTGAAGAACCAAGCTTTGATACCAGTTGAAAGGTGAGAAGGATCGAGGAAGAGAGCACGAAGGTGAGAGCTATGGCGGATGGAGCAAGAGCAAGAAAGAGAGAGACTCCAAATGTGGGAAGTCCAATTGTCACAATATGTGATAGGCCTTCCCTTTATTCAAATATCACTAAAAGAATAAAGAATGAAGTGACAGTGATAGGCGCCCGCTGCCTGCAGTGTGCAGGTGCGGGTGCTATCAATGTAGTAATACATGGGCGTCTAGACAGAGGTGTCTTTACTACCAACAGATGCATGTTGCCTAGTTCCTTGACCCCCACTACAATGGCATGAGTAGCATATTATTAGTGGCGGCCCTTAAATCTTGGCATCTATATGCAAGGCTAAACTCTCGCAATGTAAATTGCTTTTGATCTCAATTGTCCAACAAAAGGTTAGATGTTGACATCCATGGAGGGTGTATCTTCTCTCTCAAAATCATGGGGTTGTGATTTAAAAAAGGGATAGTGGGGGATTTTTAAAAGGAGGGAATGAATAGTGCACTAATCTTGAGTTTCTCTGACCTCATACTTTTTCCATTTTTTGGCAAATTTTTAATTTCACTTTTTTTCCTCTCATGAAATCAATTTGATTAAAAAATTGAGCAACATACAACTTTCCTCTCTTCTCTAGTTCGGTGAAATTTCATTGCTATTGATGCATTGTGGAGAGGGTAATCATAGTTTTGATCTCTTCATTTATCTCTACAATTTCTTCCCCATATACAACTACAAATTTTGGGCAAAGCACACGTTTAGGTCTCTCTCTATGTTTTCTCTTTTATGATATTTTCTCAATAGGTTTTGATGTCAATTCTAACTCTAAATGTTATTTTTTTGCAAATATTATTTTGGGCATGAGGTATAGATACAGAGAGAGAGAGAGAGAGAGAGAGAGAGAGAGAGAGAGAGAGAGAGAGAGAGAGAGAGAGAGAGAGAGAGAGAGAGAGAGAGAGAGAGAGAGAGATCCTCAACCACCAAGACCAACGGACCGCTTATCCCTTCAAGTATTTCAAGCAAGCACCTATGGCTATCTCTCACCTAGCCAATGCGCCTTCGATCCTACCAAGGTGTAGTGAACTTACCTCGATGCTCGAATGAGTTGCCTCCTCCCTCAAGCACATCCATAGCTCCACGATTCCTGATGCAAGTTCAAGCACCCTCAAGCCTCCATGTCCAAGCTCCATTCTCCATAGCTGCACACAAGACAAGAGAAGAGAAGAAGAAGAGAGGAGAGGATGGAGAGCTTCACCTCCAAGATCCCTCACCCTCACACACTCACTCCCTCACACTCCCTCTCTCAAGCACATACAAGCAAGCAAAGAGAAGAGAGGAAGAGAAGTAGATAAGTCCACTTTTGCCACACACCAAAGAATGAGCTTCTCATTCACTTTTCAACTTTATATACAAAACCCTAAATCCCTCTTAGGTGGTCATCCCCTTTTTTACATGGCGGCTGTGGCCTAGGTCCTCTTTCCCATTGTCCTCCTATCTTCCTAACTTTCTTTCTACTTCCCATTAGCCTTTATAGTTTGCATAGAGGGAGCTTGACACTCTTTTACAAATAGTTTTAGAGGTGCCTTGCATTTAAAAATGCACTTTTTCCTTTAAAATAGGACTTGATGTCAACTCTAATATTAAAATCAATTGTTATTATAGTAATCAAGGTAGGATAGAGCACAGATTATTTGTTCTTTTCTAGAAGGTAGTTAAAAGTAAAATTGCATGCTTATATGCTACCAAAATTCACATGATTGATTAGACATGTTTGGTTATGAGGAGATTGATATTTTCTTATATTTAATAGTTTCAATAGGTTTTGATGATGACCACAACTATATAATCAATTTTCTTGCATTGATCAATACAATGCAAGTCAAAGATTCCATATTGTCTACAACTTGCTTTATAAGAAAATTTTTCCCTATTATGTTGCCATAAGTCATGTGAACAAGTAGCTATTTTTCATTCTTATTGAGATAATATGTTCTACCACAACATGTAGGTGCAATATAGGTTTAAGTGAAGCACATAACTCTCAATCCACTTTGTTGTGGTGAGTTATCATTTTGTACCAAATGGATTGGGTGTTTTGGAGATCAAGGTTTAGAAATTCTCTAAATGTCAACCCCTTGTGCTTGTTTGGATCTACATGCCATTTGATTGGCAACCTTGTAAATCCTATATTGTGCTACCCATATATCACACAATTTATTGACCCATAAAACATCTCAGCTTCCAACCAAAGGTGTCCATTCAAATCTGCATGTTATTTGGCTACATCCTTGTAACTATCAATCAATCTAATGATATCAAATTCAATCTATGTTTGTGCCAATGTACACAAGTGTTTTAATTCCAATGTATGGGCCTAATTACAAAAGGTTCAATACCTCTTAATTCTATGGTTGATCTCTATGGCATAAATCATATTTCCTTATCTATATTAAAATGCTTATCATGTAAGGTTTTAAGAAATAATTCAGAGACATGAATTGCCTAGCTCATAATGCTAGAGAAAAGAATAAATATTCTCTCAATGGAAGTGCACAATAGGAAAGATGAGAAGGGAATTGAATCATTGACATGTATAATTATTCATCTTTCAAGGTGAGATCATTTGCAACATAAAAGATGTATCAAAGTACTTTGTTGCTTGGCTAACTTTCCTTTCCAAATACAAGTACTTTGTCATTCGCTAAACTCTGTGCTTGTTATTCAAGTATCACAATTGGAGGATGCTAAAACGTGAATGGTTGTGCCTTGACCAAGAACACGTGATAGTGAGCTATGGATATTACCATCATTTGAGAGAGTCATGAGCCCTGAGTGTTGCAAATGGAGGATGATTGGCCCTTGTGTATAATGCATCAAGAAATCATGACATTAACGATGAATCCACCTACTAACTTCTATTTCAAATTAGATGAAATATCATATGCTTGTAATAAACTACAAGTACTTTGCAATGTCCTACACTTACAAAAGAATACAAGTACTTGTAAGTTTGGGTAATAGGATACAAGTACTTTGCAATACCCAATGCTCACAATCCTCTAAGTATCTATTACTCTTCAACTTGTCATATACTCATGACATTATTTGGAATTATTTGAACATGTTTATGCATATTCTTATTTTTATAAAAATATGACTCGCCTGAACATTCATCAAGAAAGAAAAGGTACCTATGCTAATTTTGTATCTTTTGAACTTGTGCACATGCATTTTAAAATTGAGATAAGAAGGATATGCACTAATTCTCATTAATGGGGAGGGGAAGAATGCACCTTTCCTTCAAAATTAGCTGATAGATTATGTGTTTATTTTTGCACTTTAAAAAACATATGTATACACTTTTTGTTTAAATACGATGCATACATGCATGTCCATGTGTCAAAAGGGGGGGGGGGGAGGGGGGGGGGGAGAGAGAGAGGATCGTGGACTTGAGATTGAGATTAGTCAATGGAGTGAACAAGCCTCACTTGGCACATTGAGACAAGTATATCAATTTTTTAAAGACATTAGTTAAAAACATAAGTTAAAATCATGTGAGAACAAGCCCTTTTTGTTGTAAAAGTTAGGATTTTTAAGATAAGTCTAGTTTAACTATTGGTTTTGTTATTTCATTTTACAAACTCTCTTCATCTCCTCACATCCAACACATCTCTCCTACCTCTTGTAATGGATGCTCACGTGCACTTTGAGAGTGGATCCACAATACATAATTCACTACCCAGCATGATGAGATCTTTGAGGTCTTCTCAAAGGTTTTCAATCTAGGGCACATTCTCTTAGTGTTAAATCTCAATCTCTAGGTCAAGGAAGACTTTGTGAGCACCTTTGCCCCTCACTCATACTCTATTGAGGGATCATATCTATCAGGGTGCATTTGGACCGTGGCTAATGGGCATGCAAAGTGGAAAGAATGAGAAAAAAGTGGTTGACAAGCACGATGTTGCCTTAGTCATCTACTTGCTTGCCCTAGACCTACCCATAGAGGGGGGGGAGCGATGATCAAGATGTAGGTTCAATAGTTCTTACTATTGCCTACAAGAAAGAAGATCATGTGGAAGAGCCCATTAACCTTGAAGGTTTTCAATCTAGAGCACATTCTCTTACTTATAGGTAGAGCATAATAGACACTACTTTCTCATTGAGTTTCATGCAATTTGAAATTCAAGTAATATTTTTGTATTATTTAAATTTATTTATTATTTATCCTCTCTAACACTCGAGGGTCAATTTTGGAGAATGTATATCTCAAAATCTAACTACTAAAAATTCTATTAGGTATCCCATAAGGATCCCACTGTTACTTTATTGGGACATATAATTTTCATACTGAACCATGTGCATTATGTAGAGTTATTGGCTATACATGATGCAAAGCAGTCATTTAGGTAGAGAAATTGGTCCCACATCATGGGTGCCTTTGGACCAGCTAATGGGCATGCAGTGTGGAAAGAATGAGAAAAAAGTAGTTAACAAGCACGATGCTGCCTTAGTCACCTACTTGCTTGCCCTAGGCGTACCCATAGAGGAGGGGAGCAATGATCAAGATGTAGGTTCAACAATTCTTGTTATTGCCTACAATAAAGAAGAGCATGTGGAAGGAGCCCATTAACCTTGAAGAGGAGTATCATATAGTGGCAAAGCAAGGCTAGGCTATCATAGTGCCATCATTTTTAGGAGAGCCAAACCCAATCTCACCTCCTTGACACCTATAGAGATTGAGGGCATACAATACTTGCTATTGCCTAATGTGCTAGAGTATTTCGAGATGGAGGAAGAGCTCTTTTTGAATCTCATTAGAGATTCAATAGATGACATCATTGATTACCATTACATGGATGTGAATCCAATGATGGTAGAGGTTGGAAGTTACTTTACATGATGGCACGAATGTAGACATAGTGAGTGTAATCATAACCTAGGAGGACATTGCTGCAGCCAACGTAGGTTATAGCATCTTTGATACTGATTTTGAAGCTTTACAACATGACTTCTTTGAACTGAGGTCCATGATTTCAAGGATAAGGAAATTTCTTGATCCCTTTTCTCAAAAGGGTGCATCATTCATGGGTGAGGAGTTAAAGGTGCAAGATAAGCTAGAGAAAGTAAGTTTTCTAAGTTTGATATATTTTATTGCAACAAAACTTGATCGAGGGGTGCATCTATTTAGAGGATGCCACGGATGAATTTTTGCCAGAAAATGTGGCCTATATGGCTTTACTATGTAGCCTAGAATTTGGGGACACAGCAAAAAAGTAGCCCCAAATGTCGACTTTGGACCAAGGTTATACAGGTCACATTTTCCAGCAAAACTTCATCGATGGCATCTTCTCCAGATCTTATGCATACCCCAATCAAGTTTTTCGCAATAACCTCATAACTCTAGGTTAGTTAGTAATCATCTTTTTGTTTGGACAATGTGATCCATGGCATACTTTACATTGATGAGTTTTTGTTACCTCACACACACTATTGAGCCTGCCCCCCAAAAGAAGTGTATCTAATGGTGCATGGAGTTTGTAATAGCCCACACCTACTATGTTGTTGGATGGCACCTTACACATGTAACATGGGCCATCCATGGAGCTGATTGGGATCATTGATCTACCATGTTGAGGGAGCAAGGGTGAAGTGCATGAGAGAGCAAGAGAGAGCAGGCTCAATAGAGAACACGAGACTAATTAAGCAAGAGAGATAGCATGGCCGAGGGAGAGCAAGACAGTGCAAGGGCAAGGGAGAGCAATAACAACACTATGAGAAAGATCCCCAAATGTGATTAGCATGAGCTTCAAAATCCTCAACATCCCCTTATATTATGAATCATTTGAGTGACCCTTGATTCTTGGGTGATCCTTGGCAATGCAAGGTATACCTATCCATTAATGCAAGCACTCACTACCTAATCCTGGTTAAGTTTGGGAGGTAACCAATGTACATGGAAGAGATACTAGGTTTATTAACAATGTGCTTCCATAGAGTAATGTGTATACTCCAACATACCCCCTCCCCCCCCGGTCGGCGGGGTTCTACATTAAACTTAACTCCCTCCCTTGTCTTTCCCTTTTTATTCACTTACACCTGCACTTGGTTCCATTTATCTTTATTCTACATGTAGGATGTACCCAACCTTCACACACACTATTGAGCCTGCCCCCTAGAAAAAGTGTATCTATGACCATAACACCTATCACATGAACTATTTGCCCGACATACCCACCACTAACAAGTAATCCATGTTTTTTAAAGGCTTCTTTCTATGCTCTCATCCCCCCCAATTTCAAGCCTCCCTAAGAAAAGAAGCACATCAGTGTGAGACCACATCACTCATCTTGTGACCTCCTTTCCTGGTATAGCCACCAATAACAAGTAATGCCATATTTTGTTACGCTTCTTTCACTTGTGCCTCCCATTGGAAGCTTGCTTATGCATTAGCAAGGATCATCACCATCTGTTGGGGGTAATGGCACCTCCGCCTAGCCACCCGTGTATTACTACACTGACAGTCACCGCCACTGCACACTACAGGTGGCGGGTGCCCATCACCATCACTTTATTCTTTATTCTTTTAGTGATAATTTGATCTCTCGAGTCCAAGCTTCGATCCTTCTCTCCTTTCAACTGATATCAAAGCTCAACTTCCTGACTCTTGAGCTTGGTTCATGGCATTCTCAGCTTCCCATCGACTCCTTCCCAGCATATCCGACTCCTTCAAGCTCCCCATCACTCCCCAGCTTCCCGAGTTTCTTCCCGACATTGTTGGGCACCCTCAGGGCATTACATCAGAGGTATTGCTTCATTCTCCACAGGGTTTTATATTGTTTTTTAGGTCACACAGGCTGTGTAGTTTGGGGCATCCACCATTGAAGCTCCATTGCTTCATATCTACATTGCCCTTGATCAAGACCCCTTGAGGCTTGTTGTGTGCCCCCTTGGGCACCTACTTGAGCCCCTCCTCCACCCCATTTGTGCCATGTGGATTGCAAGCCACCCAGGACAACAGCACATTGTTTGTGCCTAATTCCAGGCTGGTCTCCATCTACATCATAGGTTACTACTCAAGCTCCAGGCCATGGGGCACTTAAACAGGCTTCATTTGAGGCATTTGCACATGCTTTGATGCTTGGTATCGAAGGTTTGAGCATTGACATTGCTTCTGGTCTGATTTAGCACTATTTTGGGACTATCATAATAGTCCACAAGTAGTTTATAACAGTGATACAGTAACATTTGATATTTATGCTTGCTCGGCATTGTCATTTGATGCTCGGTTTGTCCCGTATGATGCCTACATGTTAGGGGAATGTATGCCTATTGTTTGGCAACCATTTCGAGTTGATTTGCATGCTGAAATTTCTCAATTTTGGCAGTCATTATTGGCTGTAATAAAAGCGGGCTGAAGCTATTATACATGCCTTGGGTTATGCCTATTGGTTCCAGCCTATGTCTTGGATATATGCCATGAAGTATTGATCTTCGGGGTACGACTTCGAGCTTGGATTTCATTCTGGATGCTTTTGGAAGAGCTTTGACATTACGCACTCATTTACATGGTTCATGCTTGACATTGGTATATGCTTTGACAGTGATGCTCCTTGGGTTTATGCATACTCGTTGCCTACGGCTTGATGCTCATGTCCTGGTTGATTACCCTCTGCATACGTTGAGCTTAAGTACTCATTGAAGCTCTACCTTAGATGCACTTTGGATTATCTGGAGTTGTCTTACATGTTACTTGGCTTGTCAAAGTTTGGATTGGGCTGTACTTGATGTCTTACATGCTTATGGATGCTACATACGGATGCTCTACCGCCTACATGTTCAGGATGTACTATTGATGTATTGTCTTGGAATTATGTCATTGGCACTGTGTCTTGCCTTGGTTTGAGCTCTTGAGCTCATACATATGGCTTTTGTGCCAGTGGGAGCATTCTTGAATGCTTATCAAACATTGAGCATGCGGTGCTTTTATGCATTGAGCAGTTACATGCTTTTGAGCAGTTACAGACACTTGAGACTTTGGGATTTCTTACCCTTTGGGATGATGCATGGTTTATATGTATTGGTTCACTGTATGCTTATGAGCTGAGTCCTAGATTTGGGTCCGTATCTTTGTGAGTTGACACCTACTTGTGTCAAGTTTTGGTAGTGGCATGAACACTTTGCCCCGTTGACTGGGGGTGTGCCTAAGGCACTCACTGGAAGATGTTTGTATGACATGTTTGGGTGGTGGATTCATGCTTATCGATTGTCATATGCCTATGTTATGCCCACATGATGCCATCTTTGGTCTTGGCAGTATCTGATTGCCTTGGGATTCAATTTTGGCACTGTTAGCTCTCATTTACTGAAATCTGTAATTTATTACAGCAAGCATATGTATGGACTGACATTAATTTTTTATGCTGAAATAGTCTGAAATGATGTACTTTCACTAGTACTTGGTGGGCGCAGCTTTGGTTACACTTTTCTCGCCATTTTCTCTCGATTTTTGTGATTTTTTGGTCATTTTCTACAATAAACAGCAAGCAGTTTTGAACTGTCTACAGTCTTTCAACTTGTATTAAGGCGAGTATGCTATTTTCAACATCACTAAGCTTGATGGTACGAATTACTTTTATTGGAAGAGCCAGATTTGGTAGGTGTTGGTGCAGAAATCACAAATCAAACCTTTGAGGTTGAGCGAGCATCCACCTGTAACTATGCCAGATGAGGAATGGCTTGAGCTTGATGAGTTATGCAAGTCCACTATTGTATTATCTCTCATAGAACAGGTTCACTACAATGTATTTAAGGAAGAGCAGAGTGCATGGCACTTGTGGGATAAAATCAAGAATCTCTATGACAAGAAAAGTCTAGCGAGTCAGATGTATTGGCTAAAGCAACTTATGAATCTGCGCATGAAGGAGAATGTGACTGTGTCTGCTCACTTGAGCCAGTTCCATGCTATACTCAAGAACTTGACTTCACAGGACATCACTTTTGCATAGGATGTCACTCCTCTTTTCTTGCTTGGTACTCTTAAACGAGTCATGGGATGTATTCCACACTGCATTAGGTGCCTCTACTGCTACCTTGAAATTATCTGATGTTGAGAGTGCTCTTCTACAGGAAGAGGTTAACCCTAAGAATTTGGATGCCTCTCGTGTGTCACATGCTATGACAATTAGAGGCAGGAATGATGGATATGGAAAGCATGGCAATGGCAGTGGTGGCTGTGGACGAGATTCTCAGAAATCTCAGTCCAAGTCTCGTGGGAAGTCACGTAGCAAATCCAATGGCAGGAATGCAGATGTTACTTGTCACCATTGTGGGAAAAAGGGCCATATTAATGCCATGAACTGCACAATGAAAGGCGCAAAGATAAGGGGAAAGACAAAGTGCAGGATAAGTCTTCTGATCGCAGCATATTGCCTGCAAAATCTAGTGTTAAAATTGAAGAGATCAATGTTATGCAGCCTGAGGATGTTGAAGATGATGATTATATCCTTGCAGCTTCTTCTAGTGCTTCACAGATGACAGAGATACACTCTATCTATACACAGTGTTGGCTCTTGGACTCAGGTGTGTCCTTTCATGTGAGACCTTGCCGAGAGTGGTTTCCTTCATACCATGTTGTTTCGGGTTCTGTGTGCTTGGATGATGATAGCTCTCTTGATATTGTGGGCATTGGTGATGTTAGGCTGCAGTTTCCTTCTGGTAGCAGTTTTGTTATGCAAGTTGTACATCATGTACCTGCTTTGACACACAGTCTCATGTCAGCTGGACAGCTTGATGATGCAGGTTATCATGTATCTTTTGGAGACTCTGCATGGAAGATCACTCGTGGCAAACTTGTGATTGTGAGAGGTGCCAAGACTAGCAGCCTCTATCCCTTGATTGTATCAACTTCTTCCCTTGATCATGTTTTGTCTGTGGGTTCTATCCCACATGTATCTCTTTGGCATGCCCGTATGGGCCATATGTCTTTGAAGGAAATGAAAATACTTTCTGGTTTGCAGTACTTACCACCGCTTGATTATGCATGTTTTGATTCATGTGAGCATTGTCTTTATGGAAGGCAGACTAGGTCTACGCATAAAAAGTCTGGTAGGCCACGCATGAGTGAGCCCTTGGCATTGGTACATTTGGATGTCTGTGGGCCCATGCCTTGTCAATCTATGGGTGGTGCCAAGTGTTTTGTTACTTTCATAGATGATTTTTCATGGAAAGTTTGGGCTTATCCCATTAAGCTGAAATCCGATGTCTTGGCTATGTTTCAAAGATAGCTTGCATTGGTTGAGAACCAGTCTGGGTATAGGCTAAAATGCCTAAGGATAGATAATGGGGGTGAGTATGTCTCACGTGCTTTTGAGCAGTTATGTGATGAGAGGGGTATTAAGCATCAGCTGACCGCCCCCTACACCCCCCCAGAATGGTTTGGCTGAGCGGATGAATAGAACCATCCAGAAGCGTGTACGTAGTATGCTTAGCCGCACTCCTGCATGTTTTGATTCATGTGAGCATTGTCTTTATGGTAGGCAGACTAGGTCTACGCATAAAAAGTATGGTAGGCCACGCATGAGTGAGCCCTTGGCATTGGTACATTCGGATGTCTGTGGGCCCATGCCTTGTCAGTCTATGGGTGGTGCCAAGTGTTTTGTTACTTTCATAGATGATTTTTCATGGAAAGTTTGGGCTTATCCCATTAAGCTAAAATCCGATGTCTTGGCTGTGTTTCAGAGATGGCTTGCATTGGTTGAGAACCAGTTTGGATATAGGCTAAAATGTGTAAGGACTAATAATGGGGGTGAGTATGTCTCACGTGCTTTTGAGCAGTTATGTGATGAGAGGGGTATTAAGCGTCAGCTGACCGCCCCCTACACCCCCCCCAAATGGTTTGGCTGAGCGGATGAATAGAACCATCCAGGAGCGTGTACGTAGTATGCTTAGCCACACATGCCTACCACAGAGCTTTTGGGCTAAGGTAGTTAGTACAGCTGTGCATATCATAAGCAGATCACCTTCTAGTGGTTTGGATTTCCAAGTTGCCGAGGAGGTATGGACTGGAAAATGTCCCTCTTATGCGTATCTCCATGGCTTTGGATGTGAGGCATTTTGCCATGTGCCCAGGGATAAGAGAAGTAAGATGGATCCTAAAAGTGTCAAATGCATTTTCCTTGGTTATGGAGATGCAGGCGAGATGGATTACTGCCTATGGGATCCGCACACGCGAAAAGTCATCCGCAGTCTCATGTAGTCTTCCATGAAGACAAGATGCATCAGCAGCCTGAGAGAGTTGTTGAGATCCGTAGGGTCATATTTCAGGAGGAGCCGAGAGCTCCCGCACAGCCAGTTGAACAGCCTACAGCTGCAGCAGATACTCATGGTCAGGGTGCTGGACAGGCAGCTGGGCAGGCAGCAGAGCCTGCCGTGAGACGGTCTACTAGAGATAGACGTCCACCTAATAGATTTCAGTCCTCGATGCATTATGTCTTGGTTACAGATGTAGGAGAGCCTTTCACTTATGATGAGGCTATGTGCAGGGGTAATAGTCACTCATGGGAGAGGGCTGTGCAGTTTGAGATAGACTTCTTGCATAAGAATGACACTTGAGATTTGGTTTCCTTGCCTACAGGCAAGAAGGCTTTGCCATGCAAGTGGGTGTATAAATTGAAAAGCACCCCTTGTCACCCCAAGCCGGCATGCAAGGCTAGATTCGTAGCAAAGGGTTTTAAGCAGGAGCATGGTGTGGACTTTGATGAGGTCTTTTCTTCTGTGGTTAAGATGACCACCCTGCGCTTAGTCTTGGCTTTGGTTGCTTAGCTTGACTTGGATTTATACCAGATGGATGTCAAGACGGCTTTCTTACATGGGGACTTGCATGATGAGATTTATATGGAGCAGCCTAAGGGCATTACAGAACCTAGTAGGCAGCACCTAGTGTGCAAATTGAAGAAAAGTCTTTATGGCTTGAAACAAGTACCTAGGGAGTGGTATCATAAGTTTGATGCCTTTATGCAGTCACAGGGCTACAGTAGGAGTGCTATGGATCCGTGTCTTTACACGAAGAAAGCCCATGATGGTTCTTTATTGATTTTGGTACTCTATGTGGATGATATGCTAATAGCAGGGAAAGCTCATGATGAGCTAGATGCTCTTAAGGCTCAGCTCAAGAAGAGCTTTGAGATGAAATATCTGGGACATGCCGTTCACATACTTGGTATGCGCATTAGACGCAGCAGTCATTAGGGACTCCTCTACTTGTCACACTGGGAGTACATTCATAAAGTCCTTGAGCGCTTCCGCATGCAGGACGTAAAGCCTATTGGCTGTCCATTGCCTTCTTATGTGAAGGTATCACAGGCTAATTGTCCGCAGACAGATGAGCAGAGGGCCGAGATGGCCAAGATTCCCTATGCATCCGCAGTGGGCAGTCTTATGTATCCATGATAGCCACTCGTCCTCCTGATATTGCCTTTGCAGTTGGTGTTGTGGCATGCTATATGGCTACACCTGGCAAGAAGCATTGGGATGCCGTGAAAGGTATCATGAGGTACCCGAAGGGCACTGCAAATATGTACATATGCTATGATAGCTAGGATACAGGAGTAGTGGGGTACACTAACTCTGATTATGCAGGATATCCAGATAGTAGAAAGTCCACTTCCGGCTATGTCTTCACATATGCTGGAGGTGCTGTTTCTTGGATGCCTAGGGTGTAGAAATGCACCGCCCTTTCTAGTACAGAGGCCGAGTATGTTGTAGCCACTAAAGCTTGCAAGGAGGCCATTTGGTTGGGTCATTTGGTTGCTGACCTTGGTATTGATGCTATCCCTACACTGCATTCGGATTCTATGAGTGCTATTCAATTAGCCAAGAATCCGTTTGTCTTCCATGCGAAGACGAAACACATTGAGGTGAGGTATCACTTCATACGTGGGGTTGTTGAGGACAAGTCTGTTGATCTTGTCAAGATCTCGATTGATCAGAATCTTGCAAATCTACTCAGAAAAGCCTCTCTACAGAGTGCTTTGCCTTCCTCAGGAGGTTGATGAGCGTGGGATGAGATGACGTCTTTCCTCATCCTATTTTTCATGTGTACATGTTGTACTGTCTTTTTTTCTTCTTCTTTTCACTCCTCACTAGGGCAGATTTTCCTTTAAGTGGGAGGTTGTTGGGGGTAAAGGCACCTCCACCTAGCCGCCCATGTATTACTACACTGACAGTCACCGCCACTGCACACTGCAGGTGGCGGGCGCCCGTCACTGTCACTTTATTCTTTATTCTTTTAGTGACAGTTTGAATAAAGAAAGGCCCGATCACACATTGTGATTGTTGGAGTTCCCATTTCTTGTCTCTCTCTTACTTGCTCTTGCTCTCCCACCATAGCTCTTAAGTCCAAGCTTCGATCCTTCTTTTCTTTCACCATCAATGCATGCATGTGTGAAGTTGTACCCTAGGGGTTATCATCAAGTGATTTGTTATGAAAGAAGAACCTTGTTTTAATCGGTGTTGACCCTCCCATAGTGTTCTTTTTTTTTTTAGTGTCATCACCGAGAAATCCGTGGTTCCCCTCCCATAGTGCTCTCATTTTTTTAAAAGTGTCATCACCAAGAAATCCATGGCCCCCTTATGTGGCAAAGGAGCCTCTAGCACTTGATGGTAAACCCCCCCCCCCCCCCCCCCCCCCTTTAGAGCTCACTATTTTCAAGGTCTTTGAGGGTCACCACCAAACACTTCATGGCTACCATGTGTCATGGTGTAGTCTCTATTGCTTAGTGGTAAAATGACCCTCCTCATTTGGTTTTTGTTCATCTTCAAGGGTCATAACCTTTGTTCACGAATGAGTCTTGACCACTTCATAGTGACCCTTTCTTATTCATGGTTTTACATTCACTCACTTATTGCACTTGAAGAAAATTGTGCATTTCCAATTGCACGCAACCAAAATCTCAACGAAGCTGAAGAAGTTATCAAGCACACCACTCAATGCTTCACAAGCTATGTAGGATACAACACCACATCCAACCTATAGTAGCAGGCCTTCCCTTCCAAAAATTGGTTTGTGAGTATTATGAGCACTAGGGCATTGAGATGCAATGAATCATTTGAGTAGTCTGCACACATCAAGAGATTGACAAGGACTTCCCTATCAATTTTTTTTGAAGATGTATATTCCTTGCTACCCATGCCCATATATTCATGATTATGCTTAGGGATTCCTACAACTTGCACCACTTATGACTCAACTATGATATGCTTCTAGATCCTGTAGAGATCTCAAACCATCATATGCAAGATATTTTTACTATCCCCCTCTTTGTCCATGAGCTAGACCAAGGTCCCATGTTTGCCATGAGAGGGACACACACTCACAACTAGTAACTCAAGCACCTTAGGGATCCCCACTTATCCACCACTTGATCACAAATAGACTCCCAAGCCCAATCATGTTTCCATTTTCAAGCCCCAAACCCCACCCAATTCCTAACCCCAAGCTTGAGCCCCAACTACTAGCAGGGGCTATCCACCATGAAAGATGTTGATAGTAAGTATCTACATCTCTCTTATGAGACTAGTTTGTGTTCTTTCAAGGTTGTATAAAGAGCACTAACTTGGCCTTTGCCTTAGAGCTACATACAAACTTTTATGCTACCTAAAGTACCTTCAAGGCTAAGCCTGCCTTATAAATAGCATGCCTCCATAGATAGTGAGTCCATAACAACTTGTTGATTATGTGAATTGTGGATGGAGAATATGCCTCAATGCACTTTTTCTCCCAAACTTTATATTTTAAATTCCAGGATTTTGCAATGAAATCTTTTTTCACCAATCAAAGCTTGCATTTTGTAAATATGTTTTTTATCTAATATATTCATGTACAAACATTCTGCCATTTTCATTTAAAAAAATTCAAAGTCACTGCCATTAAATATTTTGTATCTACAATTACCAAATGCCATAGAGAGTATGTGAAGCAAGTAGATGAATTTTCTAGAGAGAGAGAGAGAGAGAGAGAGAGAGAGAGAGAGAGAGAGAGAGAGAGAGAGAGAGAGAGAGAGAGAGGGAGGGAGAGAGAGAGAGAGAAGAGGAGGCACCAAAAGTGGAAGAAGATCAATTAAGGGCTAGGGCTGTGGTGGAGTCATATACGCACAAAACGGATGGACACAAATGTGGCATGATTTGGAGGAGGCACTACCTCCATCCTCCCAATCACAACACTCATTGTTGCAACCTCTTGTCCAACCTTAGTGCCACCCATGCAATAGCCCCCACCTCAAGGAAACCAGCACCCATTATGGCCTTAAACTATGTAGTTTTGCATATTCTCATCACTAGACAACACATGATAAAATGAGAATGCAACAATATTATTTTCTTATATTGCCAAAATTATTGAGTAAATTTAATTGGGAGTGCTATCTTTCTTGTGTACAAAAGTCCCTTGAAATGTTATCTTTCTTTTTGCATATTCTCATCACTAGACAACAACACATGATAAAATGAGAATGCAACAATATTATTTTCTTATATTTCCAAAATTATTGAGTAAATTTAATTGGTAGTGTTGTCTTTCTTATGTACAAAAGTCCCTTGAAATGTTCTCTTTCTTTTTGCATATTCTCATCACTAGACAACAACACATGATAAAATGAGAATGCAACAATATTATTTTCTTATATTTCCAAAATTATTGAGTAAATTTAATTGGTAGTGTTGTCTTTCTTATGTACAAAAGTCCCTTGAAATGTTCTCTTTCTTATATAGAAAATGCATGTGTAACGGTCTCTACAAATACTAATATGAAAGTCTAAGTAATGGCTTTCTAACGCAAATGTAGAGTATTATTTATTATCTCTTAACATGTAAAAGTCTTTTCTTTCTTATTGGGACCTAAAAGACATTAAGAGAGAGTAATTAGAGAAAATGTGATGAAAATAGTTTGATCACGAATTCAAAGCAAATTTAAAATTTCAAACAATAATGTACCTTTTTATCATCAACATAGAAGGTGAAAGAAGTAGGAAGTTGGATGTCTTGATGGTGTAAGTCCATCTTCAATTGTTGTAATGTACATGCCATGAGCCTAGCTGGATAAAAGCCTTGTAAATAATAGGAAGATAACTAGAACTAGTGAGGTTGGAGGAGAACTATAAATAGCTAAGAGAATTTTATTGTAAAAAAACCTTTTGGATCATTTTTGTGAATCAAACTTTGGCTTTCTTGATCATATTTCCTAGCTTAGCATAGGCTATGGCTTCCTACCTTTTCTAATAGTTAGTTTACTTGTTGTAACTAGAGGTACATTCTTGGTTGCTATGTAAAGTTTTGACTAAGGATAGGCTTCTATAGTTAGCTATGACTACCATTGAAGGCATTTCAAGAAGATTTTGACAAAATTGGTGGTATCCAAGTCATTTTAGGAAGTCATGAACACAATGGAGCCAAAATTGGTGGTTCTTTGACCAAAAAGGGGCTTACAATGCCTTATAGGAGCAAAAATAAGGGTTTGCCTTTTGAAAGCTGTATTTTTCTCTCATCTTCTAAGCTCTTAGCAAGCTTCCATGGAAAATCTTGCTTGTTACCTCCTTTCCATGGCTTCATATACAAAAAATCCTCTAGTACTTGATTCCTTACATCAAGAGGAAGCCAAGTTGTTTTATGTTGAGGCTAATAATACTCCAATTCTCAATGAATCTTGATGATTTGGTACAATGGTGATAATGTGTTTGATGCTGAGGCTAAAGATTTAATCTCCAGAGTGGAGAAATGTCAAAAGACCCTTCTAAAGTTCAAGAAATTGTTAAAGAAGAAGTGTTGTCGTATTTTTCATAGCAAAGATTTGAGAAGAACTTCAAATAGTTGAAGATAATGGTTCAATCCTTAACCATTGTTGTATGTTGAAGCTTCAACTATATTTTTAAGAGGAGATTGAGCCAAAAGCCCTTAATCAATGGTTCAATCCTTTGACAAATATTTAATAGAAGAAGGCTTGCTTTCCACTTATTGTTCAAAAACCTCCATATCTAGGGTTTGTGATGCTCAATGAAAGCTCAAAAGAAGAGAAAATATTGTCTAAGGTTGAAGATAACCAAGTTAGCATAAGAAGGAGCTTGTATGACTATGAAATAGAAGTCAATAGCCAAGATTTTAGTAAGAAATAAAAGAGCATGTCGCTACCATGTTGTATTTAACATGATAGATGAAATGTATTGCTTCAATAGAGGTTAATATCCATAATAATGATCAGATGGAGTGATGCTTAGCTATAATGGAAGCTTTAGTGACCATCTAGGTTGGCTTTCATGGCATTACAACATAGTCATTTCACCTTGTGTAGTAGTGTTAGAAAACGAACACAAAATCTGATATGGCTCATGCTACCCATGTGGCACTATGCTTCACCTTCATGCTACCATTGTACCAAATCATCAAGATTCATCAAGAATTGGAGTATTCTTTCTTCCTTAATCTCTTAGATAGTAGGGTACCATGAAATGTATCCAAAATTTTGCTCCATTATGATTCTATTAATGGGGCTTTTGCTCTATTTCAATCCAAGGATGTAAGAGGAAGTTCATTCAATACTCTCTTGGTTAGCATTGATGATCTATGAGGGATCTGTAGAATTTACACTCTCTTGAAGCAAGGATAGCAAGGTATTCTTTAAGTTTGGCTCTTTGTTGGTAAAATCTTGAAAAGGAGTACTATTTGTTTCCTTGAAAGTTTCATTTAATAGTGATTAGACCAAATGCATGGTGGTTTCATGGTATTCGTGAATCTTTAGCCTTTGGGGCAAAGATGAAGGCAAGTATTGGGGGTTTGTCATGTAATGATCAGTCTTTTGGGAGAATGGATTATGTAATAATGATGAAAGCTATTGCACACTACATATGAATTATGTATGGGTCATCCATTTGTTATCTCTTGAATAATGCTCTTGAGAGATCCCATGCTTCTAAGTAAGGAAGAGTTGCAACAAGTATTTGTTGTTGGTAACATGGAGTTACAGGTTCAAACAAGCTCATAACATGGTAAAATAGGGTGTTTGTTTGACTATGGACAGATTTAGTAAATCTACCTAACAGAATTTGGTATTTGCATTCTAAAAAAAATGATGATCTAGATTGAAGGGTACATCATAATCTTTGAGTAGAGCTATAAAACACTTCATTGGATAATTACTTCTCAAGTTAGAGGCAAATTAGTGTATATAGGGTACTATGGACATCACTTATATAATGCCTAATTAGGACACAAATTCTTATGGAAGATACTATGCATATGGATAGCAAGCATATGGAAGATGCAATGATGGATTTGAGGCATATGGACAGTAGCCATATAATGGATTTCATGGCCAAATGCATGCATATGGGTCATATCATACACATGGACTATCATCTATATAGTCTACATACTCAACCCCATGTGATAAATTACATGCTAGATATGAAGAAAAAAAAAAGTGTTCTATTGAAGACATAATGAGCAAGATACGATCTTCATCTATATTTGGGCAAAAGCAACCA
This sequence comes from Lygodium microphyllum, assembly GCF_053477565.2. Lineage (NCBI taxonomy): Eukaryota > Viridiplantae > Streptophyta > Polypodiopsida > Schizaeales > Lygodiaceae > Lygodium > Lygodium microphyllum. Next base: position 143,341,796 of record NC_141145.1, read on the forward strand.
CATGTTCATCAAATATTTTATGGGAATTTTCAACATCATATTAATTTCCATCCTCATGATTCTATCAAGCATATTATGGGCCAGAATTATGGATATAATCTTGGTCATTTTTATGATGTTAAGGGCCAGCATTGTGGATGTTCTTACTATGACCATATTTATGGTGGTGAGGAGTAGCAATCTTATGTATATTCCCATACATTGTAAGGTGATTCTTATGACCCTTATTGACAACCCTATGCAAGTGAATTGCAGGGTAACATTCAACCCTATGCAAGTAAACTGCATGATAGCTCTTATGCCTCTTATGGGAAGCCTTATGCAAGGAATCCTCATGATTATTCTTTAAGTTTGTTGTAATATGGATAATTGGCAACATGCTATTATTAGCTCACCTATTGCAAAGGTGAATGCTTTGATGGAAAGAGTGGTGGAAGATGAACATGAACATGAGCATGAAGAACAAGAAGCTAAAGCTGAAGAAGAACAAGAAGATGAAGCTGAGGAAGACCAAGATGTGGATGTACAAGGGGTTGATCAAGAAGAAGAGCAAGCTCAAGAGTTACATGGGACTCTAGAGGATTGTGCTAAGATTGAATGTCTTGAAAGACAATGAGTCATTACACAATGGTGCTTATGAAGGTCTACATTAGCCTATGCATAACAATGGTATGCAACAACCAAGAGATGGAGTTCTTATGGATGCATATGAGCTTATTGATGGGGATGCCTATGGACATTATGCTTGGACTACATATGCATATAACATGAATGATAAAATTCATGATTATTTTTCTCTCTTGGATAGCTATTAACTTGGCATACCTTTTGATCCGAGTGAGGCTAATTATTGGTGGGTGTGTGATGATTATTACCTTGGCACACCTTTTGATCACAATGGGTATTTTGGCTACTCCACAATATCCTAAAACATATTACAGCTTCAATAATAACTTTTTTACGTTAAAAATAATTGGACTAAATCCATTAAAAGTGGGTTTTTATGTATAGATGGGTACTATGTAATGTCTTCTAGATTTACATACTTCATTTACCTCATTTGAAGGAGTATAGCTCGAGCTACGGCCATTTTCTTCTATAGTCATGTTCAAAACATCATGCAAATTTTTAATAGTTTTGTTTCTCCAACTTTGAGGACAAAGCTTTTGAGGAGGGGATGGTCTATCAATTGATCCATAGACCTTAAACCTTTGTATTAAAGATGGATAAAAGCCTTGTAAATAATACGAAGATAACTAGAACTAGTGAGGTTGGAGGAGAACTATGAATGACAAAGAGAATGTTATTTAAAAAAAAACCTTTTGGATCATCATTTTCGTGAATCCAACTTTGGTTTTCTTGTTCATTTTTTCTACCTTAGCACAATTAGGCTGTCTTCTTGCCATTTCTAATAGTTAATTTGCTTATTGTACCATTTTCTAGTTAGATTTATGCTAAGTCAGGATCCTTCCATTACACCCATGTATTAGTCTAGTGGCACCAACTTCCCACAAACATAATACTATCCTCTTTACAAAATATCATGATGAAGTTTTGAGTGGCAATCATATACTAGACAACAAAATATGGTTGCACCTTGTAGATAATCTCATATTTCACCTTTGTATCCCATCTTGCATCCACAAACTCTAGGATACTTGCTACATCTAGACACTTCACTAGGAACATGATTCTCAAGGTCCAGACTTAAGTAATGGAGAAGAAATCCATAAAGATATCTATGGGTATAAAAAGAGTTTTTTTTTGTGCTTACTTGAAATACCAAGCTTTAGGCATTTCTGTAACTTGTGAAATTTTTTGCACCTATAACTCTTATCTATTCTTAAATCTAGCAATGGCCCCTCTCTACTCTTGAATATAGAAGGGGAGCGATGTATAAGGTTCCCCACTACTCACACTAGAGAAAGTTGATATGTAAATATGATCATAAAAGAATATGCTTCTCTCAATCATTTTCCATTGATCCTTCCCTCGTAAAGCTCTTCACCAATGGAGACATGGAAGACATCTAGAACATCTACCATACATTTCACTTACTACTACGCCTTCATGCTTGATGGATACAAGTCTATTAACATCAAAGGGTCTTATCAGTTGCATGATGAATAAGAAATATGAGCCTTCATTCATACCAAAAAGGAGATACAACTAGAATATACTAACAACTAGGTCTATGAAGAGAAATATTAGAGGCATTAGGCTCAAGGTGAAGCTCCACATGCATGAAAACATGTTGCACGTGCACTTCTTTGATTGTCTTCTTGGAGTCGCAGAGCCTAAAATCTATTAGTCTGCCCTTCCAACACGATAAGAAAGCATTAATGTTGAAGATCTCTTCTGGTTTCTTTGCTACATGATTATCCAACTTCCCTTTTCTATGGTCAAGGGAATCCACCTACCTTGTTCATTGAGTGTATTATAAATGATGATGATGGTAAGTAGAAATGTGTAGTCGGTTGGAGGAAAAACAAAGAGTAACTCCAAAGGACATGAAGTGGAGGCCATAGAGGAGATAACACAAGGAGAATCAATGTGAAGGATATGCCACCCTCTTTTTCCAAATCACAGTAAAAAGCAATAGTAAAACTTTACTACTGAAAAATTATAGTCACTCCAAGCAATCTCAATCAAACTAAAATCAATCAATTTTACTATTAGAAAATGAAAATTACTCCATCTTGTCTCAATAATATTAACAATTTCAAAAATACCAAAGTAGTTTCTGAAAAAGGTATTTGTAATGGAAGTCTTCTCCTCGTTGCTAAAGGGAAAACACTAAAAGGCTAAAAAGTGACCCCAAAATCCCCTAATGTGAGGCATAGAGGCCACCTATGTGGGTGTGACCTCAATCATGGACCTTCCAATTGCATTTAACTTTAATTGTGATATTACTTGAAATTTTGGTGTTGCATTCTTCAATGCAACTCTTTAATCCTGCTTCAAACATACCCATTAATTGTTACACATAACTTGGAACTACAACAATAAAGAAAGTACATGACCTGATGCAAGACCTACATACTCATATGAATAACCTAGGATTGTGTTGATTTTGATATAGTCTCTTCATAAATGGAATTTTTACATCCTTTCTCACCATCCATCCAATGAGTAATTTGTTTACGTGGAATTGACCTCTATTTTTACTTGTTGGATGGATGGTGAGAAAGGATGTGCACATGCTATTACATACACACCAAGTGGAATCTACACATCCTTTCTCACCAACCATCCAATGCGTGATTTGTTCACAAGTGGAATCTACACATCCTTTCTCACCATCCATCCAATGAGTAATTTGTTCACAAGTGGAAATGTCCTATATATTTTACTCATTGGATGGATGGTGAGAAAGGATGTGTGCATGCTAGTGCGTATACACCAACACCACAACTAGCAAACATCTCACCACATACCATGTAGACCCCTAATACTTGTATCATGTCCTCTAGCTTTGGATCCTTTCTAGATTTTGCAATAGATTGTGGCAAAATGTTTATTGTCACAAATAGCATCTCTCTCTTCTCTTTCTAATGTTTTTTTTTTCTTCGGTTCAAATGTCAATTAATATTTATTGCTATCCACATGCAAGATATTGAGTGAGCCTAGAAATCAAATAGCATTGACGTTTATATGCAAAATACCTAACTAGTACGTTTTTTAGCACCTATGACTTGCAATAAGCTTTAATGGCCTAAGAAATAGACCTAACAACCTAGGTTAAGTGCTTTAAATTGCATGTCTTATTAATCTATCTATGTTAGATACTATGCTACATAATTGTTTAGCACATATGACTTGTAATAAGATTAATTGATCTAAGAAGAGACCTACATATATATATCAAGTACTCTAAATTGCATGTATTAATAATTTGACTATCTTAGGAACTATGCTAGATAATACTTTTGCAGCTATGACTTGCTGTGAGGTTTCATGATCTTGGAAATGAACCTAAGTACCTATGTTGAGTGTTTTAAATTGCAAGTATTAATCTACATGTATTATGTCAATTAATATTTATTGCTATCCACATACAAGATATTAAAGTTTGTACGCAAAATACCTAACCAGTACTTATGCTAGATAATTTTTTAGTCACCTATGACTTATAATAAGCTTTAATGGTCTAAGAAATACACCTAAGCACCTGTGTCAAGTGCTTTAAATTGCATGTCTCATTAATCGATCTATGTTAGATACTATGCTAGATAATCATTGTTTAGCACCTATGACTTGCAATAAGGTTTAATGGTCTAAGAAGAGGCTTAAGTACATACATCAAGTGCTCTAAATTGCATGTATTATTCTTCTAAGTTTGTTAGGTACTATGCTAGATAATTATTTAGCACTTATGACTTGCACGGACTACATTAGGTATTATGCTAGTTAATTCTTTAGCACCTATGACTTGTAGTTAAGGCTTCACAGTCTAAGTAATCGACCTAAGTACCTATGTCAAGTGCTTTAACTTGCAAGTATTAATAAACATGTGTTAGATACTATGTTGGGTTAAGGTTTAATGGCACATATTCCAAAAATAAATCTAAGTATCTCAATTAAGTACTCCAAATTGCAAGATTAATTTGCCTATAGCAAATTATTTACAAGCATCTAACATAGATACTTGTAAAGTATAGATACTTCTAGAGATTATAGATGCTTCTTACTACTACAACATATATGGTATAAATATCAAACCAAACTCTTCAAATAACTCTATAAAGAAATCTTTAATGCACCTAGAGTATTAGGTACTTTATAGCACCTATGTTTTTCAATAATAGGCTATCTAGGTGTTTATCAATTATAATAAGCCACAATTACATGTCTAGTTATATAGTAGTAGCTAAAAGTACTTTTGTAGCATCTATGATAGGCAGCTTATGGGTACTTGCAATATACATTTTTAGATGTGCTACTTAAGGGACTTATAAAATATCTACACCAAGTACTTCCAAAGTTCATGAATTTAAGCACATACCTATCATAGGTCCACCTCTAACTACCATTGAAAATACCAAGACCATCCTTTTCAATCTTGGCATTCTAGTATGCAATACATAGCCCCAACATAAAGGATTCAAAATGATTGCAAAAGGTCAATTGTTTGCCTATAATATCTAGTACATAAAGATTAAACAATTCACTCTTTCAAAAGAGGAGAATGCTTTGAATTAGGTAAATAATTAAGAGTCTAATCCACTTGCACTCTCATTACAATCATGGAAATCTTGCATTCGCAGTAGCAAATGTGCCAATAGACATAGAAATTCAATACATCTCAAAACATTATATACATGTGTACACTTGTAAGTCTTAATCAATCTACTTCAAAAGGGGCATGCATACAGAACTCAATTCGTTAACAAATGGATAGACCTACATTTGGACTTATAATTCTTCATGATACTACAAATGGAGTTGACTATCTTAATCAAAGAAGAGGTTGAATTACTTCAGACTAAGAATATATAAGTTTACTACTATGTATACCAAAGATAATTGGTAAAAACCTTCAAACCTTAATATAGACACTAGTCTTCCTCAACATCAAGTGCGATGCATTGTTCTGATAAAAGTGAGCTTACAACAATGATTACTTGATGGCTATGAGATCAAACATTCTCAAGCCCCAATGACATGATGGCTAATTATTGCAAGTTCAAATAGAGTCTTGATGGCTCCAAGATGCTTAAGTGGGGTGTTGAAATGGTGGTTAGAGAGATAGCTTCACCAAGCTTTAGAGAAAAATATTATGTTGTTTGTCTTGGGCTACTAGCATAGAGGAGAGGGAGAGGGGAAGAGAATTAAAAATCCATGCAAAAAGTTGTTCTTAAAAAAAAAACTTGTATTGAGATCATTCTTGAAACTCTATGATATTCTTTAAAATGTTTGATGTAGGTATATAAATCATTGTTACTTTTGAAAAGACTCCCTAAAATGCACCCCTACCTTTCTACTTGGAAAGGTGCAATAATTGACAACCTTTCTATGCTTCCACCTAGACATGAGTGCATATGATCAGGTATTTAATAATGATCAAGCATCAATGCCATAAGCATAAGTGAAGAAGTCAAAAGCTAAGGAATGCATGATGGGCACCATGTATTTGTAATATACTAGTTCTCACAGCAAGTCAAATAACTAGAAATTTATGAATTACACCATGCTTGCAAAGAAATACAAGAAATACACCATGTTTTCAAGGAAGCCATAGCCAAGGTAGCTAGGCATGAAATAGTATTGCCATGGAAGGCTGAGAGTCATAGATGTAAGCTGCAACATGAATACTCACCTCATGTCAAGGTGGGACATGGTATGCACCCTATATATTGGTGGCTAAGAGCATCCACCCTCTTAGTTGGTGGGAGGAAGGAGTCTCAAAGCATGTATTGCTTGAAATGGCAAAAAGATCCCTCACAAGTTACAACTCCACCTTTTATACTTAACCCTAGCCTTACTCTAGACTTAGGTGACTTATGCTTTATTACAAGCCATCTCGGCCTAAAAGAGCTTTGTCCTCAAAGCTGAATTGGGAAAAAATTACAAGGATGATTACAAGGATAGCTTGAAGCATTTGAAATCATGTTGAAATAAAGCTTCATATTGATGAAGATTAAAGAAGTTGATGAAGATGGACCATATAAATGAAACATAATGTTGTAAATTGTCCAAAACAAGCTATAGTACAAATTTGGCCATATCTTGAGCTAGAAATAGTTGATTTCCATGTGTGAGATATAGAAATGTAGAGGACAATATGCAGTATCCAACCATGTCTTCAAAATTGAATTTTTATGCCGATAAGACAATTTACTTTCTCACGAAAATTTAATACAGCAAGTTGTTTACTTCCCTGTTTATGAACTGTCCTCTTGCTAGAGCCATGGAAATTGTTCCAAATATGATGCTTGTTGCCATGAAGACTTTTCAATAGGCAAACCCTTCCATTTGATAAGGTATTCCACAAGAATATGGTTCCTTAGAACCTTCTCCCGCTTGCCAATAATCTTCTCGGGCTCATAGATGATCAAACCATCATCATCCAAGGGAGGTAGTTCTTCAAGAACTTGAATTTGAGGTCCCACATACTTTTTAAGCTGAGATACATGAAAGACATTATGGATTATTGTGTTTGAAGGTAAGTCTCCCCAACTCGTTTGACAATACGATAAGGACCATAAAACCTATGAGCAAGTTTATTGTGTCGTCCTTTAAGAGAAGCATAACGTGACTTGGGAACCTTCAAAAATACCCATTCATCTTTCTCAACTCCACATGTCTTTTTTTTCATCCACATAGACCTTCATTTTCTCTTGAGCTTCATGAATGTTGTCCTTGCATTGCTTCATAAGGGCCTCCATCTTTTCCAACTCCTCATGTGCTTGTGGATTTACATCTTCATGAAGCAATGCAGAGGGTACTTGTACTTTGTAACCATATAAAGCTTCAAAAGGCGACATCCCAATGCTCATATGATAAGTATTGTTGTAACAAAACTCCGCAAGATGGAGCCACTAGTCCCATGCATTTTGTGTCTCTCGTGGCAAAAGTGCCTCAAATAAACTTCTAACCATTTGTTAACTCTTTCAGTTTGCCCATCCGTTTGTGGGTGATATGTGGTACTAGGAGTCAAAAGAGTCCCCATTGAAGACAACAAACTCCTCCAAAAGCTAACCATAAACTTAGTGTCGCAATCGGACACAATCTTCATTGGCAAACCATGAAGCTTGAAAATACATTCCATGAATTGTTAAGCCACTTACTTTGCTGTAAATTGGGCCTTAGTAGGGATGAAATGGGCTGATTTAGTCAATTGATCAACTACTACATAAATGCTATTCCACCCATGCTTATTTGTAGGCAATCGCACAATAAAATCCATAGAGATATCAATCCACTTGACTTGAGGAATAGGGAGTGGTTGAAGTAATCCGGCGGGTAAAAGAGATAAGTCCTTATTTTGTTGACATGGAAGACATTGCGTCACATAATCCTTGACATCCCGCCCAATTCCCTTCCAATAGAAGCTCTTATGGATGTTGTCAAATGTTTTGAACAGCCCATGATGACCCGCTAAAGGTGAAGAATGCATCTCATGCAAAATACAGTCTTTGAAAGAGGATTGTGGTGTCAAGTAGACTCTACCATGATACCATAAAAAACCATTGCGCCAATTGAAATTGGGATATTCTTCTCCTTGTCCTTGCTAAAATTCCTTCATCATCTTTGATGCTTGCTCATCAAGAAAATATTCTTCTTGGATGTCATGAATCCAATCCTTATGTACAATTGAGATTGAAGATATAGAACATGCCCACATAGGTGATAAAGCATCTGCCACAACATTATATTTTCCAACCATGTAGAATATTTCAAAAGCATAGCTTTGAAGAGTAGCTAGCCACCTCCTTTGTTTAGGGGACAAATTTGGTTGAGAAAGGAAGTATTTCAGCACACGATGATCGCTCTTCACCTTGAAAATGGCTACCATATATATAGTGATGCCACTTTTTGATAGCATGCAAAATTGCCACCATCTCTTGTTCATAGACATGTAGTTGACGCTCCTTGTCATCAAGCTTGCGACTTCATAGGCTATAACTCTATGGTCTTGATACAAAACAGCCCCAACTCCTCTTCCACTAGCATCCTCACATATAATGAATTCCTTAAAGAAATCCGGGCATACAAGAATAGGTGTTGAAACTAATAGAGATTTCAGCTCATTGAAGCTCTTGTTGGCTATGGAGTCCCAAAAGAAAGCCTCTTTCTTCAACCTATTGATCAAAGAAGCCGCCACATGAGCATAATTTTTTATAAACCTCCTATAAAATGAAGATAATCCAAGGAAACCTCTCAAAGAAGTAGAATTTGTAGGAGTAGGCCACTCTTTGACACATTTCTCCTTGTTAGGATCCACACGAATGCCTTGCTCTCCCACAATGTGACCCAAGTATTCCACTTCATCTTCCGTGAAACAACAATTTAACATTTTGGCAAAAAGTGTGTGTCTTCGTAATGTGTCAAAGACCTCTCGCACATGCATTCAATGCTCATCCTTGGATTTGCTATAAATGAGTATATCATCAAAGAATACAAGGACTGTTTTGAACAAGAACGGTTGCAATATCTTATTCATGAGTGCTTGAAAAGTAACAGACGCATTTGATAGCCCAAATGGTATGACCAAGAAGTGGTATAACCCTCTTTCAGTCCTAAAGGTTATTTTATACTCATCCCCTTCATTCGAATTTGATGATAGCCCGAATGAAGATCAATCTTAGTGAAGACCTTTGCATCTTTGAGCTCATCCAAGAGGTCATCAATGCAAGGAATCGGCTATCTATTCTTCACCGTGGACTTGTTAAGCTCTCTATAATCAATGCACATGCGAAAAGATCCATCTTTCTTCTTAACCAAGACCATAGGAGAGGCAAACAGAGATTGACTTGATTGAATTAAACCTATTTGCAGCAACTTTTTAACTTGTCTTTCCACTTCTTTCCTTTCAAACTTTGACAAGCGATAGGGAGGTTTGTTGATGGGTTTTGTGTTTAGCAGCCAGTCAATAGGGTGGTCTACCTCTCTCTTTGGAGGCAAAGATGATGGTTGTTGAAATAAATCTTTGTATTCCTCCAATAGCTCTTCCATTCTTGGATCCTTTTACTTTGAAGAAGATGATGGCTTATTTGGTGTGACTGCTCTTCATCCACTTTTGCAAGCAAAAGAGTGAATATGCATGACTGTGCATTGATTTCTTTACGCATCTTCTTCATAGAGATGAGTTCCATTTGCTTTTAACCAATACCCTTCAGAATTATAGGCTGTCCATTCCATTGGAATTCCATCAGAATGTTTTGCAAGTCCAAAGAAAATTTTCCAATGGTTTTCAACCAATTGCAGCCAATGACAATATCTATGGGACCCATTTCCAAGGTGATCAAGTCCACTTCCATAATACATGAAGGAGATAGGGTAATAGGAGTATGTAGGCATATTTCATTACTTGATTCATAAGCTCCATTAGCAACTTGAATCTTCAACGGCACTTGCATTTGTTGAGAAAGCAATTTCAACCCATGCAAAGATTTGGTATTAATAAAGCTATGGGTGCTACCCGTATCAATCAAAAGGTGAACTTTTCTACCATTGATCAGCCCCTCAAGTCTAAGGGTGTTTTCTCCTTTACAAACAATCCATGCATCATGAGAAATTGCACATAAAGAACCACTCAGATCGAAAGGAAAACTATCCACACTATCATAAAATTTATCATTATTTCCTTCATCTTCGTCATGCATTTCTTCAACCATAGGGTTTGCTTCTACCTAAAATACATTCCCCTCTTCACTTTCATCCTCATTTGGCTCATCGATGATGGCAAAGTTAAGCTTACTATTATTGGATTTGCATTTCAGCCTAGGGTCTTGTGTCCACTTTTCTCCACACTTGAAGCATAACCCTTTTGCCCTCATGTCTCTAATTTGTTCGTTTGAAATAACTTTGTTGTAAGTGTGGTTCTGAGATCCCTTTGTGCATTTTCAACCCTTAAAAAGCTTTGTTTTGCTTCAGCCATTGGCCGATAACCATTTCCTCCACTTGGTTTTGATCCATAGACCATGACAACTTGCTATAATTGCTGTTGTAGGTACTAGTTTCTCTGCCTTCTTGCCTATGAACATCCCTTTGCTGGATGAAATGTGCTCCAACCCTTGAAGGCTGATTAGGTAATGAATACCCTGCACTTTTTGGTTAAACCCCCATTGATTCTCTTATATATTTCTGCCCATACCTTTCAGCATATAAAATGGCTTCATAAATTGTCTTGGGCCGTATTGCACCTACTTCCGAAGAGAGGGCTGAATCTAGACCAAAGATATATTTGTTTAACTTGGCCAAATTATCAATCCCTTCAATGTACATAGAAAGATTAAGGAACATGTTAGAGTAATCACCAACGGACATGCCTCATTGTTGAAGACCATACCATCTTCTTTGCAATCTTTCTTTTTCCATTGGAGAGACAAACACTTCCAACATTGCCTTCTTAAAATTCTCCCAAGAAGCAAAATTGTGACCAACTCTTTGCATATATCTCCACAATGTATGCGTGTAACCTTCAAGATGGAGTGCTACAAAATAGATCTTGGCTTCATTATGGCGAGGAAAAAGTGTGAAGTACATCTCTAATTTGTTTACACATTCTTCCCGTTCCATTGGAGATGCATTATCCCCCTTGAAGTTAGAAATGGTAATATTTTCTTTGTATCCCTTTCATTATAAGTTGGCTGAAAATTGTTGGAGTGCTGCCCAAAAGATGATTGTCTCAAAAAATCTCTATTCATTGAATCTCTTCCAAAAGAGTTTGGTCTAGGACTATTTCCACCATGATTCGGTTGTCCCAATCCAAAAGAATGATGCTGTCCATTAGTGGGCTAACCATAAAATGACTTATCTTTGTTGGTGATATCATGAAATGACATTCTTTCATCAACTCTTCCACTCTTATCATGAAAGTCCGATTCTTTTTGCTTGATAATAGATTGAGAGAGGGAAAAGATTTGTAGAAGGGGTCACATCCATGAAACTCTTCATTCTCTTCTTTTCCTGTGTCCTCCTTTTCTTCATAAGTAGCCTCACATCTTGGATAGAATTGAGGACAGGCATGGTGCTTTGATGATATTGGTGGCTGGTAATGAGTACTCCTCAATGTGGATGGCTCATCTTTCTCAAAGGTTGACATAATAAGCTGATCAATCCCCTTTTCTTTCATATTGAAGGGCTGGGCTGAAGTATTTTCAATATGAATAGTGGGTTCATTTGGTGTAAAGGATGTGGTTTGAGTCTTCAAATCCTTAATAGTTGCTAGTACATCCTCAAATCCACTCTTCATGAACTTGACCACCTACTGAAGTTCTTCATCCACTTTGTTAGATGTATTCTCAATCTTCCCCAAAGATTTGGAAAGTTTCTCATATTGATTATGCATCCCAATATTCAGCATTTGCATCTCTCTTGAAAGAATGTGATCTTCAAAAGGTTTGTGAGACAAGGGATTTCTATCATTACCCAATCATGCACTATGAGCATTACCAATGCTTACATCATCATCTTGTTGTTCATGATTGAGGGCTTCATTAATGTTGTTTTGATCGTTGATGTATTCTCTGATATCTTCTTGAATGGTCTCCATGACTTGATCTTTTCTCTTGTGTTTGGCCATTAAGGACAGGTGCTGTCAAAATGATTGTAGGGAAGAAAATTGTCAATAACTTGCTTAGTATTGCACCAATTCCAATGGTTTATTAATCCAAACAAAGCTTATATATTAGGGATACTCCAGATTTAGCAAGATCTCAGCTTGCAATAGGGTATATGGGCAAAATGAACTCAAACAGTGCACCCTTGTCGGCATGTCTAGGTGTGTGCAGTCCACTAGACCTCCCTGTCAAAAATTTGGCCATAACTTTTACTCCCGATGTCTGATTACTAAATTTTTAAAATTGAAAAAAAATCTTAATATCCCCTCTTCAAAACAAGCTATCAAGTTCCCAAATCAAATCATGACAGAATTTTTTGTAATAGAAACTATGTATCTGTCCAGTGAATTCCTACAACCTGTTAACACCTTGTAGAAGCCCTATTTCATCCTGAAATGAGTCCTGTATTACTTGTAGACCTCCAAAGCAATTAATAGACCTGTAATGGGTTGTAAGGCACCTATAAGTATCCAGTAAACACCTGCAACTGATAGGTACCTATTGGAAAGACCTGTATATCTGCCCAAGGATGTCACAAACTCCCCTATTCGGTATCCCTAGTCTTCAAATCTTCATCCACTCTTTCCCAAGTGGTCTTCTGTGGTCCACCACCTGTGCTGAGGGATAAAAAGGGTAAGACATGGGCAACTAAATGGGCTCTGAAACTTCGGAAGGTGTGCAAAGTTCCTTTTGGGGGCCAAGTTGTGCATCCCTATGGAGTCTTAAATAGCAAGGGAGGGTCACCTCTCTTTTGTCTTGCTATCTCGTCCGGCTTCGGCCTTTTTCCTCGATCAGAATATACATGGCAGAGCTAGTATTCTATCAATCAAAGTATGATATGCATGGCTGAATCAAAATCTTGCCATTTCATGATATGCAAGAACAAAGTGGAATAGGACTTAATTGAAATAGATATGGATAAGGAATACCTACAGTAGTGATTCACTGCTTTACAATTCTATTCCACTTACCAAATGATTCTTATTTTTAGCCATATTGCATTCAATCACATTAAGCAATTCAGGGTTAGGATTAGCACAATTTTTTTTTCAACAAATGGAAGGAATTAACAACAATTGGCTATTAATTTTTATTGGGTAAGATGAAAAGAATTCAGCATGACATCATTAAGCCCTAAGTTGGGTCTATATGCAATCAAATGGTAATTCTCATGTGGGATTACTCTTGATTATCCCTTTTCAACAAATGGATAGCTTAAACAATTGGATTATAAAGGGATTAAGACCAAAATTAAGAAATACCTCTTGCATTGTTGAAGTAGATTATTATGGAAACTCCAATACCCATATGAGACTTGAAATTCTTGAACTCCCGCTTAATGTAGCCAAGAATATCCTCAAATTACAATCCCCATGATGAATTTGTAGCTCATAGACTCCAATTTCTCTTCAAAAGGGCTCCAATATCCAAAAGCTTAATAGAAGTGATCCTTGTAGCCTAAACATGACTGGAGATTTGAAATGGAATCAATAATAAGCATCAAAAAGGGGTAGAAGACTTCAATCCTTGATGGATAACTCTTCCATTGTAGCACATAAGCTTGCATATGCTACTCATACACTTGCAATGCCAAGAAGAAGCCCTATTCTTGCAATATTGATACAAAGACCATGAATTCTTGATATAATCCCGTGCATAGAAACTTTAAGATGCATCAAGAACCAAAAGTTCCATGATAGCATGCTTCAAAGATCAAAAATTCTGAGAATTCAAGTGGTTGCCCTGTTTTGACTCATTTCAAGAGTAGAAGTGCTCTAATCTTGCAAGAAATCTTCAATGCTGGTTCAATGAATGCTGAAGAAGCTCAAGGATGCTTGTTAGAACAAAAGCCCTTTGATACTTTAAAGAAATTTCAGAAAAAACTCACTACTATCATAAATCTGCCATAGCCAGGGTTTGGGAGGTCAAGAATGATCAAGAGAGTGGAAGATAGTTCAATATGCTTGCTGGAAGACTTGAAGAATCCTTGTCAAAGCTTGCTAAAGCCATAGCCAAGCTCATTAGCTGAAACTTTTCGTGTAGGAGGGGAGGATCTAATCAGCGCAATTTGCCCAAATAGCTCCTCATATACCATGTGTTGAAAACTATCTCAACCAAGTCATTTAGCTACTCTTTAGAAAGCTTAGAACATGGAGAATCAAGCTTTGATGTCTCATTATGAAGTAGAGATCATTGAGAGAAGATATAATCAGTAGAAGGCATGGATCTTGGAAGAAAGCTTGAGAAAATCTTAAGAGGAAGAAGAGAGAGAAACTGGTCCCAAAAATTAATCCCGGTTTAACTTTTGTAATCCCAATTAGACTCCAGTTAGGGTCAAGAACCCTTCAAAATGGGCCTCCATTTAACCACGACTTGCTATTTCGGCCAACAACCTCCATCTTCCTCAAGATCTCCTTCAAGAAACCTCCAAAATTAATCTCGACTTGTTACAAAGAACTCTGACTAGTCATGGTTTGAATTGTACCAAACCCTGTGACCAAATCTTGATACTCCAATTACATGTTGCTTGTCCTTGTGACTAAATTCTCCATGAAAATGACTCTTCCCATGGATCAAAGTCCATGCTCTGATACCAATGTAATATATTAGTTCTCACAGCAAGTCAAATAACTGAAAATTTATGAATTACACCATGCTTGCAAAGAAATACAAGAAATACACCATGTTTGCAAGGAAGCCATAGCCCAGGTAGCTAGGCATGAAATAGTATTGCCATGGAAGGCGGAGAATCATAGATGTAAGCTACAACATGAATACTCACCTCATGTCAAGGTGGGACGTGGTATGCACCCCATATCTTGGTGGCTAAGAGCATGCACCCTCTTAGTTGGCGGGAGGAAGGAACCTCAAAGCATGTATTGCTTGAAATGGCAAATAGATCCCTCACAAGTTACATCTCCACCTTTTATACTTAACCCTAGCCTACTCTAGACTAAGGTGACTTATGCTTTATTACAGTATTTATATTTAAATATTTATCCAAAGTTTTGCAAGTCACAAGAACTATTCGTTGTAAAATGCAAGCATTAGGCTCACTCTCATGCAAGTTATAAAGTCCCATGGGCAAGCTACTGCTCTAGATTAAATCCAAGCATCTATGATAAGCTAGAATGGACAAAAGGGAAACTAAATAGGCCAAAAGCTTGGTGGAAGTGTGGAAAGGATGAAAACACAAAAGAGGAAGACTTATATATACATTCTTGCAAGTCACAAGAGAACTATTTATTGTAAAATCTAAGCATCAAACTCACTCAATGCAAGTCTCACAGGCAAAAGGCTAAGTGGAAGGGTAGAAATGGATGGAAGCCCAAAAGGAAAACCATATGGATATATTATGTAAAAGGAATAGAAGAGCTCGTTCTTGTTTGTGCTAGCTTTGGAGTCTCTCTCCCTTCTTGTCTTTTTTTTCATCCATCATAACCATTGAGAGGAGTGAAGGTAGGAGGGAATGAGTTTGGGTGATTGAGTGTGAGGGAAGGAGGACTTTTCTTCTCATCCCTTCTTCTCTTCTTTTTTTTCTTGCTCATGAGTTATCAGATAAAATCAAAGCTTGAGGCCATAAGATCTTGAGTTCGACCATGAGGCATCGAGTTTTGCCTTAGACCATCTGGAGTACAATGGGAGAATGTATGGATTTTCTAAGCATCTTGCCTTTCTCTTGAGGTGTGTTTGGCTTGCTTGGAGATAAAAAGAGCATGCTTGCTTGAGTTACAAAGGGAGTGGAAGAGGAGCATCCTAAGTGAAAGGTAGGAAACAAGAGAATATGGAGAATTGTTGAAAGATTGAGTTCCATGAATTTCCCATCCATGTTGAGCTAGTGCTACCTCAACACACACACTCTCTCTCTCCCTTTGTTTGCTTATGCATGAACTGCTCAAAGCTTCCATGATTTGGGAGCAAGCAATGTTATGCATTCAAACTCCAAAGAGCCCAAGTAGGCTAGTTGAGTGATTGCAATTGGCTTTCCTTGCTTACTTATTGTCTAGTTGAGCACGAGGTGGATTATAATCTTGCCTATTGATGAAAAAGTAACGAGTTTGTTTAAATCTGCATCAAGCAACTCTTGGCCAAAAGGGAAGGCAATCAGTGGTGATGTTTGTTGAGTCATTAGTCTTATATTACTACTATAAATAGTCTCATTGCTAGCCAAAGTGGCATTAGGATGGTGTCACACTTGGCTCTTATTAGACTTTGTGGGAATCTTGCAACATAAGTAAACATGGTGTGGCTTCTTCTTTTGCCTCCTTTAAAAATATGGATACCTTCACTTTGAAAGTCTAGTAAAGTATCTTGGTGTGGCACTACCTTAAGGTGAATTGCAATCTCACGAAGCAACAAATAGACCTTGGGATCCAGTCACAAGATTCATAGACCCATAAAGAACACACTTATTTGAAGAGGGGCCCTATCAACATGTTGCTTCCCACATGCCCCTCGAGAAAGACATGGCTAAGGCATGGGCAATAGTGAGTTATAACCATTAGGATCATATTAGTACATCTCACCACAATTTGCTATTTTATGGACCAAATGATTTGCAAATTGCTAACAAGAGTTCCCCTATGTCCAAATTGATTGACCTTCCAATTAGAGTTCTCACATAACCATAACGGTACAATTTCTTGCATATACTTTGATTTCTTGACAAGCAACAAGTGAGGGAAACTATTGGCAAACCCTCACATACATGAGAGATGCAAATCTTATGCCATTGGTTCCAATCCTTTCCAACTTCACTACTAGCACTTTGACTCTCTCTCTCTCTCACTCTCTCTCTCTCTCTCTAGCAAATGAGAAAGGTGGGCTACTCTTGTGGCAAAGTCGAGGGATGTGTTGTGTGGCCAAATGACCACACACTAAAACCAAGCCTGCATTCTACTAATTGGCAATGACAAGACTCCTACATCAAATAGCTTAGACACATCTGTAAGCTTCATTGGAGACACATGGAAGGTGCAACTTGGACCTTCTCAAGGATGATCTTTGTGCTTGTCACAAAAAATTATGGCAATCTCCCCTCCATCTTTTACACTTTTGACGTAAAAAGGCCATTAACTTATTGTGGGGTTGTTCCTATGTAAGTCACAAGGGTTTCGCACCACATGCCACAATTTACTAGTTTATCAAGCATCTCAAAATTGTGCAATATGGGATAGTACATACCCTCACAAGGAATAGTTTTTAAAGCAAGGCAAAGCTTTAGTTTTCAATGCAAATGTTGTGATAAGAGGGCAAGAATTGTGCAATGCAATCGCCATAGTTTGTATGAAGGCCCTCTTAAAATAACTCTTCAAAATCAATGCAGATGTCACCTCTACAAAACAAAATACCCAAAAAGAAAAAAGACTTAAGGTGCATAAATAAAAGAGATTTTCAAAAAAATAAGAACTATCATATCATCTTTGTGGGGGTAGACTGGTTAGTGGAAGTACTCAAAATTCTCAAGTTGTCCTCCAGGGTTGAAAACTTAGATTGTAGGATATGCCTTTGAGTCACTAAATTATTTTTGTCATGCTAAAATTTAGCGTTTCTACTGTATAATTACAATCAAGTGGCTACCCCAGTGGTGAAATAACCGTCTGTTAAACTCACTGGCCTGGTTTCGAACCCTATTTCTCTCCGACACTCAGCGATACGTGTATTTAACCAACAGCACTAAACCGCCTGTTGCCTTCACAGGATATGAGTAGTGGAATTTGTTTGTGTTTTATGTGTAACTGCTTCTTGAATCTAATTTCAATGACCAGCAACACTAAACAACTGCGTTGCCTCCCACAACAGCACATGATTAGAGCAATTTGTTTGTGTGTCTGTCTTTTGGATCTAATTTCAATGGGATGCGTACAGATAGAACACTCTGATGCGTTATAGGACCGTATCTTATAGGATCTATACATTCGGCGTTCATAATCTATTCAAACATTTAGCAAACAAGGATTCCTTGTATTGCCATTTACTGCATCTGGATTTAGGGCACAAGAACAAATGTAACGTAGCATGATATGTCAATATATTTGATAATGGCAAGGCAATTCTGGGTTCAAAGCAACCATTCAAGCTTCAGCAAATGATTGTGTCCCAAATTTTGCCTTGTCTGGTTGTCCAAGCTTATTTGAAAAGATCTGAAGTATGATCTTAGCCCACTTGAGACAGAGAGAGAGAGATTGATGTGATTTGTGATGATGTGATGAGGCACATCTATGCATGCCCTTGATTACTTGGTTAAGACAGTTCATTTAAAGTCCAAGTCTGCAAAATGGCTTACAGCCATGACAGTGGCCTTAAATCCAGACTTTGATCCAATATATATTCCAGTAAATCATGTCTCCTCTTAAGAATGCTATTTTAGAGAGCTCTTTTCCACCTGTTCCTCCCCACAACTGAACCACATCACCCCAGGATAAGGCCTATGAGCTAAACATTGTGATGCAGTGATGAGCTTGCCTTAGTTCAAGGTTTCATACGCCTTTTCTCCTTCTCCCTGTGGAATGAAGAGTATCGAGGTGACCAGAGAAGATCACGCCAAGAGGATGATGCGGTCACCGTGTTGTCCCCATGTTTTCTCCTCTCTAGCAAGATACCAGCTGGAGAGTCAGAGCTTTTGGGCTTGTTGGCTGGACTGTTATATGCACTGCTACTCTGATGCTGCTTCAGAGGTATCTGTTGAGCCCGAGGACCATCCAAGATGATATGCCCTGCTTGTTTGGTGAAATTGCTGATGTTGGGGACACAAGGACTGCATATAATCTGATGAAGATCATTGTTCCGGCTCTGTGGGGCAGCTATGGTGGTCAAGCTGATTATGGCAGAGGATGAGGGAGATGGAGATGGGACAGTTGAAGAAACAGGTGGTGGATGGGGCTGCCTAGCCCTTCTGGCAGCACTAGTGCTTGTTGATGCATCCATTATGTACTCCTCATTGATTGACCTTCTCCTTGGGCTATCTGTCATTCCACTCAACATCGCACCCCGAAAGGCTTCTCTGAAACCTTCCTCTAGATCCCCTCCTTCATGCTCCCTCATTGAGCTCCTTCAATGTAGAAGAAAGCAGAAGATCAAAATGTCATACTATTAAACCTCAACTATGAGGACAATCAAAGCAAAAGAGTTATGAAGACTTCTAATTAGGTCAGCTCAAGCTTACACTTGAACTGCATTTGGCTTGATAATCTCAGTAATTGTCAGGTAGCATACACTTACTTTTGATTCAACATGCTATTCTATCTACATCAATGACTTTTGTTGTCTTGGACACCTTTAAGGTTCACTAAGACAAATAAATCAACTCCCTTCGTATATTTTGTACAAAGGGATGATATCAGGTTGATTCCTCCTGAACTGCACGATGTGGTTCTTACTGTCAACTAATAATCACAAGGCAGTGTATCAGATGCCATAAAACAATGGTTATGGATCTTTAACACTGCTCTAGAAACTCTTTGAATCAGCTCAACTAGCGGCTCAGTTAGATCTCTTTTAGTACATAGACATACAGGCATTGAAGCTTTTCTCCACAGGTTGTGCATGCCTCATTGCTTCAAGCTTTAAATGGCATTACAGTCTTACACATGAACACTTAGTTCATTATTTGTCACCATACACAAGATTCAATGCAAGCTGTGTGCACACAAATGCCAGACACGTGCTCGAGCATGTGTGCACAGACTTGCATCCAATGCATGTGATGCAAAAATAGAGAGTTACCTTCTGGACGTGGCAGAGGAGCAAATGCTGATGTTGCCAGGGGAGGTACTTCCTGCTCCATGTAGTTGCATCAAATTGTGATGATTACGATGAGGATGATGATTGTGCTGATGAGTAGATACAGCAGTAGCAGTAATAGCAGTAGATGGTGCCACTGGTGAAGCTCTAAAAAGATTTAGATCATTCGTGTAGGTACCATTGGATGTGGCAGTCACTTGGTGTTGGTGTTTTTTCTTACTGCCAGGAGTAAGGTGGTGCTGGTCATGCAGAGCTAAGGGGCTGCTGCTGGTTTCTACTAACTGCCCTGATTGGCTATATATGTACAAAGATGAGCTCCCTTCAGAGAAACCAGACACTGACCTTGTCTCAGAGGGAGCTGAGCTTGAAAGCCTCTTGGATTTGATGTTCAAACCCATCAAGCTCCCAGGCTTGCAAGACCAAGACTTCCGGCTCTCATGACGATCCTCCGATGTATCATGATGATTACTAGATCTCTCCAGCAGATCTTCTGCGGTTTGATGATGATCATGATTGGAATTCACCTCTTGCTTGATCTCCTTGATTACATCCACCCCACTAGTACCACAACGCAACAAATGCTTCAAAAGGATAGGTCCACCATTGATAGTGTTATCATTGCTGCTGGCAACCACATTTCTGTTGCCATGATTATCCCCCCTTATACTTCCTGATAATTCTTGATGATTCCTAGCAAATCTACTTGATTTCGCAGTGGCCACCGAAGATGCAGTGGACAATGCTGGGCTAGCACAAACATTTATCTGTTGCGTGGCTGTAATCATAGCTTTCAGCTCCACGCCAGGAACAGAGAATGCATTGGATTTGTCCACTGTTGCTCCAATGTTGCAACTAGAGGCACTTAAGCTATGGCGAGCACTACCTACAGCTGGGCTACCCTTGATTGTGTATTCATATTGATTGATGTTATCCATCATAATTCCTGCCTCCTGATCATCTGTGGAGCATCTTGTGCTATCCCCTGTCTGAGTAGCCACATCCATGTTGACACCCTCATAATCTTTGTCTGTACCTACCTCTGATGCATTGCTTGTTAGGAACAGTCTACCTCCCCTTCCTCCAGCTGCATGATCAGAGGATCGAGAAGCTTTTGGCCTTGGTGAGAGCCTCACAATTTGCCCAGATCTGGTACAGAACTCCACATCATAATCATCTTCATCCTCTTCTGGGATTTCTTGTATTGCACAATCCATAGACCTTGTGCTTCGAGATCGATTGGGTTTCTTGACCTCTTCTAACAGCTGCTGTGTGGTAAGGCTTAGCGTGTGGCCAGGCCCTCTGGTGAATTTGTTAGAGGGAGTGACAGATTGATGCTGATTCCCCTTTATCTCAGTGGGTGGTGACACACGAAAGCTCTTTGATGCAATAACTCCCTTTGGGACAATGCACTCTTGCTCATTCTTGATGTCTGAGAAGGAGCCTTTGATCGTTAATGTCTCTTTCTCCTTGACCACATGGCTGCTTTGATCAGTGCCTTCTCGAGGTCCGAGCTTCTTTTCAGGAACAGCCCCACATTTGCACTTGAATCCTGCAATATTTTGAGATCCCAATCAGACTTTGATCAATAGCAAACAGTGAATGGATTCATAGTGGTACTCTTTAATTTGGAACAAATTGCACTCTTATATTGGCACAAATGTCTTTTTCAAGCATCAGGGGTTCTTGCTTCTATTTCAGCATTATACCTTGCATATTAATGCTGTCCTTAATCTCTACCCCCATGAGCACATACTCGTTTTTGCAAAGAGGCTGAATCACATCATTGTCCCCAAGGTCATGCCAAATGAAGCCATTCTTGTAATTTCTGCACAGGTTAGCAAATGCCAAGAATGAGCTTGAACAAGCTACTCAAGCTTACAGCGAGAAGCAGCAGTCACATTTCAAAAAGTACCTCTTGAACGACCAGGCATAGGAATGAGGCATGGCTTTGCCCCTAAGCACAGCTAACCATCTCTTGACATCTGAGAGAAGAGCATGGCCCAATAAAAGAGGGAACATTCCCATAAGGTCAAATAGCAATGATTAGAATATCATCAGGAAGCAGTTTAAAAGAGCTGATATTAAGGACCAATCCCAAAACTTGATTGATAGCAAGCTATTTACACAGTATTTAGCATGCATATCATTTGATTGATGAGAAGCTATTTATACAGTATTTAGCATGCATATCATTTGATTGATGAGAAGCTATCTATACAGTAATTAACATGCATATCATTGATTTTGGTAAATGATCAATGTGGGATGATGAGGTGAACTCTCAGTAATTACTTGCTGTGATGCATGTCCAAAAACCAAGGGGAACTGTAGAACTAGTACAATGGATTGCTTAGCTCACCTTTGAGCCGCAGCCCTTCCTGAGCAGAACTTATGTAGCCTTCAATGAGATGAGGGTGGTCAAGCTGTCCACCTCCTTTGCTGAGGTAGTACACAATGTGGACTTTCCTTCTGGCAGCCTTGATCACCGTTTGAGGAGGCTTGAAGTCCATAGCTGATCAATTAGTAAGCTCTGCCTGATATGTGAGGCCACTCACACAGAAGTCATCAAATCCAACTTCAATTTTAGAGTCTCGGCGGTAGAGCCTTTTAACGAATCGGAATAGTTTGAGGCTTCCAAACCAACTTGAATTTAGAATCTCAGCTGCAATTGACAGTAGAAGTAGAGCCGTTTAGGTCATCAGAGTACTATGAATCTTGATTACTCATCTCAGAGACAGGATATGGAGAAGAGAGATTGAGTAATAATGAAAGGATACATGGATTCTTGCAACAGCAGCTGCCAGCGGCAGGGATAGCAGGAGGAAGGAGAGCGGTTGCGAGCAGTATATATGTATATATGTGTGTGTAATATTAATTGTATATAACTTTAGAAGGGTGGGCTGTAAGAAAAAAGAAGCTTTGTCTCATGACTCTTTTCTTAATAGAAGACGCAGTGCCAGAGTCATGTCGGTAAACAGGGATGGAAGCACAAAGAATAAAATCATTGCTGCAACACCAATATTAGCAAACACAATAATAATATATTACATTAATACAATAATGTGATGGTAAATTGTGGTTTTTGGAATTTTAACTTTTTCTTTTTTGCCCTTAGTGGGGCCGCTGTGTACATCCGATCCCTCATGCAAAACGCTCTGTAGCAGCAGCAGTCCCATTAGAGAGAGAGAGAGAGAGAGAGAGAGGAGCTAGATGGGAAAGAACAGGGCCAGCTGCAGACCCACGAGAGCACTGTGCCGTAGGAAAAAGAAATCTCTCTCTCTTCCCAAAAGAAAAGTTGGCCAATGCCTCCTTCCCCCTCTCTCTCACCAAGCTATCGTGTCCACCAAATATGAAGTAAAAGAAAACTAGGTGTTAAGAGCCACGTCCCACCAAAGGGCTCCATGGGCTCTCTGGAGAACATGAGGCTCTCGAGAGCTCACGATGCGCGATTGTGAACTTGAAATCGTCTTTGCAAATCAAGACACCATGGAAACCTGTGAATTTGTGATCTGGGTTGTGAATCAAGCCTGGTGGGAACAGGTTCCATGTGGCTTCACCATTATTATTTGTGGGAATACGGGCAAGTACTAAATATACAAATACCCTCCGTTTGCTCGACATTTTCACATACTTAGCAAGGTTTCTTACGATTTCCAATAAGTATTTGTGCATATTTTATCAAAACCTACATCACAACTTATAGCATTGAATAAGCTTGTGGTACTTGGTCGAGTGGATTCACTCTTCACCTTTTATGTGTTTCTTTATATATTAATCGATAAAGATCTATACCTTCCATAGGAAATCGTTACGTGCATTTAGCCCACGTCTACAAGACTTTCTTCAACATCTTGTTTGCAACTCTATACATGCACCCCTAAGGTGTTTCAAGAGAACTATATATTCTTTTAGGGATCTCATGAGCAAAGTAAATTTGCTAAATTTGCTATTAGGATAATTGTTGTGAAAATAAGATTTTCATTGTATATTTGCTATATGATTCGTGACTTGTCATAGGAGGTACAATCTTATGATAATTGCTATGCAAATATTATTATTTTTATTATTTCATTCTAATATATTTTCATTATTTATTTGTCTTATGATTCATGACTTGTTACATGTGATATTGTTTGTAACATTGATCCCATTATGCCTAGTAAATAGATGGCAAGGAAGTAATGTGTTTTGTGTTGTGGTAAGTAGCTTATTAAGCGAAGTTATTTTGAGTGAAGTGCATTCTAATACGCAAGGATTAATAATTTCTGGGGGCTTCATTAGTGCTAAATTATAATACTTGTTTTCCTCTCTAGTGTAAGGAAATTATTTATTTAGTTGTAACCTTTATGTAAGGCCTAAAGGGATAAACAATATTTTTGTATAAACCTTAGAAATGTTTATTTAATTAACAATAGGAGACCAAAAAACATATAATTCAAGTAAAGACAACAATAGAGTTTTTTTTTTCAATGTATTCTGAGCATAAATAGTCAATGCAAAGTTGTATTTACGTGCATGAGGAAGGAGGTCATATGCATGGGGGAAATTTGTATCCAATATTGTGTTGTGCACTCTTTTTTTCAATTTGTGTTTTTTTTTTACTTTTGGTTAATAATTAGTTATTATATGGTGAAGGACTATAACATAGATATTATTCTAAAGCTATTTTTTATTTGGCCAAAAAATTAGACCATTCTTGTGCTCCTTATCTTTTTTCGAATTGCTACTATGAGCACATTCCAACCCTATAAAGGAGAAGGAAGATATAATCCATGTGTTTTGAGCCTATTTGGAGATCAAGTCACTATGTTCTAAGGTCTACTGTTTGGAATATTGTTGGTCTATCCTCTATGTTTGGAGCTAAGCAGGTTTTATTTTGTGATCAACGAAAGTTCATTGACAAGGAACTCTTTATCTTTCATGTTGCTTTTAGACATTTTAGGTCCCCCTCCCCCCAACCTCAAGGCTTACATTCTTGGAAGTTGGAACATGTCCTAATAGGAAAAGGCTAGTTTATTGAGGGAATGAAAGGAAAGAACAAGGTAGTACAAGCTGGAACATGTCCTAAAAGGATAATTCCTAGTCTATTAAGGATATTGATCACAACCCTTCCACCAACAACATAATGATTAGAACCCAAGCCAAAAGATAGTTAGAAATTTGAGGCTCTTCTTTTAATTGGATTGTGATCAAGAACAAAGCCATTTTGGCTTGCTAACTTGCCAGATAAATTATGATACAGTCACATAGAGAACCTGAAGTATTCTTTGTTGCACTAGGAGTCACAACATGTGTGGGTACATTGTCCAAAGCATAGCCAAGACAATCATACTAATAAACAAGCTGATGGGTATAATTTAAACTTTGACTTGGGAGTAACCAAACATGGTAGACAAAGAACCTCCTCAAGAGGGGATACTCCATTTACTTGATGATGTAAATTATATATGACCCTACCTCATTGCTTGGCATACTTAATTCTCTTTTTTTAGCATTATCATTGATGGGCACAAACACTTTAACTTTGACTTGGGAGTAACCAAACATGGTAGAAATAGAACCTCCTCAAGAAGGGATACTCCATTGACTTGATGAAGTAAATTATGTATGGCACTACCTCATTACTTAGAATACTTATTCTATTTTTTTAGCATTATCTCGTTGACCTGTCGGTCATTCTCTCCTACTCAAGTGAGCTCTATAAACTCTCTATAATCGCATGTGAATGTTGTTAACTTGTAGTGTTCATAGTCCCCTATGTAGGTTATTAACTTGTGCATGAAACGGCCCAAGCTTTTTTATCTTTTTGTTGTTTAGATATTTGAGAGATTTTGTAAATGTTAATGTTTTGAATCATGTACTTTTACTTACCATGTAAAATCCCCAACTCTCCCTCCCTCTCTCCCTCCCTCCCCCCCCCCCCCCTCTCTCTCTCTCTCTCCCCATGCTTGCCATTTGTTGCTTCGGTTCTCTATCATAGATTTGAGAGGAGCTCTAAATTTCTCATGTTTAAGGATGGGAAACTACATGTAACTCTTTTTATAGGTTATAGTATTATTTTGCAAGAAGTTGTGAGCTTACTTTTGAGAGAAATCAGCTTCTATTATCCTTCAACTACTCTCACAATCATTGTGGGAGAGGTGAGGGAGGACTCATCACATGGGCTAAATACACGTGGGTGCATAAATGGACAACCAAAAAAGTATAAGACAATTTGAAAAATAATGAAAAGAATTTTTACTTTTTGCATACCTTCTAGCCTATGTTCTCTCTCTCTCTCTCTCTCTCTCTCTCTCTCTCTCTCTCTCTCTCTCTCTCTCTCTCTCTCCCCATAGGTAGAATTTACATTCACAAGGTACATAATGTAATTCCTTATGGGTTGTCAAAATGTTGGAAGTATCTAATATGACACCTACTACTCAACCATGCAATTATAACAAAAAATGCAATATGAGAGAGAGAGAGAGAGAGAGAGAGAGAGAGAGAGAGAGAGAGAGAGAGAGAGAGAGAGAGAGAGAGAGAGGGAGGGAGGGAGGGAGGGAGGGAGGGAGGGAGGGAGGGAGGGAGAGAGAGAGAGGGAGAGGGAGGGAGAGGGAGGGAGGGAGGGAGGGAGGGAGGAAGATGATGATGATGAACAAGAACAAGAAGAAGAGGAAAGTTTTGATGTGTTAGGAGCAATTCCAAGATTGCATAATGCATTTGAAATGAAGTAGCACTTGCACTAACCATGCCACCACCATACATGAAAATGAAACAAGGATGTAAAATCTCATTTAATTTAAACCACTCCCTATCTTCTATTCTCGTTTTAAAATGAAAAACTTTAATATTGTACTGGGTAAACATATAATGAATAAAGTAAAATAAGAGATCTAGCCATTTGCTAGCCTGCTACATGGTCATCTCACGTGAGGGAAAGTGCTCACTAGAGGAAGGGATAGTGCAGAAGGGTATCAAAAGGCTTTGCGCCCAAATGGATGCGTGGAGGTTGACTCTTATGTCGCTCATCTGAAGAATGCCCAAGTTGATTCACTATGCTGCAAAGTGCTATGGACATGCATAAGCTTAATGAAGCCAAAAGGGAGACCTTCTTGCCATCGCAAGAGAAGGTCCACAAGTCTCAATCTCCTCATGGAGGCTTTTTGTGGGCTCTACTTTGATTGTGCCTTTGGGTTGTTCTTGTTTTCATGGGGTGCATTCCAACTAAGGACAAGTTCCCCCATTGGTTCACAGCCATGTGCTCTAGTTCATTTCAAGTTTGTTACATGTGACTTCTTCTAGGTGGTGGTTGGTTCCCTAGTTGAGTGTGACTAGATCCTATCTTGCTCCATTGGATATCAAGGGAATTTGGTTCATGCCATGCCTTGGTGTGCATGCTTTTCTTCATCTAAGGTCCTTTTGTTTGAGTGCCAAGTTTGGGTGTCATTCCTAGGATTGCACTCAGTGTTTGATGCAAACATTCGAGAAATTGTCAGTGCCTTAGGGAAAGTTATTTATGTCCCCAAGGTGAAATTGTGCATGGTGCAAAACTTGAAGCCTAGCATTCCCTTAGTTTGTGGCGTGAACTCTTAGATGTTAAATATATCCTTTTGAAAGACATGCTTGACTTCACTTGGAGAAACAACTAAGCCTCTTTGACTTGGAGGGTGGCTCTTCTTGATAGAGCACACATTTTTGGAGGTGGCTAGTAGCTTGATCCATCGACCACACTAGTGATCACTAAGTTTAATACATGACCATTTTCCTTTTCTTCTAAGGTTTGCATCTCAAAGGTAATCATAGGAATTGTGGCCCTCCTCCCTTCAAACATACTCTCTTCCACAACATCCAAGTCTCAAGGCTAGGGTATATGAGGCTTGGGGATCCCCTATTACTAGTGGTGACTCTCCACAACAATGGGATCAGAAGATAACATTGAGCAATATAAGGATGCCAAAATTATGGCCATGAGAAAGCCAAATGAAATTGAGAGATGGTTCTTGCTATTGTATGTATATGTGATGGTCTTATGTCTACTTTTAGTCTTTATCCTAATGATTCATACCTTGCTTGCATCTTGCAAGAATCTAAGAGTTTCTTGGAACATTAGGAGGGGTCTTAAGTACAAGGTCCTTATTCAATCTCTCAAATTCAATAGTTGAATGTAAGGGAATGCCCTTCATCTATTTTCTTCAAAACAATTAAGAAAAAGAGGGCTTAAGATTTTATTTCAAAAGTAATTGATGAAAAGGAGGTGGTTCATCAAGGAGATGCTAAGGTAGACAAAGTTTTTAACCAATTTCTCTCTTCCATTGTGGGAAAAGACCCAACTTGCATTGGATTATTATGATCATCCTCTCTCCTTTTTAGAAGCCATGTCTCCTTCGATGCCAATGCATGCTACATGTCTACTAAATAGACCGTGTACTTCTAAAAAGCTTCACCAAGTAGTACTGAAGATAAAAAAGAATTATGAAGATGAACAAAGCATTGCCTCACTCTTTGGGTTCTATGGAGGAATAATACTATGTGTTGGGTTCGGTTGTCAATCATGCTAAATATAAGGTGCTACAACTCCATTATGAGGAGACCAATCTAATCTTACCTAAGTTTCATATTATTGATAGAGGGCATGGGAAGGTTATCTTAGGTATTTAGGGTGCCCTCTAGGGGTTGGCATCTCACAAAAGTAAAGATTCTTGTGGGTATTTGACAAGCATGATGGGAAATTGCAATATTGGATGAATCCTCCTCTTTCTACTTATGGTAAGCTTTGTGGTGGTTAAACACATCTTTCACTCCATGATAGTGTTTGTGACTTTGGTCTTTCCCTTCAACAAACTAGCAAGGGGATTGCTCGAGAAGAAATTTCAGGTTTTTGTTTTGACATCTAATTCAGAGAGAGGCTAGCACTCCATTTGTTGGGAGTAGGTGACTCCTCCACGTTAGTCTATCGGGCATGGAGTCCCTTACCTTTTCACTAGGTCAGTTAGTTTTGCTAGAAAGTGGTCGTAGATGATCGAATCTACTTAGCCTTGGGCATCACTCCATAGATTTTGGATCACTGCTATCCCTATCTCTAACTTGAAAGGAATAGAGACACAATGGTATAATAGGCTATTGTGTAAGCCCTTGAAGATTAAGATCAAGTAGTTGGATACAACCAACTCCATTATTAATTCATGGGCATTGTTTCTTTAAATAATTCAATGGATTAGAGACCCTATCAAGGGTTATGCAAGTGTTAGTCTTTCTATCTAGATCATTTCTTTACTAATTGAATCAAGCTCCTTTGTGGCCTTTGAGAATCCTAAGCTCTCTCTGGCACTGTACAAGAGAAAGCGATTCATCATCAATGGCATGACCTTTGGAATCCTCAAGATATGGATTGAATACCCTTATCGGGTTTTGCCTCTAGGTTTGGCTTGTCTCATGAGGAGATGGACTGGCTGGATTGTGTCAGGAGTAAGCTCTCCTAGGGTTGGCCAAGTTCCCCTAAGATGTGTCAACCCTTTGGTTTAAGGTACGTTGGCCTACGCAATTTCCCCCTTCTTAGGGCTAAATTCAAGTTGGTTGAGTCCAAACATACTTGGCTGCTCATGACTTGGAAATTTTGGAATAGAAGGGACAAGCATTGGTCTCTTGAATTTGTGGAGCTCGCCGTTCTACAGTCTGGGATGCCACTTTTTTGCCAAGTTCAATTTCTTTCTCTAGAAGGTATTGATGAGAAAAAGTTCTTATGTGGGATCATCTTAGTAAGTGGGCCCCTATTCCCCCAATATTCCCTATTTGTCATCGTGCCAATGAGGATGTTTATCGTGTATTCTAGGAGTGCAAGGGTTCTATGTCACTTTGGTATAAGATCCACGATTGGTTTTTCAAAGCTGGTCTACATGACAAGATCATGTGGAAGTAAGCCCTATTGGGAGTGAAAGGGAGGATGTTCCGCCTTCTTGGAATGTCATAAGGGCTATTGCCTTGTTGTCCTTTAAGCACCAAATTCCAAGCTTCCCATGGGCTTTAGTGTCCCTTGGGCTTTTAAGCATTTACCTTGGGCTTTAGTGTCCCTTGTGAATCATTTTTGTAAGGTCTTTGCCTGGATTTTGAGGGTGCTCTCGTTATGTGAGGGTGCTAACATGTCTAAGATAGTTTATTTCAAGCTTTCTTGCTCTATTTGAGTTTTCTCAAATAGATTGATGTACATATTAATTACTTTCTAATAATACAATACATAACATTTAAAAAAAACTTATAGTGTATAAAAATCACAATTGTGCTAAGGAGATACTTGCCAAAAAGTTACTTCTCACAAAAAAAGACTCATTGTGGAGTACATTAGATGACTCTCTTAAGGAGTACATTTGCTATTTTAAATACACCATCCTTATTCTTTAGGATCCTTAAACAAACTAATTTCAAGAAGTTCCTTTATGTATTCCTTGAAAGAAGAGCCCTTGAAAATTAGAAAGCCTAAGGTTGTCCTCCTAATAAGTTTATTTAGAGTAGTGAACTTCACTTCTAGCTAAAATCCATACACTTGCAAAATTTCTATCAAATCTAAATTCCAAGCATTCTTTTGCCCATTATCTCATGGATTGTTAAAGAAACGTAACTTAGCATATATTTATGAATTTAGAATTTGTTGCAACTTAAAGTGACTTCTTGGTAATATTTTCATTTATCTTCACATTTCACTATGGACCGAGGCTTGTATCAAAATATATTTTGTTCATTCAATGCAAAACAGATGGTAAAGAGAAATCCAGATGCCAAAGTGTAGATTTTTGTTTTTTGTGTGTGTAGCATAATTAGATAAAATGATAGAGTCATTCCATGTTGGCCATGAGATCTTTGCATTGTAGTAGTAGAAAAATGGATAGTACACAAGGATAGGTTTATTGTTTATTGCAATAGTCATTGTACCAACATCTTACTACTATATTATTTTAGCTATAGGTTCGGAAAGCCCCGAACCTCTAGAGGGCTTCTCGAACCTACTCCTTTTTCCAAACCTCCTTTCTTTAATCAAAACCCCCTCCCCTCCTCTCTTTCTCACGTGTAATATCTCATTTTCTCTTCCCCTTCCCTTTTTTCATTAAAGCCTCCCCTCCTCACCTCCCTTTTTAAAATTAAAACCCCATTCCCTTTTTAATTAAAATCCTCCCCCCCCTCTCTCTCATGTGTAGGGCCTAAGTTCTCTCTCTCTCTCTCTCTCTCTCTCTTAGATTAAAATTTTTAATTTAAAATTTTTTAATTAAATATTTAAAAAGTTTTTTTTTTAAATTTAATTTTTTTCGAACATAGTTTTTCACACACTTTGAGAAGGAGATAGAATAAAAGAGAGAGAGAGAAAAAGAAGGATAAAAAGAAAAAGACGGAAAGAGAAGGGGGAGAAAGAGGAAAGATAATAGTCTTTTTTAATTAAACATTTTTCTTCTCCTCCTGCCCCCTCTCTCTCATGCATAGGGCTTAGGTTTTTTTTCTCTCTCTCTCTCTCTCAAATTAAACTTTTTGTTTAATTAAAATAAGGGACACACACACACACACACACACACACAC
The DNA here is from genome assembly GCF_053477565.2 of Lygodium microphyllum. Lineage (NCBI taxonomy): Eukaryota > Viridiplantae > Streptophyta > Polypodiopsida > Schizaeales > Lygodiaceae > Lygodium > Lygodium microphyllum. The sequence goes on from NC_141145.1 coordinate 143,373,364, forward strand.
ACACACACACACAAAAGAGCAAGGGAGGGAGAGAGAGAGAGGGGTTAAGAGAGAGAGAGAAAGAGAGAGCGAGAGAAAAATAAAAAAGGAAAAGAGAGGAGAGGGGGAGAGAGACAGAGAGAAGAAAATAAGAAGAAAAAAAGAGAGAATTTGAACACAAAGAGAATTATAGAGAAAGGAAATATAAAATTTAAAAGAAAGAGAAAATAAAAAAATTTAAAGAGAGAAGGAAAAAAAAGAAAAAAGAGGAGAAAAGGAAATGAGAGGAGAGGGGGGAGAGAGAGAGAGGAGAAGAAGAATAAGAAGAGAGAGGAAAAGAGGAAGAGAGATTGAGAAAAAGAGAAAATAGAAAAGTCTTTTTAAAATTTAACTATTTTTTAAGAGAGAGAGGAATGGAGAGAGAGAAAGAGAATATAAAATTTAAAAGAGAAAAGGAGAGAAGAAAAAGATAAAATTTAAAAGAGAGAGAGAAGAAAAAAAGGAAAATTAGGAGAAAGGGGAGAAGAAGAAAAGGGGACGGAAAGAGAGAGAGAGAGAGAGAGGAGAAGAGAGAGAATATAAACATAAAGAGAGAATTATATATAAGGAAAATATAAAATTTACATACTTTAAGAGAGACTGAGGGGGGAGGGAAGAAAGTGAAAGAAGAAGAAGAAGAGAGAGGGAACATGTAGAGAGAATTATAGAGAGAGAAAATATCAAATTTAAAAAATAGAGGAGAAAGAGAGAGAGAGAGAGAAAAGAAAAATTTTAAAAAGAGAATGAAGAGAGAAAGAGAGAAGAAGAAAAAAAAGGAACAAAGAGAGAGAGAGAGAAGGAAAAGAGAGGAGAGAGGGGGGAGAATAAAAGGGGGGAGAGAGAGAGAGAAGAAAAGCGAGGAGAGAAAAAAACGAGAGAGAGAGAGAACCAGGAGAGGAAAAAAAACTAAAATAGATGGCAGAGAGAGAGAAAATTAGACATAGGGATTTTTGGGGAGAGAGAGAGAGAGAGGAAAAAGAGGAGAGAGAAAGATGAGAAATGGAGAGAGAGAGAGAGAGGAAAAAGAGAGAGAGAGAGAGAGGAGAGAGAAATATGAGAAATGGATTGTTGAAAAATGGATTGGTGAGAACGCTAGTATTGATTATGGAAAGAAACTAGAGGAGATAAGGAACTTCCCTAGTGCTCACAAGAAATATTGCAATCACTTTCCTTAGTGAATGAGAATATCTTAGCTAGTCTCACAATGCCAAGTGAAGTCATAAATTTAAATTTAAATATCTTACTTGTAAAAAATATAAGATGGTTGTTTGAAGTTTGGAGGAAACAACAATCATCCATGATTTATTTGGTCACCTAAGGACACCAAAGTGATCCATTTATTGAGATGGCATGTGTAACAATTAAAAATTGTAGCACTAAAATTAGTAACTACATAACAAAAATATGTATGTTTTTAAGTGTGTTCCTTTTTGGGTGAGGTAAGACGTGTTGAATGGAGGTTGGGTATGGAAAGCATGGCTCTGTTTTGTATGGGTATGTTTGCCTAGCTATAGATCCAAAGTGCAACACAAGGGACATTTTGAGAGAGAGAGAGAGAGAGTGTGTGTGTGTGGGGGGGGGGGGGGAGCGGTTGCTAGGATGGTACTTTGTCTTATTGCTCTTTCTTCTCTACAAAAATGCACTGCATTATTTAATTTCCCATTTAGGAAAAGAGGCAAATACTGCAAAAGACAAATAATTTCCCATTCAAGAAAAAAGAAAGGCCCTCATTTTCTTTAGAAGACTTGTGGTGCATAGAATCTGCAGCAAATCTGAAGAAGTGGACAAAAGCAGGAATAAGTTCTCTCTCTCGCTCTCTCTCTCTCAGCAAATCGAGTATTTAAAACTGTTTGTTGCATGTTGTGCGCACTAGTTTATTCAGCCACAGCCCTATGGAGGATCTCTTATTAATACATAATAGTAATCTCAGAAGCCAGTTCTACCAGTGATTGTTCAGTTTTTTATTGGTGGTTTAAGCTAGTAGCATTTGCATTAGAAGAGTCTGACGCCTAGAATTGCTAACGCCCCACCCAAGCCAATTGAATTTATATATATATATATATATATATATATAAAGTATATTCAGCCAATACACTCTACTATTTTCATAGACCTGCAGACAGAGCAGCTTTTTAGATCACAATTACCGCCATTTTAATAATTCAAGAGAGCGCCGTAATTTGAACTTTGAAAGGGTGGGCTGAGCCTAGCATGCTAATCGGAGCAACCATCAGGAAAAAGAGAGAAATCTAGAATCTATATGGCGCCTATGTAGAGTATGTGAAAAGATTGGTACGGCAATTATGACGAGATTTCTAACTAATGAGAAACAAGGATTTGGGGACACCGTGATCATTGAATTCCTCACTTTCCGAGAATTTCAGGGCTTAAACAGCGATTGTGTGAGTAATCAATACCTCACTTATCGACAAAGTAATGACAAGCAGGGATTGTTCCTTAATAGAATCCGAGACAGATTAGGTACTACTTATAAGATATTGCGTGTCCTCTTAATCAAATCAGTGATCTGTCTTTTCTCTTTTTAAAATTCGAGAAATTTATTCATATCCGGACATTTGGATGAATGCTTTTTAAATAGCTGCTGAGAAGAAAATGCGCTCGGATTCCAACACGAGTAACGATTGCCAAAAGACTTTCCATTCGTCGGGCGTTTGACCTCGCCCTCCTTTTTCCTATTTTTCTAATTGCTGAAATTCGTGCTCTGATCCTTCTCGAAACCCGACACACAAAATGTGAAAGGATAATCCCAAAAATGCCCAAAGTTTATTAGCCTTTTTGCCCTTTTCATTCATTTACTAGTTTATTTATATACTTTTGCTTGGTTCTGAGGTCAACATGGTGAAACTTCGTCCTCTTCTCTCTTTGCTATGTTTTGCCCCCCCCACCCCTTCTACATCATCAAGTGACAAGGACAAGGACCCTGCACTCGTCCTATGTTCAAATACCCAGGCCACTGTTCTGTTCGATTGGCAAAAGATTGTTTTAATAATGTGAATAGGAATTTGTATATGATTGGGCTCTTAGGTTTCTTGTCAAGCGAAGAATTGTGACTCGTGAGATGCAACTTGAATGGGTTCCTTGTCTTGAGTTTAACACACACACGCACAGTGAAATTTACCAAAAACTTTGCAAGCTTCCAACATGAAGTTTTTTGTGTCAACTCCCAAAAATGTTTTCATTTGGACACTAATTCCAATGGTCCAAGGGCACATGCCACAAACTAAGCTCTGCATTTTCAATTAGCATCTACTGAATCTAAATGATAAGACATTCATGCCAATATCGAGGAATCATCGATTATGACTCATAAAACAAGTTAAATGTTTCTCAAAACATATGTCACTAAGTCGAGTACTAACTATGATAACACCAAGAGCATATTAATCATGTTTGTCTCATATGCATATGGGCAACTTACCAATCAAGTTTTGCATCTTACTCTAAAAGTTATGAAGGAGCTTGCTTATAAGTGCTTCTACCTACTCCACATTTAATATATATTGACTTCACATTATAAAAAGTTTTGCATTAGCAGTGATGAGACCAATTAGATCACTTTCCCAAAGATAAGATCACTTTCTCTTAGACATGGTAATCCATCGCACTTTGGGTTCTAAGATTTCCATCAATGGAGGTACGACTTGGCAAAAAGTTACATGAGAGATTTTACCTTCTTGACCAACCAATGTGCATAGAATTGTGCAAGGACCCTTTCCAATGCTACCAGACAACCACCTTTTTTTGCATCCAACATTTCTTAAATAATGTGTAGGTGGCAAGTGGGGCGATCAATTGTAACATTTTTTAATGGGATGACAGTAAAAAAAGTACTCCTATCCCATGATTGATGTAGGTTCCATTTGGCAAGACCCCTAAGCGTGCACCCTCAAATTGTCCCCCTTGGATGCTCTGAAGAGTACAGAGGTACCTTTCTATTGTCACAAGGGCAAAGCCATGCATTCAGTGCCTTGATATATGAGACAATATTGAGCACATTCAAGCCCTTTAAAAAAACCTTTAATGACCTTTCTTACATTGAATTATAGCTTTGTGCATGGATGTTGCACACATCCAACCATTGAGAGGGCATACGTAACATAACCTTTATTTAATACATGCACCGTTTATACCTTTGCAAATGCATTTTTGCATACCCTTCTGTAAGACAACATAACATTGAGAGATGAGCCTTGCTCACCTATATCACCATAATTCAAACATTAAAAAAGCATGAGGTGTTTGAGACTCATCAAATTAGCCTCCTTTTTCTAAAGATACATCCATTTTCAGACGAAGAGTGGAAGAGGATATGTGCAAGCTCTCCTTTTATCCTAGGTTGTAAATTTCAAATGTACTAAGAGCTCTAGTTTCTCTTTCTTCACATGAATGTAAAAATATTGAATGGCTCTAGAGTTACAAGGTTCAACTCCCATGGTTGAGCAATTGGTTACATATTCTCAAGCATTTTATGACAAGCAACTCAAGGATCGTTATGTAGTGTAGTAGTGCAATGAGGGTTGCCTTCAAAATATAAATGTAACTTGCATTTAAGGGATCCGATGTCATAATTACAAGATCATAGAAAAATAGATTCCACAAATAACACATGTAAGTTGTGATATAATAAATGTATGTGGCATACAAAACTATTTAAAACATCAAAGAGTTTGACAACAATGCTTTTTCATTGTTGTTGGTTGAACTACCACAAGAAAATTACATGTGTCACACATTTATTTTTAAAATCCAATTATTCAGGTTCAATCTCATTCAAACTCAATGAACTTTTGATAGTTCACATGGCTCTTTATAACCATTGGTCATGTACCTATTTCCTTATCTAAAAAAATTGAATGCATACCAAGAATTAGAATAATAAGTTGGGGTCCAAATATATCTAGAAATCAATTTCTAGTATGTCATTCTTTATGGAATGAGAACACAAATGGTTTTCCCCTTAAATTCTATTTAAAATGATTGCAATTTTACAAGCAAACATTTCTAGCTAGTCAATACTATCAAAAAATTATAATTCCTTTTTTAAATAAGAGAAAAACACATGATAGGACCCAACCTCTCTTGTGACAACAAAAGCTATGATTTGTCATCCTTCATAATGGAATATTGATTTACATAGTTATTTATGTTCATACCATATATCTAATTACAAAGAAAATACAAACATAAATTAAAATACAAAGTTTTGTGTGCCAATAGGTCTCATGTAGCTTGATGTAGTTGATGTAGAGAATTCTATGTACCGAATCATGTAGCTTGATATAGTTGATGCTGAGAATTCAATGTACCACATCATGACGTTTTGATATCTTCATTACTTCTAGTGCCAAGTCCCCCCAAACGACTCCAAAAGCTCTAAATTTTGACTCAAAATGAGGAAGAAACAAACGACCTAAGTTTTTACCTTATTCTTCTATTTTACACATGATCCTATTGCTTTTATAAAGAAAGGTAGAAAAGCTTTCTAAAATGAACCATATAAAGAAAATAGTAAAGCATTTCATAAAGAAAGCTTATTTTGATAAAAGCATATATTAAATATATTATTATAATATTATTTATATTAAAGAAATTACACCAAATCTATTAATCATATTGAAGACCAATGATTTAGTTAAAATTACTACTAAAGGAGCTTAAACTTGTAATTTATGGATAGTTTTTAATAATAATATATAATAACATATAAATATATATTATTATACATTACACTTACTATATAGATTCATCTAAATATTATTTATATAATAATCTACTCACCACATTACAAAGCACATTAGTATTATTACATTTATCTATTTGTAATGTGACCAATGTCACACGTGCGCACTTGCACAACAAGTTACTATTCATGTGACAAATAGACAAAATCCACAATAAATAAAATAAAAATCATCCTATTTTCATAGTGAATTTTGGTAAATGCCACAAATACCATACTTCCATAACAATAACAAGGGTGTGCCCAAGAGCATTACCATTTTATTATGAACATCCATTTCTAAAAGCAATCCACTTAAACTCAAGCTAAATAAGGGCGAATTTACAAAGCAGAATAACCCTTGTCACTATACCATTATAATAGCATATGTACCTAATAGACAATGCTAACAAAATGCATATTGGGTCAAAGGCTTGGCTCATCCATTCCTAATTAGAGCTTTTTGGAGTGATCCATTCCAGGCCTTGCCTTTTCCATTGGCCTATGGTGGCCTCCCATTGGATTGGGATTTTTTTCGGAGAAGGAATCTTACTCCTTGGCTAGAATTCTTCATTGACAAACTCTATTAGCACTAACACTCCTCTCCTCAAATTGTTTCTTATGCTTTGGCCTTCTACCACACCTAGGATCTAAAAAGAGGTGTTAGAAACATGTATGCCATGTAGAATCATCTCCTACCTATGAGTCTAAGGCATAGTCAAATGAGGACATTAGGAGATTCGACATTGTGATTATTTGTTGTCACTTTGTGTATAAACTACTTGCAATTCATGTTCTAGTGACATACACACATGCTACCTCAAAATTCAACATTTTCTTGAAGGTAAGAGAAGTTCTAAAAACAATCATTGTAAATTTTGAAATGTCTCAAGGGGGTTAGTGTTTCCTAAAGCAATACATGAATGATCAATTGACAATATGCCATCCTAATGTCTATTGACTATTACTTATCTTTTTTTCCTTTATATATAGACTTCCGCATTGAGAGATGTGTCTAACCTATATATTATTAATCAAGGCCTTCTTTCCTTGGCATTCCCTTAGAATGTACTGTGAGTGAGCATGGTTGATCTCTTAACACTAGTTGCATTAGAGTAGTTGGCAAGTTAGAAGGTTTTGCAATGATGGAAAAGCCCATCTAAGAGTCACAATAGCAAGAGGCTAGAGTTATCAACATGTTATCATGAATACAAGGTGAGTGTCTTAGTTGGATTGTGCAATCTTTAAGCATAACATTGAAAAGGCCAACCATAAATGCATGTGGATTGTACAATCTTTAAGCATAACATTGATAAGACCAACCATAGATGCATGTGGGTGGCTCAGCTTCACTTATTGACCACACAATCTAATGGACCCATCAATGCTCATTTCTCACATATGTAATATATGGTAATCCAAGAAATAGTCTAAGGAGTATTTCTTGTATCATTGGGCTAAGTGCTCCCCTTGCCTTTGAACCCTTCAATTGGGGTTAGCCGTAATTAGGTCAGCAGAGCACTACCAACACAAAGTGTAGTGTGGTCATACGCAAAGTCGAGACATGTGGACATAGACATCCTACTCTATAGTCAGTATCATCCGGTGTGCTCAGCTCGACATAATCACAACAATGTAAACAAATACCAAGTGTACTCAACAACAAAACAATCCCAAAGTATATTGCTATATAAAAACAATACAACTGTCTTGGCACAGATGGAAGTGATGGTGACACAATACTCAAGGACAATCAATGAGGGATCACATAACCTTTATGAACTCAAGACAATTGATGAATACAAAGACTATGGTAGTACTATTGCCAAATGTTGTGACTAAGGACAATACAAGTGATAGCTCTGCTACTAGATAGCATTTAGGATGTCAGTCAAAGGATCGGTTGGAGGGACACCCATAAGATCTAATAGTCGAGCATGGGAGCCCTTGAACCTTTGAATCCTACTTTCCCTTGGATACTTGATTTCTTTCACTCACTCACTCACTGTTGTGACATTCTCTCTGTGCATGTGCCATGCTAGATTTTCTTCACCACTCTTGCACTCACTGGCTCATTAATGTGCTGATAGTGGCCCTAGCTTTAAAGGAGTTCACTAACTACCTTTGTCTTTAACATCAGCCTTGAACTACATTTGTGGATGCACTTGATAGCCACCTCATTTATACTACACAATCAATCATGTACATGCCATCTCATAACCATTTGGTTTATAAGGTTAGACATCCTCTAGCTTTTAAAATGGGAATGATAACCGATATCCAATGGCCATCATGTCTTGTCATCATTTAGGGGCCTTAAAATATTGGGAAATTTGTGCACATGCAAGTAATTGAGAGGTGGACATTTGAGTGACCTTTGATGGACTTTGCATAAGATCTTATCTCCTCTACAATGTACTAGGATATACAATCTTTGTTGCATAGAACCTAAGATCAACATTTTGGTGCTTAGAATCTCCCATGCCCAAAAGAGCCTACATATTCTTTAAATACAAATGTGAAAATATATTAAAAGTGAAGGAAGAGAGGTACATATGAAGATACTTACTTTTATTATGTGGTAGCATTGCATCATCTTCTTACAAGATGTAGCTTTCCATAAAATTTTAGATCATTTTGCTTCTTATGAGTCTTTAGTCTTTATTTCCATGGGAAAAGCAACAATATTGACTTGAGAGTTTTAGTCTTCACTACATGTCACACTTGATTGCCTATTGACCATAATCTTTTGGTTGCATCAAAACATCATCTTTTAAACCCATAGATTAGGTTTATTGAGGCATCATTGAATACAAGTTCATTCCTACAAATCCATGTATTCCAAATGAAGAGACTACTTAACCAATTCCACAAGGGTGGGGGGATTCCATACCTCTTCCCAAGTGAAATCTTCTTCTAGTTCAATTTGTGGCTTGTTTTTCGTAGGCCCAAGAGGGGTAGTAATGGTTTATAGGCAATGAGAAATATTCCTCTTGAGCTGAAGGTGTATTTTAGGTTGATGGCAAGTAAGAGATGATTATCCCACAAGTTTGCCTTATTTTTGATTACTTGAATTTTTGTGGGCTTGAGGATGTACTTAGTTCTTAGTTGTCCATTAATCAACAACTACTTGATGTTGTAATCCTAGAATTTATATGGGCTTGAGGCTATACTTAATTCTTAGTTGTCCCTTAGTCAACCAATACTTGATGTTGTAATCGTAGATGTCTTCCCATATATCTAATAACTTTCTTTGAAAAAATTGCTTCTTTTAGTTCTTGTTGGACAATGTAGTTATACAAGAAATGAACCTAGACCAAGTCTTTGGAGCTCCATGGAAGGGTTACATTAGGGAGAGGGGAGAGGTCCACCAACAAGAATTTATAATGTAACCATACCTCCCAATTTTTGAATTGGTTTGGATTTCTGGCTATTGTGAGTGGGTTTGGTTTCTCCTTTTTTTATAATTTTCTTTAGAATGTCTTTACAACCTCATGTAGTACATAGGCCCAATCATATTCCTCAATAGTGAGGCTTCTAGCTATTCACTTTACTACCATTTTTGGCAATCCTTGTGTGACATTTTGGGGACTTTGAACTTGTTTCCATCCTTAGTCCAAAGGAAGTTACTTATTAAACACTCCATTTGACATCGGCTTGCCCTAGAGTGTTTCCTATACATGCCAAATAGTAGATAGTTGATGGTATAATAATGTGTTATGGGAAACTATAATCCATTCAAGTATTCAAGACTTTTCCTAAACCCAATATCATCTATGTGTAATAGTCATCCAAAAGCCAACTTGGGCACTTGATAGCCTAAAGATTTGCCCCTTTCAAATTTGCTTTGCAACTAGGTCCCAATAGCCGTCAAGGGGGGGGGGGGGGGGGTCTCATGAGTGCTTTGGTCCTTGTCAAAGATTTATTAATTATTGACCCTAAGGCTTTGTAGAAATTTGATAGGTAGTTCTAGAAGGCTATGAGTGAAGTATGGTCATTAACCATTCCAATCGTACCATTAGCAAATTGGTTTAGGACCATGTCTCTTTTAGTTGGGAGTTTTTTCCCTTTTATATTCAAATTGTAGCATCACGAACTGTTCCAATTCCAACATTAGAAATTTGGTTCAAGACTGTAAATAGAGAGAGAGAGAGAGAGAGAGAGAGAGAGAGAGAGAGAGAGAGAGAGAGAGAGAGAGAGAGAGAGAGAGAGAGAGAGAGAGAGAGAGAGAGAGAGAGAAGAAGAAGAAGAAGAAGAAGAAGAAGAAGAAGAAGAAGAAGAAGAAGAAGAAGAAGAGAAAGAAGCAACCAAGAATACACACACACAATAGCGATTTGAGCACACATAGAAGTAGAGCCGAAACCTTCTTCTTCATCTACACAACAATCACTTAGTCTACAACATGATAAAAAACTAATATAAAAATAGTAGGATATATGTAGATGTGATTACTAGGATGAACTTGCTAAGGATAGATGAGGTGACAAAATGAATGTGCCATAACCAAGAGTGGACTACATGGGTGTAGTCCAACTATAGAATCATTTTGGCATATCCTCTATATGGGTTATCTAACATGCTAGTGGGTAAAGTCTTACCACATCACCAAGACATGTAGTGGATGCTAGCTCATATGGAGCTCAATATCTCAACACTCTCCTTTAGCTCAGCATGAGCTCATGTATGCCAAGCATAGTCATAATGCGATGAACCTTCTTAACTCCCTAAGCCTTGATGAAAATATTTACAATATGATCCTGTGTATTGACATAAACCAAGTCAATATCATTTTCTAGAACCCACTCTTGAATGAAACTGAATCACCAAAGTGTCTTACATAACCAAGCTATCTCACATGCTACAACTGCAACACCCCTGTACTCTACCTTATTACTAGATATAGTGCAACTATAGGTTGTTTCTTGTTGGTCCCAGTAATAGTGTCACTCCCAAAGGAAAACACAAATCCAATGATAGACATCCTATCTAAAATACTACCAACCCAATTAGCATTTGTGCAACCATGCAAGTCCAATAGTACACATGTTGCATAGAATCAATCATAGTTAAGTGTAGGCTTGACATAGTGCAATGTGCCCTGCACTGCATCCAAATGTGGCTTCCATGGAAGCTGCATGAATTGACCCTCCAAGCCCTTTATTTATCTTAGATCTAGCCTAGTGATCGTCAAACAAATAAGCCTTTCACAATCTTTTTATACATAGTGATATCCTCAATCACATCACCCTCATGTGCATTAAGGTTAGTATTGATATCCAGAGGTATCGAGGTTATCTTAAAATTAGTCATACCATACCTTTTTAACATATTCGAAGCATACTATCTCTATGACAATTATATATCCTATGGATTCATGATTGTATCTACACCAAGAAAATGGTGTAGATCTTCCTAATCCTTCATTTCAAACTTAGTCTTGAGAAGACTCTTCAGATGGTCACTTTTGTTTCACTGTCAACCATGATAATCAAGTTTAAGTTATCTACATATATAGCAACGACCACAATATCCACATCACCCTCATATACATAAAGGGAGTGATCAACTTGTGCTTTGTAGAATCCAATGCTAACAAGATATTTTGCAATCCTAACATGCCATGCCCTAGATGCTTGCTTCAGTCCATATAGGCCTTATGAAGCCTACATGTATAATTAAGATAGCTGTCATCCACATAACCACACGGTTGCTCAACATAAACTTCTTCTTGCAACTCCCCATGCAAGAACGCATTGATGCATGGTCCAACCTTTTGATGTAGCAATTGCTTTGAATAGCCTTGCATTTTAGCCACTAGAGAAAAAGTCTCCTCATAATTAATACCATGAATATGCACATAGCCTCTAGCCTCTAGCCTTGCCTTATAGCACTCAAGTGATCCATCAAAATTATACTTCACCTTGTGAAACCATTTGTAGCTACTACTAACTTTCTTGCCTTGTGGTGGTAAAGGCATCAAATCCCATGTGTCACTTGTCTTAATTGCAACCATTTTTCATCTATAGAATTTTCCTAATGCTCTTTACCCGTTGCATCCTCAAAATGAGTGGGCTCTACATCCTACATAACCTTAGCCATGTATGCAAGTGTTGAGCTACACAATTGTCATACGTTAGCCCCCCTGCATGGGCTCTCTTACTCTAGTTGATCTATGTGGACATGGACCATTATTAGGTGCCTTAGCATTCTCTTATGCCTTTCTCACATCAAGTCTCTTAATAGATGGAATCCCAAACTTTTCATCTATACTTTGCTTAGAACCATCTAAATCCACATCAATATGAGAGAAACCTGATGGTACATCAATCATAATAGGTGAGTTCCTAACCTTCTCCTTGCTTTTTCTTGATACTTGTGATGTACTTGGTGAAGTGACTTGCGACTATAATCTACCACTCTAAGGTCTACCATAGACCCGTAACTAGGAGACTCTTGTGACCTCCTCAATGTCTAATATGACTATTGACCTATTTTCTATATAGCCACACTCTCATGCACATCAACCGCCACAACTGTATCTTGGACATTGCTACACTAGCTGCTCATTTCATCGAATATAATATCCTTACTAATTCTCAACTCACATGTAATATTATTATAGCATCTATATTCTTCTCAAGAGAATATCCCAAAATACAAAATTTTCTACTTTGGATCCAATATATAGTGTAGCTCATCAAGAATATGCACAAAAGGAATACATGCAAGTAATTTCAAATGGGATAGATTTAGCTTTTTACTTGTATACTTTTCCTCAGGTGTTATACCATGTATAGTAGTACATGTGTCCTACTCATAATGTATACAACAATAGTAATTGCTTTAGCCTAATACTAATGAGGAAAGTCTCTTTTAGACATTAATGCTCGAGCCACCTTTTCAATATGCCTATTTTTCTAATAAGCACTTCCATTTTGCTACAAAGTATATCTACATATAAACTACCACTAAATACCACTTTTTGCAAGACATCAAAAAACTCATTTCGAGAAGTACTCTTCCCCTCCATTTGACCTTAGATATTTAATATATAATCCTATTTCCTTCTCAACCTAGGCTTTAAAGGTTTTAAAGTGAGTGAACACCTCATTTTTCTCGCGCATAAAATAAACCCATATTTTTTTAGTATGATCATCAATGAAGGAGACACAATACTTGCAACCACTCATAGTTACAATCTTTATAGAATCCCACACATTAGAATGCATTAGTTTAAGTGGCTTCTTACATACATGCTTTTCATGTGGAAATGCATGGCTTGCTTGCTTTCCAAATTGACATGTTGCATATACTTTATGTAGCCCATCAACTCTAAACTTTAGTAAGTTGTCCATAATATGCTTTGACTACATTATTTTCAAATGTCACATATTTACATGATCAATCTACTTATGCCAAATTTCAATATTAGACATAATACCTGAACCTTGTGCAAATATAGGAGCATTCATTTTAGGTAGACCACATCAAGAGCAAACAATTTGCTAGCACACTTACCTTTATCAATCAATTTCCAACCATCCTAGGGTCCTCTACATAACAACCATAAGGCAATTCTTGTTTCTCACCAAATGACTAACAGAAATCAACTTCTTAGTTATTTTTGGTGTATGTAGCATATGAACCAAGTACTTTGTTTTACTATTCTACATACTCAAGAGAACAACTCCAATGTGTGCATAAGTGTCCATATAGGCCCTGAGTTAATAAACATAGATTTCATAGTTCCAACTCATGAATTTGGGGTCTCTTAATCAAGTTAGCCACATCTAGCCAATAGTGATGCCTCAATTTGAGTATCAAGGTTTATTCCTAGAGGACCAATCCCTATGTTTTGAGCCCTAGTGATACCCTAATAATATCTACCCTAGTATCTTTGGGTTGATATCTCCCTTAATTACTTTTAGGAAGTGCCTAGATTATAAGTTAGATATCATGTAGTCCATCACTAATAATAAAAAAATAAATTATTTAAAGCTTTAATTCATTTTAAGCAAGAAAACATTTCTGATTTATTTCACGACTAGGTGTGAGGACTAAGGTGCCATCATGGGAGGATATTTCTAGTCGAATTTTCTCCTAAGTGCCTAGTGTTTTATCCTTTTGTTCAATGTCCTAGATATCCACAAGAACTAATCCCAGACTACCTAGTAACTTGAGATTTTGTTGACGTTACTTAACAAGATCTTCTTCTAACTATATGTTTAACAAGATCACTTTGAAAAAACAAAGGAATAACATGGACTTGGGGTTGCATAATGGGGTCATGGCTCACATGTGCTACCTTGCTTTTAGATCTAGTACTTCTCTACTTAGGGACCATCTTTGTTAGCTTATTCCTTACTTCCTTCTTCTTTGGCCTTTATCAGACTTGAGCCTCAAACTAAGGTTGGTTGAAGTATAAGAATAAGTATGAAGGAAGTGTGGGCAAGGTTTAATTAGCAAGAAATTGGGCTTACGCTCTAACAATTTCTCACTTAGGCTCTAACACAATGTAGATTTGTGCCTCGTGGTCTTCCTCTTGTTTGAATTAAGTTAAGATATCATCAAAGAAGACTAAACCAAACTCATCAAGATGGGGTCTAAAAATATTTTGCACCAACTTTGTTGAAAGTGGTTGGGGCATTAGCCACTCAAATGACATTGTAGTCAATCTATACTATCCATACCTCGTGTTGAAGGCAATCTTTGGGATGTCTTCCTTCTTGATCCTATTTTGGTAATAGCTGAATATTAGGTCAATTTTTTAGGCGATCTTTGCTCCTTGAAGCCCACCTAGAAGCTTGTTGATCGTGGGGATTGGGTATTTATTTTTGACTATCAGTTGGTTTAGGCCATCACGGTAGTCTATGCAAAGATGAAGGATACCATCCTTCTTCTTTTGAAATAGAAGTAGGGCTCCCTATGGTGAACTACTCGATCTAATGTATCCCTAGTCTAATAGTTTCTTAAGGTGTTTCTTTGATTTGATGTGGCTTCAAGGATAGATATTTGATAAGGTTGCTTTGCCACAAGTCAGCTCCTAGGACAAGCTCAACCTTATGGTTGACTTCACTTTTAGGGAGGAAGCTCTATCAATTTAACTGGAAAGACATTAACCTATTCCTTCATGGAGGAAGGTTCTTGCTTTGCTTCTTTATCTTAATCAATCTTGTTAAGGTTGATCAAGTAGACTAGTAATTTTTTTAAAATCCTTGGACAATGTGCAATGCTTTTGCTAATTGGATCTTAAGTCTTTCGGCATTTCCATGCATAGTTACTTGAATTCCTTTTGCATTTTGCAATGTGACTTGGCCTTTCACACAATGACTATGGATATCATTAGGAATTAGCCACTCCATTCTGAGAAGGCACTCATAAGCACCCAAATTCATGATAGAAAGCCTTATGTTTGTAGGCTCATTGCCTAGATCAAACTCCTACGTTTCTAGTTTGGTATGATGACACAACTTTTTTCTATTAGCTAATTCTACCATGAGTTTCGATGGTTGTGTAATTTCTATGCCTAGTTTTTGTGTACACTTTGGAGAAATAAAAGAATGAGTACTTTCACAATTTATCAAGGTTTACCTTGGTAATTCACAAGCATTTGAATCACTCAGAATTGACAATTTGGTCCCTTCTTGTTAAGAGCGGCATGGATAATCTCTCTTTACATTTTGGTCTTCATTGAGGGGCCTTCTTCTTCCTCTCCAATCATGATTACTCTAGGAGCTCTTTCTCTTTCTCTTGACCCTCTATTTTGGCCACAAAACTATCCTTAACAAGGTGGTTGGTTTAGTTTAGGGCATTATCTTTTGTAGTGGCCCACTTTGTTGCAATGGTAGCACCTTTGGACATCATTTTTTTAAATTGCAGGAATGAAGTTGCTAGTTATATTGACTTTTTCCTTCTTCTTTGCATCAAATTGTTGTTGTCCTTGTACCCTCTTTATAAATGCATAAGGTCCTCTATTGGGTGACCCTCCACCTCAATATCTTATGTTCTATGATCATGCTTGAAGACTAAGCAACTTTGCTCTTATCAAGGCATCTTGTAGATTTGTGGGGTGCATGGCTTCTAGCTGACTATCCAAAGGAGCACTGAGGCTTGACAAAAATTGGCCACCTGTTGGGTGATATCCATAGCTGGACTATACTTTTTGAAGGATTACAAATCAAGACTAATACACTCCAAGCTCAACCATAGTTGGCAAAGGTCGAATAATTCATTCATTTTTGAGGCATGATAGGAAGGCAAAAGATGCCTTCCATGCATAGCTTCTATTATGAGTTTCCACGTGGCAGCAACGTCTGAGATTCTAATGTCTCTACACCATTTCTTCCACCAAAGATGCACTTCCTAGGTTAATCTTAGCTTAGCCAATATGGCATGATTAGGGGTACTTGTCCCTATAGCTTAAGAATAGTCTTTCATGGACTCTATCTAGACTTCTATATGAATTTCCACATCTTTTCCTTTCCTATTGATTTCTAGAGGTTTGATTCGCTTAATAAGGGATTTCTTCTCTTGTAGTTTGATAGGATCAATGATAGGTGGAATGTCTTGAGATACGTAAGAACTCACTAAATATGTATATATAAAGTTTTTCCATATTCCAACTTGAGATTTTCAAACTATAAATTTTTTGCATAGGTTGAAGAGAAATGAAACATCTTTCATTCAATTTATTAGTTAATAACCATAGGTATTACATCATGAATAGGGTTCTACTATAAGACTCATCCATGATGGAACTCAAATACATCAATGGTATTAGGAGATGGGGGTTTGGCAAACACATCTTGGATTCTATGCGTGAAGGGAAGGTTAGGCTAAAACTTGAGTTGTGATGGAAGCCTCTCCATGAACTAATACCACCATACCATTAGAAAAACCTTTCGAGTATCTAACCACCCAAAATTTTCAAGGGTTTTTAACAGTTTTCTAATTAATTCTAGCATAGTTTGATTTGACATAAAAAATTTGACTTAATTAATTAGCCCTTTAAAACAATATTCATCTACATAAATTAGGTACAAACATGAATACAATGAAAAACAATATTTTCAAAATGAAAATATTTAGTCGATTTGATTGTTTTTATTTTGATAATTGTTCTTGTCTGTGTTTGAAAGGCTAAAAATAAACCACCACCTTTAGGGAGATCCACTTGGGCTTGTAGGGGGTAGAGGCTAGTCTAGGAACACCCAAAGAATTATGGCCAGAGCCCCTCTAGCTCCTTGGTGACTCCTAGCCCATGACCAGTCACTATGGAGAGACCTCTTGCATCTAATGTCAATCCTAGCAATCTAAAGTGGTAAATCGCTCCCTTGATCTAGAGCTAACACAACTATCCTTGGGGGAAGTCCTAGGACACTCAATCATAACTTGAACATGTATTTAATTATTCCCTTTTTAGAAATTACAAGCATGTTTCAAATAGTCTTTCAAGGCAACAAGCAAATGTTCTTGTGCTGCATAAGTGCCCACATAGGCTTGAGTTAACAAACATAGATTCCATAGTTGCAAATTATTTTGGATCTCTTAATCAAGTTAGCCACATCTAGAAAACAATAATGTCTTAGTTTGAGTGTTAAGGTTTATTTGTAAAGGATCAATCCCTATGTTTTTAGCCCTAGCAAGGTACTTATTAATATCTACCCTAATATCATGTGCAAGATGATGATAGGCAGCATGACATCATGCTTGTAGGCGACAATAATTTTTTTATTTTTTTTGAAAATATTTAAGTTAAAGATATGTTACAAATTTTTTCACTATAGTGGAAGCATAAGTAATTGCCTTTCTACTTTTTTCCATTTCTAATTTCAACATACTTATTGAAACACTTACTAGAAATATGGCCTTTCTCGCCATAATGTCATCATTTCCTATTATTACAAGAATTTTGATGCTTTTAGTTAAAACCAGCAACTTACTCTCTTTGGCTCCCCCTTTGTCAAGATTTTCCTCCCCTATTTTGTTGCCCACCATAACTTTGACCACAACTATTACCTTAGCCTCGGCCATGACCTCTATCTCTACTAGTAGAGTAAAACACATGTTCAAACTTTCCCTTGCTTTGATAAGAATATAAATTCTAACCAAGGTTCTTCTCCTCAAGTATTAGTATAGAAAGCATATATGCAAAGTTGGAGATGTCATCCCTAGTATTTATAGATAACCTAAAGTTCAACATCATCATCATCAACTACTACATTAATAGATCCAAGAGCTTCCACACTACTTTTAATCTTTAATCTATAGTCATTCATGGATAGATTCCCTCCTTTAACTTAATTCAAATTTGACTTGAGTTGTAGTTTTTTGGCCTTTGTTTTTACCTCAAACAACCTTGCTAGGTTCTTTCAAGCAATAACAGAGGTTTTAGATTCTTGCAAATACCCCATCATACTACTATCTATGATACTCACAAATAGACATACATTTCTTTATTCTATGTCTATTTCTAATCCTTCTTAGCATTTATCTAATTTGTAGCGGCATTTTCCTAAGAGACTTTGGGTACTATAGCCATGTCTCCTTTAATGTAATTCCAACACCTTTGCCCTTTAAGAAAATTGCCATCTTAAACTTCCATGTATAATAATAATTCTTATCAAGCTTCTCACAAATAATCTGTTTAAAATTATCAGAAATTTTGAAAAGACAAGCAATCTTCCAAAACTTGCAACTTGCAACCAAGCCAATACCAAGTGCACTAGAATCAAAATACACAACCTTTTTCATTGATTGCACAATGATAATTCCAAGCTACAATCTCTATGCTATCTCTTTTTGTCGAATAGCACGAGTGCTATTTATAGGATATGCCCCCTATGAATATGAAATTCTCACTCTCTATAACAAGAAGGTTAATCCATAAGGCTTTTAGCCCCCATCCTTGTAGCTTTTTGTGTCTCTAGCCTATCAAACACAGGAAACCTTATAGATCCAAAATTTGTAACCTTTGCACTTGTAAACAATGCTAATCTATAGTATATACACTCCTCTTTATGTTGACCAAGTTTTAGTGTAATTAGAGACTCCAACATTGCCAACCTCATGAGCTTGTTGTGGCTATATTCCAAGACAATTGAATAAGGTGGAAGAGCTTCTTACTCATTGCTTGCTTGCTTGTTTTCATGCTCCATTCCTTGACCTTAGCCTTTGATTGAGATTTGTATATCGATGGGACTGCTCTAATACCATGTAAATAAACAAGAAGAGAGAGAGAGAGAAGGTAACCAAGAATGCACACACAATGGAGACTTGATCACACAGAGAAGTAGGGATGAAATCTTATTCTTCTTTTTTCCACAAAAAAGTACATAATATACACCGTGATAAAAAATTAATACATAAAATACTAAAATATATGTATGTGTGGTTACTAAGTGTGAATCTACTAAGGATAGATGAGGTGGTACAATGAATATGCCACAACCAAGAGTGGTCTACATAGGTGTAGTTTAAATGTAGAATTGCTGGCATATCCTCCATGTTGGTCACCTAGCACGCTAGTAAGTAAAGTCCTACCATATCACCAAGGTATGTGTAGTGGATGCTAGCTCACGTGAAGCTCGACATCTCAACAAGGACCATGTCTCTTTTAATTGGGAGTTTGATCCCTTTTATATTCTTTTTTTCTGTTTCAACTTAAATGAGCTATCTTGAGAACTCTAGTGTAATAGCAAATAGTAAATGTGCTAATGGGAAACCTTAACTAGCTAGTCTTCTAGGGGAAAAGATTCAGTCATTTTACCATCGACTTGAACTATAACAAAGGCACTACCAAGTAAGGTACTAACAAATTTTACCCATGTCTTAAAGTGATTAACAGACCAAAATTTACTCAAGCCTATCATAAATCTTGTCAAATTATATTACAAAGAGCATAAAACCTTGGTTGGTTTTTTGGGCATACTTAATTACCTCCCATAGCATCTTATGGATTCTAGTATGGATCTCCCCTTAATGACTTTTTATTCCTCCTTAACCAACTATCAATATGTGGAGAGAGTCTCATGTCTTTTGGCTAGGACTTTATAGGCTAGGGTTAGCTATGTTATTGTCATTTAGTTAATTATTTCCACCTCTCTTATGTATTAATTTGATGAGATCCTTTATCTATATTGTGCAAAAGTGCACAGTATCTTATTGACCCTTTCCATACCATCATCAAGGGTCGAATAAAAAATTGCTCAATTCCTTAAAGATATCATTATGTAGCCCATATAACCCTGAACATTTCTCTTTTGTTATAGAGTTGATTGTATTGCATACACATAATGAGTGATAGTAAAGGATTGGCTTGTTGGTTCTCATAGCATACATATGCTGCATTCACAGTGCATGCTAGTTGAATGGTCCCTTCTATCACACACATGTGTATGTATGCACACAAACATACACACATACATATACACTAAGTAGTAGGATAGGACTACCTCATGACATGCATATGTCGAATCCATAGCACATTCCAATTTGGCAAGTTGTGAGAAGCTATGAAGCAATAATGATAAGTGCATCGATTGTGCATGACACTATGTGCTAATTGCTATGACTCCATGTAGTGCAAAGTAGACTGTGAAAACATGTTTTCTGCCATTGTGAGTAGTTGGTGCATGGAGTCAAGGCCCATACTATCCATTAATCATTGCATCTCCTTGTCTATGTAATGTCGTGCCATGCCATGCCAATGAGTGTAGTAGCTACTTACGACAAACAAATAAATTAGTGTGCATTATTATTTCTCATTTCCTCCCTCTCTATCTTCATCTATTCCTCTCTCATTCTCCCTTTCTCATAGTTAGACTCCTCTATGATCTTATTAGTAATGATTAATGCATGTTACTACAACAATTTGAGGCTTGTAATATTGGGTCTCAGTATTTTTCTTACTATATTCAAATATGCAAATTGTCTTCAAGTATATAGTTTGCTTGGAATTCTATCATGTACAATGATTTCAGGCTAGATCTAAATATTATCCTCTACTTCATCTTAACATAAATAATTACAAATGTCTAGATCTATATGTAGCTCTCCTCCTAGAGAAAGCTCAAATTCATCCTCATGGAGGCACACTAGAATCATTGCTAGCTTCCACTCGATTACACTCTCCATACAACCTATGAGAGTATGGAGCAGCTTGCACCATGTAGTGCCACCAATCATCCAATGTAATTTGATTAAAAATAACCTACATACAAAATTGTTTACATGATAAAGTTGCAAAGAGTAAGTCTTGCTAAAAGAAAATGATGATAATGAGATTGGCATACCTACTTGCAATGCTAAGGAATTACAAAGGTATTGTGGAGGTATATCTAGAATTTCATGGTCCACCTCTACAAATCTCAAGGGGCCCCCATGAATAGCTACACTTGGATCCTCCAACACCACTTTGTACCACTAGACATCTAAGATGAACATGTTAAAAGTATGGTAATTGACTGCCAAAATCTCTTAGATCTTCTTAAAGTACTTCATTTCAACTACAATAATGTTTCCATCTATAGCTTTACAATGGCTCTCTTGTGTAAACTTTACTATAACACAGTAATCAAATGTGTGTCCTTTTTTGTCTACACACTCCACCCAAAATGTTGCCTATAATACCATAATGCAGAATATAACTTGTATTGAAAAAGATAAGCAAAGATGGATCATGAGAAAATATATGACAAGCATGTAGTTATACGTAACAAGGCAAGTTACCCAACCAATGGTATACTTGAGTGCATAGCATCTAGAGAACTCCTATTCTTCCATGTTTACATCGATCCCCTCTTGCACAACTCTTCTTAACTTTTTTATACAAGCATATGGGGGGCATGAAGGTGGGTATCATCTCCATATTAGGGCTGAAAATGTCGAAAAAGGACACTTAAACAAAGTTAGAATGGAAAAGAAGGATGGATGGAATAGAATACTACTCTAATTTCAATTATACAAAAGATGTGATAGGAATCAAATAGTGAAGAGTTAGTTGTTGCTAAAATAAAGACATTAAGGAAAGCCTTTGTGATATACATTAAAAAGGTTGGGGCTGACTAACATGCAAGACATTATGAATCTTAGTGGAAAAGGGAAGTTCCAATTGATATGCCAAGTCTCCAATATGCTTCAAGATCTTGTAGGACCCATAAAACTTGTGAGCAAGTTTGTTACTAGAGCTGTCCTTTAGAGTAAAATATCAAGACTTGGGTACTTTCAAGAGAACTAACTCTCCCTCTTGGAACTCCAAAGGTCGCCTCTTCTCATCAACATATAGCTTCATCTGATCTTGAGCTTTTCTAAGATTCACCTTACATTGTTGAAGAAGGACATGCATTCTTTTCGATTCCTCCTTTCCATGAGGGTTAATCTTCTCATTGAAAATAAAAGTGCAAGGGTACCTTGTAGATGGCCATACATAGCCTCAAAGGGTGAATGCTAGCATGAGTGGAGTTATTATAGGCAAACTCAGCTTTCTTTTCTCCATAGGAGATATTCTTTAGCTTTCTAAATTACTTAGGCATACTTAAGTGAGATATATAAAAATCAACTTCTTTAATTATCCTTGTTAGCACCATCTCTACAATTTTTAAAAGGTTACTTTTTTGTTAGGAGGCAATAACTTGAGCATATAAACTCCAAATTTATCAACATTGGTGCATTGAAATCCTCTCATCAAGACCATTTAAATGATATTTACATGATATAGTTTTCTATTTAATAATAATGATAAATTATCCTTCCAAGAAGAAGTGACAAATCTTACTTGCTATTGAGAAGAAGAAGAAGAAGAAAGTATGGTTGTGCTTGAAAGAAAGGTGCATTACTTATCCATGCTTGAACTACAAAGAAGAAGAATATGGGAAAAATATCATCAACTAAATTTTTATAAGAATAAGAAGAAGTAGAGGAAGAAAATATATAGTGAGAAGAACAAGAAGAGGAAAATCTTGCTTGCTCTTGAGAAGAACAATGAGAAAAATATGTTGGTCTTGAGAAGAAGAAGAAGAAAAGAAAATCATAAATTGTAGCTTCTATTTGAAACAATACTCTTCACATGTCCTTTGGGGGTTTTCTTGAAGTTTCCTTGTCCTCGGCTAGGGGGTGTTTACTATTTACATATCATCTATATCACGTGCATTCAATGTTTATTTATAAATACAATTATCTATGATTTTTTTGAATAAAATACACCCATTTCTACTTAGTTTGTAAGCAAACCCTTTAAATAGAACCCTTATGTATGTGAAAAAGGTGTAAAAATGGTATTTTAAAAATCCCCTATGTTGAATCCATGTGTTACATACATATATTCATGAGTGACCTCCTCAAGCACATGTCACCTCTTGTATCTAGTTCTTTCAACCCTTGTTCCACCCTCTTTGTCTTGACATGGCATCCAAATGAAAATGAGTTCTTGGCAAGTTTTATTATTTGTCTTTTTTTGTGTGTGTGTTTATGTTGCATTATATTAGAACTACATGTAAAGCTTCAAAGCTATCTAACTAGAAAGCAAAGTACTTGAGAAAAGGTAGCATTCTTTTTGTGAAGTAACTAAGTCAGCTTATAAAGTACCAAAGTTAGTTTATAAAGTTCTTGAGAAAAAGTAGCTTTATTTTTGTGAAATACATATAACGCAGCTTATAAAGTACTCACGCATAGTAAAGTAGATATAGCTACCTCAAAAAAACCTAACAAACAAATAAGTATTCTAGAAACAATAGCAACCTTTATCAAAACTAGCTTAAAAGATAGACATAGGTATAATAAGATAGGCATGGGTATAGCAAAATAGGCATAGGTATTGCAAAAGTCCCTAAGATAATGTAGAATACCTAAGCTAAAATACATTTCTTCATTAGAAATACCTAAGTTAGCTTATCAAGGACCTTAGAAATAGCTGTATACCTTTTATAGAACAAGCTTATAAAGTAGCTTGTGCATAACAAAGCAAACATAGGTAGCTCAAAAATATATACCTTCTAATAGCCAAAGCAAGTTAAGGAACCCTAAAAGTTGAGTATTCAAGATTTCAGGTAGTTCATTAGTCATTCTTACAAGGGTTTTTTGGAGATCGCAATCACTTATGAAATGCCACAATAGCAAAATTGTATTGAAACTTCCCATGCTTCTATAGTATGCACAAAATTTATGTATATAATATGTTTGAATAATTTAAGGCAACCTACATTAGACTTGTGGGTACCAAACAAGCAATAAAGCATGGTGCTAAAACATCTCATCCCCATGATCATACTTGTGGTTCATCAAGGAGATGAATGGGGTGCTTTGTAGCTTTTCTCCTACAAGAATTTTTGACATTCATCTCTCTTATTTGGGGAGACCCTAGTCTTAGTTTGCCAAAACTCAAGGATTACCTCTTTAATCTTTGTTGTAATAGTGTTACTTTGAGGTCATTGATGCTAGCATAGTTGTAGAGGTAATGCTCCATCCTTGCTCTATTGTAGATGTAAATTTATAGCTATTAAAATATGCTGGTGCAAGCCAAATAAATGTTCCACTTGTAAATGCCTAGCAACACTTGATTCATTTCCCTCACTATTCAATATCATCATGCAAGTTGCCCTTTTTCACTTTAGATCCTTTGAGGAATGGGGTATATTTACCTAGTCCAATCTATGTTGAATTGTGTACATGAAATTGATTACTCAATATATTGAATGTTGAAGGCTCTAGTGAAAGGAAGTATGGTGTTAAGAAGTGAAATGATTTCCTTTTGAATAGCAAAATCCATCCCATTGCATCTTGCCAATATCTAACAATCTTTTTGCACACTTTTGTCATGCATCCAATAGAGTAGATTGCATCATTTGGGGGGATAATTGTTTGCTTCCTTGCTCACTCTTTCTTCTGTTGCTTGAATGTCCAATACTCCCTAATTCTTGGATGATCTTTATATCCCAAAAATTTATCCAACTCTTTCTTGATGTAAGGCATACTTAAGTTTAAGTTTATGCACTTGTCCATGTACTAGGCAAGCGGTACCATGGAGCAAAATGCAGTGCTAGCCATATTGAGAGTGAATGCCTAGAATATCCTTTTAGCTCCATGCAAAAATATCAAAGAAGAAACGAAAGAGGGATGTTACTTTTTGAAGATGGGAAGGGAATTCCCATAACCAAGCTGTCAGAAGATGGGATTTAGCATTTTAGGTTGCAAAATTTGTATTCACACAATGTGTCATGGAGGCATTCTAGCTCAAATGGTTGGCCTTCTTATATTGCTTTTATTAGAGCTATAGGGGCATGGATGGGGTTTCATCAATATTTTATGTTGAAATTGTGTCTCTAAGCTAGGATGTTGAAAATTTTACCATACTTAGCATGAACAAATTGTGCCCTAGGTTATTAGTTGGAGAGTGTGTGTAGCTTAGTGGAATCCTAGCAATCTAGTCTAGGGATGGTGGTTCTCATCATAGTTGATTTGTTTTGGGAAAGGAGTGGCATCCCTTTCCCACAAGGTGATGAAAGAGAAGAGTATCTAGTTCCCAAACACTAGATTGCTTGGGATCAATGAAACTTATATAGTGAGATCCTTTGTCCACCTCCAAGCAGTTGGATATAGTCATAGTTTGGTCATAGTGGCATCCTTTGTCCACCTCAAATAGCTAGATATAGTCATAATGTTAGTCATAGTGGGATCCTTTGTCCACCTCAAGCATTTGGATATAGTCAAAGTATTGGTCTAAGATACTAGAGAAGTTTGCCAAATCTTTAAGGGAACCTATAATCTTAATGACCTTGCCATCCTTTGGGGTACTATTTGGCTTGATTGATGAGTTTTCAAAGCTTGTAGAGAAGTTTTCCTATGTTGAGCTTTAAATTGTTGGAGATATTTGGTAAATTTGACTACTCTTAGTTAGGAGGTATTTGTTTTGCAATAAAAATTTGTTGGTTTTGAAGGCTTAGAGTGATCTATGACTAAGTATTTA
Organism: Lygodium microphyllum; assembly: GCF_053477565.2. Taxonomy (NCBI): domain Eukaryota; kingdom Viridiplantae; phylum Streptophyta; class Polypodiopsida; order Schizaeales; family Lygodiaceae; genus Lygodium; species Lygodium microphyllum. Next base: position 143,399,082 of record NC_141145.1, read on the forward strand.
TCTTGTTTGTCTCAAGTTTGTTTATGTTTTTCATTTAGTAGAGTAGCTAAGGGAAAATATAATATATGCATTGGGACTACTTAGTTGGGTGGATGTGGCAACTTCAACTACGGTACCATGTTCAAGGAAGAGTCTAGTCTCTTCTCTAATTGTAGCAATGTTAGCCCATTAGGATGCTTGATCCATAGCTTGTTTGTGTCCTAATCTTGGCATGCCCTAGCTATCCATGACCATGGATGACTGATTAGCAATAGGTAGGATCCTTCCATGGTAGGCATAATGACTCTATAAGGAAGGACATACAAAAATGAAGGTCTTATATGTGTACCAAAGCCCATTGAAAAATCCCATTGGTTGCACTTCCTTCATATTTGCTACCCAAACGTCAAAGGGAAGAGTGTGGTTAGGGCCATTATGTCCACTAGGAACCCTCAACGACATGCCCTTTAATCTTTATAGAGAGCCATGGGGTTACAACAATTTGCGCCAACAACAAGAATGCCCACTATCAAGGGACAACTAACATTAGTGGGGGTGTTTGTGGTTTATTTTGGAAAGAAGTATTTGACTGCAAACCGTTGACTTGATCATGTGATATTTTGCACATAATCTTTAATAAGAGGACTCAAAACACAAGTTTGAGAAAGATAAATATAAGTCATTTAGGTAAATTGCAAATTTCATGGAGGAAAGCTTTGACTTCTTATGGTCTTGCCAAAAAATCCTCCTCTATTATATTGTAGCCTTCCTACTTGGCACCAAATCGACACACTCTTTGGCATTGCCATCATGACCCTTCCTACAAAAAATTCTTATTGAAAAGTCACTCACCAAAGTTGGAACTTGAGATTTTCCTAGAGAGACTTTATTATTTGAAACATAATTTTTGATGGGACAGAGCTTTCCATAGAGATAGTGGAATGATAATGGGATGAAGTCCCTAAGGCAATAGAAGGATTTTTAGAGGCTTTAACTTTTCCTTGTGCTTATGCAAGAACAAATACCAAGGGGGAAGAGTGTACTAGTGGTAGGTGCAGTAATATCAATGAAGGTCATGGTTTGAGGGACTTGTGAACTTTTGTACTTGTGGATCGAGATTGGAAGCTTTGTGGTGTGACATGGAAGATGCCATCAACAGACGTCAACCCTCCCAATTATAAACCCAATCCCAACCTCGTTACCAAACCCACCTCGACCACCCACAACAATCCCATTGTACAAGCTGCAACTATCCTCACACTCGATCTTTTGGCCCCTACCCTCGAGGAGACTTGTAATTTTTCCGTGGCTCATCCATTCATCACATTGTACAATTCTACACTATAATGACAAAATGGAAATGCAAAAAAGTGTTCTCATTCATATTGCTAGACTTGATTATAATTTTTCTATAGTATTGTCTTTCTTGTGTCCAAAAGGTGCATGAAATGTTTGTGTTTCTAATGTGGAAAAGGCATCTGTAATGGTCTCTACTAATACATGTGCACAAGACAAACTAATGGATTTCTAATGCAAATGCAAGGCATTGTTTTTTATCTCTTTACACATAATGCTATTTTTCTTTCTCATTAGGACTTGCCAAACATCAAGAAAGAGTAATTATAGATAATATGATGCAAACAAATCCTTTGATCATGTGAATGTAAAGCAAAACAGGCAACACAAATAATAATGCAACTTTTTATTATTAACATAGAAGTTAGGTGAAGTAGGAAGCTGGATGCCTTCATCATGAAGGTCCCTCCTTAATTGTTGTAATGTGAAACCCTAGCTTCATAATGATCAATAGCTCATTGTTAAACCAAACATCAATGTCTAGTTTTGAATTTCATGAAAACTCTTTCATGTCTCGGTCTAGTGGCACCAACTTCCCACAAACATGGTACCATCTTTTGTAAGAGAATCTCATGATGAAGTTTTGAGTGGCAATCATATACTTGTTGATAATAGAATCTAGTTGTAACTTATAGAAGATTTCATCTTGTGCCTTTATGTCCCAGCCTACATCCACAAACTCTAGGATGCTATCTACATATGGGCATTTCACTAGGAACATGGTTTTTGATATTCAGAATTTAGTGCCAGAGAAGAAGTCCACAAAAATGGTAAAGGCATAAAAGTAGGATATTTTGCTTTGCCTACTTGAAATATTGAGATTTAGGCCTTTTTGCACCTTGTGAAATATTTTACACTTGTAACTCTCATGTATCCTTGTTGAATTTACTAGTGGCCACTCTCTGTCTCTTAAAATCTGGAAGAGGAAGGCTGGACAAGGTTTTCCATTGCCCATTACAGGGAGGTGGTGTGTAAAAATGATCGTAAAAGGATATGCCCCTCTTAACCAATGTCACTTTGGTCCTCCCCTTGTATCTACTCACCAACGAAGGTGTGGATGACATCTAGAACATCTACCACACATTCCACTATAGCTGCCACTCCTCGAGGCTTGATGGATACAAGATTGTTAATACCTTGTGGTCTTATCAATTAGAAGATGAATAAGAAGCATGAACCTTCATTCATACTAGAAAGTAAATGCAACCAGATTGCATTAACAATTGGGTCTATGCAAAGGGAGATTGGATGCATTGGGCTTAAGTGAATCTCTTTATGCATGAAAACATACTGCATGTACACTTCATTGATTGTCCTCTTAGAGCCACGTAGCCTAAATATGTTACCCTACCCTTCCAACATGATAAGAAAGGGTTGGCTATCAAAGATCTCTTCTACACTTTTTGTTGTATGATTATCCAACTTGCCTTTGTTATGGTCAAGGGGACCCACATGTCTTGCTCATCATAGAGCTATAGGTCACTATAAACTCAACGGAAGCACTAGGTTTTCAACACTGGTTAAATGTCTCCATGGACTAGGAAGGTGGAGAGCAAAAATATGTGATAGAGTGGAGAGAAAATATAGAGAAACTCTCAAGGCTATCAAGTGGAGGGAAGAGAGGAGGAAATGAACCAATGTATCTTAGCAAAACTGGCAATTGATCCACTTTATTAATGGAAGGTGACAATTACTCTAGCTATTTCAATAAAACTAACAAGTTTAAAAATACCCCAAAAAATTTTTAAATGGCAAAATGAATTTTGAAAAAAAAAAGTAATTGAAGCCTTCTCCTCATTAATGGAGTGCACTGGATAGCTCTGACCATCCGATTCGAACAAATTGGAATTGGATAGTTCAGAATCAGATATAGGACTCAAAAAAACTAGAATTGGACAGCAAACATCTAATTTTGGGAATCATATCAAAGCACATAATCAGATAGGAGAATAGAACATTAGTTTTTGGTAGTTTCTAACCTTCCCAGATCCTGTAGGGGCCAAACCCTAGCTGTAGGACACCCTAATAGATCCTCATGCAAGTAGACCCAACAATTCAGGAGCAACTCCAGTCACTGATCATACCCCAATAGAGGTTTGAGCTAACAACATGAATCCGCTACACTTTAGACCATGCATCAATCATGTAGTGCAGACCTAAAGTGGACCACTATGGGTGGCCGCCACTTGTACTAGAGAGTTGCAACTAGCTGAATTCACTGAAGGGAGTGTGATCTACATTGATTATGATTGAACGCACACACTTTGTCACATAAACACTTGAAGTGCATAAGGAAAGGCATAAAGTCTGATTTGGCATGAGTTTGGCATAAGTCACTCAACCACTCATGTGTCCAGTTCATGTAACATTGCAAACTAATTTGTATATCAAGGAACACACTAACGAGGTCTAAGTAAGGAACGAACCCACTAATAGGGGCAAACCCTAAGAAATTGAATACAACATGAGAACCAAAACTTGAAGCGAACAACTGAGAATCGACATGATTAGGGATGCGGCTTTTCTTGATCTAATCAATCTAATTGACATCCTAGTTGCTCAGTAAACTGCTGACATGTCAAGAGCTAGCACCAATCCTGTAGACGATGAGCTCAATTTGGGAGAATTCCCAGTCAACATTCAACAAATGGTAAACCAATACAACTTGCAAACTAAAATGGTGCATTAGGGTAGACCAACTAAGGACATCATAGCCAATCTTGAGGAAGAGAGAAAGTTAGCAAGAAAAGTGTTACAAAACATAGCCGCCTACAACCAAGAGAAATGAGCTCAAAAATTGAGACAAGACATACAAATACACGAGGTCCAATGCGTCCTAGCTCTCACCAAAGAACTAGGGTAGGACTAAATGCTGAGAGGGAGAGACCACTAAAGGTTGATCTTACGTTGAGTAAGCTTCTCATAAAGTGACTCTTAGACAACACAATTGCAAAGTGGAGCAAAGTAGCCCTAGCAACTACATTGTCAGCAGGACTAGGAATCATGCTAGACTCTAAGAGCTAGACCAAAATACCTGCAACTGGTTGGTGAGCAACTTGATAAGTATCAACCCGCCGACAATGACCCGTACAACTTTGTAGAGTAGTTCAAGCAAGTATGCAAGGAAAACAACCTCACGGACCTTGCTAAACAAGCACAAGCTTTCAGACTTTGCCTAGAAGACAAAGGACAGACGTGGTTTACTATGCTAGACAATGCAAAACATAATAATTTTAATAATCTCAAGAGTCTCTTCATCAAGAGGTTCTCCCAAGCGTGATACTCCAACAATCTCATCGTTAGGTTGATGAATGTCACCCAAAAAGGATAAGGAGGAGATCTAAGATTACATCACTCAAGTGTGGAGTCTCTTTAAGAGAATCCCAATGGCAAAATGAGATAATGAATGAGAAGTCTCCACTTTATTTATAAACGAAATCTAAAGCGAAGAGCTCTACAAGGCCTTGGTGATCAACTCGAACCTACAAAGGGACATGCTAGCTAGGGTCTTTGAAGAAGCCATACACATGGATGACCTATTCAAGGAGAGAAGCTCTAGAACCATGACCCGAGATGGCACTTCCTCTAAAACCTCAAAGAGAGCTACGAGTATTAATAAGAGATCTAGCCAGAGCACACAAGACAAGGGAAACGGTATCGACCAGAGCTAGGAGTTGGCATACATGAAGCTAGAGCTGGCTAAGCTTCAAGAGATGATCTGAAGGCCCACATGATCCCATGTGCAGTGCATGCATTATAGAGAAAATCACCTCCTAGCCGAGTGCTTGGATCTTAGGTCAAGACCATGTGCTAATTATGGTAGGTTTGGCCACGACATGATGTATTGTAGATTACCAAGATGATTTCTATACCTGTGATTGTATAATCAACCATACTACCTAGGGAATAGGCCACCAAACTTCGAAAGGGGAGCTCCATTAGCTCTTCCAGCACCACCAACAACTCAAAGCTAGCCATCCCTAGGATGGATATCAACCCTATAGGAATACCTAGACCACTTGGAGCCATCATGACCCATCCACTGAGCAATGCTCCGATACGTTATATAAAGAAGCCCCAAGCGAGGATGAAGTATATGTGAATCCTTATATCTCGTACGACGAAGAGGATAACTCCATCTTGATGGAAACTCAGACCACTGTGTCAATGATGGAATTAGGCGAAGAGGTAGAGATGACTTGCGGCCACCTAGGGTATATCTCATCTTATTGCCTCGAAAGGGAGCAAGCTAATCAAGATAAAGCTGACCTGAGATGTCCAAAGTGCAGGAGGATCAAATACTTATATGTTGAGTGCCCTAGGAAAAAAACCTCCACTAGTTTTGTAGTCATGCCATCCGTACCATTGGGGCTATTTGAGGTTTAGACACTTCATGATGAGCCCACGTTGATTCTCTTAGACGTCATGACCCAAGCACAACTGAAGTAGGGCAGTATCTCATTACCTAGACCTAGCAACCTTGATGCAACTTCAATAGAGAAGAAGAGCCATAGGAGAAGGAGGAAGAGGACTAAGACGAAGGTAACACTTAAGATTGATAGTGCCACCGCATTACCCAAGGGAAAGCAAGTCATGGATGCAGAAGCAAAAACATCTGCTTCTAAGATGGCAAAAAAAGGGAGTGCCAAGGTTGGGGAGTATCCTAACTCGAGGCACCAATTAGAAGTAGTGGATAAGGTCAAGGAGTGGGTGAGAGAAGCCCAAGAGCACCTCAAAGATGTTGAACCTAGAATAGAAGATGAGGTTGATGAGATCTCTAGCATGAGCACACCAATCTCACTAATGCGGTTAAGATCGAGAGACACATCTACACCCCCTTTAGCATCGCATAGACGAAGCCTAGACAACAGTGGTAGGCAAACCAATTGAGATCAATAACAAAGAAGTGTAGAGTCTAATGGAAAGCAAGTGGTGGGAAACTTACTCACAACACTAATAATAGCCCCTATGACTCTACCTCTAGGAGAGCTACTTAGGCAAAACTCGATACTATGGCAAGTGCTGAAGTAGTGGGTAGAAAGACTTGATGAGCTTGGAGTGGTCGACTTGCTTGACCACGATGCAATAATGCATATACCGAGCTTAACCCTAAACTTGATACCACAGTCTTTGCATGTAATTGCATTTTGGGAAGGCACGGAGATATACACGATCTTACCTATCATTGCATTAGGAGATGCCACAAGGAAGGGAATTGTAGATACAGGAGCGAGAGTCAACGTGCTTAGCCATATAGTCTTGCAAGATTTGGGTAATCCACCTATGGAGACCCATAGGTTTAACATCACACTAGATAATAAAATGAAGGTTAGACCATTTGGAGTACTAAAAGACTGGTCCTTCAAGATAGTTGGAGTCTAGTTCTCAATGAACTTCATACTCATGAAGAGAGTGGATTATGACATCTTGTTAGACTAACTTTGGTTGTGAAACACACGAGCGATAGAAGACTGGGGCACCAGTCTAATATTCTTAGGCAACATATTTGAAGTTGTACGAGTTGACATGGAAACCTGGAAAATCACGTCAGTCGACCTAGGGCACATGCCATCTTCGCTATTTTGAAAGGAGACTCACAAGTCAGTAATTCCTACAAGCCACTAATAAAGCATTCCTTGCCCCAAGGACGAGGGGGATTGGATGCATGTGCTAGCCACCATCGATGTTCCATTCTCAGACGATGTGGAGGCTTATAAGCAGGTTGCTACAGGGTAGCTGATAAGTCACACCATCTTAGCCATCGAAGAGTAGGAACCCACCATCAGTAACACTATGCATGATGGCTAGGAGCTCTATCAATTGACCAACATCTACCCCCTTCCACGTCCCATCTAATAGACCCAAACTCCAGGGGATTGCTGAATATTTGATGAGAGAACTAGTTAGTAACCCAGCTACCAATCTCAAACCCCTCAAGGACCTCATGGACAAGCCGTAGTGGCAATGGACCGAAGTGTATGACTTGAATCTATTGTACAATTGGGCATTAATAATCACAAACAGAAAGAAGGCTAAGAGAAAAAGCCTAGGAGATGATGAATATTCAGAATATGACAATTCAGACAATGAGTACGAAGACTGCTACTCTATGAATGAGGAAAGTGAGGAAGAGGCTGATACAATAGAGTATGATATCGATGGCTGAGTGATCAAAACATATATCAGTAGACTCCAAGCCACGGAAATCCAACATCTTTAGGGTTGAAAGAGGAGTCATTAGGATGGAATGGGACAGTTGCACTTGGTTGGACCACCTAGGTGTAATGGACTATGAGCAAGTTGGATTAGTTCAAAGTATTGCACTACTCTTCATAATTGAATTGGCCTTAGAACCGTGAGACCACCAGGGGAAACTTCTTTTTCTAGCGAGGGTTGTGATTTTAACACTGAATTGGTAGTATGAGCTTTGAGAGAGATCTAGAGATACCTCGACCACCTAAGACCAAATGCATCAAAGGGGACCTACTAATCCACCTAAGATGCAAGCAGTTGAGGAAGGAAAATAGAAAGCAGTCAAAGGGGCAAGAAGTTGAAGAGCAAAGAAGCCCCAAGTTCTATCAAAGTGCTTCACAAATTTCAAAAAGGGTGACAAGGTGGTGATCCTGCTGGGAGCTAAGAGGCAAGGACATGCAAATGAACTGATAGAATGGCCCGATAAGGTCAAGAAGGCCAACTTAGCAAGAGAAGATGAAAAGCCTTGACATGCATTCATAGCCAAGGACCTAACTAAAAAAGAGGAGGCTAATCTCATCACTCTCCTACGAGAGTACATAGATGTATTTGATTGGGTCCTTAGAGGAACTAAAAGGAGTAGATTCGACGGTTGTAACTCATAACATCCCCATGACTCTAGATGCAATGCCAGTTAAGTAGCAAACCATACCTAATGAATTCAAAACATGCACATGTCGTTAAGGAGGAGATATATATTCTGTCGAAGGCCTCATTCATCAATGAAAATAAGCATACGGAGTGGATGTCACCTATAGTGATTGTCCTAAAGAAGAACGGGAAGATTTGAGTGTGTGTGAATTATAGTAAGGTCAATGCTGCAACTAAGAGGGACAACTATCCACTACCCTACATGGAGCATATACTCAAAAGAGTGGCAAGGAAGGAAGTCTATAGTTTCTTGGACCCCTTCTCAAGCTACAACCAGGTGCAGGTATACCCTAATGACAGACATAAGATTGTATTTGTGACCGAATGGGACGTATTTGCCTACATAGGCATACCATTTGGGCTAATGAATGCACCCATCTACCTTTCAATGCCTTATGTGCACCATCTTAGAAGGCATGCTTAGGTGAGAATTAGAGAGGGAACACCTAGATAAACTTCACACCACCTTTGAGTGGTATATATTGTATAATCTCTACTTGAATCCCCTAAGGTGTCAATTCTGGATAAAATATGGATGTATCCTAGGGCTCATAGTATCTAAGAATGGCATTGCCACCTACTTCTCCAAACTTAAGGTCATTGTCGATTTACAACCACCCATGAACTATAAGGGAGTTCAGTGCTTCCTAGGATACACAAGATACTATCGATGATTCATTCTAAACTATGTATTGATTGCTAGATCCCTTTACCAATTGCTAATTGTATTTGAGTGGACCGAGGAATACCAACATCCTTATGAGGAACTAAAGAAGGCTCTTACATCCACACCAATCCTATGAGTCCCAGATTGGAACATAACATTCCATGTGCACATTGAAGCATCAAGTTTTCTGTGGGAGCTATTTTGTAGCAACCTAGCGAACATAATCTTGATTATCTTGTGAGATTTGCTAATACAAAACTCACAGATACAGAGATGAATTACTCCACGATGGAGAGGGAAGGCCTAGCTATGGTTTTTGTTGTGAAGAAGTTCCGTCATTATTTTTCAGCTACACCCTTAACCTTGTTTGTTGATGGTTAGGCTCTGCTTTAATCTTGTGTTATAGGATGCATAGCTAGATGGTTACTTCTACTTCTAGAGTTTAACTTCTCCATGGTTTTAGACAAGGGCAAGCAGCACTACGTGGTAGACCATATGTCCCGCATACCCACAAAAGAAGCTGTTGACCAAGGCATCATAGATGACCTACCAGATGCACACCTTTTTAGCATGCCAAGTGAGAGAGACGTATTTAGGACCGATCTAACATCATATTTGGGTTCAACCCTATAAGTTAATAGCCATCCAACTCTATAGACTAGGATAGAATGGGTTACTACAAAGATGCATATGTGAGTACGAGATACATGGCATACTTGTTGAAGCGCATGGTTGAATTGCTGGAGGAGACTTTAGCAGAGACACTAGAGTACACAAGGTGTTACAATCCCAACTATGTTGGCCCACCCTATTCCACAATATAACTAAGTTTGTGAAGCATTATAACGAGTGCCAGAGAACCAAAGTTCCCATCCATAAGGACAAGATGGAGTTGACCCCAATAATAGCATGACAACCCTTTGAAAAGTGGGGAATTGACTTCATTAGGCCACCAATACTCGAGGGAAAAGTACATAATTGTGGCAACAAAGTATCTCACAAAATGGATTGAAGCTTGGGCCACTAGAAATAATGATGCTAGGACCATGGCTAAGTTTCCTTAGGAGCATGTGATCTCGCGATTCGGCCCTCTTGAACTAGTTAGTGATCAAGACACACATTTTATTAATGAAGTGGTTTCCCATTTTCTATCCACCTTCTTGATCATCCATACGAAATCCACACCATATTACCCTCAAGTAATGGTCAGTAGAATCTATGAATAAGATCCTAGTAAATGTCCTTACTAATGTAGTCTCCACCTCATGCACTAAGTAGGACAATAAGCTCATGGGGTAGTGCTATAGGCCTATAGGATAGCTTATAAGATGGCCTTAGGGAAAACAACATTCAAGCTAACCTATGGGAATAAAGCAATCCTGCAATTTAGTTATTCATTCCAAGCTTGAGAGTGGCAATACAAGAGAGATGGGATGGAGAGGAAGCATGGATGGAACACCTAGTGGAATTAGAATGTCTCTGTGAAACCTGACTCCTGGCAACCCACGCACTAATTTATGAAAAGACAAGATGCAAGAGCTAGTTTGATAAACATATCAAGCAATGCGACTTCAAGCAAGGCGACCTCTTGCTCTTGTACTCTGTGAAGGGCCATAAGCAAAAGATAAATTTTAGAGGATTGGGACCTTTCAAGGCCAGCAATATTAGTCGAACTGACAAGGGCTCAATACTCTAGAGGGAGAGAGCATAGGCTTCTTTAATGGTATTCATCTCAAGAAGTACTACCCTCCAACACACCCACTACATGAGCCGCCAAAGCTAGACCTACCTGTGAATGTAAGCGTAGCTACCATCATTGAGATAGAGGATGAGGATGAGGAGGCAATGGCACTTGCATACTTGCACATATCAATCACCTGCATACTTACACTCATTGACAAGGGAGCAAACTGTAATATCCTTACACATGATCATTGGACCCTCATTGATCAGCCTCAATTGCAACCTACCAACAATGAACTCAGCCTATTTGGGGGGAAATCTTATTCACTACTAGAAAAGTGTAAGGTAGTGGTCTCTATTGAGACAAAGCCTACTTCTAGGTGATTTAAATACACGTTATCGCTGAGTGCTTCCCAACGCCACCACTGCCTACTCTACACATCAAGTGAAGCATTCACAATTGTTAGAAACTAATGAAATTAAATTGATAAAAGTGAATACTTAGTAGTCTTCAGCTACAAAATAAATAAATAGGTTGGAACTCTGTCCTAACCTTAATTTAATATGAGTGCACTCTAAACTCATAAACATCCATTAATTTAAATATGTATTTTGTGGAATCATCTACGTGCACATTAAATTAACATGACACCTGAAAAGGACAGGTGCCCCCGTCAACTTCTCGCATAAGAAATCCACATTGTGTACGATCCCCAACAAATAAATATAGTTTGATGGAATCCACTGCAAAACCTCACAGAATCCACAGTGGAATAAAAAACTCATGGAATCCATCGTGATCTCACAAAATCCACCATGGAATATGCCTCCTGGCATTATACCCTTAGAGTGGGATAGCAATTGTCCTCAATTGCTATTAGCTCAATGTGGAGCGATCCGTGAGGGGCAAGCACTTAGATCACGAGTGTGTATCCGTTGGGCCTCTTCAATAGGATGATTTTTAAACTTAACCAAATATCTAGAGTATCTACGACCATTTCTAGTGGTCATAAAGTCAGTATCTAGAATAGTTTCAGGTTCAAGGATTTTAGTTTCTTCTTCTAATAAAGGAGGGTTTTCATAGATAGGGCGAATAGGTAATTGGCCTCTAAAAGGTCATAACAAATTGATATGAAAAGTATTGTGGATTTTCCAGTGTTGGGGTAGGTCTAATTTAAATGCATTGTCATTGATTTTGTGAATGATCTTGAAAGGTCCATAAAATCTAGGAGCTAACTTAACAATAGGGTGTCTCTCAACACTTTGCAAGCTTCGCTTTTCAATGCGTAACCAAACATAATCATCAACTTTGAAACTCATGACTTTTCTTTTCTTATTAGCTTGTTTTGTGCATGATTACTAGGCTTTCACAATCATGTCTTTGACTTCAGTAAAAATAGTAGTATGAGTATTGGAAATATCATAATTAGCTTTAACTTTGTTTAATAATGATATAACAGATGTAGGCAATCTATGTCCATAAATACTTTCAAAAGGTGCTTTATATGTAGCTATATGTGGTGTGCTATTGTATGCAAATTGAAGTAAATACAAGTGTGTATCCCATGTTTGTGGTTTTAAAATTGTGTATGCACACAAAAGATGTAAAATTGTACTATTAGTAGTTGAGCCCATTTGTTTCAAGATGAAATGTAGATGAAAAATTAATTTTAGTACCTAAATTAGCAAACAAAGTAACCCAAAAATTATTACAAAATCTAGAATCACGATCAGAAATAATAGCTTTTGGCAAACCATGGTTAGTGAAAACAATCTTTAAAAACAATTGTGTAGCTTGAGATGCAATTAATGTTTTCTTGCATGAAAGAAAATATGCTTGTTTACTAAATCGATCTACAATAGTCCAAATCATATCATGATTATCTTGGGTGTTAGGCAAACTTGTTATAAAATCCATTGAAATATGTTACCATGGTCGTTTAGGAATTGGTAAAGCCATTAACAAACCATATTGCTTACCACGGTGTTGCTTGACTCTTTGACAAATTAAATACTCTGATACAAAGTTAGAAACATTAGATTCCATGTGTGACTAGTAAAAATCTTCAACCAATGTACATAAAGTAAAAATAATATCTCTATGGCCTTGATATGGGGGACAATGAATGTCGTGCAACACAAATGATCTAAATGGAACAATTACACACAACCTTTTCTCATAAAACATAAATCCATCAGAATAAGACAAAGAATCAATTGGAATATAGTTATTAGCAACTAATTTATTCCAATCAGCTTGAAAGCTGGGTCTTGGTTATAGGTATCTTTTATAGGAATAAGGGAATCAAAAGATATAATGGAAATATTATGGATACTTGGTCTTCTACTTGAGGCATCAGCAACAACATTCTCTTTTCCGGGTTGATATTGGATAAGTGGACGAAAACTTTGAATAAAAGCAGCCCATTAGATATGATGATAAAAAATTTGTGATTGACTAAGGAGATGTTTGATACCTTGTTGGTCAGTTTTGATCATGAATTCAGATCCCATTAGATAGTGTTTCCATTGACGTAACGCTTGTACTACAACTAATAATTCCTTATCATAGGCAGAATACTTGAGTTCAGATGGTTTAAGTTTGCAGCTAGAGTAGGCTATGTGATGTGAATCTTGCATAAGGACAGCTCCTATTCCAGATCTGCTAGCATTAATGACTACTAGAAAGAATGGTCTATTAAAGTCAGGTAATGGAAAAACAAGTGCATAGGTTAAAGCATATTTCAATAAATCAAAAGACTTTTGCTGATTATCAGACCAATGATATACAATACCTTTCTTTAATAATTTTGTCAAAGGTAATGCAAACAATGAAAAATTTCTCACAAATTTTCTGTAGAAGCTAGCAAGACCTAAGAAAGAACGTAACTTATACACATTTTTAGGGATTGGCCAATTCAAAATTGCCTCTATCTTTTTAGGATCAACTTTAATACTATCAGAAGAAAAAATATGTCATAAGTATTCAATTTGGATTTGGAAAATTTCACTCTTTTCAAGGTTAGCATATAATTGATTCTCGTTCAATAATTTGAAAACCAAAGATAAATGTTCATAATGCTCATTCTCATTCTTATTGAAAACTAATATGTCATCAAGGAAAACAATTACACAATACTGATATTTAAAAAATATTCGACTCATCATTCAACTGAATGTAGCTGGTGCATTAGTCAAACCAAAAGGCATAATAAGGAATTCATAATGACCAAATTGAGTTCTAAATGCAATTTTGAAAATGTTAAGTGTATCCAATCGTACTTGATGATATCCAGATTTGAGATCTATCTTGTTAAATATTGTGCCCCCTTGTAGTTTATCCATGAGGTCATCTACCCTAGGGATCATATATCTATTCTTGATAGTGATCTTGTTTAGGGCATGATAGTCAATGCACATCCTATAGGTATTATTTTCTTCTTGACTAATAGGACATGTGCACCAAAAGGAGAACTACTGGGCCTAATGAGTCCTCGAGTTAATAGTTCTTCAACTTAGGCTTAAATTTCTTTTTGTTCAATTTGATTGTGTCTATAAGGTGCTTTATATGGTGGTTGAGAACTAGGGATTAAATCTATTTTATGATCTTCAAGATGTGTAGGTGGTAAACCAAGGGGTAAATCAATAGTAAAACAATACTTAAATTGTGAAAGAAATTGTGTGTGTCTAGGATGTATCTGATTTTCCTTAGCTTCAATTTCATTCACCCACTAAATATGATTTACTACCTTTTCTTAATGTACGTTTAGCATGTGTATGACTAAGCAATGGAAAATTATCTAAGGTGTGCATGTACCATGTAATGTAATTTGTTTTCCATTAGGATGAATTTTCATTGAATGTGTAGAATAATCTATATCGGGATTATATTTGTGATGCCAAGGCATTCCTAAGATAATGTCACTAGCTTGCGAAGGCACAAATAAGAAATTTCTACGCTCAACATAATCACCAATTTTAATTTCTAAATCATGAACTTCTTGTGTACCATTGTATCTAGTGCCTAAAAATGCAACATTTATACGATAATGAGTTGAAATAGTATGTAAATTTAATTATTTTACCAACTTTCCAAAAATAAAATCATGTGTGTTTCCATCATCATGTAAAACAATTTTTTTTTGTACCATGTACAAGATATTTCATTGTTAATAATGAATGATGATTTGGCATACCTAGTAAAGTATCTGAAGTAGTACCGATATCATCATCATCTTTCGTGAAATCTGGATTTCTTCATGGTCTTCGTTTTCAGTCCCTCCCAAGTAATTGATGTAAATAACTGGCTTTATGGATTGACAATTCACCGCTAGGTGTCCAGGTTTGTGGCACTTGTAGCAAACTATAGGCTTGGCTTTGGAAATAGTATTGGTAATGGCTGGAAATTTAGGTTTATCAGGATTTGGCTGGAAAGATAGCTTAGGATTTGAATTTGTGTTTGATGGTAAAGCAAGGGGTCATGTCCAAGATTTATGGAAAGAAGAAGAACAAAATGATATTGATTAAATCTTTGAAAGTTAGAATTGAATTGCTTTATACCAAAGTTACTGTTAGTCAAAAATTGTTGTGGTCGTTTCTCTTATCCACGAATTTTGTCTTCAGCATCATGGGTTAAAGAAATCACATCCTCCAAAGTCGTTGGCTTGAACATGTTCACCTCCACATAGAAGTGACCAAGCAAACTAGACATATACTTGCGCTTGTGGATTGCCTCAGGTACATATTCAAGCATTCAAAGTTGCAATAAGGCGTTCCAGAAACGCTCACTATATTGCAAAATAGACTCATGATCTCTTTGTTATAGAAGATCCCACTGTTTGATTACTTTTTCATGGAATTGAGGTGGAAGAAAATTCTGCAAAAATTCCTTTTGAAAAGCCTCCCAAGTAGTAGGACAATCAATACTCTTGCGGACAACGGTCCACCATAACGATGCTCTGTCCACTAAATGGTTAGTGACACATTTGAGTTTATCTTTTCGGCGTACTGCTCTTCATGGAAGTAATCATCAAGCTAACTGATAAAAGCGAGAACAGTTTTTTCGTCACGTAGCCCATTAAAAGTACGAAATTTGAAATTTATTTTACTTATATTGGCTTCTTTCCTGATAGATTATGCTTCGAGTGTCGCATCGATCGTATGTCGTATAACATCTTCGGGTTGCGGTCCATCTTGATCAACAGTAGATCGTTGAAGAGTAGCTAGTTGAGCTTGCAAAGTTTGACATGCTCTTCGTTCCTCCTGAAGTTGTATCATAATTAAGTCCAATTTTTTGCTCCATCGTTGGTTCCGGTAAATCACATTCGGCCATAAAATCTTCCATGGTTTGATCGGACATCCTGCAAAATTTCAAACAATCTCACATACTCGAAATCTCGTTAGAGGGATGAGCGTAGCTCAAGGTTGGGTTTACAAGGCTTGCTTCTTCTTTTTGTTTAAATGGCTTTTTGTGATCTTTCTTCTTTTGCGGATATGGTAATTGATGAATGTCTTCTTCTAATGAATACTTTTTCTGTGTAGATTGGGTATAACAATCTACTTGCTGGAAATTGGCTCTGTAAGAGTGCAGGTACGAACATGAGCTTGCTGAGGCTTTCGAGAGTAATTCGGGGTAAGCTCGGTGTGAATGCCCACTAAGGAGGATTTAAACTTGAAAAATTTAAGCCTTAATAAGCTTAAAAACCTTAAGCTTTATAAAAGCTTAATGACTGTTTTTGAAATTGATAGGATGGCGGCACGTTTTGGGAAGATTCAATGATTGCAAGTACATACTGTCACTGTCGTCGCTAAAATTCGAAGGGGCTTAAGCTCTTTCACTTAAGCTTTTTAAGCTTATTGAACTTAAACTTAATGAAAAGTTTCTTATTTGCTTCTCTGAGAAAAATGACTTGCAAAGGAGCTTGGGAAGTGGTCCTCTGTCACCAGAGAGTGGTCCTTCGCAATCCAACAGCACAGCAGGGAGTTCTTTACCGCTAAGAACACGATGATATTGACGGTTCGTAGCGAGATTGCTTGTAGAGCCCATTCATTTCAAGAGATTTGCCTTCGTGCAAGATGGTAAGCAATTAGAAGCCCTTTATCTCAGCTTTGCTCTGATACCACTGGTGTGCAAATCGGATGGTGGATGTGTACGTAGCGAGCGCCGGAAGGTCCCCAAGAACAAAAGAACTCTACTAAAGTTCATAAAACAATAAGATAGATTTGCACAGCATGAAGAAAATAGACACCTTGTGTGAGCGCTTCACAAGGCATGTATTTATAAATTTATTCATCTCAAAGCTAAAAAATAGCCCAATTTTACAATTAGCATGCTTTGGCTTTTGTGTTTGCTTTTGTCCAAATAAAGAATAAAGCGGTTTGGGCAGTCCAAAAGTCAAGCTATGTCCAAATACAATGTCCAATAATGAAATATTTAAATTGTGCGTCCATGCGCATACAAAATAATAAATATCTGTCAAGTGTTTCAATAAATAAGTGCACCTAAATAAATATTAGAGCCACGTCTTTAATGATAAGGCACGCGCCCATCAAAAATGATAATTTCTTCTAGGTAATTTGAATACACACTATCTCCCGGTGCTTCCCAACGCCACTACTGCCTGCTCTACACATCAACTGAAGCATTCACAATTGTTAGAAAATAATCAAATTAAACCAACAAAAGTGAATACCTAGTAGCAATCTTCAACTACAAAATAAATAAATAGGTTGGAATTCTGTCCTAACCTTAATTTAATACGAGTGCACTTTAAACTCATAAACATCCATTTATTTAAATATGTATTTTGTAGAATCACCCGCTGTGGAATCACCCACATGCACATTAAATTAACATGACACTCGAAAAGGACATGCGTCCCTATCAACTTCTCGCACAAAAGGAATCCACCTTGTGTACTAGCCCCGGTAAATAAATATAGTTTTACAAAATCCACCGCAAAACATCACATAATCCACTATGGAATAAAAAACTTATGGAATCCATTGTCGTCGTACGGGATCCACCATGGAATATGCCTCATGGCATCAATGAATAAAGTGAACTTGTACTTGAGGAAAAATTTCATGGAATTCGTGCTTGGAATGTGTAGACTACTTGAAGTAAAACAAAATTTTCCATTCCATATTGAAACATTGCACCATTCCATATTGCTTGTTTTTAATATTTTCCTTTTTTTTTTGCAAAAGCTACTCTCAAATGAGCTAATTGTAAGATGTTGTGCCATAACACAAACTCGAGATGGCAGGACAACTTCCATTCTTGGAGGAAGAGCACAATAGATTACCGATTGGCCACTGAAATACAAGTCTACAACTAGCTAAAATACCACAGTGTTAGCAATTTGAAAGACATGGTGACTAAGGAGGAAGGCATGGTGAAGCAAATAGTTGATCAATGCAATCTCCACAAATACGTAGAGAAGGTTGATCAAAAAATCAGCCACAATAGATACATTGAGTTCTTGAGAACTTTTGACACAAAAAAGAACACCCAAAAGGATAGAAGTTGTACTTAGCCCTGAAATAGTGGAGAAGGCATTAGGGTTGGCAAACACACAAGGAAATACACTAAAGAGAGATGTTTATGGCATGCTGAAGATGTGAAAGACAAAAGTGCACACCAATGATGGGATTAGTTTAGCAGACATCCCTCACCCCACCATCCAATTACATGCAAAGATGGCACATGTCCTTCTCTATAGTCACCTATACAACACACTCATGGTCCACATACCAATGCCAATGCTTGAAAGTATTGCAACAGGGACCCTAGATGAAGTGAATTTGAATTTCTATGTCCATAAAATGATTGAATCGTCAGTCCCAAGGCATTGTCATTAAGCTAGAGACCCATAGGAGGTGAGCCATCGACCACCACGACTAAATTGGACAGAATAACACCTACATCAATAGCATCCATGATAGGGTTTGGAGGGGTATTGAGACAACCATCATCCAAGAAGCCATGGGAGAGATGGAGAGGGAAGAAGAAGTAGGGGAGACACCGGAGAGATCTCCTATTCAAGAGTTGCACCTCTCCCTAGTCACAAAAAACCCATTAATGTCTCCAAAAGTGAGAAACGCGGGAGACAAAGAAGCTAGCAAGCCACAAAAGGAAAAAGTAGAGCAAGCTACACGGAAGGAAGGAGCTTAAGCCCAAGAACAGTGGCAACAAAAGGGTTCCAATGAAAGGACCATTAATGGACAAGATGGGGTGGGTTCAATCCCATCAAAGCCAAGGGAAGCAATGAAAAATCATGTTAAAAATCCTAAGCAAGAAGAAGGGAACTACAATAGGAGAGGACAAAGCGTTAGTAGCCTTCAAGAAGAAATCAAGAAAGATAGAGAAGGAATGGAAGAAGAGGAGGAATGCTTGCTAAAGGTAGAAGAAGAGTCTAGAAGGTCAGATGAAGAACAAAGGAAGAAGCAACAAGAGGAGGAGGATGATAAGATGGCTCCCACCATTAGGCTGCTAGTTGAGCAACCCTCCCAAATAGAAGTTTTGGCTAAGAGGAGCCTAGAAGATGTGCCTGGTACTAGCTCCACAGAAGCAGAAGTGGCTTAAGGACCTATCTACCAGTCATGGTTGCCACCATTATGGCCACACAAGAAACCATGGACGCAACAGTGACATGTGTAATGCACATCATGAGGTGGTTTTCCCTTATAATGCATTACTTGTATGTAAGAGTTTTTGTACATATGTGTTGTGCTTTCACTTGTGACACACATGGATATATGTGTGTAAGGCCAAAAGGTGATTGTTAGATAGACACTTGGTCTTGTGAATTTAGCAAGTAAGTGTCTTTTGACAAGTATGTCATCTCACTCAACTTGGCACTATGTCATGAACTTAGTATAGAGATGTCATTTTGATTGTGACACCCTTCCTTTTCCCTTGGGTAAGGATGGGTACTTGGTTGTGAATTTGGCTAGACAGTGTCCTAACAAGTCACATATAAATAAGCAAAGTGAACGACTTTAATCTTGTATTCGATTGGCTACATAATGTCATGACATGCTAATTGTTTGGTATTGTTTGATGGGATGGGAATGTAGGTCACATATTTGACAAAAAATATCACGACTTCTTATGTGTTTTTTTGTTTTGAAATATTGTAATAGTCTTGTTTTTTTTAACTCAAGAATGAATTCATAGAATTACATTTTTAAATAAAAGAATATATGTATCTCTAAATTAATTTCATATAATTATATTTTTAAATGGATATTATATACAACCATTAATTAGCTTAGAAATGCTTCATATAATTATGCTCATTAACTATACATTGAGTTATTTACCTTAAGAAAGAAATGAATACTCTCTCTCTCTCTCTCTCTCTCTCTCTCTCTCTCTCTCTCTCTCATTTTGTAACATAAATATCAATGACTTAAGGCAACAACACCAACTACACAAGCACTTAATGTCATACAGACAAGATGACTCTTTCATAGATATTAAATTATTTACCTTAATGTCATGCAAATGGAATGATTCTTTTCATGAAAAATGAGTTATTTACCTTTAAGGTGACAATACCAGCTACATGAATACTTAATGCCATGCAAATTGAGTTATTTACCTAAGAAATGCTCTCTATGTGTGCAACAACGTCAACTGCATGAGCACTTAATGTCATACAAATAGGATGACTCTTTCATAGAAATTAAGTTATTTACCTTACTATCATGCAAATGGAATGATTCTTTTCATGAAAAATGAGTCATTTACCTTTAAGGTAACAATACCAACTACATAAGTACTTAATGCCATGCAAATTGAGATATTTGCCTTAAGAAATGATGTGTGTGTGTGTGTGTGTTTAAACATAGATAGTAATGATTTAAGTCAACAATACCAACTATGTAGAGCACTTAACTCAATATGGAATAACTTAAGGCAATTCACATAGCATTCTCAATATCTATTATCATACTAATTTTCATTAAAAAATATGTTTAAAAAATTCATATAAGTGTGCTTATCAATTGTAAACCATGTTTGTGAGTTTTCATATATACAATCCTATGTTCTAGTGAAGTTTACCTCTAATTCATAGATTGAGGGCTACTATGTTTAAATGCATGTTTTCCTTTACTATAGAAAATTATAAGAATTTGTTTTCATACATGTGTGCTTCTCAATTGTGAATCATGTTTATGAGTTTTCATACATATGACCTATATTCAAGTGAGCTCAGTTCACTTACAGTTGGTACATTTAGGACTTACCATTATGGTCACACTTGTTTTTCTTCTCCATAGAAACTAGAGAGCTTGGTAATCACAAAGATGGTAATTACAAACCTGAAAATTTGCTAATTACAAAGATGGTATTCAATGTTGCAAAAGCATTGCACATCCACCTAGTGTAGGCTATATTGACTAGCATGGAGGAGAAGATATCATTCATGAATAACAAAAAAATTACTATTATACAATGAGGCATGTACATCAATGAACACACTACTACAACAATGAGGTCTTCTACACTTGGTTGTTCATGTGATTTGGGATGTTGAGAAGCATTTACATATTTGTTGCAGATTGATAGGAAACACAAGTAAGATGTTGGATGGTTGCAAAAAGCTAGTGTCAATGTCAGCTTCAAGGAAGAAGTTGGCATTGCAAAAAATAAAGTGAAAAGAAGAGGTGGCACATGAAAAATGGACAAAAGACCTATCAAGCACAACCTCTCTTCCCAAGCGATTGAAGACTACCATAAGTAGAAATGCTAGCTCGGGCCCAATAACTTAGCCAATTGGTTCCTTGGGGGCAAGTACAACTATATGCACATTGCGGAACCACCAATGTGCACCAACAATTGCCATCCCATTCGATACACTCAAGGTGGGCAAGGTATTAGGCCATGGTGCATTTGAAGAGTGTATTAAACTCATCATAGAGAGCATTTCTTATTCCTTTGGATTTGATATATTGCATCAAAATGTACAAGGGATTAGTTAATGCAAAGTTGCAACAATTCTAGGTTGAGTGCGGAATACAAAAGGTTAATGCATTAATTATGTGGTCCATTGCCTTCAGCTATGAGCCACCTTAGGTTATTGTTTGCCCTCTCTTCAATGGTGGCGCATTAAATAACATAGTCATGTGGGGGTCTTTCCATTAGTGCAAATACAAGAGGGGAACAATTGAGCATCTCCATAAGCCTCCATACAATTTCAAACCTAATTGTGACGTGGAGCCTCATGCTAAAAGCTAGAATCTTGTGTGTTATTAACAATGTGCCGAATATAATCCATAGGCTCATGTATTGGATGAAAACTGTGTGTAATGCCAACCTTATTCATATTGCATGCCAATAATATAGTATTGGACTTCACTAAAGATACCACCCCAAGGGCGCGTATCACTAATTGGGGTCTAATGCTCATTTATGGCATGGTGAGGCCACCTCTCAACTAGAAAGCTATGCTGCCTAATGCAGAGGTGCATATCATGAAAGAGCAATGTATAGGATGGAAAATAGGGTAGAGAATAGTGGAAAGGGGAATAATACATGGGTACATATAAAAGGTGTAAGGATTATTTTGCATCAATTGAATATAGTACAAGTCATTTTTTTGCTTCATCTCTCTCCTCCATCTTTCATGGCTAACTTCTCCTTTCTATTCATGTGTTTCTCTCTCCTATAATGTTCTCTCTCTTTCTCTCACCCAGTTTTATCTCACGACAAGTGGTATTAGAGCATTGGTCTTTGATCCATTCCCCCTCTTTTTTCTTCATATCTAGTCTCAATTTTCATCATAAAATCCTATCTCAGATAGGTATTGTAGGTAGAGGACATGGATTTTGACTAGTTATGACTTGCAAGTCTACTATAGTTAGAAGACACCATAGCTACAAGCATTTACCAGAGATTGGGATAAAAATGGTGACCTTCATGTTATTTTGGCAAATTGTGGACAAATTTTGAGATATTTTGACAGCGAGTTTGGGAAAAAAGCCATCGCTAGACTTGGAGGAGACTAAAAGTCTCCGCTACTTTTTGAAGGAGGCTTTTCTTCTTCCTCCTCAAGCTTTGTCTAAGCTCCCATGGCTACAAGAAGCCTTTGATCTCTTTGATATGGCTATTCCTTTCAACCCTACCCTTGTAGCATGAAACCTCATTGCTTGAGGAGTGGAATAAGTATTGTAGAGGCTACATTTTTATATCATGATGTGTGCAGGTCTTCAAGACAGTCTAGTGAGCACAAATTGTGCCAATAGTAGGGATGAGACCTAAATTGTTTGATGAATTCTCATCCACCTTTGGATCCCATATGCCAAAGCATAGCATTTGTTGCCACTACTAGAAACACATGTTGACATCGTAGTTAAATAATATGTGCACTTATATTATTTAACCATTCTCATGGCCTTTGCATGTGAGATTCCAATTACTTAAACCAATTACAATCCACACACATGAATCATAACCACTATCAAAACCAAATGTGATACATCCACATGCCAAAACCCTTGACCATCAAGGCATTGTAATGCATAAACTAAGCATAAACAACCCCTCATAGCAATGATGTGCCACATGATAGTCATGTAATGCATAAATAAACTACAAACCACATGCAACTTATGCAATTGTACTTCTTTTGCATCTCTTGTAAATGCACATTGCATACTATCCATGTATTCCATACATGCCTTGCAAATGTACATCACATCCAAATGTACATTCCATGTATTCCATACATGCTAGTAACCTTGCAAGTGTATATTTTCAAAGCCTAGGTGCAAACCATACACATCTAAGTACCAACTTATAGTGACTAGTACATTGAATAGTGATCCCAATGGCCAAAATACTGTGAGTATACAATACCATCTATGTAAACCAAGTACATCTAAGATATCCACCACATAACTAAGCTATCCATCACAAGGAGAGTGGAGATGCAACCTCCCCATTGAGTATCTGGCAATAACCTGGGCGTTCTATGCTCTACTAATCCTAAAAAAGCCCATTGACTCTAATTGAAACACATCAAGGTAAAGTGCACCATTAAGGATAATCTACCAAGTCACCCTCCTTCATCTAGTTGCATTCATTCATGGGTGAAACAATGATGAAGCACATGAAAACTTTACCTTTAACTTTACTTGCCTCAAAACCTCCACTAGGTTCTAGGCCTTTTTCTCTCTTAAGCATTGCAATGCTTTATACTTTCACATTGTTACAATTCGAACTCTAATTTGCAACATTGCATTCAATGAACTAGCCCTCATGTATACTTGACATGCTAGGAGCACAAAATGCATTAGGAAACATTCATGTCTGCATTCTTTGGACTATCACAATGTGAATGTGCATGGGGGATTTACATACTAGCAGCCATATCAAGATACATTTTTCCATACATTGCATGCATTGATAGTTTCATCCCTCGTGTAGGCATTAGTAGCTGCAGCTTTTCCTCATGACTTGCACTATATAGAGCATTTGCATGGCCAACATTAATACCATGTGTCCCAAACATACAGGGCTATATATATGCATTGCCAGACTTGCCATTTTGTGCCACAACATCATACCAACATTGCTATACATGGGGTTATGCATATTACCAACCATACCCAAATACATTGGGCATTACACACCATGCATTTGCTGCATAGCATAAGGGGATGTGCCATAGATCCTCATATGCGGTCCCTAACCCATCATAGCATGGAAACTACTACCACCACTAAAGTACCATGGTGGCTACCCAAAAAGCATTGGATTGGCACTTTCAAGTTTGTCTTGCATATGCATCAATTTCCCCACTCACATAATTTTCTTATGCTCACTACCCACATTTGGAACATCATGTTGCTATATTGGCTCTTTTCTTCATTGCATCTTGCTATGCCAAAGTTCTTGAAGACAATTTCCTCTTCTTGCCTTTGATGCCCTCCTTTAAGCCGTTCAAAAAAAGTGCATGATTATTAGCTTGTTGTCCATGTTGTAAGAATGTTCTGACTTTAGGCATTGCATTTTCCCCAACACCTTGTGAATTTTCAGATTGAGAGGAATCATCCATGCTGCTTGATCCCATCTAACTATCTGAAGACATTCTTGTTGTAATGCTCAGTTCAATACAATTTTAGCACTACAGCAAAGCTTCTAACCTTCAATGGGGTGCCACCAAGTCAAGGGAATTGATGGTAATCCCTGAAACAATGGGACCTTGAAACAAACCTTCCTTCTAGGATAGGGTGGTAATAATCTGATTAATCAATAATTTACAGTAAGAATAAAATTCATATAAACTAAATATGCACACTTTGCCACTTTAGTGTTGGACAATGGAGACCCAAGGATTGGACTTAAAATTAGCACCCCTTTCAGTATTACTTCATCTTTAATTGCAATCCAGATGGAATACAATGAGATTCCTTGAATCTCGTCCACTCTCCAATTACCTCTTGTTGTCACATAAATGACTAGAAAGTCTTCAAACCAATTTTCCCCTTGGTTTGCTTGGGAATTGACTTTCACCATGCTCCTTGCAATACAAATTTAGCCTCAAATCTAATAATGATTGGTTGCTCTCCTGAATCTCCTTGAAATTCTTTAATTTCAGCTACTAGAATTGAAGTCTTAGCCCTCAATCTTGAGCTCATATCTCGAGATAGCTAGCAAACCCTATTTTTTTGCTGTAAATTAGGGTTTAGAGTAGAGATTTTCCAATATCTTCCCCTTTGATGACTCAAATGGCTAGATTTTAAGATAACTTGAGATATGGTTGTAGGATGAGAGAGAATGTTGTAGAGAAAGAAATTTTAGAGTTTCATTGTGAGAAAGACTAAAATTTTTTTATTTTCCTACTCAAACAGCCATGGAAGTTGTCACCTATAGCTTAGAACCACCAAAAAGACTATTGCCCACTCCTATATATTGTTACGTGCACCAAAAGGACCTTGGGCTACTCTCACATATACTTAGAGGTCTTAAAACTACTATTGCATGTCGTAGGACCAGTCCTTGGTGGCTTGCAAATCACATTGGTTGCATATCCTTGCTCTCTAACAACCTTTTTCTCTCTCACAATTGGTTGGAATAGACTTCCATGAGGCTGAAAAAATATTTTTCCAATTGCATGGGTAAGTTTTTCCAAGTGGCAACCTTTTAGTCCCATTTTTCAACATTATTCAACTTATTAAATTGATTTTTAAAATATTAACCTTAAAATTAATTCAATAAGTATTCTATTTTTTTAAAAAAATTCCACCATTCAATAATTAAATTGGCTTAGCCAAATTGTCTCCCAAGTGTCCCTGAGCACTTTTTATTGATCCTTAGATTAGCATTAATTAATTAATTAATGCCTAATCTCTAATATTACCATTGACATTAGTAGCCAATAAAAATTGGTATATACCCAAATCTAACACATGTACCACCTAGTACATGTCAAGCATAACATGTTACAACTTTTGCCTTTGGTAGCTATTGATATCTTAGGGTCCTAGGCCTCACATTGTGAAATAATTAACTTGCACCTCACATGTGCAAGTCACATTAGCACAAATAATTAACTTTATGTCTATGGAGAAAGCAAAGCTAAGAGTTTCAAATGGGGCCACAATAGTCTCTTTCATGACTTCAATTTGGAAGGTCTATTTTTAGGACCTTCAATGTTAATGTTCTTCTAAAGAGGTGAACAATCCTTGGTCCTTATGCCTCGTGAATTAGGTACTATTGACTTTGTGGGTCAACCTTCGTGTTCTTCTTGAAAATGGCACACTATACAATGGTTTCTCTCTTCTTTTTCCTCAAAGTTTTAGCATAGACCTCTAAAATTTTTTCCATCCGATTATCAAACAACTCTATTGTTTCTCATTTTGTTGAATTTTTCTTATCTTAGATTTTCATTTTCCTTATTTGGCTTTTCAATTTAATATGATGCACGGGGGATTCACTAGTAGTAATAATGAGACGTCACCTGCGTACGATAAATATATGAAAATACCCCCTATTTATGGGACCTTACCTTATAAAATGTGCATTCCTTCCCTTAAATAACCCCCCTCCCTTACACTCATATGGTACCATACGGTAAACCCTAGCGGAACCCCCAATATATGATACTACCTTACTTCAAGCACTGTCTTCTCATGCTCGTGGTTGGGCTCCTTCACTCTGTCCTCTCCATGTCCCACTAAATGTGTTGATCTTGCAACCCATTCCCCTACTATATGGCGGGGGCTCTTTCCATCCTCTTTGATACCGAGTACCTTTTTTTGGGATGAAATATTATTTTCTTCCACATGGCATGCATTATCAATGTTGGGCTTTCATGCAGACCCTAGCTAGGAATGCATGTTGTATAAATGATGAAACAATAATAATCAACATTAAACTTCTTTAGATACTTGAAGAAAATAATGTATAATAGAATTTCAAAAGTATTACCTAATGCCATGAAAAAATGATCCTAATGTTTCTTAATTTGGTTCTTTCTCTACTTTATCTATATGAAAAAAATACAAAATGTTTAAAGAGTGAAACAATAATGAACAATCTATTGTAAGGTGTATATAGATGTATTGCCTACACTATGGTTGTCCACATGCACATCATTAGGTGCTAGCATTGTTAGTGCATCATTCAAAGGCTCTTCATAGCCATGAAATAGATAAGGGAAGCAAAATGTACATGCAGTTACAAAGCAAATTGGGTGGTATGGATGTAAATACCAAAGTATGTATACTATGGTAAAAACACTCCATATTATCGACATTCCACAAGTAGCACAATCACCAAATGGTGCACCATTATGGGCACATGATGAAAAGGATATGCTAGAGGATAAGTAGATGAGAAGACACCATGCACAATGTATGAAAGACAAAGATAGAGAAAGTATGGAAAGTAGAGTGAACTGCAATTATTGATTTCGTTGCTTACAATTGTATATATACATGGTACATCAAATGAGGTAGATGAGCTCTTATTCTAAATATATGAAACATTTACAATGAGGATCGTTATGGGATCTTTTTTTCCACATGTTGCATATTATCCTTTTTTTCTAAATATCTTATACAGACTTTATCCTAACATTCCCT
This sequence comes from Lygodium microphyllum, assembly GCF_053477565.2. Taxonomy (NCBI): domain Eukaryota; kingdom Viridiplantae; phylum Streptophyta; class Polypodiopsida; order Schizaeales; family Lygodiaceae; genus Lygodium; species Lygodium microphyllum. The sequence goes on from NC_141145.1 coordinate 143,426,770, forward strand.
CTCAATAGGATTCCATAAAAAATATAGATAATATAACTAAATACAACTGAAAAGAGGAACGACACTGAAGATCTAATTTACATCCATGAAGTCATGATGTACATCAATCTATGAAGTCATATCATGTCGCCCCTCCCCCTGAGCATGCAAAGGATTTGCATTGCAATTTTTTGCTTTAAGTGGGGAACTGATTTGGTTAGGAAGTTAGTAGCATTGTCACAAGAGGGTACATAATCAAGGGTGATATGATATTTTTCCACTAACTCCCTTGCAAAATGATATATAATGTCAATGTGTCAGAGTTTAAGACATAAATTTGGTGCTTGAACCATAGAGATTCATACTTTGTTGTAGTGAAGATGGAAATTGGCTAAGGGTGATATCCAAAACTAATGTCCTCTAGGAGCTTCTTAATGTAGATCACTTCTTGGGCTACCATACTGCATGCCACATATTCTACTTCCATAGTAAAAAGCACTACCGATTGTTGTTGCTTAGTACTCCAAGAGATGGGACCACCTGCTAGAGTAACAATGAAGCCTATGAGAGACATATCGGTATCAAGATCTCCACCCCAATCTACATCCCAATAAGCCTTTAAAGGAAACTCATTGTGTTCTTTAAAAAATATAGTCCCACATGAGATGTGGCCTTGAGATATCTCAAGTCTCTTTTTAGCTACTTCCAATGCTTGTATATTGATTGATCAATAGCCTTGGAAAGAATATGTCCTACATAACACAAATCTGGGCATGTGCAAGTAATTAAACACCTTAAGTATCCAAGTGCTTCCATATAGGGTATCGAGCTTGCTTAGTGTGAAGAGAGAATGAGATAAAGATGGATTGAACTGGAAATTTTGAGGGAGAGAAGTGACCATGGAATTACAATTGTTCATGGAGTAGCGAGAGAGAATAGTCTAAATGTAAGTATGTTGATGCATTTTAATGGATGTAGGTGATTGATCTATTTCAATGCCAATATAGTAATAAATTGGACCATAATTTGTTATAGAAAATTGGGAGGATACTATGGATTTAGCCTTGGACATTGCATAATAAGAGTTATTTAGGATAGTAATATCATCAACATAAAGTCCTAGGATAATTATAAAATGTTATGATCTATGTTTAACCATCTAAAGCCATCGTGTACTAAGTGAGTATGAATTCTAGAACACCAAATTGGGGAATATGGGAATTTCCATAAGTTTGAGACACGTGGTCAAATCTTTGGATTTTCCATGACTCAAATAGTATAACTCCAAATCAAGCATTCTATAGCTCAATAGATTCCATTTTTCAAGCGCTTTTCAATGATAGGTCACATCATATGGTTTTGAGAAACTTATGGGCATGTTATTCGGGTGCCACCTTTTTAGTATTCAAAAAATGGGAATTGGGAGATTCCCAAACTCACTAATATTGTGTTCTAGTGTACCATTGCTTAAGGTGCCTATTTCAAACCATATATAGCTTTATGCAAAAGACAAACATAGCTAGGAAATGTGGGATCTACAAAGTTAGGAAGCTGGGAGATATACATTTCTTCATCTAAATGATCATGTACAAATGTAGTTTTGACATCGACATGATGCAAAAGTAATTTGAAATAAGCATCCATGGAAAATAATATCTATAAGGAAGTCATGGAGAGCAATGGAGAGAATGTACTTCCATAATGCAAGCCTTCTATCTCTTTAAAATTGTGAGCTACCAAGTAGGCTTTATACTTATCAATGGTACTATCTGGTTTGAGCTTCTTCTAAAGCACCTATTTACTTTGCTGATTGCTGATTGTCTAGGAGAAAGAGGGACCAATGTCCAAGTGCGATTTTGAAGAATATCCTTGTACTCTTCAAGCATGGTAGCTTGCCAATAAGAAGCTTCATTGCTTTGGAGTGCTTGAGTGACAAATGGATAGTTTGGTGGCTTTGGAATGTAATCATGAAGTGGTTTCTCACTTTTTTGATTGCAGTATTAGCTTGGACAGAGAGGTCATCCAAGCTCTTGTAGCATGTAGTGAGCTATGAAATAACTTTGTCTTCATCAAAGTTAGACAAGCTAAAGATAGTAATGGGTTTGGACGAGGAGATGGGTGATGGAGGATAAATGCTAGTAATAATGAGGGTAGCAAGAGGTGTAATGCTATTTGTAGAAGGCATTGTAGCTAGCCTTGCTAACCTTTGAAGAAACTTTGATAGAAGAAGAGGTGTCTTTGCTTCTCTAATTACCTATTGGGTTTAGAGTGAGTTGTTCATGAGATGAAGAGGATAGATGAGATGTCTTTGGAGGTGAAGACAATGAGGATGGACCAACCGGTGAGGTTTTGAGTACTTCTTACTTTGTTGGGCCTACTGTTATAGCTTCTAGGCATCAATGTTGAGATGGAAGAGAGGGAATAAGGAGTATTCACCCTGTAACCTATTGTAATAAGGAGTGCTAGAGTGATAGTGAGGTGGGGGAAGCTCTAAAAATGGCATAAGGTGGCAACTGGCATTGTGGGCTGATTTACTAGAATCATGGATTGTGTAGAAGATGCCATGATTGCTAGATTGTGTTGATTATTGAGGCTTGGTTCAAGCTGCAAATGATGATAAGACTATCATGCTTCATTAAGAGAGTAGTGATGAGGATTAGTTAGGGAGTGGAGAGGAGAAGAAGATGATGAAATTGGGTTGCTGGTAGTACACGTAAAATCTAGGCATGAGATGGAAAGAGGATTTGATGGAGCTAAACCTTGAAGTAGAAAGCATTTAAGTGTGCTTGAACATGTCCCATGTGATAGGTGTATTGAAGGTCTTATGAGTAGAGAAGTGCAAAGATAATATGCAAGACCTGGTGTTTGATGTGTGATTGGCAAAGCGTTGTGTTGGAAGATGTTGATTCAAAGGTGGGAAACTCTTTTGAGGAAGCCACATGAAAGCAATTCTCCTTCTAATCAATTACAAGCTAATGATTCTCATGCATCTATTTTTGTTTCTAACTTTGTTCAAACAAGAGATGAATATCTTAAATAAAGGGTTAATAGCACCACATGGACTAGTATTGACAAAAATAAGTTACACTAGTGAGGGCCAATACTAAGATACCTTCCAACAAGTAAAGATATCCTCAAAGAGTGTAAAACATATAGAATGTCGATGTGTTGATGTACTCTTACTAACCCAATTATGTTAATGTATATGAAGTTATTGTTTTTACACATTGCATCCAAATTTCATCATCCATGGTCTAATGAAAGTCGAGTGGAAGTCACTAAAATGGTTTTGAAGCAAGCACAATATACATGCTTTTTTGTCATGCAAAAGCTTTGTGACCAAACTTTCTTATGTAGTGCTATTAATCAAGAGACCTTAGATGCATTACCTTATGCATTGTCCAAACTTTCTTATCTAGTGTTATTAATCAAGAGACCTTAGATGTACTATTGTTGGCCCTTTCATCCTAGAAAATGTATCAACACACTAAAACTAGGGTTTTCAAATGGCACAAAGCTCTCATGAAATTAGCTTCACATACATCATCATTGTCTCCTTGTTTACTAGTTGCTATGATAAGATCATTGTGGAACTAGTCACATGGGGTGGTGATATGATGACCAAAACTGTTTGGTGATAACCATCTCATTTTCATGATACCATGTGGAGGTAAGTGGTGGTTGGGACATCATCTTGGAATAAGCCTCAAGCACTTAACCAAAATGACCATTAACAATGTTCTTCATACTATGGGTGGAATTACAATATGAGACATTATGAAACTCACATATGGGTGCAAAGTGATACCTTCTACGAGGTCCCTACTAGTGGCTAGTTACATATGTAACATATGTAAAAGGGACTTTGCATGTAGCCCCATCATATGCTATACCCTACTTTGAAGCAACCATATAGTTTGTAGAATGTGCATTGATGAAGTTTACATGAAAATATGGATTCATAGTCCACTGAAACTGGCCAAAGTTGTAATAAATGTTTTCTTAGTGGCATGAAATAATTGTGTGAGATTTTGTCAATGGTATATGGTGCACATTGTGAGGCTTTCTCATAAGAGCCTAAATAGGACTCAAGGTATAATTGGATATAAGCATACACATAGTGGTTTGACTTAATAGAGGTTATCTATGGATAAATCAAGGTATTATGCATCAACTTTGATCTCAATCATGGTGGTGGGGACTATCCATTGGTCATACACCTTTGCAAAGTATCAGTCATTAATGATCACAAAGAATCATCATGTGTCTATCCTAGCTCGAACCATTTTTCGACACGCTTGATTGCCTACACGCATGCCCCGACCACCCGCATGCATGCTCAACCACCCATGTGATCCACCCACCCAATGTCAACATGAAGCACACTATCAAAATTTAATCATACATGGTGGATGAGATGCCTTGAGGAGAATGGAGTGAACTAGTGGGGTAGTGGCTCCATAATGTCTTTATTGTTCCTTCATATGGCCATTATTGCAAGAACATGTGTAAATGTAAATGCACTCTCCCTCCCTCCCTCTCTCTTTGAATGGTATATTCTTCTATCAGTCAGGCACCCAAGAAGGAAGGTGAAGCCAGCATCGTATCATGGCAAAGAAGGTAGCACATGACCCTCCTCTCTCTCTCTCTCTCTCTCTCTCTCTCTCTCTCTCTCTCTCTCTCTCTCTCTCTCTCTCTCTCTCTCTCTCTCTCTCTCTCTCTCTCTCTCTCTCTCTCTCTCTCTCTCTCTCTCTATATGGCTGCCCCAGCTCTGCCACCTTGAGTGGTAACCATCAAGACCTTGAGTATTTGTCACACATTGCCATTGTTGTTGTCCCATATACCCCCCTCCAAAGTAGACATCTGCATGTGTAGGCTCGTCGCACATATGTAGGTGCACAAACAAACAACGGTGTTAGCATGCACTACCCTATTGGTAGTACCGGTAAATTACTATTCCCTTTTGGACTAGGTGTCTTTTGAGACATATTTTTAATTCTCAAGTTTGGCATAACTATGTAGGAAAGGCAGTTGTATCATTGTTATAATTACACATAAGCTCACTCTGCAACAATTGTTCCTCACAAGTGCACAAACATGATGAATTTAGGCCCAATGATGAGGAGACACACTCGAATCATCGTCACTGACTCGAAATTGGCACTGTTTGGTACATAGCCACCAGCCACAAGCTGATAGCCTTGTTTGTGCTGCTATTGGTGGTGCCAACTAATGCAAGTGACTAGTGACATCAATGTGCCGGCAGCACTAGAGATAACTCTAGATTGCTCACCTAAAAAATCGTTGTTACTGGCTTCCATGGCAACAAGCATGTAGACTGTTGTTTCTTGGACACAGGGCAATGGGTACCCACCCTATCCCTCTTCCTTGACTCCCCAAAACAATCAAATATGCCATGTTGAAGCAGGGCAAGAAGGCACCAACAACATTTTGAAGTTCCACATTGGATCATTCAACAAGGGGCTCACAACAGCACCCATCAGCCACTTGGAGACTAATGGGGGGCTTATAGCAATACCCATCAGTCACATGCTTCATCACGAGCACCCATCAACAACATTATGAAGTTTGTGATCAACCCTAGCAATGCCATCAAGAGCATCATCAATAGTTAAGTGCCTATGATCAAAGCGGACCACTCACAAAAATTCCACAAATGCTATCATTAGTAGTTGAGTGTGCGTGACTAGAGCATGATAGAGCCAATAGTCAAAAGTAGAGTCAGCAGAGGTTAGTAGCTCATTTTGAAGGAATACATAAGGCATTCATTGCCAACAAAAAATATGACTTTCAGCATAGTAGTAGGCATACAAATCATGTGTTTTGTATGAGTGCAATGATTCCAAGTAGAGGGTGTTTTCTTTTCCATAATACATGGCTTGAAATCACATTATCCCCAATAAGAGTTGTATCGAACGATAATGGAACCCCCTATGTGTACAAACTCTATAATAAAAGGAAGCAGGGTTATTACAAACTCTATAAACTAGGGAATGGTGCCATGCCCTAGTTGAGAGAGAGAGAGAGAGAGAGAGAGAGAGAGAGAGAGAGAGAGAGAGAGAGAGAGAGAGAGAGAGAGAGAGAGAGAGAGAGAGAGAGAGAAGCCTTCTCATTGGCAAATATGAATCACTCAAAACATGTTGCTTGGTGTTTGGAAGGACTCCATAATGTTCAAAGATCAATAATCAATGTTTCTTTAGGTAAAAGATTATTGTGTTGTCCTCTATTCGAGGAAATGAGGGTTTGATCCCATACTAATATTATAATAAAATGTTTGAATATTTCAAGGGTTTTTTTCTTCAGTGATTCAATCCACCATTACATGATGTGACATTTATATTGATGGTAGAGTTTAAACTAATGAATGCATATATGGTTGCTTTGTCACAACCTTTTCCTTGATGTGCAAACATCAAGACACAAAGAGTTACATGTAATATGATTGGCCCCTCTACCCTATAAATTGAAATGGTTGAGTGAAAGCAAAAGGAAAAAGCTAAAAGCCTTGCACTATTGGATAGTAGGGAAATTTTACAAGGGTATAATATCTTTTACAACAGTTTGCTTAGGTAATATTAAATAAATTGATTGATTAGTTACTTTTTAGGGTTAATACTTTCATTGTAGGATTTATTGCATGTGCAAATATACTATTTCCATATTATTAATACACATTTATATGATTGCACTTGGCACAAGTTAAGAGGCCACAGTTCTCACATGTTGTACTTGGTTTGTGCATGCCATTGTTAATGTCATTTTGATGCACAAGTGATCACATGCACACCTTAGGAACATTTAATATGGGTCATCATACTGTTTAGGAGTACTTTTCTATTCCCCATACAAAGCTCGCATTTTTCTTGTATCTAAACATTAGTTATTGTCTAGTATACTTGGTTTGTATGTGTACTTGTAGATTCATTCACAATAAGAAGAGTGTTTTAGGCATTAGAAGAACTCTCTCTCTCTCTCTCTCTCTCTCTCTCTCTCTCTCTCTCTCTCTCTCTCTCTCTCTCTCTCTCTCTCTCTCTCTCTCTCTCTCTCTCTCTCTCTATCATTGGACTCATTAGTGAGATTCTTTCTCTTCAATTATCTTTTGAAGGTGTTTAACTTTTAAAAATAGTGTATATAAGAACATTGAACGTTAATTAAACCAATACATAACCCATCATGATAGTCCAAATCATACATGATCCTTGATTGGAGTACCAAGTTCTAACATATGATGTGACCTTGTATATAGTTCAAAAACTTTTTGGAACTTTCAAATGGCATTCATTCAAGAGAGAATATATCCTTTACACTATCGCTACATGGAGTACTTTACACTATGGATTTTGCAAATGGATTGCACTAAACATTGTATCCATGTCCCAAGTCCATTTGGCTTGGAACGACATGATAGTATATTGAGTGTCATTATTTTCACATCTAAAGAGACATAAAGTTTACATAATCTTACTATGCAATGTGTTACCCAATGTAGTAACTATACATAAACTACTCATAATCTAATAGGAGTCTAATGCAGAATCCAACGGAGAGTATTACTAAAGAGATATAAAGATTATTGATAAAGCATGAGGTTGATAAATTTATGGAGTTTGGGAAGAATAGCTAGTGATGACTTGCACTAAAGATGGTATCTATGTCCTATGTCTTTATGATCTTGGCACTAATGGATATCACATCTAGTGTGGTTAACTTATATACGGAAAAATATAACTAATGTTAAAAAATTCTAGTAGATTTTTTCTTTGTGCTTCTTAACACTACATAATTGTTCATATACTTGTTTCAAAGAAAGTACTTGATAATCCACATTAGTATCTATCTTAAGCTCAAAATTTAAGAGTAATTTTGTAACTGCATAAGATGGGAACACACACACACACACACACACACACACACACACACACATCTTATCAATATGGTCTATTGGTTTCACCTTTTAGATATTGATGTTGAGGGAAAAACAAGTGTCCAAGGTGTTATGAGTAAATTGGATAAAAAGATACTTTTGGAAAAATGTAGGTACGGGCCATTTAGAGAAATATGCTCTATGAAAGAAGAAGAGATACTTGTTGGAATATTGGAAAAAGAGACATATTGAGATGTAATGTGATTTCACAAATAAAAATACATGTAGAAAATCTAGGGATTACATGTTCAGTTGAAAAGTATGGATTTGGATGTTGTTGCCAGGAGATGGATCTCCAGCATTATTGGAAATCTTTTAGAAATTTGGAACACTAGGAAGCCCAGCTTCCAACAAGATTTTGATGTTGGAAAAATACATGTATGGGATGCATTGTATGTGGAAGCATGAGTTGCAGAATCAAAATCTGATGTAACCTTAAACAAGTCAATTTCATGGGATAAAAAGATGTGGTCTGCATATGTTGCTATGGAACAAAATTTTACCACTTCAATGGCAATATATGAAGTACATGCCCTTCAAAGTAACTATGCACGTATGTCTCATGTGTACTTTACGACATATCTGAGTGAAGATGAGATAATTCTAGGGGAAAAACTAGGAAAGGGTGCTTGTGGTGTGGTATCCAAGTAAAGGTTGTAGGAGTAGCAAGATTTTATCACAACAAGATCTATGTAGTAGGAAAGTATTATAGAGGAAAAGTCTATACAAGGCAAGTAGAGCAAGGAAGAGAGATAGTGATGCAGATCAGACATCCAATGTACTATAGTACATGTGATTGCAACTATTGCAGAAGAACCTCTATGGACCATAACACCATATTTTAATGTTAGAAATCTTTAAAGTTTCATGACTCAACTGCCACATCTTGTGGTTGATTTACAAGGTTATTTCATGCTTGGGGTACAGGTAAAAGAAGGCGTGATGAAGAAACTCAATTGAAAAGTGATAAAATAGTGTAAATAAATATATTTTGCAAATGTATCACATCTATTATACATGCATTAATTTTGGGAATGTGTTGTTTGCATAAAGCAAGGTGGTTACACATAGATCTACATGCTGGCAATATTGTATTAGATTTTGTTGGTGATGCTTGCCGTGTGGGGATTATAGATTGGGGCACAACTTTGGATTTCTCAGAGAAGAGAAAGGAATTTTCCAAGCCCACATCGAGGGTGTGCAAATGATAAAGAGTATGCAAAAAAACTAGAGCAATGCAAAGCATACCATATACGGAGAAAATGGTTAGCACCTGAGTTGAAATATACCACATTGAAGGGTTGTTACAGCCACAGACTAATGCTTATGCTCTTGGCTAGATACTACAGGAGCTTTGTTATTCTATGAGGATGCTTCTGATTACTTTGATGTAATGAAAGTCATCTCTCCATCACTGATAATGATTAGACACATGTCTGATGTTTTTGGAGATAAAGTGATGAATGTAGATCCATCAAAAAGGGTTTCATTTGACAACATAAATGAGCATATCTGTAAGCTCCATGGTATGAATGGTGAATTGGCTATGCATCCCTTGGAAGAAATGGAGCCAAGCTTTATCTAAATATAGTTTTACATTATCAATACCATATAGCATGACTTGTAACTAGTTTTAGTTTATTGTCCAGAGATAGAGATCCTTTTGGAAAATTTCATATGTTAGAAAGTGTGCTCTTTATTTTGTAGATATCCTTTTGAAATGATGGTATTATATCTGTTACAAACCAAGTTTTTCTTTAGTGGGACTATCTTTATTTGAATTTGTGTAGGTAGCTTGAATTTCTTATTTCACTTTGATAATCATGGATTGTTTGGTTGAGTATCATTAGACTATAATTGGGTAGTGGAAAAAGAAGATGAGATCACACTCTATCTTGGAGTATTTGATTAAATGGTAAAGTTTTTATTAGAAGAAGATTATGTAGGATAAATACTATTATTAAGGAGTTTCCCTATCTTAGAAATAAGCTTTTAGCTAAAGAATAAGTGAGTTAAGGGCTTCATTTAGAGATTGTTTTCTAACAACTTCTTATTTTTAGCCATTACAAATTCTGAATGAATTGTGAGAAGTGTAACCTACACAGACTAAAATTACGCAAAAATATATTCCTTTCAAGCTATAAGACATTTTGTTTGGATCATCCTATCAAAAGTCTCTTTTGATTACTAGGATAAAAACATTTGGGTGGGGATGGATTGTAATGAAGATAATACGTTTTGGAAAATATATTGTAAAAATACTCGGTGCCACAATAGCTTAGGTTTGTAAAGATATAAGAGACTACTTTTGTTCATCACCACAATGTAATACAAATTAGTATTTTCATATTCTTCGAGTTTTCATGGCTTCTCCCTTCTTTGTCCCTCCTCTATTCTCTCTTTCACTCTCTTATTCTAGTAGTTATCTCCCTTCTTTCTCTCAATCTTTTCTCTCTTTTGCACTCTATTTATCTTTCTCCTCTAACTTAGTCTCTTACATTCAAAGAAACACAAGTACAAGTTACACCATAAAGGGGAACAATGGTAACACATTGATATACCCTTAATTTGTTGCTTGATATTTTTTCCTACCTTAACAAATCAATAGTTGTGAGGACCTCCTAATTGTTCAATAAAACAATCTAAGTCCATTTGTATGCCTAGACTTTTTTATACGTGTTATTGCTTGTCACATTTCTTATGCACACTACATAATTGTTCATATACTCGTTTCAAAGCAAGTACTTGATAATCCACATTAGTATCTATCTTAAGCTTAAAATTTAAGAGTAATTTTTTAACCACACACACACACACACACACACACACACACACACACAAATCTTATCAATATGCTCTATTGGTTTCACCTTTTAGGTATGGATGTTGAGGGAAAAACAAGTGTCCAAGGTAATATGAGTAAATTGGATAAAAATATACTTTTGGAAAAATGTAGATATGGACTATTTAGAGAAATGTGCTCTATGAAAGAAGAAGAAATGAGAGATACTTGTTGGAATATTGGAAAAAGGGACATACTAAGATGTAATGTGATTCCAAAAATAAAAAAACATGTAGAAAACCCAGTGATTGAATGTTCAGTAAAGTATGGATTTGGATGTTGTTGCCACGAGATGGATCTCCAGTATTATTGGAAATCTTTTAGAAATTTGGAACACTAGGGAGTCCAGCTTCCAACAAGATTTTGATGTTGGAAAAATACATGTATGGGATGCATTGTATGTGGAAGCATGAGTTGCACAATCAAAATCTGATATAACCTTAAACAAGTCAATTTCATGGGATAAAAAGATGTGGTCTACATATGTTGCTATGGAACAAAATTTAACCACTTCAATGGCAATATTTGAAGTACATGCCCTTCAAAATAAATATGCACGTATGTCTCATGTGTACTCTACGACATATCTGAGTGAAGATGAGATAATTCTAGGAAAAAACTAGGAAAGGGTGCTTGTGGTGTGGTATTCAAGTAAAGGTTGCAGGAGTAGCAAGATTTTATCACAACAAGATCTATGTAGTAGGAAAGTATTATAGAGGAAAAGGCTATACAAGGCAAGTAGAGCAACGAAGAGAGATAATGGTGCAGATCAAACATCGAGTGCTAGTACGTGTGATTGGAACTACTTCGAAAGAACCTTTATGGACCATAACATCATATTTTAATGGTGGAAATCTTTAAAGTTTCATGACTCAACTGCCTATATCTTATGGTTGATTTACAAGGTTATTTCGTGCTTGGGGTATAGGTAAAAGAAGGCGTTATGAAGAAACACAATTGAAAAGTGATAAAATAGTGCAAATAAATATATTTTACAAATGTATCACATCTATTATACATGCATTAATTTTGGGAATGTGTTGTTTGCACAAAGCAAGGTGGTTACACACAGATCTACATCCTGGCAATATTGTGTTAGATTTTGTTGGTGATGTTTACTGTGTGGGGATTATAGATTGGGGCATAACTTTGGATTTCTCAGAGAAGGGAAAGGCATTTTCCAAGCCCACATCGAGGGTGTGTGAGCAATGCAAAGTAGACCATATATGGAGAAAATGGTTAGTGCCTGAGTTGAAAGATACCACATTGAAAGGCTGTTATAGCCCATAGACCGATGTTTATGCTCTTGGTTGGATACTATGGGTTGTTATTTCTACGAGGACGCATTTGATTACTTTTATGTAACGAAAGTTATCTCTCCATCCTTGATAATGATTAGACACTTGTCTGATATTTTTGGAGATAAAATGATGAATGTGGATCCATCAAAAAGGGTTTCATTTGACAACATAAATGAGCCCCTTGGAAGAAATGGAGCCAAGCTTTATCTAAATATAGTTTTACATTATCAATACCATATAGCATGACTTGTAACTAGTTTTAGTTTATTGTCCAAAGATACAGTTCCTTTTGGAAATTTTCATATGTTGGAAAGTGCGCCCTTTATTCTGTAGGTATCCTTTTGAAATGATGGTATTATATCTCTTATAAACCAAGTTTTTCTTTAATGGGACTATCTTTATTTGAATTTGTGTAGATAGCTTGAATTTCTTATTTCGATTTGATCATCATGGATTGTTTGGTTGAGTATCATTAGACTATATACTCAAGCATGCTTTTAGTGCTTCAAGGTTAAGTTAGTTGTGTGTTTATCATTTTTAAGAGAAATCACTTCAAGATTCCATGTCACTATATACAAGAATATTACTAATTCAAAACACTCATTGACAACCCTAATGCATGTACAAAAGCATTACTAATCATGTCATGATATTACATCATAGACTTAAGAGTGCTCAGTGTAGTATATCAAGTAAATGTGACACTTAGGAATATCAAGTTTTCTCATCTAATGAACTCCTCTTTTTATAATATCCTTTGAATGTTGAATGCAGTTCCAACTTAAGGAATAACAGACTTGGTAATTGGGCTTCATGGGGTCTCTTCACAAGATTCAAGTGATCCTCGATAAAAGTTAGGAAGATCTAGGTCTTGTGAGGCTAAGAAAAGACTACCTTTGCTCAAATCCATGAACAAATTGAGGTTGATGAGCTTATAGATGGATCTTTTGACTTCATCGAGGATAACTATATAGTTAAGAAATGACAAGAAGAGCGATGGAGTCTTAGTGACCATCATCAAGTTCATATCAAGAGGAGTGATACTATCATAAATGAACTTCCCTAAAGTGACAATTTTTAGAACATGTTGATGAGGAACAAAATGACACTCCAAGACATCTTACATTAAAGCTAGGAAGTAAATTGCTAAGTCCAAGCATTCTTGAGACTTGGAAACAAGAATGTAGTAGAGTAACACTAAAATTAAAATAATCCACAATCTCAAGGGATGATAGGTTTCAATTACACAGTGAAGATGTTGATGGAGAACCTAGAGTTTGAATATGGTATAACGAATATAACTCATTTTATGAAAAGGGCATACGAGGAGGGAAAAATGCCACATATAGTTGTTTATCTAACTTCATGAGAATACACATTTTGGATGGTAAACAGCATGAAAAAAACTATTTTATGTTTCGAGGGCTTAAAAAGGTGAATATAGAATTTACAACGATTGAGCAAGAATCAAATGATAGGAAAGAGATAGAGGCTTCGATAGAGAAGTTGCATGATTATATGGAGAAATATGAAGGTATTATTGATTTTCTTTCTTTGATTTTATAGATGTGATTTTTTTTCTTATAAAAATGAGATCGTAGACTAGATGATGCTCTGTAATTCTAGACTTGTTACATAAAATAAGTTTACTTTTTACATAGGTTGGAAATTTGAGGTGATTGTAGCTACATTGCATGACTTTAAAGACAAAAGCTTTGCTCGTGTAAGGTACAAGTATGACGATACATGGTTGCATCTATGCCTTCCAAGGTCTAATTTATATATTATTTTGACTGAACACACAAAGTCAATTTTACACACAAACACATTTTCAACGTAGGTGGAAAAATCCAAGCCATTACTTACAGGCTCACGTGGATGTCCTCGAAAGGGACTAGTACATGATCCAAAGCAAACATCTCTCAGCAAATTTGTGTTCTCTACAAAGGTGGGAAGCCCACCATTGAACTCTCTTAATAACCATGAAGAGAATGGAAATCCATTAATAAGTTTAAACTTGTTATGTTGGGGTTTATGGAGTCTAGTTATTGTAGTGAATAAGAAGAAAATGAATGTGAAACCTTTATTAGATGATGAATGCAGTGGTAAGCTTTGGTTTTTAGAGCCTTTTGCTAGGGCAAATCTAGAGGATGGAAAAACATGCTTCCAAATAGATGGGAAACCATTTACAAACTTCTCTTGTAGCCATTGCAAATGTATAACTAGGCTTAATGACTTTAGGATGAGAGTACTATACAAGGAGAAGCTAGTACAAGAGAAGAGAAGAAATAAGGGAACATGATTTGGTAGAGGATTAGACTGTCTCATTAGACAAGAGCTTAGGAATACAACAATTAATGCCAAAAAATATATAAAAGAACTTACTCTAAAGTTATGGATGAGTAAGTCTCAACTTGTAGTTCTTTCAGTAAAAATGAGAAGCTTATGCAAAGCCAACATGGAGTCTCTAAATGGAAAAGATGTCCAAAGATTTTGTAACAATATAATAGAAGCCCATAGATTAGGAAAATTATGGTGGAAAGCATGCTTTGTGGGACTTTTTACAAGATATATCTACAAACATGGTACAATCAAAGGAAGGTCAACAATACAATGCAAATACAAAGGCTTTGTTTGAGGTTACAAAGATGTGGGGTGGACCAAGACTGCATGAGTTCCTTGGTAAAAACCTAAATGGCCCTTCGTCGACAAAGAAGGGTCATAGACAAAGCCACCCACTTTATACCCAAGGATGCATGGATATATCTTTGATGCCATTGTTGAAATATATAAAAAGGAGAAAGAAAAACATGGCATCATAGAAAATATTCCATTTATTCTAGTGGAAGAAGAGACAACCATAAAGAAGCCAATAAGGTAAATGTATAATATTTGCTCTTTTGGCACGTAAAAAGTATTTTTGATTAACTTTTAGATTTTATAACATTTACTATTTTCATTGTAGGTGGAACCCTAAATATGATATTCTTATTGGGTTTGATGGATATAAGTCTTCAAACCATGAGTGTAGAGAGGCTTTTCGTGAGCAGATCTACAGGATTCTGGTCAGTCGAGATCTTGACAAGATCAACAGACTTGTCCTCAACGACCCCACGTATGAAGTGATACCTCACCTCAATGTGTTTCATCTTCTCATGGAAGACCGGATTCTTGGCTAATTGAATAGCACTCATAGAATCCGAATGTAGTGTAGGGATAGCATCAATACCAAGGTCAGCAACTAAACGAACCAACCAAATGGCCTCCTTGCAAGCCTCAGTGACTGTAACATACTCGGCCTCTGTAGTAGAAAGGGCCATGCATTTCTGCACCCTGGACATCCAAGAAACAACACCTCCAGCATAGGTGAATACATAACCGGAAGTGGACTTCCTACTATCTGCATGTCCTGCATAATCAGAGTCAGTGTACCCCGCAACTCCTCTATCCTGGCTGCCATAGCATATGCATATATCTGCAGTGCCCTTCAGGTACCTCATGATACCATTCACGGCATCCCAATGCTTCTTGTTAGGTGTAGCCATATAGCGTGCCACAACACCAACTGCAAAGGCAATATGTGGACGAGTGGCTATCATGGCATACATAAGACTGCCCACTGCGGATGCATAGAGAATCTTGGCCATCTCTGTTCTATGTTCATCTGTCTACGAACAATCAACCTGTGATACCTTCGCATAAGAAGGCAATGGACAGCCAATAGGCTTTACGTCCTGCATGCGAAAGCGCTCAAGGACTTTATGAATGTACTCCCTCTATGATAAGTAGAGGAGTCCCTGATGCCTGTTGCGTCTAATGCACATACCAAGTATGTGAGTGGCCCGTCCTAGATCTTTCATCTTAAAGCTCTTCTTGAGCTAAGCCTTAAGAGCATCTAGCTCATCATGAGCTTTCCCTGCTATCAGCATATCATCCACATAGAGTACCAAAATCAATAAAGAACCATCACGGGCTTTCTTCGTGTAAAGACACGAATCCATAGTACTCTGGCTATAGTCCTGTGACTGCATAAAGGCATCAAACTTATGATACCACTCCCTAGGTGCCTGTTTCAAGCCATAAAGACTTTTCTTCAATTTGCACACTAGGTGTTGCCTGCTAGGTTCTGCAAAGCCCTTAGGTTGCTCCATATAAATCTCATCATGCAAGTACCCATGTAAGAAAGCCGTCTTGACATCCATCTAGTATAAATCCAAGTCAAGTTGAGCAACCAAAGCCAAGACTAAGCACAGGGTGGTCATCTTAACCACAAGAGAAAAGACCTCGTCAAAGTCCACACCATGCTCCTGCTTAAAACCCTTTGCTACCAATCTAGCCTTGTATGCCGGCTTGGGGTGTCCAAGGGTACTTTTTAGCTTGTACACCCACTTGTATGGCAAAGCCTTCTTGCCCGTAGGCAAGGAAACCAAATCCCAAGTGTCATTCTTATGCAGGGAGTCTATCTCAGACTGCATAGCCTTCTCCCAGGAGTGACTGTCACCCCTGCGCATAGCCTCACCATAGGTGAAAGGCTCTCCTACATCTGTAACCAAGACATAATGCATTGAGGGCTGAAATCTATCAGGTGGACGTCTGTCTCTAGTAGACCGTCTCACGGAAGGCTTTGCTGCCTGCCCAACTGCCTGTCCAACACCCTGACCATGAGCATCTGTTGCAGCTGTAGGCTGTCCAACTGGCTGTGTGGGAGCTCTCGACTCCTCCTGAAATATGACCCTGCGAATCTCAACAACTCTCTCAGGCGGTCTATACATTTTGTCTTCATGGAAGACTACATCATGACTGCGGATGACTTTCCGCGCCTGCGGATCCCAGAGACAATAACCCATCTCGCTTGCATCCCCATAACCAAGAAAAATGCATTTGACACTCTTGGGATCCAGGTTACTTCTCTTGTCCCTGGGCACATGACAAAATGCCTCACATCCAAAGACACGGAGATGCGCATAAGAGGGAGGTTTTCCAATCCATACCTCCTCTGCAACCTGGAAATCCAAACCACTAGAGGGTGATCTATTTATGACATGCACAGCTATACTAACTGCGTCAGTCCAAAGCTCTGTGGTAGGCTTGCATGGCGTACACGCTCCTGGATGGTTCTATTCATCTGCTCAGCCAAACCATTCTGGGAGGGGTGTAGGGGGCGGTCAATTGACGCTTAATACCCCTCTCATCACATAACTGCTCAAAAGCACATGAGACATACTCACCCCCATTATCTGTCCTTAGGCATTTTAGCCTATACCTAGGCTGGTTCTCAACCAATGCAAGACATCTCTGAAACACAGCCAAGACATCGGATTTCAACTTAATGGGATAAGCCCAAACTTTCCGTGAAAATCATCTATGAACGTAACAAAATACTTTGCACCACCCATAGACTGACAAGGCATGGGCCCACAAACATCCGAATGTACCAATGCCAAGGGCTCACTCATGCGTGGCCTACCAGACTTCTTATGCATAGACCTAGTCTGCTTGCCATAAAGACAATGCTCACATGAATCAAAACATGCATAATCAAGGGGCAGTAAGTACTGCAAACTAGAAAGCATTTTCATTCCCTTCAAAGACATATGGCCCAAATGGGCATGCCAAAGAGATACATGTGGGATAGAAACCACAAACAAAACATGATCAAGGAAAGAAGCTGATACAATCAAGGGGTAGAGACTGCCAGCCTTGGCACCTCTCGCAATCACAAGTCTGCCACGAGTGATTTTCCATGCAGAGTCTCCAAAACATACATGATATCCTGTGTCATCAAGCTGTCCAACTAACATGAGACTGCATGTCAAAGCAGGTACATGATGTACATCCTGCATAACAAAACTGTTGCCAGAAGGAAAGTGCAGCCTAACATTACCAATGCCCACAATATCAAGAGAGCTGTCATCACCCAAGCGCACAGAACCCGACACAGTACGGTATGAATGAAACCACTCTCGGCAAGGTGTCACATGAAAGAATGCACCTGAGTCCAAGAGTCAACACTGTGCATACATAGAGTGTATCTCTGTCATCTGCGAAGCACTAGAAGAAGCTGCAAGGATATAATCATCATCATCAACATCCTCAAGCTGCACAACATTGATCTCTTCAATTTTAACACTGGACTTTGCAGGCACTATGCTGCAATCAGAAGACTTATCCTGCACTTTGTCTTTCCCCTTATCTTTGCGCCTTTCATTGTGCAGTTCATGGCAATGTGGCCTAATATGGCACTTTTTCCCACAATGGTGACAAGTAACATCTGCATTCCTGCTACGTGATTTGCTACATGACTTCCCACGAGACTTGGACCAAGATTTTTGAGAATCCCGTCCACGGCCTCTGCAACTGCCATGCTTTCCATATCCATCATTCCTGCCTCTAACTGTCATAGCATGAGATACACGAGAGGCATCCAAATTCTTATGGTTAACCTCTTCATGCAGAAGAGCACTCTCAACATCAGATAATTTCAAGGTAGCAGTAGAGGCACATAATGCAGTGCGGAATATATCCCATGACTCATTAAGAGTACCAAGCAAGAAAAGAGGAGTGACATCCTCTACAAAAGTGATGTCCTACGAAGTCAAGTTCTTGAGTATAGCATGGAACTGGCTCAAGTGAGCAAACATAGTCACATTCTCCTTCATGTGCAGATCCATAAGCTGCTTCAGCCAATACATCTAACTCGCTGGACTTTTCTTGTCATAGAGATTCTTGATTTTATCCCACAACTGCCATGCACTCTGTTCTTCCTCAAATACATTGTAATGAACTTGTTCTATGAGAGATAATACAATAGTGGACTTGCATAACTCATCAAGCTCAAGCCATTCCTCATCTCGCATAGTTGCAGGCGGATGCCCGCTTAACCTCAAAGGTTTGATCTGTAATTTCTGCACCAACACCTGCCAAATCTGGCTCTTTTTGTACCATCAAGGTTAGTGATGTTAAAAATAGCATGATCAGTGAACGAACTCGCCATAATGCAGGCTGGAAGACTATAGACAGTTCAAAACTGCTTTCTATTTACTGTAGAAAATGACAAAAAAAATCACCAAAATCGAGAAAAAATGGCGAAGAAAGTGGAACCAAAGCTGCTGCCCACCAAGTACTAGTGAAAGCACATCATTTCAGAGTGTTTCAGCATGAAAAATCCATGTCAATCCATACATATATGCTTGCTATAATAAATTTCAGATTTCAGTAAAAAAGAGAGCTAACAGATACTGCCAAAATCGGATCCCAAAGCAATCAGATACTGCCAAGACCAAAGCCGCATCATGCGGGCATAGCATAATCATGTGACGGTCGAAAAGCATGAATCCAATACCCAAGTATGTCATACAAGCATTTGCTAGTGAGTAGGCACACCCCCCAGGCAACGGGGCAAAGTGTTCCTGCCACTACCAAAACTTGACACAAGTAGGTGTCATTTCACAAAGATACGGATCCAAAACTAAGACTTAGCTCATAAGCATACAGTGAACCAAGACATATGATGTATCATCCCAAAAGGTAAGAAGTCCCAAAGTCTCAAGTGTTTGTAACTGCTCAATAGCATGTAATGACTCAATGCATAAAAGTACCACCTGCTCAATGTCTGATAAGCATTCAAGAATGCTCCCACTAGCACAAAAGCTGTATGTACGAGCTCAAGAGCTCAAGCCAAGGCAAGACACAGTGCCAATGATATAAGTCCAAGACAATACATCAATAGTACATCCTGAACATGTAGGCGGTAGAGCATCTGTATGTAGCATCCATAAGCATGTAAGACATCAAGTACATCCCAAGATACAACTTTGGGAGGCCAATAAATAGCTCAAGTAAGCTCCGAGAATCCAAGGTCAGGCCAAGATCAAGCTCCAGTAGCAATAGGCTCCAAACAATGTAGCTAGCATGTAGTAATGGCATAGGCTAAGCATGTCAAGACCGGTCAGACATAAGCAACATACATGCCATAAGTACATCCAAGACGGAGTATCCAAATGTTTTTCAAAGCAAGCTCAAGCTCAACCAACGATCCCGAATCAAAACCAAGCTCTATGTCGAGCCCCAAGTGTCAATACATCACCATATATGCCTGAAACATAGCCCAAAAAGCATAGGCATAAGTATACATGAGTAAAATGACTTCAGTCCAACTGTGTACAGCAGTGATGTATTGTTTAAAACTGAGAATTTCAGCACAAAAATCAGCTCCAAATGGTTGCCAAACAATATGCATACATTCCCCTAACATCCGCGCATCAAACGGGACCAACCGGGCATCAAATGACAATGCCAAACAAGTTGTAGCATCAAATGTCAGTGTAACACTGTCATAAACTACCTGTGGACTGTTATGACAGTCCCAAAATAGTGTTAAATTAGTCCAAATGCTATGCCAACACATCAACCATCAAAACCAAGCATCAAAGCATATTCATATGCCCGAAATGGAGCCTTTTCAAGTGCCAATGGAGGGGGAGAGCTGATGTTGTGACTGTCAATGCTGAAGACACATATGGGAGGGCTGCGTGATTTTTCCAACTGTAAATGTTGGTCTTGGGGCTGCAAAAAATGGTGGCCAAGCTTCGGAGGGATCCGGTTAAAGACAAGGAAGGCCTCAAACAAGCTCCAGCAAGTCTTGTTCAAAGGCAAGTGAGATATGAAGCAAGGGAGGTTCAATGATGGCTGCCCCAATCTTGTTTACAGCATGTGAGACCTAAGAACTAAAGTGAACCCTGAAGAAAATGATCAAATACCTTTGATGTAATGCCGTGAAGGTGCCTAACAATGCCAGGAAGGTGCTCGGGAAGCCGGGGTGTGACGAGAGCTCGAAGGAGTCGGATATGGCTGCCGAGAAGGAGACCCAATGCAAGTAGGGAGTTGATGGGATGCTGAGAATGCCACGAACCAAGCTCAAGAGTCAGAAAGCAAAGCTCTGATACCAGTTGAAAGGGAGCGACGGATTGAAGGTTGGACTCGAGAGCTATGGCAGGAGAGCAAGAGCAAGAAAGGGAGAGACTAGAAATGGGAACTCCAACAATCACAATGTGTGATCAGGCCTTCCTTTATTCAAACTGTCACTAAAAGAATAAAGAATAAAGTGACGGTGACGGGCGCCCGCCACCTGCAGTGTGTAGTGGCGGTGACTGTCAGTGTAGTAATACACGGGCGGCTAGGCAGAGAAAAGCCGGATATGATGTGATTATTGAAGCATTTGAGACTTGTATCATTGGTGGTTATGCAAGACTCTTTGTTGCAAATCCACTTCATGAAAAACTTACACGCTTAGTCGTGGTTGCTCATTGCATTTGTAATCAATTTGATACAAGTTTTGTTCATAGACAATGGATTGAAATTCTGGCATTGTGGAATGAGAAGCTCAAATGGATAGTAGGTCAAATTATTGGACATGCATCAGATGGAGACAATCGATGAAGAAAATTGATGTTGGTTGTTTATGTAAATAATCATAGTACTAGATACAAAATCAAAAGCGATGGATGGCCTCTTTCAACTAGCTTGTTAAATGGAGAGGTTGCAGGCATGCATGATCAAGATTTTATACACAATGAAAAAAATCTAGTCAACATTCTTGACAAACCAAAGTGTCAATTGGCTCTTGGTGATGTCTGGGTTACTTTGAATCATGTTGCCATTGTTTATGATTCTTTTTCTATTGATAAGCATATACTTAAGGAAGGAGATATTAGACGAGATGATCGTCAAAATTGGGCTGCAGCACAAAGGATATGTAGTAGGCAAGTCCAATGGTGTTTGGGAGAGTTAGCAAAACAATGGAAAACATAGAAAAGAGCGGGTCATGATAGGAACACATACTTATCTTGAAATTGATGGAGATACATTGATATTTTCTTATCCCCGCATTAGTGTACATAATAGCTAGGTTGCCCCAAGGTAAGTGGGGCAAAGAGCTAAAACATTTCCTCTCTCAATCATAAGGTCACACCACCACTCCAAAATGGAAGATGAGATGTGGAAAGATAAAATCTGATTGGTTCTACTAGGTGTGCTAAAAAGATAGTGCTAAGGATTGACATAAATTTCTACAAATCGAAAAAGATAGTAGTCTGACTGGCTCCACGTCTGTCCACCTTCTCATGTCATCCAATGAGAGCATGTGAATAGAGTTCACTCTACTAACCATGCGCTATAGCAGCATATTGTTTTTCACATGTGCTAGTAAGGTGAGTGTAGGATTAAGCTCACCCTATTCACCCTACTTGAACCCTGGTTGCGACCAAGGGTTAGCAGGGAGAGTGGGGTCGCACTCCCCTTGCTGATTTTGGGTGTGACCTAGCTCTAATCACTCTCTATTCTCACCATCATTTCTAAAGAAGATATAATGGTCTTTGCCAAAGCATGTGACCTCTATTTTCCAATTGTAATGCTTCTCAACTATAGTTGACCTCTTTCTTTTTGTGATATGTGGGTTTTGAATTTTTGCATGACATGATGAGCATACCCTTTCTATTCTAATTGTTTATCCATGTTTAATGAGTGAAAATGAAACTTTGACATGGCTTGACTTTTGGATTGTCTCAAATTAGGAATTTGTGTAAGAAAGGGCGAAAAATGGGTTGGCATGAAGACATAACAAGCGATGATTAGTAAGTACATGCATGATGTCAAAGCTTGGTTGTAACATGGGGTACATAGAGTTGTAAATCTCTCTCTCTCATCGACTGTTGTACCACAAAGACGTTGTTTTATATATACATACTGAAAGCAGGTTTACGGCATGCACGAAGCATCATACATACTGTCAAAACTTAGTCTAAAATAACAATACAAAAGAAGGTGGGAACAGCTCTCTCCTCTCTCTCGATGTCCTGGTTTCCTTGCAGCTTCTTTTTAGATGCGATGTCCTTGTTTACTTGCAGCTTCTTTTCAGATGCGAGAACAGTAGAAGTCGAACTATCTTGTCGTGCAGTTGGTTACTTCACACACCCTGCAGGAAGGTCCATGGCACATGCGAGTGCGTGGATCCACGGCCGTCGGCTCATCTCAAGCAAATATTAGACAGTGGGAAGCGTTTCTTTTCTCTTTACAAATGTCAGGTGGATCACCTTTTCAAAAAGGAGGGTGCTGTACAATATTGTATAAATGCAGTCCTTATAATACTCTCGCGGCACGCATGACTGACAGATTGGTGCCTGCAAAAAGCCCCCCTCCCTCCATTGCCTGTCCCTGTGCAGGCGCACGGTATAGAGAGAGAGAGAGAGAGCGCCGAATCCGATATAGCACATGCAATTATTTGATCATCCCTTTAGCAAACAGCTGGACGTCTCATATCAGGGTCGCGGCCAACGTAATTTATATCCTCTATCATCTTGTGTCTGCGCAACCTGCTGCATATACATGTCGATGTGATCATATGGGCCGACTGATCGTTAGCTGTGATTAGAACCCTTCAACCCGCTGGCGCAAAGAGTAGTTCCAACTTCCGAGTCCCGACCACGAGCCCCGGCTTTAACTGCAGTCACCGAGCCCCCTGCATGGGGCCTGCGGTGAGAGACGATCGCGATCATTGATCACGGACTCCCCACAGCTTCCTTTTCCGAGCTCATTCATTTGCGTGTATCTTCGTGCGCGGAAAGAGACATCAATGTAAGTGCTCCTTTATTCACGAGCTGTCTCGACATGGTCATTGGCGACTCAGGCAAAGAGCAAACTTGCTTACCACTTACCTAGCTATATAGTAATATACTGCTGGGATCTGGTGCAGTGCCGGTGGGAAATTTTCCTCTTGAGCCTTAACTAATCAAAACAAGCATCCATGTGGGCCTTGGAGCATTGCAGAAAACTGTGCTGTAATAAATTTATCATGGCTTGACTAACAAAATCCCACTTCAAATATCTACTAATTTTTGGGGAATGTGACTGAACTTTCCCCTTTTGATTATGGAACCGATGAAAAGCAAGATTTGTTCGGCAACAGACGGGAAAAGGCATGAGACCAATGAAAAGCAAGATTTGTTTGGGATGAGTGTGGAAAAGGTGGGTTTGCTTCAACCTAGAACTTGTTCACCTTGAGCAAAATCCTTCTCAATTCTTTGGAAGGAAAATAAATCATCTTCCAGTTATATTTTTTGAATTTACATATAAAATATTGTCTCAATAGAGGATACTTCCTTCTTAGATGATGGTGAAAAGGATTTACTTCCTCTTCGTCAATTTTTTTTCCTTGAACCCTAGATCAATCTGATACAAAAGTGACTCCAAGAATTGTCATCCTTGTTTTGCCTTAAGATAAGAGGCTTAACATACCCATCGTGAATACCCAAAAGGGGGGTTGGATTTTTTGAAAAGGGGGTGTTGAGGGGTAGTTCCCCTCAAAATTTAATCAAAGAGAATGGGCAAAAACCATATTGGCATGTTCCTATTCACATATAGCATAGCTCACAAGCCAAATGAAAAACGTGAGCTTGATTGTGCAAGGATCCTTCTCCTTGGTGACCCTACCAAGGAGGAGGACCAACTAAGTGTTCAAGTGGGACAAGAGCTTGGACTTTTCCAAACACAGTACATGAATAAAAGTTATCTTCTCTTTTGAATGAGAGTTTTAAATTTCGCAAAAAATAGAAAAGTAGCACAAAGATTAAACCTTTGTGTTTACCATTGGTTAGCAAAACAATCAATACAAGGTGTTACATTAATGGTAAAAGATAGATAGAGAGAGAGAGAGAGAGAGAGAGAGAGGGGGGGGGGGGGGGGGGCGGGGCAGAGAGGGGGGGGGGAGGGGAAGAGGGAGGGAGGGAGGGAGAGTGCCCTATTATGACACAAAGTATGGAAGAAAGCTAGCTTAGAGAAAAAGAAAAAGAAGAATCTAAGCTCTACCAAAATTCAAAACTATGGCTTTCTAAGATTCTTTTAAGGATTACAGTTTAGGGTTTGGGACATGATTTCTCTTCAATATTGTTTTTTGCTAGTTGATGTCTTGGCTAAAGTCACATGTACAAACATGCCTATAGCCATAGTGGTAAATTCAATGTTCCATAAAATAAACATGCATTTACCCATGTTCTTAAACAATTTGCGTATTCTATTGTCCTTCTATCAAGGTTTTTGATATGGTGTTATTCTACTATTCCTCTATTTGTTATTTAGGTAATCAAATGTATGCTCATCACATGATTTATGATGGTCAAGTGTGGTGAGATTTATCAAGTTATACACATAGGTGTGGGTTTTTCTTTGAGGGAAAGAGAGGTTGAGAGGAGTATTGTGTCTGGTTTTGTGTCTAGTTTCTTTCAACATAGATACACCTATGCATATGTTTATGTGCATACTATGTGTATGTGTATACATTTGTATATGCATGTCATACATATGCTTATATGTATGCCATGCTATGTGTATGCATATATCTAAATCCCCTCTCCAATAGCACTCTAATAGGAAGATGTTACTAAATTGATTGCTTATTGTGCATTCTCTATTTAGTAAATTTATGTCAATAAATTAATGAATCGCTTTTATTTAAGTGTTGATGATCTAGCATGGCCATGAGACCATTTAGAGACTAGTATTCCTAGTGCATCACTTAATGGGGTGATTAAAGCACTGTGATGGGGATATCTAGTACAAGCAGTACAAGTTATGAAGGGGGAAGGAAGCATCTGTCAAGTGTAAGACTGTACACAAGAACCAAGGAGTTACACATAAATGAAGATGGATTGAGTTCTAAGAAGAGGAAGTACATTAGCATTGTGTACATGTATTTTATGTGTATCCAGGGATGCCTGGGAACGTTTACTTGTGTGTAATGAGCATTGCATTCATTTGGGGTCATCCTCTCCCTTGCAAGTTAAGGTATTTTCTCTCTTAATGAATTAAAGAGAGAAGTAATTTTTTTACTATGAAAAACGAGAGAGGTAATTCTCTCACTAAGAAAGAGGAGAGAAGTGATTCTCTTGAAGTGAGGAGAGAATTGATTTTCTCTTGCTAAGGTCTAAGATGACACAAGATTTTGTGTGAAAGTCAATCTTAAGGTTGAGGCCCAAGGCAATCTAATGAACTCTCATTATCTATGGCTCAAAGTGGTTGCATGGACCATAAGTTAAGAATAGAGTTTAAAAAGCTGCTTTTCTTAAAATAGACATGGTGAAACCATTTAAAAAATATCTCACAATAGAAAGCCAATCTCTAAAAATGACCCGATAGGATTATCATAAACGGCGAGATCTATAACTTTTGTGTTGGACATTTTTCCATCCAAGCAACGCACAGAGAGATATTTCAAAATTAGTGCTGCAGAGTAGGTCCTAGAATAGCCACATCTTGCATGAAGATCAACCTTTCCAATCTTGTCACTCAAATCTCTCTCCAAGAAGAGAAGCTCTTGGAGCCTATACAAGGGAGGCTCTCCTTGGGTGTGGAGGAGACGAAGGAAGCATCACTTTGCACGCATGCAAGAGGAGGAGAGAAGGCGGTTCGAGTCTCACAAAGCGCTGCAAAAGCTCTATTGAAATCAAGCACCAAGAAGAGAGCCCTACACATATTGTTTAGGAGAGAAGAAGAGAAATCAAGAAGATCAAAGAAGCCAACTTCCAAGTTGTGCAAGTTCTCACTGGTTGTATACCATGCAAGGATCTGTGTAAGTTCAAGCTCACCAACCCTCGAGTTGTGCAAGTGCTACAGAAGCTCTGCTGAAATCAAGCTCCAAGAGGAGATCCCTACATATATTGTGTAGGAGAGAGGGAGAGACTCAAGAAGGATCAAAGGGTGCCAACTTCCAAGCTATGCACGTGTTAGCCGGTTGTATATTGTGCAAAGGAACCATAATCTTGTTCCCAAGATCTACAAGTTAAGAACTTGTTTATGTGTAATAGAGGAGCTTGCTCCTTGTCAATAATATAAATCCACAAGCAGGGGGGGGGGGGAGGGGGGGAGGGATTGGCCCATCTTCTAGTCCCTAGTGTGTTGTCAATCTCTCAATCTCTCTCTCTTTCTCTCTACATATTTCTTTTCTCTCATTAGTTCTCTCTCTGCACAGCAAAATATTCACCATATATCTGTTAATTATATAATAAGGTCAAGTGTGTATCTCGGATCTTATAATAGAAGAATACATAGACAGATAGTAGTCAATGAGGAGGAACATGTATACTACACATGCATACTATAGGTTGACTAGAAAGGGTTGCATCTTCTAAGACAGAAATGGAAAAGGAGGTCATCAACTACTTGCCTTCTATTCTACATGGTATAGTAATCACACCTAGTGCCATTGGCTTAGCAATCAAAGGTGGGAAAATCACTTAAGAAGAAAAATCACTCTTCATAGCTATGTTTGTAGTTGCAATTGTTGGAATCCTTGATCTACAACAATGATCAACTAGTTGATGTCATCACCCCATAACCTTCTTTAAGCACCCTTTTTTCTTGATGATGATAATTCTTCCAACTTTAAGCTCCTTGCTTAATTTACCAATTTATAACAAAGAACTAGTAGAGCCATCTCCTACCTAAGTGAGTACTAAAAAGTTGAAGTAACATTAGTTCAACCCCACACATTTTCTTGCACCAAATCTTAGGGAATGTGATGTGATCCCTTACCCTTAGAACTCCCCCACTCCATTAGGGCCAAAAATGCTTCAAAAACGGCACTTATAAGAAAGTGATTAAGTTGCTAATTAGTTGAGGTTTAGGAAGAATAAAACCTCTAAATTTGGTTGTCCAGATGTGATTAATGAGAGAATATTTGGTTCATTGAAGAGGTCGGCCATTAATTGCCCTCATCTTTTAATCTGGGTCAGGGGTCACCTTTTCGGTCGTTTTTCTCTTGGAACTCGAGAGATTTTGTATTTTCGAGATTTTTGTACGAAATTTGCATTTGTTTGCTCCCGCGTTTTCTTTCTACACACTATTCTCTTTTGCCATTCTTTTTGTTGCACTTGCTTCCTATCACTATGAGATTCTTGCTCAGTTCATTTTCTAGAATGTCTAGCAATACCTCTTCAAATAACACAGGTGCAAGCACACGTAAATACAAGCTAATTATTCAGCTAGATCCGATTTACACATCTTAGAGAAGTATACATCATTGAGTATTGATAGATGAGATCGAAGCCAACAGGTTGCGAACACAAGGAATGAAGCATATAGATTTGTGGGTGGACGGAAATATTTATCCCATGGATCCTTTTACAGGTAAATTACCTCCTTTTTTCAATGTCCATGACTATATAAGATATGTTGGAGAAGTTTACAATGGGATGCTTGGCTACTGTATGAGGATATACTTTGCATCTTACATATATATAGCTCAAATGCACGAAATGAAAAAAGCACTAGAAACTACACAAACAAATATTTTAGAGTTGACAAGTCAGATTGATATTTTGAAAAATGTTAACAAGTCATTGCAGGATAAGCTAACACGCTTGAGAGAAACTCCAATAGGATTTAGAGAGAGGAAAAGACCATTAAAAAATATAACCAACTTGTGTGAGAGAGCAAAGAAAAGGAGACTAAATCTTACAAAGAAATATGTCTCTAATATATTAGGCATCAATATCCGAGAAAATGAGGAAAGAATCGAACTTTTGAAGGAAACCATAATAAAGATATTTTGAGGATTCTTAAGTCACCCAAAAATGCGGATTTGAGAGGTCCAACTCTCAAAGAGTTAGTGAATGACTTAAAAGGCACGGTGAAAGCAAATGAAATTGTAGAGACATGGGATACTGTGGGTATAAGTCGAAAAGGTTATCGTGCTATCTCTGGATTATGGTTTAAAAATCTTAAACGCAATAGGGTAACTATATTTGGATTGCCCTGAGCCCTTGCAGTTTCGTTTGCAAGAATTGCCATGAATCGCAAGATTCCACATGTTTTTGGAGATTACATTCACATCGAAATATCTATGTCCTATGAAAAACAAAAAAAAAGGCAATTTTTGATTACAATGTGTTTAACAATATATGGGTTGATCTAAAAAAGGTGCAAATTGCAATGGTTCACATGTATAAAATCACAGTAGAAGAAAGTTATGGTGTTCTAAAGTTTGCCTTGAAGTTGGATGAAGCACGGATTCAAAAGAGACAGAAGATGGAAAGAATTAGCATTTGCCTCATGAACATGGCATTGGACCATAGCAATGGTGAGGGCCAAGCTCCATTTGCATAAGATCCAATCCGAGATGGAGATTTGGTGGATTGGTGCAGCCCAGGTACCAATTAAAAATCATCAAACGTTGAAATGGTTGTTCAACCATACATGTATTTCAAATATCATTAAGTCTCAAAGTGAAGGCAAAATGTTGGTAGTTGATGGGTTGGTAATTTTAATGTGGAGTGGCATATGAGTGTTGATTTAAAAACTATCAAATGTATGCTTGGAATATGTAATGGTGCAAATGCAAAATATCCTTGCATTTATTACATGGAAAGTATTGGATCCAAAGATTGGAGTAGTTTGTGACCAGTAAAAGAAGAGCCCCAAATAGAGACTCTATAGATTTGAGTAAAATTTAAAAACATAGAAGACATCTTATGGGAGCTTTCGCTCAACCGCCAAGTCCCACGGACCGCTTATTGTTTTAAGCGTTCCAAGCGAGCTCTAATGGCTATCTCTCACCTAGCCGACGCGCCGTCGATCCTACGAGTTTAGTGAGCTTACCTTGGTGCTTGATCAAGCACCCTCCTCTCTCTTGCACCCCGGTAGCTCCACGATTCTTGATGCTAGCTCAAGCATCCTCAAGCCTCCTCCATCTCCAAGCTCCATCCTCCATGGTCGCACACGTAAGAGAAGAGAAGAAGAGAAGAGAAGATAGAGAAGAGCTTTACCCTCTTGATCCCTCACTCCCACACACACTCACTTCCTCACACTCTCATACTCCCTCTCTCAAGAGCACACACAAGCAAGAAGAAGAGAAGAAGAGAGAAAGAAGAAGACTCCTTTTGCCACACACCAAAGAATGAGCTTCTCATTCACTTTTCAACTTTATATACAAAGCCCTAAATCCTTTTTGGGTGGTCATCCCCTTTTCCCTCTTTTACATGGCCGACTGTAGCCTAGGCCCTTTTTCCCATTTCCCACCATTCTAATTTATCCTATTCCCAACTAATGTATACATTTTACACAGAAGCGAGCTTGGCACTCTTTTACAAAGATTCGGGGGCGCTCGCACATTTTAATGGTGCACCATGAAAGATTTCGGCGTGCTTTAGGCTCCATGAAGATACTCGGCATCTTTCACATTGTTGTG
The DNA here is from genome assembly GCF_053477565.2 of Lygodium microphyllum. Lineage (NCBI taxonomy): Eukaryota > Viridiplantae > Streptophyta > Polypodiopsida > Schizaeales > Lygodiaceae > Lygodium > Lygodium microphyllum. Next base: position 143,457,072 of record NC_141145.1, read on the forward strand.
GCGCCCCTTATGTAGCCGGTCGTCCTTTGAGTATCAAAAACGCCTGAAGCAATAAGCAATTCCTTAGGAGGATGGTATTGGAGGGATTTATTCTAGAGAAACCCCCCAAACGCTGTTTGCCTTGAAAATCCGTGGCTTTGATTGAAGATCCTTGTCTTTGAGTTGAAGGTCTTCAGGCTTGTGGAATCAATAAGCGATCCGTGGATCTTGAGACGTTGGACATGCATCTTTGGAAGATGAGGTTCCAAGATCTATGCCAATGGCAAATCTATCCTGGCTTGGTTCAATCATGGTAGCCATCAGCAGGCAGATGGTTGAACACCGGTACATGGAAAAAGTTTTGGTCGTTAAAGGATTCCATGGATGATCCTCTTCAGCGGAGTAGCCATTTCCTGAGACTTGATCATAACCTGCAAGAAAATTTGTGTACTCCCTAGAGGGTGTGTCTGCCTCGCCGTGGAGTGCGTGGTGTCCGCGGCAATGGAACTGGGAGATGGGTTTAACCTTGGGCAAGCCCTTGGTAATGTCCCACACTTGAGGACCCAATTCATGCGTCGTTGGAGGTGCGGTGCAAGTCTTAGGGTGACAGGTCTGAAAGTCCTGCCCTTGATGTGCCCTAAGTGTGAAGTGGGGAGGGGGCTAGGGAGAACCCTAGGTGCGATGACTGTGGTGCTTTTTTTTTTAGAAATGATAATTAGGCCTAATTGTCTTCATCGAAATGAGGAGGAGAAGGGGGTCGGATAGATTTGCTCAAAAACTGGCGACGTTGCATGCAATCTTTCAGATTCATGCGGACATGAAGAGAAGTGGTGGAGAGGAAGGGGTAGTTGCATCTAGTGAATTGGATGTTGTTCATGTCTTCTAGGAGGGCTAGGCAAAAAGAGGGAAGGAGACTAGCCCTCATCATGAGACGAGCCATGGCGTAGTTATCTATAGTGTTAGGGTCAAAGAATAGGGGAGGTAGGCCGCGCTCTTGTGGAGTCGGGTCGTGCTTAAGAAGTAGCCTAAGTAACCTAAGATAATTACAAATTGTTACAAAAGCAGGGTCAGGACATGAGGAGAAATCCGCAAGAAAGTGCATCATAGACTCATTTAGGCTTTCTGCGGTAAAAAGAAGGGCATGCTCAAAGGATACTACAATGGAGTTATAAATAATGGGAAAGTCATACCGCCCGTGGAGGGTGGCATCAAAATCTACCCCTACCCTTTGAGGGTATGCCATGTAGGTAGGGTTGTTCCGCTCGAATGGCAGGGTGTTACAAAATGCCATCCAAGCGAGCATGCTGATGTCGCATACTCACCTCCTCCACAGGGGTTGGCTTTTGTAGTTTTGTACAGTGTGTGGGATTTCAAAAACCTTATCTTGCCCATAGTCGGTCGATTCTGTGCCCCAAGAGGTCAAGGTCTTTTCCCACTCTTCCAGCCATTTTTGCCCCAACCGGCCACCGACCGCAATTACCTCGTCCATCTCCTTGAGCGGCAGGACCCTCCGCAGACTGTTGGGTAGGAGGAAACTGAAGGGGAATGGATCCTTTCCTAGTTCCTGTATCTCCCACAACACCAGTTCTGTGTGGAATCTTGCGGGAAGATCATCAGGGCACGGTGGGAGAGGTGTAGACGGTAGCACGATTGGCTTAGCTTTCAGTTTTTTTCTGGCTTCTTCCACCAGCTTTTTGCGTCTTTCCCTAGAGACGGCTTTTCTTTCCGCAGATGGGTCCTCTTGTGGCGGCTCTTGAGACTACGGCGAGGGGGGTTGTGGGACTACATCCTCCCTGAATCGATTCATATCGATTTCTAGTTCTACTTCTTCCCCCTGCCGTTTTGCGTGTGCTGCTTCTTCCTCAAATCCGAGGGCATCGATCTCCTAGGGGGTTAGACCAACCAGCATTAGGTATTTTCGATGTTCATCCAAGCTCAGCCTAACCTCCGCAGGTAATGGTGGCATCTGCAGTCCAGTGTGTAGGGCTCTTCGTGGCATGCCGAGTTTTCTTTGCATCACCTCCAATGGCTCTCCTTGCGCTGCGTGGGTGGTGTCCAGGATGGTGTCGAGGAAGGCCTTCTGTTGAGTGCTGAAGGCCACTTGGGCTGCCTCTACCTTGCTCTCTGCGATGATTTTCTCCTTTTTTGCCAGAGCAAGGCCTCGTGCCAGTATCTTCACCCACTTTTCATTGTGTGCAGCCCACTCCTTTGCTCTTTTATTCATCACTTCCAAGCCCTCTCCCTATTTTAGGGTTATCATCATAAGTTTCTACTCATAGTCTTCCAATTCCCTGACTAGCCTCTCTTGTTCCTCTCTTTCAGAGGTCAACTGGTCTGTCAGGCGCTCGAGTTCCTCCTATTGTTCCTCCATGCCTCGTTTTCTTTCTTCGTCCCTGGCATTCAGCTCCGCCACGAGTGCATCAATTTGAGTAGATTTCGCAGCAAGCTCCTGGTACTGCACTATTAGGAGCTTGTGGTCTCTTTGCATTTTTACTAACTCCTGTGTCTCATTTTCGAGCAGCTGCCTCCAGTGTTCCTCCCTCTCATCCCTAGCCTTCATTTCTTGTCTGAGATCTGCAATCTCCCGCTGCTGCAAGGCTATCATTCTTGTTTTGTCCAGCTAGAAGGCGGCCACTGATTCCTTCTCGGCTACCAAATCAACGACGACTATCTTGCATTCCTCCTTAGCTTTCTCCAATTGAGAGAGCAGCTCGGCGACATATTCGTTGTAATTAGCCGATAGCGTCATCGTTGTGTGGATGGGCGAGGTTGAGGCTTCGACTTTTTGCTTTTTGGGCTTTTGCCTGGACTTCGCATCCGTAGCTGGCCCTTCTGTCCTGTGGCCATGGTCTATGTGCTCTATCCCTATCCCATCTCTTTGTTGATGAAATACTGCATCCACGCCACGAAGTTTGACACGTCTGCACTGGTCGGGATGCTGGGGGTGATGGTGGTGAGTTCAGAGGAAGGCACCAAGAGGGTAGGAACAGATGGAGCGGGGCCTTGCCCTTGCCCTCGAGGACTAGAGGTGGCACAAATTCTGGCACCTGTGTGCTAGACCCTGGCCCCTCTTCTCTACGCGGGCTCAGGCTCCTCAATTCATCTGCTCGGCTTTGTTGTTCGATGGACCAGCGGGTGGCTTCCGCTAGGTCCTCTTCCTCCTTCCTTCGGAGCTCTTCCTCTTCCTCATCCGCTTTTCTCTTCCTTTCCTCCTCCGCTTTTCTCTGCTCTTCCTTCTTCTTCCCTTTTTGTTCTTTTTCCCTCCTTTTCTTCTCTTCTTCTTCTTGTTTTGACGCCTCCTTTGCTTTCTGTAAATCCTCTTTTTCCTCTCCTCCTCTTGTCTCTTTGTCCTCTCTCTCTCCTTTGCTTCTGTCAGGGATTCTTTCTTCGCCCTTTCCAAATCTTCTCTCTTCTTCTTACTGCCTTTGTCATCCTTCTTCTTCCTCTGCATCGCCTTCTTCTTGGTTTTCTTGATTGTCTTTTTGCTAGTTTGTCCCTCCCCTTGTTCTTCTGTTTCAGTTTTGTCGGTGGACCTGTCTTTGTCCTGGTGAGGAGGCGACCTCTCTGGCGTTTCTCGTTCTCCCTCTTCTGCCTCCTATGCTTCCTTTACTGCCTCCTGGATGAGTGCAGTCAAGACTCCTCCATACCCAATGAAGGAGGCTTTCTTCCTTTCCGTAACTTTAGAAGCCGGAGATTCTCCTCCTGTTGGTGCACTTCCTAGGGCTAGTGCTTTGGACGCTTGATCAATCGTTTTTTGCATGTATCCATTCCAATCTACTTCGTCTAGGGTATGGGCTGCTACATTCTTCAGCACTGGTACACTAATTCGATGCATTAAGGAATTGTAACGCTGGTTGGAGAAGAGAACATGTACCAACTTGGCCTGCAACTTGGCTTTTGTGTCAGGGATGTCCTGGATGCTTATGCCGTCATTCGTGAGCACCTCTTCCTTCTTCATTTTCAGCATGGCATAAACATCCCTTTTTTGTTTTCTTTCTGTCCTTGGTACTAATCCCAAAGCCTTCTCCACCAAGGCTGGATCCAACTGGACTTGTACCTGCTTTGCACCCTCTCCTCTGCCCATTGTTACAATACCACCTTCTTGGTCTAGGTAGTATGTTCTGAGGAATTCTACGCACTTTAGGTGGTCCAGCTCCTGCGAGAATTTTTCAATATACTTTGTGAGGTTGCATTGTTCCACCACCCTCCTGGCTACTTCCTCCTTGGCCACCACGACTTCTATGTTGTGGATGGTTTGGAACTTGAGCTAATCGAAGGAGCGGTTCTCTAGATGGATGCGATACTACTCCGTTTCCTCGTTTGTGAATGGGAGTCGATGGGCGCGGTCTTGCTACGACATTTTATGCTCCTACCATAATTCGTAACTTTCATTAGCATTTTCCACATATCACTTCGCTGGTTGCGTGAGAATAAAAACTCTTGAATGAATTTCTTAGGAAGCCATTTTTTCATACTATATACTTATGCTTTTCACTACCTTTACTTTACTGTATCCCTTTTGATTCATTTCCCATTTGATTCCTTTCACCTTCACCATACCCCCTCCCCTTCTGTCTTAGAAAAGAATTCTTCCTAGGATTGGGGCCAAAAGGTTAGGGGCTTTGGGCCTGTTGGGGTAGGAGTTACTTGTGAAGGAGCCAAGTGTAGAAATTTGGATTGTATTCCAGTTGAGCGGCGTAGTCCAGATCAAAGGGTCGACTTCCTACATGTGTGACGTATTTGAGGACATCTGTGAGGAAGTCACCAAAGTCGACCCGACTCGCGATATGGAGCTCTTCCTCTGTTAAGAGGCAATCAAGATAGGGGAGCCCCTTGATATGCTCATCCATGGGTCAGCCCCGAAGAGTGGTTAACACTCTATACGAGGTAGGCGCGACGTAGATGGGATCATACTCTGTCGTTTTGATGGCTCGGCGTTGGTCATTATGCGACATCCGTCAACCTCCCATTGCAACCTAAGAGCGTTCCATTGCCTCAAGAAGGGTGATCCAGTATCAGCAAGGTGGGATAACATGCGATCTCTTGGTTAGTGATAGCAGAAGTGGTCCGTGGATCGTATGACGTGATGAGACATTGCTTAATGGCTTGCTCTTTGGAGACCTCGCTACCGAGCAACTCAGCAGCAGAGTGAGAAGCCTGTGCAAAGGCGAATTCAAAAGTCTCCCAAGAGCAAGGAATATTGTGCACTTCCGTTGCAAAGGGTTCCTCTAATAGACCCAAGTCCAAGCAGTCATAGCTGAGGGCTAGCGACACGAAGGTGGCATCGAGCCGTTTAATGCAGTCCACCACATCATCTCCAATGTCCTCCGCAAGGTCAGCGGCGGCTAGCGCTAGAAATGACTTCCGTTCATAGGAGGGTGTAAGGCCGACGAGCGGTTGAGGTTTGTTAGAACTAGAGGCCTTGACAATACATAGCTGGGGTTGGGAGTTCCCTTGAGCTGGCGGTTGGGCTGTTTGGGACATGGGGTGATTAGGGTCAGCCTTAATAGATGGACGGCTACATTCAGTTTTGCTTTGGGGAGTGGGATTGACTTGGTCGGGTGATGCCTCCTGTGATAGTGGCTGTGGCTTGGTCCAATAGGTTTATGTGACTCCCTTAGGCCGAAGCGTAAACGAGTCGGATGGTTGGGGCTCTGAAGAGCACTACGGCTTATGGTTTCGTGGTGCTGAGGGACGTGGGCTGATCAAGCCTAAGGGTGGCGTACGACTAGTGCCTTTGGTCGTGGGGGCTTTGGGGATCCACAGTGAGGTATTTCCCTCATAGTAGCCTTGCGCATGCAAGAGAGTTTTAGGGACCAATCTTTGCTTAATCACACGGCTCTTCCTGTGATTGTGTCGTGGCCTCCTAGATTTAGAGTGATGGGTCTTATGAGGATAGGCGCGTCTAGTTCTAGGCAGTTCTCGAGGCTGTTTAGGCATCCACTGGAGGCGAGGCTGTTGGGCCCTTGCTTGGGTCGCTGCAGGCTGCGGTTTACGGAAGTCGGGGAGCGGCAGATGCGCACTACCCCCTTCTTAATCTTGTCTACGGATGTTTCTATCGGTGGCCCTGCGAACGGTGATGGTGTCGCGTAGCCCTTACTGAAAGCTGTGACAATGCGCACGTTGCGATTGCTAGGTGGATGCATTGCGACTCATAATCAACATTGCAGTGAGTCTACTTTTTGAAGGTTCGCCCGCCGAGCAGTGACTCCATGCCTACGTCTGTAGCACTGGGCAACACATAAAATAGCATTGGAACAATCTCAGACTCGATAGAAACGGCGACTCTACACTTGCCGAGAAGTGTGTAAGATTGAGCCCCATATGGGCTTAATTTGACAGTTATGGGTTGAAGTAGTGGTTTGCCAAGTTAGATCCAATGCTTGTGCATTAAGACATTGAAGTCTGCTCCCTCATCGATCAAGGCGTGGAAAGCGCATGTTTGCTTGGCAGTGACCGTGACATGGAGGTAAGCGTGTCCTATAGCTTCCTCATCATCATTGTTGATTTCAGTGATTGTGCCTGCTCGTATTTTGACCGGCGGTTCTAGCATTGGTGGCTCATGCAAAGGATGAGTGTGAGGGAAGTACTTCTTGACACGACTGCCATTGAAGAAGCCTATTCCTTCACCGTCTAGGGTCTCGAGCTCGACATTGCCGGTTCGGCTTATTGCCCGAACCTTGAAGGGTTCGAGACCTCTGAATTTCATCTTTTTCTTATGTCATTTAACTGAGTAGAGGAGCACTAAGTCACCCTGTTCAAACTCGCGCTGCTTGACATGCTTGTCAAACCAACTCTTGTGTCAGGCTTTCTCGTAGATAAGCTCGTGGGTGGCTAGAAGACGAGTCTCTGATAGGCGTTCTAGCTCGACTAGGCATTGCATCCATGCTTCCTTCCCTTCCCATCGTTCTTGGAGTGTTATTCTCAGGCTAGGGATGAAGAATTCTAACGGTAGAATTGCTTCAGTCCCATAGGTCAGCCTAAAGGGGGTTTGGTCGACAGCCATTTTATAAGCTGTGCGGTAGACCCAAAAGGCTGCCATCAACTTGTTGTCCCAGTCGCTTCGTGAGGCTGAGACTACTTTAGTCAGGACGTTGATAAGAATTTTGTTAGTTGATTCTACCTGGCCATTAGCCTAAGGGTAGTATGGTGAGGATTTGAGATGGATGATGAGAAAGGTGGATAGGAGATGTGCTATCACTTCGTTGATGAAGTGAGTGCCTTGGTCATTAACCAGTTCGATGGGGCAACCGAAGTGCGAGATCACTTGCTCCGATAAGAACTTAGCGGTCGTCCTAGCGTCATTTTTTCGTGTGGCTCTTACCTCTACCCATTTCATGAGGTAATCTGTGGCCACTACGATGTACTTGGCTTGTGAGTATTGCACCGCAGGACTGATGGGTCCTATGAAGTCAATTCCCCATTTTCGAAGGGTTGGCGAGTAATAATTGGGGTTAACTCCATTTGATCTTTACGAATCGGGACTTTTGTCCGTTGGCATTCGTCACAATGCTTGACGAATTGCTTGGCGTCGCGAAAAAGTGTAGGCCACCATAGTTGAGACTACAGCACCTTCCGTGCTGTTGTGTCTCCGCTAAAGTGTCCTCCCGCAATGCCGTTGTGCGCCTCCGAGAGCACATCGTACATCTCATGCTCACACACGTACCTACGCAACAATCCGTCTTACCCCAGCCTATAGAGTTGGCCTGCAATCAGCTGGTAGGGTTGGATCCTCTAGATCAAGCACCTAAGTCTTGCCTTTTCTATCGGTCGCTCAGGTAGTCCGTGCTCGAGTACTTGGACTCTGTCGTCTGTCCAGTATGGCATTAGATTAGCCTTGAATAGATCTCTCTCAGTGGACAGGTGAAATAAGTGGGCATCAGGTAACTCGTCAATGATGCCTTGTCCAACGGCTTCTCCTGTGGGTATGCGGGACATGTGATCGGTCATGTAATGCTATTTTCCCTTTCGTACCACCACAGAGAAATCAAACTCTAGGAGCAGGAGGAGCCATCGAGCTATGCGCCCTATAGCACAAGGTTTGTTCACTAAATAGAGTAGGGCTTGATGGTCCACAAAGAAGATGAAAGGTGTGGCCAATAGATAATGCCGGAATTTCTTCACGGCGAACACCATGGCTAATCCCTCCCTTTCTGTTGTCGAATAATTCATCTCCATCTCAGTGAGTTGTCTGCTAGCAAAGCTCACTGGGTAACCTAAGTTATGCTCACTAGGTTGGCACACCCCCACAGCAAACTTAGAAGCATCAATGTGCACGTGGAAGGTAATGGTCCAATCTGGGGCTCGTAGAATTGGTGCTGTTGTTAGAGCCTTTTTCAATTCTTCATATGCCCGTTGGCATGCCTCGATCCACTCGAAGACAATCAGCAGCTTGTACAATGGCCTGGCGATCAGCACGTAGTTTAGTACAAATCACCGATAGTATCCTGTATGGCCTAAAAAGCATTGAACTCCCTTGTAATTAATTGGGGGTGGAAGGTCAACAATAACCCTGACCTTCGAGAAGTCAGTGGCAATGCTGTTCTTTGACACCATGTGTCCTAAGATGCATCTGTGCTTCACCCAAAACTGACACTTCAAGGGGTTCAAGAAGAGATAATATAAGCGGCACCGTTCAATGACTGCGCGGAGTTTGTCTAAGTGTTCGATCCAGGTCGAATGGACACACAAATCGTCGACAAAGACCTCTAACTCCTTGCGAAGCATGTCCTTAAAGATGGTGCACATGAGACGTTGGAAAGTGGCGGGGGCATTGGTCAACCTGAAGGGCATGACTATGTATGCAAAGATGCCCCGCTCAATGGCAAAGGCGGTCTTGTGCCTGTCGGCACGATGCACTTGCACCTGGTTGTACCCTGAGAAGCCATCTAGAAAACATACAGGCTTCCTTGCCTACCACCCTCTCAAGCATGTGTTCGGTGTACGACAATGGATAGTTGTCTCTCTTCGTAGTAGTATTCACCTTCTTGTAATTGATGCACACTCGGATTTTGCCATTCTTCTTCATCACGATGACTATGGGTGATAGCCAATCTATGTGCTCAATTTTGTAAATGAATCCAGCTCTCATCAGCTTATCAATTTCCTCCTTGGCAGCATGAGCGTGTTTTGGATTCATGGGGTACGGTCGCCGCTGCTTGACCGACGTTGCATCCGACGTCATGGGTATGTTGTGAGTCACAACACTCGAATCTACCCCTCGTAGCTCTTCTAAGGACCAGGCAAACACGTCTATGTACTCCTGCAAGAGAGCGACAATACTCATTTCTTCTTTACCAGTCAAGTCATCGGTAATGAATAGTGGTCGGGGTGTTTTCCCTTCCTGGGCTAGGTCTACCTCCTTGACCTTGGTTGGTCCTTCGATTGGTTCGCTCGCCTGCCCTTGACATTTGGTACCTAACAGAACTACTACCCTATCCCCTTTTTTGAATTTCGTGAATCGTTTAGGGAGGTCCTGCGGCTTCCGCTGTTCTTCTGATCTTGTATCCCTGGGGTGCTTTGCCTTATCCTGCCTTAACCGTCTGCGCCTCAGGTGGATGGGTAAGTCCCCCTTGGTGCGTCTGGTCATGGGTGGCCTAGGCATCTCTGGGTCACTATCTGAAGTAACCTTCGATTCAAAGTCAAACCCTCCATCTTCGCTAGAAGAGGTGGTCTCCCCTGGTGGCCGTTCAGATGGTGATTCGGTCCTAAGTATTGACGTCATTCCTGGTTGAGCTAGGCCTGCTTGCTCAAGGTCTATGGCTCCTATGCATTCCAACCAAGCACAATCACATTCCATGCGCATGACTCCTTGCTCTATTCTAAGGGCCTGCCTTTTCTGCGGCTAGCGTCTGCTCATATCTGCTCAATTTCTTGTCCTTTAGTGTCGTATACTATGGTATCTACTTCACCTTCGCTCTCATCACTAAAGGATTGGCAGTCTTCGTATTCATCGCTTGAATCTTTGTCATTCGACTGCTCATTGTCTCCTAGGGCTTGGTATACCTTGTGTCGTTGGTTAGGAATCAGGGCCCAGTTATACATGAGGTTTAACTCATGCACCCTAGTCCATTGCCACTTGGAATCCTCTAAGAGATCCTGGAGTGGTTTGAAGTTTGCAGCTGGGTTGCCAGCTAGATGGTCCGTTAGGTATTCCAACAGCCCCTGGAGTTCCCTTTTGTTGAAAGGTACATGGAAAGTGATATGCTTAGTCTTTCCATGGAGGCTTGCTGCCATCATGCAGACTGGTGTAGAGAGTGCTTCGTTGGTCTTACCGATCGTTTTGATGGCCTGCTCGTATGCCTCATGGTCTGAGAATGGCACGTTGATTGTAGCGAGAACGTGCATCCAGTCCCGCTCATCCTCTGGGCATGGGATATACTTGGTCAAGGACCCATAGGGCTTCTTGACCTGAGTGTTCTCCTTGAGCATAGCAGAGATGGCATCTAGGTCGATTGGTGAGGTCTTCCAAGTGTCCATCTCTATTCTTACGGCGTCTGTTCTATTGCCAAGGAAGATCAAGCCGTTACCCCAATCTTCGATGACTCTAGCGTTGCTCATCCAGGGTCGACCTAATAGGACATCGTAGTCCACTCCCTTCATAACTATAAAGTCGACAGAGAACTGGATACCTACGATCTTCACTGGCCAATTCTTCAATACCCCGAATAGCTTCACTCTCATACCGTTTGCTAGCGTGACATTAAACCTAGCAGCTTCGAGAGGAGGGTTTCCCTAAGTCTGAAGCACTGTGTGGCTAAGCACACTAACCCTAGCTCCCGTGTCTACGATTCCCTTCCTTGTTGTGTCTCCCGGGGCTAGGACCGGCAGGACCGCGTGCATCTCAGAGCCTTCCCAAAAGGCATTGACGTGCAAGGATTTAGGCACGGAGTGCAACGTCAAACTGGGCGATTGCGTTTCTGCATCCTGATCTTGAGGGTCTGCCGCGACTTGCTCTTGTGACCCTTCAACCCACTGCTTAAGGTCTTGCCATAGGGTAGGGTGTTGCTTAAGCATATCTCCCAGGCTAAGTGTTACGGGGGTAGTCACTAGCGTGGTCAGGAGATCGTTAGATACTCATCCTTCCCTCAGCCTAGATTGTCCGGGCCAATGGCCATGGCTGATCTGTGGCTCTGTTGCGTCTAGGCTTGGTCTTAGCAGCACTGCTTGCGGCACAGTTGCTTCTGCCGACTTAGGTTGAGGCGGTGATATTGGCGTGCTTACGCTGGAGAGATCATCAATCTCGTCCTCTATGATGGGCTCAGCATCTTTGAGATGCTGTTGAGCCTCCCTCACCCATTCCTTCACCTTTTCTATGGCCTCTAATTGTCGCTTTGGATGTGGGTATTCCCCTACATTTGCGCTTCCCTTTTCAGCTATCTTAGGGGCTGAAGTCTCTGCCTCCGCATCTGAGACCTTCTTCCGCGTAGGTAGAGTCGTAGCACTCTCGGTCTTTAGTGCGACCTTAGCTTCCAATCTCCTCTTTTTCCGCCTGCGGCTTTTCTTTCCTATTGAGGTTGCGTCAAGATTGCTAGGTCCTGGTAGCGAGATGCCGACCTGCTTCGTTTGGGCTCGTGTCATAACCCGTAAGAAAATAGGTGTGGCCTCCCCCATCGGGGTTTTTGACACCAAACAGCCCCAATGGGACGGATGGCAAGTTGGCTGAGCTAGAGGACGGCTTCCACTTCGGGCAGTCTATGAAAAGATGGGTGATTTCGCACTCTGCGCACCTTTGGTCAGCCTTGTCCATGTTTTGCTGCTCTTTTTCAGGGCAGCGTGATGAGACATGACCGAGGTGTCTGCAAGTCCAACTGGATCATGCGACTACCCTCCTAGGCCTCTACCTCATCCTCATCCTAACGCCATCACCGGCATGGGTCGATAATCCATGAGGACCACGTTGCCCTTGTCGTCATGCGAGACGTAAGGGTATATGTAGGTATGTTCATCATTAGGCTCTTCCACGTAATGGATTGGAGCGTCACTCGGTGGGTGGGTCACGTACGGACCAAGAGGTCTAGGAATGCCTGTAGGATTTATGTACATTCTAGGGATGGCTGGTCTCATATCGTTAGGTGCGGGAAGAGCCAATGGGGATCCCCTTCCGAAAAATGGTTGTAGCCCATTAGCTAGATAAGGCTAGTCGTAGGGTTGCGGGTATGGAAGTCTTCTTGGTAGTCTACAATGTGAGACATCATGGCTGAACCTACCGCAGTTAGCGCAAGGTCTTGACCTAGGTCCTTGACACTTGGCCGGCAAGTGGTTTCCGCCACAGTACACGCATTGGACGTGCGGGCGCATTGGTCGTCTCAACATGTCTTGTAGCTTGGCTAATTCCATCTTAACCTCAGCCAAGCCTTGTCTCGGTGGCCTTCCCCTTATCTTGGGATGGTGGGATTGACCGCTCACTAGAGGCCGACATTCTCTCTGAGCTTTGTGGGTTGGTCTCTTCTAGATTTGAGCTCCTAGAGCTGCGCTCTTTCAACTGGTCATCGAATCTGATGGCTTCCTCAAAAACTCTAGCCACCACGTCCCGCTGCAAGCTTGAATTGCATGCCAATGCCTTATATAACTCCTCGTCTTTAATACTGCTAATGAATACAGTTGAAACTGCTATGTCAGTCGGTCGCTTGCCTAGAGGGATTCTCTTAAAGAGACTCCTCACATGGGTCACGTAGTCGCAGATGTCCTCCTTCTCTTTCTGCTTGACGTTCATAAAGCGTACTAGCAGGTTATCGGAGTATCCGGGCTCGGCGAGTCTCTTGACGAAGAGATCCTTGAGATTATTGAAGTTGGCTCGTTCCACGATATCCAGGCTTGTATACAACGTCCTACCCTTGTCGTTGAGGCAAAGCCCGAACACTTGCGAACGTTGAGTCTGGTCGTTGAGGCCGTTGGCTTCGCAGGCTTGCTCAAACTGCTCAACAAAGCTGTATGGATCGTCATGCGGTTGGTACTTATTGAGTTGCTTGGCAAAAATTGGTATTTTGACCTGGCTCTTTGAGCCTTGGTTTGCCCCTAATCCTACAAGCAGAGACGTCGCTAGTGCGGTGGCACTCTGCTCTATTGCGGTGTTATCGAGCAGCCGTTTCATGAGGAGCTCGCTCAATGTTAAGTCTCCCTCTAGTGCTCTCTCATGGTCCGTTGGGTTTTGGCCAGCCAAGTTCAGCACTCGCTGCACCTCATGCAACTCCATGCTTTGCCTTTAGTTCCTAGCCTGTTGATCCCTATTATACTCAACTATTCCCTGCAGTGCCTTGCGGGCTAGCCTTCTCTCCTCCTCTAGGTCTGCAATGATTGCGTCTATTGTCCTGCCGCGGTGCTCGTACCAGGCGTGCGCATTGTAACTGCTCACCATCTGGATAGCATCTAGGAATACACTCAAATCAAGCTCCTCATTAGACCGATGGTGTGAGCTTTCTTCCGCTATGGTCGAATTCTTGCGCCCTGCTACGCTGTCGATCAGGTTGGATAGTCTTAACAGATCCTCGTCGTTGGCGCTCCTTGCTTGGTCCTACCCTGCGCTTCAATTGTTTGTCTATGTCTTGGATCCGCTCCTATTGGTGGATTTCTTGAGTGGTTTATCTAAGTAAGTTCCTTTGGTTATTGAATACAGACCTCAATTTATGGTCACTCGGTGAGTGTGTTGTTCCTCGTGCACTTGTGTCTAATCAGGCTTTCAGCTTTCTTAAGTGTACTTCAAGTGTGAAAATTGTGCCGCAAGCAATTCCTCAGCGTCTTACACACTCTCGCTTGTTTAGGCCTGATAGACTTGTAGGTCCTTGTATGTTGCCTTGTTTGGTTTCGGTCGATCAGGTTTCACGGCTCAGCGGCTCGCATCTACATCCTGGGGTCTTGCAACTACCCACTTCTAGCCGCTAAGCGGCTGTGCACTACAATTTCTCTTATCACGTGTGCCAGAATCAAGTTCTGAGCGCTCGAAGGGTTTTGACAGTTTGCGCTAATGCGTAATTGCCGGGTCAGGTCAAGTTTCTGACAGATTTGACAAAAAGTTGCACTCGGACCCCAATTGGTCCGAATTGCAGGGTCTGAGTAGGTCACTCAGACGGGTCGAGGCACGGGGTCGAGGGCCGAATTTCCAGATTTTACTCGGACGATTTTGATTCGGACGGGCCGAATGGCGGGTTCGGACAGGGTAATTCGGACGGGCCAAACGACGCTTAGCCGAGGGCCGAATTTGAGACTCAGAAGGGTCGCTCGGATGATGTGCCACGTGGCAAAGAGCTTTGACTCGGATGGCCGAGTGGGTTGACTCGGACAGTTGCCTTGGACACCGACTAGGGTTTGGCCAAGTGGGCCGAGTGACAAGGGTCAAGGGCCGATTCTGGGACTCGGCCCAGGAGAGGCCACTCGGACGGGCCGAATGTGGCACACGTCACCCGCGTGAATGCGATTTCGATCGTTTCACCCAATGTAGGCCGGCGCCATGGTCATGCACTTCCAGATCCTATCTAGGGAAGTAGAGGGAGAGGTTTGTATACCTGAACGGGCCGAAAAGTGTGTCGGTGATGCGATTGAATCAACATGGGCTGGAGCTCTCTCTCTCTCTCTCTCTCTCTGAAATGGCACAAATGAGCTCTCTTTTGGCCTCCTGGCTCTTATATGCCTTTCCAAATGTGGCATTGATGCCCCCAATCACTCACTTGCCGATCTTAGGCCTCATTAGCGAGCATTTTGCACGATTTTTTTCCCTGTTTGAAATAGTAAACCCTACCCTTTTCCGATTCGATTTCCTAACTCTAACCTATGCTAAATGCAACAAAGATCAAAGACAAAAAATTGAAATAGATTCTCCATGCTTTCCAATCATCAAACAACGAAAATATCCCAAAATACTTACTTGTTTTGAAGATTAAAAACACCAAACTTTCTCCCTATCTCAAGCTCCGTTTCGGGGATGAGTACCCTACTTCGATGCTCGATATCAGGTGCGCAAGTGCTCAAGCTTGAATCCGTGTCCCGACAACAGAACCAAAATGTGGGAGCTTTCGCTCAACCGCCAAGACCCACATACCGCTTATTGTTTCAAGCATTCCAAGCGAGCTCTAATGGCTATCTCTCACCTAGCCGACGCGCCGTCGATCCTACAAGTGTAATGAGCTTACCTTGGTGCTTGATCGAGCACCCTCCTCTCTCTTGCACTCCGGTAGCTCCACGATTCTTGATGCTAGCTCAAGCATCCTCAAGCCTCCTCCATCTCCAAGCTCCATCCTCCATAGCCGCGCGCACAAGAGAAGAGAAGGGAAGAGAAGAGAAGATAGGGAAGAGCTTCACCCTCTTGATCCCTCACTCCCACACACGCTCACTCCCTCACACTCTCATACTCCCTCTCTCAAGAGCACACACAAGCAAGAAGGAGAGAAGAAGAGAGAAAGCAGAAGACTCATTTTGCCACACACCAAAGAATGAGCTTCTCATTCACTTTTCAACTTTATATACAAAACCCTAAATCCTTTTTGGGCGATCATCCCCTTTTCCCTCTTTTACATGGCCGGCCGTAGCGTAGGCCCTTTTTCCCATTTCCCACCATTCTAATTTATCATATTCCCAACTAATGCGTACACTTTGCACAGGAGTGAGATTGGCACTCTTTTATAAAGATTCGGGGGCACTCCCACATTTTAATGGTGCACCCTTTTACTCTTTTGTTGTCTCGGGGCGACATTAAGGCTTTTTGAGGGTCGTGCCCGAACATTTAAATTTTTCAGGGACTGGTTACCGATCAAGTCACCTTTTTCTGCTTTTATCCTGCGCCTTTTTTGTTATTTCCTTTTTTTTCCATTTTTCGCTCCTCCATGCTGCGGGAAACATGGTGACACATCTGGAATCCCATTCTTTCAATCTCTCTTAAGAATGCTCATATTTGTACTTTGCATGCAGAGATTAGAATAATCGATAAGCTTCTCAGGTTGCATCTTGACTACGCATATTCCATTAAGCCATTATCTTTATCAGATGAGTGTATTGATAAATGTGAGGCATTACTATCGAAAATGGGATTTCATGGGGGCCAAGTTCACTTGAGAAAGGATCCAATACTTTCAGGAAAAACAAGGGATATCTTGGCCGATGTCTCTATGGGAGGCTCAAAAGCTAAACGATTCTTAGGAAACCATTTAGGAAAGCAGGTGAATGCAGCTTGGGAGTGTTGGAGAGAGCTATGTGAGATCACAATAAATGTTGCAAGCATGCCAAGGCTTTCGTTTCTTAGAATGGAGGTCTAGATACACCTTGATGTTTTTCTGAAACTCCTCAGGCAACATAAGACAACATATACATATGCGGAAGAGTTCAAAAGATCAATCACAAATCTTGTTCAGGCGATGAAAGAGGCATGGGGAGAAAAAGATATCACTTTTTATCTAGTAAAGTAACAATTATTTAATATGGATTTATTTTGACAGGTTTTTCAATTGGTATAAAATTAGTGTTACTTTGTATTGCAGCATATTCTTCATATTCATGGGCCTTGCTTTGTGGAGGAGCATGGCCCCTTAGTAACTTATAGTAACCAAGGCATGGAAAAATCCCACTATCAAGCACAGACAAGTTATTTTCGAAGCACAAGGCATGGGGGAGGAGTTACAAAAAGCAATGCTTTGGAGGAGCTATTCAATTGGTTTTTTCGACGACAACTTCAAAGAATGCAGATAAAAGACGGCAATGACACATGAGCAGTCGCACTTTTATATATAAGAAAGAATATATACAAAGCTAGCTTTCCAAAACTCTCACATTCTCTTCCTTCTCAGGAATCTTTCCTCTATAACGTAGAAATTTTTTCTCTTGTAGCCA
The DNA here is from genome assembly GCF_053477565.2 of Lygodium microphyllum. Classification (NCBI taxonomy): domain Eukaryota; kingdom Viridiplantae; phylum Streptophyta; class Polypodiopsida; order Schizaeales; family Lygodiaceae; genus Lygodium; species Lygodium microphyllum. The sequence continues at coordinate 143,473,866 of NC_141145.1, forward strand.
GCTATAGATTTTACATCAATTCGGTTTGCAGCCAAGGCGTAGGATGTGAACGCCAAAAAGTATCATGCTCTAGAAGCAGAGTAACTTGGACCATAGCCAAAAATCCTAATTGCTACAGTCTTTTCCAAAAACATTACTTTGTGGGCATTATATTGTAATCCTGAGAAACCTAGAAGCCTTGTAAGAGCTTTAATACAAAGTATGGGCTATGCTGCATCCTCTGAGAAACTACTACGAAGTACTAAAAAGGAATCAGGATCAATCCTAGCCAAGTAGTGGCCGAGTGCAATGTCTTTCAATGTACTACCACCAGCTCTCAATCCTTTGCCATGTCCCAAGAAGTTATCTGAATTAGCAATCTCCAACTGCAAATAAAACCCATACTGAATGAGCGTGAAATGCAAACCTACCAATGTGTAAAAGCAAATTCAAAATTATCTTACCACTTAGTTTTCATCGTACTCCAATTTAACTGGATTCCATAAATTTATTGATGATGATGTCTCATTGGTGTTAATCAATTCTTTAACGTATTCAAACTCCTCTCTTCCAAAATTGGAAATCCCAAGTTGGCTTTGAATGCGATCGAAGTCCTCATCAGTAATACTCAACTCTTTCTTAGCTTCTTTGGCCTTTTCAAAACAAAGAGAGAGGGCCTCACCAGCATCAATAAACTTATCGTCTAGAGTTTATTTATCAAGTTTGAGTATCTCTTCCTTTGATTCATTCTCTGTGTCAATTATCCCATTTGCAACATCAGAAGCCTCTGCAATAATTGCTAGACAATAATCTTTCCTAAGATTGAAAAGTTTTTGAATATCTGACAGTAAAATGTACTCCTCCTTGAAAGGTATAGATGGTAGAGAAGGAACAGTATGGTGAAAACTCTCATCAATTGCAGGGTTTGTATCTCCTTGGCTCTCCTCAATGATAGTCTCAGCTTTGAAGTGAGCAACATCCAACTTCTCAGCAATATGCATCTACAACCTCCTCTGTTTTCCTTTTCATCTGCCAGATCATCTAACATGCAAAAGCTAGTAGACTTTGCTCCTTCGAGCTATTGCTAATCAGCTTTTAGAGGATATTTGACAAGGGTGAAAACAATAAAAGCAGCAAATTTTGTCATCATCTTGCAGTTCTTGGAATGAGTGGAGCACAATATGTCTCTTGCATAAAACTTGTCCAGAGAGTGGACACCACACTTCTTAGTAAACACTGACTTTTCATTTCTTGTTGACCCAATGGAAACATGGACATATTCATTTGTACCAACTTCAATAGAAGAACCTGCTAGATTTTCAAACTCCAAAAAGTCCTCCAAAATATATTTTTTACAATATTTCAAAACATTGTCAAGGTCCCAATCAGGATTAAAGACATTCTTCATAACTCCATAGAAAGAGAGATCCATGCCATTCTGAAGGATAAAATCAAGAAGCCTCTCTGATGGAATGACATCAGTAAGATCTGATACTCCAAGACCTCTCATTGCCGACTTTCTCTTCCCTGGAGATGTGCTTGGCATTCTGACCCTGGTGACAGAGCATGGAGAAGAAACAGAATGCATAGGCTCATGACATGTTGAAGCCCTTGAGCCTTTTGAAAGCCTTCTTCTTTTCCCAGTTCCTAGCAAAACCTTGAAGCCTAGAAAATCTGTGGGTTCAGACATGTTTCCAACTTGTGATTGATACGGCGCGATAAGACTCAAACGCTAGACACGGATGTTCGTACTCGTGCCGTATCGGTAATGCAAACCAACAACTTTAAGCAAAGGGCCGCAACCGTAATGTTGCAAGAAAGCAGAGCCAAAATTAGTGATCAGGCACCCTCGTGCACTATCAGGTTAGGAGGCACGCCGAAGGAAGACTCAGAAGAACAAGAAAGCCCAAAACGACGCGAACAGGAGAAAGCGCAAAAGAGGAATACTCGCTCTCGCGCCGTATCAGGAGAAGAAACAGTGGTCCACAAAGAAAGTGAAAAAGGCTGTACGGATGAGGGACACCCCCTTATGTAGGCACACAATAATGCCACCTGGCACTAGCCATTGGGCTTGGATACGTGGCAGTAGCCGTTGGGCTTCGACACATGGCACTAGCTGTTGGCCAACACGTGGCTGACAAACACATGGACCAATTGTTAGTCGACACGTGGCATATGGACAATAGGTGAACACACGGTACAATCAGTGCGAGACACGTGTCTGACACGTGTCATGGTTGACGAGGGTATATAAGGGGTTATTTTGCTTACATGTACACTTTACATTTCTTGAGCTCTCGCGCCTTGCTTGCCAATACGGTGCGATCCCAGTGTTGCGTCTACTGCGTTTCTGTTCTCTCGCGTCGTATCGGTTCCCGTCCTCGATTTAGAGTGAGTATGTCTCTTTGCTGATTTTCTCACTTCGGTGGTCTTTAGTCGGTGCGCCGATACGGAACAAGGATGTCCTTCCGTAGTCTTTGCAATCTCCATCTCACGCCATATCGACCTTCTTGTCCTCGTCTCCAATACGGAGCGAGGGCGTCCTTCCGTAGTCTTCGCAATCTCTATCTCGTGCCATATCGGCATTTTTGTTCTCGTCTCCGATACGGTGTGAACGTGACGATTGGTTTGTTCTGTTTGTTCATTCTCGCGCCATATTGGGCCTCCTACATTATTGTCAGATTTTCGAGAAAGTTCCTATATCACTTTTTGTCTTTCTGGCTCTTCTATTTTCTCCTCTGTATGGCAAGGACAAAGCAAACTGCAAGAAGAGTGTATGTGGATAGAAAGGACAGTGGGGGTAGAAGAAAGTTACAATTTGATGAATCTGAGAAGGAGCCCTCTTCAAATATTGCTGAAGCTAGGCCATCAGAGGCCCCAGAGCATTTTGCCACAGAAATCCCCCCTACACCAAGTGTTGGCCTAACATCTTCCATGGAGTTAAAGCATTTTAGTGCACTCAATGTTTCTTCTCCTAAAGTTGAAGAAGCAAAGGGTGAGACTTGCCCTGTGAAGGATTCATCCCCTCCAATTGCACCTGAGCCTACAACTGTTGAAGCCACTGAGCCTCCCAAGCCACAAAAGAGAAAGAGAAAGTCCCGGTTCTTCTACATGTAGAGGTGTTTCAATGAGATTAGAAAAGCCCAGAGAGCTACAGAGCACGTGATTCCAAAGGTTGCTTTCATAAGAGTTGTTAAAGAGATCTATGATTGATTGTCTCAAGTGGCAACTGTCTCTGGTCTAAATAAGAAGTGGCAACTCTCAGCCATTCTTGCTCTACAAGAGGCCGCAGATATTTTGTTATTGATTTCATGAACGATGCTTACATCGATGCTGCGCATGCTCATAGAATTACCCTTACAAATAAAGATTTCAGTATCATCAGCAGAATCAGGTATAGGTTCGATAAAGTGTTGAGGCCCTTGCCTTCCAGCGATCAAAAAGCCCTTGAAATCCTGAACATTCACCCAAAATTGTCCAGGAAAGGGAAAAAGCTAAAGGTTGAGGATGTAACTCACCTTTACTCTAGAAGGGTTGCCACCCAACAGGAGTCTATCTTGAGTGAAAAAATTCAGGAGGTGTTGGAAACTAAAGACGAAGTTTACAAGAGGAAAGCCCCATCACTTGCTCCCGTCAACAACGAGAGGATGGGTAAAGTGTATGGGCAAACACTTGTGAATGTTTCTGTGGAACCTGAGGAGGAATACCCTAGTATATCTCCCGAGAACAAGCCCATGTTGGAGAAAAGGGATGTCCAACTATCTGACTCTGTTGTTTTTTGTTGCATAAGGTAAGGCTTTTTTTTTTGCATAAGGTAAGGCTTATAGGTTCAAGTATATTTTATATGTAATTTGTATTGATTTTGATTAATTCAAATAGCTTTTACTATTGACTGTAGGGCATTCGTCTCCTCTCTCACTCTTGATATCCGTAGAACCATATATATTGTTGATCCACTTCTCTCTGTGAAACTATTTGCAAGATCTAGGTCTAATATTACACCATTCTTTCGTACTTTCGATAGTGTGACAAATTACCACATCTTTTTCCCTTATGTAGAAATGTATTTTTTTTCTGTAGAGGAAAATTTATATTCATTTGCTTTCACCCTTCTGCTCACCTCTATTTTGAATTTGCAGAGGGCATTGGAGTCTTATCTATATTGCCTGTCTTACTAGAGAAATTATCTATATGAACTCTCTCAACGGTGTTCATGGCCAAGCACGAATGTATGTTGAAAGAAAATTACTTGCTTTGATTATATTTACAAAAAATATTTTGAACTTACAAAGCTTCCTTTTGCAGTGCTGGTAGACTTGTTTCTACATTTTTGGATACTACATATGAGGATCTTGTTGATCCTCAAAAGCCTTATACGTTTCTTCTACAAGAAGTTCCATTGCAAAGCGATGCGCATTCTTGTGGATGGAGAGTTATATCAAATATTTGCAAAACAGTGGATTCAAAGTTGTTACAAATAGAAGAAGTGAATGTAAGTTAATTTCATTTGATTTTTGTGTAACCCTTATCATGATTTCTTTTCACTAACTTATAACATTTATTCTTACAGTGTAGAGACTATCCAGATTCATATGTTTGGTGGATAAGGGAGAGATGCATTGAGCTGATTTTGGATAAGGCAATCACACCATATGATCCTGACTCCCCTCTTCCTCCCAAAACTTCAATGGCCAAGGGCACAAGCAAGGGAAAGGGCAAGGGAAAGGGTAAAGGCAATGGTAAGGGCAATGGCAATGGCAAGGGCAAGGGCAAGGGCAAGGGCAAGGGCAAGGGCAAGGGCAAGGGCAGTGGCAATGGCAATGGGACCATTGCTGTAGAGTCTAAAAAAAAAGGAATGCCAATGCTTTCTCCTCTGAAATTTGATCCATCTCCTCTTAAACCCCAAGAAAAGAGAGTACCTGTAAAGGTGAAATTCTTTCAACAATCAAAGAAAGGCCCTATGAGAAAAAACATCTTTGAAGATATCGATAAAGAAGCCACAAAGCCAACAAAGGAGAAGGCAGCAGATAAAGAATCAAAAGAGCAAACATAAGCATACACAAGCCTTATTATTTTGGCTTTGTACATTTATATGACATTTTTGTACCTCATGATGTAATGAACTTTTTCACTTATAAATCGAATGTAATGTATATTTTATTTATATACATTCGAAAGGCAACTTGTTTCATGATAGCTTATGAGTTTCCACTAAAAAATATCTCAAGGATAGTCTATTAAGATAAATTTCTGCAAAGTTTTCATTCTCAAGGCTCAAAACTCACAATTGTGGGAGACAAACAACTCGTACAAGAGAAAGAGTGCTCGGCTCTTTTACCAATTGTTACGCCATTCACTTTGAACTTATATCTAAGGGATGTATTGTCTAGCAATTCCAAGGTATCCCTCACATCTTTTAGACTCCAATTGGATGTAACATTCACCTTCTTTACTTCTTCATGAGGTAAAACATGCACCGCAAGTTTATATGATGTACAATTTGTATTAGAATCCAAGGGAACCTAAATACCCAATCTTAGTTTGTATCTCCTATAATCAAAGCCCAAAGCAAGAGTTTGGCGAGGGATACTGTAAGCCAAAGCCAAGGATTGAGGGCATGCACTGCACCTCAAGATATCACCCTTATGGTCGCACTCTGTAGATTTCCAAAGCGTCCTTATAGTGTTGTCCAAATCCTCTTCCAAAAAGTTTCTACTTAGCCAAGATACCTTTGTTCTTTGTAAATTTACTATTTTGAAGCAAGCCACGAAGATATGGAGGGGTATAAACCATGATAAACGTATTCTTCTTGAGATCCTTCTAGCTGTCATGGACTTTTGAATATCCTGAGATATTTTGAATTTGAAACTCTGCACCATTACCTTGTCAGGAACCTCCTAGTTTAGAGATGAAAGGCTTGGCAATGGCAAATCTTCGATATTCCCATACCTATCTGCTTTAGAGGAAACCACATACTGTGCATAATATATAAAAACCTTTGCATTCACTAAAAAAAGACACAGTTTGATTGGCATAAATAATGTCTGCCAATACCTTATGAATGGCATGGAAAGTCCCACTTAAGCTTTCCACAGGTTGCCATTCAATACTTGTTGACGGAAAGATATCTGCAATTATGAACCAATTGTTAGAACTTTTCTAAATGGAAAAGAATTATATACGTTATTCAACTAATAACTTACAATGTGTTTATTAGGGAACACGTTCATTTGGAGGCAAGTGCATATCCTTGGCCATGTAAACATGTTGCACCTTGACAAACCACCCTTCGGGCATAATTTTGAAGGCAATGATACGCCCCTTCCAGTGATGTTTTATATCATCTCGTTTCTTCTTTTCACCTTATGAGAGCCCTTGCAAGATGGCAGCATGGTAACCCAATCGTTTACAGTAAAGGTTTTGGGCTCCCAATTTCCATCTGCTCCCTAGCTATAGACTGTGCAAGAGTGTATTAAACGTGAAGGGCGCCTAGAGGAAGCCATGAAAAGAATGAAAGCGCAGAGAAAGAGCTCAAAGAGGGGTAAATGAACTAAAAAGTAGCACCAAGAACACAAATGAGTATGTAGGCGCCAAAAAGAATATTGAAAGATCTCCCGACTTTCAAAAAACTCATTATTAATTTTATCACATCTCTGTCACGTATTTTGTCAGATTTGTAAGTAAATAACGTCTTTGGGACTCCAAAACATGTCAGACTTTAGGGATTTTCGCTAAAAAAGAAGAGAGAATCACGAAATGGACTCCACTATCTCTAAAAAAGAGGAGACAAGAATACCATATTCTTGTACACATGGCAAACTCTCTTTGGCCCTTTCCTTAATCCCGTGATTAACAAAAGTGCATTTTTTGAAGCGTTTTTGGCCCTAATGCTTTAACTATTTTGAGCCTATATCCATGCCCACCCTTGCCACTGTCACCCTCGCATGCATATAAATAAAATTGAGAGGACAGGCACCTTGAATCAACATCTCACACATGCCCTAGAGGATGTGTACTCTCACTAAAAAACAAGTGGTGACCCTTGACTAGGGATTGAATATTTATGTAGCTTCTTAAAAATTCACATAAATACAATTATTTTTTTAAAAAAATTTGCAAGGGATTTATCCATCCTTGTTTCATGCTCTTGGCCTTGGGCACCTCTCTAACAATATGAGGATCCTCTTGTAGCTACCATAGGGATTGCATGTCACCATCTTGATTCCTTAAATGTTTTATAATATAAACTAGTGACTCTTGGATCAACCACCCTTTTGCCATAGATCCCTCAGGCCTTACCTTTGTTTTCATAAATCCTTTTAGTGTCTTCATGAAGTGTTAATGTAAGAGCATTCACCTATTGTGTACCATGCATTATATAGATACCTCATCTACAAGGTTTACTAGTAAATGCACTTGAATGGTGAGGATGGAGGTAGAAAAGTAATTATCTAACATCAAAAATATATTAATGGAGTTATTCTTTGCTGCATTTATGGAGGCCATATGGATTTTCTTATGTGATATCCATTACATAAGTTGGCCAAGCTTTTATATCATTGAGTGAGCCTTTAGAGTTAGTGACCATGTGGTCCCAATCCGTAAAATAAACTAGAAATAGAAAATAAGAAAAAATTAAAAAGGCAAAGTAATGAATAGTTGTGAATGTAATTAACTCCATATTTACATATGAATACACACATGACACATCTTGTGCTAGTCATGAGACTTCAAACTACTTAGACAATTGTCTTTCATGAAGGCCCTACACAAATCATGCATGAGACTAGTTGGCATGCATATCTTTGAGATGATAGTCTTTGCCTTTTGTTCCTCTACTCTTAACATTATCCATGGGGTTATCTTTGCCTCAAGAGCCTTGTTCTCAACCCCTCCACTAGATGCCAGTATGCTTGCATGGTATTCACCTTTGTGGACCATCATGAGCAACTACCGAGTCCCTTGACCCTATGAGGTGCTCCCATAAAAGACTTTTAAAATTCTTGAATATGTATGTTGGATCAAGAAGATGATTAATCAATAAGGAATCCTAGTATTGTAACATGTTAAAGAGTAAGAAAGCCTTTCATTCCATTTGGCAATGTCTCGCTATCTTGCATTCATAGGATCTTCCAATCCACTGTCATCATGTGCTTCGGTGGTCTTCTAAGAAAGCTAGATTGAAACTCATGCTCCCCTACAAGAAACACTCGATGTCCTTCATAGATGATCTTCTTCAAAGCTCATGATCTTTGTGCTCTTAACATCGGTAGTAGATAAAGGGGTGAGAGAAACTTCCCAAATGTGGAAGTAGATCAAGGAAGTTGTGAAAGGACTTACTTTCCTTTATCCTTTGAATCAATTAAAATGAATAAATTCTATAATTTACACCAATTAAACCTTACCTTGCATGTGTACAATTTCAAGTTCATGTGTCAATGCAAATATGCATAACCAATGATAGCATTTGAACAAATTACAAGGTTTTGCCAAGGACTCAATCCACCCTTGGATACTGACCTTGAGTCAATTAGTCCAACAACCCTTGAAGTTCCCCTAATGTGAGTAAAGTCCATGGCCAAGGAAATTTCTCAAAAGTTTCCCTGATGTTAGTAAAGTCCATGGCTAAGGAAATTTCTAGAATGGCCAAAGGAATTGCCCAATGAACAACAACTATGGAAGGAGCTGCCCAAACCATGGTATCAACATGGGAAATGCTAGAGGGAATGTAGAGCCAATGTTATTACCCAAGGACTAAATGGGCTAGACAACAAAGAATGCTATTATTGTTGTGGAAGAACTAGACACCTAAGGGAAATCTCCCTAATAAACCCTAACCTTGACCAGCTTGGTGGAAGAGGCAGAGGGAATGGAAAAAACAACAAGGCCATGGATGTGGAAGTGTATTCAGTGCCCATATAAATATCATGATTGGACAGCCTCAGGAGTGCACTTTAGGTGAAGAGACCAATAGAGGATCCATTCACGCTGCCATAGAAAGTAAACAAGTAGACTGCCAATACTTTAGGTTACGAGACCAATAGAGGATCAATTCACGTTGCCATAGAAAAGAAACAAGTAGGCCACCAATATTTGGTGATCCAATCTCTAGCTACTTACAAGGGTATATCATTTAGAATCATGGTCAATTGTGGTAGTAGTCATTTCTTTTTCACACAAAAAATGATTAAAGTATTGCATCTAGAATCTAGGGAAACAAGGAAAATGATAGTAGAATTGGCTAGAAATTTTCTCAAATGAAACTATAGAGAAACTCTAATTTGAGTCAGATAATCATATACTTGAAGTAAAATTTTGTTCTAGAAATGGACTATCTGAATAAGAATAGAGCCTAGAGTCTATGTGCCAAAGAAGAAATAATATTTCAAGATCTAGAAGGAGAAACTATACAAAAGGCATATGGAAAAGATATAAGAACTAGAGTCCAACTACCCAGGGCAAGCTGACTTAGGAAAGGGTTGAGGAAAGGTCAGCCAATCTACATAATCTAGTTGAATAAAGCCAAAAATACTAGATCAAAAACTCTCTAGCGTAACTATTTGATGCAATACATATTTTGACCATATCTAGATGATTTCATGCTAGTATTCATTGATGATATACTAGTGTACACCAAGTCATTGGAGGAACATGAAGGTCACTTAAAGATCATCTTACAAACACTCCATGAGAATCAACTCTATGCCAAGATGAGCAAATGTATATTATTCACTAACAAGATTGAATACCTATGATACATCATCTCTATTGATGGAATCTCAATAGACCCTACTAAGGTGAAAGATATCCTAAAGTGGCAAATACCTAAGACAATAAATAAAGTAGGAGGATTTTTAGGACTAACAGGATCGTATCAAATCTTCATCAAGTATTATTCCTCATTGCTACACTCTTGACAAATCTTTTGAAGAAAAATTGGATAATCATTTGGACCATTGAGCATTAGAAAATCTTTGATAAGTTTAAAGAAGTTGTAACCACTATCCTTATAGTTAAACTCCTTGACTTTACCTAACCATTTGAGATATCATTGATGAAAGTGAACTTGCAATTGGTGGGGTGCTATTACAAGTAAAAAAACTCATGGACTATATGTCAAGGAAATTGAAATCCTACGGGTTTGACTATGCCACTTATAAACTTGAGTTACCCATAGTGATCCATGCCTTGAAATTCTGGAGGCATTACATATTGGAAGAAAACTCACTCTTGTGATAGATATCATAAGAGTCTTAAGATGATCTTTACCGAGGCCACCTTGAATATGAGGCAAAAAATTTAGATTGAGACTTTGCAAGAGTTTGATTTTGAAATCAAATATCATCCCAAAAAGAATAATGTTGTAGCAAATGCCTTGATCTAGGAAGCCTTTTTTAACAACATTGTTAAGGTTCAAATCTTAAGAACTGTGCATCCATACATGACAATTATGTCCTTGAGTTTGTATGCCCAGTTATTTCTCAACGTAAGGGATATGAGGAACTCATTGGCAAGGTACTTAAAGGAGGAAGCTCTAACAAAGAATGAGCTAAGATAAAGGATTATCATACTAGCAATGGTTCTCTATGTCATCATGATTGCCTTTATGTTTCTAAAGGATCAAAAGTGAAGGCCAAAATCTTATGGGAGACCCCATGATAGCCCCATTGCTACATTGAGACTGAGACTTCAAGTTCACCTCTAACTAAGTTCTAGACTTGCCTATTCCAAGCCATTAGAACACATCTATGCTTCAATATTGCTTATCATCCACAAATCGATGGCTGAAATGAGAAGGAAAACTAGACCATCGAAGACATTCTAAGGTCTTATTGTGGCAAGGAATCGAGATAATGGATTGAATATCTACCTCTTGCAGAGTTTGCTTATAATATTTCCTTTCAACAAACTATCAAGATGTTGATATTTTAGGCATTGTATGGACAATAATGCCACACATATCTAAACTTCTCATATCCCACTCTCAAGGTATAAGTATCCTAGGCCAAGATTGAAGAGATGGACCAACCTATCTAGTTGATTTGACATCACATCCAAGCTACTCAAGATTGTTAAAAGTCCTATGTAGATCTTGAAAGATCCATAAGAGCATTTAATGAATGTGACATGGTATTTCTAAGGGTGAGTCTTTAAAAAAATTCACTATCCTTGGAAAAATACAAAAAGCTTAGTCCCAAGTACCGTGGATCATATAAAGTGATCCAAGTAATGGGAAGGCAAGTCTACAAGCTTAAAGTGCTACCTCATCTCAAGATCCGCAATGTATTTTATGTAAACATACTCAAGCCTTATGTGTCAAACCCTGAACATGTACCTAATGATGAAGAAATAGTCATGCCTACCCAAGGAGTTGTGAAAATGCAGCATGAGAATACCTTAGATACAAATAGAAAACCTCTAAGAAGTCAAATCTTAAGAGTACAAATGGAAGGATTATCCTGAAGAAGATGCCACTTGGGTCAATTAGGCAAGCCTTATGAAAGAATACTCCTTGTTTATATCAAGATGAGGACATCTCGATTTCTCTAAGGAGGGGAGGATGTAATGTCCCTATTACCAAAGTTTTATTTTTAGGTGAATTATTTCTTTTCATGCCGATAATATGGGTTCAAAACTAAGTTAGTAAAAAATAGGGTATTTTTTGAGCTCCCAAAATCATAACAATTTCATCATATTGAAATTTTTGGCACAAAATTTTAGTTTTGATAACCTCAAAATGGCAATTTTTTTAGAGAAAAAGTATGGGTATCCATAAACATCTACATACCTATTTGAAGAAAAATAATTTCTCATTACTTAGTTTACCTTAATAAACAATGTTTATGCACATTCTATTTAAAATAAAAAAATGTGCAAATTTAATGGAATATAAAAAGTTTTCATATTTGCACACCTGCACATCATTAAACATATATAAAAAAATAGACTATAATGTTTTAATATGATAAAAGCCACACAAATTAAACTAGTGCTAAATCATGTTTCAATAATGAGGTTAGTGTTATTAATGAGGCGTTATGTGCCAATTCTTAAGTGGAAGTACTTAAGAAACCCTAATGAGACAAGCTTATTTAAACTATGTTTGTATTATAAGACAATAACAAGGACTAGGCTAGTGGATAGTCACTTAAAAAATAGAATACCATATTCCAAAAATAGAGCCCCCTTCTAACATGGTTGATGATGTCAATGAAAATGCTAAAAGCTCTCTCTCTCTCTCTCTCTCTCTCTCTCTCTCTCTCTCTCTCTCTCTCTCTCAATTACTATATAAATAGGAGTAACAATGTCAGGCAAAGACATAACTCTTGCAAAAGACTCCACTCTATTGATTATGATAAAGCTACCCTCTCTCACACTCTCTCTCTTTTGCAATCATGATGTAGAAGCCCTATTAGTCCTCCGAGATCTTCCTCTCTTCTCTACACCATGTGGAAGCTCTGCTAGATTTCACTGAGATTCCATGGCTCTCAAGAGGCACAAAGATGTGTACAATCCCATGTGCAATGAAGCAATTACCATTGTTAAAGCTCAACTTGAAGCTATAGCATACCCCAAAATTATTCTCGAATCCATGCAACCCAAGGAACTAAGAAAACACAACAACAAGTTGTGGTGAAACCATGTAACAATTATGGTTGGCCCATAGAAGATAATCAAGTTTGATTAAGGAAAAAATAACTATTTCTAAACCTTTGAATTTTATCTCAAAATTTCATAAATTCTCTAATTAACTTATGTGGTTGCTCATATGCACTTCAATGTGATTAAAGAAAGAAGCTCATGATACTTGAAAAGTACATTGGATAAGTCTTTTACTTCAGAGATTGTATATGGCTAGAATTTTTTAAATTTACTATTAGAAAAAACTAAAACATACTAGAATTATGATTTTATTTTCAGGAAAGAATATAGAAATTGATGAAGGGATTGACTCTATGCATCATATATGTTAAACAATATGTTAAAGTGTTTGTTTTTGGATTTTAGAATGATAAGATATGTATCTTATGGTTATGTGCTTGTAATGTGTGGGGATATTATGGAATATGGTGCTTTAGGATGTTGGGATCCCCATTTCAATGCTCCTTAGCACTCTACAAAGTGTGGAAATACTCACCTTGTGGATGGGGATCCTACACTCTCCCAAGGGAGGTAGGTGTTTGTTTTTTCCCTGATTACATTAATATATTTCTAGTGTAGTTCTACTTAATATTGAATTGCATACATGTAAAATAAGTAGTCATGTGTCATACCTCACATCATAGGCTCAACAGAGCTGCTAGCATTGAATATGTGTCCTTTCAACCTCTTCACACCCCAAGTCTCTCTTCATTATAATATATGACCTAGGAGCAAGTTTATATTCCAAAGCCTAAACCACACACTCTTCCTCTTGATCTCTCATCTCCCACTCTCAATCTCTCACTCAAGTTCAATGTATCTCAGTCTCATTCACTTATTCTCTCATACACTTTCATTTTCCTCCTCCCAATCTATTTTTCATACTCCTTCCTCCCTCTCTTTAACATTCTCTCCCTTTTTCAACTATCTCTCTCACCCTCTTACACACCCACCTTCTACGCACTAAAACAAAGCTAGACATGGCATAAAAAAGCAAACATTAAAAGAAACATAGCAAACATTAAATCTTTCCTCTTCTTTCTCTCTTCCTTCTCGTCTCTCTTTTTCTCTTGCATACAATCTACATCAACATCAAAGCAAGAATGGAGTCAAATAGCTTATAATGGCATTTCTCCTTCTCCTGTCAAGCTTGGAAGCCATGCCTTCTTTATAAGAGAGTTTAAAAAAAGAGAATAAGTGGAAGATAAGAAGCAAACCAAACCAAGAAGCAATGCAAAATGGAGGGAGGCAAGATACTCTTATCTCTATGTTTTTCTCATGCACTCATTCATCCTTTCTCTAATATACTTTTGCCCACAAACTATGCAAAGGAAGAGATGTTTTGGCCATAGTTTTTTTTTACCATGTTGGTATGTGCACTAGAACATGTGTTGCTATTTATGTCGATATAAGCATTGGTATAGGCACTAGTGTGAATGTTTTAAAAGTGCATTGGTATTTGCATCGCTATATCTATCAAGTTTATATTAGCATTGTTATTGATACATATCACAAGCAAGTATACCAATGCCCACTTTTTTTGCAAATAGTGTCAGAATCTAAAGTCAAAATACCCCTAATCTCCTATAGTGTTAAAGTTGTAATTTTACAATCTATAGCTCCCTTGTTTATTTTCCTTTAAATGTTCATATATGCAACTCCTTAGTTTATTTTACAATTCCATTTGGAGTTGTAAGTTTATAATCTACATCTAACCCATATTTCAAATCATGAATTCAACCCTATATTTCAAAAATTACAACAAGGCATTATGGATGAGAAATCCCAATATCCGTTGAAAATGGTCTCATATAGTTTCATGGTGGGATTGTCATTTCACACATTTTTCCATTTATATAGAAAACTATGCAAGAGATGTATTCCTCACCTACATCTAGTGATTTTTGTGTATGTAATACTTATGACAAGTTTGCTTAGAAAAGTCATTAGAAGGGCCTTTGAAAGAATGTCAATACTTTTGTCTCTATACCATGCTAGCAAAACATGGACATTGCATTGAAGCTAAGAGGTTTATTGCGACCATTGCCAATCCTTGAAGGTAAATGGATTACTATGGATTTTATCATTGGCTTATCAATGTCTAAGAAAGGATGGAACAACATTAATGTTGTAGTAAACTCACAAGGTAGCCTACTTTATTCTCATAAAAGTTGAATATACAATGTCTCAGTAGCCATTCAATTTACAGAGCATGTTTTCAAGTTACATGGATTATTGTAGGTCATAATGCATGACAAAGATGCCAAGTTTATGAGTAACTTTTGGCAGAGTTTGCTTACAATAACTCCACTCATTCCATCATAGGAGTTTCACCTTTTGAGGCTTTGTATGGATGCAAGGTACCCCTTCCCATGGTCATTTTTAATGATAGGATAGACCCTGAAAGCAAGGAAGAATTGGACCATATGCAAGCTCTTCTCTAACATGTAAGTGAATCTAAAGAAAGCCTAGGATCAAATGAAGCTTTATGTTGATGAGAAAAGGTGGAACTTAGAGTTTCAAAAAGGGTGTTTAGTACTTTTGAAAGTGTACAAATCTTGTTATGCCACTCTTAAAGATGGTTCTAGCAACAAATTAGCTCATAGATTTTGTGGACTCTACAAGATTTTGAAGAGATTGGGTGACTTAGTATATCAATTGAAACTTCCCTCATCTACTAGGATTCATAATGTCTTCCATATGAGTTGATGAAAGCTCTTTATTGGATCTACTATTGGATTATGTAAAGAAGCTTCCACCTATGGAAGAGGAGGGCATCATTCAATATGTTCCTAAGAAGGTCATTGGCTAGCAAGATAAGAAGCTTAGATCTAGAACAATGAAAGAATATTGATTAAATGCCAAGTATTGCCATTGGAAGAAGCTTATTGGAGACCAACTTTAATTATAGAGGAGTTCCCTTATCTCAAAGAAGAAATTTAAGCTAAGGACCAGTCATTTATGGCCCTATTTCAACTTAGACATGCTATAAGTAGCTCTCTATTTTAAAGAAATTTTTATTCTATATACTATGGATAGCAAACAACAACATTCATGGGATAAAAGAATTCATAGAGATCATTGTTTTGATGTATAGCACACTCCGAAGGGAGCTTCTTGCTAAAATTTATTTTAGATTTACTACACCATGATCCTACAAATAGACAACATGCTATTTCATATTTGTAGCTCTCATTTTGGCCAAATATATATGATCAAGTTTTGGATTTTCTCATTTTCCATTTATGTAAATATAGTATACTTAATCATAACTTCTTTACTCATTCCAAAGTCTTGGAATTTTCACCAATTCATACCTTGTAATGGTTGAAACAGAGTATTTTTTTGTTTTGTTTCCATCCGATACACTATAATAAGTCCTAATTTCATAGTAGAGAACTTACTTAAATCTCATTTTTAGTCTCAATCTCAAAGTGGAGCGCAAAGAACACAAGGATGAAGGATCATGAAAAGGAGAGTTTGACCTATTACGATGCCTCAAATTAAAATTTGAGGCTTGATATATAAGAGATTTTCCTTGTAGATGCTCCATCTCAAAATTAAGCATGATAGGGAGAGAGAAGGAGACACAACTTCACCATAAAGACTTGTGAAAAGCTTAGCATTATAGGGGACTGGGTTTCATTGTGACTGAAAAGAAACTCAAAGCTATTTTCTTATTGTGTCTCAAATGCATAATGTAATGAGAATATATATGAGACAATATCTCATTATCAAGACACCATTTCAAAATTGATATCACAATAGAGGACTTGTTTAAATGTTAGTTTCAAGGCTCAATCTTCAAATGAAACATGAATGAATAAAGGGATATAGCATAATAAAAAGGACATTGAATCCATTATGACTCAAATAAAAATTTGAAGCCCAACAAATGAGAGGTTATTATGATGGAGGCTCAATCTTAAAAGTGAGCATGACCAAGAGAGATGAAGAGATATAGCTTTAGCATGAAGACTTGTGACAATCCTAGCATTATAAGAGACTTGGTTTAAGTGTTATAGGAATGCAACTCAAACCTATTTTCTTATCATGATTCAATTACATGACATAATGAGAAGAGATATGAGACTCAATCAAGACAAAAATTGTATAGCATATTGAGAATATATATGACACAACATATTATTATCAAGACACAATTCAAAATCAAAGCATGAAACCATGTATGAGGCATATCACTATAAAGAACTTAAATCTCATTTTCTAGGCTCAATCTTAAAGTGGAACATAAAAGAACATAGAGACATAACATCATTAAAATGAGATTTAGATCTATTATGATGACTCAAATGCAAAATTGAGGCCTTATGAATAAGAGGTTATTCTCATGAAGGCTCAATCTCAAAATTAGTGTGATGATGAGAGAGGAAAATGTTCCTTTGTTATTTCATGATCCACTTTGAGATTGAGCCTCAAAATGAGATTTAAGTAATTTCTCGACCTTAAACATGGCGTTATACTCAGTTTTTAAATGTGACTTGATAAGGAGATGTTGCCTCATACATATATTTTCTCATTATGTTAAGAGATTGAGTCAGAATAAGAAAATATGTTTGAATTTCATTCCTACAACACTCAAATTAAGTCCCCTATAATGTAGATTTCTTGCAAGTTGTCAATTAATTTAGTACTACATAACTACTATGAAAAGAAGGATACAACATGGTTTGCTACCACTATTGATGATTGCATGAGAGTGGTTAAGTTTACTCTTAGGAGAAGTCAAGTGCTTGATAACTTAGATGTTATGTATTTTAAAGCTTCATGCAAAGACACAAATTTGCACCAATTTTTATACTCCAAGGTCCTTGCTTTGAAACAAGAGTGCTATGATAGAGACATTCTCGTGCATGTATATGTATGATTGGGAGGTTGAGCAAAGTGCATGAGAGAGGGATAAGGCTACAAAGTTACATTCTCGTGGTTTGAACAATGATAAGTGGTGCCTATCTGTGGTTGATGCATATCATCTAATGATGTCTATCATGTATGCCATAAATAAAGTATGGATGACATGGTGGATTGCGCAATAGAGGTTAGAGTCTCCTAAAGAGATTAAAGAATCCATGGCTAATATATTCTATTGTTTCAACTTTTCATGGTTGATATGTTTATTTTGAAAGCTTCTCAATCAATGTTTGTATATCAAAGTGTTTACATGCATGTTTCAATCAAAGAGATTGTGGGTAGCACTAGGAGTACTCTCTTGATCTCCCTCTTGAGGTTGCAATAAGATATTCTAAAGATCTTATACAAAGCTTCCAAAAAAGGGGTGCTGTAAGAAGGACACTCATTGTTTAGAGTCATTTGTCCCACTAGGCATGCAAGGTGAATGCAATTCCTACATGATAAAAAGGATGAGCCCATTTCAATATCAAATGGCCTAAAGCAACCCATATACATATTGCTTGAGATCATGGAGACATCTATATTTTGCTTGATGGCAAGGGGATGGAATACAACACTCATAAAGTGGTACCATGGTAATAATCCTTGAAGCACTCTCCATGACGTGGCACTCCATGTGCTCAGTAGTCCTTGTGAGTATCTCAATCTACTCTTTAATGAGGGCATGCACTTGCAGTGGCATTTGGGATTGCAAGATTGACTGAAACTCCACTTCCCTTTGGGCAAGCATATATATTCATGCTTCCTCTCTTGCATTTAAGTCCAATGTGGCACCTTGCAATGCCAACTGCAAATAATCTTAGGTGATTGTCACACTATGTGTCCATATGTCCTCAATGCTATGGTGGGCCTCCTTTGATGTGAAGTCCACCGAGACTAGCAAAATACCTCAAGAGTGATGTGCTCAATATTCTCCCTAATGCCATCATGGAGGTATTTGCTCACTTTCCATCACCCTTTCTTTATCTCCATGCTTGAGCACAACCATACTTTCTTGACCATTTCAATGATAGTGGCCTTTCTTACTTTCTTCCATTGCATGTGCACTAGGTTGGCCCACTATGAGAGTGGTTGGGCTATGTGTTGTGCCTTCCCTTCCATCCAACATGAATGCCAAACTCTTCAAGTGCTCATACACCTTTTGAACGCACTCATTACATGCTCTCTCTTTGTTATCATCATCCTTCTTTTTCGTCTATTTTTGGTCTTCACCCTCGACTAGGTTATCTCTTGGACAAGTAGAGATTTAAGGTCACACTTTAACAATTGATAGAAGAAAATATGTTGATAAACAAGCAACTACATCCATAGCCCAATGAGAGATACATTAATACAATGAGAGATAGGAAACAAGTTACCATAATTAGAGATATCTCTGTACCTACAAACTCCAAGTTTTAATCAAATTATAAATGAGAAACCATAACTCTATACCTACAAACTCCAAGTCTATGTGGCACTCCACCCTCATGAAGTATTTAAAATCTACAAAGGAAAGAACATTCATGCAACCGTATCATCTAACAACATGTGATCCCTTGCCTTCCATTCTATCACATGCATCATATGCACATTTGGTACATGCCTTAGGTCCCTATGTAACCATAGGCATTGTCCTAAGTGCCAAAACTCAATAAAGCACATGACAAGTTAGTCAATAGTGTTGAGAGAGAGAGAGAGAGAGAGAGAGAGAGAGAGAGAGAGAGAGAGAGAGAGAGAGAGAATAGACACACCATGTACACTCCCAAAGACTATATCATATTGATCACAATCTACATATATATAGGTGAGACCTAGTCTAGATAGGGTGAGCTATATATAGCTCCAACATCCCCACTCAAACAAAGGTCTCTAGTTGGAGATGAAAAAACCCCTTGGAAGTACAAGGAAAAAACTCGAGCTCCTATATACAAATGTACAACATGATCAAGAATGATTATTGTGCGTATGTAAAGTGAATTCATGCATATGAAGTGAAATTGAATATGTATGTATAAAGATGATTCCAAGATGTGTGAGATGCATGTGCATGTGCAAAGTGTATGGTACCTACAAGGAGTATGTACAATGGCACTACAACATTGTAGTAGATCAATTTCCAAATATTAAAATTGAGCCAACTCCAAGTTTTGAGTGAAATAGAGTGAAGTGTGCTTCATTGAGTCCTTTGGTGAATACATTTGCAGTCATCTGATTACTTGGACAATGTTCACTCATGATCGTGCCTTTCTTTACTTCATATCAAACATAATGATAATGCAATTCCATATGTTTAGACTTGAGTTGATATATTGAACATATTTTTTAGCAAGATTAATAGCACTTTGGTTATCACATTGAACCAGTGTGCTGGAAAGAGGAGGATGGCCAATGTCTGATAGAACTTGTTGAAGCCATACTAACTCTTGAGTCACTAAAGATGTAGCTACATATTCAGTCTCTATAGTGGAAACAATAACACAACATCGTTTCTTGCTAGTCTAAAAAACAAGACAACCATTTATAAAGAAGAAATTTCCACTTGTAGAATGCATAGATAAGTGAGACCTTGCCCAATCCATTTCTATGTAACCCAAAAGTTGAAGTGACTGTAGAGAATCAAAGTTTTGTTGGCACTAATAAACCAACCCAAAATCTTTAGTGCCTTTCAAATACTTCAAAACTCCTTTAGCTATAGTCCAATGTTAAAGGCATGGATAGCTAAGATGTTATCCAAGAAAATTCATAGTAAAAAGAATGTCAGGGCGAGGATTTAAGCCAAAAAATTGAACACATCCAACAAGATTAGCATAAGGTTGATGTAATGCTAATTGTCCATCATTCTACAGAAAGTGAGAGTTTTTGGTAGAGCTCACAAGATAAGGAGCACTAGAGCAGGATGTGCAAAGCCCAAACCAAACTTCTAAATAATATATTCAAAGAACTTTGTTTGATACAATAATAAAACATCATTTTCTCAATAATCTTGAATGTGAATACCAAGATATGAGTATATGTCTCCAAGATCCACAATATCAAATGTACAAGATAAAACCTTCTTTATTTGTTGAAGGAAGTTGAGATTGCTAGAAACAAGTATGATATCATCCACATATAGAGCAAGATAACAAAACTATCATTGCAACACTTGAGATATAAATTAGGATTTAAAGAACAAGAGATAAGACTTTGTTTTGCAAGGAAGAGATCAATCTTTTGATACCAAGCTCATGAAGATTGTTTGAGACCATAGAGTTCCCAATGAAGTCTGCAAGCAAGATTTTCCTTATGTTTGACAATAAATCTCTCTAGTTGGTCCATGTATATCTCTTTCTTTAAATCACCATTAAGAAAAGCAGTTCTCACATCCATTTGGTGAACCTCCAAATCAAACTCAATAGTAAAAAACTAACAAGACCTAAATATTGGTAATATGAACAACATGTGAGAAAGTTTCTTGATAATCAACTCCTGTAATTTGTAAGAAACCTTTGGCAACTAGCCTTGCTTTGAATTTGTCAAATGTTCCATTTGTTTTTGTTATTGTCTTATAAACCCACTTGCATTTAATAGAAGTACATTGTCTAGGTGTGGTAACTTAATTAGAACCCATGTACCTTTAGAGAGGGGAGATACCTTCCATGGCCTCTTGCATTGTTCCTTTTGTGGGGATGACATGGCATCACTATAAGAGATAGAGTCTTTACAAATATTAAGAGCATTCTCAAGAACATTAGCATCATAAACATGATAGGTACCATCCTCATTGTCAATTGGAAGATCAACATAAAGATCAACGCCAAGGTTATCATTAGCAATAATAGGTGCAAGTTGTGAATCCTAATATATGAAGAGTCAATATTATCATGTGAAGGAGGTTCATCATCATATAGAAAAGAAAAAGAAGTGAATAATGACTTTGGATCATCAATGTCCTCTAGTAACCATGTCCTCCCATCATCCTCTTGAGACCATGTGCTACCCACAAGTTTGTCATTGAAAATAACATCACGACTTATGATTACCTTCTTGGAGGATGGATCATAAAACTTAAATCCCTTAGAAAAAATTGAATATCCAATGAAAGTAACTTTCAAACCAAGAGGATCAAGGTCACCTGCCCAAGTAGTAATCGGTATTTTATGAGGAGTAGTAGGTAGATAATTTTGCACAAATACAACAGCCAAGATTGCTTCAACCCAAAAACATCAAGATAAGCCTGAACAAATGAGCATACATCTCATGGCATTGAGGATAGTCCTATTTTTACATTTAGTAATACCATTCTAGGGAACCATATATTCATGATGAATATCGTGATTATTACAATAATCATCAAAATCATTTGAAATGTATTCTCCATTATCACTTTTTTATAGTAGTCATTAAGGAGAATAATCTCTGTATAAACGTGGTTATTTATTTGTAATAACCTGTTCTTCATTATATTTTTTTTCCCAGCAATATTGCACAATGTGACCATTTCTATTGCGATAAGAGCAATGTCTATTAGGAAACTTGAAATGAGGGAAGTCAACACCACAATGACTTCTACGTGTAAAGCATGGAAAGGGATGCCTTCAAGCAAGTGAAACTTGGTTGATTTGTTCTCACTATGTGTCCTCTTGTGAGATCATATTTGTTTCTTCATTTGTGTGTCATTGTTAATATTGTTGTGAATATTCAATCAAAGATATACAAGCTTGATCAAAATTGATCCCATCTTTGTTAGATAATATGTTAACAATATTATCATAAGTAGGATTCTTTACAGTATCAAGAAGCTATATTACCAATTGCTTTTGTGGAATGGCCTTACCAATAGCAAAGCAACAAGCTAATTGATAATGTTATTGAATGATTCAATATGTGTTGTCGTAAAAGTTCTAATGTTGTATTATAGAGTCAATGAGCTGACTACAAAGATAAAGTATTTATGTAATAGATTTCTTCTAAAATGTTGCTATCAAATACTTCCATATAGCTTGTGAGGTTGAAAGATGACATACATCAAGCATAAGAGATTCTTGAAGAGTAGAAAGAATATACCAATGAGCTGCTTTGTTGTGTTTGAGACCTAGTCTAGATAGGGTGAGCTATATATAGCTCCAACAAACAATGTAGACATTAGACTCCTTGATACAGGTGAACTAGCACAATGACTTGTAGATCTTGGGTCCAATCCATGGCCTTCTTTTTCTTTTAGCCTCTCCATTGCTATTTTGTTGTGAAAGGAATTGGGAGAGAGAAATTCATGAGAGAGAAGATTGCAAGAGGAGATAGAAATATTGTAGAAAGAGAGAGAAAGAGAAAAGAGGTGAGAGAAACACTAGGAGAAGAGAGAGAAAAACATAGGAATAGAATGGAGAGGTTAGCCATGAAAGCTGGAGGAAAAAGATGAAGTAGAAAAAATGACTTATACTATATTCAATTGGTGCAAAAGAACCGGTCCTTACACCTTTTATACTTATTACAATGGTTGAATGTAAGGAAAGTCAAGGCACCACTTTGTTATAAATGGCTTCAAAAATCTCAAATATGTGTTATGTAATGGATAGAATTCACAATGAAAAACCAAGTAGGCTATTTGCATATCCATTTTAGATGATAAACCTGAGAAGTGCACCACCATAACTCCATGATAAGGCACTTGCAAACAATAGATACCATGTTGTCTACTACATACCCTACTATAGTAAAATTAAAATGAATTTTGATGGGCTATCTGAATCAAGCACGATATGGATAAAAAGAAAGCTCTTTTGATATACTTTCAGCGCATAAGGTCTTGCTTCTCTATGAGCAAATCAAAATTAAAACTAATCTAGAACAATAAACTATCTAGAAACTACCTCAATAGAATATGACTAAAAGTAACTAGTTTTTAGCCAAATAAACCTCTTAAAGATAAATATTTTTTGCCCTAGGATGGATGTTGCTTGCATAATACCCAAAAGCCATACCATATCCTCCCAAATCAAATGGCATTCCAATATAATACTGATTAAAGGTAAGAAAATTGACAACATGATCTTTACTACACAAATCAAGTCAATTTTAGGTAAATAAACCTCTTAAAGATAAATATTTTTTGTCATAGGATGGATGCTAGCCTACATAATATTGAAAAGCCATCCTATCCTCCCAAATCAAATGGTATTCCAATATAATAATGGTTAAAGGTAAGAAAATTGTCAACATGATCTTGACCACCCAAATCAAATGGATAGAAAGAAGTAACCCCATAATCACATCCATAATCCATCAGATCATAATCATCATCATCTCCATGTACATCCACATCATAAGTATTCCATTCATAAGATCAATGATCAAAGTCTTCACAATCATATGCATATGCATCGAAAAGAGTATACCACTCTTCACTTGGTTGGTATGGAACTTGGTTGAGCGTTAGTTGACGCATATCTTCAATGAGACCATCATAAGAGTGCTCAAAAGCATTAAAGATATTTAGATTTAGCATACCTATATTCTTTCACAAATGGTCCATGTAGTTTCTTTACTTTCTAGGTAATCCTTATATGCATTGCATTATCCTCTCTTTGTTCATCTTATACAGGGGGTGTGCCAGCTTACGGATGGATTCATTTGACAAGCTTGGGTGTTTGCTCGCGATGTCCGTATGACTATCACATGCTGATTTATGCCCACTTGATATTGGTTATGCTTTAATACTCATTGGTTGACTTGGTGCATTCATTATGCCTACAATTTGCTCTAATTGTACCTAGTTGTAATTTATTACAGCAAGCATTTATGTATGGACTGACGTGGAATTTTCATGCTGAATCATCTTGATTTTATGTACTTTTGATGGTACTTGGTGGGCATCATTAGCTATCAGTTCATGGTCATTTTATCTTGGTTTTTGTGGTATTTTGGCTATTTATAGCAGAAAACAACAAGCAGTTTTGAACTGACTTCACCATTTTGGACTATAGTATGGCATATTCTTCCACATTAACAATGCTATCTTCAATATCACTAATCTTGATGGTGCCAAGTTTGGCAGGTATTGGTACAGAAATCACAGAAAAAATCACTAAAGTTGCATGGAGAGCAGCTTGAAACTATGATTGATGACAAATGGATGGAGCTTGATGAGTTATGCAAGTCCACTCTCATCTTATCTCTCACTGAACATGTGCATTTGTCACTCAATTGATTTATTATTACACATTCTCTATTTAGTAAATTTATGTCAATAAACTAATGATTCACTTTTCTTTAAGTGTTGATGATGATCTAACATAGCCATGAGACCATTTAAAGACCAGTATTCCTAGTGCATCACTTAATGGGGTAATCGAAGCATTGTGATGGGGATATTTGGTATAAGCAGTACAAGTTATGAAGGGAAAAGGAAGTGTTTTCCAATTGTAAGAGTGTACATAAGAATCAAGGAGTTACACATAAATGAAGATGGATTGAATTCTAAGAAGAAAAAGTGTATTAGCATTGTGTATATATATTTATGTGTGCATTCAGGGACGCCTGGGAACGTTTACTTATGTGTAATGAGTATTGCATTCATTTGGGGTCATCCTCTCCATCACAAGTCAAGGTTTAAGGTATTTTCTTTTATTAAGAAAGACAAGAGAGATAATTCTCTCACTAAGAAATACGAGAGATGTGATTCTCTAGAAGTAAGAAGAGAATTGATTTCCCCTTTCTAAGATCTAAAATGTTACAAGCTTTTGTGTGGAAGTCAATCTTAAGGTTGAGGCCCAGGGAAATCTAATGAACTCTCCTTATCTATGTCTCAAGGTTGCTACATGGACCATAAGTTAAGAATAGAGTTTAAAAAGCTATTTTTCTTAAAATAGAATGGTGAATCCATTTTTCAAAATATCTCTTGATAAAAAGCGAATCTCTAAAAATGGCCTGCATGGGTTATTGGAAATAAGGAGATCTACAACTTTTGTATTGGACATTTGTCCGTTGGAGCAATGCACAAAGAGATGTTTCGAAATTGGTGCTGCAGAGTAGGTCATGGAATAGCCTATTACATGAAGATCAACCTTTCCAATCTTGGCACTCAAGTCTCTCTCCAAGAAGAGAAGCTCTTAAAGCCTATAAAAGAGGAGGCTCTCCTTGGGTATGGGAGAGGTCAAGAAAGCATCACTTTGTGTGCATGCAAGAGAAGGAGATAAGGCAGTTCGAATCTCACAAAGTGCTGCAGAAGCTTTGCTGAAATCAAGTTCCAAGAGGAGACCCCTACACATATTGTGTAGGAGAGAATGTGCAAGTGTTACACAAGCTCTGCTAAAATCAAGCGCCAAGAGGAGATTCCTACACATATTGTGTAGAAGAGAAGGAGAGACTCAAGAAGGGTCAAAAGGTGCAAACTTCCAAGTTGTGCAAGTGTTAGCCAGTTGTATATTGTGCAAGGAACTGTGATCTTGTTCCCAAGATCTACAAGTAAGAACTAGTTTGTAATGGAGGAGCTTGCTCCTTGTCAATAATATAACTCCACAAGGGGGGGCTGGCCTATCACAGTCCCTAGTGTGTTCTCTCTCTCTCTCTCTCTCTCTCTCTCTCTCTCTACATATTTTTTTTCTCTCATCTGTTCTCTCTCTATGCGAGCATAATATTCACCATATATCTTTTAAGTATATAAGAAATTCAAGCATGTATCTCAGATCTTATAACAGTGGTATTAGAGCAAGTCTCTTTGCTTTTCTCAAAGTAAAGGGGATCCTTGGAAGAAGAAGGTAAAGATGGTAATTGATGAAGTGCCTACAAGTGAGCAATTACAGGCTCAATTAACGGAATATCATAGCTTGTTGGAAATTCTCGAAGTATGTCAATTGATTGATAGCTTAAGGTGCAAGGAAAAAAGCTATTTATGAAGGATCAAATCCTCCAAAAGATGGTGAAGGTACAAAGCATCCAATTGCTGAGAAGCTTCTTAAAAGGAAGAAGGACTTTTGGGTCAAGAAGAGTAAAAAGACCTCACCTTAAATGAGGGGATAAAGAGGGATTCATCTCCCTTCGCAATGAGCTACTCCCATCATTACTCAAGTTCCTCCTCTTCCTCATCATCTTCTAGTTCCTACTCCCTTGGTTCTAAGTCTTGTGTAATCCGCAAACGGACAAAGAGGGGACCATAAGAGGAGAAAGCTTAAGAAAACTAAGACTTTTAAGTCTGGGAATAAGGACATAAAGTTTGACTCTTACTTCGATAAGAGAGATCATGCTAAGGCATTAGCCTTTGTCAAGTGATTTGAAGTTGCTTTTTCTGATGGTAATTTCTCGAAAAAATCTAAGCTCAAACATGTAGGTATGCACTTGAAAGACATCGCAATTGGTGGTTGACTCTCATTTTGGAGGGAAGGAAACCTATGACTTGGAAAAAGTTCAAGAAGAAGTTTTATACTCAATTTTTTCCTCCTGATTTTGAGAATGATGTCAAGAAAGAGCCCATGGGATTGGCTAGGCCAGAAAGAGCATGAGAAGGTCACTAGTTATATGGACAAGTTTTTATCTACTCTTCTCGAGGTTACTCCTTTCATGGAGATCAATGATGAAGAGAAGAAAATGAAGTTTGAAGATGGCCTACTCCATCATTTACACAGAACCATGAAGGTGTATCTAAATGAAACCTTATCTCGCATGATGGAATCTACCATCATAACTGAAAGTTTGCATACACCTGGTACATCTCGAAAGTTGGAGATGAGTTCTTATAAAGCTAGATAAGAGAAGCTCTATGATCAACCGAGAGACATGACTAATCGAAGAAGACCTACCTCTACCCATGACCAATATTCAAAGCCAGAGGGTAACAAGAAGAAGTGCAAGTATCTCTCACCTTCTGAGATACAAAAGTACAAAGAGGAAGGAAGGTGCTTTCTTTGTAGTGAGTTAGGGTATATAAAGCCTGATTGTCCTCAGAAAAGGAAGGAAGAAAATGTGGTTAAAGATCCCCCCCCCCCCCCATCATCCTCAAATGAAGCCTAATTGTCCTCACAAAAGGAAGGAAGTAAATGTGGTTAAAGATCCCCCCCCCCCCCCCACCATCCTCAAATTCTATTCCAGATGTGCAAACTAACACTCATTCAAATGAGAAAAAGAAACAACTCTTAAAGGGTTGGGGGACACTCAACAATCAACGAGTTTTGATACTCTTTGATCCAAGGTCCACATATAATTTTATGTCAGCAAATGCTGTTGAAAGGTTACAAATTCCATCGGATGGATTAAATACCATGCAAGGAACCGTGATCTTGTTCCCAAGATCTACAAGTAAAAACCGGTTTATGTGTAATGAAAGAGCTTGATCCTTGTCAATAATATAACTCCATAAGAGAAGACTAGTCCATCTTCCAATCCCTAGTGTGTTGTCAATCTCTCTCTCTCTCTCTCTCTCTCTCTCTCTCCATATTTCTTTTCTCTAATCTATTCTCTCTCTGTGCCAACATAATATTCACTATATATCTTTTAAGTATACAAGAAAGTCGAGCGTGTATCTCATATCTTATAACGACATTACAATGTGGTTGAGAAAGCACATAGTACTTGGTAGCTTTGGGATAAGATTAAGAACCTCTATGACAAGAAAAGTCCAGCAAGTCAGATGTATTGGTTGAAGTAACTTATGGACCTGCGCATGAAGGAGAATATAATGATGTTTGCTCATTTGAGCCAATTCCATACTATTCTCAAGTACTTGACTTCGCAAGGCATTACCTTTAATGATGAGGTTACTCTATTGTTTTTGCTTGGGACTTTGAGTGAGTCATGGGATGTATTTCACACTGTCTTATGTGCTCCTACTACTATTTTGAACTTGCCTGATGTAGAGAGTGCTCTAATGCAAGAAGAGATCAACCGTAAAAACTTGGATGCCTCTCGTGTGTCACATGCTTTGATTGCTAGAGGCAGAGATGGTAATGGAAAGAATGACTATGGGAATGGTCGTGGCAAAGACTCGTAAAATTGTAGGTCTAAGTTGTGTGGTAAGTCGCACAACAAGTCCCGTGGGAGAAAAGCTAATGTGACATGTTATCATTGCAGCAAGAAGGGTCATATATACCCATAGTGTCATGAGTCGCATAGTGAGAAGCACAAAGAGAAGGAGAAAGACAGAGTATAGAAAAATTCCTCTAATCGCAGCATGGTACCTGTGAAATCTAGTGTGAAACCACTCGGACTAGTTACTATTCGGCCACTCGGCCCTCGGCCCCGGACGAGTTACTATTCGGCCCTTGGCCTATCCGAGTAAATCTCCTTGGCCCAACCCTACTCGGACTACTTACTATTTGGCCCTTGGCCCGTCCGAGTGAATCTCTTCGGCCCACAATTCCATTCGGCCCTTGGCCGTCCGAGTGACACACTCAGCCCCTGCAACTTGGACGAGTTGGGCTGAGTCAAGATTTTTCCAAATTCTCCGGTTGCATAGACCTTTGTGAGTCCTCCCGACATGTGGAACTTGATTCTAGTACAGGGAATAGGCAAATTCGTAGGACACTGTCACTTAGCAGTTCGAGTAGGCTATTGCTAAACCCAGAGTCCTAGCGACAACCAGTTGAGCCAAAGACCCTAAACAAACCTAAAATGGGCAAGATAACACAATGAGAAACCCTAAAAATTGACAAGATGGCTAGACATGGGTCAACAAGCCTATTAGGCCTAAAACAAAGCGAGAGAGTGCGTAAGCCGCTTAGATGCTTATTTTCTGCACTCACCTTGAATTTTTGCACTTGAAGTACACTTAAGGACAACTGAAAGCCTGATTGAGTACAAGTGCACGAGAAAGACCCATACTAAGTGGAGATAAATTGAGGATTGGATGTGATAAGTCAAGGAACTCACTTAGATAAACACCTCAAGGAACCCACCAATAGGAGAGGATCCCAAGATATAGATTGACAACCAAAGCATAGAGTAGGACCAAGCAAGCGGCATTAGAGAAGTGGATCTGACTAGCTTGCTCAACCTGATCGACAGCTTGGTGGAGCACGAGAACGCGATCATGTCAGAGGAAAGCTCACATCGCAAGCGGAATGAGGAACTCAACTTAGGAGTTTTTCAAGAGGCAATTCAGCAACAGCTGGTAAGCAACTACGATACGCACGCTCGGTATGAGCATCGCGGTAGAATGACAAAAGCCATCATAACAAACTTGGAAGAGAAACATAAGCTAGCCCACAAGGCACTGAAAGGCATAGTGAAATATAACCAAGACCAGCGTGCTAGGAGCTTAAGGCAGAGAACACAGAATTGCGCTAGGTACAACGATGGCTGAATCTAGCAGGTCGGAATCAGGCTGATCATGAGAGAGCCCTAGAAGGAGACTTGACATTGAGTGAGCTTCTAGCGACTGCTCGACAATACAGCAGTGGAGCAGAGTGCTGCAGCACTAGCAAACATCATTACTAGCAGGATTAGGGGCAAACCAAGGCTCTAAGGGCCAGTCTAAAATCCCAATTGTTGCAAGGTAACTCTACAAGTACCAACCCCGTGATGATCCATACAGCTTTGTAGAGCAATACAAGCAAGTCTACGAGGCCAACGGCCTTACCGACTTGACTCAACACTCTCAAGCATTCGGGCTTTGCTTAGGCAACAAGGGTAAGACTTGGTACATGAGTCTAGATATTGAAGAACGAGCCGAATTTAACGCCCTCAAAAACCTCTTCATCAAGAGATTCTTCGAGCCTGTATACTCTGACAATCTGCTAGTAAGACTGATGAATGTTAAGCAGAAAGAGAAAGAGGACATGCGTGACTATGTCACCCATGTGAGGAGCCTCTTCAAGAGAATCTCCATGGGCAAATGACCTATCGAAAGAGTAGTGTCCACCATATTTATCAGTGAAATACGGAGTGAGGAGCTGTATAAGGCCTTGACAGGCAACTTGAGCTTACAGCGAGACTTGATAGCTAGGGTGTTTGAAGAGGCCATTCGAGTAGACAACCAACTGAAAGAGCGGAGCTCTAGGAGCTCAAATTCAGAAGAGACCAACTCGTGGAGTTTAGAGCCTCAACCTCTAGTGAACGATCAGGTCCAACAGCCCAGGACAAAGGGAAAGCCACTCAAACAAACCAAGACTTGGCTAAGCTAAAAATGGAGATAGCCAAACTGCAAGATATGTTGAGACGACCAACGCGCCCACATGTCCAATGCGTGTACTATGGCGGAAACCACTTACCGACGACTGAGTGTCAAGACCCTAGGTCACGACCTTGTACTAATTGCAGTAGATGCGACTGCACCCCTCGACTAAAAGCAAGAGACGCGACTGCGCCGCAAGCAGTACCGCTTAAGCAAAGCCTTGATGCTACAGGCCAGCAAATCAGTCACACAACCATTGTCCAGGACAATTTAGAATGGGAGAAGGACGAGCAACCAACAACCTCCTTACCACACTAGTGACTACCCCTGTGACGCTAAGCTTGGGAGACCTGCTTAGGCAGCATTCCACCCTATAGCAAGACCTGAAGCAGTGGGTTGAAGGATCATGAGAGCAAGCTGTTGTAGACCTACACAACCATGATGCAGAGACACAAATACCAAGCCTGATGCTGCACCTTGTGCCTAAGTCCTTGCACGTTAATGCTTTCTGGGAAGGCACCGAGAGGCATGCGGTCTTACCTGTCATAGCCTTAGGCGACATAACTAGAAAGAGGATTATAGACACAGGAGCAGGGATTAGTATACTGAGCCACACAATGCTTCAGACGTGGGGAAACCCATCTATTGAGACCGCCAGGTTCAACGTCACACTGGTAAATGATATGAGAGTGAAACCATTTGGGTTACTTAAAAACTAGCTAGAGAAAATTGCAGGCGTCTAGTTCTCAGTGGACTTTATAGTCATGAAGGGAGTGGACTACGATATCCTATCAGGCCGATCCTGGATGCGCAATGCCAAAGTCGTCGAAGATTGGGGTAACGTCTTAATCTTCCTTAGCAATAGAATGGAAGCTGTGAGGGTAGAGATGGACATGTGGAAGACCTCACTAGTCGACTTGGATGCCATCTCTGCGATGCTTAAAGGTAACACTCAGGTCAAGTAGTCCTATGGGCCCTTGACCAAGTATATCCCATGCACGGAGGATGAGTGAGACTGGATGCATATCCTTGCTACAATCAACTTTTCATTCTCAGATCATGAGGTAGAGCAAGCCATCAAGACAGTTGGTAGGTCAAAAGACACACTCTCCATATACTAGTCTGCATGATGGCAAGAACCCTTTATGGGCGACCTAAGCCTGTCAACAAGAAGGAAATCCAAGAGATTCTGGAGTATTTGACTAGCAAGCTAGTTGGCAATCCAGTAGCAAACTTCAAGCCACTCCGAGATCTATTAGACGAACCAAGGTAGCAATGGACCAGGGTGCATGACTTAAATCTCATGTACAATTGGGCCCTAGTCTCTGACCAGAGATAAGAGATATACCAAAACCTAGGAGATGATGAGTAGTTGGACGAAGATGACTCCAATGACAAGTATGAAGATTGTCATTCTTTTAGTGACAAAAGTAAGGGTGAGATAGACACACGGTGGAATACGACACTGAGAGAGTCATCCTTTGAGCTGCGACCGCCAGGAGAAACCACCTCATCTAGGAAAACTGTGAGTTCAATTCCGAGTCGGAAGTAAACTCAGATAGCGATCCAAATATACCTAGACTATCCAAGACCAAATGCACGAAGGGGGACCTACCCGTCCACCTAAGGCATAGACAGTTGAAGGAAGAAAGGGCAAAATAGCCTAGGGACATACAAAGGAAAAGCAAAGAAAGCCATAGGATCTTCCAAAGAGATTTACGAAGTTCAAGAAGGGTGATAGGGTAGTAATCCTATTGGGTGTCCAACACCAAGGGCAAACGAGTGAACCCATCAAGGGACTAGCCAAGGTCAAGGAGGTGAACCTAGCACAGGAGGGGGAGACACCCTAACCGGTCTTAATTGCCGATGACTTGACTAAGGAAGAGGAGATGAGTCTTGTTGCTCTTTTGCGAGAGTATATGGATGTGTTCGCTTGGTCCTTAGAAGAGCTTAAGGGGGTAGATCCGAGTGTAGTGACTCATGGCATACCCATGACACCAGATGCAACGCTGGTCAAGCAGTAACTATACCCGATGAATCCAAAACATACTCATACAGTCAGAGAGGAGATTGATAAGCTGATGAGAGCATGATTCATTTACGAAATCAAGTACATAGACTAGGTGTCGCCCATAGTCATAGTGATAAAGAAAAATAGAAAGATTAGAGTGTGCATCAATTACAAGAAGGTGAATGCTGCCACTAAGAGAGACAACCACCCATTTCCCCACACTAAAAACATGCTCGAAAGAGTGGCGGGCAAAGAGGCCTACAGCTTTCTGGCCGGCTTCTTTGGATACAATCAAGTGCAATTGCATCCTACCAATAGGCATAAGACTGCCTTCGCCACTGAGTGGGGTGTCTTTGCTTACATAGTTATGCCCTTCGGCTGACTAATGCTCCAGCCACCTTCCAATGCCTCATGTGTAGCATATTTAAAGACATGATTTGCAAGGAATTGGAGGTCTTTATGGATGACTTGTGTGTTCACTCGACCTGGAGAGAACACTTAGACAAACTCTGAGTAGTCTTTGAGCGGTGTCACCTATATCATCTCTCCGTGAACTCCTTAAAGTGCTAGTTTTGGGTGAAATATGGATGTATCCTAGGACACGTGGTTTCAAAGAACAACATTTCCACTAACTTCTCGAAAGTCAGGGTTATTATTGATCTTCTGTCCCCAATCAACTATAAGGGAGTTCAATGCTTCTTAGGCCATATGGGATATTATCAACGGTTTGTGTTGATTACCAAACCTTTGTACAAGCTATTGATCGTCTTCGAATGGACTGAAGCATGTCAACGAGCATACGAGGAATTGAAAAAGTCTCTGAATACTACACCGATCCTATGAGCCCCAGATTGGACCATTACCTTCCATGTGCATATTGATGCTTCAAAATTCTCCGTGGGGGCACTATTGTGCCAACTTGGAGAACACAACCTCGACTATCCAATGAGCTTTGCTAGCAAACAACTCACTGAGACCAAAATGAACTACTCGACGACTGAGAGAAAGGGTTTAGCCATGGTATTTGCTGTAAATAAGTTTTGGCATTATCTTTTGGCTACGCCTTTTACTTTCTTTGTGGACCATCAAGCATTGTTGTATCTAGTGAACAAACCTTGCGCTACAGGATGCATAGCTCGATGGCTCCTTTTGCTTTTAGAATTCGACTTCTTTGTGATTGTAGAGAAGGGAAAACAATACTACATGGCTGACCACATGTCACGCATCCCCATGGGAGAGGCCATTGAACAAGGCATTATTGATGAACTGCCAAATGCCCATTTGTTTAACCTTTCCAGTGAGAGAGATTTATTCGAGACTGATCTAACGCCATACTAGGCAGATGACATCGTCCATGTGATGGAACACGGACTACTTGAGTGACTGATAGAAAATGCCCAACTTAGACAACTTATCCTCAAAATCCAACCCTATCAGTTGTTAGCAGGCCAACTATATAAGTCAGGGTAAGATGGGATGTTGCGTAGGACCTCATACTCTGGGAGAGAGAAGAACAAAAGAAGCAACCCTTCACCTTCCACTTCCTCATCCCCAATGCCATGCACAAAGTCCTTCCCATTAAAATAGTGGACAAGGTGATCAACGTCGAAAGTTGACTAAGCCAACAGTGGTGCCTAAAGGAAAGAGAGAAGAATCCCACCCTATGGAGCACCGAGGATGCAGAATATTGGCAGAATAAAGTTTTTGAAGTGCCTCGGTCTGTGCCCAAATATGAGTGCCAATCACTGTGGCAAAGGCGCATCTACGACGATAACATATTTGCATGGATGGCCTTCTGTAACACTCTCCCTTCAACCACCCTACCTACATGGCATACCCTGGACGAATAGGAGTAGACTTTGATGCAAACACACATGGCCGTTACGACTTCCCTGTAATATACAACCCCTATACCACCACTTTAGCCCAGGCCCTCACCTTCACCTCCGACAACT
Organism: Lygodium microphyllum; assembly: GCF_053477565.2. NCBI lineage: Eukaryota > Viridiplantae > Streptophyta > Polypodiopsida > Schizaeales > Lygodiaceae > Lygodium > Lygodium microphyllum. The sequence goes on from NC_141145.1 coordinate 143,508,448, forward strand.
TAGATGCCACCATGGCACGCTTTATCATTGATTTCTCCTCCTACCCGGATCTCACCTTCATCACCACTTGCAACTATCTTAGGCTCCTAAAAGTCCTACTTAGGCAAGACCCCACCTCGACCAAATGCAACCTTCATGTGCTCTTTTTTTATCCTAACGCAATCAATAGCTGCGCAATGACCCGCTTGATGATGCAAGCCAACTTCAACCTTATTTTTGCCTCTCTATTCTTGAAGACATGAGTGACAATCGGTTCACTCACTGCAGCCATCCATTCCTCTCCACCACTCCCCTCCAGGTTTGCTTGAACCTTAAGAATTTCATGTAGATCCGGAGATTTTTGAGCCATTCCATTAAATCCCCTTCACCACCCCCTCCTAAGGACAAGGACTAACAATTCCCTACTACTAAACTCAACCAAAAAAAAGAAAAGAAAGAAAAATGTATCCGCACGTAGGTCACGGCACATGGCTCACAATCCCTACACCTAGGGGTCCTTAAGTTAGGTGTGTCCAATGACTCGGTTGGCCGGCCTCATTCCTTACCCCCTAGCCCTTTTTTGCCCCCACTTCATGCTTAGGACACCCCAAGGGGGCAGGACACACCTAGGGAGGTAACACTCGCCTATGGTTAGACCTGTCACCCTATGCTACACTCATCGCACCTCCCTATCGCACGAACAGGGTCCTGAAGTGTGGGACATCACCCAAGCCTACCTGTGGTTAGACCTAGCTCCCCGTTCCACCAACACTAGCATAATGCACCACATAGTAAGACAGATACTCCCCTTAGGTAGAGCACTGCACTTTTTTCTTTCATATACTACAAGATGTGACAAACCATCAACTCCGAAGGCCCCATCATCCACTTGACATCTCATTGGCTCTCCGCCAACCATCATTGCCTACGCTTCCAAAGTAGCCTAGCCCACATATGGCCCTACCATCGCCTGACCAACAACTTGTAAATCGCCTACCCTTCCCCAACAAATAGCTCGAGGTGCCATGGGACTAGGACCCGTCTCAGAGAGGGGTAATGTTAACCTCAAATCGAAATGGCAAAAAAATGAAAGAAAAAATAAAAAAAGAATGAAAAAAGAGCAAATGTATAGAGGAGACCTCTAGAGCTAAATTGAGGCAAAAAGAGCAATTTTAAAGGAAAGGTGCCTCAAAAACTCTAAAAAGCCTTGTAAAAGAGCGCTAGGCTCCCTCCTATGTCACTTGTAAAAGAATAGATGGGTATAGGCTTAGGGCATGAAGCAAGAAGAGGGAATTAGAAAAAGGGGCCTTGCCACAATGGCTCGTCATGTAAAAAGGGATGGGCGTCCATGGGGTTTTAGGGTTTGTATATATAAAGTTCAAAATCTGAATGGAAGCTCATTCTTTGGTGTGTGTCTAACAAGAGTCCTCTCTTCTTCTCTTCATCTTGCTTATGTGTGCTCTTGAGGGAGGGAATGTGAGAGTATAAAGGGGTGAGTGAGTGTGTGGGAGTGAGGGATCAAGAGGGTGAAGCTCTTCACCATCTCCTCCTCTCTCTTCTTCTCTCTTCTATTCTCTTCTCTTGTCTCACACACGGCTATGGTGGATGGATCTTGGAGATGGAGGAGGCTTGAGGATGCTTGAGCTAGTATCTAGGATCATGGAGCTACCCGCTTGTGTGAAGGAGGAGGCAACTCATTTTGGCATCAAGGTAAGCTCATGGAGGGGAGTTACAGAGCTCTACCCCGAGACCTATGGACCGCTTATTGATCAAGCGTTTCAAGCCAAGCGGCCATGGCTACCTCTCACATAACCGATGCGCAATGCCTACCTTATGGGTGTAGTGAGCTTACCTCCATGCCGATCGAGTTACCTCCTCTCCCATGCACTCCGATAGCTCCACGATCCAAGTACAAGCTTCAAGCAAGCTTCATCCTCAAGCTCCATGCTACAAGCTCCATAACGGTGAGCAAGAGAAGAGAAGAGAAGAGAAGAGAAGAAGAGAGGAGAACATGGAGAGCTTTTCCTCCCCGGTCCCTCACCCTCACACTCTCACACTCACTCTCTCAAGCACAAGCTCAAGCAAGCAAGAACAAGAAGAAGAAGAAGAAGAGGAGGAGACCCACTTTTGGCCACACACAAGAATGAGCTTCTCATTCACTTTTGAACTTTATATACATGCCCTACTTTTTGGGCAGTTATCTCCACTTTTTACACGGTCGGCCATTAGCCTAGGCCGTCTTTTTCTATTTTCCACCGTTCTACTTATCCCATTCCCACTAATGCATACAATTTGCACAAAAGTGAGGCCGGCACTCTTTTTACAAGGGTTCGGGAATGCCTTAATATTTAATGGCGTGCTTTTACTGTTTTCTTTTCTTGAGGCTACACTGAAGCCTTCTGGAGAGGTTGTCATTTAAATTTTCAGGGTCTGACTTCCATCCAAGGTGCCTTTTCCTTCCTTTGTCCTGTGCCTTTTTGGTTATCTCCTTCTTCCATTTTTTTCGCACTTCTGCCCCATTTTCCGATTCTCTGTGTTGTGGTAATCTTTTGTGCTACGGTAAACAGCTCACTACACACCAAGAGGATCAACGACGCGTCGACTAGATGAGAGATAGCCATGAGAGCTCGCTTGCAATGCTTGAAGCAATAAGTGGTCCGTGGGTCTTGGCAGTTGAGTGAGAGTTTTCACAATATCTTTTAGTCATACCTAGACAACTTTGTGATGATATTCTTTGATGAAGTTGTTAAATTCTCAGAAAACCAATACAAAAAAGTTAAAAAATAAAAAAAGTTGAAAAATAAAAAATAGAGAACAATCCCAAGGCAAGAGAATAACAGAAGAGAAAGACACACTCAGAAGAAATCTAAAGATATGAAGTATAGGAAAAGCCCCAAATGTAAAAGAAAGCACACAATAGTAAGTGTATCGTGATATGCTAGCAAGAAAAGCGCTAGGCGCATGGCAATTCATTTTGTAAAAGAGTGGTGGACTCTCTCCCATGCAAATTGTAAGGAATAGGAAAGAGAAGAAAAGAGAGTAGAGGAATCAAAAAAGGCCAAACCAAAAAGGGGATGGCACCCTCAGCCAAAAAGACAAAGAGGACATATGAGACTATGTCACACATGTGAGGAGTTTCTACAAGAGCATGCATAAAGAGCTAAGCAACCTAATGAGAGTGGTCTCTACCATATTCATTAATGGGATCTGCAACCAAAAACTCTATAACTCCCTAGCAAGCAACTTGAATATGCAAAGGAATGTGCTTGCAAGAGTCTTTAAGGAGGCCATATGGGTAGATGACTTACTCAGGAAGAGAAGCTCTTGAGCTACATAGCAAGGTAGCAATGTATTTAGAAATACCAAGACATCTACAGTGACTAATGAACGAATAGCCCCCAATGAACAAGATAAAGGAAAGAGTGTTTACCCCTACAACCAAGCTATAGACAACCTAAAATTGGAGCTGGCTAGACTGCAAGAATCAACACAAAAGGCTAGTATGACCTCACGTATAGTGTGTGCATTGTGGAAGGAACCACCTACCAGTTGAATGTCTTGATCCCATATCAAGGCCTTGTGCCAATTGAGGAAGATTCAGGCATGACACCATGCACTCTTGATTGCCAAGACAGTTACCTTACCAGCAACCTTATACTCAGCCATACTATCCAAGAGGTAGGCAATCGTACTTCGGAAGGGGAGCCCCTTTGGCTCTATTGCACCCAAAAATTCAAAGCTAGCCACTCCAATGATAGACATCAACCCAATGGGAATCCCTAGACCACCAAGACATAGTTATTATGATCCATCCACTAAGCAATGTTCCAATGCACTTTGTGGAGGAACCACTGGAGGAAGATTCTTACTTGAACCCTTATGTCTCTTATGACGAAGAGGGTAATCCCATATTGATGGACTATAGACCTATGCCGGTCATGGCCTTAGGTAGAGCAAGAGATAGACGCCTAGGAGGATTTCAAAACTATGAACCCATAGCATGTTGGACACGTGGCTATCTAGGGCATATATCATCCCATTTCTCTAAAAAGGAGCAAGTAAATAGAGAGAATGCCGGACTTGAGATGCCTCTAATGGGGAGTCACACACCTATTCGCCAATTGCCCTAGGCAAAAACCCTCCACTAGCTTGGCAATCATACCATCTATGTCACTCAAATTGTTTGTCATCAGGCCACCTGACAATGATGCCACACCTATTCCTATAAATGTGATGACACAACCTTAAACAAAGCAAGTTGGTATCTCATTACCTACATCTATCAACCTAGATGCATCCTCTATAGGGAAGAGGAGTCAATGATGAAGGAAAAAGAGGACCAAGGCAAAAATAATGCTCAATACTAAGAGTGAAACCACATTAACCAAGGGAAAATAGGTTACTAATGCTAAAGCAAAAACATTTGCTCCTAAGATGAGAGTGAAGGGAAGTGCTAAGGTTGGAGAGTACCCTGACCCCAACTAGCAGCTACAGGCTGCAAATAAGATCAAGGAATGGATAAAAGAAGCATACACTCACCTAACTGTGAGCCCACCAAGCTCTCCCACATATCTAAGAGTAGAAGAGTAAGCAAAGGATTTGCCAAGGCTGTGATCGAGCTTGGATAGAATACATAGAGGTGGTAGACTATGAGCAAGCACGATTAGTTCATCCTTGTACCACACCATTATTTCAAGTGGAGTCAACTTCAGAGTTGAGAGCATTAGGGGAGACAACCTCTTCTAGTGAGGATGATGAGTACAATTTTGAGTCGGCAAGGAGCTCTGATAGTGACCCTAAAATACTTTGACCAATTGGTACCCAATGCACCAAGGGGGGCCTTCTAGTCCACCTAAGGTGTAGGAGGACTTGCCCAAGTACTTCATGAAGTTCAAAAGGAGTGATACAATAGTGGTGTTAGTAGGAGCCAAAATGGAAAGGGAAAGCAAGTGAACCTATCGAAGGACTAGCCAAGGTAAAGGAAGTCAACTTGATGAGAGAGGAGAACAAGCCTCCACTCATGTACATAGCGAAAGACCTAACTGACGAGAAAGAGAATGATCTCATGAATCTCTCAAGGGATTTTTCTTATGTGTTTGCATGATCCTTGGACGAGTTGATGGGAATAGATCTAAGAATAATGACTCACAATATTCCCATGACCCTCGAAGTAGTACTACTCAAGCAATGACCGACCATATGCGATGAACCCTAAGCATGCACACATAGTAAAGGAGTAGATTGATAAGCTATTTAAGGCAAGATTCATTTACGAGATAGAGCACACAGGCTGGGTGTCACCCATAGTCATAGTCATGAAAAAGAATGGGAAGATTTGAGTGTGCATAAACTATAAGAAGGTCAATATAGCCACCAAGAGAGACAACTCTTCATTACCATACATGGAGCACGTGCTAGAGAGAGTGGCAAGAGAGGCCTACAGTTTTCTAGATGGCTTCTCAAGCTATAACCAAGTGCAAGTCTATCCTAATGATAGGCACAAGACATCATTTTCCTTGCATGGGGGGTGTTTGCCTACATGGTCATGCCATTTGAACTTACAAATACACCGGCTACCTTCTAATGCCTCATGTGTGTCATCTTCAAGGACATACTTAGGAAATTATTAGAAGTATTTGTCGATGATTTGTGCATCTATGCTAACTGGGAAGAGCACTTGAAAAGTTGCAAATAGTCTTCGAATACTGTCGGCAATACAGTCTCTCATTGAACCCTTTAAAGTGCCAATTTTGGATGAAACACGGTTGCATTTTAGGGCACATTCTATCAAGGAATGGAATAGCCACAGATTTCTTTAAAGTCAATGTGATTATAGACCTTCCCCCTTCGACCAATTTTAAGGGAGTTTAATGTTTTTTAGGCCACACAAGATACTATTGACAATTTATACTAAACTATGTGTTGATTGCTAGACCTTTGTACAAGTTATTGATAATGTTTGAATGGATCAAAGAATGTCAATAGGCCTATGAAAGGCTTTAGATCCTAAGAGCCCTAGATTGGTTCATTACCTTCCACGTGCACATTGACGAATCAAAATTTTCCTTAAAGATAGTGTTGTGCCAACTTGGTGAACATAACCTAGACTATTCAGTGAGCTTTGCTAGTAGATAGCTCATTGAGATAGAAATGAGCTACTCCATAGTAGAGAGGGAAGGATTAGCCATGGTTTTTTCCATAAAAAAGTTTAGGCACTATTTATTAGCAAAACCCTTTACCTTCTTTGTTGATCATCAAGCATTAATTTATCTTGTTAACAAACCTTGCACAATAGGACACATTGCTTGACGATTACCTCTGCTTTTGGAATTTGATTTCTATGTGGTCAAACGCAAGGGAAAAAACATTATATAGAGGATCATACATCTACATATCCACAGGAGAAGCCGCGAGATAGGGAATTAGTGATGACCTACCAGATGCGCATCTTTTTAGAATGTCCAATGAAATGAGATTTGTTTAAAGGAGACCTCACACCATATTGGGTGGATGATGTAGCTCACATCCTTGAGAATAGATTGTCACAATGACACATAGAAAAAACTAGATTAAAAATATGAATCTTGAAGATCCAACCCTATCAGTTGGTTGCAAGTCAACTGTATCAGTTAGGATAGGATGGACTCTTAAGGAGATGTGTCTGTGAGTATGAAATGTATGATGTACTCAAAGAAGCACATGGCTAGATTGTTGAAGGGCACTTTGTTTGAGACATTGCAACACGCAAGGTACTCTAGTCTCAATTGAGATTGCCAATGTTATTTTGTGATGCAGCTAAGTTTGTGAAGCATTGTGATGAGTGCCAACGGACCAAAGTCCCTATTCGTAAAAACAAAATGAAGTTGATAATGGTGATCATGCACTAACCATTTTATAAGTAGAGAATCGATTTCATTGGTCTAATCAACTATGTAGCACAATGCTCCCAAGCCAAGTACATCATTGTCACCATTGACTATCTCACCAAGTGGGTGGAAGATCAAGAAACTCTAAAAAATGATGCTAGGACCACGACAAAGTTTCTTTGGGTGCAAGTAATCTCATGGTTCAGTTGCCTAATAGAGTTAGTTAGTGACTAAGGCACACACTTCATCAATGAAGTGATTGCTTACTTGTTATTCGCTTTCTTAATAATCCGCAAAAACTCCTCACCATATTATCGTCAAGTGAATGGTCAAGCCGAATCCATGAACAAGATCTTGATGAGTGTTCTAACAAAAGTAGTCTCTCCTCATGGGACGACTAGGACAATAAGTTTATGGCAGCTTTATGGCCATATAGGATAGTCTACCAAAAACAACCATAGGATAGACTCCATTCAAATTGACCTACAGAACTAAAGCTATTCTACTAGTGGAATTATTTATTCCAAGCTTGAGAATAGCAGTCCAGGAGAGATGGGAGGGTCAAGAAGCATGGACAAACTAGTTAGTGGAGCTAGAACACTTATCTGAGACTCGTCTCACTGCAACCCATGCCCTAATCTGTGAAAAAGCACAATGTAAGCGTTGGTTTGACAAACACGTCAAACAATGAGACTTTGGGCAAGAAGACTTAGCCTTGATGTACTCTACTGAGGGATATAAGCAAAAAATGAAGTTTACGGGATTGGGACCTTTTAAGGTTCACAATGTTAGTAGAATGATAAACGTAAAACTTGAAACCTAGAAGGAGAGGACATAGGTTTTTTCAATGGAAGTTGCATAAAAAAGTATTACCCTCCATCATATCTACTTCATGAACCTCCGTTAATAGAACCATTGATGAATGTTAGGGTTGCAACCATCACTAAACTCGAAGAGGCGAATGAGAAAGTAGTAGTAATAGTCTACCTATAAATAACCGTAACCACCCAAAAGGTATGCATAATTGATGAGGGAGCCAACTCAAACATCTTAATGTATAAACACTAGAGCACCATGGAACAATCCCAATTGCAACCAACCAATGCAAAACTTAGCCCGTTTGTGGGGCAATCCTATCCACTTTTGGGAAATGTAAACTAATGGTTTTTATCTCGAGACTGAGATCATGCCCATTTTGTCTTTTATGTGTTGCCTAACTAGTAAAGTATTGGTAAGGAATCATTGTTGGGGCATGTGCTTTAAAAAACAAGCTCATTCTAATATTGACTATGCATTGCAATGCGTCCACCTTGCCATCAGTTGTAAAATAGCTAGTTCTCCTAGCAAACCAAATAACTGAAAATTCATAGAATACACCATGCTTACAAAGAAATACAAGAAATACACCATGTTTGCCAGGAAGCCATAGCCAAGGTAGCTAGGCATAAAATAATATTACCATAGAAGGCTGAGAATCATAAATGGATGCTGCAACATGAATACTCACCTCATGTTCAAGGTGGAACATAGTATGCATCCCATATCTTGGTGGCTAAGAGCATGCACCCTCTTAGTTGGTGGGACAAAGGATCCTCAAATCATGTATTGCTTGAAAGTGGCAAAAATCTCCCTCACATGTTACATCTCCACCTTTTAACTTAAACCTAGCCTACTTTAGACTAAGGTGACTTATGCTTTATTACAAGCCATCACGGCCGAAAAGAGCTTTGGCCTCAAAGCTAAATTGGGAACAAATTACAAAGATGGCTTGAATCACTTGGAATCATACTATAATTAAGCTCCATGTTGATGAATATCAAAGAAGTTGATGGAGAATGACCATATAAATGGAACAGACTACTATAAAATATCCAAAGTAGGCTATAGTACAAAATTTGCCATATCTGAAACTATAAGTGATTGATTTCCACATGCGAGATATGGAAATGTAGAGGACAACATGTAGTATCCAACCATACCTTTAAAATTAAATTTTGATACGGATGAGACAATTTAATTTCTCATAAGAATTTAATATAGCAAGTTGTTTACTGCCCTATTGATGAATTGTCCTCTTGCTTAAGCCATGGAAATTGTTCCAAATATGATGCTTGTTGCCATGAAGACTCTTCAATAGGCAAACCCTTCCATTTGACAAGGTATTCCACAAGAATATGGTTCCTTAGAACCTTCTCCTACTTGTCATTATCTTCTTGGGCTCATAGATGATCAAACCATCATTATCCAAGGAAGGTAGTTCTTCAAGAACTTGAATTTGAGGACCCACATATTTTTTAAGCTGAGACATATGGAAGACATTATGGATTCTTATGTTTGAAGGTAAGTCTATTTCATAAGCAAGATCCCCAACTCGCTTGACAATACGGTAAGGACCATAAAACCTATGAGCAAGTTTGTTGTGTCCTTCTTTAAGAGAAGCATACGTAACTTGGAAACCTTCAAAAATACCTATTCATCTTCCTTGGACTCTACATGTCTTCTTTTCTCATCCGCATAGACCTTCATTGTCTCTTGAGCTTTATGAATATTGTCCTTGTATTGCTTCATACGAGCCTCTATCTTTTCCAACTCCTCACGGGCTTGTGGATTTACATCTTCATGAAATAATATGGAGGGTACTTGTACTTTGTAGCTATATAAAGCTTCAAAAGGAGACATTCCAATGCTCATATAGTAAGTATTGTTGTAACAAAACTCCGCAAGATGGATCCATTGGTCCTACGCATTTTGTGTCTCATGGCAAAAGTGCCTCAAATAAACTTCTAGCCATTTGTTAACTCTTTCGGTTTGCCCATCCATTTGTGGGTGATATGTAGTACTAGAAGTCGAAAGAGTCCCCATTGAAGAGAAAAAACTCCTCCAAAAGTTGCCCATAAACCTAGTGTCCTGATCAGACACAATCTTCATTGGCATAGCATGAAGCTTGAAAATACATTCCATGAATTGTTAAACCACTTGCTTTGCTGTAAATTAGGCCTTAGTTGGGATGAAATGGGCTGATTTAGTCAACCAATCAACTACCACATAAACACTATTCCACCCATGCTTAGTTCTAGACGATTCCACAATAAAATCCATAGAGATACAACTCCACTTGCCTTGAGAAATAGGGAGTGACAGAAGAAAGCTACCGGATAGAAGAGATGAGTCTTTATTTTGTTGACATGGAAGATATTGCATCCCTTGACTTGACATCCCGCCAAATGTCCTTCCAATACAAGCTCTTATGGATGTTATCAAATGTTTTTAACAATCCATGATGGCCCACTAAAGGTGAAGAATGCATTTCATGCAAAATACGGTCTTTGAAAGAGGATTGTGGTGTCAAGTAGACTCTACCATGATACCATAGAAGATCGTTATGCCATTTGAATTTGGGATATGCTTCTCCTTTACCTTGCTAAAATACATTCATCATCTTTGATGCTTGCTATCAAGCAAATATGCTTATTGGATGTCATGATTTCAATCCTTGTGTACAATTGAAATTGAAGATATAGAACATGCCCACATATGTGATAAAGCATCCGCCACAACATTAACTTTTTCAACCATGTAGGATATTTCAAAATCATAGCCTTGAAGTGTAGCTAGCACCTCCTTTGTTTAGGAAACAAATTTGGTTGGAAAATGAAGTATTTCAACACACTGTGATTGCTCTTCATCTTCAAATGGATGCTATACATATATTGATGCTACTTTTTGATAGCATGTAAAATTGCCAACATCTTTTGTTTATAGACATGTAGTTAACGCTCCTTGTCATCAAGCTTGCGGCTTTCATAGGCTATAACTCTATGGTCTTGATGCAAAATAGTCCCAACTCCTCTTCCATTAGCATCTGCACATATGATGAATTCCTTAGAGAAATCCGGGCATACAAGAATAGGTGCTAAAACTAATTGAGATTTCAGCTCATTGAAGCTCGTGTCGGCTAGGGAGTCCCAAAAGAAAGCTTCTTTCTTCAGCCTATCAGTCAAAGGAGCCACCACATGAGTATAGTTTTTTATAAACCTCCTATAGAATGAAGACAATCCAAGGAAACCCCTCAAGGAAGTAGGATTCATAGGAGTAGGCCAATCTTTGACACATTTAATCTTGGTAGGATCCACATGAATGCCTTGCTCTCCCACAGTATTCCACTTCATCTTCCATGAAAAAAACTTTGATATTTTAGCAAAGAGTGTATGTCTTCTTAATGTGTCAAAGATCTCTCACACATGCATCAAATGCTCATCCTTGGATTTTCTATAAATGAGGATATCATCAAAGAATACAAGGAGTGTTTTGAACAAAAAAGACTGCAATATCTTATTCATGAGTGCTTGAAAAGTAGCGGGCACATTTGAAAGCCCAAATGGCATGACCAAGAAGTGATATAACCCTCTTTCAGTCCTAAAGGTTGTTTTATACACATCCCCTTCCTTCATTCAAATTTGATAATAGCCCGAACAAATATCAATCTTGGTGAAGACCTTTGCATCTTTGAGCTCATCCAAGAGGTCATATTTGTGAGGAATTGGGTATCTATTCTTCATCGTGGACTTGTTAAGCTCCCTATAATCAATGCACATTTGAAAAGATCCATATTTCTTCTTTACCAAGAGCACAGGAGAGGCAAACGAAGATTGACTTGGTTGAATTAAACCCATTTGTAGCAACTCTTTAACTTGTCTTTTTACCCCTTCCCTTTCAAACTTTGACAAGTGATAGGGAGAGGTTTGTTGATGGGTTTTGTGTTGGATGGCAAGTCAATAGGGTGATCTACCTCTCTCTTTGGAGGCAAAGATGATGGTTGCTGAAATAAATCTTTGTATTATTCCAATAGCTCTTTCATTCTTGGATCCTTTTGCTTTGAAGAAGATGATGGCTGATTTGGTGGCTGCTCTTTATCCACGTTCACAAGCAAAAGAGTGAATATGCATAACTATACATTGATTTCTTTATGCATCTTCTTCATAGAGATAAGTGCCATTTACTTTTGACTAGTGCTCTTTAATATTATATGATGTCCATTCCATTTAAACTCTATCAACATGTTTTTTTAAGTCCAAAGAAAAATTTTCAATGCTTTTCCATCAATTGCAACCAATGACAATATCTATGGGATCCATTTTCAAACTGATCAAGTTCACTTTCAAAGTACATGAAGAAGATAGAGTGATAGGAGTGTGTAGACATACTTCATTACTTAATTCATAAGCTCCATTAGCCACTTGGATCTTCAATGGCACTTGCATCTATTGAGGAAGCAATCTCAGCCCATGTAAAGATTTGGTATAAATGAAGCTATAGGTGCTACTTATATCAATCAAAAGGTGAACCATTCTTCCATTGATCAGCCCTTCAAGTCTAAGGGTGTTTTCTCCCTTACAACGGGTGCATGCATCATGAGAAATTGCACATAAAGAACCACCCAGATCAAAAGGAAAGCTGTCCACAATATCATAAAATTCATCGTTATTTCCTTCATCCTCATCATGCATTTCTTCAACCATAAGGTTTGATTCCACATGAAGTACATTTTCCTCTTCACTTTTATCTTCGTCCAGCTCATCAATGATGACAAAGTTAAGCTTGCTATTTTTGGATTTGCATTTTAACCTATAGTCTTGTGTCCACTTTTCTCCGCGCTTGAAGCATAACCCTTTGGCCCTCATATCCCTTATTTGATCATTTGAAATAACCTTGTTGTAAGTGTCATTTTGAGATTCTTTTTGTGCATTTTTAGCCCTTGTAAAGCTTTGTTTTACTTCAACCATTGGCCTAAAACCATTTCCTCCACTTAGTTTTGATCCATAGACCATTGGATATGTAGGTAACTTACTGTAATTACTGTTGTAAGTACTAGGTTCCTTACCTTCTTGCCTAAAAACGTCCCTTTTCTTACTGAAATGTGCTCCAACCCTTGAAGGCTGATTAGGTAATGAATACCCTGCACTTTTTCGCTGAACCCCATTAATTATCTTCTATATTTCTACCCATATCTTTCAGCATATAAAATGGCTTCATGAATTGTCTTGGGTTGCATTGCACCTACTTTCGAAGAGAGGGTTGAATCTAGACTAAAGATGTATTTGTTTAACTTGGCCAAATCATCAATCTCTTCAATGTACATAAAAAGATTAAGGAACATACCAGAGTAATCATGAACGGGCATATGTCCCTTTGTTGAAGACCATATCATCTTCTTTGCAATCTTTCTTTCTCCATTGGAGAGACAAATACTTCCAACATTGCCTTCTTAAAATCCTCCCAAGAAGCAAAATTGTGACCAACTCTTTGCATATATCTCCACCATGTATGCACGTAGCCTTCAAGATAGAGTGCCACAAAATAGATCCTGGCTTCATCATGGCAAGGAAAAAGTGTGAAGTACATCTTGAATTTGTTTACCCATTCTTCCCACTTCCTTGGAGATACATTATCCCCCTTGAAGTTGGAAATGGTAATCTTTTCTTTGTACTCCCTTTCATTATAGGTTGGCCGGAAATTATTGGAGTGCTATCCAAAATATGATTGTCTCCAGGAATCTCTATTCACTGAATCTCTTCCAAAAGATTTTGGTCTAGAATTACTACCATCATGATTCGGTTGTCCCAATCCAAAATAATGATGATGTCTATTAGTAGGTTGACCATGAAATGACTTGTCTTTGTTGGTGATATCATGAAATAACCTTCTTTCATCAAATCTTCCACTTTTATGGTGAAAGTTCGATTATTTTTGCTTGATGGTAGATTGAGAGGGAGGGGTCACATCCATGAAACTTGTCATTCTCTTCTTCTGTTAGGTCCTCTTCTTCTTTATAAGTAACCTCACATCTTGAATTAAATTGAGAATGGACATGATGCTTTGAAGACATTGGTGGCTAATAATGAGCATTATTCAGTGTTGATGGCTCTCCTTTCTCAAAGGTTGACATTATAGGCTGATCAATTCTCTTTCCTTTCATATTGGAGGGCTGGGTTGAAGTATTTTCAATATGAGAAGTGGATACATTTGGTGGAAAAGATGTGGTTTGAGTCTTTAAGTCCTTGATAGCTGCTACTACATCTTCAAATTCACTCTTCATAAACTTGACCAATTGTTGAAGTCCTTCATCCACTTTGTTGGATGTGTTCTCAACCTTCCCTAAGGTTTTGGATAGTTTCTCATAATAATCATACATCCGAATGTTCACCATACGCATCTCTCTTGGAAGCATGGGATCTTCAAAAGGTTCATGAGACAAGGGATTTTCATCATTACCCACTCGTGCACTATGAGTATTACTAACGCTTACAGCATCATCTTGTTGGTCATGATTGAGGGCTTCATTAGTGTTGTTTTGACCATTGATATATTCTCTAATGTCTTCTTGAATGGTCTCCATGACTTGATCTTTTCTTTTATTTTTAGCCATTATGGATATGGGTTGTCAAAGGATGACTATAGGGAAAAAAATTGTCAATATCTTGCTTAGTATTGCACCAATGCCGATGGTTTCTTGATCCAAAGGAAGCTTATATGATAGGGATACTCTAAATTCAACAAGATCTCAACTTGCAATAGGGTATATGGGTGAAATGAACTCAAATAGTGCACCCTTGTTAGCCTGTCTAGGTGTGTATTTCCACTCGATCCCCTATTAAAAAAATTGCTATAAATTTTTCTCCTGGAGTCCAATTAGTGAATTTTTTTATTCAAATCAAAGTTTGATATCCCCTCTTCAAATCAAGCTATCAAGCTCCCAAATTAGATCATGACAGAAATTTTTGTAATAGAAACTGTGAACATGTCTTGTGAATTCTTGCAACTTGTAAACACCATGTAAAAGCCTAGTTTCACCCTGAAATGGGTCTTGTAGTACTTGTAGATCCCCCAAAATAACTAATACATCTCTGATGGACTGTAAGGCACCTATACATATCCAAGAAACACCTGCAACTGATAGGTACATGTTGTAAAGATCTGTATATTTGTTAAAGGATTTCACAAACTGTCCTGTTTGGTACCACTAGTCTTCAAATCTTCATTCACTCTTTCCCAAGTGGTCTTTCATGGTCCACCACCTGTTGCGAGGGATGAAATGGCAAGACAAGCACCTAAATGGACTCTAAAACTCCGAAAGGTGTGCAAAGTTTCTTTAAGGCCAGGTTGTGCATCCCTACGGAGTCTTAAATAGCAAGGGAGGGTCATCTCTCTATTGTCTTGCTATCTCGTCCAATTTCGACCTTTTTTCTCAGTCGAAATATGCATGGAAAAGCTAGTATTCTAACAAACAAAGCAAGATATGCATGGCTAAATGAAAATTTTACCATTTTATAATATGCAAGAATTAGGATGGAATAGGGCTGAAAATGAAATGGGTATAAGTAAGGAATACCTACAGCAATGAACCATTGCTTTATAACTTTTATTTCACTTACCATTGGGCAAAAATTTCATTCATGGCATTGAAACAAGAGTCAAACAAATTCAAAGTCAGGGTTAGGAAAAAATGGATGAAAATTAGAGCATTGAGAGTGATTATTTTAGTAAATGAAAGTGATCAATCAATGGTTAATCACTAAACTAACTCTATGGATTATTCATGAAATGCATTTTGATAAAATGATTAGAAATTCTTGGTCATTTTAATCCCTCTTCCATCAATTGGATCAACTCAGCAATAGGATTCAAAGGGAGAGATTAAAGATGATTAGAAATACCTCTTATGCTTGTATGTGAAGAATCTGGTTGATGTAGATGCCTCTCAACAAGATATCTTGTCTTCAACTTCAATTTGATACAAGAAAGTCCCAATTTAACCATGCTTCAAGATGGAATAAACTCTCAGTATCATACTCTTCTCCTATGAACTCCATTGTTGCCCCATGCTTCAAGAATGGTTGATAAATGTATAATCTTCTTCGGAGTGATTTGCCACCAATATTCCCTTCATTTGCTTCAAGAAATCAAAGATTCTTTGTTGTTGTCTAAAACTGTCAATAATAGGGTTTCATAGGAGAGAGAAGAGTCCAAGAATAGGAAAAAATCTTGCCAAAGCTTGAAGAAGACCACTTGTCAAGTGCTTTTTTACACTACTACTGTCCACGTGATGAAGAGAGAAAGAGGAAGGCTAATAGAGTCAAATTACTATTCTACCTGAAGCTCATGAGGTAAGGACTAAAGATATGGAGTCCATTAGCATTATAAAGAGTATGGGAATGAGATTAAACTAGTCTTTGGCCATGGATTCTTGAGGCTAGCTTAAAGGAAAAGGGAAGAAACTCTTGTTCTTGAAAAGTAACTCGAGTTTAAACCAAACTAAGTCACGTAACCCTCATTTTGTCCAACTTACCCCAATTTTTGGTTAAAATTTTGGTAATGACCTGCCAAAATAGTTGAAGCATGCCATTATCCATTGGTTCATGCCAAGAACCTCCACCTTTAGGGTTTGTGACAAATCTCCATGTTAGACTACAATAATGGAAAAACTAACTACTATGACAAATTTTTAACTGCGATTTTCACTCCCTAGTCACTGCAACTAGATCTGATGCATGAAAGTGACTTCTGACAGGATCTAGTCTAATTCTCTGATACCAATGTAAAATAGCTAGTTCTCACAACAAACAAAATAACTGAAAATTCATGAAATACACCATGCTTGCAAAGAAATACAAGAAATACACCATGTTTGCAAGAAAGCCATAGCCAAGGTAGCTAGACATGAAATAATATTGCCATAGAAGGTTGAGAATCATAGATGAATGCTACAACATGAATACTCACCTCATGTCAAGGTAGGACATGGTATGCATCCCATATCTTGGTGGCTAAGAGCATGCACCCTCTTAATTGGTGGGAGGAAGGATCCTCAAAGCATGTATTTCTTGAAAGTGGCAAAAATCTCCCTCACATGTTATGTCTCCACCTTTTATACTTAACCCTAGCCTACTCTAGACTAAGGTGACATGCTTTATTACATCAGTAATGTAAGAATAGTAACCGCTTTTAGCAAGGCCACCACAGTTGTACCAAAGCCTGTAGTGCCACCAATAGCCAAATGTAGTGTCAACCTTGAGGAGGGGGGTAATGCATTGCAATGTACTCCCATAGTAACTTCATAGCCACATCTAGAAACTACATCCAAAGCTATGACCCAAATACTCAAGGGGTCCCTAAGCATAGACCACAATCCCACAAACGTCAATCATTGGAAATGCATAATGTTTGTGCCTCAACCCCTAGGCTTAAACAAAGGAGTTGGTGCTCCTATAGTTCACACATGATTGAGTAGTGTTGGTTTCCAAAAGCCTTTCTCTATGAGCCCAATGATATTATGGGGTTAACACTTTGTTGTGGTTGCCTAAACTCTCAAGTGCTATGTATGATCCTCAATCTCATGCCCCAAAATCCAAAGTTTAGAAACCCCAATCAAAACAGGGAATGAGAAAAACCAAAAGGAAGGGTGCTCAATTCTTGAGACCCTAAATGGTCTATCAACCCAAAGCTCAACTAAGAGTCCACGAGCAACCGCTCATGAGCAACTGATGAGCAAGCTTCTTCCTAATGACTCTAAGCTGATCACCCCTACAAAACACGATGACACAACATTAATCAAACCTCTCAAATCAAGCTTGCCATGCCCACTAAGAATCCTTAAGAGGAAGTACCACACATCAACTTGTCTTATTCAACTAAAGCCAAACCATGAGTATACCTTAGGCCATCACAACCAGGACAATCCATTCTTGAAGTGGCTTCCAATATGGCCATGGACATAGGGATGACTTGATAACGTGCATCCGATGACTGGACTCAACTTTTATGTTGTTTGCTAGAAGTTATGAACATTTGGAGCCTTACTTGACGAGCCCATAGCAAGTGAGGTATGTTCCTTGCTGTGTTCTTGGAAAGAATATGAGTTTATTTTTATGAAGACCTCCACTATTGCAGATGAAATGATTGGCAATGAAATTTCACAAGAAGAGGCCTTAAGCCAATGCTTAATCACCTCCTACAAGAGAAGCAAAATTCCCATGCCACCATAGGAACTTTCTTAACTCCAACGACTAGTTGAGTCTTAGTCCAATTTCTTACTCAACTGGTATAATTAACATCTTTCATAGTCCCAAGAAGGTTAACAAATCATGACCAATGTGGGGGGGGGGGGGGTTTTGGGTAAGTGGACTAGGGTTTTTTGAGGGGGGTTGGGTGGATTGGGATTTGTGGGCGGGTGGAGCAATGGCATGCCACCAAGACTTATGTGGCCCCAACCTCATTAAGAGTGTTACCCACAACAAGGAAACGGTCATTAGATGACAATATCATGCTCCACCCATCCTCGGATAAGATCCTAATAGAGGAGGAACTCCATATTGTAAGTCAAATCAACCCTGGTGACCTCTTGACTAATGTATTAACTTATATCTGTAGTGTGCCACCTATCGATTGTCCAAGCACATTTTTAGCAGTGTCGAGAGACGAGTCTAAGCAATGCCGCCCAACACTCTCATGGGATGTCACGGGATTTTTTGCCTAGGGTTTCTCGAGTTTGCCTTGCAATGAAATGTTTACGACCAAACCCACTAGGATTGACCTGAACTTGAGTCCCTAGTGGCCAAGGTCTCCTAACAACTTTCTAGAGTCGGTTTCAGACATCCTACTTTGTGCATAGATAACCAAGCCGAAGCAGACCCATGCCGCACTTGGTTCAAAGAGAATGGAAAACGAGAGGGATGTGGTACTCCACTTCTCTACCTATGGGTATAGTCCCATTTTGATCCCCTAAAACAGCACGAGTCGGGGTTCTAGCCTAACAATTTCTAAGCGTCAGTCATCAGTAAAACCTTGCGAGAAGCCTCCTAGTTCTCTGAGACCACCCTACCATAGGACAGACCCGTCGGGGGTTTCGCCCTCTCGCTTCCCTCACTTGGCGTACTTTAGTTGTCTAATTAGTCCTATCACCTTTAAGTGTGACATGTAAAAACAACTTTCTTAATTAACCTTTTTAGAGGAGGTTTATTCACGTAATCTTATGGCATTGAGATGAAAACAAATTCGAACAGTTTTCCCTGGAAGTACTTAATTAAGCAAATTATTAGAGTTACAAGTCTTGTTCAAAAGGGAAAATATTCGCAATTCGTAAGGATGCACGTTATTTCCACCAAGTTTTCACCCTGCACTAGTAACAAGGGCCCCTCAAGAATCTATCCCGAGTTACACTGATCGTTTGAGTAGGACCCAAAGGTAGGGAATTTATAGCTAGAGACCCCTTGGCATCCAAGCATCCTTTTATGTTCAAACCAATCCACAGAGAGACCTCTCGTGGCGCGTTCGGTCCATGTTCTTGTCACGGCTATTTAGAACCCCCTTGGCTAGGGTTGGCGGCTAGTTGGGGTGGTTTGGCGCGCCCTCCAAAAGTCCAACCTAATTCACTATACCCATTTATGATTTTGGGGTTACACAATCTCTTTCTTTTGTCTTTGTTTTTTAAATTTAGAAACAATGTTTCTAAATTTACAAGCACAAACAAAGGTACAGGTGAGTGCTCGAGACATCTGCTAAGGTGGGGTACCCAAGCGTTTGTCCTTCTTGCCTTAGTGGTAATTTTCAATATCCTCCGAGGGGTAGGGAATTTCTTCATTCCATCCCCCTATGAAGTAATCATAGATTGGCTTAGTTTGTTCGAAACCCTAAATAAGCTAAGTTGAGCTCTATCCTTACATGTATAGGGTTCATTTTTATTGAACGGCACTTGAACAATTTTTTGTATTTCGTGAGTGCGGTTGATAGTTATCTTTAAGATGGATCCCTAGCAGCGCAACTAAACTCATCATAATGCCATGCAATTTGGAGGCATATCTTTCCTGGACAATATAATGCTGCAAAGCAGACCTTTGCTTTTGGAAATTCATTTCGATGCACTTATGCAAAACACAAATAGAGACTTGTAATATGTGTGTGTGTGTGTTTTTTTTTTGTTTTCTTGGGGTGGAGGATGTGAAGCTATCAGTCCTAAGGCAAAAGCAAAACACTCCCCTCTAAAAGTTTATAGAAGTCTAATACTTGTTTTAGTCTTGCAATGGCCTAGATATACTTAAATGTCATCGTAGCAATTCAAGAATTTCATGTACTTGATTCAAACCATCACTTCTACCTTTCCAATTTCACACGTTTTGTGATGCAAAGAAAAAAAGTATGATTTTTGCTTATTTGAAGAATATGCATAAGTGTTTTAACAACCCTTTTTTAAAAGCATGCTAACGTTAGTATATAATTTGAAGTATTACGAGCGATTCAAACTGTCACTTCTACCTTTCCAATTTCACAAGTTTTGTGATGCAAAGAAAAAAAGTACGATTTCTACTTAATTGAAAAATATGCATAAGTATTTCAACCACCCATTTTTTAAAGCATGCTAACATTAGTGCATAATCTGAAATATTACGAGCATAATCAATAAGGTAATGGCTTCTTCTTTTTGCGTGCATGAATACACGATTTTCAATATGATAAAATGATGTAAACTAAAAGGTGGTTAGTTATGATAGACTTTTTCCGAATAGTTTTCCATTCCCAATAAAACCAGCCTATGTCCTTAAGACTCCTCATCAGGGTAGGGTGAATGGAACGCACCTAATTACCAAGTGATGCAGTTCCTTACCCCATGGCTCCATTGGTTGAGGTGGGATTCGTATTGTGTTGGACCTTACTTCGTTTGGGAGGCATCGTATATTTGGTAGTACCCCTCCCTGGCACCTCCATGGTCATTGACACGATTGCCCCCCTCCCCTCACGCCATCCACCAGTTGGCAGCATAACCAGGGGGTCAATTCTCTTTTTTAAAAATAAAAAATCATTTTATTAGGGGCAGTAATTACAACGAAACGGTTACATTCTTCCCCCCTTAAGGAGATCGAGATGTCTTCATCTCGAAAGGAATTGGGGATATTGTTGGTTGAGAGTACTCTCATCAATCCATGTGGCATCTTCTTCTGGAAAGTCCTTCCACTGGATGAGGTACTCCTTGAGGATTCTACTTCTCAACCTCTTTTCTCGAATGTCCAGGATTCTAGATGGCCAGAGCTCGAGGACTCCTTGTCTTGGCATTACAACTTGTTGATCATCGAGTATATGGCTAGGATTTGGTACATATTTCTTTAGCATGCTAACATAAAATACATTGTGAACCCTTACGTTCAGAGGGAGTTGGAGTTTGTAGGCATTGGGCCCTAGGTGTTTGAAGATCTTGTAGGGTTCGCAATATCTTGGACTCAATTTTTTAAGTTTTCCCAATGACAGGGAACTCCTCTTGGGCCATACACGAATAAAAACCATGTCTCCCTCATTGAAGAGTTGCTCTTGTCTATTTAGATTTGCATAGGCTTTCTGCCTATCCTTGGCAACTCTAATGTCTTGTCTAATGGTCTTAACGTGCTCATCCATTTCTTCAAGCATTTCCTTATAAGCTTCTACTCTTAAGGTATGATCTAAGAAGTTCAATGGGGTGTGGCAATCATGCCCATATAATGCTTGAAAAGGTGTCATTTGGATGCTTTGCAGGTAGGAAGCATTATAGGCGAACTCTACTAATGGTAGATATTGAATCGATTTCTTGGGTTCGCGATAGTAATAAGCTCTAAGGATATCTTCAATGACTTGATTGACCCTCTTTGTTTGGCCGTTAGTTTGAGGGTGATAGGCTATGCTGAAATAGAGTTGAGTCCCAATGGCCCCAAATATCCCTCTCCAGAAGTGAGATGTGAAGAGGGAGTCGCGGTCACTAACTATCCTTCTAGGCAACCCATGGAGCCTGAATATCTCCTTGATGAACAGTCTGGCAATATTTGAAGCTTTATAATTTGTCTTGACTAGAATGAGGTGTGCAACCTTGGTGAGCATATCTACTATAATCGTAATTGAGTTGTAGCCCCCTTGCACTGAGGGTAACCCAACAAAAAAATCCATGCTGATAAATTCCCACTTCATTTGGGGGATGTTGAGAGGTTGCAGCTTTCTAGGCATCTTGACATGCTTCGCCTTGATGTGCCGGCAAGACAAGCATTCCGTGATGTATTTAAGCACGTCTCCCTTAAGCCTTCCCCAATGGTAGCTTTTTTTTACCGTATTGAGGGTTTTGGCATATCCGGGATGGCTTGAAAAGGGGGAGTCATGTGCTTCCCAAAGTATTATTTGTTTGAGTTTCCTGCTGGAGGGTATGCATAATCTTGTCCTAAAATAGACAAGTCCCTCATTAACAGAGAATTCTTGATATTTGACCTTAAGTTTCGGGTTTTGGTCCGTCCCCAAAATTTCCTCTATCATCACCAGATATTCTGGATCATGGCTAGCTTCTTCCTTGGCTAGTTCAAGAATAGGGTTGCTAGGCATTGACACCATAGTTGCCAAAGATTCGGCCATCTAGGGTTCCTCCATGATAAGAGAGTTGAGGAAAGCCTTGCGACTTAGAGTGTCAGCAACCACATTCTCTTTGCTAGGTCAATACCTAATATCAGAATCATATTCCTGTAGAACTTCTATCCAATGACGTTGCCTCATGTTGAGGTCGGTTTGGGTGAAAATTCATTTAAGGCTCTTATGGTCTATGTTCAAAGAAAACTTGTTGCCAAGCAAGTAATATTGCCAAAGTTTGAGGGCGTGGATCACTGCTAGTAGTTCCAAATCATGGGTGGCATAATTTCTCTCATGGGATTTTAGCTTTCGCGAGGAATAAGCTACGAGATGACCTTCTTGCATTAGTACACGTCCCAGTGCAAATGTGTTAGCATCCGTGACAACTTCAAATTCCTTGCTTAAGTCATGGAGCTTCAGAATTGGTGTTGTCACCAAGCTATGCTTAAAGCACACAAGTGGGTATTCACCCCCATAGGATATGGATTGTTATATGACTCTAAAGTATAACCCCAAGTTCTATGACTAGCTCTTGAGAAACTAGGGTACACCATGGACACACTAAATACCCATGCACCTTGACTCCCACAATCCTTGGAAGGATTTTTGTCCTTTACAAAAGGTGGAGGGAGTAAAAGTGGAAAATGGATGAAAACTTAAAATAGAAATTGAATTTTAGATGGAATAGTGAATGTGTAAAAGTGTGTGGATTGATTGGTGTGAGAATTCTCATTTTGTGGACTATATTCCTCATTTTTAGACACTAATCTTTCTTATCACTTTACCTTCGGTGCAAGAGATGCCATTTTAAGAGAACTAATTGTGGGCTATTGTGTGGTAGCAGGAACCTAAATGGCACGACAATAAGATAAAGCCACTAGGCTCCCCTTCTCAGAGGAGAAGCATAAAAGATATGGATTCGCCGAGGAGATCCAAGTGTTCAACCAATTAAAATACCAAAGCATCCACAATTTGGAAGGAGTGGTGACATCTGAAGTAGCAATGGGACAGATGATAGAATGATGTAATCTTACCAAATACCTAGAGAAGGTGGGACAAGACATCAACCATAGTAAATATATAGAATTTTTGAGAACTTTTTATGTCCAAAGAAACATCACCACAATAACCATTAGGCCAGGAGAAATCGCTAGAAGGGTGGAAGTTGCCCTTAATCCAAAAAGTGTGAAGAAGGTATTGGGTTAGTAGATAAGCCAAAGAAGATGCCAAGGAGGGACATATATGGGATGTTGGGTTTGGATAAAAAGAAGGTCTACACAAATGATAGGATTAGTCTAGTTGACATTTCTAACCCCACCATCCGATTGTGTAAGTCCTTTCAACTTATCATTAGAGAAGGGTTTACTGCTAATGGTATTCAGTGATTGTTTACCTCCACTTTCGGCTCTCTTGAAATCCCCTTTTGGATTAGCACTATTCCTAAAGTTGTTCCCTTTTTTGGAAGTATATGCTACATGATATATAGGAATCTTGTTCAAAGTGTTTGAAGCCTTATTCTCATGTCTATAAGCATCTCTTTGCTGGCTAACCCTTGTTGGCTAATTTGAATGATAAGTAACTCCTATTTTGGGGTGAAAAGAGCTAACTTCTCTTCTATATTTTTGTCTATAACATTCAATATATTATATGGTTGCATGTATATTCATAGGCTTTGTTATCTCTACCTCTCCTGAAAGATTTGGATCTAATCCAAATATATACTTATTAACTTTTTTGAATAAAAAACGCCCTCAATATATATGGAAAGGTGAACTCATTGGAATGCTCCCTAACTATGGAACCTCATTGTCTAAGATCATACGACCTGCTTTCCAATCTTTCTTTTTCCATTGGAGATATAAACACCTAGGTCATTGCTAATTTAAAGTCCTTCCATGTCTGAAAATTTTCTCCAATTTCCCTCACATATCTCCACCATGTATGTGCATATCCCTCTAAGTGTAAGGATGTATAGCAAATCTTTGCCTCATCATGGCATGGATAGAGAGTAAAATACATTTCCAACTTATTGATTCATTCTTCACACTCCATTGGTGAGGAATTGTCCTGTTTGAAGTGTGGTATGCAAATTTTCACTTTGTACTCTCTATCATAGTGGTAATGATGGCGATTGTTATAAGGCAAACCACTTGATTGTTGCCTTGGAGAGAGATTATCCAATATTGGTTCTCCATGATTATTTGCAAAGGATTATTGACTATTTTTCTTATTTTTTGCCAAAAGAGTAATGACCAAATGAGTCAGTTCCACATGCTAATGATTATGGGTGGGCTGAATTTATCAATCAAACAAAGAAGGCATACACAATTTAATCCCTCCTTTAACAATTGGCTAAGCCTCAACAAATGGAACTAGAGAAATTAGAAAAGAGTAGATGATACCTTGTTTAATACTTGAGATTATTATAGCACTTAATGGATCAAATGCATTCACAATAGTTGATGGAAACTTTGTATAAGCCTTCCATTGGTTAAGAGTCTATTTGAATGCTTCAAATAGCTTTAAGAATGTCAATCTTGAACCATTGTTGCTTGCAATGACTAAAGAGTGATCATTACCTATAAATCTGAACCAATTCCTTCAATTAAGGCTAAAGATTAATTCTAAACTTCAAGAAAGACTTCAGTTCTTGATTAGAAACAAGAGTCCAAGAGATTTCAATAATCCATATCTGTCCAAGTATTCAAGAAGAAGAAAATGCTTTGAACCAAGGTTTATTGCTTCAATGTTTGGATCAATCTTAATGGAATGGTCTAGCACTTGACTCTAAAGTAAAACACTTAATAATCCCCATGATTAAACCACAAATTGATAAAAAAAATTGAAGAATTTTGTGGTTGCCATATTTTTTCCAAATGAGAGAGCAAGATTTCTCTAAATCTTGTCCAAATGCTTCAATCTTGCTTCCTCATTAGTTGTTGAAGATCAAGAGTGGTATTCAAGAGATGTTTGAGTAAAAGCCTCATGAAAATTATAAGAATCAAGCAAGATTTAACTTGTTATCCATAAACTCCATCATTAGGGTTTGAGAGAAGCTTCAAGAGAAGGAAACTGCTCAATATCTAAAGAATAAGATAAGAGAATGTTTCAATGAGCTCAAAGTGAAAGCCCTATGGAATCTTGAAGAAATTTATGAATATTCACTATTGTCCTAAATACTTGGCAAGGGAGAAGGGCAAAAAGTGAGTTTTTTGAATGATTTTTTTATAGCAACCCACTTCCACCACCACTATTACCACCGCTGTAACTAGCTCTACCACCATCACCTCTCTCTCTCTCTCTCTCTCTCTCTCTCTCTCTCTCTCTCTCTCTCTCTCTCTCTCTCTCTCTCTCTCTCTCTCTCTCTCTCTCTCTCT